>NC_060141.1:821305248-822797660 GCF_021461385.2 Schistocerca piceifrons
GTGGACCTTCAACTTGACGATGAAACACAGAAATTGCGTCGGAATTGAATACTACAGGCAACATGCTGACTTCTCTCCGGGAGCGTAATGCTTCTAACTGTTTGTGCTTAGGTTCTTTCCTGGGATTGCAGTAATAGGTTCCGATGGACATGGGAAGGTTTACTATAACCTGTGGACCTTCACCTTGACGATGAAACACAGAAATTACGTCGGAATTTAACACAACAGGCACCATGCCGACTTCTCCCTGGGATGGTAATGCTTCTAACTGTCTAAGCTTGATTCTTTCCTGGGATTCCAGTAATAGATACCGATGGACATGGGAAGGTTTACTGTAACCTGTGGCCAACAATTTGACGATGTAACACAGAAAATGCGTCGGAATTGAAAACAACAGGCAACATGCCGACTTATTTCCGGGAGAGTAATGCTTCTAACTGTCTGTGCTTCGTTTCTGTCCTGGGATTCCAGTAATAGTTTCCGGTGGATATGGGAAGGTTAACTGTAACCTGTGGACCGACAATGGACGATGAAACACAGACATTCCGTCGGAATTGAATACAACAGGCACCATGCCGACTTCTCTAAAGGAGGGTAATGCTTCTAACTGTATGTGCTTTGATTCTTTCCTGGGATTGCAGTAATTGATTCCGATGGACATGGTAAGGTTTACTGTAACCTGTGGACATTCAACTTGACAATGAAACACAGAAATTGCGTCGGAACTGAAACCAATAAGCACCATGCCTACTTTTGTCCAGGAGAGTAATGCTTCTAACTGTCTGTGCTTTGATTCTTTCCTGGGATTCCGGAAATAGATTCCGATGGACATGGGAAGCTTTACTGTAACCTGTGGACCTTCAACAGGACGATGAAACACAGAAATTACGTCGGAATTGAATACAACAGGCACAATGCCGACTTCTCTCCGGGCGGGGTAATACTTATAACTGTCTGTGCTTCGATTGTTCCTTGGGATTCCAGAAATAGATTCCGATGGACATGGGAAGGTTTACTGTAACCTGTGGACCTTCAACTTGACGATGAAACACAGAAATTGCGTCGGAATTGAATACAACAGGCACCATGCCGACTTATTTCCAGGAGAGTAATGCTTCTAACCGTCTGTGCTTCGATTCTTTCCTGGGATTCCAGTAATAGAATTTGATGGACATGGGAAAGTTTGCTGAAACCTGTGGACCATCAACTTGTCGATGAAACACAGAAATTGCGTCGGAATTGAATACAACAAAAACCATGCCGACTTATTTCAGGGAGAGCAGTGCTTCTAACTGTCAGTGCTTCGATTCTCTCCTGGGACTCCAGTAATAGATTCCGATGGACATGGAATGTTTACTGTAAGCTGTGGACCTTCAACGTGACGATGAAACACAGAAATTGCGTCGGAATTGAATACCACAGGCACTATGCCGACTTATTTCCGGGAGAGTAACGCTTCTAACTGTCTGTGCTAAGATTCTTTCCTGGGATTCCAGTAATAGTTTCCGGTGGACATGGAAAGGTTAACTGTAACCTGTGGACCTTCAATTGACAATGAAACACAGACATTGCGTCGGAACCTAATACAAAAGGCACCATGCCGACTTCTGTCCGGGGGAGTAATGCTTCTAACTGTCTGTGCTTTGATTCTTTCCTGGGATTCCAGATATAGATTTCGATGGACATGGGAAGGTTTACTGTAACATGTGGACCTTCAGCTTGACGATGAAACACAGAAATAGCGTCGGAATTGAATACAACAGGCACCATGCTGACTTATTTCAGGGAGAGTAATGCTTCTAACTGTCAGTGCTTCGATTCTCTCCTGGGACTCCAGTAATAGATTCCGATGGACATGGGAATGTTTACTGTAACCTGTGGACCTTCAACATGACGATGAAACACAGAAATTGCGTCGGAATTGAATACCACAGGCATTATGCCGACTTATTTCCGGGAGAGTAACGCTTCGAACTGTCTGTGCTTCGATTCTTTCCTGGGATTCCAGTAATAGTTTCCGGTGGTCATGGAAAGGTTAACTGTAACCTGTGGACCTTCAATTGACAATGAAACACAGACATTGCGTCGGAACCTAATACAAAAGGCACCATGCCAACTTCTGTCCCGGAGAGTAAGGCTTCTAACTGTCTGTGCTTTGATTCTTTCCTGGGATTCCAGATATAGATTCCGATGGTCATGGGAAGGTTTACTGTAGCCTGTGGACCTTCAACTTGACGATGAAACACAGAAATTGCGTCAGGATTGAATACAACAGGCACCATGCCGACTTATTTCCGGGAGAGTAATGCTTCTAACTGTCTGTGCTTCGATTCTTTCCTGGGATTCCAGTAATAGTTTCCGGTGGGCATGGGAAGGTTAACTGTAACATGTGGACCTTTAATTGACAACGAAACACAGACATTGCGTCGGAACCTAATACAAAAGGCACCATGCCGACTTCTGTCCGGGAGAGTAATGCTTCTAACTGTCTGTGTTTTGATTCTTTCCTGGGATTCCAGATATAGATTCCGATGGACATGGGAAGGTTTACTGTAACACGTGGACCATCAACTTGACGATGAAACACAGAAATTGCGTCGGAATTGAATACAACAGGCACCATGCCGACTTGTTTTAGGGAGAGGAATGCTTCTAACTGTCTGTGCTTTGATTCTTTCCTGGGATTACAGTAGTAGATTCCGATGGACATGGGAAGGTTTACTGTATCCTGTCGACCTTCAACTTGACGATGAAACATGGAGATTGCGTCGGAATTGAATACAACAGGCACCATGCCGACTTCTTTCAGGGAGAGTAATGCTTCTAACTGTCTGTGCTTCGATTCTTTCCTGGGATTACAGTAGTAGATTCCGATGGACATGGGAAGGTTTACTGTAACCTGTGGACCTTCAACTTGACGATGAAACACGGAGATTGCGTCTGAATTGAATACAACAGGCACCATGCCGATTTTTTTCCGGGAGAGTAATGCTTCTAACTGTCTGTGCTTCGATTCTTTCCTGGGATTACAGTAGTAGATTCCGATGGACATGGGAAGGTTTATTGTGTCCTGTGGACCTTCAACTTGACGATGAAACGCAGATACTGCGTCAGAATTGAATACAACAGGCACCATGCCGACTTCTCTCCGGGAGCGTAATGCTTCTATCTGTTTGTGCTCTGATTCTTTCCTGGGATTGCAGTAATAGATTCCGATGGACATGGGAAGGTTTACTGTAACCTGTGGACCTTCAACTTGACGATAAAACACAGAAATTACGTCGGAATTGAATACAACGGGCACCATGCCGACTTATTTCTAGGAGGGTAATGCTTCTAACTGTCTGTGCTTCGAATCTTTCCTGGGATTCCAGTAATAGATTCCGCTGGACATGGGAAAGTTTACTGAAACCTGTGGACCTTCAACTTGACGATGAAACACAGAAATTGCGTCGGAATTGAATACAAGAGGCACCATGCCGACTTATTTCAGGGAGAGTAATGCTTCTAACTGCTGTGCTTCGATTCTTTCCTGGGATTCTAGTAATAGATTCCGATGGACATGGGAAGGTTTACTGTAACCTGTGGACCTTCAACTTGACGATGAAACGCAGAAATTGCGTCAGAATTGAATACAACATGCACCATGCCGACTTATTTCAGGGAGAGTAATGCTTCTAACTGCTGTGCTTCGATTCTTTCCTGGGATTCCAGTAATAGATTCCGGTGGACATGGGAAGGTTTACTGTAACCTGTGGACCTTCAACTTGACGATGAAACACAGAAATTGCGTCGCAACCTAATACAAAAGGCACCATGCCGACATCTGTCCGGGAGAGTAATGCTTCTAACTTACTGTGCTTTGATTCTTTCCTGGGATTCCAGAAATAGATTCCGATGGACATGGGAAGGTTTACTGTAACACGTGGACCTTCAACTTGACGATGAAACACAGAAATTGCGTCGGAATTGAATACAACAGGCACCATGCCGACTTATTTCCGGGAGAGTAATGCTTCTAACTGTCTGTGCTTCGATTCTTTCCTGGGATTACAGTAATAGATTCCGATGGACATGGGAAGGTTTACTGTATCCTGTGGACCTTCAACTTGACGATGAAACGCAGAAATTGCGTCAGAATTGAATACAACAGGCACCATGCCGACTTCTCTCCGGGAGCGTAATCCTTCTAACTGTCTGTGCTCTGATTCTCTCCTGGGATTGCAGTAATAGATTCCGCTGGACATGGGAAAGTTTACTGAAACCTGTGGACCTTCAACTTGACGATGAAACACAGAAATTGCGTCGGAATTGAATACAACAGGCACCATGCCGACTTATTTCCGGGAGAGTAATGCTTCTAACTGCTGTGCTTCGATTCTTTCCTGGGATTGCAGTAATAGATTCCGATGGACATGGGAAGGTTTACTGTATCCTGTGGACCTTCAACTTGACGATGAAACGCAGAAATTGCGTCAGAATTGAATACAACAGGCACCATGCCGACTTCTCTCCGGGAGCGTAATCCTTCTAACTGTCTGTGCTCTGATTCTCTCCTGGGATTGCAGTAATAGATTCCGCTGGACATGGGAAAGTTTACTGAAACCTGTGGACCTTCAACTTGACGATGAAACGCAGAAATTGTGTCAGAATTGAATACAAACGGCACCATGCCGTCTTCTCTCCGGGAGCGTAATGCTTCTAACTGTTTGTGCTCTAATTCTTCCCTGGGAATGCAGTAATAGATTCCGATGGACATGGGAATTTTTACTGTAACCTGTGGACCTTCAACTTGACGATGAAACACAGAAATTGCGTCGGAATTGAATACAACAGGCACCATGCCGACTTATTTCCAGGAGAGTAATGCTTCTAACCGTCTGTGCTTCGATTCTTTCCTGGGATTCCAGTAATAGAATTTGATGGACATGGGAAAGTTTGCTGAAACCTGTGGACCATCAACTTGTCGATGAAACACAGAAATTGCGTCGGAATTGAATACAACAGAAACCATGCCGACTTATTTCAGGGAGAGTAGTGCTTCTAGCTGTCAGTGCTTCGATTCTCTCCTGGGACTCCAGTAATAGATTCCGATGGACATGGGAATGTTTACTGTAACCTGTGGACCTTCAACGTGACGATGAAACACAGAAATTGCGTCGGAATTGAATACCACAGGCACTATGCCGACTTATTTCCGGGAGAGGAACGCTTCTAACTGTCTGTGCTAAGATTCTTTCCTGGGATTCCAGTAATAGTTTCCGGTGGACATGGAAAGGTTAACTGTAACCTGTGGACCTTCAACTTGACGATGAAACACAGATTTTGCGTCGGAATTGAATACAACAGGCACCATGCCGACTTATTTAAGGGAGAGTAATGCTTCTAACTGTCTGTGCTTCGATTCTTCCCTGGGATTCCAGTACCAGATTCCGATGGACATGGGAAGGTTTACTGTAACCTGTGGACCTTCAACTTGACGATGAAACACAGATATAGAGTCGGAATTGAATACAACAGGCACCATGCCGACTTATTTCAGGGAGAGTAATGCTTCTACCTGTCTGTGCTTCGATTCTTCCCTGGGATTCCAGTAACAGATTCCGATGGACATGGGAAGGTTTACTGTAACCTGTGGACCTTCAACTTGACGATGAAACACAGATATAGCGTCGGAATTGAATACAACAGGCACCATGCCGACTTATTTCCAGGAGAGTAATGCTTCAAACTGTCTGTGCTACGATTCTTCCCTGGGATTCGAGTAACAGATTCCGATGGTCATGGGAAGGTTTACTGTAACCTGAGAACTTCAACTTGACGATGAAACACAGATATTGCGTCGGAATTGAATACAACAGGCACCATGCCGACTTATTTCAGGGAGAGTAATGCTTCTAACTGTCTGTGCTTCGATTCTTCCCTGGGATTCCAGTAACAGATTCCGATGGACATGGGAAGGTTTACTGTAACCTGTGGACCTTCAACTTGACGATGAAACACAGATATTGCGTCGGAATTGAATACAACAGGCACCATGCCGACTTATTTCCGGGAGAGTAATGCTTCTAACTGTCTGTGCTTCGATTCTTCCCTGGGATTCCAGTAACAGATTCCGATGGACATGGGAAGGTTTACTGTAACCTGCGGACCTTCAACTTGACGATGAAACACAGATATTGCGTGAGAATTGAATACAACAGGCACCATGCCGACTTATTTCAGCGAGAGTAATGCTTCTAACAGTCTGTGCTTCGATTCTTCCCTGGGATTCCAGTAACAGATTCCGATGGACATGGGAAGGTTTACTGTAACCTGTGGACCTTCTACTTGATGATGAAACACAGATATTGCGTCGGAATTGAATACAACAGGCACCATGCCGACTTATTTCAGGGAGAGTAATGCTTCTTACTGTCTGTGCTTCGATTCTTTCCTGGGATTACAGTAGTAGATTCCGATGGACATGGGAAGCGTTACTGTATCCTGTGGACCTTCAACTTGACGATGAAACGCAGAAATTGCGTCAGAATTGAATACAACAGGTACCATGCTGAATTCTCTCCGGGAGCGTAATGCTTCTAACTGTTTGTGCTCTGATTCTTTCTGGGATTACAGTAATAGATTCCGATGGACATGGGAAGGTTTACTGTAACCTGTGGACCTTCAACTTCACGATGAAACACAGATATTACGTCGGATTTGAATACAACATGCACCATGTCAACTGCTCTCCGGGAGGGTAATGCTTCTAACTGTCTGTGCTTTGATTGTTCCGTGGGATTCCAGAAATAGATTCCGATGGACATGGGAAGGTTTACTGTAACCTGTGGACCTTCAACTTGACGATGAAACACAGATATTGCGTCGGAATTGAATACAACAGGCACCATGCCGACTTATTTCCGGGAGAGTAATGCTTCTAACTGTCTGTGCTTCGATTCTTCCCTGGGATTCCAGTAACAGATTCCGATGGACATGGGAAGGTTTACTGTAACCTGCGGACCTTCAACTTGACGATGAAACACAGATATTGCGTGAGAATCGAATGCAACAGGCACCATGCCGACTTATTTCAGGGAGAGTAATGCTTCTAACAGTCTGTGCTTCGATTCTTCCCTGGGATTCCAGTAACAGATTCCGATGGACATGGGAAGGTTTACTGTAACCTGTGGACCTTCTACTTGATGATGAAACACAGATATTGCGTCGGAATTGAATACAACAGGCACCATGCCGACTTATTTCAGGGAGAGTAATGCTTCTAACTGTCTGTGCTTCGATTCTTTCCTGGGATTACAGTAGTAGATTCCGATGGACATGGGAAGCGTTACTGTATCCTGTGGACCTTCAACTTGACGATGAAACGCAGAAATTGCGTCAGAATTGAATACAACAGGTACCATGCCGACCTCTCTCCGGGAGCGTAATGCTTCTAACTGTTTGTGCTCTGATTCTTTCTGGGATTACAGTAATAGTTTCCGATGGACATGGGAAGGTTTACTGTAACCTGTGGACCTTCAACTTCACGATGAAACACAGATATTACGTCGGATTTGAATACAACATGCACCATGTCAACTGCTCTCCGGGAGGGTAATGCTTCTAACTGTCTGTGCTTTGATTGTTCCGTGGGATTCCAGAAATAGATTCCGATGGACATCGGAAGGTTTACTGTAACCTGTGGACCTTCAACTTGACGATGAAACACAGAAATTGCGTCGGAATTGAATACTACAGGCAACATGCTGACTTCTCTCCGGGAGCGTAATGCTTCTAACTGTTTGTGCTTAGGTTCTTTCCTGGGATTGCAGTAATAGGTTCCGATGGACATGGGAAGGTTTACTATAACCTGTGGACCTTCACCTTGACGATGAAACACAGAAATTACGTCGGAATTTAACACAACAGGCACCATGCCGACTTCTCCCTGGGATGGTAATGCTTCTAACTGTCTAAGCTTGATTCTTTCCTGGGATTCCAGTAATAGATACCGATGGACATGGGAAGGTTTACTGTAACCTGTGGCCAACAATTTGACGATGTAACACAGAAAATGCGTCGGAATTGAAAACAACAGGCAACATGCCGACTTATTTCCGGGAGAGTAATGCTTCTAACTGTCTGTGCTTCGTTTCTGTCCTGGGATTCCAGTAATAGTTTCCGGTGGATATGGGAAGGTTAACTGTAACCTGTGGACCGACAATGGACGATGAAACACAGACATTCCGTCGGAATTGAATACAACAGGCACCATGCCGACTTCTCTAAAGGAGGGTAATGCTTCTAACTGTATGTGCTTTGATTCTTTCCTGGGATTGCAGTAATTGATTCCGATGGACATGGTAAGGTTTACTGTAACCTGTGGACATTCAACTTGACAATGAAACACAGAAATTGCGTCGGAACTGAAACCAATAAGCACCATGCCTACTTTTGTCCAGGAGAGTAATGCTTCTAACTGTCTGTGCTTTGATTCTTTCCTGGGATTCCGGAAATAGATTCCGATGGACATGGGAAGCTTTACTGTAACCTGTGGACCTTCAACAGGACGATGAAACACAGAAATTACGTCGGAATTGAATACAACAGGCACAATGCCGACTTCTCTCCGGGCGGGGTAATACTTATAACTGTCTGTGCTTCGATTGTTCCTTGGGATTCCAGAAATAGATTCCGATGGACATGGGAAGGTTTACTGTAACCTGTGGACCTTCAACTTGACGATGAAACACAGAAATTGCGTCGGAATTGAATACAACAGGCACCATGCCGACTTATTTCCAGGAGAGTAATGCTTCTAACCGTCTGTGCTTCGATTCTTTCCTGGGATTCCAGTAATAGAATTTGATGGACATGGGAAAGTTTGCTGAAACCTGTGGACCATCAACTTGTCGATGAAACACAGAAATTGCGTCGGAATTGAATACAACAAAAACCATGCCGACTTATTTCAGGGAGAGCAGTGCTTCTAACTGTCAGTGCTTCGATTCTCTCCTGGGACTCCAGTAATAGATTCCGATGGACATGGGAATGTTTACTGTAAGCTGTGGACCTTCAACGTGACGATGAAACACAGAAATTGCGTCGGAATTGAATACCACAGGCACTATGCCGACTTATTTCCGGGAGAGTAACGCTTCTAACTGTCTGTGCTAAGATTCTTTCCTGGGATTCCAGTAATAGTTTCCGGTGGACATGGAAAGGTTAACTGTAACCTGTGGACCTTCAATTGACAATGAAACACAGACATTGCGTCGGAACCTAATACAAAAGGCACCATGCCGACTTCTGTCCGGGGGAGTAATGCTTCTAACTGTCTGTGCTTTGATTCTTTCCTGGGATTCCAGATATAGATTTCGATGGACATGGGAAGGTTTACTGTAACATGTGGACCTTCAGCTTGACGATGAAACACAGAAATAGCGTCGGAATTGAATACAACAGGCACCATGCTGACTTATTTCAGGGAGAGTAATGCTTCTAACTGTCAGTGCTTCGATTCTCTCCTGGGACTCCAGTAATAGATTCCGATGGACATGGGAATGTTTACTGTAACCTGTGGACCTTCAACATGACGATGAAACACAGAAATTGCGTCGGAATTGAATACCACAGGCATTATGCCGACTTATTTCCGGGAGAGTAACGCTTCGAACTGTCTGTGCTTCGATTCTTTCCTGGGATTCCAGTAATAGTTTCCGGTGGTCATGGAAAGGTTAACTGTAACCTGTGGACCTTCAATTGACAATGAAACACAGACATTGCGTCGGAACCTAATACAAAAGGCACCATGCCAACTTCTGTCCCGGAGAGTAAGGCTTCTAACTGTCTGTGCTTTGATTCTTTCCTGGGATTCCAGATATAGATTCCGATGGTCATGGGAAGGTTTACTGTAGCCTGTGGACCTTCAACTTGACGATGAAACACAGAAATTGCGTCAGGATTGAATACAACAGGCACCATGCCGACTTATTTCCGGGAGAGTAATGCTTCTAACTGTCTGTGCTTCGATTCTTTCCTGGGATTCCAGTAATAGTTTCCGGTGGGCATGGGAAGGTTAACTGTAACATGTGGACCTTTAATTGACAACGAAACACAGACATTGCGTCGGAACCTAATACAAAAGGCACCATGCCGACTTCTGTCCGGGAGAGTAATGCTTCTAACTGTCTGTGTTTTGATTCTTTCCTGGGATTCCAGATATAGATTCCGATGGACATGGGAAGGTTTACTGTACCCTGTGGACCTTCAACTTGACGATGAAACGCAGAAATTGCGTCGGAATTGAATACAACAGGCACCATGCCGACTTATTTCCGGGAGAGTAATGCTTCTAACTGTCTGTGCTTCGATTCTTTCCTGGGATTACAGTAGTAGATTCCGATTGACATGGAAAGGTTTACTGTATCCTGTGGACCTTCAACTTGACGATGAAACGCAGAAATTGCGTCAGAATAGAATACAACAGGCACCATGCCGACTTCTTTCAGGGAGAGTAATGCTTCTAACTGCTGTGCTTCGATTCTTTCCTGGGATTCCAGTAATAGATTGCGATAGACATGGGAAGGTTTACTGTAACCTGTGGACCTTCAACTTGACGATGAAACACAGAAATTGCGTCGGAATTGAATACAACAGGTACCATGCCGACTTCTTTCAGGGAGAGTAATGCTTCTAACTGCTGTGCATCGATTCTTTCCTGGGATTCCAGAAATAGATTCCAGTGGACATGGGAAGGTTTACTGTAACCTGTGGACCTTCAACTTGACGATGAAACACAGAAATTGCCTCGGAACCTAATACAAAAGGCACCATGCCGACTTCTGTCCGGGAGAGCAATGCTTCTAACTGTCTGTGCTTTGATTCTTTCCTGGGATTCCAGAAATAGATTCCGATGGACATGGGAAGGTTTACTGTAATACGTGGACCTTCAACTTGACGATGAAACACAGAAATTGCGTCGGAATTGAATACAACAGGCACCATGCCGACTTATATACGGGAGAGTAATGCTTCTAACTGTCTGTGCTTCGATTCTTTCCTGGGATTCCAGTAATAGATTCCGCTGGACATGGGGAAGTTTACTGAAACCTGTTTACCTTCAACTTGACGATGAAACACAGAAATTGCGTCGGAATAGAATACAACAGGCACCATGCCGACTTATTTCCGGGAGAGTAATGCTTCTAACTGTCTGTGCCTCGATTCTTTCCTGGGATTACAGTAGTAGATTCCGATGGACATGGAAAGGTTTACTGTATCCTGTGGACCTTCAACTTGACGATGAAACGCAGAAATTACGTCAGAATTGAATACAACAGGCACCATGCCGACTTCTTTCAGGGAGAGTAATTCTTCTAACTGCTGTGCTTCGATTCTTTCCTGGGATTCCAGTAATAGATTGCGATGGACATGGGAAGGTTTACTGTAACCTGTGGACCTTCAACTTGACGATGAAACACAGAAATTGCGTCGGAATTGAACACAACAGCACCATGCCGACTTCTTTCAGGGAGAGTAATGCTTCTAACTGCTGTGCTTCGATTTTTTCCTGGGATTCCAGTAATAGATTCCGATGGACATGGGAAGGTTTACTGTATCCTGTGGACCTTCAACTTGATGATGAAACGCAGAAATTGCGTCAGAATTGAAAACAACAGGCACCATGCCGACTTATTTCAGGGAGAGTAATGCTTCTAACTGCTGTGCTTCGATTCTTTCCTGGGATTCCAGTAATAGATTCCGGTGGACATGGGAAGGTTTACTGTAACCTGAGGACCTTCAACTTGACGATGAAACACAGAAATTGCGTCGGAACCTAATACAAAAGACAGCATGTCGACTTCTGTCCGGGAGAGTAATGCTTCTAACTGTCTGTGCTTTGATTCTTTCCTGGGATTCCAGAAATAGATTCCGATGGACATGGGAAGGTTTACTGTAATACGTGGACCTTCAACTTGACGATGAAACACAGAAATTGCGTCGGAATTGAATACAACAGGCACCATGACGACTTGTATCCGGGAGAGTAATGCTTCAAACTGTCTGTGCCTGGATTCTTCCCTGGGATTACAGTAGTAGATTACGATGGACATGGGAAGGTTCACTGTATCCTGTGGACCTTCAACTTGACGATGAAACGCAGAAACTGCGTCAGAATTGAATACAACAGGCACCATGCCGACTTCTCTCCGGGAGCGTAATCCTTCTAACTGTTTGTGCACTGATTCTTTCCTGGGATTGCAGTAATAGATTCCGATGGACATGGGAAGGTTTACTGTAACCTGTGGACCTTCGACTTGACGATGAAACACAGAAATTACGTCGGAATTGAATACAACAGGCACCATGAAGACTTCTCTCCGGGAGGGTAATGCTTCTAACTGTCTGTGCTTTGATTGTTCCGTGGGATTCCAGAAATAGATTCCGATGGACATCGGAAGGTTTACTGTAACCTGTGGACCTTCAACTTGACGATGAAACACAGATATTGCGTCGGAATTGAACACAACAGGCACCATACCGACTTATTTCAGGGAGAGCAATGCTTCTAACTGTCTGTGCTTCGATTCTTTCCTGGGATTCCAGTAGCAGATTCCGATGGAAATGGGAAGGTTTACTATAACCTGTGGACCTTCAACTTGACGATGAAACACGGAGATTGCGTCGACATTGAATACAACAGGCACCATGCCGACTTATTTCCGGGAGAGTAATGCTTCTAACTGTCTGTGCTTCGATTCTTTCCTGGGATTACAGTACTAGATTCCGATGGACATGGGAAGGTTTACTGTATCCTGTGGACCTTCAACTTGACGATGAAACGCAGAAATTGCGTCAGAATCGAATACAACAGGCAGCATGCCGACTTCTCTCCGGGAGCGTAATGCTTCTAACTGTTTGTGCTCTGATTCTTTCCTCGGATTGCAGTAGTAGATTCCGATGGACATGGGAAGGTTTACTGTAACCTGTGGACCTTCAACTTGACGATGTAACGCAGAAATTGCGTCAGAATTGAATACAACAGGCACCATGCCGACTTCTCTCGGGGAGCGTAATGCTTCTAACTGTTTGTGCTCTGATTCTTTCCTGGGATTGCAGTAATAGATTCCGATGGACATGGGAAGGTTTACTGTAAGCTGTGGACCTTCAAATTGACGATGAAACAGAGAAATTACGTCGGAATTGAATACAACAGCCACCATGCCGACTTCTCTCCGGGAAGGTAATGCTTCTAACTGTTTGTGCTTTGATTGTTCCGTGGGATTCCAGAAATAGATTCCGATGGACATCGGCAGGTTTACTGTAACCTGTGGACCTTCAACTTGACGATGAAACACAGATATTGCGTCGGAATTGTATACAACAGGCACCATGCCGACTTATTTCCAGGGGAGTGATGCTTCTAAACGTCTGTGCTTCGATTCTTTCCTGGGATTCCAGTAATAGGTTCCGCTGGACTTGGGAAAGTTTTCTGAAACCTGTGGACCCTCAACTTGACGATTAAACACAGAAACTGCGTCGGAATTGAATACAACAGGCACCATGCCGACTTCTCTCCCGGAGCGTAATGCTTCTAACTGTCTGTGCTTTGATTTTTTCATGGGATTCCAGTAATAGACTCTTATGGACATTTGAAGGTTTACAGTAACCTGTGGACCTTCAACTTGACAATGGAACACAGAAATTGCGTCGGAGTTGTATACAACAGGCACCATGCCGACTTCACTCCGGGAGAGTAATGCTTCTAGGTGTTTGTGCTTTGATTCTCTCCTGGGATTGCAGTAATAGATTCCGATGGACATGGGAAGGTTTACTGTAGCCTGTGGACCTTTAACTTGACGATGAAACACAGACATTACGTCGGAATTGAATACAGCAGGAACTATGCCGACTTCTCTAAAGGGGGGTAATGCTTCTAACTGTCTGTGCTTTTATTCTTTCCTGGGTTTCCAGCAACAGATTGCGATGGACATGGAAAAATTTACTGTAACCTGTGGACCTTCAACTTGATGATGAACACAGAAATTGCGTCGGAATTTAATACAACAGGCACCATGCCGTCTTCTCTCCGGGAGAGTAATGCTTCTAATTGTTTGTGCTTTTATTCTTTCCCGGGATTGCAGTAATAGATTACGATGCACATAGGAAGGTTTACTGTAACCTGTGGACCTTCACCTTGATGATGAAACACAGAAATTACGTCGGAATTTAACACAACAATCACCATGCCGACTTCTCCCTGGGATGGTAATGCTTCTAACTGTCTAAGCTTTGATTCTTTCCTGGGGTTCCAGTAACAGATACCGATGGACATGGGAAGGTTTACTGTAACCTGTGGGCCTTCAAATTGACGATGTAACACAGAAATTGCGTCGGAATTGAAAACAAAAGGCAACATGCCGACTTATTTCAGGGAGAGTAATGCTTCTAACTGTCTGTGCTTCGATTCTTTCCTGGGATTCCAGTAATAGATACCGATGGACATGGGAAGGCTTACTGTAACCTGTGGGCCTTCAAATTGACTGTGTAACTCAGAAATTGCGTCGGAATTGAAAACATCAGGCAACGTCCCGACTTATTTCAGGGAGAGTAATGCTTCTAACTGTCTGTGCTTCGATTTTTTCCTGGGATTCCAGTAATAGATTCCGATGGATATGGGAAGGTTTACTGTAACCTGTGGACCGTCAATTGACGATGAAACACAGACATTGCGTCGGAATTGAATACAACAGGCACCATGCCGACTTCTCTAAAGGAGGGTAATGCTACTAACTGTCTGTGCTTTGATTCTTTCCTGGGATTGCAGTAATTGATTCCGATGGACATGGTAAGGTTTACTGTAACCTGTGGACCTTCAACTTGACAATGAAACACAGAAACTGCGTCGGAATTGAAACCAACAGGCACCATGCCTACTTTTGTCCAGGAGAGTAATGCTTCAAACTGTCTGTGCATTGATTCTTTCCTGGGATTCCAGTAATGGATTCCGATGGACTTGGGAAGGTTTACTGTAACCTGTGGACCTTCAACTTGACGATGAAACACAGAAATTGCGTCGGAATTGTATACAACAGGCACCATGCCGACTTCTCTCCGGGAGCGTAATGCTTCTAAGTGTTTGTGACTTGATTCTTTCCTGGGATTTCAGTAATAGATAACCGATGGACATGGGAAGGTTTACTGTAACCTGTGGACCTTCAACTTGACGATGAAACACAGAAATTACGTCGGAATTGAATACAACATGCACTATGCCGACTTCTTTCAGGGAGAGTAGTGCTTCTAACTGTCTGTGCTTCGATTCTTTCCTGGGATTCCAGTAATAGATTCCGATGGAGATGGGAAGGTTTACTGTAACCTGTGGACCTTCAACCTGACGATGAGACGCAGAAATTGCATCGGAACCTAATACAAAAGGCACCATGCCGACTTCTGTCCGGGAGAGTAATGCTTCTAACTGTCTGTGCTTTGATTCTTTCCTGGGATTCCGGAAATAGATTCCGATGCACATGGGAAGGTTTACTGTAACCTGTGGACCTTCAACTTGACGATGAAACACAGAAATTACGTCGTAATTGAATACAACAGGCACAAAGCCGACTTCTCTCCGGGAGGGTAATACTTATAACTGTCTGTGCATCGATTGTTCCCTGGGATTGCAGTAATAGTTTTCGGTGGACATGGGAAGGTTAACTGTAACCTGTGGTCCTTCAATTGACGATGAAACACAGATATTGCGTCGGAACCTAATACAAAAGGCACCATGCCGACTTCTGTCCGGGAGAGTAATGCTTCTAACTGTCTGTGCTTTGATTCATTCCTGGGATTCCAGAAATAGATTCCGATGGACATGGGAAGGTTTACTGTAACACGTGGAACTTCAACTTGACGATGACACACAGAAATTGCGTCGGAATTGAATACAACAGGCACCATTCCGTCTTATTTCCGGGTGAGTAATGCTTCTAACTGTCTGTGCTTTGATTTTTCCCTGGGATTCAAGTAACAGATTCCGATGGACATGGGAAGGTTTACTGTAACCTGTGGACCTTCAACTTGACGATGAAACACAGATATTGCGTCGGAATTGAATACAACAGGAACCATGCCGACTTATTTCAGGGAGAGTAATGCTTCTAACTGTCAGTGCTTCGATTCTTTCCTGGGATTCCAGTAATAGATTCCGCTGGACATGGGAAAGTTTACTGAAACCTGTGGATCTTCAACTTGACGATGAAACACAGAAATTGCGTCGGAATTAAATAACCACGGCACCATGCCGACTTATTTCAGGGAGAGTAATGCTTCTGACTGTCTGTGCTGCGATACTTTCCTGGGATTCCAGTAATAGATTCCGATGGACATGGGAATGTTTACTGTAACCTGTGGACCTTCAACTTGACGATGAAACACAGAAATTGCGTCGGAATCGAATACAACAGACACTATGCGGACTTCTTCCAGGGAGAGTAATGCTTCTAACTGTCTGTGCTTTGATTTTTCCCTGGGATTCAAGTAACAGATTCCGATGGACATGGGAATGTTTACTGTAACCTGTGGACCTTCAACTTGACGATGAAACACAGAAATTGCGTCGGAATCGAATGCAACAGACACTATGCGGACTTCTTTCAGCGAGAGTAATGCTTCTAACTGTCTGTGCTCCGACTCGTTCCTGGGATTCCAATAATAGATTCCGATGGACATGGGAAGGTTTTCTGTAACCTGTGGACCTTCAACTTGACGATGCAACACAGATATATCGTCGGAATTGAATACAACAGGCACCATGCCGACTTCTCTCCGGGTAGAGTAATGCTTCTAACTATCTGTGCTATGATTCTTTCCTCGGATTCCAGTAATAGATTCCGATGGACATGGGAAAGTTTACTGTAACCTGTGGACCATCAACTTGACGATGAAACACGGAAATTGCATCGGAATTGAAACCACCAGGCACCATGCCTACTTTTGTCCAGGAGAGTAATGCTTCTAACTGTCTGTGCTTTGATTCTTTCCTGGGATTCCAGTAATAGATTCCGATGGACTTGGGAAGGTTTACTGTAACCTGTGGACCTTCAACTTGACGATGAAACACAGAGATTGCGTCGGAATTGAATACAACAGGCACCATGCCGTCTTCTCTCCGGGAGCTTAATGCTTCTAACTGTCTGTGCTTTGATTCTTTCATGGGATTCCAGTAATACACTCCGATGGACATGGGAAGGTTTACTGTAACCTGTGGACCTTCAACTTGACGATGAAACACAGAAATTGGGTCGGAATTGTATACAACAGGCACCATGCCGACTTCTCTCCGGGAGCGTAATCCTTCTAAGTGTTTGTGCTTTAATTTTCTCCTGGGACTGCAGTAAAAGATTCCGATTTACATGGGAAGGTTTATTGTAACCTGTGCACCTTTAACTTGACAATGAAACACAGAAATTACGTCCGAATTAAATACAACAGGAACTATGCCGACTTCTTTCAGGGAGAGTAATGCTTCTAACTGTCTGTGCTTTGATTCTTTCCTGGGATTCCAGTAATAGATTCCGATGGACTTGGGAAGGTTTACTGTAACCTGTGGACCTTCAACTTGACGATGAAACACAGAAATTGCGTCGGAATTGAATACAACAGGAACCATGCCGACTTATTTCCAGGAGAGTAATGCTTCTTACCGTCTGTGCTTCGATTCTTTCCTGGGATTCCAGTAATACATTCCGATGGACATGGGAATGTTTACTGTAACTTGTGGACCTTCAACTTGACGATGAAACACAGAAATTGCGTCGGAATTGAATACCACAGGCACTATGCCGACTTCTTTCAGGGAGAGTAATGCTTCTAACTGCTGTGCTTCGATTCTTTCCAGGGATTCCAGTAATAGATTCCGATGGACATGAGAAGGTTTACTGTAACCTGTGGACCTTCACCTTGACGATGAAAAACAAAAATTGCGTCAGAATTGAATACAACAGGCACCATGCCGACTTATTTCCGGGAGAGTAATGCTTCTAACTGTCTGTGCTTCGATTCTTTCCTGGGATTCCAGTAATAGTTTCCCGTGGACATGGGAAGGTTAACTGCAACCTGTGGACCTTCAATTGACGATGAAACACAGACATTGCGTCGGAACCCAATACAAAAGGCACCATGCCGACTTCTGTCCGGGAGAGTAATGCTTCTAACTATCTCTGCTTTGATTCGTTCCTGGGATTCCAGAAATAGATTCCGATGGACATGGGAAGGTTTACTGTAACCTGTGGACCTTCAACATGACGATGAAACACAGAAATTGCGTCGGAATTGAATACAACAGAAACCATGCCGACATATTTCCAGGAGAGTGATGCTTCTAACCGTCTGTGCTTCGATTCTTTCCAGGGATTCCAGTAACAGATTCCGATGGACATGGGAAAGTTTGCTGAAACCTGTGGACCATCAACCTGACGATGAAACACAGAAATTGCGTCGGAATTGAATACAACAGACACTATGCCGACTTCTTCCTGGGAGAGTAATGTTTCTAACTGTCTGTGCTTCGATTATTTCCTGGGATTCCAGTAACAGATTCCGATGGACATGGGAAGGTTTACTGTAACCTGTGGACTTTCAACTTGACGATGAAACACAGAAATTGCGTCGGAATTGAATACAACAGGCACAATGCCGACTTATTTCATTGAGAGTAATGCTTCTAACTGTCTGTGCATCGATTTTTTCCTGGGATTCCAGTAACAGATTCCGATGGACATGGGAAGGTTTACTGTAACCTGTGGACTTTCAACTTGACGATGAAACACAGAAATAACGTCGGAATTGAATACAAAAGGCACCATGCCGACTTCTCTCCGGGAGGGTAATGCATCTAACTGTCTGTGCTTTGATTCTTCATTGGGATTCCAGTAATAGATTCCGATGTACATGGGAACGTTTACTGTAACCTGTGGACATTCAACGTGACGATGAAACACGGAAATTACGTCGGAACCTAATACAATAGGCGCCAGGCCAACTTCTCCCCGGGAGAGTAATGCTTCTAACTGTCGGTGGTTTGATTCTTCCCTGGGATTCCAATAATAGATTCCGATGGACTTGGGAAGGTTTACTGTAGGCTGTGGACCTTCAACTTGACGATGAAACACAGACATTGCGTCGGAATTGAATACAACAGGCACAATGCCAAATCATTTCAGGGGGAGTAATGCTTCTAACTGTCTGTGCTTCGATTTTTTCCTGGGATTCCAGTAATAGATTCCGATGGACATGGGAAGGTTTACTGTAACCTGTGGACCTTCTACTTTACGAAAAAACACAGAAATTTCGTCGGAATTGAATACTACAAGCGCCATGCCGACTTCTCTCCGGGAGCGTAATGCTTATAACTGTCTGTGCTTTTTTTTTCATTGGGATTCCAGTAATAGATTCCGATGGACATGGGAAAATTTACTGTAACCTGTGGACTTTCACCTTGACGATGAAACACAGAAATAACGTTGGAATTAAATACAACAGGCACCATGCCGACTTCTCTCCGGGAGGGTAATGCTTATAACTGTCTGTGCTTTTATTCTTAATTGGGATTCCAGTAATAGTTTCCGATGCACATGGGAACGTTTACTGTAACTTGTGGACCTTCAACGTGACGATGAAACACAGAAATTACGTCGGAACCTAATACAATAGGCGCCATGCCAACTTCTCCCCGGGAGAGTAATGCTTCTAACTGTCGGTGCTTTGATTCTGTCCTGGGAGTCCAGTAATAGATTCCGGTGTACATTGGAAGGTTAACTGTAACCTGTGGACCTTCAACTTGACGATGAAACACAGACATTGCGTCGGAACCTAATACAAAAGGCACCATGCCGACTTCTCTCCGGGAGAGTAATGCTTCTAACTGTTTGTGCTTTGATTCTCTCCTGGGATTAAAATAATATATTCCGATGGACATGGGAAGGTATAGTGTAACCTGTGGACCTTCAACTTGACGATAAAACACAGAAATTGCGACGGAATTGAATACAACAGGCACCATGATGACTTCTCTCCGGGACAGTAATGCTTCTAACTGTCTGTGCTTTGATTCTTTCCTGGGATTCCAGTAACAGATTCCGATGGACATTTGAAGGTTTACTGTAACCTGTGGACCTTCATCTTGACGATGAAACACAGAAATTGCGTCGGTTTTGATACCACAGGCACCATGCCGACTTGTCTCTGGGAGAGTAAAGCTTCTAACTGTCTGTGCTTCGATTCTTTCCTGGGATTCCAGTAATAGATTACGATGGACATGGGAAGGTTTGTTGTAACCTCTGGACCTTCAACTTGACGATGAAACACAGAAATTGCGTCGGAATTGAATACAACAGGCACCATGCCGACTTATTTGAGGGAGAGTAAAGCTTCTAACTGTCTGTGCTAAGATTCTTTCCTGGGATTCCAATAATAGATTGCGATGGACATGGGAAGGTTTACTGTAACCTGTAGACCTTCAACTTGACGATGATTCACAGAAATTGCGTCGGAATTGAATACATCAGGCACCATGTTGACTTCTCTCCGGCAGAGTAATGCTTCCAAATGTCTGTGCTTTGAATCTTTCCTGGTATTCCAGTAATAGTTTCCGGTGGACATGGGAAGGTTAACTGTAACCTGTGGACATTCAATTGACGATTAAACACAGAAATTGCGTCGGAATTGATTACATCAGGCACCATGCTCATTTATCTCCGGGAGAGTAATGCTTCTAACTGTCTGTGCTTTGAATCTTTCCAAGGATTCCAGTAATAGATTCCGGTGTACATTGGAAGGTTAACTGTAACCTGTGGACCTCAACTTGACGATGAAACACAGACATTGCGTCGGAACCTAATACAAAAGGCACCATGCCGACTTCTCTCTGGGAGAGTAATGCTTCTAACTGTTTGTGCTTTGATTCTCTCCTGGGATTCCAGTAATAGATTCCGATGGACATGGGAAGGTATACTGTAACCTGTGGACCTTCAACTTGACGATAAAACACAGAAATTGCGACGGAATTGAATACAACAGGCACCATGCCGACTTCTCTCCGGGAGAGTAATGCTTCTAACTGTCTGTGCTTCGATCCCTTCCTGGGATTCCAGTAATAGGTTCTGATGGACATGGGAAGGTTAACTGTAACCTGTGGACCTTCAATTGACGATGAAACACAGACATTGCGTCGGAACCTAATACAAAAGGCACCATTCCGACTTCTGTCCGGGAGAGTAATGCTTCTAACTGTCTGTGCTTTGATTCTTTCCTGGGATTCCAGAAATAGATTCCGATGGACATAGGAAGGTTTACTGTAACCTGTGGACCTTCAACTTGACGATGAAACACAGAAATTGCGTCGGAATTGTATGCAACAGGCACCATGCCGACTTCTCTCCGGGTGCGTAATGCTTCTAACTGTTTGTGCTTTGATTCCTTCCTGGGATTGCAGTAATAGATTCCGATGGACATGGGAAGGTTTACTGTAACCTGTGTATTTTCAACTTGACGATGAAACACAGAAATTGCGTCGCCATTGAATACAACAGGCACCATGCCGACTTATTTCAGGGAGAGTAATGCTTCTAACTGTCTGTGCTTCGAATCTTTCCAGGGATTCCAGTAATAGATTCCGATGGACATGGCAAGGTTTACTGTAACCTGTGGACCTTCATCTTGGCGATGAAACACAGAAATTACGTCGGAATTGAATACCACAGGAACCATGCCGACTTCTCTCCGGGAGGGTAATGCTTCTAACTGTCTGTGCTTTGATTCTTCCCTGGGATTCCAGTAACAGATTCTGATGGACATGTGAAGGTTTACTGTAACCTGTGGACCTTCAACTTGACGATGAAACACAGAAATTGCGTCGGAGATGAATACAACAGGCACCATGCCGACTTATATCCGGGAGAGTAATGCTTCTAACTGTCTGTGCTTCGATTCTTTCCCGGTATTCCAGTAATAGATTCCGATGGATATGGGATGGTTTGCTGTAACCCGTGGACCCTCAATTTGATAATGAGACACAGAAATTGCGTCGCAATTGAATACATCAGGCATCATGCCTGCTTAGTTCAGGGAGACTAATGCTTCTAACTGTCTGTGCTTCGATTCTTTCCTTGCATTCCAGTAATAGATTCCGATGGACATGGGAAGGTTTACTGTGACCTGTGGACCTTCAACTTGACGATGAAACACAGAAATTGCGTCGGAATTCAATACAACAGGCAAAATGCCGACTTCTTTCCGGGAGAGTAATGCTTCTAACTGTCTGTGCTTTGAATCATTCCAGGGATTCCAGTAATAGATTCCGGTGTACATTGGAAGGTTAACTGTAACCTGTGGACCTTCCACTTGACGATGAAACACAGAAATTGCGTCGGAATGGAATACAACAGGCACCATGCCGACTTATTTCAGGGAGAGTAATGCTTCTAACTGTCTGTGCTTCGAATCTTTCCAGGGATTCCAGTAATAGATTCCGATGGACATGGCAAGGTTTACTGTAACCTGTGGACCTTCATCTTGGCGATGAAACACAGAAATTACGTCGGAATTGAATACCACAGGAACCATGCCGACTTCTCTCCGGGAGGGTAATGCTTCTAACTGTCTGTGCTTTGATTCTTCCCTGGGATTCCAGTAACAGATTCTGATGGACATGTGAAGGTTTACTGTAACCTGTGGACCTTCAACTTGACGATGAAACACAGAAATTGCGTCGGAGATGAATACAACAGGCACCATGCCGACTTATATCCGGGAGAGTAATGCTTCTAACTGTCTGTGCTTCGATTCTTTCCCGGTATTCCAGTAATAGATTCCGATGGATATGGGATGGTTTGCTGTAACCCGTGGACCCTCAATTTGATAATGAGACACAGAAATTGCGTCGCAATTGAATACATCAGGCATCATGCCTGCTTAGTTCAGGGAGACTAATGCTTCTAACTGTCTGTGCTTCGATTCTTTCCTTGCATTCCAGTAATAGATTCCGATGGACATGGGAAGGTTTACTGTGACCTGTGGACCTTCAACTTGACGATGAAACACAGAAATTGCGTCGGAATTCAATACAACAGGCAAAATGCCGACTTCTTTCCGGGAGAGTAATGCTTCTAACTGTCTGTGCTTTGAATCATTCCAGGGATTCCAGTAATAGATTCCGGTGTACATTGGAAGGTTAACTGTAACCTGTGGACCTTCATCTTGGCGATGAAACACAGAAATTACGTCGGAATTGAATACCACAGGAACCATGCCGACTTCTCTCCGGGAGGGTAATGCTTCTAACTGTCTGTGCTTTGATTCTTCCCTGGGATTCCAGTAACAGATTCTGATGGACATGTGAAGGTTTACTGTAACCTGTGGACCTTCAACTTGACGATGAAACACAGAAATTGCGTCGGAGATGAATACAACAGGCACCATGCCGACTTATATCCGGGAGAGTAATGCTTCTAACTGTCTGTGCTTCGATTCTTTCCCGGTATTCCAGTAATAGATTCCGATGGATATGGGATGGTTTGCTGTAACCCGTGGACCCTCAATTTGATAATGAGACACAGAAATTGCGTCGCAATTGAATACATCAGGCATCATGCCTGCTTAGTTCAGGGAGACTAATGCTTCTAACTGTCTGTGCTTCGATTCTTTCCTTGCATTCCAGTAATAGATTCCGATGGACATGGGAAGGTTTACTGTAACCTGTGGACCTTCAACTTGACGATGAAACACAGAAATTGCGTCGGAGATGAATACAACAGGCACCATGCCGACTTATATCCGGGAGAGTAATGCTTCTAACTGTCTGTGCTTCGATTCTTTCCCGGTATTCCAGTAATAGATTCCGATGGATATGGGATGGTTTGCTGTAACCCGTGGACCCTCAATTTGATAATGAGACACAGAAATTGCGTCGCAATTGAATACATCAGGCATCATGCCTGCTTAGTTCAGGGAGACTAATGCTTCTAACTGTCTGTGTTTCGATTCTTTCCTTGCATTCCAGTAATAGATTCCGATGGACATGGGAAGGTTTACTGTGACCTGTGGACCTTCAACTTGACGATGAAACACAGAAATTGCGTCGGAATTCAATACAACAGGCAAAATGCCGACTTCTTTCCGGGAGAGTAATGCTTCTAACTGTCTGTGCTTTGAATCATTCCAGGGATTCCAGTAATAGATTCCGGTGTACATTGGAAGGTTAACTGTAACCTGTGGACCTTCCACTTGACGATGAAACACAGAAATTGCGTCGGAATGGAATACAACAGGCACCATGCCGACTTATTTCAGGGAGAGTAATGCTTCTAACTGTCTGTGCTTCGAATCTTTCCAGGGATTCCAGTAATAGATTCCGATGGACATGGCAAGGTTTACTGTAACCTGTGGACCTTCATCTTGGCGATGAAACACAGAAATTACGTCGGAATTGAATACCACAGGAACCATGCCGACTTCTCTCCGGGAGGGTAATGCTTCTAACTGTCTGTGCTTTGATTCTTCCCTGGGATTCCAGTAACAGATTCTGATGGACATGTGAAGGTTTACTGTAACCTGTGGACCTTCAACTTGACGATGAAACACAGAAATTGCGTCGGAGATGAATACAACAGGCACCATGCCGACTTATATCCGGGAGAGTAATGCTTCTAACTGTCTGTGCTTCGATTCTTTCCCGGTATTCCAGTAATAGATTCCGATGGATATGGGATGGTTTGCTGTAACCCGTGGACCCTCAATTTGATAATGAGACACAGAAATTGCGTCGCAATTGAATACATCAGGCATCATGCCTGCTTAGTTCAGGGAGACTAATGCTTCTAACTGTCTGTGCTTCGATTCTTTCCTTGCATTCCAGTAATAGATTCCGATGGACATGGGAAGGTTTACTGTGACCTGTGGACCTTCAACTTGACGATGAAACACAGAAATTGCGTCGGAATTCAATACAACAGGCAAAATGCCGACTTCTTTCCGGGAGAGTAATGCTTCTAACTGTCTGTGCTTTGAATCATTCCAGGGATTCCAGTAATAGATTCCGGTGTACATTGGAAGGTTAACTGTAACCTGTGGACCTTCCACTTGACGATGAAACACAGAAATTGCGTCGGAATGGAATACAACAGGCACCATGCCGACTTATTTCAGGGAGAGTAATGCTTCTAACTGTTTGTGCTTCGATTCTTTCCTGGGATTCCAGTAATAGATACCGATGGACATGGGAAGGTTTACTGTAACTTTTGGACCTTCAACTTGACGATGAAACACGGAAATTGCGTCGGAATTGAATACAACAGGCACCATGAGGACTTATTTCCGGGAGAGTAATGCTTCTAACTGTCTGTGCTTCGATTCTTTACTGGGATTCCAGTAATAGATTCAGTAGGGCACTGGAAGGTTTGCTGTAACCCGTGGACCGTCAATTTGATGATGTAACACAGAAATTACGTCGCAATTGAATAAATCAGGCATCATGCCGACTTATTTCCGGGAGAGTATTGCTTCTAACTGTCTGTGCGACGATTCTTTCCTGGGATTACAGTAATAGATTCCGATACACATGGGAATGTTTATTGTAACCTGTGGACCTTCAACTTGACGATGAAACGCAGAAATTGCGTCGGAATTGAATACAACAGGCACCATGCCGACTTCTCTCCGGGAGAGTAATGCTTCTACCTGATTGTGCTCTGATTCTTTCCAGGGATTGCAGTAATAGATTCCGATGGACATGGGAAGGTTTACTGTAACGTATGGACCTTCAACGTGATGATGAAACACAGAAATTGGGTCTTGATTGAATACAAAAGGCACCATGCCGACTTATTTCCAGGAGAGTAATGCTTCTAACTGTCTGTGCTTCGATTCCTTCCTGGGATTCCAGTAATAGATTCCGATGGACATGGGAAGGTTTACAGTAACCTGTGGACCTTCAACTTGACGATGAAACACAGAAATGACGTCGGAATTGAATACAACTTGAAAAACGTATGTAACATAGCAGCGATGGCGAGGCATTGTAGCATCTGTGACCAGAGAGTATGCGCTTGACCGCGCGAGTGTTGCGAGCGGGTCTCAGTCTGTCAGTCAGTCGTTGCGAGTCTGTAGCTCTGTCTAGTTGAGGGCAGTACTCTGTCTGTAGTCGTGGCAGTCAGTAGCTCGGTTTAGTTGCGAGCGGTCGGTCAGTAGTAGTCGTGCAGTGCAGTACGCTAATAGTCGTCATGCAGAGCGGTCGGTCAGTAGTAGCAGCCCAGTGCGGTTGTGTGATGTAGGCGGTCGGTAACACTGGTCAAGATGCTGAATGAGGTATACTGATAATTAATATAATCATTAGATAATGTAAAAATTTATTTATTGTGATTATTCTCGAACAAGTGCCCCAATAATAATTTTATTTCAAAAGCATTTTTTTCAAAATTTTAATTTTTATTGAACTAAAAATTTCGTTGCACTTCCCATTTCATTCCACTTCTTTTAAAGAAAATTTTCAGTAAAATCACAGAAAAAAAGGAATATTATTATTTGCAATGCAGTTCCTCCAAGCCGTGCGCAAAGATAAGAGCAGAAATTTGACATCCAGTTATACTGAGGTAAGAATCTAATTCTGATTGTTTTACACAGGGCCAAAGACCGATGTTCCGGTTTAATTGAATTTTCTTATCACTGAATAGACTTTAATTTTTTGCTGAAGAATTTATATTTGAGTCAGATTGCGAATTTCACATTTTTGTTGCCATTGTCAGTACATTTGATTGTGGGCAGGTTACGCTTAGCACAATGTCCATTAGCATTCATAATTAAATATTGTCATATTTCTTTCTTTTAAAATTTTTGTGGGGAGGTTACACTCGGCTCCCATTTGTATTAAGTATTGTCTTTTTCTTTTAAATATTACGGTGGGGAGGTTACACTTGGCGACACCCAGTCCAGGATCGAATTTCGTTGAGAATCTTTTGAACAACAGTCAGATATCTGCTCTTATTTGTTTAGATATAATTAGGATTTGGCGCAACGCTTTTATTAACTTGTGACTTTCTTTCTACAGGTCAACGGCAATTCGTTGCTCTGTTGTATTTGTGTGTTGCTTTTGCATTGTGCTTATTTGTTTTGTGAATATTTGTGACTATTGTAAAAATGCCGCGAAAGACTGTGAATAGTGTATCGCGAGGTATTGTGAATGAAATTACCGACTTAAACAGCGTGATCGATAGTAATTGTGACACGCAGTGTAATGATGACAATCCTGCGTTCCTAACAATCAGTGTATTCCAACCACTAATGATGACTTTTGTCTTAATGATGAACAAACGAACTCGGTTATGTCCTCTGTTGATTTGACGACAATCGATGACGCGGGACGCTCTATTGTAATGAGCGCTGCCCAGCTTAATACACGCGATTTGGAAAATTCAAGTAACGTACAGACAAATTTGTCTAGTGAAAATGAACAATGTACTGAAAGTAGGACGGACTTATTTAATTCCGAAATAATGTCTGACAGTGTACATTCGACTGACAAACTTTTTTCTAAATCTCAGAATAACCAAATGGTTACAGTAAGCGAGAAAGTTCCAGATCCACTATTGAACAGCACAGAGAATAGAAATGCTAATTTTGAATCGGATCCAATTATGGCATTTTTGCGGCAAAATTTCAAACAGTTTAATGAAAAATTTGATAAAAATGACGAAAATCTCAAACAACTTAGCGAACAGGTCAAAAAACAGAGTGTGGATAGCAAACAAGATAACGAAAATCTCAAACAACAACTTAATGAACAGGTCAAACAACTTAGGGAAGATAACAAACACTTAAATGAAAAACTTGACAATAATGACGAAAATCTCAAACAGCTTAGTGAACAAATTAGAGCCGTTGCCGCGCAGTGTCATGACACTAAGGAACAGTTGCGCGTGGAAATTGAGGCTTGTTCAAAAAAAAAAAAAGCGAGAAATTAAGTCTGTTGCGCAGGAATTAAGAGAAATGCAAACAGCCGCAACAGATACACTCAGAGACGAAATTAGCGGAGTCGCTAAACAATGCTCTGAAAAAGCTGCACAATTACGGGACGAGTTTAGAGCAATGACGGTAGAACTTTCGCGCACTATGGATGCAAAGATAGACGCGAAATTCGAACAGCAGAACACTCAGATTAACGAGCGCTTTAATGAGCACATACAGAACAGTGATACGCGTTTCCGCAGATTTATTCAGGATCAAAACAAAGTAAAACGACAAGTCATAGAAACAATCACTGCACAAAGACAAGAGGACAAACGTAAAATATTCGCGAAAGCGAAGACGTATGTAGACAATAATATTACTACAGTGTCCGACAAAATTAATACCATAGAACAATTGAACGCGGAATTACGGGATGAAATTTCTGACCTTAAATCAAAGACAGATACACACACAGTAAATATTCAAACAGTGACAGATAGATTCGAACAATTAGATCTAACACAGGATTGTGATGTTATCAAAGCTGATGTTAAAAAACTGAGCGAAACTACGTGCAAGTTGCAAAAACAGATTAATGCGTCTGTTTCTAAAACCGATGATCAGGTTAAAATACTGACTGAAAAATGTGATGAATTGGCCAGTCGTATTGATGCTATCGAAAATACTAATGACAATAAATCAGACGATACTGCACCGGTTTCATTTATCCAAACACCTGAATTTCAAAATTTACAGCAGACGATTAATGAGATCGATTCATCTAACAACACGTTACGTAGGAAGTTATCAAATTTACAACAAGAAGTAACAGAGATGAAAAACATTTCAGTTAATAACATACCACAACAGACGCCACTTTATGAACATGTGTCAGACTCACGCAGCGCGTATAATTTGGGTAATCTACAGAGAGTACGAGACTTAGATTCCGATCAACCACAGTTCAATAGATTCTCTTACGATCCTGAACCTGTTCCATCATACAGTGATGATAACTTCGACTACAAACATTTTCTGTCAGTGAGAAAGTTTAAGGTTTTCAAAAACGATAGAACGCAGATTCACCCACTGGATTGGATTCAACAATTTAGCTTTGCTCTTCCACCGACTTGGCCTGTAACACACAAACTTGAATTTATTTGCAGCTTTTTGGAAGGCGAACCGGCAACTCGTATGAGACCGATCGCGAGGCAATGCTACTCAGTAGAGGAATTTCAGAATGCTTTTCTGTCAGCGTACTGGTCGAAGACGACACAGCGCGGAATTAAAGACCAACTAATTAGTTTGCCGAATTACGAGAACTCAAATTTTCCCAGTGTGACGCAATTTTTTGAGCACATGGTACAACAAAACCAATACCTGAGTGAGCCGTACAGTGAATCTGCACTTATACAATTATGCATTTCCAAATTACCACGGTCATTACGAGTGTCACTTCTAACAGGTCAGCAAAAAGAAAATATTTCAGCGTTCAGAGATCTTTTACAGCTCTTGGAAGTACAGCAATCTGATTATTCTTTTGTAAACAAAAACTTTTCTTATAATAACCAAGGTCAACAAAAGTACAGCAATTATGATCAGACACGTAATTTCAATAGGAAAGATAACAGACGCTTTAGGAACGGCAACTACCAAAATTCTAATAACAGCCAAAATTTTAATTATCAATATCGTCAAAATTTTCAGCAACAGGAACCACACTTTAGTAACAATAGAGGTGTTTCACAACAACAACATCAAAACCAGCCGGTTAGCATACTTAACCAACAATGGAATACACAAGGTCAACCAGGCTTTAATGTTTCGCCGCGTGGACGTATAGTCCCTGGTCCAACAAATAGTAACGCACGGGAGCAGAGAAACAACTATGTACAAAGAAGACAGTATTTCAATTCCCATCGCAATACACCGTATAGGAATGACTATTACGACAGACGTAAAAACGATGAGCACAATTACCAGCGTACATATAATAACAGTCGGTCCCACCAACAGCAAAATCATACGCAAGAACATATTCTCATGAATGAACCCGACAGTAGGTACCATCCAGAGCGTAACACGTCTGGAAGAAGTAATAGGACAGTTCAAATAGTAGAAATGCCACAGAACCCTCCTAATAATAATAACACGTCAGATAGAATCTGACTAGATAATGTACAGGACGCATCTTCCAATAATACAAGCACTACCTTAGACACGCAAAATGTTGTTCACGAAAATGTAATTACTTTTGACGATATGAGAGACACTCTCTTGCAGGAAAGACCAGTTATTCAGAAAACCATTTCACATCCTGTTATCGAAATTAAAATTGGTTCATCGAAATTCTCAGCAGTAATTGATTCCGGATCACCAATATCAGTAATAAATGAGGAGACTTTTAATGAGTGCAACAAAGAGAATACCTATCCGACATTACCTTTAGGCAAAACAAAAGTGAAAGGAGCAGTATCGAGTAAAGGTGTAGATGTTAAATTACAGACGCATTTATCATTTTGTATTGGAGGTCATACTTTCCACTCTAATTTTTGGATTGTTCCTTTATTGACAACAGACATTATTTTAGGCACGAATTTTCTGGTACAACACGACGCAGTTATCGATTTTCAGAATTCTTATTTAATGTTAAAGGATGAAAATGTACAATTGGCTTTAGAATTTCAGCACTCTTTATCTGCGGAAGAACAAACAATTAACCGCACAGAGGTCATTTCCGCAACACGTAACATAGACTGTAATCCCACATTGTTCAAGGATACGTACGTACACAACTATAATACTCCAGACGAAGCTGACTACGACGTAATACAAATGATTTCCGATAAAGTTAAAGAGAGTAGTGCAATTACAGACGACGAACGAACGCAATTACACAAAATTCTTTTACAGCAAGCTCCAGTTTTCGACAACATTCCTGGTACTATGTCCGGATTTATGTATGAATTTCAAGTCAAACAGCACGATACATTTAAAGCTAAGCATTATCCTATTCCGTATATTCATAGAGAACAAGTTAAAAAAGAATTACAGGATACGCTCGACCAAGGAATTATTGAACCAGCAGTTAGTCCGTACATAAACCCGCTACATATTGTTAAGAAGAAAGATGGCTCACTTCGCCTTGTACTTGATTCACGTCACATTAATGACATTATTATTAATGAAACAGATCGACCACAGACATTAGAGGAACTTCTACAGAAATTTCACGGTACAGCTATTTATTCTACACTAGATTTGAAATCGGGATTTTGGCAAATTCAACTTCATCCAAATTGCAGAAAATATACAGCTTTTCTCTGTTTCGGCGACTGTTATCAATTTTGCAAATTACCGTTCGGCTTAACTATTTCTTCTGCAGCTTTTATTCGCGGTTTGAACACAATACTTCCGACAGAACTTAAAGACAGAATTACGACGTATGTAGACGACATTCTTATCGCAGAAGCTAACTGGTCTGAACACAATCTGATTCTTGAACAACTGTTACAAACTTTTCATGCACAAGGACTTACAGTTAATCTTAGTAAATCGCACTTTGGCAAAACTTCTATAAAATTTCTTGGACACGTGATTTCAGCAGAAGGCATTGCACCTGATCCGGAAAAACTTCAGGCTCTACATGACATTACTGTTCCTACAACAAAAAAGCAATTACGCAGTTTTTTGGGCTTAATTAACTTTTTTCGCAAATTTATTCATCACTCCGCTTTAGACACGCCTAGATTATGCCAATTAACAGGTAAAAACACTATTTGGTCTTGGGATAAGCAAGCTCATTCTGAATTCATGAACCTGAAACATGCTCTGTTGAATGCACCACTTTTATCGCACCCAGATCTTACTAGAAATTTTTCCATTGCCACTGACAGTTCGAACACCGCTTTGGGCGTACATATTTTCCAGGAAATTGAAGAAGATGGTTCAATAGTAATTAAAAACATCGCATTTGCAAGCCGCATTCTGTCACCTGCTGAACGAAATTACTCCGTTACAGAATTGGAAACATTATGTGTTGTATGGGCTTTCACGAGATTTAGGCATTTTCTTTATGGCAGACATACCACAGTTTACACAGACCATAGAGCGATACAATTTTTACTTTCGGCCAAATTCACTCACGATAGATTAAGTAGATGGAAACTGTATTTACAGGAATTTAATTTTACGATTGTTCACATTCCCGGCACACAAAATGTTATAGCAGACGCACTATCGCGTTCTCTCGGCAACAATCAGCAAGACGTAGCAACCAACTTCTGCAAAATAAATTTCAGTGTCATGTACATTCAGCAAGTTGCATTTGAAAACTTTATTTCATCGTCATTACAGGACATAGCATAAGAACAAAATAAAGACAATGTGTGGAAAGAAATTAAACACCTTTGGCAAGATAAGAATAATGTTACGATTAGAAACCATTACACTGTACGCAATGACATTCTGTTTCGCCGCTCTCACCCTGACAGCAACAATTGGTTATTATGCATACCTGACGAACTGGTTAACAAATTAATTTGGTACACTCATTTAAGCTACGCACATTACGGAGCACGAAAATGTTTTCTTATACTGAGACAGAACTGTTATTTTGCCAACATGGAGAAACGTATACGACGAGTTTTAGCGTCTTGTAAAATTTGCCAGAAAGCTAAATCAGACACCACTTCACATATTCCTCCATTATATCCCATTATACCTGTTAAATTAAGACACATGGCCGCAGTAGACATTTTTGGTCCGATTCCGAGAACTAACAGAGGTTTTTGCTACATCTTTGTCGCTGTTGAGCTCACTTCAAAATTTGTTACTTTCACTCCGTTACGCAAAGCTACTGCCAAAACTGTTTCGAAAGCATTTTTAAAACATTTTCTATTTCATGTAGGGCATGTAATGAAAGTAATTTCTGACAATGGATCTCAATTTCGTAGTAGCATATGGACACGCATGTTACGAGCCAGAAACATTTCTCCGATTTATATATCCAAGTACCACGCTTCTTCGAACCCCTGTGAAAGATTAATGAAAGAAATTGGTAAGCTGTGCCGAATATACTGCCACAAAAGACATATTGATTGGGATACACACATACTCTCATTCCAAGATGTAATTAATTCCATTCCAAATGAATCCACTATGCTATCTCCGTCTGTTATACTGAAAAACGTTGAACCACCAAACAAAATTAAAGAATTAGTAAAATATCCCAAAAGTCGTCGCCCACGTCACCACGAAATAATTAACATTGCGCTGAACAACATCAAACGTGCCGCAGAGCGCCGGAGAAGACAGCAAAAACAGGTTTGTACACGCCGCGACTTTCACGTTGGACAGAAGATACTAGTACGTACACACTATTTATCCAGCAAATTAAGAGGTAAGTGCAGTAAATTTGAACTTCTATACGCAGGTCCATATCGGATTCGCAGCATTCCTCACCCCAATGTTGTACACGTCGAAACTTTGAGAACCAGAAAATCGAAAGGCAATCACCATATCTCAAACATTAAACCGTTTATTGAGTGAAACCACTGTATGATTCAACACACTATGATGCCATTTACTAACGCAATTATTTCACGTGACTAATTACTGATGATTATGGAATTTTTCTTGGCAAGTGCCCGACAAGGTAAGGTTAGCAGGTCGCTTTTCTTGTCGTTACACATCAGACCGTGCACATTTTCCATTTTTTGTGTATATGATTGTATTCCAGTTTTGTTTGTATGCACTGTGCAATAGTTAAGATATAACACACACCAGTCGACTTTGACATTTTTGCCTTACGACATCTCAACATCGTGACTGTTTTACATTTTTTGCTGCTGCATTGTATTATTCTGTGTACATTTTCGCATCTGAACACTGTCAATGTCTTTGACATATTACGTTTTCTGTCATGTTATGCTGTATGGTTAATTATGTCACCATAAACCAGTTATTATTTAGTGGGTATAGGATTTAAATGCAAGACATTAATCTTTGTTCATGAATTTCAGAAAGAAATGATGCATGTAAGAAATAAATTCAACAGAAATGGGAATTTCACCTACGGAATAAACGAAAGGAAATGCAATAACTTTATGAGGAAGAGTAAATGGATCAGGATTAACAAGTATTAACAAGAATATACTATACTCATCGTAGAATAGCAGTCTTAACTAATTTTTTCTTTCAGAATACAAGGTGATTGATGCAGGCTGTCAGAGAGAACTACACATCTTAGTTTTAGTGATGAAATATGCTAGAGATAAGGAATAGTTGTATAATGAGTAATAAAGTGATTTTTTGCAGATGATAATGAATACTGATGAATAATGATGAAGGATATGGTATTATTGATAATGAAGTTTTTTCTTTACAGATGAGGATAATGTTGAAGTTATGTATTTATGCTATGTAGTTATTTAAGTATTTGTTGCAGTTTGTTTTGACAGCAGGTGTTATATTGCATTGTAGGATGACGGAAAGTTTTGGAAAGGACAGCTATGGAACACATTTTTATACACATTTCACTACCTGTTAATTCGAAGTTCACTACTTTTCAGCATAGTGTGAGTTTCTTCTTTCAGGTCAATAATTCATTTTGTATTTTTTTTCAGGAGAAGCTTTTCATGATACTTACTAAACCTGTTACTTATTATACCTGTTCTAGTACTTGCATTTTATTTTTTACCCATTTGTGTCTATCATTTATAAATGTGATCACATATACTGCCTTGTTACATAACCTTGCTACAGCTGACTCATGACGAATGACGTTACCTATCCTCATTTGCAGCAATAGGTCAAAAACAAATACTGTTATGCCTCAGCAATTAATTATCGATCCCAACGCAATGCATTGCTAACAAAAAAAAAAAAAATATAGTGATACCAGTTTGAGAAAGGATACCAGTTTGAGAAAGTTCTGAGTAATACTGATTAGCTCTGAATAGTATGTCACTTCAGTAATGAGACAAAAAAAAGTATATATTTAAAATAATGCTTTGTCACTAGCTAATAACTGCCACTGTTTATTGTAATGAGACTACTTATAATGACCATGATTATTAATGCTATGACTGTAATCAACTGATTTTAATAATGACTTTGTAATGATCTGAATACTACTGAATGAGGAACACTGTTTATTGTAATGAGACTACTTATAATGCCCATGATTATTAATGCTATGACTAATTAGCTGATTTTTAATAATGACTTCGTAATGATCTGAATAATACTGAATGATGAACTATGTTTTATTCTATTCAATACTTGCTGGCCACTGAGTGCCAATAATTAATGTCAATCAACGAAATATGTTATTAATTATGCCATTAATTAACTCTTGTTTTCAATGCTATACTTTGTAATTGGGAATGAATGTGACTGTTTCATAATGCTTTGTAATTAGGAAAAGACTAATGATTCTTACTAGATTGGAATGGCACATAATTAATTAACTATGCTACTGTTTAATTATGCTTTGTAATTAGGAGAAGACTAATGATTCTTACTATTGGAATGACAAATGATTAATTAACGACAAATGATTAATTAACTGTAATTAGACAAATGATTAATTAACGACAAATGATTAATTAACTGTAATTAGGAAAAAGCTAATGATTATTACTATTGAAATGACAAATGATTAATTAACGATGCCATACTTTGTTATTGGAAATGAATGTGACTGTTTAATAATGCTTTGTAATTAGAAGAAGGCTAATGATTCTTACTAGATTGGAATGACACATAATTAATTAACTATGCTATGGTTTCATAATGCTTTGTGGTTAGGAAAAAGATAATGATTATTACTATTGGAAGACAAATGATTAATTAATTATACTATATTTTGTAACTGGAAAAGAATGCATTTATTTCATAATGCTTTGTAACTAGGAAAAGAAGGCTACTGATCGTATGTAAAACAATTAATGAACATTTTTCTGTAATACTTCATACTTGGTACAGAAATGTTCAATAACTGGGCTATGAATGCCACAAACTGCTAATTAAGTCTGTAATTGTCAATATTATGTGACTTGATGTCCTTCACCTCATACGCTGACTACCCTAAATTACTGCAATGTCCATTTGTCCTGTTTATCCTAGTGATCATGGAGCACTATATTTGGTTTTTGCACTAATTCTACGTTGGTGTGCCTTGTAAGAGCGTGGTGTTGACACGACATGCTGTCCACCACCGTGAGCAATGAAGACGTTATTATGGTCCCACTGTTTGGTGTACCTAATGTACTGCCAAAATGAAAACATGGAACATTACTACGACAGTTCAGTGTCTTGGTTACACTGATAAATTCTGATGGGAAAAGAACTTCAAGTTGTGTCACTTGGTGTTGTACTTCTGTGGAAAGATATGGACTTTCAGAACAGCTGTGTGCAATCTAAAGTGCTACAACCATGATGCAATCCTTCCCTTTCCTACCCTAATTCTTGTCACATAGTGAAAATCATTTTTTGCTAACATTATTTAGGTTCATGGGCTATACATTTTTTTTCGATTCGCTAAACTCCAGTGCGAGTACACTTATGTCACTGGTCGACATGATTTTTTTGCTATTATGTTTATTTATTGCCAAAATGCTAAAGACATTTTTTTTGATTTATTCTGAAGTACAATATATGTGCACTTTTGTCTTTTATATTGTATATACATTTTTTATTTTCTGAACTACAGTGCATGTGCACTCCTGTTAGGTGTTAATATGTTTTCTACTGAACTTCAGTGCCTGTACACTTTTCTCATTTTTCAATATGATTTCTACTATTCTATATATTCAATACTTTAATGCGAATGCACTTATGTCATTTGTTACTAATTGTACATACATTTCATCAATTACTGATATGTTCTCAACTGCAGTGCATGTGCACTCATGTCACTTGTCAACATAATATTTTTTGCCAGTCTGTTTATTTGTTCTGAATATGCTAAAGAATTTTTTTTTCAGTGCCTGTGCACTTTGTTATCTGTCAAATAATTTGTATATACATTTTTCTGATTTGCTACTATATTTTGTACACACATTTTGTCTTTGTCTGATATATTTTGTACTTAGTGCGTGTGCACAACATTTAAATATTCTGTAAGTTGTAGAATTTTGTTAGTTAAAGAAAAATTTTGCCGCGCTTGGCAAGTCCAAATGACTCACCATCGCTGCCAAATTTTTGCCCCCCCAGTGGAGGGTTATGAAACACGTATGTAACATAGCAGCGATGGCGAGGCATTGTAGCATCTGTGACCAGAGAGTATGCGCTTGACCGCGCGAGTGTTGCGAGCGGGTCTCAGTCTGTCAGTCAGTCGTTGCGAGTCTGTAGCTCTGTCTAGTTGAGGGCAGTACTCTGTCTGTAGTCGTGGCAGTCGGTAGCTCGGTTTAGTTGCGAGCGGTCGGTCAGTAGTAGTCGTGCAGTGCAGTACGCTAATAGTCGTCATGCAGAGCGGTCGGTCAGTAGTAGCAGCCCAGTGCGGTTGTGTGATGTAGGCGGTCGGTAACACTGGTCAAGATGCTGAATGAGGTATACTGATAATTAATATAATCATTAGATAATGTAAAAATTTATTTATTGTGATTATTCTCGAACAAGTGCCCCAATAATAATTTTATTTCAAAAGCATTTTTTTCAAAATTTTAATTTTTATTGAACTAAAAATTTCGTTGCACTTCCCATTTCATTCCACTTCTTTTAAAGAAAATTTTCAGTAAAATCACAGAAAAAAAGGAATATTATTATTTGCAATGCAGTTCCTCCAAGCCGTGCGCAAAGATAAGAGCAGAAATTTGACATCCAGTTATACTGAGGTAAGAATCTAATTCTGATTGTTTTACACAGGGCCAAAGACCGATGTTTCGGTTTAATTGAATTTTCTTATCACTGAATAGACTTTAATTTTTTGCTGAAGAATTTATATTTGAGTCAGATTGCGAATTTCACATTTTTGTTGCCATTGTCAGTACATTTGATTGTGGGCAGGTTACGCTTAGCACAACGTCCATTAGCATTCATAATTAAAAATTGTCATATTTCTTTCTTTTAAAATTTTTGTGGGGAGGTTAAACTCGGCTCCCATTTGTATTAAGTATTGTCTTTTTCTTTTAAAAATTACGGTGGGGAGGTTACAAACTGGCACCATGCCGTCTAATCTCCGGGAGCGTAATGCTTCTAAATGTTTGTGCTTTGATTCTTTCCCGGGACTGCAGTAATAGATTCCGATGGACATGGGAAGGTTTAATGTAACCTATGGACCTTCAACGTGATGATGAAACACAGAAATTGGGTCGGGATTGAATACAAAAGGCACGATGCCGACTTATTTCCAGGATAGTAATGCTTCTAACTGTCTGTGCTTCGATTCCTTCCTGGGATTCCAGTAATAGATTCCGATGGACAAGGGAAGGTTTACAGTAACCTGTGGACCTTCAACTTGACGATGAAACACAGATATTACGTCGGAATTGAATACAACTGGCACCATGCCGTCTTCTCTCCGGGAGCGTAATGCTTCTAAATGTTTGTGCTTTGATTCTTTCCCGGGATTGCAGTAATAGATTCCGATGGACATGGGAAGGTCCACTGTAACCTATGGACCTTCAACTTGATGATGAAACACAGAAATTGCGTCAGGATTGAATACAAAAGGCACCATGCCGACTTATTTCCAGGAGAGTAACGCTTCTAACTGTCTGTGCTTCGATTCCTTCCTGGGATTCCAGTAATAGATTCCGATGGACATGGGAAGGTTTACAGTAACCTGTGGACCTTCAACTTGACGATGAAACACAAAAATTACGTCGGAATTGAATACAACTGGCACCATGCCGTCTTCTCTCCGGGAGCGTAATGCTTCTAAATGTTTGTGCTTTGATTCTTTCCCGGGATTGCAGTAATAGATTCCGATGGACATGGGAAGTTTACTGTAACCTGTGGACCTTCAACTTGACGATGAAACACAGAAGTTGTGTCGGAGTTGAATACAACAGGCACCATGCCGACTTATTTCCGGGAGAGTAATGCTTCTAACTGTCTGTGCTTCGATACTTTCCTGGGATTCCAGTATTAGATTCCGATGGACATGGGAAGGTTTACTGTAAACTGCGGACCTTCAACTTGACGATGAAACACAGAAATTGCGTCGGAATTATACACAACAGGCAACATGCCCACTTCTCTCTGGGTGCGTAATGCTTCTAACTGTTTGTGCTTTGATTCTTTCCTAGGATTGCAGCAATAGATTCCGATGGACGTGGGAAGGTTTACTGTAACCTGTGGGTCTTCAACATGACGATGAAATACAGAAATTGCGTCGGAATTGAATACAACCGGCACCATGCCGACTTACTTCAGGGAGAGTAATGCTTCCAACTGTCTTTGCTTCGATTCTTTCCTGGAATTCCAGTAATAGATTCCGATGGACATGGGAAGGTTAACTGTAACCTGTCTACCTTCAATTGACGATGAAACTCAGACATTGCGTCGGAACCTATTACAAAAGGCACCATGCCGACTTCTGTCCGTGAGAGTAATGCTTCTAACTGTCTGTGCTTTGATTCTTTCCTGGGATTCCAGAAATAGATTCCGATGGACATGGGAAGGTAAACAGTAACCTGTGGATCTTCAACTCGTCGACGAAACACAGAAATTGCGTCGGAATTCAATACAACACGCACCATGCAGACTTCTCTCCGGGAGAGTAATGCTTCTAACTGTCTGTGCATTGAATCTTTCCAGGGAATCCAGTAATAGATTCAGGTGTACATTGGAAGGTTAACTGTAACCTGTGGACCTTCAACTTGACGATGAAGCACAGACATTGCGTCGGAACCTAATACAAACGGCACCATGCCGACTTCTCACCGGGAGAGTAATGCTTCTAACTGTTTGTGCTTTGATTCTTTCCTGGGATTCCACTAATAGATTCCGATGGACATGGGAGGGTAAACAGTAACCTGTGGACCTTCAACTCGACGACGAAACACAGAAATTGCGTCGGAATTCAATCCAACAGGCACCATTCCAACTTCTCTCCGGGAGAGTAATGCTTCTAACTGTCTGTGCTTTGATTCTTTCCTGGGATTGCAGTGATAGATTCCGATGGACATGGGAAAGTTAACTGTATTCTGTGGAACTTCAACTTGACGATGAAACACAGAAATTGCGTCGGAATTGAATACAACAGGCACCATGAAGACTTCTCTCCGGGACAGTAATGCTTCTAACTGTCTGTCCTTTGATTCTTTCCTGGGATACCAGTAATAGATTCCGATGGACATGGGAAGGATTACTGTAACCTGGGGACCTTTAACTTGACGATGAAACACAGAAATTGCGTCGGAATTGAATACAATAGGCACCATGCCGACATCTCTCCGGGAGAGTAATGCTTCTAACTGGATGTGCTTCGATCCTTTCCTGGGATTCCAGTAATGGATTCCGATGGACATGGGAAGGTTAACTGTAACCTGTGGACCTTCAATTGACGATGAAACACAGACATTGCGTCGGAACCTAATACAAAAGGCACCATGCCGACTTCAGTCCGGGAGAGTAATGCTTCTAATTGTCTGTGCTTTGATTCTTTCCTGGGATTCCAGAAATAGATTCCGATGGACATGGGAAGGTAAACAGCAACCTGTGGATCTTCAACTCGACGACGAAACACAGAAATTGCGTCGGAATTGAATACAACAGGCACCATGCCGACTTCTCTCCGGGAGAGTAATGCTTCTAACTGCCTGTGCTTCGATTCTTTCCTGGGATTCCAGTAATAGATTCAGTAGGACACTGGAAGGTTTACTGTAACCCGTGGACCGTCAATTTGATGATGTAACACAGAAATTACGTCGCAATTGAATACATCAGGCATCATGCCGACTTATTTCCGGGAGAGTATTGCTACTAACTGTCTGTGCCACGATTCTTTCCTGGGATTACAGTAATAGATTCCGATGGACATGGGAATGTGTATTGTAACCTGTGGACCTTCAACTTGACGATGAAACGCAGAAATTGCGTCGGAATTGAATACAACAGGCACCATGCCGACTTCTCTCCGGGAGAGTAATGCTTCTACCTGATTGTGCTCTGATTCTTTCCAGGGATTGCAGTAATAGATTCCGATGGACATGGGAAGGTTTAATGTAACCTATGGACCTTCAACGTGATGATGAAACACAGAAATTGGGTCGGGATTGAATACAAAAGGCACGATGCCGACTTATTTCCAGGATAGTAATGCTTCTAACTGTCTGTGCTTCGATTCCTTCCTGGGATACCAGTAATAGATTCCGATGGACAAGGGAAGGTTTACAGTAACCTGTGGACCTTCAACTTGACGATGAAACACAGAAATTACGTCGGAATTGAATACAACTGGCACCATGCCGTCTTCTCTCCAGGAGCGTAATGCTTCTAAATGTTTGTGCTTTGATTCTTTCCCGGGATTGCAGTAATAGATTCCGATGGACATGGGAAGGTCCACTGTAACCTATGGACCTTCAACTTGATGATGAAACACAGAAATTGCGTCAGGATTGAATACAAAAGGCACCATGCCGACTTATTTCCAGGAGAGTAACGCTTCTAACTGTCTGTGCTTCGATTCCTTCCTGGGATTCCAGTAATAGATTCCGATGGACATGGGAAGGTTTACAGTAACATGTGGACCTTCAACTTGACGATGAAACACAAAAATTACGTCGGAATTGAATACAACTGGCACCATGCCGTCTTCTCTCCGGGAGCGTAATGCTTCTAAATGTTTGTGCTTTGATTCTTTCCCGGGATTGCAGTAATAGATTCCGATGGACATGGGAAGTTTACTGTAACCTGTGGACCTTTAACTTGACGATGAAACACAGAAGTTGCGTCGGAGTTGAATACAACAGGCACCATGCCGACTTATTTCCGGGAGAGTAATGCTTCTAACTGTCTGTGCTTCGATACTTTCCTGGGATTCCAGTAATAGATTCCGATGGACATGGGAAGGTTTTCTGTAAACTGCGGACCTTCAACTTGACGATGAAACACAGAAATTGCGTCGGAATTATACACAACAGGCAACATGCCAACTTCTCTCTGGGTGCGTAATGCTTCTAACTGTTTGTGCTTTGATTCTTTCCTAGGATTGCAGCAATAGATTCTGATGGACGTGGGAAGGTTTACTGTAACCTGTGGGTCTTCAACATGACGATGAAATACAGAAATTGCGTCGGAATTGAATACAACCGGCACCATGCCGACTTACTTCAGGGAGAGTAATGCTTCCAACTGTCTTTGCTTCGATTCTTTCCTGGAATTCCAGTAATAGATTCCGATGGACATGGGAAGGTTAACTGTAACCTGTCTACCTTCAATTGACGATGAAACTCAGACATTGCGTCGGAACCTATTACAAAAGGCACCATGCCGACTTCTGTCCGTGAGAGTAATGCTTCTAACTGTCTGTGCTTTGATTCTTTCCTGGGATTCCAGAAATAGATTCCGATGGACATGGGAAGGTAAACAGCAACCTGTGGATCTTCAACTCGACGACGAAACACAGAAATTGCGTCGGAATTCAATACAACACGCACCATGCCGACTTCTCTCCGGGAGAGTAATGCTTCTAACTGTCTGTGCATTGAATCTTTCCAGGGAATCCAGTAATAGATTCAGGTGTATATTGGAAGGTTAACTGTAACCTGTGGACCTTCAACTTGACGATGAAACACAGACATTGCGTCGGAACCTAATTTAAAAGGCACCATGCCGACTTCTCACCGGGAGAGTAATCCTTCTAACTGTTTGTGCTTTGATTCTTTCCTGGGATTCCACTAATAGATTCCGATGGACATGGGAGGGTAAACAGTAATCTGTGGACCTTCAACTCGACGACGAAACACAGAAATTGCGTCGGAATTCAATACAACAGGCACCATGCCGACTTCTCTCCGGGAGAGTAATGCTTCTAACTGTCTGTGCTTTGATTCTTTCCTGGGATTGCAGTGATAGATTCCGATGGACATGGGAAAGTTAACTGTATTCTGTGGAACTTCAACTTGACGATGAAACACAGAAATTGCGTCGGAATTGAATACAACAGGCACCATGATGACTTCTCTCCGGGACAGTAATGCTTCCAACTGTCTGTGCTTTGATTCTTTCCTGGGATACCAGTAATAGATTCCGATGGACATGGGAAGGTTTACTGTAACCTGGGGACCTTTAACTTGACGATGAAACAAAGAAATTGCGTCGGAATTGAATACAATAGGCACCATGCCGACATCTCTCCGGGGGAGTAATGCTTCTAACTGGATGTGCTTCGATCCTTTCCTGCGATTCCAGTAATAGATTCCGATGGACATGGGAAGGTTAACTGTAACCTGTGGAGAATCAATTGACGATGAAACACAGACATTGCGTCGGAACCTAATACAAAAGGCACCATGCCGACTCCTGTCCGGGAGAGTAATGCTTCTAACTGTCTGTGCTTTGATTCTTTCCTCGGATTCCAGAAATAGATTCCGACGGACATGGGAAGGTTTACTGTAACCTGTGGACCTTCAACTTGACGATGAAACACAGATATTGCGTCGGAATTGTATACAACAGGAACCATGCCGACTTCTCTCCGGGTGCGTAATGCTTCTGACTGTTTGTGCTTTGATTCCTTCCTGGGATTGCAGTAATAGATTCCGATGGACATGGGAAGGTGTACTGTAACCTGTGGACATTCAACTTGACGATGAAACACAGAAATTGCGTCGGAATTAAATACAAAAGGCACCATGCCGGCTTATTTCAGGGAGAGTAATGCTTCTAACTGTCTGTGCTTCGAATCTTTCCTGGGATTCCAGTAATAGATTCCGATGGACATGGGAAGGTTTACTGTAACCTGTGGACCTTCATCTTGGCGATGAATCACAGAAATTACGTCGGAATTGAATACCACAGGCACCATGCCGACATCTCTCCGGGAGGGTAATGCTTCTAACTGTGTGTGCTTCGATTCTTTCCTGGGATTCCAGTAATAGATTCCGATGGACGTGGGAAGGTTTGCTGTAACCCGTGGCCCCTCAATTTGATGATGAAACTCAGAAATTGCGTCGCAATTGAATACATCAGGCTTCATGCCGACTTATTTCCGGGAGAGTAATCCTTCTAACTGTCTGTGCTTCGATTCTTTCCTGGGATTCCAGTAATAGATTCCGATGGACATGGCAAGTTTTGCTGTAACTCGTGGACCCTCAATTTGATGATGAAACACAGAAATTGCGTCGCAATTGAATACATCAGGCATCATGCCGACTTATTTCCGGGAGAGTAATGCATCTAACTGTCTGTGCTTCGATTCTTTCCTGGGATTACAGTAATAGATTCCGATGGACATGGGAATGTTTATTGTAACCTGTGGACTTTCAACTTGTCGATGAAACACAGAAGTTGCGTCGGAATTGAATACAACAGGCACCATGCCGACATCTCTCCGGGAGAGTAATGCTTCTAACTATCTGTGCTATGATTCTTTCCTCGAACTCCAGTAATAGATTTCGATGGAAATGGGTAGGTTTACTGTAACCTGTGGACCTTCAACTTGACTATGAAACACAGAAATTGCGTCGGAATTGAATACATCAGGCACCATGCTGATCTCTCTCCGGGAAAGTAATGCTTCTAACTGTCTGTGCTTTGAGTCATTCCTGGGATTCCAGTGAAAGATTCCGATGGACATGGGAAGGTTAACTGTAACCTGTCTACCTTCAACTTGACGATGAAACACAGATATTGCGTCGGAACCTAATACAAAAGGCACCATGCCGACTTCTCTCCGGGACAGTAATGCTTCTAACTGTTTGTGCTTTGATTCTTTCCTGGGATTCCACTAATAGATTCCGGTGGAGATGGGAAGGTAAACTGTAACCTGTGGACCTTCAATTTGACGATGAAACACAGATATTGCGTCGGAATTGAATACAACAGGCACCATGCAGATTTATTTCAGTGAGAGTAATGCTTCTAACTGTCTCTGCTTCGAATCTTTCCTGGGATTCCAGTAATAGATTCCGATCGACATGGGAAAGTTAACTGTAACCTGTGGAGCTACAACTTGACGATTAAACACAGAAACTGCGTCGGAATTGAATACAACAGGCACCATGCCGACTTCTCTCCCGGAGCGTAATGCTTCTAACTGTCTGTGCTTTGATTTTTTCATGGGATTCCAGTAATAGACTCTTATGGACATTTGAAGGTTTACAGTAACCTGTGGACCTTCAACTTGACAATGGAACACAGAAATTGCGTCGGAGTTGTATACAACAGGCACCATGCCGACTTCACTCCGGGAGAGTAATGCTTCTAGGTGTTTGTGCTTTTATTCTCTCCTGGGATTGCAGTAATAGATTCCGATGGACATGGGAAGGTTTACTGTAGCCTGTGGACCTTTAACTTGACGATGAAACACAGACATTACGTCGGAATTGAATACAGCAGGAACTATGCCGACTTCTCTAAAGGGGGGTAATGCTTCTAACTGTCTGTGCTTTTATTCTTTCCTGGGTTTCCAGCAACAGATTGCGATGGACATGGAAAAATTTACTGTAACCTGTGGACCTTCAACTTGATGATGAACACAGAAATTGCGTCGGAATTTAATACAACAGGCACCATGCCGTCTTCTCTCCGGGAGAGTAATGCTTCTAATTGTTTGTGCTTTTATTCTTTCCCGGGATTGCAGTAATAGATTACGATGGACATAGGAAGGTTTACTGTAACCTGTGGACATTTACCTTGATGATGAAACACAGAAATTACGTCGGAATTTAACACAACAATCACCATGCCGACTTCTCCCTGGGATGGTAATGCTTCTAACTGTCTAAGCTTTGATTCTTTCCTGGGGTTCCAGTAACAGATACCGATGCACATGGGAAGGTTTACTGTAACCTGTGGGCCTTCAAATTGACGATGTAACACAGAAATTGCGTCGGAATTGAAAACAACAGGCAACATGCCGACTTATTTCAGGGAGAGTAATGCTTCTAACTGTCTGTGCTTCGATTCTTTCCTGGGATTCCAGTAATAGATACCGATGGACATGGGAAGGCTTACTGTAACCTGTGGGCCTTCAAATTGACAGTGTAACTCAGAAATTGCGTCGGAATTGAAAACATCAGGCAACGTCCCGACTTATTTCAGGGAGAGTAATGCTTCTAACTGTCTGTGCTTCGATTTTTTCCTGGGATTCCAGTAATAGATTCCGATGGATATGGGAAGGTTTACTGTAACCTGTGGACCGTCAATTGACGATGAAACACAGACATTGCGTCGGAATTGAATTCAACAGGCACCATGCCGACTTCTCTAAAGGAGGGTAATGCTTCTAACTGTCTGTGCTTTGATTCTTTCCTGGGATTGCAGTAATTGATTCCGATGGACATGGTAAGGTTTACTGTAACCTGTGGACCTTCAACTTGACAATGAAACACAGAAACTGCGTCGGAATTGAAACCAACAGGCACCATGCCTACTTTTGTCCAGGAGAGTAATGCTTCAAACTGTCTGTGCATTGATTCTTTCCTGGGATTCCAGTAATGGATTCCGATGGACTTGGGAAGGTTTACTGTAACCTGTGGACCTTCAACTTGACGATGAAACACAGAAATTGCGTCGGAATTGTATACAACAGGCACCATGCCGACTTCTCTCCGGGAGCGTAATGCTTCTAAGTGTTTGTGACTTGATTCTTTCCTGGGATTTCAGTAATAGATAACCGATGGACATGGGAAGGTTTACAGTAACCTGTGGACCTTCAACTTGACGATGAAACACAGAAATTACGTCGGAATTGAATACAACATGCACTATGCCGACTTCTTTCAGGGAGAGTAGTGCTTCTAACTGTCTGTGCTTCGATTCTTTCCTGGGATTCCAGTAATAGATTCCGATGGAGATGGGAAGGTTTACTGTAACCTGTGGACCTTCAACCTGACGATGAGACGCAGAAATTGCGTCGGAACCTAATACAAAAGGCACCATGCCGACTTCTGTCCGGGAGAGTAATGCTTCTAACTGTCTGTGCTTTGATTCTTTCCTGGGATTCCGGAAATAGATTCCGATGCACATGGGAAGGTTTACTGTAACCTGTGGACCTTCAACTTGACGATGAAACACAGAAATTACGTCGTAATTGAATACAACAGGCACAATGCCGACTTCTCTCCGGGAGGGTAATACTTATAACTGTCTGTGCATCGATTGTTCCCTGGGATTGCAGTAATAGTTTTCGGTGGACATGGGAAGGTTAACTGTAACCTGTGGTCCTTCAATTGACGATGAAACACAGATATTGCGTCGGAACCTAATACAAAAGGCACCATGCCGACTTCTGTCCGGGAGAGTAATGCTTCTAACTGTCTGTGCTTTGATTCATTCCTGGGATTCCAGAAATAGATTCCGATGGACATGGGAAGGTTTACTGTAACACGTGGAACTTCAACTTGACGATGAAACACAGAAATTGCGTCGGAATTGAATACAACAGGCACCATTCCGACTTATTTCCGGGTGAGTAATGCTTCTAACTGTCTGTGCTTTGATTTTTCCCTGGGATTCAAGTAACAGATTCCGATGGACATGGGAAGGTTTACTGTAACCTGTGGACCTTCAACTTGACGATGAAACACAGATATTGCGTCGGAATGAATACAACAGGAACCATGCCGACTTATTTCAGGGAGAGTAATGCTTCTAACTGTCAGTGCTTCGATTCTTTCCTGGGATTCCAGTAATAGATTCCGCTGGACATGGGAAAGTTTACTGAAACCTGTCGATCTTCAACTTGACGATGAAACACAGAAATTGCGTCGGAATTAAATAACCACGGCACCATGCCGACTTATTTCAGGGAGAGTAATGCTTCTGACTGTCTGTGCTGCGATACTTTCCTGGGATTCCAGTAATAGATTCCGATGGACATGGGAATGTTTACTGTAACCTTTGGACCTTCAACTTGACGATGAAACACAGAAATTGCGTCGGAATCGAATACAACAGACACTATGCGGACTTCTTCCAGGGAGAGTAATGCTTCTAACTGTCTGTGCTTTGATTTTTCCCTGGGATTCAAGTAACAGATTCCGATGGACATGGGAATGTTTACTGTAACCTGTGGACCTTCAACTTGACGATGAAACACAGAAATTGCGTCGGAATCGAATGCAACAAACACTATGCGGACATCTTTCAGGGAGAGTAATGCTTCTAACTGTCTGTGCTCCGACTCGTTCCTGGGATTCCAATAATAGATTCCGATGGACATGGGAAGGTTTTCTGTAACCTGTGGACCTTCAACTTGACGATGCAACACAGATATATCGTCGGAATTGAATACAACAGGCACCATGCCGACTTCTCTCCGGGAGCGTAATCCTTCTAAGTGTTTGTGCTTTAATTTTCTCCTGGGATTGCAGTAAAAGATTCCGATTTACATGGGAAGGTTTATTGTAACCTCTGCACCTTTAACTTGACAATGAAACACAGAAATTACGTCCGAATTAAATACAACAGGAACTATGCCGACTTCTTTCAGGGAGAGTAATGCTTCTAACTGTCTGTGCTTTGATTCTTTCCTGGGATTCCAGTAATAGATTCCGATGGACTTGGGAAGGTTTTCTGTAACCTGTGGACCTTCAACTTGACGATGAAACACAGAAATTGCGTCGGAATTGAATACAACAGGAACCATGCCGACTTATTTCCAGGAGAGTAATGCTTCTTACCGTCTGTGCTTCGATTCTTTCCTGGGATTCCAGTAATACATTCCGATGGACATGGGAATGTTTACTGTAACTTGTGGACCTTCAACTTGACGATGAAACACAGAAATTGCGTCGGAATTGAATACCACAGGCACTATGCCGACTTCTTTCAGGGAGAGTAATGCTTCTAACTGCTGTGCTTCGATTCTTTCCAGGGATTCCAGTAATAGATTCCGATGGACATGAGAAGGTTTACTGTAACCTGTGGACCTTCACCTTGACGATGAAAAACAAAAATTGCGTCAGAATTGAATACAACAGGCACCATGCCGACTTATTTCCGGGAGAGTAATGCTTCTAACTGTCTGTGCTTCGATTCTTTCCTGGGATTCCAGTAATAGTTTCCCGTGGACATGGGAAGGTTAACTGCAACCTGTGGACCTTCAATTGACGATGAAACACAGACATTGCGTCGGAACCCAATACAAAAGGCACCATGCCGACTTCTGTCCGGGAGAGTAATGCTTCTAACTATCTCTGCTTTGATTCGTTCCTGGGATTCCAGAAATAGATTCCGATGCACATGGGAAGGTTTACTGTAACCTGTGGACCTTCAACATGACGATGAAACACAGAAATTGCGTCGGAATTGAATACAACAGAAACCATGCCGACATATTTCCAGGAGAGTAATGCTTCTAACCGTCTGTGCTTCGATTCTTTCCAGGGATTCCAGTAACAGATTCCGATGGACATGGGAAAGTTTGCTGAAACCTGTGGACCATCAACCTGACGATGAAACACAGAAATTGCGTCGGAATTGAATACAACAGACACTATGCCGACTTCTTCCAGGGAGAGTAATGTTTCTAACTGTCTGTGCTTCGATTATTTCCTGGGATTCCAGTAACAGATTCCGATGGACATGGGAAGGTTTACTGTAACCTGTGGACTTTCAACTTGACGATGAAACACAGAAATTGCGTCGGAATTGAATACAACAGGCACAATGCCGACTTATTTCAGGGAGAGTAATGCTTCTAACTGTCTGTGCATCGATTTTTTCCTGGGATTCCAGTAACAGATTCCGATGGACATGGGAAGGTTTACTGTAACCTGTGGACTTTCAACTTGACGATGAAACACAGAAATAACGTCGGAATTGAATACAAAAGGCACCATGCCGACTTCTCTCCGGGAGGGTAATGCATCTAACTGTCTGTGCTTTCATTCTTCATTGGGATTCCAGTAATAGATTCCGATGTACATGGGAACGTTTACTGTAACCTGTGGACATTCAACGTGACGATGAAACACGGAAATTACGTCGGAACCTAATACAATAGGCGCCAGGCCAACTTCTCCCCGGGAGAGTAATGCTTCTAACTGTCGGTGGTTTGATTCTTCCCTGGGATTCCAATAATAGATTCCGATGGACTTGGGAAGGTTTACTGTAGGCTGTGGACCTTCAACTTGACGATGAAACACAGACATTGCGTCGGAATTGAATACAACAGGCACAATGCCAAATCATTTCAGGGGGAGTAATGCTTCTAACTGTCTGTGCTTCGATTTTTTCCTGGGATTCCAGTAATAGATTCCGATGGACATGGGAAGGTTTACTGTAACCTGTGGACCTTCTACTTTACGAAAAAACACAGAAATTTCGTCGGAATTGAATACTACAAGCGCCATGCCGACTTCTCTCCGGGAGCGTAATGCTTATAACTGTCTGTGCTTTTTTTTTCATTGGGATTCCAGTAATAGATTCCGACGGACATGGGAAAATTTACTGTAACCTGTGGACCTTCACCTTGACGATGAAACACAGAAATAACGTTGGAATTAAATACAACAGGCACCATGCCGACTTCTCTCCGGGAGGGTAATGCTTATAACTGTCTGTGCTTTTATTCTTAATTGGGATTCCAGTAATAGTTTCCGATGCACATGGGAACGTTTACTGTAACTTGTGGACCTTCAACGTGACGATGAAACACAGAAATTACGTCGGAACCTAATACAATAGGCGCCATGCCAACTTCTCCCCGGGAGAGTAATGCTTCTAACTGTCGGTGCTTTGATTCTGTCCTGGGAGTCCAGTAATAGATTCCGATGGACATGGGAAGGTTTACTGTAACCTGTGCACCTTCAACTTGACGATGAAACACAGAAATAACGTCGGAATTGAATGCAACAGAAACCATGCCGGCATATTTCAGGGAGAGTAATGCTTCTAACTATCTGTGCTTCGTTTCTTCCCTGAGATTCCAGTAATAGATTCCGAAGGACATGGGAAGATTTACTGCAAACTGTGTACCTTCAACGTGACGAAGAAACACAGAAATTGCGACTTAATCGAATACAACAGGCACCATGCCGACTTCTCTCCGGGAGAGTAATGCTTCTAACTATCAGTGCAATGATTCTTTCCTCGGACTCCAGTAATAGATTCCGATGGACATGGGTAGGTTTACTGTAACCTGTGGACCTTCAACTTGACGATGAAACACAGAAATTGCGTCGGAATTGATTACATCAGGCACCATGCTCATTTATCTCCGGGAGAGTAATGCTTCTAACTGTCTGTGCTTTGAATCTTTCCAAGGATTCCAGTAATAGATTCCGGTGTACATTGGAAGGTTAACTGTAACCTGTGGACCTTCAACTTGACGATGAAACACAGACATTGCGTCGGAACCTAATACATAAGGCACCATGCCGACTTCTCTCCGGGAGAGTAATGCTTCTAACTGTTTGTGCTTTGATTCTCTCCTGGGATTAAAATAATATATTCCGATGGACATGGGAAGGTATAGTGTAATCTGTGGACCTTCAACTTGACGATAAAACACAGAAATTGCGACGGAATTGAATACAACAGGCACCATGATGACTTCTCTCCGGGACAGTAATGCTTCTAACTGTCTGTGCTTTGATTCTTTCCTGGGATTCCAGTAACAGATTCCGATGGACATTTGAAGGTTTACTGTAACCTGTGGACCTTCATCTTGACGATGAAACACAGAAATTGCGTCGGTTTTGATACAACAGGCACCATGCCGACTTGTCTCTGGGAGAGTAAAGCTTCTAACTGTCTGTGCTTCGATTCTTTCCTGGGATTCCAGTAATAGATTACGATGGACATGGGAAGGTTTGCTGTAACCTCTGGACCTTCAACTTGACGATGAAACACAGAAATTGCGTCGGAATTGAATACAACAGGCACCATGCCGACTTATTTGAGGGAGAGTAAAGCTTCTAACTTTCTGTGCTAAGATTCTTTCCTGGGATTCCAATAATAGATTGCGATGGACATGGGAAGGTTTACTGTAACCTGTAGACCTTCAACTTGACGATGATACACAGAAATTGCGTCGGAATTGAATACATCAGGCACCATGTTGACTTCTCTCCGGCAGAGTAATGCTTCCAAATGTCTGTGCTTTGAATCTTTCCTGGTATTCCAGTAATAGTTTCCGGTGGACATGGGAAGGTTAACTGTAACCTGTGGACCTTCAATTGACGATTAAACACAGAAATTGCGTCGGAATTGATTACATCAGGCACCATGCTCATTTATCTCCGGGAGAGTAATGCTTCTAACTGTCTGTGCTTTGAATCTTTCCAAGGATTCCAGTAATAGATTCCGGTGTACATTGGAAGGTTAACTGTAACCTGTGGACCTTCAACTTGACGATGAAACACAGACATTGCGTCGGATCCTAATACAAAAGGCACCATGCCGACTTCTCTCTGGGAGAGTAATGCTTCTAACTGTTTGTGCTTTGATTCTCTCCTGGGATTCCAGTAATAGATTCCGATGGACATGGGAAGGTATACTGTAACCTGTGGACCTTCAACTTGACGATAAAACACAGAAATTGCGACGGATTGAATACAACAGGCACCATGCCGACTTCTCTCCGGGAGAGTAATGCTTCTAACTGTCTGTGCTTCGATCCCTTCCTGGGATTCCAGTAATAGGTTCTGATGGACATGGGAAGGTTAACTGTAACCTGTGGACCTTCAATTGACGATGAAACACAGACATTGCGTCGGAACCTAATACAAAAGGCACCATTCCGACTTCTGTCCGGGAGAGTAATGCTTCTAACTGTCTGTGATTTGATTCTTTCCTGGGATTCCAGAAATAGTTTCCGATGGACATAGGAAGGTTTACTGTAACCTGTGGACCTTCAACTTGACGATGAAACACAGAAATTGCGTCGGAATTGTATGCAACAGGCACCATGCCGACTTCTCTCCGGGTGCGTAATGCTTCTAACTGTTTGTGCTTTGATTCCTTCCTGGGATTGCAGTAATAGATTCCGATGGACATGGGAAGGTTTACTGTAACCTGTGTATTTTCAACTTGGCGATGAAACACAGAAATTACGTCGGAATTGAATACCACAGGAACCATGCCGACTTCTCTCCGGGAGGGTAATGCTTCTAACTGTCTGTGCTTTGATTCTTCCCTGGGATTCCAGTAACAGATTCTGATGGACATGTGAAGGTTTACTGTAACCTGTGGACCTTCAACTTGACGATGAAACACAGAAATTGCGTCGGAGATGAATACAACAGGCACCATGCCGACTTATATCCGGGAGAGTAATGCTTCTAACTGTCTGTGCTTCGATTCTTTCCCGGTATTCCAGTAATAGATTCCGATGGATATGGGATGGTTTGCTGTAACCCGTGGACCCTCAATTTGATAATGAGACACAGAAATTGCGTCGCAATTGAATACATCAGGCATCATGCCTGCTTAGTTCAGGGAGACTAATGCTTGTAACTGTTTGTGCTTCGATTCTTTCCTGGGATTCCAGTAATAGATTCCGATGGACATGGGAAGGTTTACTGTGACCTGTGGACCTTCAACTTGACGATGAAACACAGAAATTGCGTCGGAATTCAATACAACAGGCAAAATGCCGACTTCTTTCCGGGAGAGTAATGCTTCTAACTGTCTGTGCTTTGAATCATTCCAGGGATTCCAGTAATAGATTCCGGTGTACATTGGAAGGTTAACTGTAACCTGTGGACCTTCCACTTGACGATGAAACACAGAAATTGCGTCGGAATGGAATACAACAGGCACCATGCCGACTTATTTCAGGGAGAGTAATGCTTCTAACTGTTTGTGCTTCGATTCTTTCCTGGGATTCCAGTAATAGATACCGATGGACATGGGAAGGTTTACTGTAACTTTTGGACCTTCAACTTGACGATGAAACACGGAAATTGCGTCGGAATTGAATACAACAGGCACCATGAGGACTTATTTCCGGGAGAGTAATGCTTCTAACTGTCTGTGCTTCGATTCTTTACTGGGATTCCAGTAATAGATTCAGTAGGGCACTGGAAGGTTTGCTGTAACCCGTGGACCGTCAATTTGATGATGTAACACAGAAATTACGTCGCAATTGAATAAATCAGGCATCATGCCGACTTATTTCCGGGAGAGTATTGCTTCTAACTGTCTGTGCGACGATTCTTTCCTGGGATTACAGTAATAGATTCCGATACACATGGGAATGTTTATTGTAACCTGTGGACCTTCAACTTGACGATGAAACGCAGAAATTGCGTCGGAATTGAATACAACAGGCACCATGCCGACTTCTCTCCGGGAGAGTAATGCTTCTACCTGATTGTGCTCTGATTCTTTCCAGGGATTGCAGTAATAGATTCCGATGGACATGGGAAGGTTTACTGTAACCTATGGACCTTCAACGTGATGATGAAACACAGAAATTGGGTCTTGATTGAATACAAAAGGCACCATGCCGACTTATTTCCAGGAGAGTAATGCTTCTAACTGTCTGTGCTTCGATTCCTTCCTGGGATTCCAGTAATAGATTCCGATGGACATGGGAAGGTTTACAGTAACCTGTGGACCTTCAACTTGACAATGAAACACAGAAATGACGTCGGAATTGAATACAACTTGAAAAACGTATGTAACATAGCAGCGATGGCGAGGCATTGTAGCATCTGTGACCAGAGAGTATGCGCTTGACCGCGCGAGTGTTGCGAGCGGGTCTCAGTCTGTCAGTCAGTCGTTGCGAGTCTGTAGCTCTGTCTAGTTGAGGGCAGTACTCTGTCTGTAGTCGTGGCAGTCGGTAGCTCGGTTTAGTTGCGAGCGGTCGGTCAGTAGTAGTCGTGCAGTGCAGTACGCTAATAGTCGTCATGCAGAGCGGTCGGTCAGTAGTAGCAGCCCAGTGCGGTTGTGTGATGTAGGCGGTCGGTAACACTGGTCAAGATGCTGAATGAGGTATACTGATAATTAATATAATCATTAGATAATGTAAAAATTTATTTATTGTGATTATTCTCGAACAAGTGCCCCAATAATAATTTTATTTCAAAAGCATTTTTTTCAAAATTTTAATTTTTATTGAACTAAAAATTTCGTTGCACTTCCCATTTCATTCCACTTCTTTTAAAGAAAATTTTCAGTAAAATCACAGAAAAAAAGGAATATTATTATTTGCAATGCAGTTCCTCCAAGCCGTGCGCAAAGATAAGAGCAGAAATTTGACATCCAGTTATACTGAGGTAAGAATCTAATTCTGATTGTTTTACACAGGGCCAAAGACCGATGTTCCGGTTTAATTGAATTTTCTTATCACTGAATAGACTTTAATTTTTTGCTGAAGAATTTATATTTGAGTCAGATTGCGAATTTCACATTTTTGTTGCCATTGTCAGTACATTTGATTGTGGGCAGGTTACGCTTAGCACAATGTCCATTAGCATTCATAATTAAATATTGTCATATTTCTTTCTTTTAAAATTTTTGTGGGGAGGTTACACTCGGCTCCCATTTGTATTAAGTATTGTCTTTTTCTTTTAAATATTACGGTGGGGAGGTTACACTTGGCGACACCCAGTCCAGGATCGAATTTCGTTGAGAATCTTTTGAACAACAGTCAGATATCTGCTCTTATTTGCTTAGATATAATTAGGATTTGGCGCAACGCTTTTATTAACTTGTGACTTTCTTTCTACAGGTCAACGGCAATTCGTTGCTCTGTTGTATTTGTGTGTTGCTTTTGCATTGTGCTTATTTGTTTTGTGAATATTTGTGACTATTGTAAAAATGCCGCGAAAGACTGTGAATAGTGTATCGCGAGGTATTGTGAATGAAATTACCGACTTAAACAGCGTGATCGATAGTAATTGTGACACGCAGTGTAATGATGACAATCCTGCGTTCACTAACAATCAGTGTATTCCAACCACTAATGATGACTTTTGTCTTAATGATGAACAAACGAACTCGGTTATGTCCTCTGTTGATTGGACGACAATCGATGACGCGGGACGCTCTATTGTAATGAGCGCTGCCCAGCTTAATACACGCGATTTGGAAAATTCAAGTAACGTACAGACAAATTTGTCTAGTGAAAATGAACAATGTACTGAAAGTAGGACGGACTTATTTAATTCCGAAATAATGTCTGACAGTGTACATTCGACTGACAAACTTTTTTCTAAATCTCAGAATAACCAAATGGTTACAGTAAGCGAGAAAGTTCCAGATCCACTATTGAACAGCACAGAGAATAGAAATGCTAATTTTGAATCGGATCCAATTATGGCATTTTTGCGGCAAAATTTCAAACAGTTTAATGAAAAATTTGATAAAAATGACGAAAATCTCAAACAACTTAGCGAACAGGTCAAAAAACAGAGTGTGGATAGCAAACAAGATAACGAAAATCTCAAACAACAACTTAATGAACAGGTCAAACAACTTAGGGAAGATAACAAACACTTAAATGAAAAACTTGACAATAATGACGAAAATCTCAAACAGCTTAGTGAACAAATTAGAGCCGTTGCCGCGCAGTGTCATGACACTAAGGAACAGTTGCGCGTGGAAATTGAGGCTTGTTCAAAAAAAAAAAAAAAGCGAGAAATTAAGTCTGTTGCGCAGGAATTAAGAGAAATGCAAACAGCCGCAACAGATACACTCAGAGACGAAATTAGCGGAGTCGCTAAACAATGCTCTGAAAAAGCTGCACAATTACGGGACGAGTTTAGAGCAATGACGGTAGAACTTTCGCGCACTATGGACGCAAAGATAGACGCGAAATTCGAACAGCAGAACACTCAGATTAACGAGCGCTTTAATGAGCACATACAGAACAGTGATACGCGTTTCCGCAGATTTATTCAGGATCAAAACAAAGTAAAACGACAAGTCATAGAAACAATCACTGCACAAAGACAAGAGGACAAACGTAAAATATTCGCGAAAGCGAAGACGTATGTAGACAATAATATTACTACAGTGTCCGACAAAATTAATACCATAGAACAATTGAACGCGGAATTACGGGATGAAATTTCTGACCTTAAATCAAAGACAGATACACACACAGTAAATATTCAAACAGTGACAGATAGATTCGAACAATTAGATCTAACACAGGATTGTGATGTTATCAAAGCTGATGTTAAAAAACTGAGCGAAACTACGTGCAAGTTGCAAAAACAGATTAATGCGTCTGTTTCTAAAACCGATGATCAGGTTAAAATACTGACTGAAAAATGTGATGAATTGGCCAGTCGTATTGATGCTATCGAAAATACTAATGACAATAAATCAGACGATACTGCACCGGTTTCATTTATCCAAACACCTGAATTTCAAAATTTACAGCAGACGATTAATGAGATCGATTCATCTAACAACACGTTACGTAGGAAGTTATCAAATTTACAACAAGAAGTAACAGAGATGAAAAACATTTCAGTTAATAACATACCACAACAGATGCCACTTTATGAACATGTGTCAGACTCACGCAGCGCGTATAATTTGGGTAATCTACAGAGAGTACGAGACTTAGATTCCGATCAACCACAGTTCAATAGATTCTCTTACGATCCTGAACCTGTTCCATCATACAGAGATGATAACTTCGACTACAAACATTTTCTGTCAGTGAGAAAGTTTAAGGTTTTCAAAAACGATAGAACGCAGATTCACCCACTGGATTGGATTCAACAATTTAGCTTTGCTCTTCCACCGACTTGGCCTGTAACACACAAACTTGAATTTATTTGCAGCTTTTTGGAAGGCGAACCGGCAACTCGTATGAGACCGATCGCGAGGCAATGCTACTCAGTAGAGGAATTTCAGAATGCTTTTCTGTCAGCGTACTGGTCGAAGACGACACAGCGCGGAATTAAAGACCAACTAATTAGTTTGCCGAATTACGAGAACTCAAATTTTCCCAGTGTGACGCAATTTTTTGAGCACATGGTACAACAAAACCAATACCTGAGTGAGCCGTACAGTGAATCTGCACTTATACAATTATGCATTTCCAAATTACCACGGTCATTACGAGTGTCACTTCTAACAGGTCAGCAAAAAGAAAATATTTCAGCGTTCAGAGATCTTTTACAGCTCTTGGAAGTACAGCAATCTGATTATTCTTTTGTAAACAAAAACTTTTCTTATAATAACCAAGGTCAACAAAAGTACAGCAATTATGATCAGACACGTAATTTCAATAGGAAAGATAACAGACGCTTTAGGAACGGCAACTACCAAAATTCTAATAACAGCCAAAATTTTAATTATCAATATCGTCAAAATTTTCAGCAACAGGAACCACACTTTAGTAACAATAGAGGTGTTTCACAACAACAACATCAAAACCAGCCGGTTAGCATACTTAACCAACAATGGAATACACAAGGTCAACCAGGCTTTAATGTTTCGCCGCGTGGACGTATAGTCCCTGGTCCAACAAATAGTAACGCACGGGAGCAGAGAAACAACTATGTACAAAGAAGACAGTATTTCAATTCCCATCGCAATACACCGTATAGGAATGACTATTACGACAGACGTAAAAACGATGAGCACAATTACCAGCGTACATATAATAACAGTCGGTCCCACCAACAGCAAAATCATACGCAAGAACATATTCTCATGAATGAACCCGACAGTAGGTACCATCCAGAGCGTAACACGTCTGGAAGAAGTAATAGGACAGTTCAAATAGTAGAAATGCCACAGAACCCTCCTAATAATAATAACACGTCAGATAGAATCTGACTAGATAATGTACAGGACGCATCTTCCAATAATACAAGCACTACCTTAGACACGCAAAATGTTGTTCACGAAAATGTAATTACTTTTGACGATATGAGAGACACTCTCTTGCAGGAAAGACCAGTTATTCAGAAAACCATTTCACATCCTGTTATCGAAATTAAAATTGGTTCATCGAAATTCTCAGCAGTAATTGATTCCGGATCACCAATATTAGTAATAAATGAGGAGACTTTTAATGAGTGCAACAAAGAGAATACCTATCCGACATTACCTTTAGGCAAAACAAAAGTGAAAGGAGCAGTATCGAGTAAAGGTGTAGATGTTAAATTACAGACGCATTTATCATTTTGTATTGGAGGTCATACTTTCCACTCTAATTTTTGGATTGTTCCTTTATTGACAACAGACATTATTTTAGGCACGAATTTTCTGGTACAACACGACGCAGTTATCGATTTTCAGAATTCTTATTTAATGTTAAAGGATGAAAATGTACAATTGGCTTTAGAATTTCAGCACTCTTTATCTGCGGAAGAACAAACAATTAACCGCACAGAGGTCATTTCCGCAACACGTAACATAGGCTGTAATCCCACATTGTTCAAGGATACGTACGTACACAACTATAATACTCCAGACGAAGCTGACTACGACGTAATACAAATGATTTCCGATAAAGTTAAAGAGAGTAGTGCAATTACAGACGACGAACGAACGCAATTACACAAAATTCTTTTACAGCAAGCTCCAGTTTTCGACAACATTCCTGGTACTATGTCCGGATTTATGTATGAATTTCAAGTCAAACAGCACGATACATTTAAAGCTAAGCATTATCCTATTCCGTATATTCATAGAGAACAAGTTAAAAAAGAATTACAGGATACGCTCGACCAAGGAATTATTGAACCAGCAGTTAGTCCGTACATAAACCCGCTACATATTGTTAAGAAGAAAGATGGCTCACTTCGCCTTGTACTTGATTCACGTCACATTAATGACATTATTATTAATGAAACAGATCGACCACAGACATTAGAGGAACTTCTACAGAAATTTCACGGTACAGCTATTTATTCTACACTAGATTTGAAATCGGGATTTTGGCAAATTCAACTTCATCCAAATTGCAGAAAATATACAGCTTTTCTCTGTTTCGGCGACTGTTATCAATTTTGCAAATTACCGTTCGGCTTAACTATTTCTTCTGCAGCTTTTATTCGCGGTTTGAACACAATACTTCCGACAGAACTTAAAGACAGAATTACGACGTATGTAGACGACATTCTTATCGCAGAAGCTAACTGGTCTGAACACAATCTGATTCTTGAACAACTGTTACAAACTTTTCATGCACAAGGACTTACAGTTAATCTTAGTAAATCGCACTTTGGCAAAACTTCTATAAAATTTCTTGGACACGTGATTTCAGCAGAAGGCATTGCACCTGATCCGGAAAAACTTCAGGCTCTACGTGACATTACTGTTCCTACAACAAAAAAGCAATTACGCAGATTTTTGGGCTTAATTAACTTTTTTCGCAAATTCATTCATCACTCCGCTTTAGACACGCCTAGATTATGCCAATTAACAGGTAAAAACACTATTTGGTCTTGGGATAAGCAAGCTCATTCTGAATTCATGAACCTGAAACATGCTCTGTTGAATGCACCACTTTTATCGCACCCAGATCTTACTAGAAATTTTTCCATTGCCACTGACAGTTCGAACACCGCTTTGGGCGTACATATTTTCCAGGAAATTGAAGAAGATGGTTCAATAGTAATTAAAAACATCGCATTTGCAAGCCGCATTCTGTCACCTGCTGAACGAAATTACTCCGTTACAGAATTGGAAACATTATGTGTTGTATGGGCTTTCACGAGATTTAGGCATTTTCTTTATGGCAGACATACCACAGTTTACACAGACCATAGAGCGATACAATTTTTACTTTCGGCCAAATTCACTCACGATAGATTAAGTAGATGGAAACTGTATTTACAGGAATTTAATTTTACGATTGTTCACATTCCCGGCACACAAAATGTTATAGCAGACGCACTATCGCGTTCTCTCGGCAACAATCAGCAAGACGTAGCAACCAACTTCTGCAAAATAAATTTCAGTGTCATGTACATTCAGCAAGTTGCATTTGAAAACTTTATTTCATCGTCATTACAGGACATAGCATAAGAACAAAATAAAGACAATGTGTGGAAAGAAATTAAACACCTTTGGCAAGATAAGAATAATGTTACGATTAGAAACCATTACACTGTACGCAATGACATTCTGTTTCGCCGCTCTCACCCTGACAGCAACAATTGGTTATTATGCATACCTGACGAACTGGTTAACAAATTAATTTGGTACACTCATTTAAGCTACGCACATTACGGAGCACGAAAATGTTTTCTTATACTGAGACAGAACTGTTATTTTGCCAACATGGAGAAACGTATACGACGAGTTTTAGCGTCTTGTAAAATTTGCCAGAAAGCTAAATCAGACACCACTTCACATATTCCTCCATTATATCCCATTATACCTGTTAAATTAAGACACATGGCCGCAGTAGACATTTTTGGTCCGATTCCGAGAACTAACAGAGGTTTTTGCTACATCTTTGTCGCTGTTGAGCTCACTTCAAAATTTGTTACTTTCACTCCGTTACGCAAAGCTACTGCCAAAACTGTTTCGAAAGCATTTTTAAAACATTTTCTATTTCATGTAGGGCATGTAATGAAAGTAATTTCTGACAATGGATCTCAATTTCGTAGTAGCATATGGACACGCATGTTACGAGCCAGAAACATTTCTCCGATTTATATATCCAAGTACCACGCTTCTTCGAACCCCTGTGAAAGATTAATGAAAGAAATTGGTAAGCTGTGCCGAATATACTGCCACAAAAGACATATTGATTGGGATACACACATACTCTCATTCCAAGATGTAATTAATTCCATTCCAAATGAATCCACTATGCTATCTCCGTCTGTTATACTGAAAAACGTTGAACCACCAAACAAAATTAAAGAATTAGTAAAATATCCCAAAAGTCGTCGCCCACGTCACCACGAAATAATTAACATTGCGCTGAACAACATCAAACGTGCCGCAGAGCGCCGGAGAAGACAGCAAAAACAGGTTTGTACACGCCGCGACTTTCACGTTGGACAGAAGATACTAGTACGTACACACTATTTATCCAGCAAATTAAAAGGTAAGTGCAGTAAATTTGAACTTCTATACGCAGGTCCATATCGGATTCGCAGCATTCCTCACCCCAATGTTGTACACGTCGAAACTTTGAGAACCAGAAAATCGAAAGGCAATCACCATATCTCAAACGTTAAACCGTTTATTGAGTGAAACCACTGTATGATTCAACACACTATGATGCCATTTACTAACGCAATTATTTCACGTGACTAATTACTGATGATTATCGTATTTTTTCTTGGCAAGTGCCCGACAAGGTAAGGTTAGCAGGTCGCTTTTCTTGTCGTTACACATCAGACCGTGCACATTTTCCATTTTTTGTGTATATGATTGTATTCCAGTTTTGTTTGTATGCACTGTGCAATAGTTAAGATATAACACACACCAGTCGACTTTGACATTTTTGCCTTACGACATCTCAACATCGTGACTGTTTTACATTTTTTGCTGCTGCATTGTATTATTCTGTGTACATTTTCGCATCTGAACACTGTCAATGTCTTTGACATATTACGTTTTCTGTCATGTTATGCTGTATGGTTAATTATGTCACCATAAACCAGTTATTATTTAGTGGGTATAGGATTTAAATGCAAGACATTAATCTTTGTTCATGAATTTCAGAAAGAAATGATGCATGTAAGAAATAAATTCAACAGAAATGGGAATTTCACCTACGGAATAAACGAAAGGAAATGCAATAACTTTATGAGGAAGAGTAAATGGATCAGGATTAACAAGTATTAACAAGAATATACTATACTCATCGTAGAATAGCAGTCTTAACTAATTTTTTCTTTCAGAATACAAGGTGATTGATGCAGGCTGTCAGAGAGAACTACACATCTTAGTTTTAGTGATGAAATATGCTAGAGATAAGGAATAGTTGTATAATGAGTAATAAAGTGATTTTTTGCAGATGATAATGAATACTGATGAATAATGATGAAGGATATGGTATTATTGATAATGAAGTTTTTTCTTTACAGATGAGGATAATGTTGAAGTTATGTATTTATGCTATGTAGTTATTTAAGTATTTGTTGCAGTTTGTTTTGACAGCAGGTGTTATATTGCATTGTAGGATGACGGAAAGTTTTGGAAAGGACAGCTATGGAACACATTTTTATACACATTTCACTACCTGTTAATTCGAAGTTCACTACTTTTCAGCATAGTGTGAGTTTCTTCTTTCAGGTCAATAATTCATTTTGTATTTTTTTTCAGGAGAAGCTTTTCATGATACTTACTAAACCTGTTACTTATTATACCTGTTCTAGTACTTGCATTTTATTTTTTACCCATTTGTGTCTATCATTTATAAATGTGATCACATATACTGCCTTGTTACATAACCTTGCTACAGCTGACTCATGACGAATGACGTTACCTATCCTCATTTGCAGCAATAGGTCAAAAACAAATACTGTTATGCCTCAGCAATTAATTATCGATCCCAACGCAATGCATTGCTAACAAAAAAAAAAAAAAATATAGTGATACCAGTTTGAGAAAGGATACCAGTTTGAGAAAGTTCTGAGTAATACTGATTAGCTCTGAATAGTATGTCACTTCAGTAATGAGACAAAAAAAAGTATATATTTAAAATAATGCTTTGTCACTAGCTAATAACTGCCACTGTTTATTGTAATGAGACTACTTATAATGACCATGATTATTAATGCTATGACTGTAATCAACTGATTTTAATAATGACTTTGTAATGATCTGAATACTACTGAATGAGGAACACTGTTTATTGTAATGAGACTACTTATAATGCCCATGATTATTAATGCTATGACTAATTAGCTGATTTTTAATAATGACTTCGTAATGATCTGAATAATACTGAATGATGAACTATGTTTTATTCTATTCAATACTTGCTGGCCACTGAGTGCCAATAATTAATGTCAATCAACGAAATATGTTATTAATTATGCCATTAATTAACTCTTGTTTTCAATGCTATACTTTGTAATTGGGAATGAATGTGACTGTTTCATAATGCTTTGTAATTAGGAAAAGACTAATGATTCTTACTAGATTGGAATGGCACATAATTAATTAACTATGCTACTGTTTAATTATGCTTTGTAATTAGGAGAAGACTAATGATTCTTACTATTGGAATGACAAATGATTAATTAACGACAAATGATTAATTAACTGTAATTAGACAAATGATTAATTAACGACAAATGATTAATTAACTGTAATTAGTAAAAAGCTAATGATTATTACTATTGAAATGACAAATGATTAATTAACGATGCCATACTTTGTTATTGGAAATGAATGTGACTGTTTAATAATGCTTTGTAATTAGAAGAAGGCTAATGATTCTTACTAGATTGGAATGACACATAATTAATTAACTATGCTATGGTTTCATAATGCTTTGTGGTTAGGAAAAAGATAATGATTATTACTATTGGAAGACAAATGATTAATTAATTATACTATATTTTGTAACTGGAAAAGAATGCATTTATTTCATAATGCTTTGTAACTAGGAAAAGAAGGCTACTGATCGTATGTAAAACAATTAATGAACATTTTTCTGTAATACTTCATACTTGGTACAGAAATGTTCAATAACTGGGCTATGAATGCCACAAACTGCTAATTAAGTCTGTAATTGTCAATATTATGTGACTTGATGTCCTTCACCTCATACGCTGACTACCCTAAATTACTGCAATGTCCATTTGTCCTGTTTATCCTAGTGATCATGGAGCACTATATTTGGTTTTTGCACTAATTCTACGTTGGTGTGCCTTGTAAGAGCGTGGTGTTGACACGACATGCTGTCCACCACCGTGAGCAATGAAGACGTTATTATGGTCCCACTGTTTGGTGTACCTAATGTACTGCCAAAATGAAAACATGGAACATTACTACGACAGTTCAGTGTCTTGGTTACACTGATAAATTCTGATGGGAAAAGAACTTCAAGTTGTGTCACTTGGTGTTGTACTTCTGTGGAAAGATATGGACTTTCAGAACAGCTGTGTGCAATCTAAAGTGCTACAACCATGATGCAATCCTTCCCTTTCCTACCCTAATTCTTGTCACATAGTGAAAATCATTTTTTGCTAACATTATTTATGTTCATGGGCTATACATTTTTTTTCGATTCGCTAAACTCCAGTGCGAGTACACTTATGTCACTGGTCGACATGATTTTTTTGCTATTATGTTTATTTATTGCCAAAATGCTAAAGACATTTTTTTTGATTTATTCTGAAGTACAATATATGTGCACTTTTGTCTTTTATATTGTATATACATTTTTTATTTTCTGAACTACAGTGCATGTGCACTCCTGTTAGGTGTTAATATGTTTTCTACTGAACTTCAGTGCCTGTACACTTTTCTCATTTTTCAATATGATTTCTACTATTCTGTATATTCAATACTTTAATGCGAATGCACTTATGTCATTTGTTACTAATTGTACATACATTTCATCAATTACTGATATGTTCTCAACTGCAGTGCATGTGCACTCATGTCACTTGTCAACATAATATTTTTTGCCAGTCTGTTTATTTGTTCTGAATATGCTAAAGAATTTTTTTTTCAGTGCCTGTGCACTTTGTTATCTGTCAAATAATTTGTATATACATTTTTCTGATTTGCTACTATATTTTGTACACACATTTTGTCTTTGTCTGATATATTTTGTACTTAGTGCGTGTGCACAACATTTAAATATTCTGTAAGTTGTAGAATTTTGTTAGTTAAAGAAAAATTTTGCCGCGCTTGGCAAGTCCAAATGACTCACCATCGCTGCCAAATTTTTGCCCCCCCAGTGGAGGGTTATGAAACACGTATGTAACATAGCAGCGATGGCGAGGCATTGTAGCATCTGTGACCAGAGAGTATGCGCTTGACCGCGCGAGTGTTGCGAGCGGGTCTCAGTCTGTCAGTCAGTCGTTGCGAGTCTGTAGCTCTGTCTAGTTGAGGGCAGTACTCTGTCTGTAGTCGTGGCAGTCGGTAGCTCGGTTTAGTTGCGAGCGGTCGGTCAGTAGTAGTCGTGCAGTGCAGTACGCTAATAGTCGTCATGCAGAGCGGTCGGTCAGTAGTAGCAGCCCAGTGCGGTTGTGTGATGTAGGCGGTCGGTAACACTGGTCAAGATGCTGAATGAGGTATACTGATAATTAATATAATCATTAGATAATGTAAAAATTTATTTATTGTGATTATTCTCGAACAAGTGCCCCAATAATAATTTTATTTCAAAAGCATTTTTTTCAAAATTTTAATTTTTATTGAACTAAAAATTTCGTTGCACTTCCCATTTCATTCCACTTCTTTTAAAGAAAATTTTCAGTAAAATCACAGAAAAAAAGGAATATTATTATTTGCAATGCAGTTCCTCCAAGCCGTGCGCAAAGATAAGAGCAGAAATTTGACATCCAGTTATACTGAGGTAAGAATCTAATTCTGATTGTTTTACACAGGGCCAAAGACCGATGTTTCGGTTTAATTGAATTTTCTTATCACTGAATAGACTTTAATTTTTTGCTGAAGAATTTATATTTGAGTCAGATTGCGAATTTCACATTTTTGTTGCCATTGTCAGTACATTTGATTGTGGGCAGGTTACGCTTAGCACAACGTCCATTAGCATTCATAATTAAATATTGTCATATTTCTTTCTTTTAAAATTTTTGTGGGGAGGTTAAACTCGGCTCCCATTTGTATTAAGTATTGTCTTTTTCTTTTAAAAATTACGGTGGGGAGGTTACAAACTGGCACCATGCCGTCTAATCTCCGGGAGCGTAATGCTTCTAAAAGTTTGTGCTTTGATTCTTTCCCGGGACTGCAGTAATAGATTCCGATGGACTTGGGAAGGTTTAATGTAACCTATGGACCTTCAACGTGATGATGAAACACAGAAATTGGGTCGGGATTGAATACAAAAGGCACGATGCCGACTTATTTCCAGGATAGTAATGCTTCTAACTGTCTGTGCTTCGATTCCTTCCTGGGATTCCAGTAATAGATTCCGATGGACAAGGGAAGGTTTACAGTAACCTGTGGACCTTCAACTTGACGATGAAACACAGATATTACGTCGGAATTGAATACAACTGGCACCATGCCGTCTTCTCTCCGGGAGCGTAATGCTTCTAAATGTTTGTGCTTTGATTCTTTCCCGGGATTGCAGTAATAGATTCCGATGGACATGGGAAGGTCCACTGTAACCTATGGACCTTCAACTTGATGATGAAACACAGAAATTGCGTCAGGATTGAATACAAAAGGCACCATGCCGACTTATTTCCAGGAGAGTAACGCTTCTAACTGTCTGTGCTTCGATTCCTTCCTGGGATTCCAGTAATAGATTCCGATGGACATGGGAAGGTTTACAGTAACCTGTGGACCTTCAACTTGACGATGAAACACAAAAATTACGTCGGAATTGAATACAACTGGCACCATGCCGTCTTCTCTCCGGGAGCGTAATGCTTCTAAATGTTTGTGCTTTGATTCTTTCCCGGGATTGCAGTAATAGATTCCGATGGACATGGGAAGTTTACTGTAACCTGTGGACCTTCAACTTGACGATGAAACACAGAAGTTGTGTCGGAGTTGAATACAACAGGCACCATGCAGACTTATTTCCGGGAGAGTAATGCTTCTAACTGTCTGTGCTTCGATACTTTCCTGGGATTCCAGTATTAGATTCCGATGGACATGGGAAGGTTTACTGTAAACTGCGGACCTTCAACTTGACGATGAAACACAGAAATTGCGTCGGAATTATACACAACAGGCAACATGCCCACTTCTCTCTGGGTGCGTAATGCTTCTAACTGTTTGTGCTTTGATTCTTTCCTAGGATTGCAGCAATAGATTCCGATGGACGTGGGAAGGTTTACTGTAACCTGTGGGTCTTCAACATGACGATGAAATACAGAAATTGCGTCGGAATTGAATACAACCGGCACCATGCCGACTTACTTCAGGGAGAGTAATGCTTCCAACTGTCTTTGCTTCGATTCTTTCCTGGAATTCCAGTAATAGATTCCGATGGACATGGGAAGGTTAACTGTAACCTGTCTACCTTCAATTGACGATGAAACTCAGACATTGCGTCGGAACCTATTACAAAAGGCACCATGCCGACTTCTGTCCGTGAGAGTAATGCTTCTAACTGTCTGTGCTTTGATTCTTTCCTGGGATTCCAGAAATAGATTCCGATGGACATGGGAAGGTAAACAGTAACCTTTGGATCTTCAACTCGTCGACGAAACACAGAAATTGCGTCGGAATTCAATACAACACGCACCATGCAGACTTCTCTCCGGGAGAGTAATGCTTCTAACTGTCTGTGCATTGAATCTTTCCAGGGAATCCAGTAATAGATTCAGGTGTACATTGGAAGGTTAACTGTAACCTGTGGACCTTCAACTTGACGATGAAACACAGACATTGCGTCGGAACCTAATACAAACGGCACCATGCCGACTTCTCAACGGGAGAGTAATGCTTCTAACTGTTTGTGCTTTGATTCTTTCCTGGGATTCCACTAATAGATTCCGATGGACATGGGAGGGTAAACAGTAACCTGTGGACCTTCAACTCGACGACGAAACACAGAAATTGCGTCGGAATTCAATCCAACAGGCACCATTCCAACTTCTCTCCGGGAGAGTAATGCTTCTAACTGTCTGTGCTTTGATTCTTTCCTGGGATTGCAGTGATAGATTCCGATGGACATGGGAAAGTTAACTGTATTCTGTGGAACTTCAACTTGACGATGAAACACAGAAATTGCGTCGGAATTGAATACAACAGGCACCATGAAGACTTCTCTCCGGGACAGTAATGCTTCTAACTGTCTGTGCTTTGATTCTTTCCTGGGATACCAGTAATAGATTCCGATGGACATGGGAAGGTTTACTGTAACCTGGGGACCTTTAACTTGACGATGAAACACAGAAATTGCGTCGGAATTGAATACAATAGGCACCATGCCGACATCTCTCCGGGAGAGTAATGCTTCTAACTGGATGTGCTTCGATCCTTTCCTGGGATTCCAGTAATGGATTCCGATGGACATGGGAAGGTTAACTGTAACCTGTGGACCTTCAATTGACGATGAAACACAGACATTGCGTCGGAACCTAATACAAAAGGCACCATGCCGACTTCAGTCCGGGAGAGTAATGCTTCTAATTGTCTGTGCTTTGATTCTTTCCTCGGATTCCAGAAATAGATTCCGATGGACATGGGAAGGTTTACTGTAACCTGTGGACCTTCAACTTGACGATGAAACACAGATATTGCGTCGGAATTCTATACAACAGGAACCATGCCGACTTCTCTCCGGGTGCGTAATGCTTCTAACTGTTTGTGCTTTGATTCTTTCCTGGGATTGCAGTAATAGATTCCGATGGACATGGGAAGGTGTACTGTAACCTGTGGACACTCAACTTGACGATGAAACACAGAAATTGCGTCGGAATTGAATACAACAGGCACCATGCCGACTTATTTCAGGGAGAGTAATGCTTCTAACTGTCTGTGCTTCGAATCTTTCCTGGGATTCCAGTAATAGATTCCGATGGACATGGGAAGGTTTACAGTAACCTGTGGACCTTCAACTTGACGATGAAACACAGAAATTGCGTCGGAATTGAATACCACAGGCACCATGCCGACTTCTCTCCGGGAGGGTAATGCTTCTAACTGTCTGTGCTTCGATTCTTTCCTGGGATTCCAGTAATAGATTCAGTAGGACACTGGAAGGTTTACTGTAACCCGTGGACCGTCAATTTGATGATGTAACACAGAAATTACGTCGCAACTGAATACATCAGGCATCATGCCGACTTATTTCCGGGAGAGTATTGCTTCTAACTGTCTGTGCCACGATTCTTTCCTGGGATTACAGTAATAGATTCCGATGGACATGGGAATGTTTATTGTAACCTGTGGACCTTCAACATGACGATGAAACGCAGAAATTGCGTCGGAATTGAATACAACAGGCACCATGCCGACTTCTCTCCGGGAGAGTAATGCTTCTACCTGATTGTGCTCTGATTCTCTCCAGGGATTGCAGTAATAGATTCCGATGGACATGGGAAGGTTTAATGTAACCTATGGACCTTCAACGTGATGATGAAACACAGAAATTGGGTCGGGATTGAATACAAAAGGCACAATGCCGACTTATTTCCAGGATAGTAATGCTTCTAACTGTCTGTGCTTCGATTCCTTCCTGGGATTCCAGTAATAGATTCCGATGGACAAGGGAAGGTTTACAGTAACCTGTGGACCTTCAACTTGACGATGAAACACAGAAATTACGTCGGAATTGAATACAACTAGCACCATGCCGTCTTCTCTCGGGGAGCGTAATGCTTCTAAATGTTTGTGCTTTGATTCTTTCCCGGGATTGCAGTAATAGATTCCGATGGACATGGGAAGGTCCACTGTAACCTATGGACCTTCAACTTGATGATGAAACACAGAAATTGCGTCAGGATTGAATACAAAAGGCACCATGCCGACTTATTTCCAGGAGAGTAACGCTTCTAACTGTCTGTGCTTCGATTCCTTCCTGGGATTCCACTAATAGATTCCGATGGACATGGGAAGGTTTACAGTAACATGTGGACCTTCAACTTGACGATGAAACACAAAAATTACGTCGGAATTGAATACAACTGGCACCATGCCGTCTTCTCTCCGGGAGCGTAATGCTTCTAAATGTTTGTGCTTTGATTCTTTCCCGGGATTGCAGTAATAGATTCCGATGGACATGGGAAGTTTACTGTAACCTGTGGACCTTCAACTTGACGATGAAACACAGAAGTTGCGTCGGAGTTGAATTCAACAGGCACCATGCCGACTTATTTCCGGGAGAGTAATGCTTCTAACTGTCTGTGCGTCGATACTTTCCTGGGATTCCAGTAATAGATTCCGATGGACATGGGAAGGTTTACTGTAAACTGCGGACCTTCAACTTGACGATGAAACACAGAAATTGCGTCGGAATTATACACAACAGGCAACATGCCCACTTCCCTCTGGGTGCGTAATGCTTCTAACTGTTTGTGCTTTGATTCTTTCCTAGGATTGCAGCAATAGATTCCGATGGACGTGGGAAGGTTTACTGTAACCTGTGGGTCTTCAACATGACGATGAAATACAGAAATTGCGTCGGAATTGAATACAACCGGCACCATGCCGACTTACTTCAGGGAGAGTAATGCTTCCAACTGTCTTTGCTTCGATTCTTTCCTGGAATTCCAGTAATAGATTCCGATGGACATGGGAAGGTTAACTGTAACCTGTCTACCTTCAATTGACGATGAAACTCAGACATTGCGTCGGAACCTATTACAAAAGGCACCATGCCGACTTCTGTCCGTGAGAGTAATGCTTCTAACTGTCTGTGCTTTGATTCTTTCCTGGGATTCCAGAAATAGATTCCGATGGACATGGGAAGGTAAACAGCAACCTGTGGATCTTCAACTCGACGACGAAACACAGAAATTGCGTCGGAATTCAATACAACACGCACCATGCCGACTTCTCTCCGGGAGAGTAATGCTTCTAACTGTCTGTGCATTGAATCTTTCCAGGGAATCCAGTAATAGATTCATGTGTATATTGGAAGGTTAACTGTAACCTGTGGACCTTCAACTTGACGATGAAACACAGACATTGCGTCGGAACCTAATTTAAAAGGCACCATGCCGACTTCTCACCGGGAGAGTAATCCTTCTAACTGTTTGTGCTTTGATTCTTTCCTGGGATTCCACTAATAGATTCCGATGGACATGGGAGGGTAAACAGTAATCTGTGGACCTTCAACTCGACGACGAAACACAGAAATTGCGTCGGAATTCAATACAACAGGCACCATTCCAACTTCTCTCCGGGAGAGTAATGCTTCTAACTGTCTGTGCTTTGATTCTTTCCTGGGATTGCAGTGATAGATTCCGATGGACATGGGAAAGTTAACTGTATTCTGTGGAACTTCAACTTGACGATGAAACACAGAAATTGCGTCGGAATTGAATACAACAGGCACCATGATGACTTCTCTCCGGGACAGTAATGCTTCCAACTGTCTGTGCTTTGATTCTTTCCTGGGATACCAGTAATAGATTCCGATGGACATGGGAAGGTTTACTGTAACCTGGGGACCTTTAACTTGACGATGAAACACAGAAATTGCGTCGGAATTGAATACAATAGGCACCATGCCGACATCTCTCCGGGGGAGTAATGCTTCTAACTGGATGTGCTTCGATCCTTTCCTGGGATTCCAGTAATAGATTCCGATGGACATGGGAAGGTTAACTGTAACCTGTGGAAAATCAAGTGACGATGAAACACAGACATTGCGTCGGAACCTAATACAAAAGGCACCATGCCGACTCCTGTCCGGGAGAGTAATGCTTCTAACTGTCTGTGCTTTGATTCTTTCCTCGGATTCCAGAAATAGATTCCGATGGACATGGGAAGGTTTACTGTAACCTGTGGACCTTCAACTTGACGATGAAACACAGATATTGCGTTGGAATTGTATACAACAGGAACCATGCCGACTTCTCTCCGGGTGCGTAATGCTTCTGACTGTTTGTGCTTTGATTCCTTCCTGGGATTGCAGTAATAGATTCCGATGGACATGGGAAGGTGTACTGTAACGTGTGGACATTCAACTTGACGATGAAACACAGAAATTGCGTCGGAATTAAATACAAAAGGCACCATGCCGGCTTATTTCAGGGAGAGTAATGCTTCTAACTGTCTGTGCTTCGAATCTTTCCTGGGATTCCCGTAATAGATTCCGATGGACATGGGAAGGTTTACTGTAACCTGTGGACCTTCATCTTGGCGATGAATCACAGAAATTACGTCGGAATTGAATACCACAGGCACCATGCCGACATCTCTCCGGGAGGGTAATGCTTCTAACTGTGTGTGCTTCGATTCTTTCCTGGGATTCCAGTAATAGATTCCGATGGACGTGGGAAGGTTTGCTGTAACCCGTGGACCCTCAATTTGATGATGAAACACAGAAATTGCGTCGCAATTGAATACATCAGGCTTCATGCCGACTTATTTCCGGGAGAGTAATCCTTCTAACTGTCTGTGCTTCGATTCTTTCCTGGGATTCCAGTAATAGATTCCGATGGACATGGCAGGTTTTGCTGTATCTCGTGGACCCTCAATTTGATGATGAAACACAGAAATTGCGTCGCAATTGAATACATCAGGCATCATGCCGACTTATTTCCGGGAGAGTAATGCATCTAACTGTCTGTGCTTCGATTCTTTCCTGGGATTACAGTAATAGATTCCGATGGACATGGGAATGTTTATTGTAACCTGTGGACTTTCAACTTGTCGATGAAACACAGAAATTGCGTCGGAATTGAATACAACAGGCACCATGCCGACATCTCTCCGGGAGAGTAATGCTTCTAACTATCTGTGCTATGATTCTTTCCTCGAACTCCAGTAATAGATTTAGATGGAAATGGGTAGGTTTACTGTAACCTGTGGACCTTCAACTTGACTATGAAACACAGAAATTGCGTCGGAATTGAATACATCAGGCACCATGCTGATCTCTCTCCGGGAAAGTAATGCTTCTAACTGTCTGTGCTTTGAGTCATTCCTGGGATTCCAGTGAAAGATTCCGATGGACATGGGAAGGTTAACTGTAACCTGTCTACCTTCAACTTGACGATGAAACACAGATATTGCGTCGGAACCTAATACAAAAGGCACCATGCCGACTTCTCTCCGGGACAGTAATGCTTCTAACTGTTTGTGCTTTGATTCTTTCCTGGGATTCCACTAATAGATTCCGGTGGAGATGGGAAGGTAAACTGTAACCTGTGGACCTTCAATTTGACGATGAAACACAGATATTGCGTCGGAATTGAATACAACAGGCACCATGCCGATTTATTTCAGTGAGAGTAATGCTTCTAACTGTCTGTGCTTCGAATCTTTCCTGGGATTCCAGTAATAGATTCCGATCGACATGGGAAAGTTAAATGTAACCTGTGGAGCTACAACTTGACGATGAAACACAGAGATTGCGTGAGAATTGAATACAACAGGCACCATGATGTCCTCTCCGGGACAGTAAGGCTTCTAACTGTCTGTGCTTTGATTCTTTCCTGGGATACCAGTAATAGGTTCCGATGGACATGGGAAGGTTTACTGTTACCTGTGGACCTTCAACTTGACGATGAAACACAGAAATTGCGCCGGAATTGAATACAACAGGCACCATGACGACATCTCTCCGGGAGAGCAATGCTTCTAACTGTCTGTGCTTCGATCCTTTCCTGGGATTCCAGTAAAAGATTCCGATGGACATGGAAAGGTTTACTGTAACCTGTGGACCTTCCACTTGACGATGAAACACAGAAATTGCGTCGGAATTGAATACAACAGGCACCATGATGACTTCTCTCCGGGACAGTAATGCTTCTAACATTCTGTGCTTTTATTCTTTCCTGTGATTCCAGTAACAGTTTCCGATGGACATTTGAAGGTTTACTGTAACCTGTGGACCTTCAACTAGACGATAAAACACAGAAATTGCATCGGATTTAATACAACAGGTACCATGGCGACTTGGCTGCGGGAGAGTAATGCTTCTGACTGTCTGTGCTTCGATTGTTTCCTGGGATTCCAGTAATAGATTCCGATGGACATGGGAGGGTAAACACTAACCTGTGGACCTTCAACTCGACGACGAAACACAGAAATTGCGTCGGAATTCAATACAACAGGCACCATGCCGACTTCTCTCCGGGAGAGTAATGCTGCTAACTGTCTGTGCTTTGATTCTTTCCTGGGATTGCAGTGATAGATTCCGATGGACATGGGAAAGTTAACTGTATTCTGTGGAACTTCAACTTGACGATGAAACACAGAAATTGCGTCGGAATTGAATACAACAGGCACCATGATGACTTCTCTCCGGGACAGTAATGCTTCTAACTGTCTGTGCTTTGATTCTTTCCTGGGATACCAGTAATAGATTCCGATGGACATGGGAAGGTTTACTGTAACCTGTGGACCTTCAACTTGACGATGAAACACAGATATTGCGTCGGAATTCTATACAACAGGAACCATGCCGACTTCTCTCCGGGTGCGTAATGCTTCTAACTGTTTGTGCTTTGATTCTTTCCTGGGATTGCAGTAATAGATTCCGATGGACATGGGAAGGTGTACTGTAACCTGTGGACACTCAACTTGACGATGAAACACAGAAATTGCGTCGGAATTGAATACAACAGGCACCATGCCGACTTATTTCAGGGAGAGTAATGCTTCTAACTGTCTGTGCTTCGAATCTTTCCTGGGATTCCAGTAATAGATTCCGATGGACATGGGAAGGTTTACAGTAACCTGTGGACCTTCAACTTGACGATGAAACACAGAAATTGCGTCGGAATTGAATACCACAGGCACCATGCCGACTTCTCTCCGGGAGGGTAATGCTTCTAACTGTCTGTGCTTCGATTCTTTCCTGGGATTCCAGTAATAGATTCAGTAGGACACTGGAAGGTTTACTGTAACCCGTGGACCGTCAATTTGATGATGTAACACAGAAATTACGTCCCAACTGAATACATCAGGCATCATGCCGACTTATTTCCGGGAGAGTATTGCTTCTAACTGTCTGTGCCACGATTCTTTCCTGGGATTACAGTAATAGATTCCGATGGACATGGGAATGTTTATTGTAACCTGTGGACCTTCAACATGACGATGAAACGCAGAAATTGCGTCGGAATTGAATACAACAGGCACCATGCCGACTTCTCTCCGGGAGAGTAATGCTTCTACCTGATTGTGCTCTGATTCTCTCCAGGGATTGCAGTAATAGATTCCGATGGACATGGGAAGGTTTAATGTAACCTATGGACCTTCAACGTGATGATGAAACACAGAAATTGGGTCGGGATTGAATACAAAAGGCACGATGCCGACTTATTTCCAGGATAGTAATGCTTCTAACTGTCTGTGCTTCGATTCCTTCCTGGGATTCCAGTAATAGATTCCGATGGACAAGGGAAGGTTTACAGTAACCTGTGGACCTTCAACTTGACGATGAAACACAGAAATTACGTCGGAATTGAATACAACTGGCACCATGCCGTCTTCTCTCGGGGAGCGTAATGCTTCTAAATGTTTGTGCTTTGATTCTTTCCCGGGATTGCAGTAATACATTCCGATGGACATGGGAAGGTCCACTGTAACCTATGGACCTTCAACTTGATGATGAAACACAGAAATTGCGTCAGGATTGAATACAAAAGGCACCATGCCGACTTATTTCCAGGAGAGTAACGCTTCTAACTGTCTGTGCTTCGATTCCTTCCTGGGATTCCACTAATAGATTCCGATGGACATGGGAAGGTTTACAGTAACATGTGGACCTTCAACTTGACGATGAAACACAAAAATTACGTCGGAATTGAATACAACTGGCACCATGCCGTCTTCTCTCCGGGAGCGTAATGCTTCTAAATGTTTGTGCTTTGATTCTTTCCCGGGATTGCAGTAATAGATTCCGATGGACATGGGAAGTTTACTGTAACCTGTGGACCTTCAACTTGACGATGAAACACAGAAGTTGCGTCGGAGTTGAATTCAACAGGCACCATGCCGACTTATTTCCGGGAGAGTAATGCTTCTAACTGTCTGTGCGTCGATACTTTCCTGGGATTCCAGTAATAGATTCCGATGGACATGGGAAGGTTTACTGTAAACTGCGGACCTTCAACTTGACGATGAAACACAGAAATTGCGTCGGAATTATACACAACAGGCAACATGCCCACTTCCCTCTGGGTGCGTAATGCTTCTAACTGTTTGTGCTTTGATTCTTTCCTAGGATTGCAGCAATAGATGCCGATGGACGTGGGAAGGTTTACTGTAACCTGTGGGTCTTCAACATGACGATGAAATACAGAAATTGCGTCGGAATTGAATACAACCGGCACCATGCCGACTTACTTCAGGGAGAGTAATGCTTCCAACTGTCTTTGCTTCGATTCTTTCCTGGAATTCCAGTAATAGATTCCGATGGACATGGGAAGGTTAACTGTAACCTGTCTACCTTCAATTGACGATGAAACTCAGACATTGCGTCGGAACCTATTACAAAAGGCACCATGCCGACTTCTGTCCGTGAGAGTAATGCTTCTAACTGTCTGTGCTTTGATTCTTTCCTGGGATTCCAGAAATAGATTCCGATGGACATGGGAAGGTAAACAGCAACCTGTGGATCTTCAACTCGACGACGAAACACAGAAATTGCGTCGGAATTCAATACAACACGCACCATGCCGACTTCTCTCCGGGAGAGTAATGCTTCTAACTGTCTGTGCATTGAATCTTTCCAGGGAATCCAGTAATAGATTCATGTGTATATTGGAAGGTTAACTGTAACCTGTGGACCTTCAACTTGACGATGAAACACAGACATTGCGTCGGAACCTAATTTAAAAGGCACCATGCCGACTTCTCACCGGGAGAGTAATCCTTCTAACTGTTTGTGCTTTGATTCTTTCCTGGGATTCCACTAATAGATTCCGATGGACATGGGAGGGTAAACAGTAATCTGTGGACCTTCAACTCGACGACGAAACACAGAAATTGCGTCGGAATTCAATACAACAGGCACCATGCCGACTTCTCTCCGGGAGAGTAATGCTTCTAACTGTCTGTGCTTTGATTCTTTCCTGGGATTGCAGTGATAGATTCCGATGGACATGGGAAAGTTAACTGTATTCTGTGGAACTTCAACTTGACGATGAAACACAGAAATTGCGTCGGAATTGAATACAACAGGCACCATGATGACTTCTCTCCGGGACAGTAATGCTTCCAACTGTCTGTGCTTTGATTCTTTCCTGGGATACCAGTAATAGATTCCGATGGACATGGGAAGGTTTACTGTAACCTGGGGACCTTTAACTTGACGATGAAACACAGAAATTGCGTCGGAATTGAATACAATAGGCACCATGCCGACATCTCTCCGGGGGAGTAATGCTTCTAACTGGATGTGCTTCGATCCTTTCCTGGGATTCCAGTAATAGATTCCGATGGACATGGGAAGGTTAACTGTAACCTGTGGAAAATCAAGTGACGATGAAACACAGACATTGCGTCGGAACCTAATACAAAAGGCACCATGCCGACTCCTGTCCGGGAGAGTAATGCTTCTAACTGTCTGTGCTTTGATTCTTTCCTCGGATTCCAGAAATAGATTCCGATGGACATGGGAAGGTTTACTGTAACCTGTGGACCTTCAACTTGACGATGAAACACAGATATTGCGTTGGAATTGTATACAACAGGAACCATGCCGACTTCTCTCCGGGTGCGTAATGCTTCTGACTGTTTGTGCTTTGATTCCTTCCTGGGATTGCAGTAATAGATTCCGATGGACATGGGAAGGTGTACTGTAACGTGTGGACATTCAACTTGACGATGAAACACAGAAATTGCGTCGGAATTAAATACAAAAGGCACCATGCCGGCTTATTTCAGGGAGAGTAATGCTTCTAACTGTCTGTGCTTCGAATCTTTCCTGGGATTCCCGTAATAGATTCCGATGGACATGGGAAGGTTTACTGTAACCTGTGGACCTTCATCTTGGCGATGAATCACAGAAATTACGTCGGAATTGAATACCACAGGCACCATGCCGACATCTCTCCGGGAGGGTAATGCTTCTAACTGTGTGTGCTTCGATTCTTTCCTGGGATTCCAGTAATAGATTCCGATGGACGTGGGAAGGTTTGCTGTAACCCGTGGACCCTCAATTTGATGATGAAACACAGAAATTGCGTCGCAATTGAATACATCAGGCTTCATGCCGACTTATTTCCGGGAGAGTAATCCTTCTAACTGTCTGTGCTTCGATTCTTTCCTGGGATTCCAGTAATAGATTCCGATGGACATGGCAGGTTTTGCTGTATCTCGTGGACCCTCAATTTGATGATGAAACACAGAAATTGCGTCGCAATTGAATACATCAGGCATCATGCCGACTTATTTCCGGGAGAGTAATGCATCTAACTGTCTGTGCTTCGATTCTTTCCTGGGATTACAGTAATAGATTCCGATGGACATGGGAATGTTTATTGTAACCTGTGGACTTTCAACTTGTCGATGAAACACAGAAATTGCGTCGGAATTGAATACAACAGGCACCATGCCGACATCTCTCCGGGAGAGTAATGCTTCTAACTATCTGTGCTATGATTCTTTCCTCGAACTCCAGTAATAGATTTAGATGGAAATGGGTAGGTTTACTGTAACCTGTGGACCTTCAACTTGACTATGAAACACAGAAATTGCGTCGGAATTGAATACATCAGGCACCATGCTGATCTCTCTCCGGGAAAGTAATGCTTCTAACTGTCTGTGCTTTGAGTCATTCCTGGGATTCCAGTGAAAGATTCCGATGGACATGGGAAGGTTAACTGTAACCTGTCTACCTTCAACTTGACGATGAAACACAGATATTGCGTCGGAACCTAATACAAAAGGCACCATGCCGACTTCTCTCCGGGACAGTAATGCTTCTAACTGTTTGTGCTTTGATTCTTTCCTGGGATTCCACTAATAGATTCCGGTGGAGATGGGAAGGTAAACTGTAACCTGTGGACCTTCAATTTGACGATGAAACACAGATATTGCGTCGGAATTGAATACAACAGGCACCATGCCGATTTATTTCAGTGAGAGTAATGCTTCTAACTGTCTGTGCTTCGAATCTTTCCTGGGATTCCAGTAATAGATTCCGATCGACATGGGAAAGTTAAATGTAACCTGTGGAGCTACAACTTGACGATGAAACACAGAGATTGCGTGAGAATTGAATACAACAGGCACCATGATGTCCTCTCCGGGACAGTAAGGCTTCTAACTGTCTGTGCTTTGATTCTTTCCTGGGATACCAGTAATAGGTTCCGATGGACATGGGAAGGTTTACTGTTACCTGTGGACCTTCAACTTGACGATGAAACACAGAAATTGCGCCGGAATTGAATACAACAGGCACCATGACGACATCTCTCCGGGAGAGCAATGCTTCTAACTGTCTGTGCTTCGATCCTTTCCTGGGATTCCAGTAAAAGATTCCGATGGACATGGAAAGGTTTACTGTAACCTGTGGACCTTCCACTTGACGATGAAACACAGAAATTGCGTCGGAATTGAATACAACAGGCACCATGATGACTTCTCTCCGGGACAGTAATGCTTCTAACATTCTGTGCTTTTATTCTTTCCTGTGATTCCAGTAACAGTTTCCGATGGACATTTGAAGGTTTACTGTAACCTGTGGACCTTCAACTAGACGATAAAACACAGAAATTGCATCGGATTTAATACAACAGGTACCATGGCGACTTGGCTGCGGGAGAGTAATGCTTCTGACTGTCTGTGCTTCGATTGTTTCCTGGGATTCCAGTAATAGATTCCGATGGACATGGGAGGGTAAACACTAACCTGTGGACCTTCAACTCGACGACGAAACACAGAAATTGCGTCGGAATTCAATACAACAGGCACCATGCCGACTTCTCTCCGGGAGAGTAATGCTGCTAACTGTCTGTGCTTTGATTCTTTCCTGGGATTGCAGTGATAGATTCCGATGGACATGGGAAAGTTAACTGTATTCTGTGGAACTTCAACTTGACGATGAAACACAGAAATTGCGTCGGAATTGAATACAACAGGCACCATGATGACTTCTCTCCGGGACAGTAATGCTTCTAACTGTCTGTGCTTTGATTCTTTCCTGGGATACCAGTAATAGATTCCGATGGACATGGGAAGGTTTACTGTAACCTGGGGACCTTTAACTTGACGATGAAACACAGACATTGCGTCGGAACCTAATACAAAAGGCACCATGCCGACTCCTGTCCGGGAGAGAAATGCTTCTAACTGTCTGTGCTTTGATTCTTTCCTCGGATTCCAGAAATAGATTCCGATGGACATGGGAAGGTTTACTGTAACCTGTGGACCTTCAACTTGACGATGAAACGCAGATATTGCGTCGGAATTGTATACAATAGGCACCATGCCGACTTCTCTCCGGGTGCGTAATGCTTCTAACTGTTTGTGCTTTGATTCCTTCCTGGGATTGCAGTAATAGATTCCGATGGACATGGGAAGGTGTACTGTAACCTGTTTGCATTCAACTTGACGATGAATCACAGAAATTGCGTCTGAATTGAATACAACAGGCACCATGCCGACTTATTTCAGGGAGAGTAATGCTTCTAACTGTCTGTGCTTCGGATCTTTCCTGGGATTCCAGTAATAGATTCCGATGGACATGGGAAAGTTTACTGTAACCTGTGGACCTTCATCTTCGCGATGAATCACAGAAATTACGTCGGAATTGAATACCACAGGCACCATGCCGACATCTCTCCGGGAGGGTAAAGCTTCTAACTGTCTGTGCTTTGATTCTTCCCTGGGATTCCAGTAACAGATTCCGATGGACATGTGAAGGTTTACTGTAACCTGTGGACCTTCAACTTGACGATGAAACACAGAAATTGCGTCGGAATTGAATACATCAGGCACCATGTTGACTTCTCCCCGGCAGAGTAATGCTTCTAAATGTCTGTGTTTTGAATCATTCCTGGGATTCCAGTAATAGATTCCGGTGGACATGGGAAGGTTAACTGTAACCTGTGGACCTTCAATTGACGATGAAACACAGACATTGCGTCGGAACCTAATACAAAAGGCACCATGCCGACTTCTGTGCGGGAGAGTAATGCTTCTAACTGTCTGTGCTTTGATTCTTTCCTGGGATTCCAGAGATAGATTCCGATGGACATGGGAAGGTTTACTGTTACCTGTGGACCTTCCACTTGACGATGAAACACAGAAATTGCGTCGGCATTGTATACAACAGGCACCATACCGACTTTGCTCCGGGTGCGTAATGCTTCTAAATATTTGTGCTTTGATTCTTTTATGGGATTGCAGTAATAGATTCCGATGGACATGGGTAGGTTTACTGTAACATGTGGACGTTCAACGTGACGATGAAACACAGAAATTACGTCGGAACTGAATACAACAGACACCATGCCGACTTCTCCCCGGGAGGGTAATGCTTCTAACTGTCTGTGCTTTGATTGTTCCCTGGGATTCCAGTAATAGATTCCGATGGACATGGGAAGGTTTACTGTAACCTGTGGACCTTCAACTTGACGATGAAACACAGAAACTACAACGGAACCTAATACAATATTCGCCATGCCGACTTCTCCCCGGGAGAGTAATGCTTCTAACTGTCGGTGTTTTCATTCTTTCCTGGTATTCCAGTAATAGATTCCGATGGACTTGGGAAGGTATACTGTAACCTGTGGACCTTCAACTTGACGATAAAACACAGAAATTACGTCGGAATTGAACACAACTGGCACCATGCCGACTTCTCTCCGGGAGCGTAATGCTTCTAAATGTTTGTGCTTTGATTCTTTCCCGGAAATCCAATAATAGTTTCCGATGGACATGGGAAGGTTTACTGTAACCTGTGGACCTTCAACTTGACGATCAAACACAGAAATTGCGTCGGAATTCAATACATCAGGAACCATGCCGACTTATTTCAGGGAGAGTAATGCTTCTAACTATCTGTGCTATGATTCTTTCCTCGGATTCCAGTAATAGATTCCGATGGACATGGGAAGGTTTACTGTAACCTGTGGACCGTCAACTTGACGATGAAACACAGAAATTGCTTCGGAACCTAATACAAAAGGAATCATGACGACTTCTCTCCGGGAGAGTAATGCTTCTAACTGTCAGTGCTTTGATTCTTTCCTGGGATTCCAGTAATAGATTCCGATGGACATGGGAAAGTTTACTGTAACCTGTGGACCTTCACATTGACGATGAAACACAGAAATTGCGTCGGAATTGAATACAACACGCACCATGCCGACTTATTTCAGGGAGAGTAATGCTTCTAACTGTCTGTGCTTTTATTCTTCCCTGGGATTCCAGTAACAGATTCCGATGGACATGAGGAAGGTTTACTGTAACCTGTGGACCTTCAACTTGACGATGAAACACAGATATTGCGGCGGAATTGAATACAACAGGCACCATGCCGACTTCTCTCCTGGAGCGTAATGCTTCTAACTGTTTGTGCTTTGATTCTTCCTGGGATTGCAGTAATAGATTCCGATGGACATGGGAAGGTTTACTGTATTCTGTGGACTTTCAACTTGACGATGAAACAGAGAAATTGCGTCGGAATTGAATACAACAGGCACCATGCCGACTTCTGTCCGGGAAATTAATGCTTCTAACTGTTTGTGCTTTGATTCTTTCCTGGGATTGCAGTAATAGATTCCGATTGACATGGGAAAGTTTACTGTAACCTGTGGACCTTCAACGTGACGATGAAACACAGAAAGTACGTCGGAACTGGATACAACAGACACCATGCCGACTTCTCTCCGAGAGGGTAATGCTTCTAACTGTCTGTGCTTTGATTGTTCCCTGGGATTCCAGTAATAGATTCCGATGGCCATGGAAAGGTTTACTGTAACCTGTGGAATTTCAACTTGACGATGAAACACAGAAATTACGTCGGAACCTAATACAATAGGCGCCATGCCGAGTTCACTCCGGGAGAGTAATGCTTCTAACTATCTGTGCAATGATTCTTTCCTCGGATTCCAGTAATAGATACCGATGGACATGGGAAGGTTTACTGTAACCTGTGGACCTTCAATTTGACGATGAAACACAGAAATTGCGTCGGAATTGAATGCAACAGACACCATGCCGACTTCTCTCCGGGAGGGTAATGCTTCTAACTGTCTGTGCTTTGATTGTTCCCTGGGATTCCAGTAATAGATTCCGATGGACATGGGAAGGTTTACTGTAACCTGTGGACCATCACCTTGACGATGATACACAGATATTACGTCGGAACCTAATACAATAGGCGAAATGCCGACTTCTCCCCGGGAGAGTAATGCTTCTAATTGTCGGTGCTTTGATTCTTTCCTGGGATTGCAGTAATAGATTCCGATGGACATGGGAAGGTAAACTATAACCTGTGGACCTTCAACTTGACGATGAAACACAGAAATTGCGTCGGAATTGAATACAACTGGCACCATGCCGACACTCTCCGGGAGCGTAATGCTTCTAAATGTTTGTGCTTTGATTCATTCCCGGGATTGCAGTAATAGATTCCGATGGACATGGGAAGGTTTACTGTAACCTGTGGTCCTTCAACTTGACGATGAAACACAGATATTGCGTCGGAATTGAATACAACAGGCACCATGCCGATGTATTTCAGGGAGAGTAATGCTTCTAACTGTCTGTGCTTCGATTGTTTCCTGGGATTCCAGTAATGGATTCCGATGGACATGGGAAGGTTTACTGTAACCTGTGGACCTTCAACTTGACGATGAAACACAGAAATTGCGTCGGAATTGAATACAACATGCACCATGCCGACATCTCTCCGGGAGAGTAATGCTTCTAACTGTCTGTGCTTCGATTCTTTCCTGGGATACCAGTAATAGATTCCGATGGACATGGGAAGGTTTACTGTAACCTGTGGACCTTCAACTTGACGATGAAACACAAAACTTGCGTCGGAATTGAATACAACAGACACCATGCCGACTTCTCTCCGGGAGCGTAATGCTTCTAACTGTTTGTGCTATGATTATTTCCTGGGATTGCAGTAAAAGATTCCGATGGACATGGGAAGGTTTACTGTAACCTGTGGACCTTCAACGTGACGATGAAACACAGAAATTACGTCGGAATCGAATACAACAGACTCCATGCCGACTTCTCTCCGGCAGGGTAATGCTTCTAACTGTCTGTGCTTTGATTGTTCCCTGGGATTCCAGTAATAGATTCCGATGGACATGGGAAGGCTTACTGTAACCTGTGGACCTTCACCTTGACGATGAAACACAGATATTACGTCGGAACCTAATACAATAGGCGCCATGCCGACTTCTCCCCGGGAGAGTAATGCTTCTAACTGTCGGTGCTTTGATTCTTTCCTCGGATTCCAGTAATAGATTCCGATGGACTTGGGAAGGTATACTATAACCTGTGGACTTTCAACTTGACGATGAAACACAGAAATTGCGTCGAATTGAATACAACTGGCACCATGCCGACTTCCCTCCGGGAGCGTAATGCTTCTAAATGTTTGTGCATTGATTCATTCCCGGGATTGCAGTAATAGATTCCGATGGACATGGGAAGGTTTACTGTAACCTGTGGACCTTCAACTTGACGATGAAACACAGAAATTGCGTCGGAATCGAATACAACAGGCACCATGCCGACATCTCTCCGGGAGAGTAATGCTTCTAACTGTCTGTGCTTCGATTCTTTCCTGTGATTCCAGTAATAGATTCCGATGGACATGGGAAGGTTTACTGTAACCTGTGGACCTTCAACTGGACGATGAAACACGGACATTGCGTCGGAACCTAATACAAAAAGTCACTGTGAAGACTTCTCTCCGGGAGAGTAATGCTTCTAACTATCTGTGCTATGATTCTTTCCCCGGATACCAGTAATAGATTCCGATGGACATGGGAAGGTTTACTGTAACCTGTGGACCGTCAACTTGACGATGAAACACAGAAATTGCTTCGGAACCTAATACAAAAGGAATCATGACGACTTCTCTCCGGGAGAGTAATGCTTCTAACTGTCAGTGCTTTGATTCTTTCCTGGGATTCCAGTAATAGATTCCGATGGACATGGGAAAGTTTACTGTAACCTGTGGACCTTCACATTGACGATGAAACACAGAAATTGCGTCGGAATTGAATACAACACGCACCATGCCGACTTATTTCAGGGAGAGTAATGCTTCTAACTGTCTGTGCTTTTATTCTTCCCTGGGATTCCAGTAACAGATTCCGATGGACATGAGGAAGGTTTACTGTAACCTGTGGACCTTCAACTTGACGATGAAACACAGATATTGCGGCGGAATTGAATACAACAGGCACCATGCCGACTTCTCTCCTGGAGCGTAATGCTTCTAACTGTTTGTGCTTTGATTCTTCCTGGGATTGCAGTAATAGATTCCGATGGACATGGGAAGGTTTACTGTATTCTGTGGACTTTCAACTTGACGATGAAACAGAGAAATTGCGTCGGAATTGAATACAACAGGCACCATGCCGACTTCTGTCCGGGAAATTAATGCTTCTAACTGTTTGTGCTTTGATTCTTTCCTGGGATTGCAGTAATAGATTCCGATTGACATGGGAAAGTTTACTGTAACCTGTGGACCTTCAACGTGACGATGAAACACAGAAAGTACGTCGGAACTGGATACAACAGACACCATGCCGACTTCTCTCCGAGAGGGTAATGCTTCTAACTGTCTGTGCTTTGATTGTTCCCTGGGATTCCAGTAATAGATTCCGATGGCCATGGAAAGGTTTACTGTAACCTGTGGAATTTCAACTTGACGATGAAACACAGAAATTACGTCGGAACCTAATACAATAGGCGCCATGCCGAGTTCACTCCGGGAGAGTAATGCTTCTAACTATCTGTGCAATGATTCTTTCCTCGGATTCCAGTAATAGATACCGATGGACATGGGAAGGTTTACTGTAACCTGTGGACCTTCAATTTGACGATGAAACACAGAAATTGCGTCGGAATTGAATACAACAGACACCATGCCGACTTCTCTCCGGGAGGGTAATGCTTCTAACTGTCTGTGCTTTGATTGTTCCCTGGGATTCCAGTAATAGATTCCGATGGACATGGGAAGGCTTACTGTAACCTGTGGACCATCACCTTGACGATGATACACAGATATTACGTCGGAACCTAATACAATAGGCGAAATGCCGACTTCTCCCCGGGAGAGTAATGCTTCTAATTGTCGGTGCTTTGATTCTTTCCTGGGATTGCAGTAATAGATTCCGATGGACATGGGAAGGTAAACTATAACCTGTGGACCTTCAACTTGACGATGAAACACAGAAATTGCGTCGGAATTGAATACAACTGGCACCATGCCGACACTCTCCGGGAGCGTAATGCTTCTAAATGTTTGTGCTTTGATTCATTCCCGGGATTGCAGTAATAGATTCCGATGGACATGGGAAGGTTTACTGTAACCTGTGGTCCTTCAACTTGACGATGAAACACAGATATTGCGTCGGAATTGAATACAACAGGCACCATGCCGACGTATTTCAGGGAGAGTAATGCTTCTAACTGTCTGTGCTTCGATTGTTTCCTGGGATTCCAGTAATGGATTCCGATGGACATGGGAAGGTTTACTGTAACCTGTGGACCTTCAACTTGACGATGAAACACAGAAATTGCGTCGGAATTGAATACAACATGCACCATGCCGACATCTCTCCGGGAGAGTAATGCTTCTAACTGTCTGTGCTTCGATTCTTTCCTGGGATACCAGTAATAGATTCCGATGGACATGGGAAGGTTTACTGTAACCTGTGGACCTTCAACTTGACGATGAAACACAAAACTTGCGTCGGAATTGAATACAACAGACACCATGCCGACTTCTCTCCGGGAGCGTAATGCTTCTAACTGTTTGTGCTATGATTATTTCCTGGGATTGCAGTAAAAGATTCCGATGGACATGGGAAGGTTTACTGTAACCTGTGGACCTTCAACGTGACGATGAAACACAGAAATTACGTCGGAATCGAATACAACAGACTCCATGCCGACTTCTCTCCGGCAGGGTAATGCTTCTAACTGTCTGTGCTTTGATTGTTCCCTGGGATTCCAGTAATAGATTCCGATGGACATGGGAAGGCTTACTGTAACCTGTGGACCTTCACCTTGACGATGAAACACAGATATTACGTCGGAACCTAATACAATAGGCGCCATGCCGACTTCTCCCCGGGAGAGTAATGCTTCTAACTGTCGGTGCTTTGATTCTTTCCTCGGATTCCAGTAATAGATTCCGATGGACTTGGGAAGGTATACTATAACCTGTGGACTTTCAACTTGACGATGAAACACAGAAATTGCGTCGAATTGAATACAACTGGCACCATGCCGACTTCCCTCCGGGAGCGTAATGCTTCTAAATGTTTGTGCATTGATTCATTCCCGGGATTGCAGTAATAGATTCCGATGGACATGGGAAGGTTTACTGTAACCTGTGGACCTTCAACTTGACGATGAAACACAGAAATTGCGTCGGAATCGAATACAACAGGCACCATGCCGACATCTCTCCGGGAGAGTAATGCTTCTAACTGTCTGTGCTTCGATTCTTTCCTGTGATACCAGTAATAGATTCCGATGGACATGGGAAGGTTTACTGTAACCTGTGGACCTTCAACTGGACGATGAAACACGGACATTGCGTCGGAACCTAATACAAAAAGTCACTGTGAAGACTTCTCTCCGGGAGAGTAATGCTTCTAACTATCTGTGCTATGATTCTTTCCCCGGATACCAGTAATAGATTCCGATGGACATGGGAAGGTTTACTGTAACCTGCAGACCTCCAACTTGACGATGAAACACAGAAATTGCGTCGGAATTGAATACATCAGGCACCATGCTGATTTCTCTCCGGGAGAGTAATGCTTCTAACTGTCTGTGCTTTGAATCTTTCCAGGGATTTCAGTAATAGATTCTGGTGTACATGGGAAGGTTAACTGTAACCTGTGGACCTTCAACTTGACGATGAAACACAGACATTGCGTCGGAACCTAACACAAAAAGGCACCATGACGACTTCTCTCCGGGAGAGTAATGCTTCTAACTGTTTGTGCTTTGATTCTGTTCTGGGATTCCAGTAATAGATTCCGATGGACATGGGAAGGTAAACTGTAACCTGTGGACCTTCAACTTGACGATGAAACACAGAAATTGCGTCGGAATTGAATACAACAGACAACATGCCGACTTATTTCAGGGAGAGTAATGCTTCTAACTGTCTGTGCTTTCATTCTCTCCTGGGATTCCAGTGATAGATTCCGATGCACTTGGGAAGGTTTATTGTCAGCTGTGGACCTTCAACTTGACGATGAAACACAGAGATAGCGTCGGAATTGAGTACAACAGGCAGCATGCCGACTTTTCTCCGGGAGCGTAATGCTGCTAATTGTCTGTGCTTTGATTCTTTCCTGGGATTCCAGTAATAGATTCCAATGGACATGGGAAGGTTTACTGTAACCTGTGGACCTTCAACGTGACGAGGAAACACAGAAATTAAGTCGGAATTGAATACAACAGGCACCATGCCGACGTCCCTATGGATGAGTAATGCTTCTAACTATCTGTGCTATGATTCTTTCCTAGGATTCCAGTAATAGAATCCGACGGACATGGAAAGGTTAACTGTAACCTGTGGACCATCAACTTGATGATGAAACACAGAAATTGTGTCGGAATTGAATACATCAGGCACCATGCCGACTTTTGTCCGGGAGAGTAATGCTTCTAACTATCTGTGCTTTGAATCTTTCCTGGGATCCCAGTTATAGAATCCGGTGGACATGGGAAGGCTTACTGTAACCTGGGGACCCTCGACTTCACGATGAAACACAGAAGTTGCGTTGGAATTAGAACCAACAGGCACCAAGCCGACTGCTGTCAGGAAGAGTAACGCTTCTAAGTGTCTGTGCTTTGATTCTTTCCTGCGACTCCAGTAATACATTCCGATGGACATGGGAAGGTTTACTGTAACCTGTGGACCTTCAACTTGACGATGAAGCACAAGAAATTGCGTCGGAATTGAATACAACAATCACCATGCCGACTTCTCTCCGGGAGCGTAATCCTTCTAACTGTTTGTGCTTCGATTCTTTCCTGGGATTCCAGTAATAGATTCCGATGGACATGGGTAGGGTTACTGTCACCTGTGGACCTTCAACTTGACGATGAAACACAGAATTTACGTCGGAACCTAATACAATAGGCGCCATGCCGACTTCTCCCCGGGAGAGTAATGCTTCAAACTGTCGGTGCTTTGATTCTTTCCTGGGATTCCAGTAATAGATTCCAAAGGACATGGGAAAGTTTGCTCAAACCTGTGGACCTTCAACTTGTCGATGAAACACAGAAATTGCGTCGAAATTGAAAGCAACAAGCACCATGCCGACTTCTCTCCGGGAGAGTAATGCTACTAACTGTCTGTGCATTGATTCTTTCCTGGGATTCCAATAATAGAATCCGATGGACATGGGGAGGTATGCTGTAACTTGTGGACCTTCAACTTGACGATGAAACACAGAAATTGCGTCGGAAATAATACAAAAGGCACCATGCCGACTTCTAACCGGGAGAGTAATGCTTCTAACTGTCTGTGCTTCGATTCTTCCCTGGGATTCCAGAAATAGATTCCGATGGACATGGGAAGGTTAACTGTAACCTGTAGACCTTCAACTTGACGGTGAAACACAGAAATTGCGTCGGAATTGAATACAACAGGCACCATGCCGACTTATTTCCAGGAGAGTAATGCTTCTAACTGTCTGTGCTTCGATTCTTCCCAGGGATTCCAGAAATAGATTCCGATGGACATGGGAAGGTTAACTGTAACCTGCAGACCTTCAACTTGACGATGAAACTCAGAAATTGCGTCAAAATTGAATACAACAGGCACCATGTCGACTTCTCTCCGGGAGCGAAATGCTTCTAACTGTTTGTGCTTTGATTCTTTCCTGGGATTGCAGTAATAGATTCAGATGGACATGGGAAAGTTTGCTCAAACCTGTGGACCTTCAACTTGTCGATGACACACAGAAATTGCTTCGGAATTGAATACAACAGGCACCATGCCGACATATTTCAGGGAGAGTAATGCTTCTAGCTGTCTGTGCTTCGATTCTTCCCTGGGATTGCAGAAATAGATTCCGATGGACATGGGAAGGTTAACTGTAACCTGTAGACCTTCAACGTGACGATGAAACACAGAAATTGCGTCGGAATTGAATACAACAGGCACCATGCCGACTTATTTCCAGGAGAGTAATGCTTCTAATTGCCTGTGCTTCTATAATTTCTTGGGATTCCTGTAATAGATTCCGATGTACTTGGGAAGGTTCACTGTAACCTGTAGACTTTCAACTTGACGATGAAACACAGAAATTGCGTCGGAATTGAATACAACAGGCACCATGCCGACTTTTTTCCAGGAGAGTAATGCTTCTAACTGTCTGTGCTTCGATTATTTCCTGGGATTCCAGTAATAGATTCCGATGGACATGGGAAGGTTTACTGTAACATGTGGACCTTCAACTTGACGATGAAACACAGAAATTGCGTCAGAAATGAATACAACAGGCACCATGCCGTCTTCTCTCCGGGAGCGTATTGCTTCTAATTGATTGTGCTTTGCTTCTTTCCTGGGATTGCAGTAATAGATTCAGATGGACATGGGAAAGTTTGCTCAAACCTGTGGACCTTCAACTTGTCGATGAAACACAGAAATTGCGTCGGAATTGAATACAACAGTCACCATGCCGACTTATTTCAGGGAGAGTAATGCTTCTAGCTGTCTGTGCTTCGATTCTTTCCTGGGATTCCAGTAATAGATTCAGACGGACGTGGGAAGGTTTACTGTAACCTGTGGACCTTCAACATGACGATGAAACACAAAAATTGCCCGGAATTGCATACAACTGGCACCATGCCGACTTCTGTCCATTAGAGTACTGCTTCTAACTGTCTGTGCTTTGATTCTCTCCTGGGATTCCAGTAATAGATTCCGATTGACTTGGGAAGGGTTACTGTCTCCTGTGGACCTTCAACTTGACGATGAAACACAGAGATTGCGTCGGAATTGAGTACAACAGGCAGCATGCCGACTTCTCTCCGCGAGCGTAATGCTGCTAACTGTCTGCGCTTTGATTCTTTCCTGGGATTCCAGTGATAGATTCCAATGGACATGGGAAGGTTTACTGTAACCTGTGGACCTTCAACGTGACGAGGAAACACAGAAATTACGTCGAAATTGAATACAACAGGCACCATGCCGACTTCTCTATGGATGAGTAATGCTTCTAAATATCTGTGCTATGATTCTTTCCTAGGATTCCAGTAATAGAATCCGACGGACATGGAAAGGTTAACTGTAACCTGTGGACCAGCAACTTGATGATGAAACACAGAAATTGTGTAGGAATTGAATACATCAGGCACCATGCCGACTTCTGTCCGGGAGAGTAATGCTTCTAACTATCTGTGCTTTGAATCATTCCTGGGATTCCAGTTATAGAATCCGGTGGACATGGGAAGGTTTACTGTAACCTGGGGCCCTCGACTTCACGATGAAACACAGAAATTGCGTTGGAATTGAAACCAACAGGCACCAAGCCGACTTCTGTCAAGGAGAGTAATGCTTCTAACTGTCTGTGCTTCGATTCTTCCCTGGGATTCCAGTAATAGATTCCGATGGACATGGGAAGGTTTTCTGTAACCTGTGGACCCTCAACGTGGGGATGAAACACAGAAATTGCGTCGGATTTGAATTGAACAGGCACCATGCCAACTTATTTCCGGGAGAGTAATGCTTCTAACTGTCTGTGCTTCGATTCTTTCTTGGGATTCCTGTAATACATTCCGATGGACTTGGGAAGGTTTACTGTAACCTGTAGACCTTCAACTTGACGATGGAACACAGAAATTGCGTCGGAATTGAGTACGACAGGCACCATGCCGACTTATTTCCAGGAGAGTAATGCTTCTAACTGTCAGTGCTTTTATTCTTTCCTGGGATTGCAGTAATAGATTCAGATGGACATGGGAAGGTTTACTGTAACCTGTAGACCTTCAACTTGACGATGAAACACAGAAACTGCGTCGGAATTGAATACAACAGGCACCATGCCGACATATTTCCAGGAGAATAATGCCTCTAACTGTCTGTGCTTCGATTCTTTCTTGGGATTCCTGTAATAGATTCCGATGGACTTGGGAAGGCTTACTGTATCCTGTAGAACTTCAACTTGACGATGAAACACAGAGATTGCGTCAGAATTGAATACAACATGCACCATGCCGACTTCTCTCCGGGAGCGTAATGCTTCTAACTGTTTGTGCTTTGATTCTTTCCTGGGATTGCAGTAATAGATTCAGATGGACATGGGAAGGTTTACTGTAACCTGTTTGCCTTCAACTTGACGATGAATCACAGAAATTACGACGGAATTGAAGACAACAGGCACCATGCCGACTTCTGTCCAGGAGAGTAATGCTTCTTACTTTCTCTGCTTTGATTCTTCCTGGGATTGCAGTAATAGATTCCGATGGACTTGGGAAGTATTACTGTAACCTGTGGACCTTCAACTTGACGATGAAACACAGAAATTGCGTCGGAATTAAAACCAACAGGCACCATGCCGACTTCTGTCCAGGAGAGTAATGCTTTTAACTGTCTGTGCTTTGATTCTCTCCTGGGATTCCAGTAATAGATTCCGATGGACTTGGGGAGGTTTACTGTCACCTGGGGACCTTTAACTTGACGATGAAACACAGAGATTGCGTCGGAATTGAGTACAACAGGCAGCATGCCGACTTTTCCCCGGGAGCGTAATGCTGCTAACTGTCTGTGCTTTGATTCTTTCCTGGGTTTCCAGTAATAGTTTGCAATGGACATGGGGAGGTATACTGTAAGTTGTGGAACTTCAACTTGACGATGAAACACAGAAATTGCGTCGGAAATAATACAAAAGGCACCATGCCGACCTCTGTCCGGGAAAGTAATGCTTCTAACTGTCTGTGCTTCGATTCTTCCCTGGGATTCCAGCAATAGATTCCGATGGACATGGGAAGGTTTTCTGTAACCTGTGGACCTTCAACTTGACGATGAAATTCAGAAATTGCGTCGGAATTGATTACAACAGGCACCATGCCGACTTCTCTCCGGGAGGGTAATGCTTGTAACTGACTGTGCTTTGATTCTTTCCTGGGATTCCAGTAATAGATTCCGACGGACATGGGAGGGTTTACTGTAACCTAAGGACCCTGACCTTGACGATAAAACACTGAAATTGCGTCGGAATTGAATACAACAGGCACCATGCCGACTTCTTTCCGGGAGAGTAATGCTACTAACTGTCTGTGCAATGATTCTTTCCTGGGATTCCAGTAAAATATTCCGATGGAGATGGGGAGGTATACTGTAACTTGTGGAACTTCAACTTGACGATGAAACACAGAAATTGCGTCGGAAATAATACAAAAGGCACCATGCCGACTTCTGTCCGGGAGAGTAATACTTCTAACTGTCTGTGCTTCGATTCTTTCCGGGGATTCCAGTAATAGATTCCGATTGACATGGGAAGGTTTTCTGTAACCTGTGGACCTTCAACTTGACGGTGAAACACAGATATTGCGTCGGAATTGAATACAATAGACACAATGCCGACTTCTCTCCGGGAGCGTAATGTTTGTAACTGTTTGTGCTCTGATTCTCTCCTGGGATTGCAGTAATAGATTCCAATGGACATTGGAAAAATTGCTCAAACCTGTGGACCTTCAACTAGTCGATGAAACACAGAATTTGCGTCGGCATTGAATGCAAAAGGCACCATGCCGACTTATTTCCGGGAGAGTAATCCTTCTAACTGTCTGTGCTTCGATTCTTTCTTGGGATTCCTGTAATAGATTCCGATGGACTTGGGAAGGTTTACTGTAACCTGTGGACCTTCAACTTGACGATGAAACACAGAAATTGCGTCGGAATTGAATACAACAGGCACCATGCCGACTTATTTCAGGGAGAGTAATGCTTCTAACTGTCTGTGCCTCGACTCTTTCCTGGGATTCCAGTAATAGAATCCGATGGACATGGGAAGGTTTACTGTATTCTGTGGACCTTCAACTTGACGATGAAACATGGAAATTGCGTCGCAATTGAATACATCAGGCACCATGCCGACTTCTCTCCGGGAGTGTAATGCTTCTAACTGTCTGTGCTTTATATCTTTGCTGGGATTCCAGTAAAAGTTTCCGGTGGACATGGGATGGTTAACTCTAACCAGTGGACCTTCAACTTGACGATGAAACACAGACATAGCGTCGGAACCTAATACAAAAGGCACCATGCCGACTTCTCTCCGGGAGAGTAATGCTTCTAACTGTTTGTGCTTTGATTCTTTCCTGGGATTCCAGTAATAGATTCCGATGGACATGGGAAGGTTTACTGTAACATGTGGACCTTCAACTCGACGATGAAACACAGAAATTGCGTCGGAATTAAAACCAACAGGCACCAAGCCGACTTCTGTCAGGGAGAGTAATGCTTCTAACTGTCTGTGCTTTGATTCTTTCCTGGGATTCCAGTAATAGATTCCGATGGACTTGGGAAGGTTTACTGTCACCTGTGATCCTTCAACTTGACGATGAATCACAGAGATTGCGTCGGAATTGAGTACAACAGGCACCATGCCGACTTTTCTCCGGGAGCGTATTGCTGCTAACTGTCTGTGGTTTGATTCTTTCCTGGGATTCCAGTAATAGATTCCAATGGACATGGGGAGGTTTACTGTCACCTGTGGACCTTCAACTTGACGATGAAACACAGAGATTGCGTCGGAATTAAAACCAACAGGCACCATGCCGACTTCTGTCCAGGAGAGTAATGCTTCTAACTGTCTGTGCTTTGAATCTCTCCTGGGATTCCAGTAATAGATACCGATGGACTTGGGAAGGTTTACTGTAACCTGTGGACCTTCAACTTGACGATGAAACACAGAAATTGCGTGGGAATTGAATACAACAGGCACCATGCCGTCTTCTCTCCGTGTGCGTAATCCTTCTAACTGTTTGTGTTTTGATTCTTTCCTGGGATAGCAGTAATAGATTCCGATGGACATGGGAAGGTGTACTGTAACCCAAGGACCCTCAACTTGACGACAAAAAACAGAAATTGCGTCGGAATTGAATACAACAGGCACCATGCCGACTTCTCTCCGGGTGCGTAATCCTTGTAACTGTTTGTGTTCTAATTCTTTCCTGGGATTGCAGTAATAGATTCCGATGGACATGGGAAGGTTTACTGTAAACTAAGGACCCTCAACTTGACGATAAAAAACAGAAATTGCGTCGGAATTGAATACAACAGGCACCATGCCGACTTCTCTCCGGGAGAGTAATGCTACTAACTGTCTGTGCATTGATTCTTTCCTGGGATTCCAGTAAAATATTCCGATGGACATGGGGAGGTATACTGTAACTTGTGGAACTTCAACTTGACGATGAAACACAGAAATTGCGTCGGAAATAATACAAAAGGCACCATGCCGACTTCTGTCCGGGAGAGTAATGCTTCTAACTGTCTGTGCTTCGATTCTACCCTGGGATACCAGTAATAGATTCCGATGGACATGGGAAGGATTTCTGTAACCTGTGGACCCTCAACTTGACGATGTAACACAGAAATTGCGTCGGATTTGAATAGAACAGGCACCATGCCGACTTATTTCCGGGAGAGTAATGCTTCTAACTGTCTGTGCTTCGATTCTTTCCTGGGATTCCAGTAATAGATTCCGATGGACATGGGAAGGTTTTCTGTAACCTGTGGACCTTCAACTTGACGATGAGGTTCAGAAATTGCTTCGGAATTGAATACAACAGGCACCATGCCGACTCCTCTCCGGGAGCGTAATGTTTCTAACTGTTTGTGCTCTGATTCTGTCCTGGGATTGCAGTAATAGATTCCGATGGACATGGGAAGGTTTACTGTAACCTGTGGACCTTCAACTTGACGATGAAACACAGAAATTGCGTCGGAATTGAAAGCAACAGGCACCAAGCCGCCTTCGGTCAGGGAGGGTAATGCTTCTAACTGTCTGTGCTTTGATTCTTTCCTGGGATTCCAGTAATAGATTCCGACGGATATGGGAAGGTTTACTGTAACCTAAAAACCCTCAACTTGACGATAAAACACTGAAATTGCGTCGGAATCGAATACAACAGGCACCATGCCGACTTCTCTCCGGGAGAGTAATGCTACTAACTGTCTGTGCAATGATTCCTTCCTGGGATTCCAGTAAAATATTCCGATGGACATGGGGAGGTATACTGTAACTTGTGGAACTTCAACTTGTCGATGAAACACAGAAATTGCGTCGGAAATAATACAAAAGGCATCATGCCGACTTCTGTCCGGGAGAGTAATGCTTCTGACTGTCTGTGCTTCGATTCTTCCCTGGGATTCCAGTAATAGATTCCGATGGACATGGTAAGGATTTCTGTAACCTGGGGACCCTTAACTTGACGATGAAACACAGATATTGCGTCGAAATTGAATACATCAGGCTGCATGCCGACTTCTCTCTAGGAGAGTAATGCTTCTAACTGTCTGTGCTTTAAATCTTTCCTGGGATTCCAGTAAAAGTTTCCGGTGGACATGGGATGGTTAACTCTAACCAGTGGACCTTCAACTTGACGATGAAACACATAGATTGCGTCGGAGTTAAAACCAACAGGCACCATGCCGACTTCTGTCCAGGAGAGTAATGCTTCTAACTGTCTGTGCTTTGATTCTCTCCTGGGATTCCAGTAATAGATACCGATGGACTTGGGAAGGTTTACTGTAACCTGTGGACCTTCAACTTGACGATGAAACACAGAAATTGCGTGGGAATTGAATACAACAGGCACCATGCCGACTTCTCTCCGGGTGCGTAATCCTTCTAACTGTTTGTGTTTTGATTCTTTCCTGGGATTGCAGTAATAGATTCCGATGGACATGGGAAGGTTTACTGTAACCTAAGGACCCTCAACTTGACGATAAAAGACAGAAATTGCGTCGGAATTGAATACAACAGGCACCATGCCGACTTCTCTCCGGGTGCGTAATCCTTCTAACTGTTTGTGCTTTGATTCTTTCCTGGGATTGCAGTAATAGATTCCGATGGACATGGGAAGGTTTACTGTAACATGTGGACCTTCAACTCGACGATGAAACACAGAAATTGCGTCGGACTAATACCAACATGCACCAAGCCGACTTCTGTCAGGGAGAGTAATGCTTCTATCTGTCTGTGCTTTGATTCTTTCCTGGGATTCCAGTAATAGATTCCGATGGACTTGGGAAGGTTTACTGTCACCTGTGATCCTTCAACTTGACGATGAATCACAGAGATTGCGTCGGAATTGAGTACAACAGGCACCATGCCGGCTTTTCTCCGGGAGCGTAATGCTGCTAACTGTCTGTGGTTTGATTCTTTCCTGGGATTCCAGTAATAGATTCCAATGGACATGGGGAGGTTTACTGTCACCTGTGGACCTTCAACTTGACGATGAAACACAGAGATTGCGTCGGAATTAAAACCAACAGGCACCATGCCGACTTCTGTCCAGGAGAGTAATGCTTCTAACTGTCTGTGCTTTGATTCTCTCCTGGGATTCCAGTAATAGATACCGATGGACTTGGGAAGGTTTACTGTAACCTGTGGACCTTCAACTTGACGATGAAACACAGAAATTGCGTGGGAATTGAATACAACAGGCACCATGCCGACTTCTCTCCGAGTGCGTAATCCTTCTAACTGTTTGTGTATTGATTCTTTCCTGGGATAGCAGTAATAGATTCCGATGGACATGGGAAGGTTTACTGTAACCCAAGGACCCTCAACTTGACGATAAAAAACAGAAATTGCGTCGGAATTGAATACAACAGGCACCATGCCGACTTCTCTCCGGGTGCGTAATCCTTGTAACTGTTTGTGTTCTGATTCTTTCCTGGGATTGCAGTAATAGATTCCGATGGACATGGGAAGGTTTACTGTAAACTAAGGACCCTCAACTTGACGATAAAAAACAGAAATTGCGTCGGAATTGAATACAACAGGCACCATGCCGACTTCTCTCCGGGAGAGTAATGCTACTAACTGTCTGTGCATTGATTCTTTCCTGGGATTCCAGTAAAATATTCCGATGGACATGGGGAGGTATACTGTAAATTGTGGAACTTCAACTTGACGATGAAACACAGAAATTGCGTCGGAAATAATACAAAAGGCACCATGCCGACTTCTGTCCGGGAGAGTAATGCTTCTAACTGTCTGTGCTTCGATTCTACCCTGGGATACCAGTAATAGATTCCGATGGACATGGGAAGGATTTCTGTAACCTGTGGACCCTCAACTTGACGATGTAACACAGAAATTGCGTCGGATTTGAATAGAACAGGCACCATGCCGACTTATTTCCGGGAGAGTAATGCTTCTAACTGTCTGTGCTTCGATTCTTTCCTGGGATTCCAGTAATAGATTCCGATGGACATGGGAAGGTTTTCTGTAACCTGTGGACCTTCAACTTGACGATGAGGTTCAGAAATTGCTTCGGAATTGAATACAACAGGCACCATGCCGACTCCTCTCCGGGAGCGTAATGTTTCTAACTGTTTGTGCTCTGATTCTGTCCTGGGATTGCAGTAATAGATTCCGATGGACATGGGAAGGTTTAGTGTAACCTGTGGACCTTCAACTTGACGATGAAACACAGAAATTGCGTCGGAATTGAAAGCAACAGGCACCAAGCCGACTTCGGTCAGGGAGGGTAATGCTTCTAACTGTCTGTGCTTTGATTCTTTCCCGGGATTCCAGTAATAGATTCCGACGGATATAGGAAGGTTTACTGTAACCTAAAAACCCTCAACTTGACGATAAAACACTGAAATTGCGTCGGAATCGAATACAACAGGCACCATGCCGACTTCTCTCCGGGAGAGTAATGCTACTAACTGTCTGTGCAATGATTCTTTCCTGGGATGGGATTCCAGTAATAGATTCCGACGGATATGGGAAGGTTTACTGTAACCTAAAAACCCTCAACTTGACGATAAAACACTGAAATTGCGTCGGAATCGAATACAACAGGCACCATGCCGACTTCTCTCCGGGAGAGTAATGCTACTAACTGTCTGTGCAATGATTCTTTCCTGGGATTCCAGTAATAAATTCCGATGGACATGGTAAGGATTTCTGTAACCTGGGGACCCTTAACTTGACGATGAAACACAGATATTGCGTCGAAATTGAATACATCAGGCTGCATGCCGACTTCTCTCTAGGAGAGTAATGCTTCTAACTGTCTGTGCCTTAAATCTTTCCTGGGATTCCAGTAAAAGTTTCCGGTGGACATGGGATGGTTAACTCTAACCAGTGGACCTTCAACTTGACGATGAAACACATAGATTGCGTCGGAGTGTAAACCAACAGGCACCATGCCGACTTCTGTCCAGGAGAGTAATGCTTCTAACTGTCTGTGCTTTGATTCTCTCCTGGGATTCCAGTAATAGATACCGATGGACTTGGGAAGGTTTACTGTAACCTGTGGACCTTCAACTTGACGATGAAACACAGAAATTGCGTGGGAATTGAATACAACAGGCACCATGCCGACTTCTCTCCGGGTGCGTAATCCTTCTAACTGTTTGTGTTTTGATTCTTTCCTGGGATTTCAGTAATAGATTCCGATGGACATGGGAAGGTTTACTGTAACCTAAGGACCCTCAACTTGACGATAAAAGACGGAAATTTCGTCGGAATTGAATACAACAGGCACCATGCCGACTTCTCTCCGGGTGCGTAATCCTTCTAACTGTTTGTGTTTTGATTCTTTCCTGGGATTGCAGTAATAGATTGCGACGGACATGGGAAGGTTTACTGTAACCTAAGGATCCTCAACTTGACGATAAAACACTGAAATTGCGACGGAATTGAATACAACAGGCACGATGCCGACTTCTCTCCGGGAGAGTAGGGCCACTAACTGTCTGTGCATTGATTCTTTCCTGGGATTCCAGTAAAATATTCCGATGGACATGGGGAGGTATGCTGTAGCTTGTAGAACTTCAACTTGACGATGAAAAACAGAAATTGCGTCGGAAATGATACAAAAGGCACCATGCCGACTTCTGTCCGGGAGAGTAATGCTTCTAACTGTTTGTGCTCTGATTCTTTCCTGGGATTCCAGTATTAGATTCCGACGGACGTGGGGAGGTTTACTGTAACCTGTGGACCTTCAACGTGACGATGAAACACAAAAATTGCCCGGAATTGCATACAACTGGCACCCTGCCGACTTCTGTCCGGGAGAGTAATACTTCTAACTGTCTGTGCTTTGATTCTCTCCTGGGATTCCAGTAATAGATGCCGATGGACTAGGGAAGGTTTACTGTCACCTGTGGACCTTTAACTTGACGATGAAACACAGAGATTGCGTCGGAATTGAGTACAAGAGGCAGCATGCCGACTTTTCTCCGGGAGCGTAATGCTGCTAACTGTCTGTGCTTTGATTCTTTCCTGGGATTCCAGTAATAGTTTCCAATGGACATGGGACGGTTTACAGTAACCTGTGGACCTTCAACTTGTCGAGGAAACACAGAAATTGCGCCGGAATTGAATACAACAGGCACCATGCCGACTTCTCTATGGATGAGTAATGCTTCTAACTATCTGTGCTATGATTCTTTCCTAGGATTCCAGTAATAGAATCCGACGGACATGGAAAGGTTAACTGTAACCTGTGGACCATCAACTTGATGATGAAACACAGATATTGTGTCGGAATTGAATACAACAGGCACCATGCCGACTTCTCTCCGGGAGAGTAATGCTACTAACTGTCTGTGCATTGATTCTTTCCTGGGATTCCAGTAAAATATTCCGATGGACATCGGGTGGTATGCTCTAACTTGTGGAAATTCAACTTGACGATGAAACACAGAAATTGCGTCGGAAAAAATACAAAAGGCACCATGCCGATTTCTGTCCGGGAGAGAAATGCTTCTAACTGTCTGTGCTTCGATTCTTCCCTGGGATTCCAGTAATAGATTCCGATGGACATGGGAAGGTTTTCTTTAACCTGTGGACCCTCAACTTGACGATGAAACACAGAAATTGCGTCGGATTTGAATAGAACAGGCACCATGCCGACTTATTTCCGGGAGAGTAATGCTTCTAACTGTCTGTGCTTCGATTATTTCCTGGGATTCCAGTAATAGATTCCGATGGACATGGGAAGGTTAACTGTAACCTGTAGACCTTCAACTTGACGATAAAACACAGAAATTGCGTCGGAATTGAATACAACAGGCACCATGCGACTTATTTCCAGGAGAGTAATGCTTCTAACTGTCTGTGCTTCGATTATTTCCTGGGATTCCAGTAATAGATTCCAATGGACATGGGAAAGTTTGCTCAAACCTGTGGACCTTCAACTTGTCGATGAAGCACAGAAATTGCGTCGGAATTGAATACAACAGGCACCATGCCGACTTATTTCCGGGAGAGTAATGCTTCTAACTGTCTGTGCTTCGTTTCTTTCTTGGGATTCCTGTAATAGATTCCGATGGACTTGGGAAGGTTTACTGTAACCTGTAGACCTTCAACTTGACAATGAAACACAGAAATTGCGTCGGAATTAAATGCAACAGGCACCATGCCGACTTATTTCCAGGAGAGTAATGCTTCTAACTGTCTGTGCTTCGATTCTTCCTAGGGATTCCTGTAATAGATTCCGATGGACTTGGGAAGGTTTACTGTAACCTTTGGACCTTCAACTTGACAATGAACCATAGAAATTGCGTCGGAATTGAATACAACAGGCACCATGCCGACTTATTTCCGGGAGAGTAATCCTTCTAACTGTCTGTGCTTCGATTCTTCCTTGGGATTCCTGTAATAGATTCCGATGGACATGGGAAGGTTTTCTTTAACCTGTGGACCCTCAACTTGACGATGAAACACAGAAATTGCGTCGGATTTGAATAGAACAGGCACCATGCCGACTTATTTCCAGGAGAGTAATGCTTCTAACTGTCTGTGCTTGGATTCTTCCTTGGGATTCCTGTAATAGATTCCGATGGATTTGGGAAGGTTTACTGTAACCTGTGGACCTTCAACTTGACAATGAAACACAGAAATTGCGTCGGAATTGAATACAACAGGCACCATGACGACTTATTTCCGGGAGAGTAATCCTTCTAACTGTCTGTGCTTCGATTCTTCCTTGGGATTCCTGTAATAGATTCCGATGGACATGGGAAGGTTTTCTTTAACCTGTGGACCCTCAACTTGACGATGAAACACAGAAATTGCGTCGGATTTGAATAGAACAGGCACCATGCCGACTTATTTCCGGGAGAGTAATGCTTCTAACTGTCTGTGCTTTAAATCTTTGCTGGGATTCCAGTAAAAGATTCCGGTGGACATGGGATGGTTAACTGTAACCTGTGGACCTTCAACTTGACAATGAAACACAGAAATTCGTCGGAATTGAAAGCAACAGGCACCAAGCCGACTTCTGTCAGGGAGAGTAATGCTTCTAACTGTCTGTGCTTTGATTCTTTCCTGGGATTCCAGTAATTGATTCCGACGGACATGAGAAGGTTTACTGTAACCTAAGGACCCTCAACTTCACGATAAAACACTGAAATTGCGTCGGAATTGAATACAACAGGCACCATGCCGACTTCTCTCCGGGCGAGTAATGCTACTTACTGTCTGTGCACTGATTCTTTCCTGGGATTCCAGTAAAATATTCCGATGGACATGGGGAGGTATACTGTAACTTGTGGAACTTCAACTTGACGATGAAACACAGAAATTCGTCGGAATTGAAAGCAACAGGCACCATGCCGACTTCTGTCCGGGAGAGTAATACTTCTAACTGTCTGTGCTTCGATTCTTTCCGGGGATTCCAGTAATAGATTCCGATGTACATGGGAAGGTTTTCAGTAACCTGTGGACCTTCAACTTGACGGTGAAACACAGATATTGCGTCGGAATTGAATACAATAGGCACCATGCCGACTTCTCTCCGGGAGCGTAATGTTTCTAATTGTTTGTGCTCTGATTCATTACTGGGATTGCAGTAATAGATTCCGATGGACATGGGAAGGTTTACTGTAACCTGTGGACCTTCAACTTGACGAAGAAACACAGAAATTGCGTCGGAATTGAATACAACAGGCACTATGCCGACTTCTTTCAGGGAGAGTTATGCTTCTAACTGTCTGTGCTATGATTCTTTACTGGGATTCCAGTAATAGATTCCGATGGACACGGGAAGGTTTACTGTAACCTGTGGACCTTCATCCTGGCGATGAAACACAGAAATTACTTCGGAATTGGATACAACAGGCACCATGCCGACTTCTCTCCGGGAGGGTAATGCTTCTAGCTGTCTGTGCTTTGATTCTTCCCTGGGATTGCAGTAATAGATTCCGATGGACATGGGAAGGTTTACTGTAACCTGTGGACCTTCAACTTGACGATGAAACACAGCAATTACGTCGGAATTGAATACAACAGGCACGATGCCGACTTCTCTCCGGGAGCGTAATCCTTCTAACTGTTTGTGCTTTGATTCTTTCCTGGGATTGCAGTAATAGATTCCGATGGACATGGGAAGGATTACTGTAACCTGTGGACCTTCATCTTGGCGATGAAACACAGAAATTACGTCGGAATTGAATACATCAGGCACCATGCCGACTTCTCTCCGGGAGGGTAATGCCTCTAACTGACTGTGTTTCTATTATTTCCTGGGATTCCAGTAATAGATTCCAATGGACATGGGAAAGTTTTCTCAAACCAGTGGACCTTCAACTTGTCGATGAAACACAGAAATTGCGTCGGAATTGAATACAACAGGCACCATGCCGACTTATTTCAGGGAGAGTAATGGTTCTAACTGTCTGTGCTTCGATTCTTTCCTGGGATTCCAGTAATAGATTCCCATGGACATGGGAATGTTTACTGTAACCTGTGGACCTTCAACTTGACGATGATACACAGATATTGCGTCGGAATTGAATACAACAGGCACTATGCCGACTTCTTTCAGGGAGAGTAATGCTTCTAACTGTCTGTGCTTCGATTCGTTCCTGGGATTCCAGTAATAGATTCCGATGGACATGGGAAGGTTTACTGTAACCTGTGGACCTTCAACTTCACGATGAAACACAGAAATTGCGTCGGAATTGAATACAACAGGCACCATGCCGACTTATTTCAGGGAGAGTAATGCTTCTAACTGTCTGTGAATCGATTCTTTCCTGGGATTCCAGTAATAGTTTCCGATGGACATGGGAAGGTTTACTGTAAGCTGTGGACCTTCAACTTGACGATGAAACACAGTAATTACGTCGGAACCTAATACAATAGGCGCTATGCCGACTTCTCCCCGGGAGAGCAATGCTTCTAACTGTCGGTGCTTTGATTCTTTCCTGGGATTCCAGTAATAGATTCCGATGGACTTTTTTTTTTTTTCACTTGCCGCCCTGATTTTACGACCCACCACCTAAGTGCTTAAGGTGGGTCTATTTTGACCACTTGGCCGCTACGACCGGTGTGCGGACACTGATGTAGTTGATGAAACTCACACCAGTTCCCGCATCCGGTCTCACTGTTGCCCGTGTCCCGCCACGTGGAGGCGGGTCTGTGCTTTTTTTTTTTTTTTTTCTTATTTCTTTCTTTACTTTGGTAGCTTTCCCAAAACCGATTTAACAAAATTTTTACAAAAATTAATTTTGAATTGGAAGAAGGAAATACAAGGAATAGTTTAGTCTGAAGAGGAGAAAAGACGATAGGAAAGGAAGAGATGATAGTCCCACCACCGTAGGGGACTGAGGATGAGCGCCTTGGGATTTATCTTCAAGCCTCTGATCCTCAGTCCCCTAACCTTAGCCTAGGAAGTTCTATTCTATTCTATTGATGGCGTTTGATATCTCTATTTATGTTCTATCTGGTTACTTGTATACAGGTTTAGTGTGCCGTGGTAGCTGATGGCAATTGCGACGGTGCGCCGACACTGTTTATGTCTAATTTTATACATTAATCTATTGTCAGTTTTAGGTCTACTTATGTAAGTCTATTGCATGTCAGTTGTTTTATATTGAGACTTACTTTAGTTCTTCCACACTATGGTGTCTGTCGGGGTGCTGCATATAGGTTTATTGTCTGTGTGGTCTTCTGTTCCTGTACTCTTTGTGGCATTCGTCAGAAACTTTGTCTGTTAGTGCGTTCAGTATGTGCCAAAGTTCAGGTGTTCTGATCGCATCGTATATGTGTTCCTCTGTCTGTAGGTGTTGTATCCCAGGTGTGTTCCTGTGCTGTCTGTATTTCCCGCAGAATAGGATTGTGTGTTCGGGGGTTCCCATACCTCCACATGTACACGTTGATGTGTCTCTAAGACTCACGCGATTTAAGTGCGTGGGATAAGGTCCGTGGCCAGTCAAGAAATGCACCATGCCGCGGCTAGGATCGGCATGTTTCATTCTTAATCTTTCCGTTATGTTCGGAAAAAAATGTATAGACTCTCCGTCCCTTATCACTTGTGGCCCATTCCTGTTGCCATGTGTCGATTTTCCATTTTTTGAGGTCCCGCTTATTGTTCAGCGGGGAACCAGTCAATATGTTGACCTGGTCTAGTCTACCCATCTTTAACCAGTACAGAGCGGCCCGATATTTGATTGTGATATCTATCGGGAAGATTCCTAGCACGACACACAGTGCTTCAACTGATGTAGTGCCGAAGGCTCCCGATAGTCGCAGAAGGACGCTTCCCTGCCCTCGCCTAACCGCTGTTCTGTTTGTGGCGAGGTTGAGTCTGTGCGCCCATGTACTGGCCGCAAAGCTTAGCACTGATTCGAAGAGTGCGCAGTGGTAGGTTCGTGTGACTGACGGAGGAAGTCTGTATTGTCCTGAATTAATCCTTGCCAGTTTATGTAGTAATTTTTCTGCCTTGTTTGTTGTTATTCTGATATGTTCATGGAAGTTCAGCTTCTCATCTATGTATACGCCCAAGTAGCGGGTTACCGTAATTCTCTTTATGTTGTTGTTCTGTATTTTAATAGATGGATTGCGTATGAGTTGCCCTTTGAGCAGTGTGTATGTTGTTTTGTTGCCCGCTATCTTGAGCTTGTTTGTGTTGCACCATTGTGTTATTGTTTGCAGTGTGCCACTCGCCTTCTCCTCTAGCTGGGCTCTTGTATTTGCTGAGACAACCACCAGTAGGTCATCTGCATAGGCGACAGCACCGTCTGTCCTCATATCCTCCTCCAGCAGTTGCAGGAGAGGTTCAAAAATTATGCCCCAGAAGATGGGTCCACAGATCGATCCCTGCGGACATCCCTTGGTAATTTTCCTTATTACCTTCCGGTTGCCCACGCGCCATTCCACTATTCTGTCTCTGCAGTAGTCTAAAAGACTGTTGTATAGGGCTGCGGGTACTTCCATCTGGCGTAACCTCAGAAACAGTGCTGGCCACCACAGGTTGTCAAATGCTCCTGCGATGTCTATCATGATTGCCAAAGAGTATGTTTTATCTGTGTTTTGTGTGATTTCTAAAGCTCTGTTTATTGCATCATCGATGCTTTTCCCTTTCCGAAATCCAAACTGGTGGGGATTCATTCCAAGTAGGGCTCTGTGAGCCTGCAAGCGGTCACACAGTAGCCTCTCTTGGATTTTTGCCATGGTGTTTATGAGGCATATTGGTCTGTAGGATTTCGGATCTGATTGGTCTCTATCTGATGATTTTCGTATGATGACTGCATTTGAGGTTTTCCAGACTGTCGGTACACGGCCTAGCCTTAAGGCGTCGTTTAGTAGTTCTGTTAAGTATGGGGTGATCTGTGGTGCTAGCCTCTTAAGCACTTCTGCATGGATCCTGTCAGGTCCAGGTGCTTTTTTTATTCTTTAGCTCTCTTATCGCTACCGCAACTTCCTCGTGCGCAAAGGGACAGGTGACGGCGTCGGTGTTATACTGTTCATGAAGTTCTTGTCTGAGTGTGATCTGTTCCTGTGTGTCTGAGTCTGTGGCATCTTCCGGGAGGAGTTTGTTCAGCAGATATTGTGCTGTGTTTCTCCATCCCACTGTCATTGTGCCGTCATCCTGCCGTAGCGTGCTTAATGCCAATGGGGTCTTTATTTTTTCTGTTAGGATCTTGCATTGTTCCCCCCAGATATTCTGTTGTGTGTGTGTGGTCAAGTAGCTCTCCCAATGTTGTTTCCTGGTCTGAAATATTGTCTTTTTGAAGAGTTCTTTGGCTTCCCTATATGCAGCTAGTCTTAGTAGTTTGTCTCTTTGTATCCATGTCCTCTGGTATAGTTTTCGTTTCCTTGTCATGTCACGTTTGGGTCTGGTTAATTCGTCTGACAATGGTGTTTCCCGTTGATTGCTGTGTGTGTGCGTAGGTATTGTTGTTTCTCGTGCTGTTTGGATGATATGTGTCAGTTTGTGTGCTCTGCAGTCCACGCTTCCCTGTATGTTGTAGATATTCTCATTTTGAACAATTTGTTGCAGTCTGTTCCAATTCGCTCTTTTAAAGTTGAAGTGTGTTGTATTGTGTGTGGTGCGATAATTGTTTGTTGTGAGACTTATTTCTATTATGTTGTGATCACTTGTGGTCAGAGAGTCGTGTATGGTCCATCTTTGCAGTCGTCCTAATGTTCTGTCATTTTGGTGGCAGATCCGCCTGCACCTCTGTATGTAGGTGTAGGTCCGTCTTCATTTATAATATGTAGTTGTGTCTCCTGTATGACGTCGTTGACTTTCCGTCCTCTGTCGTCCGTTCTGTCCGAGTGCCATAGTGTGGATTTAGCGTTGATATCTGCACATATAATTAGGTTCTTATTTCTAGAGTACTCAGCAATGTCTTGTATCATATGTAGGTATGGCTCTATGTCGTCACTGTACTGTGCGTATAGTGAAGAGACCACCCATGTGTCTCGACCCTTAGTTATTTCTGCCGTGGCCAGATAACTGTTACATGGCTGCGTAATCTTAGTGATATTTAAAGTTTTGTTGAGGACAACTATGGCAGCCTTGTAGTTTCGTCTGTCTGAGATTGTGACAGCGTCCCAGGGTAGGTTAGTTAAGTTTCCCTGGGTTGTCACATAAGGTTCAGGCAGGCAGAGAATATCCGCCTGCAAGTCCAGAGCTACTCGCGGCAGTTCTGCACTAACGAGTGTGCTTCTATTAGCATTAAGTTGTATTATTTTCATGGGTGATTCACATGAAGGTAGAATTTGTGTCCTGTTTGCGAGTAGTCAAAGTCAGTTCTGCCATGTGCCCTCACTTGGTCCTTGAACACTTGGTGTGGGTTATATGTTTCCACCCTCCGACTACACTCTAGTATTACTAATTGGGAAGGTTTACTGTAACCTGTGGACTTTCAACTTGACGATGAAACACAGAAATTGCGTCGGTATTGAATACAACTGGCACCCTGCCGACTTCTCTCCGGCAGCGTAATGCTTCTAAATGTTTGTGCTTTGATTCTTTCCCGGGATTGCAGTAATAGATTCCGATGGACATGGGAAGGTTTACTGCAACCTGTGGACCTTCAACTTGACAATGAACTACAGAAATTCCGTCGGAATTGAATACATCAGACACCATGCTGATTTCTCTCCGGGAGAGTAATGCTTCTAATTGTCTGTGCTTTGATTCTTTCCTGGGATTCCAGTAATAGATTCCGATGGACATGGGATGGTTTGCTGTAACCTGTGGACCTTCAACTTGACGATGGAACACAGAAATTGCGTCGGAATTGAATACAACAGGCACCATGCCGACTTATTTCAGGGAGAGTAATGCTTCTAACTGTCTGTGCTTCGATTCTTTCCTGGGATTCCAGTAATATATTCCGAAGGACATGGGAAGGTTTACTGTAACCTGTGGACCTTCAACTTGACGATGAAACACAGAAATTGCGTCGTATTTGAATACAAGAGGCACCATGCCGACTTCTCTCCGGGAGAGTAATGCTTCTAACTATCTGTGCTAAGATTCTTTCCTCGGATTCCAGTAATAGATTCCAATGGACATGGGAAGGTTTACTGTAACCTGTGGACCTTCAACTTGACGATGAAACACAGAAATTGCGTCGGCATTGAATACATCAGACACCATGCTGATTTCTCTCCGGGAGAGTAATGCTTCTAACTGTCTGTGCTTCGATTCTTTCCTGGGATTCCAGTAATATATTCCGAAGGACATGGGAAGGTTTACTGTAACCTGTGGACCTTCAACTTGACGATGAAACACAGAAATTGCGTCGTATTTGAATACAACAGGCACCATGCCGACTTCTCTCCGGGAGAGTAATGCTTCTAACTATCTGTGCTAAGATTCTTTCCTCGGATTCCAGTAATAGATTCCAATGGACATGGGAAGGTTTACTGTAACCTGTGGACCTTCAACTTGACGATGAAACACAGAAATTGCGTCGGAATTGAATACAACAGGCACCATGCCGACTTCTGTCCGGGAGAGTAATGCTTCTAACTGTCTGTGCTTAGATTGTTCCCTGGGATTCCAGTAATAGATTCCGATGGACATGGGAAGGTTTACTGTAACCTGTGGACCTTCAACTTGACCACGAAACACAGAAATTGCGTCGGAATTGAATACATCATGCACCATGCTGATTTCTCTCCGGGAGAGTAATGCTTCTAACTGTCTGTGCTTCGAATCTTTCCAGGGATATCAGTTATAGATTCCGGTGTACATGGGAAGGTAAACTGTAACCTGTGGACCTTCAACTTGACGATGAAACACAGAAATTGCGTCGGAATTCAATACAACAGGCACCATGCCGACTTCTCTCCGGAATAGTAGTGCTTCTAATTGTCTGTACTTTGATTCTTTCCTGGGATTCCAGTAATAGATTCCGATGGACATGGGAAAGTTTACTGTTACCTGTGGACCTTCAACTTGACGATGAAACACAGATATTGCGTCGGAATTGAATACAACAGGCACCATGCCGAATTATTTCAGGGAGAGTAATGCTTCTAACGGTCTGTGCTTCGATTGTTTCCTGGGATTCTGTAATAGATTCCGATGGACATGGGAAGGTTTACTGTAACCTGTGGACCTCCAACGTGACGATGAAACACAGAAATTGCGACGGAATTGAATACAACAGGCACCATGACGATTTTTCTCCGGGAGCGGAATGCTGCTAACTGTCTGTGCTTTGATTCTTTCCTGGGAATCCAGTAATAGATTCCGATGGACATGGGAAAATTTACTGTAACCTGTGGACCTTTAACAGGAAGATGAAACACAGAAATTGCGTCGGAATTGAATACAACAGGCATCATGCCGACTTATGTCCAGGAGAGTAAAGCTTCTCACTGTCTGTGCTTTGATTCTTTCCTTGGATTCCAGTAATAGATTCCAGTGGACATGGGAAGGTTTACTGTAACCTGTGGACCTTCAACTTGACGATGAAACACAGAAATTGCGTCGGAATTGAATACAACAGGCACCATGCCGACTTCTCTCCGGGATCGTAATGCTTCTAACTGTATGTGCTTTGATTCTTTTGTGGGATTGCAGTAATAGATTCCGATGGACATGGGAAGGTTTACGGTAACCTGTGGACGTTAAACGTGACGATGAAACACAGAAATTGCGTCGGAATTGAATACAACAGGCACCATGCCGACTTATTTCAGGGAGAGTAATGCTTCTAACTGTCTGTGCTTCGATTCTTTCCTGGGATTCCAGTAATAGATTCCGAAGGACACGGGAAGGTTTACTGAAACCTGTGGACCTTCAACTTGACGTTGAAACACAGAGATTTCGTCGGAATTGAATACAACAGGCACCATGCCGACTTTTCTCCGGGAGCGGAATGCTGCTAACTGTCTGTGCTTTGATTCTTTCCTGAGAATCCAGTAATAGATTCCGATGGACATGGGAAAGTTAACTGTAACCTGTGGACCTTCAACATGAAGATGAAACACAGAAATTGCGTCGGAATTGAATACAACAGGCATCATGCCGACTTATGTCCAGGAGAGTGAAACTTCTCACTGTCTGTTTTTGATTCTTTCCTGGGATTCCAGTAATAGATTCCAATGGACATGGGAAGGTTTACTGTAACCTGTGGACCTTCAACTTGACGATGAAACACAGAAATTGCGTCGGAATTGAATACAACAGGCACCATGCCGACTTCTATCCGGGAGCGTAATGCTTCTAACTGTTTGTGCTTTGATTCTTTCGTGGGATTGCAGTAGTAGATTCCGATGGACATGGGAAGGTTTACTGTAACCTGTGGACCTTAAACGTAACGATGAAACACAGAAATTGTGTCGGAATTGAATACAACAGACACCATACCGACTTATTTCAGGGAGAGTAATGCTTCTAACTGTCTGTGTTTCGATTCTTTCGTGGGATGCCAGTAATTGTTACCGATGGACATGGGAAGGTTTACTGTAACCTGTGGACCTACAACTTGACGATGAAACTCAGAAATTGCGTCGGAATTGAATACAACAGGCACCATGCCGACTTCACTCCGGGAGAGAAACGCTTCGTACTGTCTGTGCTTTGATTCTTTCGTGGGATTCCAGTAATAGTTTTCGATGGACATGGGAAGGTTTACTCTAACCTGTGGACCTTCAACTTGACGATGATTCCCAGAAATTGCGTTGGAATTGAAAACAAAAGGTAGCAAGCCGACTTCCCTCCTGGTGAGTAATGCTACTAACAGTCTGAGCTTTGTTCTCTTTCCTGGGATTCCAGTAACAGATTCCGATGGACATGGAAAGGTTTACTGTAACCTGTGGACCTTCAACTTGACGATGAGACACAGAAATTGCGTCGGAATTGAATACAACAGGCGCCATGCAGACTTCTGTCCGGGAGAGTAATGCTTCTAACTGTCTGTGATTTGAATCTTTCCTGGGATTCCAGTAATAGGTTCCGATGGACATGGGACTGTGAACTCTAACCTGTGGACCTTCAACTTGACGATGAGACACAGAAATTGCGTCGGAATTGAATACAACAGGCGCCATGCCGACTTCTGTCCGGGAGAGTAATGCTTCTAACTGTCTGTGCTTTGATTCTTCCCTGGGATTCCAGTAATAGATTCCGATGGACATGGGAAGGTAGACTGTAACTTGTGGAACTTCAACTTGACGATGAAACACAGAAATTGCGTCGGAAATAATACAAAAGGCACCATGCCGACTTCTTTCCGGGAGAGTAATGCTTCTAACTGTCTGTGCTTTGAATCTTTCCTGGGATTCCAGTTATAGAATCCGGTGGACATGGGAAGGTTTTACTGTAACCTGTGGACCTTCAACTTGACGATGAAACACAGACATTGCGTCGGAATTGAATACAACAGGCACCATGCCGACTTCTCTCCGGGAGCGTAATCCTTCTAACTGTTTGTGCTTTGATTCTTTCCTGGGATTGCAGTAATAGATTCCGATGGACATGGGAAGGTTTACTGTAACCTGTGGACCTTCAACTTGACGATGAAACACAGACATTGCGTCAGAATTGAATACAACAGGCACGATGCCGACTTCTCTCCGGGAGCGTAATCCTTCTAACTGTTTGTGCTTTGATTCTTTCCTGGGATTGCAGTAATAGATTCCGATGGACATGGGAAGGATTACTGTAACCTGTGGACCTTAAGCTTGACGATGAAACACAGAAATTGGTCGGAATTGAATACAACAGGCACCATGCCGACTTCTTTCAGGGAGAGTAATGCTTCTAACAGTCTGTGATTCGATTCTTTCCTGGGATTCCAGTAATAGTTTCCGATGGACATGGGTAGGGTTACTGTAACCTGTGGGCCTTCAACTTGACGATGAAACACAGAAATTACGTAGGAACCTAATACTATAGGCGCCATGCCGACTTCTCCCCGGGAGAGTAATGCTTCTAACTGTCGGTGCTTTGAATTTTTCCTGGGATTTCAGTAATAGATTCCGATGGACTTGGGAAGGTTTACTGTAACCTGTGGACATTCAACTTGACGATGAAACACAGAAATTGCGTTGGAATTGAAAGCAACAGGCACCAAGCCGACTTCTGTCAGGGAGAGTAATGCTTCTAACTGTCTGATTCTGTCCTGGGATTCCAGTGATAGATTCCGACGGACATGGGAGGGTTTACTGTAACCTAAGGACCCTCAACTTGACGATAAAACACAGAAATTGCGTCGGAATTGAATACAACAGGCACCATGCCGACTTCTGTCCGGGAGAGTAATGCTTCTAACTGTCTGTGCTTCGATTCTTCCCTGGGATTCCAGTGATAGATTCCGATGGACATGGGAAGGATTTCCGAAACCTGTGGACCCTCAACTTGACGATGTAACACAGAAATTGCGTCGGAATTGAATACAACAGGCACTATGCCGACTTCTTTCAGGGAGAGTAATGCTTCTAACTGTCTGTGCTTCGATTCTTTCCTGGGATTCCAGTAAAATATTCCGATGGACATGGGGAGGTATACTGTAACTTGTGGAACTTCAACTTGACGATGAAACACAGAAATTGCGTCGGAAATAATACAAAAGGCACCATGCCGACTTCTGTCCGGGAGAGTAATACTTCAAACTGTCTGTGCTTCGATTCTTTCCTGGGAATCCAGAAATAGATTCCGGTGGACATGGGAAGGTTTTCTGTAACCTGTGGACCCTCAACTTGAAGATGAAACACAGAAATTGCGTCGGAATTGAATAGAACAGGCACCATGCCGACCTACTTCCGGGAGAGTAATGCTTCTAACTGTCTGTGCTTCGATGCTTTCCTGGCATTCCATTAATAGATTCCGATGGACATGGGAAGGTTTTCTGTAACTTGTGGACATTCAACTTGACGGTGAAACACAGATATTGCGTCGGAATTGAATACAATAGGCACCATGCCGACATCTCTCCGGGAGCGTAATGTTTCTAACTGTTTGTGCTCTGATTCATTCCTGGGATTGCAGTAATAGATTCAGATGGACATGGGAACGTATACTGTAACCTGTGGACCTTTAACTTGACGATGAAACACAGAAATTGCGTCGGAATTGAATACGACAGGCACTATGCCGACTTCTTTCAGGGAGAGTAATGCTTCTAACTGTCTGTGCTTCGATTCTTTCCTGGAATTCCAGTAATAGATTCCGATGGACATGGGTTGGGTTACTGTAACCTGTGGGCCTTCAGCTTGTCGATGAAACACAGAAATTACGTCGGAACCTAACACAATAGGCGCCATGCCGACTTCTCCCCGGGAGAGTAATGCTTCTAACAGTCGGTGCTTTGATTCTTTCCTGGGATTTCAGTAATAGATTCCGATGGACTTGGGAAGGTTTACTGTAACCTGTGGACCTTCAACTTGACGATGAAACACAGAAATTGCGTCGGAATTGAAAGCAACAGGCACCAAGCCGACTTCTGTCAGGGAGAGTAATGCTTCTAACTGTCTGTGCTTTGATTCTTTCCTGGGATCCCAGTAATAGATTCCGACGGACATGGGAAGGTTTACTGTAACCTAAGGACCCTCAACTTGACGACAAAACACAGAAATTGCGTCGGAATTGAATTGAACAGGCACCATGCCGACTTATTTCCGGGAGAGTAATGCTTCTAACTGTCTGTGCTTCGATTCTTTCCTGGGATTCCAGTAATGGATTCCGATGGACATGGGGAGGTTTTCTGTAACCTGTGGACCTTCAACTTGACGATGAAGTTCAGAAATTGCGTCGGAATTGAATACAACAGGCACCATGCCGACTTCTCTCCGGGAGAGTAATGCTACTAACTGTCTGTTCATTGATTCTTTCCTGGGATTCCAGTAAAATATTCCGATGGACATGGGGAGGTATACTGTAACTTGTGGAACTTCAACTTGACGATGAAACACAGAAATTGCGTCGGAAATAATACAAAAGGCACCATGCCGACATCTGTCCGGGAGAGTAATACTTCTAACTGTCTGTGCTTCGAATCTTTCCTGGGATTCCAGTAATAGATTCCGATGGACATGGGAAGATTTTCTGTAACCTGTGGACCCTCAACTTGACGATGAAACACACAAATTGCGTCGGAATTGAATAGAACAGGCACCATGCCGACCTATTTCCGGGAGAGTAATGCTTCTAACTGTCTGTGCTTCGATGCTTTCCTGGCATTCCATTAATTGATTCCGATGGACATGGGAAGGTTTTCTGTAAGTGTGGACCTTCAACTAGACGGTGAAACACAGATATTGCGTCGGAATAGAATACAATAGGCACCATGCCGACATCTCTCCGGGAGCGTAATGTTTCTAACTGTTTGTGCTCTGATTCATTCCTGGGATTGCAGTAATAGATTCCGATGGACATGGGAAGGTTTACTCTTAGCTGTGGACCTTCAACGTGACGATGAAACACAGAAATTGCATCGGAATTGATTACAACAGGCACCATGCCGACTTCTCTCCGGGAGGGTAATGCTTCTAGCTGTCTGTGCTTTGATTCTTCCCTGGGATTCCAGTAACAGATTCCGATGGACATGGAAAGGTTTACTGTAACCTGTGGACCTTCAACTTGACGATGAAACACAGAAATTGCGTCGGAAATGAAAGCAACAGGTACAAAGCCGACTTCTGTCAGGGAGAGTAATGCTTCTAACTGTCTGTGCTTTGATTCTTTCCTGGGATCCCAGTAATAGATTCCGACGGACATGGGAAGGTTTACTGTAACCTAAGGACCCTCAACTTGACGATAAAACACAGAAATTGCGTCGGAATTGAATACAACAGGCACTATGCCGACTTCTTTCAGGGAGAGTAATGCTTCTAACCGTCTGTGTTTCGATTCTTTCCTGGGATTCCAGTAATAGATTCCGATGGACATGGGTAGGGTTACTGTAACCTGTGGACCTTCAACTTGACGATGAAACACAGAAATTGCGTCGGAAATGAAAGCAACAGGTACAAAGCCGACTTCTGTCAGGGAAAGTAATGCTTCTAACTGTCGGTGCTTTGATTCTTTCCTGGGATTTCAGTAATAGATTCCGATGGACTTGGGAAGGTTTACTGAAACCTGTGGATCTTCAACTTGACAATGAAACACAGAAATTGCTTGGGAATTGAATACAATAGGCACCATGCCGCCTTCTCGCCGGGGGAGTAATGCTTCTAACTGTCTGTGGTATTATTCTTTCCTGGGATTCCAGTAATAGATTCCGATGGACATGGGAAGGTTTACTGTAACCTGTGGACCTTCAACTTGACGATGAATCCCAGAAATTGCGTCGGAATTGAAAACAGCAGTCACCATGCCGACTTCTCCCAGGAGAGTAATGCTACTAACGGTCTATGTTTTGTCTTCTTTCCTGGGATTCCAGTAACATATTCCGATGGACATGGGAAGGTTTACTGTATCCCGTGGAACTTCAACTTGACAATGAAACACAGATATTGCGTCGGATTGAATACTATAGGCACCATGCCGACTTATGTCCGGGTAAGTAATGCTTCTAACTGTCTGTGCTTAGATTCTTTCCTGGGATTCCGGTAATAGATTCCGATGGACATGGGAAGGTTTACTGTAACCTGTGGACCTTCAACTTGACGATGAAACGCAGAAATTACGTCGGAATTGAATACATCAGGCACCATGTTGACTTCTCTCCTGCAGAGTAATGCTTCTAAATGTCTGTGCTTTGAATCTTTCCTGGGATTCCAGTAATAGTTTCCGGTGGACATGGGAAGGTTTACTGTAACCTGTGGAACTTTAACGTGACGATGAAACACAGAAATTGCGTCGGAATTGAATACAACAGGCACCAAGCCGACTTATTTCCGGGAGAGTAATGCTTCTAACTGTCTGTGCTTCGATTCTTTCCTGGGATTCCAGTAATGGATTCCGATGGACACGGGAAGGTTTACTGTAACCTGTGGACCTTCATCTTGGCGATCAAACACAGAAATTACGTCGGAATTGGATACAACAGGCACCATGCCGACTTCTCTCCGGGTGGGTAATGCTTCTAGCTGTCTGTGCTTTGATTCTTCCCTGGGATTCCAGTAACAGATTTCGATGGACATGGGAAGGTTTACTGTAACCTGCGGACCTTCAACGTGACGATGAAACACAGAAATTGCATCGGAATTGAATACAACGTGCACCATGCCGACTTCTCTCCGGGGGAGTAATGCTTCTAACTGTCTGTGCTATGATTCTTCCCTGGGATTCCAGTAATAGATTCCGATGGACATGGGAAGGTTTACTGTAACCTGTGGACCTTCAACTTGACGATGAATCCCAGAAATTGCGTCGGAATTCAAAACAGCAGTCACCATGCCGATTTCTCTCCAGGAGAGTAATGCTACTAACAGTCTATGTTTAGTCTTCTATCCTGGGATTCCAGTAACAGATTCCGGTGGACATGGGAAGGTTTACTGTATCCCAGGGACCTTCAACTTGACAATGAAACACAGATATTGCGTCGGAATTGAATACTATAGGCACCATGCCGACTTCTGTCCGGGTAAGTAATGCTTCTAACTGTCTGCGCTTTGAATCTTTCCTGGGATTCCAGTAATAGTTTCCGGTGGACATGGGAAGGTTTACTGTAACCTGTGGAACTTTAACGTGACGATGAAACACAGAAATTGCGTCGGAATTGAATACAACAGGCACCAAGCCGACTTATTTCCAGGAGAGTAATGCTTCTAACTGTCTGTGCTTCGATTCTTTCCTGGGATTCCAGTAATAGATTCCGATGGACACGGGAAGGTTTACTGTAACCTGTGGACCTTCATCTTGGCGATCAAACACAGAAATTACGTCGGAATTGGATACAACAGGCACCATGCCGACTTCTCTCCGGGTGGGTAATGCTTCTAGCTGTCTGTGCCTTGATTCTTCCCTGGGATTCCAGTAACAGATTCCGATGGACATGGGAAGGTTTACTGTAACCTGCGGACCTTCTACGTGACGATGAAACACAGAAATTGCATCGGAATTGAATACAACATGCACCATGCCGACTTCTCTCCGGGAGCGTAATGTTTCTAACTGTTTGTGCTCTGATTCCTTCCTGGAATTGCAGTAGTAGATTCCGATGGACATGGGAACGTTTACTGTAACCTGTGGACCTTCAACTTGACGATGAAACACAGAAATTACGTCGGAATTGAATACATCAGGCACCATGTTGACTTCTCTCCGGCAGAGTAATGCTTCTAAATGACTGTGCTTTGAATCTTTCCTGGGATTCCAGTAATAGTTTCCGGTGGACATGGGAAGGTTAACTGTAACCTGTGGACCTTCAATTGACGATTAAACACAGACATTGCGTCGGAACCTAATACAAAAGGCACCATGCCGACTTCTGTCTGGGAGAGTAATGTTTCTAACTTTCTGTGCTTCGAATCTTTCCTGGGATTCCAGTAATAGATTCCGATGGACACGGGAAGGTTTACTGTAACCTGTGGACCTTCATCTTGGCGATGAAACACAGAAATTACGTCGGAATTGAATACAACAGGCACCATGCCAACTTCTCTCCGGGAGAGTTATGCTTCTAACTGTCTGTGCTTCGATTCTTTCCTGGGATTCCAGTAATAGATTCCGATGGACATGGGAAGGTTTTCTGTAACCTGTGGACCCTCAGCTTTACGACGAAACACAGAAATTGCGTCAGAATTGAATAGAACAAGCACCATGCCGACATATATCCGGGTGAGTAATGCTTCTAACTGTCTGTGCTTCGATTCTTTCCTGGGATTCCAGTAATAGATTCCTATGGACATGGGAAGGTTTACTGTAGCCTGTGGTCCTTCAATTTTAGGATGAAACACAGAAATTGCGTCGGAATTGAATACAACAGGCACCATGCCGGCTTCTCTCCGGGAGGGTAATGCTTCTCACTGACTGTGCTTTGATTCTTCCCTGGGATTCCAGAAATAGTTTCCGATGGACATGGGAAGGTTTACTGTAACCTGTGGACCTTCAACGTGACGATGAAACACAGAAATAGCGTCGGAATTGAATACAACAGGCACCATGCCGACTTATTTCTAGGAGAGTAATGCTTCTAACTGTCTGTGCTTCGATTATTTCCTGGGATTCCAGTAATAGATTCCAATGGACATGGGAAAGTTTGCTCAAACCTGTGGACCTTCAACTTGTCGATGAAACACAGAAATTGCGTCGGAATTGAATACAACAGGCACCAAGCCGACTTATTTCAGGGAGAGTAATGGTTCTAACTGTCTGTGCTTCGATACTTTCCTGGGATTCCAGTAATAGATTCCCATGGACATGGGAATGTTTACTGTAACCTGTGGACCTTCAACTTGACGATGATACACAGATATTGCGTCGGAATTGAATACAACAGGCACTATGCCGACTTCTTTCAGGAAGAGTAATGCTTCTAACTGTCTGTGCTTTGATTCTTTCCTGGGATGCCAGTAATAGTTTCCGACGGACATGGGAAGGTTTACTGAAACCTAAGGACCCTCAACTTGACGATAAAACACAGAAATTGCGTCGGAATTGAATACAACAGGCACTATGCCGACTTCTTTCAGGGAGAGTAATGCTTCTAACTGTCTGTGAATCGATTCTTTCCTGGGATTCCAGTAATAGCTTCCGATGGACATGGGAAGGTTTACTGTAAGCTGTGGACCTTCAACTTGACGATGAAACACAGAAATTACGTCGGAACCTAATACAATAGGCGCCATGCCGACTTCTCCCCGGGAGAGTAATGCCTCTAACTGTCGGTGATTTGATTCTTTCCTGGGATTCCAGTAATGGATTCCGATGGACTTGGGAAGGTTTACTGAAACCTGTGGATCTTCAACTTCACGATGAAACACAGAAATTGCTTCGGAATTGAATACAACAGGCACGATGCCGACTTCTCTCCGGGAGGGTAATGCTTCTAGCTGGCTGTGCTTTGATTCTTCCCTGGGATTCCAGTAACAAATTCCGATGGACATGGGAAGGTTTACTGTAACCTGTGGACCTTCAACTTGACGATGAAACACAGAAATTGCATCGGAATTGAATACAAAAGGCACCATGCCGACTTCTCTCCGGGGGCGTAATGTTTCTAACTGTTTGTGCTCTGATTCCTTCCTGGGATTGCAGTAATAGATTCCGATGGACATGGGAAGGTTTACTGTAACCTGTGGACCTTCAACTTGACGATGAAACACAGAAATTACGTCGCAATTGAATACAACAGGCACCATGCCGACTTCTCTCCTGGAGGGTAATGCTTCTAACTGACTGTGCTTTGATTTTTCCCTGGGATTCCAGTAATAGATTCCAATGGACATGGGAAGGTTTACTGTAACCTGTGGACATTCATCTTGGCGATGAAACACAGAAATTACGTTGGAATTGAATACATCAGGCACCATGTTAACTTCTCTCCGGCAGAGTAATGCTTCTAAATGTCTGTGCTTCGATTCTTTCCTGGGATTCCAGTAATAGTTTCCGGTGGACATGGGAAGGTTAACTGTAACCTGTTGACCTTCAACGTGACGATGAAACACAGATATTGCGTCGGAATTGAATACAACGGGCACCAAGCCGACTTATTTCCGGGAGAGTAATGCTTCTAACTGTCTGTGCTTCGATTCTTTCCTGGGATTCCAGTAGAAGATTCCGATGGACACGGGAAGGTTTACTGTAACCTGTGGACCTTCATCTTGGCGATCAAACACAGAATTTACGTCGGAATTGGATACAACAGGCACCATGCCGACTTCTCTCGGGGAGGGTAATGCTTCTAGCTGTCTGTGCTTTGATTCTTCCCTGGGATTCCAGTAACAGATTCCGATGGACATGGGAAGGTTTACTGTAACCTGTGGACCTTCAACGTGACGATGAAACACAGAAATTGCATCGGAATTGAATACAACATGCACCATGCCGACTTCTCTCCGGGAGCGTAATGTTTCTAACTGTTTGTGCTCTGATTCCTTCCTGGGATTGCAGTAAGAGATTCCGATGGACACGGGAAGGTTTACTGTATCCTGTGGACCTTCAATTGGCGATGAAACACAGAAATTACGTCGCAATTGAATACAACAGGCACCATGCCGACTTCTCTCCGGGAGGGTAATGCTTCTAGCTGTCTGTGCTTTGGTTCTTCCCTGGGATTGCAGTAATAGATTCCGATGGACATGGGAAGGTTTACTGTAACCTGTGGACAACTTGACGATGAAACACAGCAATTACGTCGGTATGGAATACATCAGGCATCATGTTGACTTCTCTCCGGCAGAGTAATGCTTCTAAATGTCTGTGCATTGAATCTTTCCTGGGATTCCAGTATAGTTTCCGGTGGACATGGGAAGGTTTACTGTAACCTGTGGACCATCAACTTGACGATGAAACACAGAAATTGCATCGGAATTGAATACAACAGGCACCATGCCGACTTCTCTCCGGGAGCGTTTTGTTTCTAACTGTTTGTGCTCTGATTCTTTCCTGGGATTGCAGTAATAGATTCCGATGGACATGGGAAGGTTTACTGTAACCTGTAGACCTTCAACTTGACGATGAAACACAGAAATTACGTCGGAATTGAATACATCAGGCACCATGTTGACTTCTCTCCGGCAGAGTAATGCTTCTAAATGACTGTGCTTTGAATCATTCCTTGGATTCCAGTAATAGTTTCCGGTGGACATGGGAAGGTTAACTGTAACCTGTGGACCTTCAATTGACGATTAAACACAGACATTGCGTCGGAACCTAATACAAAAGGCACCATGCCGACTTCTGTCCGGGAGAGTAATGCTTCTAACTGTCTGTGCTTCGATTCTTTCCTGGGATTCCAGCAATAGATTCCGATGGACACGTTAAGGTTTACTGTAACCTATGGACCTTCATCTTGGCGATGAAACACAGAAATTACTTCGGAATTGAATACAACAGGCACCATGCCGACTTCTCTCCGGGAGCGTAATGTTTCTAACTGTTTGTGCTCTGATTCTTTCCTGGGATTGCAGTAATAGATTCCGATGGACATGGGAAGCTTTACTGTAACCTGTGGACCTTCAACTTGACAATGAAACACAGAAATTGCGTCGGAATTGAAAGCAACAGGCACCAAGCCGACTTCTGTCAGGAAGAGTAATGCTTCTAACTGTCTGTGCCTTGATTCTTTCCTGGGATTCCGGTAATAGATTCCGATGGACACGGGAAGGTTTACTGTAACCTAAGGACCCTCAACTTGACGATAAAACACTGAAATTGCGTCGGAATAGAATACAACAGGCACCATGCCGGCTTCTCTCCGGGAGAGTAATGCTACTAACTGTGTGTGCTTTCATTCTTTCCTGGGATTCCAGTAAAATATTCCGATGGACATGGGGAGGTATACTGTAATTTGTGGAACTTCAACTTGACGATCAAACACAGAAATTGCGTCGGAAATAATACAAAAGGCACCATGCCGACTTCTGTCCGGGAGAGTAATACTTCTAACTGTCTGTGATTCGATTCTTTCCTGGGATTCCAGCAATAGATTCCGATGGACATGGGAAGGATTTCTGTAACCTGTGGACGTTCAACTTGACGATGAGACACAGAAATTGCGTCGGAATTGAATACAACGGGCACTATGCCGACTTCTTTCAGGGAGAGTAATGCTTCTAACTGTCGGTGCTTCGATTCTTTCCTGGGATTCCAGTAATAGATTCGATGGACGTGGGTGGGGTTACTGTAACCTGTGGGCCTTCAACTTGTCGATGAAACACAGAAATTACGTCGGAACCTAATACAATAGGCGCCATGCCGACTTCTCCCCGGGAGAGTAATGCCTCTAACTGTCGGTGATTTGATTCTTTCCTGGGATTTCAGTAATAGATTACGATGGACATGGGAAGGATTTCTGTAACCTGCGGACGTTCAACATGACGATGAAACACAGAAATTGCGTCGGAATTGAAAGCAACAGGCACCAAGCCGACTTCTGTCAGGGAGAGTAATGGTTCTAACTGTCTGTGCTTTGATTCTTCCCTGGGATTCCAGTAATAGATTCCGACGGACATGGGAAGGTTTACTGTAACCTAAGGACCCTCAACTTGACGATAAAACACATTAATTGCGTCGGAATTGAATACAACAGGCACCATGCCGACTTCTCTCCGGGAGGGTAATGCTTCTAACTGACTGTACTTTGATTCTTCCCTGGGATTCCTGAAATAGATTCCGATGGACATGGGAAGGTTTACTGTAAACTGTGGACCTTCAACTTGACGATGAAACACAGAAATTACGTCGGAACCTAATACAATAGGCGCCATGCCGATTTCTCCCCGGGAGAGTAATGCCTCTAACTGTCGGTGATTTGATTCTTTCCTGGGATTCCAGTAATAGATTCCGATGGACTTGGGAAGGTTTACTGAAACCTGTGGATCTTCAACTTGACGATGAAACACAGAAATTGATTCGGAATTGAATACAACAGGCACCATGCCGACTTTTCTCCGGGGGGGTAATGCTTCTAGCTGTCTGTGCTTTGATTCTTCCCTGGGATTCCAGTCACAGATTCCGATGGACATGGGAAGGTTTACTGTAACCTGAGGACCTTCAACTTGACGACGAAACACAGAAATTGCATCGGAATTGAATACAAAAGGCACCATGCCGACTTCTCTCCGGGAGCGTAATGTTTCTAACTGTTTGTGCTCTGATTCCTTCCTGGGATTGCAGTAATAGATTCCGATGGACATGGGAAGGTTTACTGTAACCTGTGGACCTTCAACTTGACGATGTAACACAGAAATTGCATCGGAATTGAATACAACAGGCACCATGCCGACTTCTCTCCGGGAGCGTAATGTTTCTAACTGTTTGTGCTCTGATTACTTCCTGGGATTGCAGTAATAGATTCCGATGGACATGGGAAGGTTTACTGTAACCTGTGGACCTTCAACTTGACGATGAAACACAGAAATTGCGTCGGAATTGAATACATCAGGCATCATGTTGACTTCTCTCTTGCAGAGTAATGATTCTAAATGTCTGTGCTTTGATTCCTTCCTGGGATTCCAGTAATAGTTTCCGGTGGACATGGAATGGTTTACTGTAACCTGTGGACCTTCAACTTGACGATGTAACACAGAAATTGCATCGGAATTGAATACAACAGGCACCATGCCGACTTCTCTCCGGGAGCGTAATGTTTCTAACTGTTTGTGCTCTGATTACTTCCTGGGATTGCAGTAATAGATTCCGATGGACATGGGAAAGTTTACTGTAACCTAAGGACCCTCAACTTGACGATAAAACACATTAATTGCGTCGGAATTCTATACAACAGGCACCATGCCGGCTTCTCTCCGGGAGAGTAATGCTACTAACTGTGTGTGCTTTCATTCTTTCCTGGGATTCCAGTAAAATATTCCGATGGACATGGGGAGGTATACTGTAATTTGTGGAACTTCAACTTGACGATCAAACACAGAAATTGCGTCGGAAATAATACAAAAGGCACCATGCCGACTTCTGTCCGGGAGAGTAATACTTCTAACTGTCTGTGATTCGATTCTTTCCTGGGATTCCAGCAATAGATTCCGATGGACATGGAAAGGATTTCTGTAACCTGTGGACGTTCAACTTGACGATGAGACACAGAAATTGCGTCGGAATTGAATACAACGGGCACTATGCCGACTTCTTTCAGGGAGAGTAATGCTTCTAACTGTCGGTGCTTCGATTCTTTCCTGGGATTCCAGTAATAGATTCGATGGACGTGGGTGGGGTTACTGTAACCTGTGGGCCTTCAACTTGTCGATGAAACACAGAAATTACGTCGGAACCTAATACAATAGGCGCCATGCCGACTTCTCCCCGGGAGAGTAATGCCTCTAACTGTCGGTGATTTGATTCTTTCCTGGGATTTCAGTAATAGATTACGATGGACATGGGAAGGATTTCTGTAACCTGCGGACGTTCAACTTGACGATGAAACACAGAAATTGCGTCGGAATTGAAAGCAACAGGCACCAAGCCGACTTCTGTCAGGGAGAGTAATGGTTCTAACTGTCTGTGCTTTGATTCTTCCCTGGGATTCCAGTAATAGATTCCGACGGACATGGGAAGGTTTACTGTAACCTAAGGACCCTCAACTTGACGATAAAACACATTAATTGCGTCGGAATTGAATACAACAGGCACCATGCCGACTTCTCTCCGGGAGGGTAATGCTTCTAACTGACTGTACTTTGATTCTTCCCTGGGATTCCTGAAATAGATTCCGATGGACATGGGAAGGTTTACTGTAAACTGTGGACCTTCAACTTGACGATGAAACACAGAAATTACGTCGGAACCTAATACAATAGGCGCCATGCCGATTTCTCCCCGGGAGAGTAATGCCTCTAACTGTCGGTGATTTGATTCTTTCCTGGGATTCCAGTAATAGATTCCGATGGACTTGGGAAGGTTTACTGAAACCTGTGGATCTTCAACTTGACGATGAAACACAGAAATTGCTTCGGAATTGAATACAACAGGCACCATGCCGACTTTTCTCCGGGGGGGTAATGCTTCTTGCTGTCTGTGCTTTGATTCTTCCCTGGGATTCCAGTCACAGATTCCGATGGACATGGGAAGGTTTACTGTAACCTGAGGACCTTCAACTTGACGACGAAACACAGAAATTGCATCGGAATTGAATACAAAAGGCACCATGCCGACTTCTCTCCGGGAGCGTAATGTTTCTAACTGTTTGTGCTCTGATTCCTTCCTGGGATTGCAGTAATAGATTCCGATGGACATGGGAAGGTTTACTGTAACCTGTGGACCTTCAACTTGACGATGAAACACAGAAATTGCGTCGGAATTGAATACATCAGGCATCATGTTGACTTCTCTCTTGCAGAGTAATGATTCTAAATGTCTGTGCTTTGATTCCTTCCTGGGATTCCAGTAATAGTTTCCGGTGGACATGGAATGGTTTACTGTAACCTGTGGACCTTCAACTTGACGATGTAACACAGAAATTGCATCGGAATTGAATACAACAGGCACCATGCCGACTTCTCTCCGGGAGCGTAATGTTTCTAACTGTTTGTGCTCTGATTACTTCCTGGGATTGCAGTAATAGATTCCGATGGACATGGGAAAGTTTACTGTAACCTAAGGACCCTCAACTTGACGATAAAACACATTAATTGCGTCGGAATTCTATACAACAGGCACCATGCCGACTTATCTCCGGGAGCGTTTTGTTTCTAACTGTTTGTGCTCTGATTCCTTCCTGGGATTCCAGTAATAGTTTCCGGTGGACATGGGAACGTTTACTGTAACCTGTGGACCTTCAACTTGACGATGAAACACAGAAATTACGTCGGAATTGAATACATCAGGCACCATGCCGACTTCTCTCCGGGAGCGTTTTGTTTCTAACTGTTTGTGCTCTGATTCTTTCCTGGGATTGCAGTAATAGATTCCGATGGACATGGGAAGGTTTACTGTAACCTGTAGACCTTCAACTTGACGACGAAACACAGAAATTACGTCGGAATTGAAAACATCAGGCACCATGTTGACTTCTCTCCGGCAGAGTAATGCTTCTAAATGACTGTGCTTTGAATCATTCCTTGGATTCCAGTAATAGTTTCCGGTGGACATGGGAAGGTTAACTGTAACCTGTGGACCTTCAATTGACGATTAAACACAGACATTGCGTCGGAACCTAATACAAAAGGCACCATGCCGACTTCTGTCCGGGAGAGTAATGCTTCTAACTGTCTGTGCTTCGATTCTTTCCTGGGATTCCAGTAATAGATTCCGATGGACACGGGAAGGTTTACTGTAACCTGTGGACCTTCATCTTGGCGATGAAACACAGAAATTACGTCGGAATTGAATACAACAGGCACCATGCCGACTTCTCTCCGGGAGCGTAATGTTTCTAACTGTTTGTGCTCTGATTCTTTCCTGGGATTGCAGTAATAGATTCCGATGGACATGGGAAGTTTTACTGTAACCTGTGGACCTTCAACTTGACAATGAAACACAGAAATTGCGTCGGAATTGAAAGCAACAGGCACCAAGCCGACTTCTGTCAGGGAGAGTAATGCTTCTAACTGTCTGTGCCTTGATTCTTTCCTGGGATTCCGGTAATAGATTCCGACGGACATGGGAAGGTTTACTGTAACCTAAGGACCCTCAACTTGACGATAAAACACTGAAATTGCGTCGGAATAGAATACAACAGGCACCATGCCGACTTCTCTCCAGGAGAGTAATGCTACTAACTGTGTGTGCTTTCATTCTTTCCTGGGATTCCAGTAAAATATTCCGATGGACATGGGGAGGTATACTGTAATTTGTGGAACTTCAACTTGACGATCAAACACAGAAATTGCGTCGGAATTGAATACAACGGGCACTATGCCGACTTCTTTCAGGGAGAGTAATGCTTCTAACTGTCGGTGCTTCGATTCTTTCCTGGGATTCCAGTAATAGATTCGATGGACGTGGGTGGGGTTACTGTAACCTGTGGGCCTTCAACTTGTCGATGAAACACAGAAATTACGTCGGAACCTAATACAATAGGCGCCATGCCGACTTCTCCCCGGGAGAGTAATGCCTCTAACTGTCGGTGATTTGATTCTTTCCTGGGATTTCAGTAATAGATTACGATGGACATGGGAAGGATTTCTGTAACCTGCGGACGTTCAACTTGACGATGAAACACAGAAATTGCGTCGGAATTGAAAGCAACAGGCACCAAGCCGACTTCTGTCAGGGAGAGTAATGGTTCTAACTGTCTGTGCTTTGATTCTTCCCTGGGATTCCAGTAATAGATTCCGACGAACATGGGAAGGTTTACTGTAACCTAAGGACCCTCAACTTGACGATAAAACACATTAATTGCGTCGGAATTGAATACAACAGGCACCATGCCGACTTCTCTCCGGGAGGGTAATGCTTCTAACTGACTGTACTTTGATTCTTCCCTGGGATTCCTGAAATAGTTTCCGATGGACATGGGAAGGTTTACTGTAAACTGTGGACCTTCAACTTGACGATGAAACACAGAAATTACGTCGGAACCTAATACAATAGGCGCCATGCCGATTTCTCCCCGGGAGAGTAATGCCTCTAACTGTCGGTGATTTGATTCTTTCCTGGGATTACAGTAATAGATTCCGATGGACTTGGGAAGGTTTACTGAAACCTGTGGATCTTCAACTTGACGATGAAACACAGAAATTGCTTCGGAATTGAATACAACAGGCACCATGCCGACTTTTCTCCGGGGGGGTAATTCTTCTAGCTGTCTGTGCTTTGATTCTTCCCTGGGATTCCAGTCACAGATTCCGATGGACATGGGAAGGTTTACTGTAACCTGAGGACCTTCAACTTGACGACGAAACACAGAAATTGCATCGGAATTGAATACAAAAGGCACCATGCCGACTTCTCTCCGGGAGCGTAATGTTTCTAACTGTTTGTGCTCTGATTCCTTCCTGGGATTGCAGTAATAGATTCCGATGGACATGGGAAGGTTTACTGTAACCTGTGGACCTTCAACTTGACGATGAAACACAGAAATTGCGTCGGAATTGAATACATCAGGCATCATTTGATTTCTCTCTTGCAGAGTAATGATTCTAAATGTCTGTGCTTTGATTCCTTCCTGGGATTCCAGTAATAGTTTCCGGTGGACATGGAATGGTTTACTGTAACCTGTGGACCTTCAACTTGACGATGTAACACAGAAATTGCATCGGAATTGAATACAACAGGCACCATGCCGACTTCTCTCCGGGAGCGTAATGTTTCTAACTGTTTGTGCTCTGATTACTTCCTGGGATTGCAGTAATAGATTCCGATGGACATGGGAAAGTTTACTGTAACCTAAGGACCCTCAACTTGACGATAAAACACATTAATTGCGTCGGAATTCTATACAACAGGCACCATGCCGACTTATCTCCGGGAGCGTTTTGTTTCTAACTGTTTGTGCTCTGATTCCTTCCTGGGATTCCAGTAATAGTTTCCGGTGGACATGGGAACGTTTACTGTAACCTGTGGACCTTCAACTTGACGATGAAACACAGAAATTACGTCGGAATTGAATACATCAGGCACCATGTTGACTTCTCTCCGGCAGAGTAATGCTTCTATATGACTGTGCTTTGAATATTTCCTGGGTTTCCAGTAATAGTTTCCGGTGGACATGGGAAGGTTAACTGTTACCTGTGGACCTTCAATTGACGATTAAACACAGACATTGCGTCGCAACCTAAAACAAAAGGCACCATGCCGACTTCTGTCCGGGAGAGTAATGTTTCTAACTGTCTGTGCTTCGATTCTTTCCTGGGATTCCAGTAATAGATTCCGATGGACACGGGAAGGTTTACTGTAACCTGTGGACCTTCATCGGGGCGATGAAACACAGAAATTACGTCGGAATTGAATACAACAGGCACCATGCCGACTTCTCTCCGGGAGAGTTATGCTTCTAACTGTCTGTGCTTCGATTCTTTCCTGGGATTCCAGTAATAGATTCCGATGGACATGGGAAGGTTTGCTGTAACCTGTGGACCCTCAACTTTACGACGAAACACAGAAATTGCGTCAGAATAGAATAGAACAAGCACCATGCCGACATATTTCCGGGTGAGTAATGCTTCTAACTGTCTGTGCTTCGATTCTTTCCTGTGTTTCCAGTAATAGATTCCGATGGACATGGGAAGGTTTACTGTAGCCTGTGGTCCTTCAATTTTAGGATGAAACACAGAAATTGCGTCGGAATTGAATACAACAGGCACCATGCAGACTTCTCTCCGGGAGCGTAATCTTACTAACTTTTTGTGCTCTGATTCTTTCCTGGGATTGCCGTAATAGATTCCGATGGACATGGGAAGGTTTACTGTAACCTGTGGACCTTCAACTTGACGATGAAACACAGAAATTACGTCGCAATTGAATACAACTGGCACCATGCCGACTTCTCTCCGGGAGGGTAATGCTTCTAACTGACTGTGCTTTGATTCTTCCCTGGGATTCCAGAAATAGATTCCGATGGACATGGGAAGGTTTACTGTAACCTGTGGACCTTCAACTTGACGATGAAACACAGAAATTGCGTCGGAATTGAATACAACAGGCACCATGCCGACTTATTTCCAGGAGAGTAATGCTTCTAACTGTCTGTGCTTCGATTATTTCCTGGGATTCCAGTGATAGATTCCAATGAACATGGGAAAGTTTGCTCAAACCTGTGGACCTTCAACTTGTCGATGAAACACAGAAATTGCGTCGGAATTGAATACAACAGGCACCATGCCGACTTATTTCAGGGAGAGTAATGGTTCTAACTGTCTGTGCTTCGATTCTTTCCTGGGATTCCAGTAATAGATTCCCATGGACATGGGAATGTTTACTGTAACCTGTGGACCTTCAACTTGACGATGATACACAGATATTGCGTCGGAATTGAATACAACAGGCACTATGCCGACTTCTTTCAGGGAGAGTAATGCTTCTAACTGTCTGTGCTTCGATTCTTTTCTGGGATTCCAGTAATAGATTCCGATGGACATGGGAAGGTTTACTGTAACCTGTGGACCTTCAACTTCACGATGAAACACAGAAATTGCGTCGGAATTGAATACAACAGGCACCATGCCGACTTATTTCAGGGAGAGTAATGGTTCTAAGTGTCTGTGATTCGATTCTTTCCTGGGATTCCAGTAATAGATTCCGATGGACATGGGGAGGTTTACTGTAAGCTGTGGACCTTCAACGTGACGATGAAACACAGAAATTACGTCGGAACCTAATACAATAGGCGCCATGCCGACTTCTCCCCGGGAGAGTAATGCTTCTAACTGTCGGTGCTTTGATTCTTCCCTGGGATTCCAGTAATAGATTCCGATGGACTTTTTTTTTTTTTTCACTTGCCGCCCTGATTTTACGACCCACCACCTAAGTGCTTAAGGTGGGTCTATTTTGACCACTTGGCCGCTACGACCGGTGTGCGGACACTGATGTAGTTTATGAAACTCACACCAGTTCCCTCATCCGGTCGCACCGTTGCCCGTGTCCCGCCCCACGTGGAGGCGGGTCTGTGCTTTTTTTTTTTTTTTTTTCTTATTTCTTTCTTTACTTTGGCAGCTTTCCTAAAACCGATTTAACAAAATTTTTACAAAAATTAATTTTGAATTGGAAGAAGGAAATACAAGGAATAGTTTAGTCAGAAGAGGAGAAAAGACGATAGGAAAGGAAGAGATGATAGTCCCACCACCGTAGTGGACTGAGGATGAGCGCCTTGGGATTTATCTTCAAGCCTCTGATCCTCAGTCCCCTAATCTTAGCCTAGGAAGTTTTATTCTATTCTATTTATGGCGTTTGATATCTCTATTTATGTTGTATCTGGTTACTTGTATACAGGTTTAGTGTGCCGTGGTAGCTGATGGCAATTGCGACGGTGCGCCGACACTGTTTATGTCTAATTTTATACATTAATCTATTGTCAGTTTTAGGTCTACTTATGTAAGTCTATTGCATGTCAGTTGTTTTATATTGAGACTTACTTTAGTTCTTCCACACTATGGTGTCTGTCGGGGTGCTGCATATAGTTTTATTGTCTGTGTGGTCTTCTGTTCCTGTACTCTTTGTGGCATTCGTCAGGAATTTTGTCTGTTAGTGCGTTCAGTATGTCCCAAAGTTCAGGTGTTCTGATCGCATCGTATATGTGTTCCTCTGTCTGTAGGTGTTGTATCCCAGGTGTGTTCCTGTGCTGTCTGTATTTCCCGCAGAATAGGATTGTGTGTTCGGGGGTTCCCATACCTCCACATGTACACGTTGATGTGTCTCTAAGACTCACGCGATTTAAGTGCGTGGGATAAGGTCCGTGGCCAGTCAAGAAATGCACCATGCCGCGGCTAGGATCGGCATGTTTCATTCTTAATCTTTCCGTTATGTTCGGAAAAAATGTATAGACTCTCCGTCCCTTATCACTTGTGGCCCATTCCTGTTGCCATGTGTCGATTTTCCATTTTTTGAGGTCCCGCTTATTGTTCAGCGGGGAACCAGTCAATATGTTGACCTGGTCTAGTCTACCCATCTTTAACCAGTACAGAGCGGCCCGATATTTGATTGTGATATCTATCGGGAAGATTCCTAGCACGACACACAGTGCTTCAACTGATGTAGTGCCGAAGGCTCCCGATAGTCGCAGAAGGGCGCTTCTCTGCCCTCGCCTAACCGCTGTTCTGTTTGTGGCGAGGTTGAGTCTGTGCGCCCATGTACTGGCCGCAAAGCTTAGCACTGATTCGAAGAGTGCGCAGTGGTAGGTTCGTGTGACTGACGGAGGAAGTCTGTATTGTCCTGAATTAATCCTTGCCAGTTTATGTAGTAATTTTTCTGCCTTGTTTGTTGTTATTCTGATATGTTCATGGAAGTTCAGCTTCTCATCTATGTATACGCCCAAGTAGCGGGTTACCGTAATTCTCTTTATGTTGTTGTTCTGTATTTTAATAGATGGATTGCGTATGAGTTGCCCTTTGAGCAGTGTGTATGTTGTTTTGTTGCCCGCTATCTTGAGCTTGTTTGTGTTGCACCATTGTGTTATTGTTTGCAGTGTGCCACTCGCCTTCTCCTCTAGCTGGGCTCTTGTATTTGCTGAGACAACCACCAGTAGGTCATCTGCATAGGCGACAGCACCGTCTGTCCTCATATCGTCCTCCAGCAGTTGCAGGAGAGGTTCAAAAATTATGCCCCAGAAGATGGGTCCACAGATCGATCCCTGCGGACATCCCTTGGTAATTTTCCTTATTACCTTCCGGTTGCCCACGCGCCATTCCACTATTCTGTCTCTGCAGTAGTCTAAAAGACTGTTGTATAGGGCTGCGGGTACTTCCATCTGGCGTAACCTCAGAAACAGTGCTGGCCACCACAGGTTGTCAAATGCTCCTGCGATGTCTATCATGATTGCCAAAGAGTATGTTTTATCTGTGTTTTGTGTGATTTCTAAAGCTCTGTTTATTGCATCATCGATGCTTTTCCCTTTCCGAAATCCAAACTGGTGGGGATTCATTCCAAGTAGGGTTCTGTGAGCCTGCAAGCGGTCATACAGTAGCCTCTCTTGGATTTTTGCCATGGTGTTTATGAGGCATATTGGTCTGTAGGATTTCGGATCTGATTGGTCTCTATCTGATGATTTTCGTATGATGACTGCATTTGAGGTTTTCCAGACTGTCGGTACACGGCCTAGCCTTAAGGCGTCGTTTAGTAGTTCTGTTAAGTATGGGGTGATCTGTGGTGCTAGCCTCTTAAGCACTTCTGCATGGATCCTGTCGGGTCCAGGTGCTTTTTTTATTCTTTAGCTCTCTTATCGCTACCGCAACTTCCTCGTGCGCAAAGGGACAGGTGACGGCGTCGGTGTTATACTGTTCATGAAGTTCTTGTCTGAGTGTGATCTGTTCCTGTGTGTCTGAGTCTGTGGCATCTTCCGGGAGGAGTTTGTTCAGCAGATATTGTGCTGTGTTTCTCCATCCCACTGTCATTGTGCCGTCATCCTGCCGTAGCGTGCTTAATGCCAATGGGGTCTTTATTTTTTCTGTTAGGATCTTGCATTGTTCCCCCCAGATATTCTGTTTTGTGTGTGTGTGTGGTCAAGTAGCTCTCCCAATGTTGTTTCCTGGTCTGAAATATTGTCTTTTTGAAGAGTTCTTTGGCTTCCCTATATGCAGCTAGTCTTAGTAGTTTGTCTCTTTGTATCCATGTCCTCTGGTATAGTTATCGTTTCCTTGTCATGTCACGTTTGGGTCTGGTTAATTCGTCTGACAATGGTGTTTCCCGTTGATTGCTGTGTGTGTGCGTAGGTATTGTTGTTTCTCGTGCTGTTTGGATGATATGTGTCAGTTTGTGTGCTCTGCAGTCCACGCTTCCCTGTATGTTGTAGATATTCTCATTTTGAACAATTTGTTGCAGTCTGTTCCAATTCGCTCTTTTAAAGTTGAAGTGTGTTGTATTGTGTGTGGTGCGATAATTGTTTGTTGTGAGACTTATTTCTATTATGTTGTGATCACTTGTGGTCAGAGAGTCGTGTATGGTCCATCTTTGCAGTCGTCCTAATGTTCTGTCATTCGCCAGAGTAATATCGATTTTGGTGGCAGATCCGCCTGCACCTCTGTATGTAGGTGTAGGTCCGTCTTCATTTATAATATGTAGTTGTGTCTCCTGTATGACGTCGTTGACTTTCCGTCCTCTGTCGTCCGTTCTGTCCGAGTGCCATAGTGTGGATTTAGCGTTGATACCTGCACATATAATTAGGTTCTTATTTCTAGAGTACTCAGCAATGTCTTGTATCATATGTAGGTATGGCTCTATGTCGTCACTGTACTGTGCGTATAGTGAAGAGACCACCCATGTGTCTCGACCCTTAGTTATTTCTGCCGTGGCCAGATAACTGTTACATAGCTGCGTAATCTTAGTGATATTTAAAGTTTTGTTGAGGACAACTATGGCAGCCTTGTAGTTTCGTCTGTCTGAGATTGTGACAGCGTCCCAGGGTAGGTTAGTTAAGTTTCCCTGGGTTGTCACATAAGGTTCAGGCAGGCAGAGAATATCCGCCTGCAAGTCCAGAGCTACTCGCGGCAGTTCTGCACTAACGAGTGTGCTTCTATTAGCATTAAGTTGTATTATTTTCATGGGTGATTCACATGAAGGTAGAATTTGTGTCCTGTTTGCGAGTAGTCAAAGTCAGTTCTGCCATGTGCCCTCACTTGGTCCTTGAACACTTGGTGTGGGTTATATGTTTCCCCCCTCCGACTACACGCTAGTATGACTAATTGGGAAGGTTCACTGTAACCTGTGGACTTTCAACTTGACGATGAAACACAGAAATTGCGTCGGTATTGAATACAACTGGCACCCTGCCGACTTCTATCCGGCAGCGTAATGCTTCTAACTATCTGTGCTATGATTCATTCCTCGGATTCCAGTAATAGATTCCGATGGACATGGGAAGGTTTACTGCAACCTGTGGACCTTCAACTTGACGATGAAACACAAAAATTACGTCGGAATTGAAGACAACAGGCACCATGCCGACTTCTCTCCGGGAGGGTAATGCCTCTAACTGTCTGTGCTTTGATTCTTCCCTGGGATTCCAGTAACAGATTCCGATGGACATGGGAAGGTTTACTGTAACCTGTGGACCTTCAACTTGACGATGAAACACAGAAATTGCGTCGTATTTGAATACAACAGGCACCATGGAGACTTCTCTCCGGGAGAGTAATGCTTCTAACTATCTGTGCTATGATTCTTTCCTCGGATTCCAGTACTAGATTCCGATGGACATGGGAAGGTTTACTGTAACCTGTGGACCTTCAACTTGACCATGAATCACAGAAATTGCGTCGGAATTGAATACATCAGGCACCATGCTGATTTCTCTCCGGGAGAGTAATGCTTCTAACTGTCTGTACTTCGAATCTTTCCAGGGATTTCAGTTACAGATTCCGGTGTACATGGGAAGGTAAACTGTAACCTGTGGACCTTCAACTTGACGATGAAGCACAGAAATTGCGTCGGAATTCAATACAACAGGCACCATGCCGACTTATCTCCGGGAGAGTAGTGCTTCTAATTGTCTGTGCTTTGATTCTTTCCTGGGATTAAAGTAATAGATTCCAATGGACATGGGATGGTTTGCTGTAACCTGTGGACCTTCAACTTGACGATTAAACACAGAAATTGCGACGGAATTGAATACAAAAGGCACCATGACGACATTTCTCCGGGAGAGCAATGCTTCTAACTGTCTGTGCTTCGATTCCTTCCTGGGTTTCCAGTAATAGATTCCGATGGACATGGGAAGGTTTACTGTAACCTGTGGACCTTAAACGTGACCATGAAACACAGAAATTGCGTCGGAATTGAATACAACAGGCACCATGCCGACTTCTCTCCGGGAGCGTAAGGCTTCTAACTGTTTGTGCTTTTATTCTTTCCTGGATTTGCAGTAATATATTCCGATGGACATGGGAAGGTTTACTGTAACCTGTGGACCTTCAACTTGACGATGAAACACAAAAATTACGTCGGAATTGAAGACAAGAGGCACCATGCCGACTTGTCTTCGGGAGGGTAATGCCTCTAACTGTCGGTGCTCTGATTCTTTCCTGGGTTTCCAGTAATAGATTCCGGTGGACATGGGAAGGTTAACTGTAACCTGTGGACCTTCAACTTGACGATGAAACACAGACATAGCGTCGGAACCTAATACAAAGGGCACCATGCCGACTTCTCTCCAGGAGAGTAATGCTTCTAACTGTATGTGCTTTGATTCTTTCCTGGGATTCCAGTAATAGATTACGATGGACGTGGGAAGGTTTACTGTAACCTGTGGACCTTCAACGTGACGATTAAACACAGAAATTGCATCGGAATTGCATACAACTGGCACCATGCCGACTTCTGTCCGGGAGAGTAATACTTATAACTGTCTGTGCTTCGATTCTTTCCCGGGATTCCAGAAACAGATTCCGATGGACATGGGATGGTTTACTGTAACATGTGGACCTTCAACTTGACGATGAAACACAGAAATTGCGTCGGAATTAAAACCAACAGGCACCATGCCGACTTATGTCCAGGAGAGTAATGCTTCTAACTGTCTGTGCTTTGATTCATTCCTGGGATTCCAGTAATAGATTCCGATGGACTTGGGAAGGTTTACTGTCACCTGTGGACCTTCAACTTGACGATGAAACACAGAAATTGCGTCGGAAAATAATACAACAGGCACCATGCCGACTTCTGTCCGGGAGAGTAATACTTCTAAATGTCTATGCTTTGATTCATTCCTGGGAATCCAGAAATAGGTTCCGATGGACATGGGAAGGTTTACTGTAACCAGTGGACCTTCAACTTGACGATGAAACACAGAAATTGCGTCGGAATATAATACAACAGGCACCATGCCGACTTCTGTCCGGGAGAGTAATACTTCTATCTGTCTGTGATTTGATTCTTTCCTGGGATTCCAGTAATAGATTCCGATGGACATGGGAAGCTTTACTGTAACCTGTGGACCTTCAACTTGACGATGAAACACTGAAATTGATTCGGAACCTTATACAACAGGCACCATGCCCAGTTCTCTCCGGGTGCGTAATGCTTCTAAATGTCTGTGCTTTGATTCTTTCCTGGGATTCCGTAAATACACTCCTGGAAATTGAAATAAGAACACCGTGAATTCATTGTCCCAGGAAGGGGAAACTTTATTGACACATTCCTGGGGTCAGATACATCACATGATCACACTGACAGAACCACAGGCACATAGACACAGGCAACAGAGCATGCACAAAGTGGGCACTAGTACAGTGTATATCCACCTTTTGCAGCAATGCAGGCTGCTATTCTCCCATGGAGACGATCGTAGAGATGCTGGATGTAGTCCTGTGGAACGGCTTGCCATGCCATTTCCACCTGGCGCCTCAGTTGGACCAGCGTTCGTGCTGGACGTGCAGACCGCGTGAGACGACGCTTCATCCAGTCCCAAACATGCTCAATGGGGGACAGATCCGGAGATCTTGCTGGCCAGGGTAGTTGACTTACACCTTCTAGAGCACGTTGGGTGGCACGGGATACATGCGGACGTGCATTGTCCTGTTGGAACAGCAAGTTCCCTTGCCGGTCTAGGAATGGTAGAACGATGGGTTCGATGACGGTTTGGATGTACCGTGCACTATTCAGTGTCCCCTCGACGATCACCAGTGGTGTACGGCCAGTGTAGGAGATCGCTCCCCACACCATGATGCCGGGTGTTGGCCCTGTGTGCCTCGGTCGTATGCAGTCCTGATTGTGGCGCTCACCTGCACGGCGCCAAACACGCATACGACCATCATTGGCACCAAGGCAGAAGCGACTCTCATCGCTGAAGACGACACGTCTCCATTCGTCCTTCCATTCACGCCTGTCGCGACACCACTGGAGGCGGGCTGCACGATGTTGGGGCGTGAGCGGAAGACGGCCTAACGGTGTGCGGGACTGTAGCCCAGCTTCATGGAGACGGTTGCGAATGGTCCTCGCCGATACCCCAGGAGCAACAGTGTCCCTAATTTGCTGGGAAGTGGCGGTGCGGTCCCCTACGGCACTGCGTAGGATCCTACGGTCTTGGCGTGCATCCGTGCGTCGCTGCGGTCCGGTCCCAGGTCGACGGGCACGTGCACCTTCCGCCGACCACTGGCGACAACATCGATGTACTGTGGAGACCTCACGCCCCACGTGTTGAGCAATTCGGCGGTACGTCCACTCGGCCTCCCGCATGCCCACTATACGCCCTCGCTCAAAGTCCGTCAACTGCACATACGGTTCACGTCCACGCTGTCGCGGCATGCTACCAGTGTTAAATCCTGCGATGGAGCTCCGTATGCCACGGCAAACTGGCTGACACTGACGGCGGCGGTGCACAAATGCTGCGCAGCTAGCGCCATTCGACGGCCAACACCGCGGTTCCTGGTGTGTCCGCTGTGCCGTGCGTGTGATCATTGCTTCTACAGCCCTCTCGCAGTGTCCGGAGCAAGTATGGTGGGTCTGACACACCGGTGTCAATGTGTTCTTTTTTCCATTTCCAGGAGTGTAGATTCCGATGGACATGGGAAGGTTTACTGAAACCTGTGGACCTTCAACTTGACGATGTAACACAGAAATTACGACGGAATTGAATACAACAGGCACCATGCCGACGTCTCTTCTGGAGAGAAATGCTTCTAACTGTTTGTGTTTTGATTCTTTCCTGGGATTCCAGCAATAATTTCCGATGGACATGGGAAGGTTTACTGTAACCTGTTGACCGTCAACTTGACGATGAAACACAGAAATTGCGTCGGAATTGAATACAACTGGCACCATGCCGATTTCTGTCCGGGAGAGTAATGGTTCTAACTTTCTGTGCTTGGATTCTTTCCTGGGATACCAGTAATAGATTCCGATGGGCATGGAAAGGTTTACTGTAACCTGTGGACCTTCAACGTGAAGATGAAACACAGAAATTGCTTCGGAACTGAATACAACAGTCACCATGTCGACTTCTCTCCGGGAGAGTAATGCCTCTAACTGTCTGTGCTATGATTCTTTCCTGGGATTCCAGTTATTGATTCCGATGGAAATGGGAAGGTTTACTGTAACCTGTGGACCTCCAACTTGACGATGAAACACAGAAATTTCGTCGGAATTGAATAAAACAGGCACCATGCCGACTTCTCTCAGGGAGAGTAATGCTTCTAAATGTCTGTGCTTTGATTCTTTCCTGGGATTCCAGTAATAGATGCCGATGCACATGGGAAGGTTTACTGTAACCTGTGGACCTTCAACTTGACGATGAAACACAGAAATTGCATCGGAATTGAGAACAACAGGAACCATGCCGTCTTCTGGCCAGGAGAGAAATGCTTCTAACTGTCTGTGTTTTGATACTATCCTGGGATTCCAGTAATAATTTCCGATGGACATGGGAAGGTTTACTGTAACCTGCTGACCTTCAAGTTGACGAAGAAACACAGAAATTGTGTCGGAATTAAATACAACAGGCACCATGCCGACTTCTGTCCGGCAGAGTAATGCTTCTAACTGTCTGTGCTAGGATTTTTTCCAGGGATACCAGTAATAGATTCCGATGGACATGGGAATGTTTACTGTAACCTGTGGACCTTCAACATGAAGATAAAACACAGAAATTGCGTCGGAATTGAATACAACAGTCACCATGCCGACTTCTCTCCGGGAGAGTAATGCTTATAACTGTCTGTGCTTTGATTCTTTCCTGGGATTCCAGTAATAGATTCCGATTTACATGGGAAGGTTTACTGTAACCTGTGGACCTTCAACTTGACGATGAAACACAGAAATTGCGTCGGAACTGAATACAACAGTCACCATGCCCACTTCTCTCCGGGAGAGTAATGCCTTTAACTGTCTGTGCTTTGATTCTTTCCTGGGATTCCAGTTATTGATTCCGATGGACATGGGAAGGTTTACTGTAACCTGTGGACCTCCAACTTGACGATGAAACACAGAAATTGCGTCAGAATTGAATACAACAGGCACCATGCCGACTTATCTCCGGGAGAGTAATGCTTCTAACTGTCTTTGCTTTGATTTTTACCCGGGATTCCAGTAATAGATTCCGGTGGACATGGGATGGTTTAATGTAACCTGTGGACCTTCAACGTGACGATGAAACACAAAAATTGTGTCGGAATTGAATACAACAGGCACCATGACGACTTCTGTCCGGGACAGTAATGCTTCTAACAGTCTGTGCTTTGATTCTTTACTCGGATTCCAGTAATAGATTCCGATTTACATGGGAAGGTTTGCTATAACCTGTGGACCTCCAACTTGACGATGAAACACAGAAATTGCGTCGGAATTGAATAAAACAGGCACCGTGCCGACTTCTCTCCGGGAGAGTAATGCTTTTAAATGTCTGTGCTTTGATTCTTTCCTGGGATTCCAGTAATAGATGCCGATGCACATGGGAAGGTGTACTGTAACCTGTGGACCTTCAACTTGACGATGAAACACAGAAATTGCATCGGAATTGAGTACAACAGGAACCATGCCGTCTTCTGTCCGGGAGAGAAATGCTTCTAACTGTCTGTGTTTTGATTCTATCCTTTGATTCCAGTAATAATTTCCGATGGACATGGGAAGGTTTACTGTAACCTGTTGACCTTCAACTTGACGAAGAAACACAGAAATTGTGTCGGAATTGAATACAACAGGCACCATGCCGACTTCTGTCCGGGTGAGTAATGCTTCTAACTGTCTGTGCTAGGATTTTTTCCAGGGATACCAGTAATAGATTCCGATGGACATGGGAAGGTTTACTGTAACCTGTGGACCTTCAACATGAAGATAAAACACAGAAATTGCGTCGGAATTGAATACAACAGTCACCATGCCGACTTCTCTCCGGGAGAGTAATGCTTATAACTGTCTGTGTTTTTGATTCTTTCCTGGGATTCCAGTAATAGATTCCGATGGACATGGGAAGGTTTACTGTAACCTGTGGACCTTCAACTTGACGATGAAACACAGAAATTGCGTCGGAATTGAATATAACAGGCACCATGACGACTTCTGTCCGGGAGAGTAATGCTTCTAACAGTCTGTGCTTTGATTCTTTCCTGGGATTCCAGTAATAGATTCCGATGGACAAGGGAAGGTTTACTGTAACCTGTGGACCTTCAGCTTGACGATGAAACACAGAAATTGCTCCGGAACCTAATACAACAGGCATCATGCCGACTTCTCTCCGGGACAGTAATGCGTCCAACTGTCCGTGTTCTGATTCATTCCTGGGATTCCAGTAATAGATTCCGATGGGCATGGGAAGGTTTACTGTAACCTGTGGACCTTCAACTTGACGATGAAACACAGAATTTACGTCGGAACCTAATACAATAGGCAACATGCCGACTTCTCCCCGGGAGAGTAATGCTTCTGACTGTCGGTGATTTGATTTTATCCTGGGATTCCAGTAATAGATTCCGATGGACTTGGGAAGGTTTACTGTAACCGGTGGACCTTCAACTTGACGATGAAACATAGAAATTGCGTCGGAATTGAAACCAAAAGGCACCAAGCGGACTTCTGTCAGAGAGAGTAATGCTTCTGACTGTCTGTGCTTTGACTTTTTCCTGGGATTCCAGTAATAGATTCCGACGGACATGGGAAGGTTTACTGTAACCTAAGGACGATCAACTTGACGATGAAACACAGAAATTGCGTCGGAATTGAATACAACAGGCACCTTGCCGACTTCTCTCCAGGAGACTAATGCTACTAACGGTCTGGGCATTGATTCAATCCTGGGATTCCAGTAATATATTCCGATGGACATGGGGAGGTATACTGTAACTTGTGGAACTTCAACTTGACGATGAAACACAGAAATTGCGTCGGAATTGAATACAACAGGCACCTTGCAGACTTCTCTCAAGGAGACTAATGCTACTAACTGTCTGGGCATTGATTCAATCCTGGGATTCCAGTAATATATTCCGATGGACATGGGGAGGTATACTGTAACTTGTGGAACTTCAACTTGACGATGAAACACAGAAATTGCGTGGGAAATAATACAAAAGGCACAATGCAGACTTCTGTCCGGGAGAGTAATGCTTCTAACTGTCTGTGCTTTGATTCTTACCTGGGATTCTAGTAATAGATTCCGATGTACATGGGAAGGTTTACTCTAACCTGTGGACCGTCAACTTGATGATGAAACACAGAAATTGCGTCGAACCTAATACAAAAGGCAGAATGCTGATCTCTGCGGCAGAGTAACGCTTCTAACTGTGCGTGCTTTTATTCTTTCCAAGAATTCCAGTAATAAATTCCGATGGACATGGGAATGTTTACTGTAACCTGTGGACCTTCAACTTGACGATGATTCCCAGAAATTGCGTCGGAATTGAAAACAAAAGGCACCAAGCTGACTTCTCTCCAGGTGAGTAATGGTAGTAACAGTCTGAGCATTGTTTTCTTTCCTGGGATTCCAGTAACAGATTCCGATGGACATGGGAAGGTTTACCGTAACCTGCGGACCTACAACTTCACGATGAAACTCAGAAATTGCGTCGGAATTGAATACAACAGGCACCATGCCGACTTCTCTCCGGGAGAGTAATGCTTCTAACATTCTGTGCTTTGATTCTATCCTGGGATTCCAGCAACAGATTCCATTGAACAAGGGAAGGATAACTTTAATCTGTGGACCTTCAACTTGACGATGAAACACAGAAATTGCGTCGGAAATGAATACAACAGTCACCATGCCGACTTCTGTCCGGGAGAGTAATGTTTCTAACTGGCTGTACTTTGATTCTTTCCTCGGAATGCAGTATTAGATTTCGATGGACTTGGGAAGGTTTACTGTAACCTGTGGACCTTCAACGTGACGATGAAACACAGAAATTGCGTCGGAATTGAAAACAACATGCACCATGCCGACTTCTGTCCGGGAGAGTACTGCTTCAAATTGTCTGTGCTTTCATTCTTTCCTGATATTCCAGTAATAGATTCCGATGGCCTTTGGAATGTTTTCTGAAACCTGTGGACCTTCAAGGTGACGATGAAACACAGAAATTGCGTCGGAACTGAATACAACAGGCACCATGCCGACTTCTGTCCGTGAGAGTAATGCTTCTAACAGTCTGGGCTTTGTTTTCTTTCCTGGGATTCCAGTAACAGATTCCGATGGACATGGGAAGGTTTACTGTAACCTGTGGACCTTCAACTTGACGATGAAACACAGAAATTGCGTCGGAATTGAATACAACAGGCACCATGCCGACTTATTTCAGGGAGAGTAATGGTTCTAACTGTCTGTGCTTCGATTCTTTCCTGGGATTCCAGTAATAGATTCCCACGGACATGGGAATGTTTACTGTAACCTGTGGACCTTCAACTTGACGATGATACACAGATATTGCGTCGGAATTGAATACAACAGGCACTATGCCGACTTCTTTCAGGGAGAGTAATGCTTCTAACTGTCTGTGCTTCGATTCTTTCCTGGGATTCCAGTAATAGATTCCGATGGACATGGGAAGGTTTACTGTAACCTGTGGACCTTCAACTTCACGATGAAACACAGAAATTGCGTCGGAATTGAATACAACAGGCACCATGCCGACTTATTTCAGGGAGAGTAATGCTTCTGAGTGTCTGTGATTCGATTCTTTCCTGGGATTCCAGTAATAGATTCCGATGGACATGGGAAGGTTTACTGTAAGCTGTGGACCTTCAACTTGACGATGAAACACAGAAATTACGTCGGAACCTAATACAATAGGCGCCATGCCGACTTCTCCCCGGGAGAGTAATGCTTCTAACTGTCGGTGCTTTGATTCTTTCCTGGGATTCCAGTAATAGATTCCGATGGACCTTTTTTTTTTTTCACTTGCCGCCCTGATTTTACGACCCACCACCTAAGTGCTTAAGGTGGGTCTATTTTGACCACTTGGCCGCTACGACCGGTGTGCGGACACTGATGTAGTTTATGAAACTCACACCAGTTCCCTCATCCGGTCGCACCGTTGCCCGTGTCCCGACACGTGGAGGCGGGTCTGTGCTTTTTTTTTTTTTTCTTATTTCTTTCTTTACTTTGGCAGCTTTCCTAAAACCGATTTAACAAAATTTTTACAAAAATTAATTTTGAATTGGAAGAAGGAAATACAAGGAATAGTTTAGTCTGAAGAGGAGAAAAGACGATAGGAAAGGAAGAGATGATAGTCCCACCACCGTAGGGGACTGAGGATGAGCGCCTTGGGATTTATCTTCAAGCCTCTGATCCTCAGTCCCCTAATCTTAGCCTAGGAAGTTCTATTCTATTCTATTTATGGCGTTTGATATCTCTATTTATGTTGTATCTGGTTACTTGTATACAGGTTTAGTGTGCCGTGGTAGCTGATGGCAATTGCGACGGTGCGCCGACACTGTTTATGTCTAATTTTATACATTAATCTATTGTCAGTTTTAGGTCTACTTATGTAAGTCTATTGCATGTCAGTTGTTTTATATTGAGACTTACTTTAGTTCTTCCACACTATGGTGTCTGTCGGGGTGCTGCATATAGTTTTATTGTCTGTGTGGTCTTCTGTTCCTGTACTCTTTGTGGCATTCGTCAGGAATTTTGTCTGTTAGTGCGTTCAGTATGTCCCAAAGTTCAGGTGTTCTGATCGCATCGTATATGTGTTCCTCTGTCTGTAGGTGTTGTATCCCAGGTGTGTTCCTGTGCTGTCTGTATTTCCCGCAGAATAGGATTGTGTGTTCGGGGGTTCCCATACCTCCACATGTACACGTTGATGTGTCTCTAAGACTCACGCGATTTAAGTGCGTGGGATAAGGTCCGTGGCCAGTCAAGAAATGCACCATGCCGCGGCTAGGATCGGCATGTTTCATTCTTAATCTTTCCGTTATGTTCGGAAAAAATGTATAGACTCTCCGTCCCTTACCACTTGTGGACCATTCCTTTTGCCATGTGTCGATTTTCCATTTTTTGAGGTCCCGCTTATTGTTCAGCGGGGAACCAGTCAATATGTTGACCTGGACTAGTCTACCCATCTTTAACCAGTACAGAGCGGCCCGATATTTGATTGTGATATCTATCGGGAAGATTCCTAGCACGACACACAGTGCTTCAACTGATGTAGTGCCGAAGGCTCCCGATAGTCGCAGAAGGGCGCTTCTCTGCCCTCGCCTAACCGCTGTTCTGTTTGTGGCGAGGTTGAGCCTGTGCGCCCATGTACTGGCCGCAAAGCTTAGCACTGATTCGAAGAGTGCGCAGTGGTAGGTTCGTGTGACTGACGGAGGAAGTCTGTATTGTCCTGAATTAATCCTTGCCAGTTTATGTAGTAATTTTTCTGCCTTGTTTGTTGTTATTCTGATATGTTCATGGAAGTTCAGCTTCTCATCTATGTATACGCCCAAGTAGCGGGTTACCGTAATTCTCTTTATGTTGTTGTTCTGTATTTTAATAGATGGATTGCGTATGAGTTGCCCTTTGAGCAGTGTGTATGTTGTTTTGTTGCCCGCTATCTTGAGCTTGTTTGTGTTGCACCATTGTGTTATTGTTTGCAGTGTGCCACTCGCCTTCTCCTCTAGCTGGGCTCTTGTATTTGCTGAGACAACCACCAGTAGGTCATCTGCATAGGCGACAGCACCGTCTGTCCTCATATCCTCCTCCAGCAGTTGCAGGAGAGGTTCAAAAATTATGCCCCAGAAGATGGGTCCACAGATCGATCCCTGCGGACATCCCTTGGTAATTTTCCTTATTACCTTCCGGTTGCCCACGCGCCATTCCATTATTCTGTCTCTGCAGTAGTCTAAAAGACTGTTGTATAGGGCTGCGGGTACTTCCATCTGGCGTAACCTCAGAAACAGTGCTGGCCACCACAGGTTGTCAAATGCTCCTGCGATGTCTATCATGATTGCCAAAGAGTATGTTTTATCTGTGTTTTGTGTGATTTCTAAAGCTCTGTTTATTGCATCATCGATGCTTTTCCCTTTCCGCAATCCAAACTGGTGGGGATTCATTCCAAGTAGGGTTCTGTGAGCCTGCAAGCGGTCACACAGTAGCCTCTCTTGGATTTTTGCCATGGTGTTTATGAGGCATATTGGTCTGTAGGATTTCGGATCTGATTGGTCTCTATCTGATGATTTTCGTATGATGACTGCATTTGAGGTTTTCCAGACTGTCGGTACACGGCCTAGCCTTAAGGCGTCGTTTAGTAGTTCTGTTAAGTATGGGGTGATCTGTGGTGCTAGCCTCTTAAGCACTTCTGCATGGATCCTGTCGGGTCCAGGTGCTTTTTTTATTCCTTAGCTCTCTTATCGCTACCGCAACTTCCTCGTGCGCAAAGGGACAGATGACGGCGTCGATGCTATACTGTTCATGAAGTTCTTGTCTGAGTGTGATCTGTTCCTGTGTGTCTGAGTCTGTGGCATCTTCCGGGAGGAGTTTGTTCAGCAGATATTGTGCTTTGTTTCTCCATCCCACTGTCATTGTGCCGTCATCCTGCCGTAGCGTGCTTAATGCCAATGGGGTCTTTATTTTTTCTGTCAGGATCTTGCATTGTTCCCCCCAGATATTCTGTTGTGTGTGTGTGGTCAAGTAGCTCTCCCAATGTTGTTTCCTGGTCTGAAATAATGTCTTTTTGAAGAGTTCTTTGGCTTCCCTATATGCAGCTAGTCTTAGTAGTTTGTCTCTTTGTATCCATGTCCTCTGGTATAGTTATCGTTTCCTTGTCATGTCACGTTTGGGTCTGGTTAATTCGTCTGACAATGGTGTTTCCCGTTGATTGCTGTGTGTGTGCGTAGGTATTGTTGTTTCTCGTGCTGTTTGGATGATATGTGTCAGTTTGTGTGCTCTGCAGTCCACGCTTCCCTGTATGTTGTAGATATTCTCATTTTGAACAATTTGTTGCAGTCTGTTCCAATTCGCTCTTTTAAAGTTGAAGTGTGTTGTATTGTGTGTGGTGCGATAATTGTTTGTTGTGAGACTTATTTCTATTATGTTGTGATCACTTGTGGTCAGAGAGTCGTGTATGGTCCATCTTTGCAGTCGTCCTAATGTTCTGTCATTCGCCAGAGTAATATCGATTTTGGTGGCAGATCCGCCTGCACCTCTGTATGTAGGTGTAGGTCCGTCTTCATTTATAATATGTAGTTGTGTCTCCTGTATGACGTCGTTGACTTTCCGTCCTCTGTCGTCCGTTCTGTCCGAGTGCCATAGTGTGGATTTAGCGTTGATATCTGCACATATAATTAGGTTCTTATTTCTAGAGTACTCAGCAATGTCTTGTATCATATGTAGGTATGGCTCTATGTCGTCACTGTACTGTGCGTATAGTGAAGAGACCACCCATGTGTCTCGACCCTTAGTTATTTCTGCCGTGGCCAGATAACTGTTACATAGCTGCGTAATCTTAGTGATATTTAAAGTTTTGTTGAGGACAACTATGGCAGCCCTGTAGTTTCGTCTGTCTGAGATTGTGACAGCGTCCCAGGGTAGGTTAGTTAAGTTTCCCTGGGTTGTCACATAAGGTTCAGGCAGGCAGAGAATATCCGCCTGCAAGTCCAGAGCTACTCGCGGCAGTTCTGCACTAACGAGTGTGCTTCCATTAGCATTAAGTTGTATTATTTTCATGGGTGATTCACATGAAGGTAGAATTTGTGTCCTGTTTGCGAGTAGTCAAAGTCAGTTCTGCCATGTGCCCTCACTTGGTCCTTGAACACTTGGTGTGGGTTATATGTTTCCCCCCTCCGACTACACGCTAGTATGACTAATTGGGAAGGTTTACTGTAACCTGTGGACTTTCAACTTGACGATGAAACACAGAAATTGCGTAGGTATTGAATACAACTGGCACCCTGCCGACTTCTATCCGGCAGCGTAATGCTTCTAACTATCTGTGCTATGATTCATTCCTCGGATTCCAGTAATAGATTCCGATGGACATGGGAAGGTTTACTGCAACCTGTGGACCTTCAACTTGACGATGAAACACAAAAATTACGTCGGAATTGAAGACAACAGGCACCATGCCGACTTCTCTCCGGGAGGGTAATGCCTCCAACTGTCTGTGCTTTGATTCTTCCCTGGGATTCCAGTAACAGATTCCGATGGACATGGGAAGGTTTACTGTAACCTGTGGACCTTCAACTTGACGATGAAACACAGAAATTGCGTCGTATTTGAATACAACAGGCACCATGGAGACTTCTCTCCGGGAGAGTAATGCTTCTAACTATCTGTGCTATGATTCTTTCCTCGGATTCCAGTACTAGATTCCGATGGACATGGGCAGGTTTACTGTAACCTGTGGACCTTCAACTTGACCATGAAACACAGAAATTGCGTCGGAATTGAATACATCAGGCACCATGCTGATTTCTCTCCGGGAGAGTACTGCTTCTAACTGTCTGTGCTTCGAATCTTTCCAGGGATTCCAGTTATAGATTCCGGTGTACATGGGAAGGTAAACTGTAACCTGTGGACCTTCAACCTGACGATGAAGCACAGAAATTGCGTCGGAATGGAATACAACAGGCACCATGCCGACTTCTCTCCGGGAGCGTAAGGCTTCTAACTGTTTGTGCTTTTATTCTTTCCTGGATTTGCAGTAATATATTCCGATGGACATGGGAAGGTTTACTGTAACCTGTGGACCTTCAACTTGACGATGAAACACAAAAATTACGTCGGAATTGAAGACAACAGGCACCATGCCGACTTGTCTTCGGGAGGGTAATGCCTCTAACTGTCTGTGCTCTGATTCTTTCCTGGGTTTCCAGTAATAGATTCCGGTGGACATGGGAAGGTTAACTGTAACCTGTGGACCTTCAACTTGACGATGAAACACAGACATAGCGTCGGAACCTAATACAAAAGGCACCATGCCGACTTCTCTCCAGGAGAGTAATGCTTCTAACTGTATGTGCTTTGATTCTTTCCTGGGATTCCAGTAATAGATTACGATGGACGTGGGAAGGTTTACTGTAACCTGTGGACCTTCAACGTGACGATTAAACACAGAAATTGCGTCGGAATTGCATACAACTGGCACCATGCCGACTTCTGTCCGGGAGAGTAATACTTCTAACTGTCTGCGCTTCGATTCTTTCCCGGGATTCCAGAAACAGATTCCGATGGACATGGGAAGGTTTACTGTAACATGTGGACCTTCAACTTGACGATGAAACACAGAAATTGCGTCGGAATTAAAACCAACAGGCACCATGCCGACTTATGTCCAGGAGAGTAATGCTTCTAACTGTCTGTGCTTTGATTCATTCCTGGGATTCCAGTAATAGATTCCGATGGACTTGGGAAGGTTTACTGTCACCTGTGGACCTTCAACTTGACGATGAAACACAGAAATTGCGTCGGAAAATAATACAACAGGCACCATGCCGACTTCTGTCCGGGAGAGTAATACTTCTAAATGTCTATGCTTTGATTCATTCCTGGGAATCCAGAAATAGGTTCCGATGGACATGGGAAGGTTTACTGTAACCAGTGGACCTTCAACTTGACGATGAAACACAGAAATTGCGTCGGAAAATAATACAACAGGCACCATGCCGACTTCTGTCCGGGAGAGTAATACTTCTATCTGTCTGTGATTTGATTCTTTCCTGGGATTCCAGTAATAGATTCCGATGGACATGGGAAGCTTTACTGTAACCTGTGGACCTTCAACTTGACGATGAAACACAGAAATTGATTCGGAAGCTTATACAACAGGCACCATGCCCAGTTCTCTCCGGGTGCGTAATGCTTCTAAATGTCTGTGCTTTGATTCTTTCCTGGGATTCCGTAAATACACTCCTGGAAATTGAAATAAGAACACCGTGAATTCATTGTCCCAGGAAGGGGAACTTTATTGACACATTCCTGGGGTCAGATACATCACATGATCACACTGACAGAACCACAGGCACATAGACACAGGCAACAGAGCATGCACAAAGTTGGCACTAGTACAGTGTATATCCACCTTTCGCAGCAATGCAGGCTGCTATTCTCCCATGGAGACGATCGTAGAGATGCTGGATGTAGTCCTGTGGAACGGCTTGCCATGCCATTTCCACCTGGCGCCTCAGTTGGACCAGCGTTCGTGCTGGACGTGCAGACCGCGTGAGACGACGCTTCATCCAGTCCCAAACATGCTCAATGGGGGACAGATCCGGAGATCTTGCTGGCCAGGGTAGTTGACTTACACCTTCTAGAGCACGTTGGGTGGCACGGGATACATGCGGACGTGCATTGTCCTGTTGGAACAGCAAGTTCCCTTGCCGGTCTAGGAATGGTAGAACGATGGGTTCGATGACGGTTTGGATGTACCGTGCACTATTCAGTGTCCCCTCGACGATCACCAGTGGTGTACGGCCAGTGTAGGAGATCGCTCCCCACACCATGATGCCGGGTGTTGGCCCTGTGTGCCTCGGTCGTATGCAGTCCTGATTGTGGCGCTCACCTGCACGGCGCCAAACACGCATACGACCATCATTGGCACCAAGGCAGAAGCGACTCTCATCGCTGAAGACGACACGTCTCCATTCGTCCCTCCATTCACGCCTGTCGCGACACCACTGGAGGCGGGCTGCACGATGTTGGGGCGTGAGCGGAAGACGGCCTAACGGTGTGCGGGACTGTAGCCCAGCTTCATGGAGACGGTTGCGAATGGTCCTCGCCGATACCCCAGGAGCAACAGTGTCCCTAATTTGCTGGGAAGTGGCGGTGCGGTCCCCTACGGCACTGCGTAGGATCCTACGGTCTTGGCGTGCATCCGTGCGTCGCTGCGGTCCGGTCCCAGGTCGACGGGCATGTGCACCTTCCGCCGACCACTGGCGACAACATCGATGTACTGTGGAGACCTCACGCCCCACGTGTTGAGCAATTCGGCGGTACGTCCACTCGGCCTCCCGCATGCCCACTATACGCCCTCGCTCAAAGTCCGTCAACTGCACATACGGTTCACGTCCACGCTGTCGCGGCATGCTACCAGTGTCAAATCCTGCGATGGAGCTCCGTATGCCACGGCAAACTGGCTGACACTGACGGCGGCGGTGCACAAATGCTGCGCAGCTAGCGCCATTCGACGGCCAACACCGCGGTTCCTGGTGTGTCCGCTGTGCCGTGCGTGTGATCATTGCTTGTACAGCCCTCTCGCAGTGTCCGGAGCAAGTATGGTGGGTCTGACACACCGGTGTCAATGTGTTCTTTTTTCCATTTCCAGGAGTGTAGATTCCGATGGACATGGGAAGGTTTACTGAAACCTGTGGACCTTCAACTTGACGATGTAACACAGAAATTACGACGGAATTGAATACAACAGGCACCATGCCGACGTCTCTTCTGGAGAGAAATGCTTCTAACTGTCTGTGTTTTGATTCTTTCCTGGGATTCCAGCAATAATTTCCGATGGACATGGGAAGGTTTACTGTAACCTGTTGACCTTCAACTTGACGATGAAACACAGAAATTGCGTCGGAATTGAATACAACTGGCACCATGCCGATTTTTGTCCGGGAGAGTAATGGTTCTAACTTTCTGTGCTTGGATTCTTTCCTGGGATACCAGTAATAGATTCCGATGGGCATGGAAAGGTTTACTGTAACCTGTGGACCTTCAACGTGAAGATGAAACACAGAAATTGCGTCGGAACTGAATACAACAGTCACCATGTCGACTTCTCTCCGGGAGAGTAATGCCTCTAACAGTCTGTGCTATGATTCTTTCCTGGGATTCCAGTTATTGATTCCGATGGACATGGGAAGGTTTACTGTAACCTGTGGACCTCCAACTTGACGATGAAACACAGAAATTGCGTCGGAATTGAATAAAACAGGCACCATGCCGACTTCTCTCAGGGAGAGTAATGCTTCTAAATGTCTGTGCTTTGATTCTTTCCTGGGATTCCAGTAATAGATGCCGATGCACATGGGAAGGTTTACTGTAACCTGTGGACCTTCAACTTGACGATGAAACACAGAAATTGAATCGGAATTGAGAACAACAGGAACCATGCCGTCTTCTGGCCAGGAGAGAAATGCTTCTAACTGTCTGTGTTTTGATACTATCCTGGGATTCCAGTAATAATTTCCGATGGACATGGGAAGGTTTACTGTAACCTGCTGACCTTCAAGTTGACGAAGAAACACAGAAATTGTGTCGGAATTAAATACAACAGGCACCATGCCGACTTCTGTCCGGGAGAGTAATGCTTATAACTGTCTGTGCTTTGATTCTTTCCTGGGATTCCAGTAATAGATTCCGATTTACATGGGAAGGTTTACTGTAACCTGTGGACCTTCAACTTGACGATGAAACACAGAAATTGCGTCGGAATTGAATACAACAGTCACCATGCCGACTTCTCTCCGGGAGAGTAATGCTTATAACTGTCTGTGTTTTTGATTCATTCCTGGGATTCCAGTAATAGATTCCGATGGACATGGGAAGGTTTACTGTAACCTGTGGACCTTCAACTTGACAATGAAACACAGAAATTGCTTCGGAACCTAATACAACAGGCATCATGCCGACTTCTCTCCGGGAGAGTAATGCGTCCAACTGTCCGTGCTTTGATTCATTCCTGGGATTCCAGTAATAGATTCCGATGGGCATGGGAAGGTTTACTGTAACCTGTGGACCTTCAACTTGACGATGAAACACAGAATTTACGTCGGAACCTAATACAATAGGCAACATGCCGACTTCTCCCCGGGAGAGTAATGCTTCTGACTGTCGGTGATTTGATTTTATCCTGGGATTCCAGTAATAGATTCCGATGGACTTGGGAAGGTTTACTGTAACCGGTGGACCTTCAACTTGACGATAAAACATAGAAATTGCGTCGGAATTGAAACCAAAAGGCACCAAGCGGACTTCTGTCAGAGAGAGTAATGCTTCTAACTGTCTGTGCTTTGACTCTTTCCTGGGATTCCAGTAATAGATTCCGACGGACATGGGAAGGTTTACTGTAACCTAAGGACGATCAACTTGACGATGAAACACAGAAATTGCGTCGGAATTGAATACAACAGGCACCTTGCCGACTTCTCTCCAGGAGACTAATGATACTAACTGTCTGGGCATTGATTCAATCCTGGGATTCCAGTAATATATTCCGATGGACATGGGGAGGTATACTGTAACTTGTGGAACTTCAACTTGACGATGAAACACAGAAATTGCGTCGGAATTGAATACAACAGGCACCTTGCAGACTTCTCTCAAGGAGACTAATGCTACTAACTGTCTGGGCATTGATTCAATCCTGGGATTCCAGTAATATATTCCGATGGACATGTGGAGGTATACTGTAACTTGTGGAACTTCAACTTGACGATGAAACACAGAAATTGCGTGGGAAATAATACAAAAGGCACAATGCAGACTTCTGTCCGGGAGAGTAGTGCTTCTAACTGTCTGTGCTTTGATTCTTACCTGGGATTCTAGTAATAGATTCCGATGGACATGGGAAGGTTTACTCTAACCTGTGGACCGTCAACTTGACGATGAAACACAGAAATTGCGTCGAACCTAATACAAAAGGCAGAATGCTGATCTCTGCGGCAGGGTAACGCTTCTAACTGTGCGTGCTTTTATTCTTTCCAGGAATTCCAGTAATAAATTCCGATGGACATGGGAATGTTTACTGTAACCTGTGGACCTTCAACTTGACGATGATTCTCAGAAATTGCGTCGGAATTGAAAACAAAAAGCACCAAGCTGACTTCTCTCCAGGTGAGTAATGCTACTAACAGTCTGAGCATTGTTTTCTTTCCTGGGATTCCAGTAACAGATTCCGATGGACATGGGAAGGTTTACTGTAGCCCGTGGACCTACAACTTGACGATGAAACTCAGAAATTCCGTCGGAATTGAATGCAACAGGCACCATGCCGACTTCTCTCCGGGAGAGTAATGCTTCTAACAGTCTGTGCTTTGATTCTATCCTGGGATTCCAGCATCAGATTCCATTGAACAAGGGAAGGATAACTTTAACCTGTGGACCTTCAACTTGACGATGAAACACAGAAATTGCGTCGGAAATGAATACAACAGTCACCATGCCGAATTCTGTCCGGGAGAGTAATGTTTCTAACTGGCTGTACTTTGATTCTTTCCTCGGAATGCAGTATTAGATTTGGATGGACTTGGGAAGGTTTACTGTAACCTGTGGACCTTCAACGTGACGATGAAACACAGAAATTGCGTCGGAATTGAAAACAACATGCACCATGCCGACTTCTGTCCGGGAGAGTAATGCTTCAAATTGTCTGTGCTTTGATTCTTTCCTGATATTCCAGTAATAGATTCCGATGGCCTTGGGAATGTTTTCTGAAACCTGTGGACCTTCAAGGTGACGATGAAACACAGAAATTGCGTCGGAACTGAATACAACAGGCACCATGCCGACTTCTGTCCATGAGAGTAATGCTTCTAACAGTCTGGGCTTTGTTTTCTTTCCTGGGATTCCAGTAACAGATTCCGATGGACATGGGAAGGTTTACTGTAACCTGTGGACCTTCAACTTGACGATGAAACACAGATATTGCGTAGGAACTGAATACATCAGGCACCATGCCGACTTCTGTCCGGGAGAGTAATGCTTCTAACTGTCTGTGATTTGAATCTATCCTGGGATTCCAGTAATAGATTCCGATGGACATGGGAAGGTTTACTGTAACCTGTGGACCTTCAACTTGACGATGAAATACAGAATTTGCTTCGGAACCTATCACAACAGACACAATGCCAACTTCTCTCCGGGAGAGTAATGCTTCTAACTGTATGTGCTTTGATTCTTTCCTGGGATTCCAGTAATAGATTCCGATGGACATGGGAAGGTGTACTGTAACCTGTGGACCTTCAACTTGACGATGAAACACAGAAATTGCGTCGGAATTGAATACAACAGGCACCATGCCGTCTTCTGTCCGGGAGAGTAATGCTTCTAACTGTCTGTGCTTTGATTCTTCCCTGGGATTCCAGTAATAGATTCCGATGGACATGGGAAGGTTTACTGTAACCTGTGGACCTTCAACGTGACGATGAAAGACAGAAATTGTGTCGGAATTGAATATAACGGGCACCATGCCGACTTCTCTAAGGGAGAGTAATGCTTCTAACTGTCTGTGGTTTGAATCTTTCCTGGAATTCCAGTTATAGATTCCCATGGACATGGGAAAGTTTCCTGTGACCTGTGGACCTTCAAATTGACGATGAAACACAGAAATTGCGTCGGAATAGAATACAATAGGCACTATGCCGACTTCTGTCCGGGAGAATAATGCTTCTAGCTGTCTGTGCTATGACTTTTTCCTGGGATTCCAGTAATATATTCCGATGGACATGTGAAGGTTTACTGTAGCCTGTGGACCTTCAACTTGATGATGAAACACAGAAATTGCGTGGGAATTGAATACAACAGGCACCATGCCGACTTCTGTCCGGGAGAGTAATGCTTCTAACGGTCTGTGCTTTTATTCTTTCCTAGGATTCCAGTAATAGATTCCAATGGACATGGGAAGGTTTACTGTAACATGTGGACCTTCAACGTGACGATGATACACAGAAATTGCGACGGAATTAAAAACGACAGGCACCATGTCGTTTTCTGTCCGGGAGAGTAATGCTTCAAATTGTCTGTGCTTTGACTCTTTAATGGGACTCCAGTAATAGATTCCGATGGCCTTGGGAAGGTTTTCTGTAACCTGTACACCTTCAACCTGCCGATGAAACACAGAAATTGCGGCGGTATTGAATACCACAGGCACCATGGCGACTTCTGTCCGGGAGAGTAATGCTTCTAACTGTCTGTGCTTTGATTCTTTCCTGGGATTGCAGTAATAAATTCCGATGGACATGGGAAGCTTTACTGTATCCCCTGGACCTTCAACTTGACGATGAAACACAGAATATGCGTCGGAATTGAATATAACAGGCACCATGCCGACTTCTCTCCGGGAGAGTAATGCTTTTAACTGTCTATCCTTTGATTCTTTCCTGGGATTCCAGTAATAGATTCCGATGGACATGGGAAGGTTTACTGTTACCTGTGAACCTTTAACTTGACGATGAAACGCAGAAATTGTGTCGGAATTGAATACAACAGACACCTTGCCGACTTCTCTCCGGGAGTGTAATGCTTCTAACTGTATGTGTTTTAATCTTTCCTGGGATTCCAGTAATAGTTTCCGATGGATATGGGAAGGTATTCTGTAACCTGTGGACCTGCAACTTGACGATGAAACACAGAAATTGCATCTAAAATAATACAAAAGGCATCATGCCGACATCTGTCCGAGATTGTAATGCTTCTAACTGTCTGTGCTTTGATTCTTTCCTGGGATTCTAGTAGTAGATTCCGATGGACATGGGAAGGTTTACTCTAACCTGTGGACCTACAACTTGACGATGAGACTCAGAAATTGCGTCGGATTTGAATACAACAGGCACCATGTCGACTTCTCTCCGGGAGAGTAATGCCTCTAACAGTCTGTGCTTTGATTCTATCCTGGGATTCCAGCATCAGATTCCATTGAACATGGGCAGGATAACTGTAACCTGTGGACCTTCAACTTGACGATGAAACACAGAAATTGCGTCGGAAATGAATACAACAGTCACCAAGCCGACTTCTGTCCGGGAGAGTAATGTTTCTAACTGGCTGTGCTTTGAATCTTTCCTGGGATTGCAGTATTAGAATTCGATGGACTCGGGAAGGTTTACTGTAACCTGTGGACCTTCAACGTGACGATGAAACACAGAAATTGCGTCGGAATTGAAAACAACATGCACCATGCCGACTTCTGTCTGGGAGAGAAATGCTTCTAACTGTCTGGGGTTTGTTTTCTTTCCTGGGATTCCAATAACAGATTCCGATGGACATGGGAAGGTTTACTGTAACCTGTAGACCTTCAACTTGACGATGAAACACAGATATTGCGTCGGAACTGAATACAACAGGCACCATGCCGACTTCTGTCCGGGAGAGTAATGCTTCTAACTGTCTGTGCTTTGATTTTTCCCTGGGATTCCAGTAATAGATTCCGATGGACATGCGAAGGTGAACTCTAACCTGTGGATCTTCAACTTGACGATGAAACACAGAAATTGCGTCGGAATTGAATACAAAAGGCGCCATGCCGACTTCTGTCCGGGAGAGTAATGCTTCTAACTGTCTGTGCTTTGATTCTTCCCTGGGATTCCAGTAATAGATTCCGATGGACATGGGAAGGTTCACTGTAACCTGTGGACCTTCAACTTGACGATGAAAGACAGAAATTGTGTCGGAATTGAATACAACGGGCATCATGCCGACTTCTCTAAGGGAGAGTAATGCTTCTAACTGTCTGTGCTTTGTTTCTTTCCTGGGATTCCAGTAATAGAATCCGATGGACATGGGAAGGTATACTGTAACCAGTGGCCCTTCAACTTGTCGATGAAACAGAGAAATTGCGTTGGAATTGAATAAACAGGCACCATGCCGACTTCTCTCCGGGAGAGTATTGCTTCTAAATGTCTGTGCTTTGATTCTTTCCTGGGATTCCAGAAATAGATTCCAATTGATATGGGAACGTTTACTGTGACCTGTGGACCTTCAACGTGACGATGAATCACAGAAATTGCGTCGGTATTGAATACAACAGGCACCATGCCGACTTCTCTCCGGGAGAGTAATGCTTCTAACTGTCTGTGCTTCGATTCCTCCCTGGGATTTCAGTAATAGATTCCGAAGGACACAGGAATGTTTACTGTAACCTGAGGACCTTCAACGTGACGATGAAACACAAAAAATGCGTCGGAATTGAATATAACAGGCACCATGCCGACTTCTCTCTTGGAGAGTAATGCTTGTAAATGTCTGTGATTTGATTCTTTCCTGGGATTCCAGAAAAAGATTCCGATTGATATGGGAAGATTTACTGTATCCTGTGGACCTTCAACGTGACGATGAAACACAGAAATTGCGTCGGAATTGAATACAACAGGCACCATGCCGACTTCTGTCCGAGAGAGTAATGCTTCTAACTGGCTGTGCTTTGTTTCTTTCCTGGGATTCCAGTAATAGATTCCAAAGGACATGGGAAGGTTTACTGTAGACTGTGGACCTTTAATTTTACGATGAAACACAGAAATTGCTTCGGAACTTAATATAACGGGCACCATGCCGACTTCTCTCCGGGAGAGTAATGCTTCTAAATGTCTGTGCTTTGATTCATTCCTGGGAATCCAGAAATAGGTTCCGATGGACATGGGAAGGGTTACTGTAACCAGTGGACCTTCAACTTGACGATGAAACACAGAAATTGCGTCGGAAAATAATACAACAGGCACCACGCCGACTTCTGTCCGGGAGAGTAATACTTCTATCTGTCTGTGATTTGATTCTTTCCTGGGATTCCAGTAATAGATTCCGATGGACATGGGAAGCTTTACTGTAACCTGTGGACCTTCAACTTGACGATGAAACACAGAAATTGATTCGGAACCTTATACAACAGGCACCATGCCCAGTTCTCTCCGGGTGCGTAAGGCTTCTAAATGTCTGTGCTTTGATTCTTTCCTGGGATTCCGTAAATACACTCCAGGAAATTGAAATAAGAACACCGTGAATTCATTGTCCCAGGAAGGGGAAACTTTATTGACACATTCCTGGGGTCAGATACATCACATGATCACACTGACAGAACCACAGGCACATAGACACAGGCAACAGAGCATGCACAAAGTCGGCACTAGTACAGTGTATATCCACCTTTCGCAGCAATGCAGGCTGCTATTCTCCCATGGAGACGATCGTAGAGATGCTGGACAAAGTCCTGTGGAACGGCTTGCCATGCCATTTCCACCTGGCGCCTCAGTTGGACCAGCGTTCGTGCTGGACGTGCAGACCGCGTGAGACGACGCTTCATCCTGTCCCAAACATGCTCAATGGGGGACAGATCCGGAGATCTTGCTGGCCAGGGTAGTTGACTTACACCTTCTAGAGCACGTTGGGTGGCACGGGATACATGCGGACGTGCATTGTCCTGTTGGAACAGCAAGTTCCCTTGCCGGTCTAGGAATGGTAGAACGATGGGTTCGATGACGGTTTGGATGTACCGTGCACTATTCAGTGTCCCCTCGACGATCACCAGTGGTGTACGGCCAGTGTACTAGATCGTTCCCCACACCATGATGCCGGGTGTTGGCCCTGTGTGCCTCGGTCGTATGCAGTCCTGATTGTGGCGCTCACCTGCACGGCGCCAAACACGCATACGACCATCATTGGCACCAAGGCAGAAGCGACTCTCATCGCTGAAGACGACACGTCTCCATTCGTCCCTCCATTCACGCCTGTCGCGACACCACTGGAGGCGGGCTGCACGATGTTGGGGCGTGAGCGGAAGACGGCCTAACGGTGTGCGGGACTGTAGCCCAGCTTCATGGAGACGGTTGCGAATGGTCCTCGCCGATACCCCAGGAGCAACAGTGTCCCTAATTTGCTGGGAAGTGGCGGTGCGGTCCCCTACGGCACTGCGTAGGATCCTACGGTCTTGGCGTGCATCCGTGCGTCGCTGCGGTCCGGTCCCAGGTCGACGGGCACGTGCACCTTCCGCCGACCACTGGCGACAACATCGATGTACTGTGGAGACCTCACGCCCCACGTGTTGAGCAATTCGGCGGTACGTCCACCCGGCCTCCCGCATGCCCACTATACGCCCTCGCTCAAAGTCCGTCAACTGCACATACGGTTCACGTCCACGCTGTCGCGGCATGCTACCAGTGTTAAATACTGCGATGGAGCTCCGTATGCCACGGCAAACTGGCTGACACTGACGGCGGCGGTGCACAAATGCTGCGCAGCTAGCGCCATTCGACGGCCAACACCGCGGTTCCTGGTGTGTCCGCTGTGCCGTGCGTGTGATCATTGCTTGTACAGCCCTCTCGCAGTGTCCGGAGCAAATATGGTGGGTCTGACACACCGGTGTCAATGTGTTCTTTTTTCCATTTCCAGGAGTGTAGATTCCGATGGATATGGGAAGGTTTACTGAAACCTGTGGACCTTCAACTTGACGATGTAACACAGAAATTACGACGGAATTCAATACAACAGGCACCATGCCGACGTCTCTTCTGGAGAGAAATGCTTCTAACTGTCTGTGTTTTGATTCTTTCCTGGGATTCCAGCAATAATTTCCGATGGACATGGGAAGGTTTACTGTAACCTGTTGACCTTCAACTTGACGATGAAACACAGAAATTGCGTCGGAATTGAATACAACTGGCACCATGCCGATTTCTGTCCGGGAGAGTAATGGTTCTAACTTTCTGTGCTTGGATTCTTTCCTGGGATACCAGTAATAGATTCCGATGGGCATGGAAAGGTTTACTGTAACCTGTGGACCTTCAACGTGAAGATGAAACACAGAAATTGCGTCGGAACTGAAGACAACAGTCACCATGTCGACTTCTCTCCGGGAGAGTAATGCCTCTAACTGTCTGTGCTATGATTCTTTCCTGGGATTCCAGTTATTGATTCCGATGGACATGGGAAGGTTTACTGTAAACTGTGGACCTCCAACTTGACGATGAAACACAGAAATTGCGTCGGAATTGAATAAAACAGGCACCATGCCGACTTCTCTCAGGGAGAGTAATGCTTCTAAATGTCTGTGCTTTGATTCTTTCCTGGGATTCCAGTAATAGATGCCGATGCACATGGGAAGGTTTACTGTAACCTGTGGACCTTCAACTTGACGATGAAACACAGAAATTGCATCGGAATTGAGAACAACAGGAACCATGCCGTCTTATGGCCAGGAGAGAAATGCTTCTAACTGTCTGTGCTAGGATTTTTTCCAGGGATACCAGTAATAGATTCCGATGGACATGGGAATGATTACTGTAACCTGTGGACCTTCAACATGACGATAAAACACAGAAATTGCGTCGGAATTGAATACAACAGTCACCATGCCGACTTCTCTCCGGGAGAGTAATGCTTATAACTGTCTGTGCTTTGATTCTTTCCTGGGATTCCAGTAATAGATTCCGATTTACATGGGAAGGTTTACTGTAACCTGTGGACCTTCAACTTGACGATGAAACACAGAAATTGCGTCGGAACTGAATACAACAGTCACCATGGCGACTTCTCTCCGGGAGAGTAGTGCCTTTAACTGTCTGTGCTTTGATTCTTTCCTGGGATTCCAGTTATTGATTCCGATGGACATGGGAAGGTTTACTGTAACCTGTGGACCTCCAACTTGACGATGAAACACAGAAATTGCGTCGAAATTGAATAAAACAAGGACCATGCCGACTTCTCTCCGGGAGAGTAATGCTTCTAAATGTCTGTGCTTTGATTCTTTTCTGGGATTCCAGTAATAGATGCCGATGCACATGGGAAGGTTTACTGTAACCTGTGGACCTTCAACTTGACGATGAAACACAGAAATTGCATCGGAATTGAGTACAACAGGAACCATGCCGTCTTCTGTCCGGGAGAGAAATGCTTCTAACTGTCTGTGTTTTGATTCTATCCTTTGATTCCAGTAATAATTTCCGATGGACATGGGAAGGTTTACTGTAACCTGTTGACCTTCAACTTGACGAAGAAACACAGAAATTGTGTCGGAATTGAATACAACAGGCACCATGCCGACTTCTGTCCGGGTGAGTAATGCTTCTAACTGTCTGTTCTAGGATTTTTTCCAGGGATACCAGTAATAGATTCCGATGGACATGGGAAGGTTTACTGTAACCTGTGGACCTTCAACATGAAGATAAAACACAGAAATTGCGTCGGAATTGAATACAAGAGTCACCATGCCGACTTTTCTCCGGGAGAGTAATGCTTATAACTGTCTGTGTTTTTGATTCTTTCCTGGGATTCCAGTAATAGATTCCGATGGACATGGGAAGGTTTACTGTAACCTGTGGACCTTCAACTTGACGATGAAACACAGAAATTGCGTCGGAATTGAATATAACAGGCATCATGCCGACTTCTCTCCGGGAGAGTAATGCGTCCAACTGTCCGTGTTTTGATTCATTCCTGGGATTCCAGTAATAGATTCCGATGGGCATGGGAAGGTTTACTGAAACCTGTGGACCTTCAACATGACGATGAAACACATAAATTGCGTCGGAAGTGAATACAACAGGCACCATGCCGACTTCTGTCCGGGAGAGTAATGCTTCTAAAAAATGGTTCAAATGGCTCTGAGCACTATGGGACTCAACTGCTGTGGTCATAAGTCCCCTAGAACTTAAAAATACTTAAACCTAACTAACCTAAGGACAGCACACAACACCCAGCCATCACGAGGCAGAGAAAATCCCTGACCCCGCCGGGAATCGAACCCGGGAACCCGGGCGTGGGAAGCGAGAACGCTACCGCACGACCACGAGATGCGGGCAATGCTTCTAAATGTCTGTGCTTTGTTTCTTTCCTGGGATTCCAGTAATAGATTCCGATAGACATGGGAAGGTTTACTGTCACCTGTGGACCTTGAACTTCACGATGAAACACAGAAATTGCGTCGGAATGGAATACAACAGGCACCATGCCGACTTCTTTTCTTGAGAGTAATGCTTCTAACTGTCTGCGCTTTGATTCTTTCCTGGGATTCCAGTAATAGATTCCGATGGACATGGGAAGGTTTACTGAAACCTGTGGACCTTCAATTAGACGATGAAACAGAGAAATTGCGTCGGAATATAAAACAACAGGCACCATGCCGACTTCTGCCGGGAGAGTTATGCTTCTACCTGTCTGTGCTTTGATTCTTTCCAGGGATTCCAGTAATAGGTTCCGATGGACATGGGAAGGTTTACTACAACCTGTGGACCTTCAACTTTACGATGAAACACAGAAATTGCTTCGGAACCTAATACAACAGGCACCATGCCGACTTCTCTCCGGGTGAGTAATGCATCTAAATGTCTGTGCTTCGATTCATTCCTGGGAATCCAGAAATAGGTGCCGATGGACATATGAATGTTTACTGTAACCTGTGGACCTTCAACTTGACGACGAAACACAGAAATTGAGTCGGAATTGAATACAACAGGTACCATGCCGACTTCTGCCGGGAGAGTAATGCTTCTACCTGTCTCTGCTTTGATTCTTTCCAGGGATTCCAGTAACAGATTTCGATGGTCATGGAATGGTTTACTGTCACCTGTGGGCCATCAACTTGACGATGACTGACAGAAATTCCTTCGGAACCTAATACAACACGCACCATGCCGACTTCTCTCCGGGTGAGTAATGCTTCTAAATGTCTGTGCTTCGATTCATTCCTGGGAATCCAGAAATAGGTTCCGACGGACTTATGAAGGTTTACTGTAACCTGTGGACCTTCAACTTGATGATGAAACACAAAAATTGTGTCGGAATTGAATATAACAGGCACCATGACGACTTCTGTCCGGGAGAGTAATGCTTCTAACAGTCTGTGCTTTGATTCTTTCCTGGGATTCTAGTAATAAATTCAGACGGACATGGGAAGGTTTGCTTTAACCTGTGGACCTTCAATGTGACGATGAAACACAGAAATTGCGTCGGAATTGAATAAAACAGGCACCATGCCGACTTCTCTCCGGGAGAGTAATGCTTCTAAATGTCTGTGCTTTGATTCCTTCCTGGGATTCCAGTAATAAATGCCGATGCACATGGGAAGGTTTACTGCAACCTGTGGACCTTCAACTTGACGATGAAACACAGAATTTGCATCGGAATTGAGTACAACAGGAACCATGCTGTCTTCTGTCCGGGAGAGAAATGCTTCTAACTATCTGTGCTTTTATTCTATCCTGGGATTCCAGTAATAACTTCCGATTGACATGGGAAGGTTTACTGTAACCTGTTGACCTTCAACTTGACGAAGAAACACAGAAATTGTGTCGGAATTGAATACAACAGGCACCATGCCGACTTCTGTCCGGGAGAGTAATGCTTCTAACTGTCTGTGCTAGGATTTTTTCCAGGGATACCAGTAATAGATTCCAATGGACATGGGAAGGTTTACTGTAATCTGTGGACCTTCAACATGAAGATAAAACACAGAAATTGCGTCGGAATTGAATACAACAGTCACCATGCCGACTTCTCTCCGGGAGAGTAATGCTTATAACTGTCTGTGCTTTGATTCTTTCCTGGGATTCCAGTAATAGTTTCCGATGGACATGGGAAGGTTTACTGTGACCTGTGGACCTTCAACTTGACGATGAAACACAGAAATTGCGTCGGAGATGAATATAACAGGCACCATGACGACTTCTGTCCGGGAGAGTAATGCTTCTAACAGTCTGTGCTTTGATTCTTTCCTGGGATTCCAGTAATAGATTCCGATGGACATGGGAAGGTTTACTGTAACCTGTGGACCTTCAACTTGACAATGAAACACAGAAATTGCTTCGGAACCTAATACAACAGGCATCATGCCGACTTCTCTCCGGGAGAGTAATGCGTCCAACTGTCTGTGCTTTGATTCTTTCCTGGGATTCCAGTAATAGATTCCGATGGGCATGGGAAGGTTTACTGAAACCTGTGGACCTTCAACATGACGATGAAATAAAGAAATTGCGTCGGAATTGAATACAACAGGCACCATGCCGACTTCTGTCCGGGAGAGTAATGCTTCTAAATGTCTGTGCTTTGTTTCTTTCCTGGGATTCCAGTAATAGATTCCGATGGACATGGGAAGGTTTACTATAACCTGTGACCTTCAACTTGACGATGAAACACAGAAATTGCGTCGGAATTGAATACAACAGGCACCATGCCGACTTCTCTCCGGGAGAGTAATGCTTCTAAATGTCTGTGCTTTGATTCTTTCCTGGGATTCCAGTAATAGATTCCGATAGACATGGGAAGGTTTACTGTAACCTGTGGACCTTGAACTTCACGATGAAACACGGAAATTGCGTCGGAATGGAATACAACAGGCACCATGCCGACTTCTTTTCTGGAGAGTAATGCTTCTAAATGTCTGTGCTTTGATTCTTTCCTGGGATTCCAGTAATAGATTCCGATAGACATGGGAAGGTGTACTGTAACCTGTGGACCTTCAACTTGACGATGAAACACAGAAATTGAGTCGGAATTGAATACAACAGGAACCATGCCGACTTCTGCCGGGAGAGTAATGCTTCTAAATGTCTGTGCTTTGATTCTTCCCTGGGATTCCAGTAATAGATTCCGATAGACATGGGAAGGTTTACTGTAACCTGTGGACCTTGAAATTGACGATGAAACACGGAAATTGCGTCGGAATGGAATACAACAGGCACCATGCCGACTTCTCTTCTGGAGGTTAATGCTTCTAACTGTCTGCGCTTTGATTCTTTCCTGGGATTCCAGTAATAGATTCCGATGGACATGGGAAGGTTTACTGTAACCTGTGGACCTTCAACTTGACAATGAAACACAGAAATTGCTTCGGAACCTAATACAACAGGCATCATGCCGACTTCTCTCCGGGAGAGTAATGCGTCCAACTGTCCGTGCTTTGATTCTTTCCTGGGATTCCAGTAATAGATTCCGATGGGCATGGGAAGGTTTACGGAAACCTGTGGACCTTCAACATGACGATGAAACACAGAAATTGCGTCGGAATTGAATTCAACAGGCACCATGCCGACTTCTGTCCGGGAGAGTAATGCTTCTAAATGTCTGTGCTTTGTTTCTTTCCTGGGATTCCAGTAATAGATTCCGATGGACATGGTGAGGCTTACTATAACCTGTGACCTTCAACTTGACCATGAAACACAGAAATTGCGTGGGAACTGAATACAACAGGCACCATGCCGCTCTCTCTCCGGGAGAGTAATGCTTCTAACTGTCTGTGCTTTGATTCTTTCCTGGGATTCCAGTAATAGGTTGCGATGGACATGGGAAGCTTTACTGTGACCTGTGGACCTTCAACTTGACGATGAAATACAGAAATTGCGTCGGAATTGAATACTACAGGCACCATGCCGACTTATCTCCGGGAGAGAAATGCTTCTAACTGTATGTGCATTGATTCTTTCCTGGGATTACAGTAAAAATTTCCGATGGACATGGGAAGGTTTAATGTAACTTGTTGACCTTCAACTTGACGATGAAACACAGAAATTGCGTCGGAATTGAATACAACAGGCACCATGCCGACATCTCTCCGGGAGAGTAATGCTTCTAACTGTCTGTGCTCTGATTCTTTCCTGGGATTCCAGTAATAGATTCCGATGGACAGGGGAGGGTTTACTGTAACCTGTGGACCTTCAACTTGACGATGAAACACAGAAATTGCGTCGGAATTGAATACTACAGGCACCATGCCGACTTATCTCCGGGAGAGAAATGCTTCTAACTCTATGTGCATTGATTCTTTCCTGGGATTCCAGTATTAGATGCCGATGGTCATGGAAAGGTTTAGTGTAACCTGTGGACCTTCAACTTGACGATGAAACACAGAATTTGCGTCGGAATTGAATACAACAGGCACCATGCCGACTTCTCTATGGGAGAGTACTGCTTCTAACAGTCTGTGTTTTGATTCTTTCCTGGGATGCCAGTAGTAGATTCCGATGGACATGGGAAGGTTTACTGAAACTTGTGGACCTTCAATTTGACGATGAAACACAGCAATTTCGTCGGAAAATAATACAACAGGCACCATGCCGACTTCTGCCGGGAGAGTAATGCTTCTATCTGTCTGAGCTTTGATTCTTTCCAGGGATTATAGTAATAGATTCCGATGGACATGGGAAGGTTTACTGAAACCTGTGGACCTTCAGTTTGACGATGAAACACAGAAATTGCGTCGGAATATAATACAACAGGAACCATTCCGACATCTGCCGGGAGAGTAATGCTTCTATCTGTCCGTGCTTTGATGCTTTCCAGGGATTCCAGTAGTAGATTCCGATGGACATGGGAAGGGTTACTGTAACCTGTGGACCTTCAACTTTACGATGAAACACAGCAATTGCTTCGGAACCTAAAACAACAGGCACCATGCAGACTTCTCTCCGGGAGAGAAATGCTTTTATATGTCTGTGCTTTGATTCATTCCTGGGAATCCAGAAATAGGTTCCGATGGACATGGGAAGGTTTACTGTAACCTGTGGACCTTCAACTTGACGATGAAACACAGAAATTGCGTCGGAATATAATACAACAGGCACCATGCCGAATTGTGTCCGGGATAGTAGTGCTTCTATCTGTGAGTGCCTTGATTCTTTTCTGGGATTCCAAAAATAAATTCCGATGGACATGGGATGGTTTACTGAAACCTGTGGACCTTCAATTTGTCGAAAAAACACAGAAATTGCGTCGGAATATAATACAACAGGCACCATGCCGACTTGTGTCCGGGAGAGTAGTGCTTTTATCAGTCTGTGCTTTGATTCTTTCCTGGGATTCCAAAAATAAATTCCGATGGACATGGGAAGGTTTACTGTAACCTGTGGACCTTCAACGTGACGATGAAACACAGATATTGCTTCGAAACCTAATACAACAGGCACCATGCCGACTTCTCTAAGGGTGCGTAATGCTTCTAATTGTCTGGGCTTAGATTCTTTCCTGGGATTCCAAAAATAAATTCCGATGGACATGGGAACGTTTACTGTGACCTGTGGACCTTCAACTTGCCGATGAAACACAGAAAATGCGTCGGAATTGAATATAACAGGCACCATGCCGACTTTTCTCTGGGAGAGTAATGCTTTTAACTGTCTGTGCTTTGATTCTTTTCTGGGATTCCAGTAATAGATTCCGATGGACATGGGAAGGTTTACTGTAACCTGTGGACCTTCAACTTGGCAATGAAACACAGAAATTGCGTCGGAATTGAATACAACAGGCACCATGCCGACTTCTCTATGGGAGAGTACTGCTTCTAACAGTCTGTGCTTTGATTCTTTCCTGGGATACCAGTAGTAGATTCCGATGGACATGGGAAGGTTTACTGAAACCTGTGGACCTTCAATTTGACGATGAAACACAGAAATTTCGTCGGAAAATAATACAACAGGCACCATGCCGACTTCTGCCGGGAGAGTAATGCTTCTCTCTGTCTGAGCATTGATTCATCCCAGGGATTCCAGTAATAGATTCCGATGGACATGGGAAGGTTTACTGAAACCTGTGGACCTTCAGTTTGACGATGAAACACAGAAATTGCGTCGGAATATAATACAACAGGCACCATGCCGACATCTGCCGGGAGAGTAATGCTTCTATCTGTCCGTGCTTTGATTCTTTCCAGGGATTCCAGTAGTAGATTCCGATGGACATGGGAAGGGTTACTGCAACCTGTGGACCGTCCACTTTACGATGAAACACAGAAATTGCTTCGGAACCTAATACAACAGGCACCATGCCGACTTCTCTCCGGGAGAGTAATGCCTCTAAATGTCTGTGCTTTGATTCATTCCTGGGAATCCCGAAATAGGTTCCGATGGACATGAGAAGGTTTACTGAAACCTGTGGACCTTCAATTTGTCGATGAAACACAGAAATTGCGTCGGAATATAATACAACATTCACCATGCCGACTTGTGTCCGGGAGAGTAGTGCTTCTATCAGTCTGTGCTTTGATTCTTTCCTGGGATTCCAAAAATAAATTCCGATGGACATGGGAAAGTTTACTATAACCTGTGGACCTTCAACTTGACGATGAAACACAGAAATTGCTTCGGAACCTAATACAACAGGCACCATGCCGACTTCCCTCCGGGTGAGTAATGCTTCTAAATGTCTGTGCTTTGATTCATTCCTGGTAATCCAGAAATAGGTTCCGATGGACATGGGAAGGTTTACTGTAACCTGTGGACCTTCAACTTGACGATGAAACACAGAAATTGCGTCGGAATTTAATACAACAAGCACCATGCCGACTTCTGTCGGGAGAGTAATGCTTCTATCTGTCTGTGCTTTGATTCTTTCCAGGGATTCCAGTAATAGATTCCAATGGACATGGGAAGGTTTACTGTAACCTGTGGACCTTCAACTTGACGATGAAACACAGAAATTGCTTCGGAACCTAATACAACAGGCACCATGCCGACTTCTCTAAGGGTGCGTAATGCTTCTAATTGTCTGAGCTTAGATTCTTTCCTGGGATTCCAAAAATAAATTCCGATGGACATGGGAAGGTTTACTGTAACTTGTGGACCTTCAACTTAACGATGAAACACAGAAAATGCGTCGGAATTGAATATAACAGGCACCATGCCGACTTCTCTCCGGGAGAGTAATGCTTTTAACTGTCTGTGCTTTGATTCTTTCCTGGGATTCCAGTAATAGATTCCGATGGACATGGGAAGGTTTACTGTAACCTGTGGACCTTCAACTTGGCGATGAAACACAGAAATTGCTTCGGAACCTTATACAACAGGCACCATGCCGACATCTCTAAGAGTGCGTAATGCTTCTAATTGTCTGTGCTTAGATTCTTTCCTGGGATTCGAAAAATAAATTCCGATGGACATGGGAAGGTTTTCTGTAACCTTTGGACCTTCAGCTTGACGATGAAACACAGCAATTGCGTCGGAATTGAATACAACAGACACCATGCCGACTTCTCTCCGGGAGTGTAATGCCTCTAACTGTCTGTGTTTTTATTCTCTCCTGGGATTCCAGTAATAGTTTCCGATGGATATGGGAAAGTTTTCTGTAACCTGTGGACCTTCAACTTGACGATGAAACACAGAAATTGCGTCGGAATTGAATACAACAGGCACCATGCCGACTTCTCTCCGGGAGAGTAATGCTTCTAACCGTCTGTGATTTGATTCATTCCTGGGATTCCAGTAATGGATTCCGATAGACATGGGAAGGTTTACTGTGGCCTGTGGATTTTCAACCTGACGATGAAACACAGAAATTGCGTCGGAATATAATACAACAGGCTCCATGCCGACTTGTGTCCGGGAGAGTAGTGCTTCTATCAGTCTGTGCTTTGATTCTTTCCTGGGATTCCAAAAATAAATTCCGATGGACATGGGAAAGTTTACTATAACCTGTGGACCTTCAACTTGACGATGAAACACAGAAATTGCTTCGGAACCTAATACAACAGGCACCATGCCGACTTCCCTCCGGGTGAGTAATGCTTCTAAATGTCTGTGCTTTGATTCATTCCTGGTAATCCAGAAATAGGTTCCGATGGACATGGGAAGGTTTACTGTAACCTGTGGACCTTCAACTTGACGATGAAACACAGAAATTGCGTCGGAATTTAATACAACAAGCACCATGCCGACTTCTGCCGGGAGAGTAATGCTTCTATCTGTCTGTGCTTTGATTCTTTCCAGGGATTCCAGTAACAGATTCCAATGGACATGGGAAGGTTTACTGTAACCTGTGGACCATCAACTTGACGATGAAACACAGAAATTGCTTCAGAACCTAATACAACAGGCACCATCCCGACTCCTCTAAGGGTGCGTAATGCTTCTAATTGTCTGTGCATTGATTCTTCCCTGGGATTCCAAAAATAAATTCCGATGGACATGGGAAGGTTTACAGTAACCTGTGGGCCTTCAACTTGACGATGAAACACAGAAAATGCGTCGGAATTGAATATAACAGGCACCATGCCGACTTCTCTCCGGGAGAGTAATGCTTTTAACTGTCTGTGCTTTGATTCTTTCCTGGGATTCCAGTAATACATTCCGATGGACATGGGAAGGTTTACTGTAACCTGTGGACCTTCAACTTGGCGATGAAACACAGAAATTGCTTCGGAACCTCATACAACAGGCACCATGCCGACTTCTCTAAGAGTGCGTAATGCTTCTAATTGTCTGTGCTTAGATTCTTTCCTGGAATTCGAAAAATAAATTCCGATGGACATGGGAAGGTTTTCTGTAACCTTTGGAACTTCAGCTTGACGATGAAACACAGCAATTGCGTCGGAATTGAATACAACAGACACCATGCCGACTTCTCTCCGGAGTGTAATGCTTCTAACTGTCTGTGCTTTGATTCTTTCCAGGGATTCCAGTAATAGATTCCGATGGTCATGGGAAGGTTTACTGTAACCTGTGGACCTTCAACTTGACGATGAATCACAGAAAACGAGTCGGATTGAATTCAACAGGCTCCATGCCGACTTCTCTCCGGGAGAGTAATGCTTCTAACCGTCTGTGATTTAATTCTTTTTTGGGGTTCCAGTAATGGATTCCGATAGACATGGGAAGGTTTACTGTGGCCTGTGGACTTTCATCTTGACGGTGAAACACAGAAATTGGGTGGGAATTGAAAACAACAGGCACAATGCCGCCTTCTGTCCGGGAGTCTAAAGCTTCTCACGGTCTGTGCTTTGTTTCTTTCCTGGGATTCCAGTAATAGAATCTGCTGGACATGGGGAGGTTTACTGCAACCAGTGGACCTTCAACTTGTCGATGAAACACAGAAATTGCGTTGGAATTGAATACAACAGGCACCATGCCGACTTCTCTCTGGGAGAGTAATGCTTTTAACTGTCTGTGCTTTAATTCTTTGCCGGGATTCCAGTAATAGATTCCGATGGACATGGGAAGGTTTACTGTAACCTGTGGACCTTCAACTTGACGATGAAACGCAGAAATTGCTTCGGAATTGAATAAAACAGGCGCCATGCCGACCTCTCTCCGGGAGAGTAATGCTTTTAACTGTCTGTGCTTTGATTCCTTCCTGGGATTCCAGTAATAGATTCTGATGGACATGGGAAGGTTCACTGTAACCTGTGGACCTTCAGCTTGACGATGAAACACAGAAATTGCGTCGGAAATGAATACAACAGACACCATGCCGACTTCTCTCCGGGAGTGTAATGCCTCTAACTGTCAGTGCTTTTATTCTTTCCTGGAATCCCATTATTAGTTTCCGATGGATATGGGAAGGTTTTCTGTAACCTGTGGACCTTCAACTTGACGATGAAACACAGAAATTGCGTCGGAATTGAATACAACAGGCACCATTCCGACTTCTCTCCGGGAGAGTAATGCTTCTAACCGTCTGTGATTTGATTCTTTCCTGGGATTCCAGTATTGGATTCCGATAGACACGGGAAGGTTTACTGTGGCCTGTGGACTTTCAACTTGACGATGAAACACAGAAATTGCGTCGGAATTGAATACAACAGGCACCATGCCGACTCCTCTCCGAGAGAGTATTGCTTCTAACTGTCTGTGCTTTGATTCTTCTCAGGGATTCGAGTATAAGATTCCGATGGACATGGGAAGGTTTACCGTAACCTGTGGACCCTCAACTAGACGACCAAACACAGATATTGCGTCGGAACTGAATACTACAGGCACCATGCCGACTTCTCTCCGGGAGAGTAATGCTTCTAACTGTCTGTGCTTTGATCCTTTCCTGGGATTCCAGTAATAGATTCCGATGGACATGGGAAGGTTTACTGTAACCTGTAGACCTTCAACTTGACGATGAATCCCAGAAATTGCGTCGGAATCGAATACAACAGCCACAATGCGAACTTGTCTCCGGGAGAGTAATGCTTCTAACTGTCTGTGCTTTGATTCTTTCCTGGGATTCCAGTAATAGATTCCGATAGACATGGGAAGGTTTACTGTAACCTGTGGACCTTCAACTTGACGATGAAACACAGAAATTGCGTCGGAAGTGAATACAACGGGCACCATGCCGACTTCTCTCCGGGAGAGAAATGCTTCTAACTGTCTGCGCTATAATTCTTTCCTGGGAATCCAGTAACAGATTCCGATGGACATGGGAAGGTTTACTGTAACCTGGTGACCTTCAACGTGACGATGAAACACAGAAATTGCGTCGGAATATAATACAACAGGCACCATGACGACATCTGTCCGGGAGAGTAATGCTTCTATCTGTCTGTGCTTTGATTCTTACCAGGGATTCCAGTAATACATTCCGATGGACATTGGAAGGTTTACTGTAAACTGTGGACCTTCAATTTTACGATGAAACACAGAAATTGCTTCGGAACCTAATACAAAAGGCACCATGCCGACTTCTCTCCGGGAGAGAAATGCATCTAACTGTCTGTGTTTTGATTCTTTCCTGGGATTCCAGCAATAATTTCCGATGGACATGGGAAGGTTTACTGTAACCTGTTGACCTTCAACTTGACGATGAAACACAGAAATTGCGTCGGAATTGAATACAACAGGCACCATGCCGACTTGTGTTCGGGAGAGTAATGCTTCTAACTGTCTGTGCTTTGATTTTTACCCGGGATTCCAGTAATAGATTCCGGTGGACATGGGATGGTTTAATGTAACCTGTGGACCTTCAATTTGACGATGAAACACAAAAATTGTGTCGGAATTGAATACAACAGGCACCATGACGACTTCTGTCCGGGAGAGTAATACTTCTAACTTTCTTTGCTTTGATTCTTACTTGGGATTCCAGTAATAGATTCCGATGAACATGGGACGGTTTACTGTAACCTGTGGACCTTCAACATGAAGATGAAACACAGAAATTGCGTCGGAATTGAATACAACAGTCACCATCCCGACTTCTCTCCGGGAGAGTAATGCTTCTAACTGTCTGTGCTTTGATTCTTTCCTGGGTTCCAGTAATAGATTCCGGTGGACATGGGAAGGTTTACTGTAACCTGTGGACCTTCAACTTGACGATGAAGCACAGAAATTGCGTCGGAATTGAATACAACAGGCACCATGCCGACTTCTCTCCGGGAGAGTAATGCTTCTAACTGTCTGCGCTATGATTCTTTCCTGGGATTCCAGTAATAATTTCCGATGGACATGGGAAGGTTTACTGTAACCTGTTGGCCTTCAACTTGACGATGAAACACAGAAATTGCGTCGGAATTGAATACAACAGGCACCATGGCGGCTTCTCTCCGGGAGAGTTATGCTTCTTACTGTCTGTGCTTGGATTCTTTCCCGGGATACCAGTAATAGGTTCCGATGGACATGGGAAGGTTTACTGTAACCTGTGAACCCTCAACTTGACGATGAGACACAGAAATTGCGTCGGAACTGAATACAACAGTCACCATGCCAACTTCTCTCCGGGAGAGTAAAGCTTCTAACTGTCAGTGCTCTGATTCATTCCTGGGATTCCAGTAATAGATTCCGATGGACATGGGAGCGTTTACTGTAACCTGTGGACTGTCAATTTGACGATGGAACACAGAAATTGCGTCGGAATTGAATACAACAGGCACCATGCCGACTTATCTCCGGGAGAGTAATGCTTCTAACTGTATGTGCATTGATTCCTTCCTGGGATTCCAGAAATAGATTCCGATGGACATTGGAGGGTTTACTGTAACCTGTTGACCTTCAACTTGACGATGAAACACAGAAATTGCGTCGGAATTGAATACAACATGCACCATGGCGACTTCTCTCCGGGAGAGTAGAGCTTCTAACTTTCTGTGCTTTTATTCTTTCCTGGGATACCAGTAATAGATTCCGATGGACATGGGAATTTTTACTGAAACCTGTGGACCTTCAATTTCACGATGAAACACAGAAATTGCGTCGGAATATAATACAACAGGCACCATTCCGACTTGTGTCAGGGATAGTAGTGTTTCTATCTGTCTGTGCTTTGATTCTATCCTGGGATTCCAGTAATAGATTCCGATGGACAGGGGAAGGTTTACTGTAACCTTTGGACCTTCAACTTGACGATGAAACACAGAAATTGCTTCCGAACCTAACACAACAGGCACCATGCCGACTTCTCTAAGGGTGCGTAATGCATCTAATTGTCTGTGCTTAGATTCCTTTCTGGGATTCCAAAAATAAATTCCGATGGACATGGGAAGGTTTACTGTAACCTTTGGACCTTCAACTTGCCGATGAAACACAGAAATAGCGTCGGAATGGAATACAACAGGCACCATGCCGACTTCTCTTCTGGAGAGTAATGCTTCTAACTGCCTGCGCTTTGATTCTTTCCTGGGATTCCAGTAATAGATTCCGATGGACATGGGAAGGTTTACTGTAACCTGTGGATCTTCAACTTGACGATGAAACACAGAAACTGCTTCGGAACCTAATACAACAGGCACCATGCCGACTTCTCTAAGGGTGCGTAATGCTTCTAATTGTCTGTGCTTAGATTTTTTCCTGTGATACCAAAAATAAATTACGATGGACATGGGAAATTTTACTGTAACCTGTGGACCTTCATCTTGACGATGCAACACGGAAATTGCGTCGGAATGGAATAAAACAGGAACCATGCCGACTTCTCTTCTGGAGAGTAATGCATCTAACTGTCTGTGCTTTGATTCTCTCCTGCGATTCCAGTAATACATTCCGATGGACATGGGAAGGTTTACTGTAACCTGTGGACCTTCATCTTGACGATGAAACACGGAAATTGCGTCGGAATGGAATACAACAGCCACCATGAAAAATTCTCTTCTGGAGAGTGATGCTTCTAACTGTCTGCGTTTTGATTCTTTCCTGGGATTCCAGTAACAGATTCCGATGGACATGGCAAGGTTTACTGAAACCTGTGGACCTTCAATTTGACGATGAAACACAGAAATTGCGTCGGAATATAATACAACAGGCACCATGCCGACTTGTGTCCGGGAGAGTAGTGCTTTTATCTGTCTGTGCTTTGATTCTTTCTTGGGATTCCAGTAATAGATTCCGATGGACATGGGAAGGTTTACTGTAACCTGCGGAAATTCATCTTGACGATGAAACACAGAAATTGCGTCGGAATATAATACAACAGGCACCATGCCGTTTTCTGCCCGGGAAAGTAATGCTTCTAACTGTCTGTGCTTGGATTCTGTCCCGGGATTCCAGTAATAGATTCCGATGGACATGGAAAGGTTTACTGTAACCTGTGAACATTCAACTTGACGATGAAACACACAAATTGCGTCGGAATTGAATACAACAGGCACCATGCCGACTTCTGTCCGGGAGAGTTATGCTTCTAACTGTCTGCGCTATGATTCTTTCCTGGGATTCCAGTAATAATTTCCGATGGACATGGGAAGGTTTACTGTAACCTGTTGACCTTCAACTTGACAATGAAACACAGAAATTGCGTCGGAATTGAATACAACAGGCACCATGCCGACTTAAATCCGGGAGAGTAATGCTTCTATCTGTCTGTGCTTTGATTTTTACCTGGGATACCAGTAACACATTCAGGTGGACATGGGATGGTTTACTGTAACGTGTGGACCTTCAACCTGACGATGAAACACAAAAATTGAGTCGGAATTGATTACAACAGGCACCATGCCGACTTGTGTCCGGGAGAGTAATGCTTCTAACTGTCTGTGCTTTGATTTTTACCTGGGATTCCAGTAACAGATTCCGGTGTACATGGGATGGTTTAATGTAACCTGTGGACCTTTAACTTGACGATGAAACACAAAAATTGAGTCGGAATTGAATACAACAGGCACCATGCCGACTTTTCTCCGGGAGAGTAATGCTTCGTACTGTTTGTGCTTTGATTCTTTCCTGGGATTCCAGAATAGATGCCGATGCACATGGGAAGGTTAACTGTAAACTGTGGACCTTCAACTTGACGATGAAACACAGAAATTGCGTCGGAATTGAATACAACAGGCACCATGCCGACTTCTGTCCGGGAGAGAAATGCTTCTAACTGTCTGTGTTTTGTTTCTTTCCTGGGATTCCAGTAATAATTTCCGGTGGACTTGGGAAGGTTTACTGTAACCTGTTGACTTTCAACGTGACGATGTAACACAGAAATTGCGTCGGAATTGAATACAACAGGCACCATGCCGACTTCTGTCCGGGAGAGTAATGCTTCTAACTGTCTGTGCTTGGATTCTTTCCTGGGATTCCAGTAACAGATTCCGATGGACATGGGAAGCCTTACTGTAACCTGTGGACTTTCATCTTGACGATGAAACACAGAAATTGCGTCGGAATGGAATACAACAGCCACCATGCCAAATTCTCTTCTTTAGAGTAATGCTTGTAACTGTCTGCGTTTTGATTCTTTCCTGGGATTCCAGTAACAGATTCCGATGTACATGGCAAGGTTTACTGAAACCCGTGGATCTTCAATTTGACGATGAAACACAGCAATTGCGTCGGAATATAATACAACAGGCATCATGCCGACTTGTGTCCGGGAGAGTAGTGCTTTTATCTGTCTGTGCTTTGATTCTTTCCTGGGATTCCAGTAATAGATTCCGATGGACATGGGAAGGTTTACTGTAACCTGTGGACCTTCAACTTGACGATGAAACACAGAAATTGCTTCGGAACCTAATACAACAGGCAACATGCCGACTTCTCTAAGGGTGCGTAATGCTTCTAATTGTCTGTGCTTAGATTCTCTCCTGGGACCCAAAAAATAAATTCCGATGGACATGGGCTGGTTTACTGTAACCTGTTGCCCTTCAACTTGACGATGAAACACAGAAATTGCGACGGAATTGAATACAACAGGCACCATGCCGTTTTCTGCCCGGGAAAGTAATGCTTCTAACTGTCTGTGTTTGGAGTCTGTCCCGGGATTCCAGTAATAGATTCCGATGGACATGGGAAGGTTTACTGTAACCTGTGGACCTTCAACTTGACGATGAAACACAGAAATTGCGTCGGAATTGAATTCAACAGGCAACATGCCGACTTCTCTATGGGAGAGTAATGCTTCTAACTGTCTGTGCTTTGATTCTTTCTTGGGATTCCAGTAATAGATTCCGATGGACATGAAAAGCTTTACTGTAACCTGTGGACCTTTATATTGACGATGAAAACCGGAAATTGCGTCGGAATTGAATACAACAGGCACCATGCCGACTTCTCTCCGGGAGAGTTATGCTTCTAACTGTCTGCGATATGATTCTTTCCTGGGATTCCAGTAACAATTTCCGATGGACATGGGAACGTTTACTGTAACCTGTTGACCTTCAATTTGACGATGAAACACAGAAATTGCGTCGGAATTGAATACAACAGGCACCATGCCGACTTCTCTCCGGGAGAGTAATGCTTCTAACTGTCTGTGTTTTGATTCTTTCCTGGGATTCCAGTAATAGATTCCGATGGACATGGGGTGGTTTACTGTAACCTGTGGACCTTCAACTTGACGATGAAACACAGAAATTGCGTCGGAATTGAATACAACAGGCACCATGCCGACTTAAATCCGGGAGAGTAATGCTTCTAACTGTCTGTGCTTTGATTTTTACCTGGGATTCCAGTAACACATTCCGGTGGACATGGAGTGGTTTACTGTAACCTGTGGACCTTCAACTTGACGATGAAACACAAAAATTGAGTCGGAATTGAATACAACAGGCACCATGCCGACTTCCGTCCGGGAGAGTAATGCTTCTAACTGTCTGTGCTTTGATTTTTACCTGGGGTTCCAGTAACAGATTCCGGTGGACATGGGATGGTTTAATGTAGCCTGTGGACCTTTAACGTGACGATGAAACACAAAAATTGAGTCGGAATTGAATACAACAGGCACCATGCCGACATCTGTCCGGGAGAATAATGCTTCTAACTGCCTTTGCTTTGATTCTTTCCTGGAATTCCAGTAATAGATTCCGATGGACATGGGAAGGTTTGCTATATCCTGTGAACTTTCACCTTGATGATGAAACACAGACATTGCGTCGGAATTGAATACAACAGGCACCATGCCGACTTCACTATGGGAGAGTACTGCTTCTAACAGTCCGTGCTTTCATTCTATCCTGGGATTCCAGTAATAGATTCCGATGGACATGGGAAGCCTCACTGAAACCTGTGGACCTTCATCTTGACGATGAAACACGGAAAACGCGTCGGAATGGAGTACAACAGCCACCATGCCAAATTCTCTTCTGGAGAGTAATGCTTCGAACTGTCTGCGTTTTGATTCTTTCTTGGGATTCCAGTAACAGATTCCGATGGACATGGCAAGGTTTACTGAAACCTGTGGACCTTTAACGTGACGATGAAACACAGAAATTGCGTCGGAATATAATACAACAGGTACCATGCCGACTTGTGTCCGGGAGAGTAGTGCTTTTATCTGTCTGAGCTTTGATTCTTTCCTGGGATTCCAGTAATAGTTTCCGATGGACATGGGAAGGTTTACTGTAACCTGCGGACCTTCAACTTGAAGATGAAACACAGAAATTGCTTCGGAACCTAATACAACAGGCACCATGCCGACTTCTCTAAGGGTGCGTAATGCTTCTAATTGTCTGTGCTTAGATTCTTTCCTGGGACTCCAAAAATAAATTCCGATCTACATGGGCTGGTTTACTGTAACCTGTTGCCCTTCAACTTGATGATGAAACACAGAAATGGCGACGGAATTTAATACAACAGGCACCATGCCGTTTTCTGCCCGGGAAAGTAATGCTTCTAACTGTCTGTACTTGGATTCTGTCCCGGGATTCCAGTAATAGATTCTGATGGACATGGAAAGGTTTACTGTGACCTGTGAACCTTCAACTTGACGATGAAACACAGAAATTGCGTCGGAATTGAATACAACACGCACCATGCCGACTTCTCTCCGGGAGAGTTATGCTTCTAACTGTCTGCGATATGATTCTTTCCTGGGATTCCAGTAATAATTTCCGATGGACATGGGAAGGTTTACTGTAACCTGTTGACCTTCAACTTGACGATGAAACACAGAAATTGCGTCGGAATTGAATACAACAGGCACCATGCCGACTTCTCTCCGGGAGAGTAATGCTTCTAACTGTCTGTGTTTTGATTCTTTCCTGGGATTCCAGTAATAGATTCCGATGGACATGGGGTGGTTTACTGTAACCTGTGGACCTTCAACTTGACGATGAAACACAGAAATTGCGTCGGAATTGAATACAACAGGCACCATGCCGACTTAAATCCGGGAGAGGAATGCTTCTAACTGTCTGTGCTTTGATTTTTACCTGGGATTCCAGTAACACATTCCGGTGGACATGGAATGGTTTTCTGTCACCTGTGGACCTTCAACCTGACGATGAAACACAAAAATTGAGTCGGAATTGAATACAACAGGCACCATGCCGACTTCTGTCCGGGAGAGTAATGCTTCTAACTGTCTGTGCTTTGATTTTTACCTGGGGTTCCAGTAACAGATTCCGGTGGACATGGGATGGTTTAATGTAACCTGTGGACCTTTAACGTGACGATGAAACACAAAAATTGAGTCGGAATTGAATACAACAGGCACCATGCCGACATCTGTCCGGGAGAATAATGCTTCTAACTGTCTGTGCTTTGATTCTTTCCTCGGATTCCAGTAATAGATTCCGATGGACATGGGATGGTTTGCTATAACCTGTGGACCTTCACCTTGATGATGAAACACAGAAATTGCGTCGGAATTGAATACAAGAGGCACCATGCCGACTTCTCTCCGGGAGAGTAATGCTTCTAAATGTCTGTGCTTTGATTCTTTCCTGGGATTCCAATAAAAGATTCCGATAGACATGGGAGGGTTTACTGTAACCTGTGTACCTTCAACTTGACGTAGAAACAAAGCAATCGCGTAGGAATTGAATACAGGAGGCACCATGCCGACTTCTCTCCGGGAGAGTAATGCTTCGTACTGTTTGTGCTTTGATTCTTTCCTGGGATTCCAGAATAGATGCCGATGCACATGGGAAGGTTTACTGTAAACTGTGGACCTTCAACTTGACGAAGAAACGCAGAAATTGCGTCGGAATTGAATACAACAGGCACCATGCCGACTTCTGTCCGGGAGAGAAATGCTTCTTACTGTCTGTGATTTGATTCTTTCCTGGGATTCCAGTATTAATTTCCGGTGGACTTGGGAAGGTTTACTGTAACCTGTTGACCTTCAACGTGACGATGAAACACAGAAATTGCGTCGGAATTGAATACAACAGGCACCATGCCGACTTCTGTCCGGGAGAGTAATGCTTCTAACTGTCTCTGCTTGGATTCTTTCCTGGGATACCAGTTATAGATGCCGATGGTCATGGGAAGGTTTACTGTAACCTGTGGACCTTCAACTTGACGATGAAACACAGAATTTGCGTCGGAATTGAATACAACAGGCACTATGCCCACTTCACTATGGGAGAGTACTGCTTCTAACAGTCCGTGCTTTCAATCTATCCTGGGATTCCAGTAATAGATTCCGATGGACATGGGAAGCCTTACTGTAACCTGTGGACCTTCATCTTGACGATGAAACACGGAAATTGCGTCGGAATGGAATACAACAGCCACCATGCCAAATACTCTTCTGGAGAGTAATGCTTCTAACTGTCTGCGTTTTGATTCTTTCCTGGGATTCCAGTAACAGATTCCGATGGACATGGCAAGGTTTACTGAAACCTGTGGACCTTCAATGTGACGATGAAACACAGAAATTGCGTCGGAATATAATACAACAGGCACCATGCCGACTTGTGTCCGGGAGAGTAGTGCTTTTATCTGTCTGAGCTTTGATTCTTCCTGGGATTCAAGTAATAGATTCCGATGGACATGGGAAGGTTTACTGTAACCTGTGGACCTTCAACTTGACGATGAAACACAGCAGTTGCTTCGGAACCTAATACAACAGGCACCATGCCGACTTCTCTAAGGGTGCGTAATGCTTCTAATTGTCTGTGCTTAGATTCTTTCCTGGGACTCCAAAAATAAATTCCGATCGACATGGGCTGGTTTACTGCAACCTGTTGCCCTTCAACTTGATGATGAAACACAGATATTGCGACGGAATTTAATACAACAGGCACCATGCCGTTTTCTGTCCGGGAAAGTAATGCTTCTAACTGTCTGTGCTTTGATTCTTTCCTGGGATTCCAGTAATAGATTCCGATGGACATGGGAAGGTTTACTGTAACCTGTGGACCTTCAACATGACGATGAAACACAGAAATTGCTTCGGAATTTAATACAACAGGCACAATGCCGACTTCTGTCCGGGAGAGTAATGCTACTAACTGTCTGTGCTTTGATTCTTTCCTGTGATTCCAGAATAGATGCTGATGGACATGGGAAGGTTTACTGTAACCTATGGACTTTCAACTCGACGATGAAACACAGAAATTGCGTCGGAATTGAATTCAACAGGCAACATGCCGACTTCTCTATGGGAGAGTAATGCTTCTAACTGTCTGTGCTTTGATTCTTTCTTGGGATTCCAGTAATAGATTCCGATGGACATGAAAAGCTTTACTGTAACCTGTGGACCTTCATCTTGACGAAGAAAACCTAAAATTGCGTCGGAATTGAATACAACAGGCACCATGCCGACTTCTCTCCGGGAGAGTTATGCTTCTAACTGTCTGCGCTATGATTCTTTCCTGGGATTTCAGTAATAATTTCCGATGGACATGGGAAGGTTTACTGTAACCTGTTGACCTTCAACTTGACGATGAAACACAGAAATTGCGTCGTAATTGAATACAACAGGCTCCATGCCGACTTCTCTCCGGGAGAGTAATGCTTCTACCTGTCTGTGCTTCAATTCTTTCCTGGGATTCCAGTAATAGATTCCGATGGACATGGGATGGTTTACTGTAACCTGTGGACGTTCAACTTGACGATGAAACACAGAAATTGCGTTGGAATTGAATACAACAGGCACCATGCCGACTTAAATCCGGGAGAGTAATGCTTCTAACTGTCTGCGCTTTGATTTTTACCTGGGATTCCATTAACACATTCCGGTGGACATGGGATGGTTTACTGTGACCTGTGGACCTTCAACCTGACGATGAAACACAAATATTGAGTCGGAATTGAATACAACAGGCACCATGCCGACTTCTGTCCGGGAGAGTAATGCTTCTAACTGTCTGTGCTTTAATTTTTACCTGGGATTCCAGTAACAGATTCCGGTGGACATGGGATTTTTTAATGTAACCTGTGGACCTTCAACTTGACGATGAAACACAAAAATTGAGTCGGCATTGAATACAACAGGCACCATGAAGACTTCTGTCCGGGAGAGTAATGCTTCTAACTGTCTGTGCTTTGATTCGTTCCTGGGATTCCAGTAATAGATTCCGATGGACATGGGAAGGTTTGCTATAACCTGTGGACCTTCAACTTGATGATGAAACACAGAAATTGCGTCGGAATTGAATACAACAGGCACCATGCCGACTTCTCTCCGGGAGAGTAATGCTTCTAAATGTCTGTGCTTTGATTCTTTCCTGGGATTCCAGTAAAAGGTTCCCATAGACATTTGAGGGTTTACTGTAACCTGTGTACCTTCAACTTGACGTTGAAACAAAGCAATTGCGTAGGAATTGAATACAGCAGGCACCATGCCGACTTCTCTCCGGGAGAGTAATGCTTCGTACTCTTTGTGCTTTGATTCTTTCCTGGGATTCCAGAATAGATGCCGATGCACATGGGAAGGCTTACTGTAAACTGTGAACCTTCAACTTGACGATGAAACACTGAAATTGCATCGGAATTGAATACAACAGTTACCATGCCGACTTCAGTCCGGGAGAGAAATGCTTCTAACTGTCTGTGTTTTGATTCTTTCCTGGGATTCCAGTAATAATTTCCGGTGAACATGGGAAGGTTTACTGTAACCTGTTGACCTTCAACGTGACGATGAAACACAGAAATTGCGTCGGAATTTAATACAACAGGCACCATGCCGACTTCTGTCCGGGAGAGTAATGATTCTAACTGTCTGTGATTTGATACTTTCCTGGGATTCCAGTAATCGATTCCGATGGACATGGGAAGGTTTACTGTAACCTGTGACCTTCAACATGACGATGAAACACAGAAATTGCGTCGGAATTGAATACAACAGGCACCATGCCGACTTCTCTCGGGGGGAGAAATGCTTCTAACTGTCTGTGTTCTGATTCTTTCCCGCGTTTCCAGTAATAATTTCCGATGGACATGCTAAGGTTTACTGAAACCTGTTGCCCTTCAACTTGACGATGAAACACAGAAATTGCGACGGAATTGAATACAACAGGCACCATGCCGTTTTCTGCCCGGGAGAGTAATGCTTCTAACTGTCTGTGCTTGGATTCTTTTCCGGGATTCCAGTAATAGATTCCGATGGACATGGGAAAGTTTACTGTAATCTGTGAACCCTCAACTTGACGATGAAACATAGAAATTACGTCGGAATTGAATACAACAGGCACCATGTTGACTTCTCTCCGGGAGAGTAATGCTTCTAAATTTCTGTGCTTTGATTCTTTCCTGCGATTCCAGTAATAGATTCCGATGGACATGTTAAGGTTTAGTGTAACCTGTGGACCTTCAAATTGACGATTAAACACAGAAATTGCGTCGGAATTGAATACAACAGGCACCATGCCGACTTCTCTATGGGAGAGTACTGCTTCTAACAGTCTGTGCTTTGATTCTTTCCTGGGATTCCAGTAATAGATTCCGATGCACCTTGGAAGCTTTACTGTAACCTGTGGACCTTCATCTTGACGATGAAACACGGAAATTGCATCGGAATGGAATATAACAGGCACCATGACGACTTCTCTTCTGGAGAGTAATGCTTTTAACTGTCTGCGCTATGATTCTTTCCTGGGATTCCAGTAATAGATTCCGATGGACATGGGAAGGTTTACTGAAACCTGTGGACCTTCAATTTGACGACGAAACACAGAAATTGCGTCGGAATTGAATACAACAGGCACCATGCCGCATTCTGTCCGGGAGAGTAATGCTTCTAACTGTCTCTGCTTTCTATCTTTCCTGGGATTCCAGAATAGATGCCGATGGACATGGGAAGGTTTACTGTAACCTGTGGACCTTCAACTTGACGATGAAGCACAGAAATGGCGTCGGAATTGAATACAACAGGCACCATGCTACATCTCTTCTGGAGAGTAATGCTTCTAACTGTCTGCGTTTTGATTCTTTCCTGGGATTCCAGTAATAGATTCCGATGGACATATGAAGGTTTACTGTAATCTGTGGACCTTCAACTTGACGATGAAGCACAGAAATTGCGTCGGACTATAATACAACAGGCACCATGCCGACTTGTGTCCGGGAGAGTAGTGCTTCTATCTGTCTGTGCTTTGATTCTTTCCTGGGATTCCAGTAATAGATTCCGATGGACATGGGAAGGTTTACTGTAACCTGTGGACCTTCAACTTTACGATGAAACACAGAAATTGCGACGGAATTGAATACAACAGGCACCATGCCGTTTTCTGCCCGGGAGAGTAATGCTTCTAATTGTCTGTGCTTGGATTCTTTCCTGGGATTCTAGTAATAGATTCCGATGGACATGGGAAGGTTTACTGTAACCTGTGGACCTTCAACTTGACGATGAAAGACAGAAATGGCGTCGGAATTGAATACAACAGGCACCATGCCGACTTCTCTATGGGAAAGTAATGCTTGTAACTGTCTGTGCTTTGATTTTCTTCCTGGGATTCCAGTAATAGATTCCGATGGACATGGGAAGCTTTACTGTAACCTGTGGACCTTCATCTTGACGATGAAAACCGGAAATTGCGTCGGAATTGAATACAACAGGCACCATGCCGACTTCTCTCCGGGAGCGCAATGCTTCTAACAGTCTGTGCTTGGATTCTTTCCTGGGATACTAGTAATAGATTACGAAGGACATGAGAAGGTTTACTGTAACCTGTGGACCTTCAACTTGAAGATGGAACACAGAAATTGCGTCGGAACTTAATACAACAGTCACCATGCCGGCTTCTCTATGGGAGAGTAAAGCTTCTAACTGTCTCTGCTTTGATTCTTTCCTGGGATTCCAGTAATAGATTCCGATGGACATGGGAGGGTTTACTGTAACCTGTGGTCCTTCAACTTGACGATGAAACACAGAATTTGCGTCGGAATTGAATACAACAGGCACCATGCCGACTTACCTCCGGGAGAGTAATGCTTCTAACTGTCTGTGCTTTGATTTCTACCTGGGATTCCAGTAACAGATTACGGTGGACATGGGATTGTTTACTGTAACCTGTGGACCTTCAACTTGACGATGAAACACAAAAATTGAGTCGGATTTGAATACAACAGGCACCATGCCGACTTCTGTCCGGGAGAGTAATGCTACTAACTGTCTGTACTTTGATTCTTTCCTGTGATTCCAGAATAGATGCCGATGCACATGGGAAGGTTTACTGTAGCCTGTGGACCTTCAACTTGACGATGAAACACAGAAATTGCTTCGGAATTGAATACAACAGGCACCATGCCGACTTCTGTCCGGGAGAGAAATGCTTCTAACTGTCTGTGTTTTGATTCTTTCCTGGGATTCCAGTAATCGATTCCGATGGACATGGGAAGGTTTACTGTAACCTGTTGCCCTTCAACTTTACGATGAAACACAGAAATTGCGACGGAATTGAATACAACAGGCACCATGCCGTTTTCTGCCCGGGAGAGCAATGCTTCTAATTTTCTGTGCTTGGATTCTTTCCCGGGATTCCAGTAATAGATTCCGATGGACATGGGAAGGTTTACTGTAACCTGTGGACCTTCAACATGACGATGAAACACAGAAATTGCATCGGAATTGGATACAACAGGCAAAATGTCGCTTTCTCTCCGGGAGAGTAATGCTTGTAACTGTCTGTGCTTTGATTTTTTCCTGGGATTCCAGTAATAGATTCCGATGGACATGGGAAGCTTTACTGTAACCTGTGGACCTTCATCTTGACGATGAAAACCGGAAATTGCGTCGGAATTGAATACAACAGGCACCATGCCGACTTGTCTTCGTGAGAGTTATGCTTGTAACTGTCCGCGCTATGATTCTTTCCTGGGCTTCCAGTAATAATTTCCGATGGACATGGGAAGGTTTACTGTAACCTGTTGACCTTCAACTTGACGATGAAACACAGATATTGCGTCGGAATTGAATACAACAGGCACCATGCCGACTTCTCTCCGGGTGCGTAATGCTTCTAACAGTCTGTGCTTGGATTCATTCCTGGGATACCAGTAATAGATTCCGATGGACATGGGAAGCTTTACTGTAACCTGTGGACCTTCAACTCGAAGATGAAACACAGAAATTGCGTCTGAACTTAATACAACAGTCACCATGCCGACTTCTCTCCGGGAGAGTAAAGCTTGTAACTGTCTGTGCTTTGATTCTTTCCTGGGATTCCAGTAATAGATTCCGATGGACATGGGAGGGTTTATTGTAACCTGTGGTCCTTCAACTTGACGATGAAACACGGAAATTGCGTCGGAATCGAATACAACAGGCACCATGCCGACTTACCTCCGGGAGAGTAATGCTTCTAACTGTCTGTGCTTTGATTTCTACCTGGGATTCCAGTAACAGATTCCGGTGGACATGGGATGGTTTACTGTAACCTGTGGACCTTCAACTTGACGATGAAACACAAAAATTGAGTCGGATTTGAATACAACAGGCACCATGCCGACTTCTGTCCGGGAGAGTAATGCTTCTAACTGTCTGTGCTTTGATTTTTACCTGGGATTCCAGTAACAGATTCCGGTGGACATGGGATGGTTTAATGTAACCTGTGGACCTTCAACTTGACGATGAAACACAAAAATTGAGTCAGAATTGAATACAACAGGCACCATGCAGACTTCTGTCCGGCAGAGTAATGCTTCTAACTGTCTGTGCCTTGAATCTTTCCTGGGATTCCAGAATAGATGCCGATGCACACGGGAAGGTTTACTGTAGCCTGTGGACCTTCAACTTGACGATGAAACACAGAAATTGCGTCGGAATTGAATACAATCGGCACCATGCCGACTTCTGTCCGGGAGAGAAATGCTTCTAACTGTCTGTGTTTTGATTCTTTCCTGGGATTCCAGTAATTATTTCCGGTGGACATGGGAAGCTTAACTGTAACATGTGGACGTTCATCTTGACGATGAAAACCGGGAATTGCGTCGGAATTGAATACAACAGGCACGATGCCGACTTCTGTCCGGCAGAGTAATGCTTCTAACTGTCTGTGCTTTGATTCTTTCCTACGATTCCAGTAATAGATTCCGATGGACATGGGAAGCTTTTCTATAACTTGTGGACCTTCAACGTGATGATGAAACACAGAAATAGCGTCGGAATTGAATACAACAGGCACCATGCCGACTTCTGGCGGGAGAGTAATGCTTCTAACTGTCTGTGCTTGGAATCTTTCCTGGGATACCACTAATAGATTCCGATGGACATGGTAAGGTTTACTGTAAACTGTGGACCTTCAACTTGACGATGAAACACAGAAATTGCGTCGGAATTGAATACAACAGGCACCATGCCGACTTATCTCCGGTAGAGTAATGCTTCTAACTGTCTGTGTTTTTATTCTTACCTGGGATCAAAGTAACAGATTCTGGTGGACATGGGATGGTTTAATGTAACTTGTGGACCTTCAACTTGTCGATGAAACACAAAAAATTGAGTCGGAATTGAATACAACAGGCACCATGCCGCCTTCTGTCCGGGAGAGTTATGCTTCAAATTGTCTGTGCTTTGACTCTTTAATGGGATTCCAGTAATAGATTCCGATGGCCTTGGGAAGGTTTTCTGTAACCTGTACATCTTCAACTTGACGATGAAACCCAGAAATTGCGTCGGAATGGAATACAACAGGCACCATGCCGACTTCTCTATGGGAGAGTAATGCTTCTAACTGTTTGTGCTTGGATTCTTTCCTGAGATACCAGTAATAGATTCCGATGGACATGAGAAGGATTACTGTGACCTGTGGACTTTCAACTTGAAGATGAAACACAGAAATTGGATCGGAATTGAATACAACAGGCACCATGCCGACTTCTGTCCGGGAGGGTTATGCTTCTAACTGTCTGTGATTTGATTCTTTCCTGGAACTCCAGTAATAGATGACGATGGATATGGGAGGGGTTACTGTAACCTGTGGACCTTCAACTTGACGATGAAACACAGAAATTACGTCGGAATGGAATACAACAGGACCACGCCGACTTCTCAATTGGAGAGTAATGCTTCTAACTGTCTGTGCTTTGATCCTTTCCTGGGATTCCAGTAATTGATTCCGATGGACATGGGAAGGTTTTCTATAACCTGTGGACCTTCAACTTGACCATGAAACACATAAATTGCGTCGGAATTGAATACGACATGCACCATGCCGAATTTTCTCCGGGAGAGTAATGCTTCTAAATGTCCTTGCTTTGATTCTTTCCTGGGATTCCAGTAATAGATTCCGATAGACATGGGAAGGTTTACTGTAACCTGTGGACCTTCAACTTGACGATGAAACACGGAAATTGAGTCGGAATTGAATACAACAGGCACCATGCCGACTTCTCACCAGGAGAGTGATGCTTCTAACTGTCTGCGATTTGATTCTTTCCTGGAATTCCAGTAATAGATTCCGATGGACATGGGAAGCTTTACTGTAACCTGTGGACCTTCAACGTGACGATGAAACACAGAAATTGCGTCGAATTATAGTAAAACAGGCACCATGCCGACTTCTGCCGGGAGAGTAATGCTTCTATCTGTCTGTGCTTTGATTCTTTCCAGGGATTCCAGTATTAGATTCCGATGGACATGGGAAGGTTTACTGTAACCTGTGGTCCTTCAACTTTACAATGAAACAAAAGAAATTGCTTGGGAACCTAATACAACGGGCACCATGCAGAGTTCTCTCCGGGTGTGTAATGCCTCTAAATGTCTGTGCTTTGATTAATCCCTGGGAATCCAGAAACAGGTTCCGATGGACATGGGAAGGTTTACTGTAACCTGTCTTCCTTCAACTTGACGATGAAACACAGAAGTTGCGTCGGAATTGAATACAACAGGAACCATGCCGACTTCTCTCCGGGAGAGTAATGCTTCGTACTGTCTGTGCTTTGATTCTTGTCTGGGATTCCAGTAACAGATTCCGGTGGACATGGGATGGTTAAATGTAACCTGTGAACCTTCAACTTGACGATGAAACACAGAAATTGAGTCGGAATTGAATACAACAGGCACCATGCCGACTACTGTCCGGGAGAGTAATGCTTCTAAATGTCTGTGCTTTGATTCTTTCCTGGGATTCCAGTAACTGATTCCGATGGACATGGGAGGGTTTGCAATAATCCGTGGACCTTCAACTTGACGATGAAACACATAAATTGCGTCGGAATTGAATACAACAGGCACCATGCCGATTTCTCTCTGGGAGAGAAATGCTTCTAAATGTCTGTGCTTTGATTCTTTCCTGGGATTCCAGTAATAGATTCCGATAGACATGGGAAGGTTTACTGTAACCTGTGGACCTTCAATTTGACGACGAAACACAGAAGTTGCGTCGGAATTGATTACAACAGGAACCATGCCGACTTCTCTCCGGGAAAGTAATGCTTCGTACTGTCTGTGCTTTGATTCTTTCCTGGGATTCCAGTAATAGATTCCGGTGGACATGGGAAGGTTTACTGTAACCTGTGGACCTTCAACTTGACGATGGAACACAGAAATTGCGTCGGAATGGAATACAACAGGCACCATGCCGACTTCTCTATGGTAGAGTAATGCTTCTAACTGTCTGTGCTTTGATCCTTTCCTGGGATTCCAGTAACAGGTTCCGATGGACATGGGATCTTTACTCTAACCTGTGGACCTTCATCTTGACGATGGAACACAGAAATTGCGTCGGAATTGAATACAACAGGAACCATGCCGACTTCTCTCCGGGAGAGTAATGCTTCGTACTGTCTTTGCTTTGATTCTTTCCTGGGATTCCAGTAATAGATTCCGGTGGACATGGGAAGGTTTACTGTAACCTGTGGACCTTCAACTTGACGATGAAACACAGAAATTGCGTCGGAATATAGTACAACAGGCACCATGCCGACTTCTCCCGGGAGAGTAATGCTTCTTACTGTCTGTGCTTTGATCCTTTACTGCGATTCCAGTAACAGATTCCGATGGACATGGGAAGGTTTACTCTTACCTTTGGAACTTCATCTTGACGATGAAACACAGAAATTGAGTCGGAACAGAATACAACAGGCACCATGCCGACTTCTGTCCGGGAGAGTAATGCTTCTAACAGAAAGTGCTTTGATTCTTTCCTGGGATTCCAGAATAGATGCCGATGCACATGGGAAGGTTTACTGTAACCTGTGGAGCTTCAACTTGACGATGAAACACAGAAATTGCGTCGGAATTGAATACAACAGGCACCATGCCGACATCTGTCCGGGAGAGAAATGCATCTAACTGTCTGTGTTTTGATTCTTTCCTGGGATTCCAGTAATAATTCCCGATGGACATGGGAAGGTTTACTGTAACCTGTTGACCTTCAACTTGACGATGAAACACAGAAATTGCGTCGGAATTGAATACAACAGGCACCATGCCGACTTCTGTCCGGGAGAGTAATGCTTCTAACTGTCTGTGCTTGGATTCTTTCCTGGGAAACCAGTAATAGATTCCGATGGACATGGGAAGGTTAACTGTAACCTGTGGACCTTCAACTTGAAGATGAAACACGGAAGTTGCGTCGGAACTGAATACAACAGTCACCATGCCGACTTCTCTCTGGGAGAGCAATGCTTCTAAATGTCTGCGCTTTGATTCTTTCCTGGGATTGCAGTAATAGATTCCGATGGACATGGGAAGCTTTACTGTAATCTGTGGACCTTCAACTTGACGATGAAACACAGAAATTGCGTCGGAATTGAATACAACAGGCACCATGCCGACATCTGTCCGGGAGAGAAATGCATCTAACTGTCTGCGTTTTGATTCTTTCCTGGGATTCCAGTAATAATTTCCGATGGACATGGGAAGGTTAACTGTAACCTGTGGACCTTCAACTTGAAAATGAAACACAGAAGTTGCGTCGGAACTGAATACGACAGTCACCATGACGACTTCTCTCTGGGAGAGTAATGCTTCTAACTGTCTGAGCTTTGATTCTTTCCTGGGATTCCAGTAATAGATTCCGATGGACATGGGAAGGTTTACAGTAACCTGTGGACCTTCAACTTGACGATGAAACACAGAAATTGCGTCGGAATTGAATACAACAGGCACGATGCCGACTTATCTCCGGGAGAGTAATGCTTCTAACTGTCTGTGCTTTGATTTCTACCTGGGATTCCAGTAACAGATTCCGGTGGACATGGGATGGTGTAATGTAACCTGTGGACCTTCAGCTTGACGATTAAACACCAAAATAGAGTCGGAATTGAATACAACAGGCACCATGCCGACTTCTGTCCGGTAGAGTAATGCTTCTACCTGTCCGTGCTTTGAGTTTTACCGGGGATTCCAGTAACATATTCCGGAGGACATGGGAAGGTTTACTGTAACCTGTGGACCTTCAACTTGTCGTTGAAACACACTAATTGCGTCGGAATTAAATACAACATTCACCATGCCGATTTCTCCTCGGGGGAGTAATGCTTCGTAGTGTCTGTGCTTTGATTCTTTCCTGGGATTCCAGTAACAGTTTCCGGTGGACATGGGAAGGTTAACTGTAACCTGTGGACCTTCAATTGACGATGAAACACAGACATTGCGTCGCAACTTAATACAAAGGGCACCATGCCGACTTCTGTCCGGAAGAGTAATGCTTCTAACTGTAAGTGCTTTGATTCTTTCCTGGGATTCCAGAATAGATGCCGATGCACATGGGAAGGTTTACTGTAACCTGTGGACCTTCAACTTGACGATGAAACACAGAAATTGCGTCGGAATGGAATGCAACAGGCACCATGCCGACGTCTCTCCGGGAGAGAAATGCTTCTAACTGTCTGTGTTTTGATTCGTTCCTGGGATTCCAGTAATAATTTCCGATGGACATGGGAAGGTTTACTGTAACCTGTTGACCTTCAACTTGACGATGAAACACAGATATTGCTTCGGAATTGAATACAAGAGGCACCATGCGGCCTTCTGTCCCGGAGAGTAATGCTTCTAACTGTCTGTGCTTTGAATCTTTCCTGGGATACCAGTAATAGATTCCGATGGACATGGGAAGGTTTACTGTAACCTGTGGACCTTCAACTTGAAGATGAAACACAGATATTGCGTCGGAATTGAATACAACAGTCACCATGCCGATTTCTCTCCGGGAGAGTAATGCATCTAACGGTCGGTGCTTTGATTCTTTCCTGGGATTCCAGTAATTGATTCCGATTGACACGCGAAGGTTTACTGTAACCTGTGGACCTTCAACTTGACGATGAAACACAGAAATTGCGTCGGAATTGAATACAACCGGAAACATGCCGACTTTTCTCCGGGAGAGTATTGCTTCGTACTGTCTGTGCTTTGATTCTTTCCTGGGATTCCAGTAATAGATTCCGATGGACATGGGAAGGTTTACTGTAACGTGTGGACCTTTAACTTGACGATGAAACACAGAAATTGCGTCGGAATTGAATACAACAGGCACCATGCCGACTTTTGTCCGGGAGATTAATGCTTCTAACTGTATGTGCTTTGATTCCTTCCTGGGATTCCAGAATAGATGCCGATGGACATGGGAAGGTTTACTGTAACCTGTGGACCTTCAACTTGACGATGAAACACAGAAATTGCGTCGGAATTGAAAACAACACTCACCATGCCGACTTCTCTATGGGAGAGTAATGCTTCTAACTGTCTGTGCTTTGATTCTTTCCTGGGATTCCAGTAATAGATTCCGATGGACATGGGAAGCTTTACTGTAATCTGTGGACCTTCATCTTGACGATGAAACACGGAATTTGTTTCGGAATTGAATACAACAGGCATAATGCCGACTTCTCTCCAGGAGAGTAATGCTTCTAACTGTCTGCGCTTTGATTCTTTCCTGGGATTCCAGTAATAGATTTCGATGGACATGGGAAGGTTCACTGTAACCTGTGGACCTTCAACTTGACGATGAAACACAGAAATTGCTTCGGGAACCTAATACAACAGGCACCATGCTGACTTCTCTCCGGGAGAGTAATGCGTCTAACTGTCCGTGCTTTGATTCTTTTCTGGGATTCCAGTAATGGATTCCGATGGACATGGGAAAGTTTGCTGTTACCTGTGGACCTTCAACTTGATGATGAAACACACAAAATGAGTCGGAATTGAATACAACAGGCCCCATGCTGACTTCTCTCCGGGAGAGAAATGCTTTAACTGTCTGTGTTTCGATTCTTTCCTGGGATTCGAGTTATAATTTCCGATGGACATGGGAAGGTTTACTGTAACCTGTGGACCTTCAACTTGACGATGAAACACAGAAATTGCGTCGGAATATAATACAACAGGCACCATGTCGACTTCTGCCGGGAGAGTAATGCATCTATCTGTCTGTGCTTTGATTCATTCCAGGGATTCCAGTAATAGTTTCCGATGGACATGGGAAGGTTTACTGAAACCTATGGACCTTCAACTTGACGATGAAACACAGAAATTGCGTCGGAATTGAATACAACAGGTACCATGCCGTCTTCTCTCCGGGAGAGAAATGCTTCTAACTGTCTGTGCTTTGATTCATTCCAGGGATTCCAGTAATAATTTCCGATGGACATGGGAAGGTTTACTGTAACAGGTTGACCTTCAACTTGACGATGAAACACAGAAATTGCGTCGGAATTGAATACAACAGGCACCATGCAGACTTCTGTCCGGGAGAGTAATGCTTCTAACTGTATGTGCTTTGATTATTTCCTGGGATTCCAGAATAGATGCCAATGGACATGGAAAGGTTTACTGTAACCTGTGGACCTTCAACTTGACAATGAAACACAGAAATTGCGTCGGAATTGAATACAACGGGCACCATGCCGACTTCTCTATGGGAGAGTAATGCTTCTAACTGTCTGTGCTTTGATTCATTCCTGGGAATCCAGAAATAGGTTCCGATGGACATGGGAAGATTTACTGTAACCTGTGGACCTTCAACTTGACGATGAAACACAGAAATTGCTTCGGAACCTAATACAGCAGGCACCATGCCGACTTCTCTCCGGGTGCGTAATGCTTCTAAATGTCTGTGCTTTGATTCTTTCCTGGGATTCCAGAAATAGATTCCGATGGACATGGGAAGGTTTACTGTAACCTGTGGACCTTCCACTTTACGATGAAACACAGAAATTGGGTCGGTATATAATACAACAGGCGCCATGCCGACTTCTGTCCGGGAGAGTAATGCTTCTTTCTGTCTGTGCTTTGATTCTTTCCTGGGATTCCAGTAATAGATTCCGATGGACATGGGAAGGTTTACTGTAACCTGTGGACCTTCAACTTGACGATGAAACACAGAAATTGCTTCGGAACCTAATACAGCAGGCACCATTCCGAATTCTCTCCGGGTGCGTAATGCATCTAAATGTCTGTGCTTTGATTCTTTCCTGGGATTCCAGAAATAGATTCCGATGGACATGGGAAGGTTTACTGTAACCTGTGGACCTTTAACTTGTCGATGAAACACAGAAATTGCGTCGGAATGGAATACAACAGGAACCATGCCGACTTCTCGGTGGGAGAGTAATGCTTCTAACTGTCTGTGCGTTGATACTTTCCTGGGATTCCAGTAATAGATTCCGATGGACATGGGACGGTTTACTGTAACCTGCGGACCTTCATCTTGACGATGAAACACAGAAATTGCGTCGGAATTGAATACAACAGGCACCATGCCGACTTCTCTCCGGGAAAGTAATGCTTCAAACTGTCTGTGCTTTGCTTCCTTCCTGGGATTCCAGTAATAGATTCCGATGGACATGGGAAGGTTTACTGTAACCTGTGGACCTTCATCTTGACGATGAAACACAGAAATTGCGTCGGAATTGAATACAACAGGCACCATGTTGACTTCTCTCCGGGAGAGTTATGCTTCTAACTGTCTGTGCTTTGATTCTTTCCTGGGATTCCAGTAATAGATTCCGATGGACATGGGAAGGTTTACTGTAACCTGTGGACCTTCAACTTGACGATGAAACACAGAAATTGCGTCGGAATATAATACAACAGGCACCATGCCGACTTCTGCCCGGGAGAGTAATGCTTCTATCTGTCTGTGTTTGATTCTTTGCTGGGATTCCAGTAATAGATTCCGATGGACATGGGAAGGTTAACTGTAACCTGTGGACCTTCAACTTGACGATGAAACACAGAAATTGCTTCGGGAACCTAATACAACAGGCACCATGCCGACCTCTCTCCGGGTGCGTAATGCTTCTAAATGTCTGTGCTTTGATTCTTTCCTGGGATTCCAGTAATAGATTCCGATGGACATGGGAAGGTTTACTGTAACCTGTGGTCCTTCAACTTGACGATGAAACACAGAAAATGAGTCGGAATTGAATACAACAGGCACCATGCCGACTTCTCTCCGGGAGAGAAATGCTTTAACTGTCTGTGTTTCGATTCTTTCCTGGGATTCCAGTAATAATTTCCGATGGACATGGGAAGGTTTACAGTAACCTGTGGACCTTCAACTTGACGATGAAACACAAAAATTGCGTCGGAATATAATACAACAGGCACCATGCCGACTTCTGCCGGGAGAGTAATGCATCTATCTGTCTGTGCTTTGATTCATTCCAGGGATTCCAGTAATAGATTCCGATGGACATGGGAAGGTTTACTGAAACCTATGGACCTTCAACTTGACGATGAAACACAGAAATTGCGTCGGAATTGAATACAACAGGTACCATGCCGTCTTCTCTCCGGGAGAGAAATGCTTCTAACTGTCTGTGCTTTGATTCATTCCTGGGATTCCAGTAATAATTTCCGATGGACATATGAAGGTTTACTGTAACAGGTTGACCTTCAACTTGACGATGAAACACAGAAATTGCGTCGGAATTGAATACAACAGGCACCATGCCGACTTCTGTCCGGGAGAGTAATACTTCTAACTGTATGTGCTTTGGTTATTTCCTGGGATTCCAGAATAGATGCCAATGGACATGGAAAGGTTTACTGTAACCTGTGGACCTTCAACTTGACAATGAAACACAGAAATTGCGTCGGAATTGAATACAACGGGCACCATGCCGACTTCTCTATGGGAGAGTAATGCTTCTAACTGTCTGTGCTTTGATTCATTCCAGGGAATCCAGAAATAGGTTCCGATGGACATGGGAAGATTTACTGTAACCTGTGGACCTTCAACTTGACGATGAAACACAGAAATTGGGTCGGTATATAATACAACAGGCACCATGCCGACTTCTGTCCGGGAGAGTTATGCTTCTTTCTGTCTGTGCTTTGATTCTTTCCTGGGATTCCAGTAATAGATTCCGATGTACATGGGAATGTTTACTGTAACCTGTGGACCTTCAACTTGACGATGAAACACAGATATTGCGTCGGAATATAATACAACAGGCACAATGCCGACTTCTGCCGGGGGAGTAATTCTTCTATCTGTCTGTGCTTTGATTCGTTCCATGGATTCCAGTAATAGATTCCGATGGACATGGGAAGGTTTACTGTAACCTGTGGACCTTCAACTTGACGATGAAACACAGAAAATGAGTCGGAATTGAATACAACAGGCACCATGCCGACTTCTCTCCGGGAGAGAAATGTTTTAACTGTCTGTGTTTCGATTCATTCCTGGGATTCCAAAAATAATTTCCGATGGACATGGCAAAGATTACTGCAACCTGTTGACCTTTAACTTGACGATGAAACACAGAAATTGTGTCGGAATAGAATACAACACGCACCATGCCGACTCCTGACCGGGAGAGTAATGCTTCTAACTGCCTGTGATTTGTTTTTTTCCTGGGATTCCAGTAATAGATTCCGATGGACATGGGATGGTTTACTATAACCTGAAACCGTCAACTTGACGATGAAACACAGAAATTGCATCGGAATTGAATACAACAGGCACCATGCCGACTTCTCTACGGGAGAGTACTGCTTCTGACAGTCTGTGTTTTGATTCTTTCCTGGGATTCCAGTAATAATTTCCGATGAACATGGGAAAGTTTACTGTAACCTGTTGACCTTCAACTTGACGATGAAACACAGTAATAGCGTCGGAAATGAATACAACAGGTACCATGCCGACTTCTCTCTGGGAGAGAAATGCTTCTAACTGTCTGTGCTTTGATTCATTCCTGGGATTCCAGTAATAATTTCCGATGAACATGGGAAGGTTTACTGTAACCTGTTGACCTTCAACTTGACGTTGAAACACAGAAATTGCGTCGGAAGTGAATACAACAGGCACCATGCCGACTTCAGTCCGGGAGTGTAATGCTTCTAACTGTATGTGCTTTAATTCTTTCCTGGAATTCCAGAATAGATGCCAATGGACATGGAAAGGTTTAATGTAACCTGTGGACCTTCAACTTGTCAATGAAACACAGAAATTGCGTCGGAATTGAATACAACAAGCACAATGCCGACTTCTCTATCGGAGAGTAATGCTTCTAACTGTCTGTGCTTTGATTCATTCCTGGGAATCCAGAAATAGGTTCCGATGGACATGGGAAGATCTACAGTAACCTGTGGACCTTCAACTTCACGATGAAACACAGAAATTGCGTCGGAATATAATACAACAGGCACCATGCCGATTTCTGTCCGGGAGAGTAATGCTTCTATCTGTCTGTGCTTTGATTCTTTCCTGGGATTCAAGTAATACTTTCCGATGGACATGGGAAGGTTTCCTGTAACCTGTGGACCTTCAACTTGACGATGAAACACAGAAATTGCTTCGGAACCTAATACAGCAGGCACCATGCCGACTTCTCTCCGGGTGCGTTGTGCTTTTAAGTGTCTGTGCTTTGATTCTTTCCTGGGATTCCAGAAATAGATTCCGATGGACATGGGAAGGTTTACTGTAACTTGTGGACCTTCACCTTTACGATGAAACACAGAAATTGCTTATGAATATAATACAACAGGCACCTTGCCGACTTCTGTCCTGGAGAGTAATGCTTCTTTCTGTCTGTGCTTTCATTCTTTCCTGGGATTCCAGTAATAGAATCCGATGGACATGGGAAGGTTCACTGTAACCTGTGGACCTTCAACTTGACGATGAAACACAGAAATTGCTTCGGGAACCTAATACAACAGGCACCATGCCGACTTCTCTCTGGGAGAGTAATGCGTCTAACTGTCCGTGCTTTGATTCTTTTCTGGGATTCCAGTAATGGATTCCGATGGACATGGGAAAGTTTGCTGTTACCTGTGGACCTTCAACTTGATGATGAAACACACAAAATGAGTCGGAATTGAATACAACAGGCACCATGCCGACTTCTCTCCGGGAGAGAAATGCTTTAACTGTCTGTGTTTCGATTCTTTCCTGGGATTCGAGTAATAATTTCCGATGGACATGGGAAGGTTTACTGTAACCTGTGGACCTTCAACTTGACGATGAAACACAGAAATTGCGTCGGAATATAATACAACAGGCACCATGTCCACTTCTGCCGGGAGAGTAATGCATCTATCTGTCTGTGCTTTGATTCATTCCAGGGATTCCAGTAATAGTTTCCGATGGACATGGGAAGGTTTACTGAAACCTATGGACCTTCAACTTGACGATGAAACACAGAAATTGCGTCGGAATTGAATACAACAGGTACCATGCCGTCTTCTCTCCGGGAGAGAAATGCTTCTAACTGTCGGTGCTTTGATTCATTCCAGGGATTCCAGTAATAATTTCCGATGGACATGGGAGGGTTTACTGTAACAGGTTGACCTTCAACTTGACGATGAAACACAGAAATTGCGTCGGAATTGAATACAACAGGCACCATGCAGACTTCTGTCCGGGAGAGTAATGCTTCTAACTGTATGTGCTTTGATTATTTCCTGGGATTCCAGAATAGATGCCAATGGACATGGAAAGGTTTACTGTAACCTGTGGACCTTCAACTTGACAATGAAACACAGAAATTGCGTCGGAATTGAATACAACGGGCACCATGCCGACTTCTCTATGGGAGAGTAATGCTTCTAAATGTCTGTGCTTTGATTCACTCCTGGGAATCCAGAAATAGATTCCGACTGACATGGGAAGATTTACTGTAACCTGTGGACCTTCAACTTGACGATGAAACACAGAAATTGGGTCGGTATATAATACAACAGGCGCCATGCCGACTTCTGTCCGGGAGAGTAATGCTTCTTTCTGTCTGTGCTATGATTCTTTCCTGGGATTCCAGTAATAGATTCCGATGGACATGGGAAGGTTTACTGTAACCTGTGGACCTTCAACTTGACGATGAAACACAGAAATTGCTTCGGAACCTAATACAGCAGGCACCATTCCGAATTCTCTCCGGGTGCGTAATGCATCTAAATGTCTGTGCTTTGATTCTTTCCTGGGATTCCAGAAATAGATTCCGATGGACATGGGAAGGTTCACTGTAACCTGTGGACCTTTAACTTGTCGATGAAACACAGAAATTGCGTCGGAATGGAATACAACAGGAACCATGCCGAAATCTCGGTGCGAGAGTAATGCTTCTAACTGTCTGTGCGTTGATACTTTCCTGGGATACCAGTAATAGATTCCGATGGACATGGGACGGTTTACTGTAACCTGCGGACCTTCATCTTGACGATGAAACACAGAAATTGCGTCGGAAATGAATACAACAGGCACCATGCCGACTTCTCTCCGGGAAAGTAATGCTTCAAACTGTCTGTGCTTTGTTTCCTTCCTGGGATTCCAGTAATAGATTCCGATGGACATGGGAAGGTTTACTGTAACCTGTGGACCTTCATCTTGACGATGAAACACAGAAATTGCGTCGGAATTGAATACAACAGGCACCATGTTGACTTCTCTCCGGGAGAGTTATGCTTCTAACTGTCTGTGCTTTGATTCTTTCCTGGGATTCCAGTAATAGATTCCGATGGACATGGGAAGGTTTACTGTAACCTGTGGACCTTCAACTTGACGATGAAACACAGAAATTGCTTCGGGAACCTAATACAACAGGCACCATGCCGACCTCTCTCCGGGTGCGTAATGCTTCTAAATGTCTGTGCTTTGATTCTTTCCTGGGATTCCAGTAATAGATTCCGATGGACATGGGAAGGTTTACTGTAACCTGTGGACCTTCAACTTGACGATGAAACACAGAAAATGAGTCGGAATTGAATACAACAGGCACCATGCCGACTTCTCTCCGGGAGAGAAATGCTTTAACTGTCTGTGTTTCGATTCTTTCCTGGGATTCCAGTAATAATTTCCGATGGACATGGGAAGGGTTACAGTAACCTGTGGACCTTCAACTTGACGATGAAACACAGAAATTGCGTCGGAATATAATAGAACAGGCACCATGCCGACTTCTGCCGGGAGAGTAATGCATCTATCTGTCTGTGCTTTGATTCATTCCAGGGATTCCAGTAATAGATTCCGATGGACATGGGAAGGTTTACTGAAACCTATGGACCTTCAACTTGACGATGAAACACAGAAATTGCGTCGGAATTGAATACAACAGGTACCATGCCGTCTTCTCTCCGGGAGAGAAATGCTTCTAACTGTCTGTGTTTTGATTCATTCCTGGGATTCCAGTAATAATTTCCGATGGACATATGAAGGTTTACTGTAACAGGTTGACCTTCAACTTGACGATGAAACACAGAAATTGCGTCGGAATTGAATACAACAGGCACCATGCCGACTTCTGTCCGGGAGAGTAATGCTTCTAACTGTATGTGCTTTGATTATTTCCTGGGATTCCAGAATAGATGCCAATGGACATGGAAAGGTTTACTGTAACCTGTGGACCTTCAACTTGACAATGAAACACAGAAATTGCGTCGGAATTGAATACAACGGGCACCATGCCGACTTCTCTATGGGAGAGTAATGCTTCTAACTGTCTGTGCTTTGATTCATTAAAGGGAATCCAGAAATAGGTTCCGATGGACATGGGAAGATTTACTGTAACCTGTGGACCTTCAACTTGACGATGAAACACAGAAATTGCTTCGGAACCTAATACAGCAGGCACCATGCCCACTTCTCTCCGGGTGCGTAATGCTTCTAAATGTCTGTGCTTTGATTCTTTCCTGGGATTCCAGAAATAGATTCCAATGGACATGGGAAGGTTTACTGTAAGCTGTGGACCTTCAACTTTACAATGAAACACAGAAATTGGGTCGGTATATAATACAACAGGCACCATGCCGACTTCTGTCCGGGAGAGTAATGCTTCTTTCTGTCTGTGCTTTGATTCTTTCCTGGGATTCCAGTAATAGATTCCGATGGACATGGGAAGGTTTGCTGTAACCTGTGGACCTTCAACTTGACGATGAAACACAGAAATTGCTTCGGAACCTAATACAGCAGGCACCATTCCGACTTCTCTCCGGGTGCGTAATGCATCTAAATGTCTGTGCTTTGATTCTTTCCTGGCATTCCAGAAATAGATTCCGATGGACATGGGAAGGTTTACTGTAACCTGTGGACCTTTAACTTGTCGATGAAACACAGAAATTGCGTCGGAATGGAATACAACAGGAACCATGCCGACTTCTCGGTGGGAGAGTAATGCTTGTAACTGTCTGTGCGTTGATACTTTCCTGGGATTCCAGTAATAGATTCCGATGGACATGGGGCGGTTTACTGTAACCTGCGGACCTTCATCTTGACGATGAAACACAGAAATTGCGTCGGAATTGAATACAACAGGCACCATGCCGACTTCTCTCCGGGAAAGTAGTGCTTCTAACTGTCTGTGCTTTGTTTCCTTCCTGGGATTCCAGTAATAGATTCCGATGGACATGGGAAGGTTTACTGTAACCTGTGGACCTTCATCTTGACGATGAAACACAGAAATTGCGTCGGAATTGAATACAACAGGCACCATGTTGACTTCTCTCCGGGAGAGTTATGCTTCTAACTGTCTGTGCTTTGATTCTTTCCTGGGATTCCAGTAATAGATTCCGATGGACATGGGAAGGTTTACTGTAACCTGTGGACCTTCAACTTGACGATGAAACACAGAAATTCCGTCGGAATATAATACAACAGGCACCATGCCGACTTCTGCCCGGGAGAGTGATGCTTCTATCTGTCTGTGCTTTGATTCTTTGCTGGGATTCCCGTAATAGATTCCGACGACATGGGAAGGTTTACTGTAACCTGTGGACCTTCAACGTGACGATGAAACACAGAAATTGCTTCGGGAACCTAATACAACAGGCACCATGCCGACCTCTCTCCGGGTGCGTAATGCTTCTAAATGTCTGTGCTTTGATTCTTTCCTGGGATTCCAGTAATAAATTCCGATGGACATGGGAAGGTTTACTGTAACCTGTGGACCTTCAACTTGACGATGATACACAGAAAATGAGTCGGAATTGAATACAACAGGCACCATGCCGACTTCTCTCCGCGAGAGAAATGCTTTAACTGTCTGTGTTTCGATTCCTTCCTGGGATACCAGTAATAATTTCCGATGGACATGGGAAGGTTTACAGTAACCTGATGGCCTTCAACTTGACGATGAAACACAGAAATTGCGTCGGAATTGAATACAAAAGGCACCATGCCGACTTCTGTCCGGGAGAGAAATGCTTCTAACAGTCTGTGTTTTGTTTTTTTCCTGGGATTGCAGTAATAGATTCCGATGGACATGGGAAGGTTTGCTATAACCTGAGACCTTCAACTTGACGATGAAACACAGAAATTGCGTCGGAATTGAATACAGCAGGCACCATGCCGACTTCTCTAAGGGAGAGTACTGCTTCTAACAGTCTGTGCTTGATTCTTTCCTGAGATTCCAGTAATAGATTCCGATGAACATGGGAAGCTTTACTGTAACCTGTGGACCTTCAACTTGACGATGAAACACAGAAATTGCGTCGGAATATAATACAACAGACACCATGCCGACATCTGTCCGGGAGAGTAATGCTTCTATCTGTCTGTGCTTTGATTCTTCCCTGGGAATCCAGTAATAGATTCCGATGGACATGGGAAGGTTTACTGTAACCTGTGGACCTTCAACCTGACTATGAAACACAGCAATTGCTTCGGAACCTAATACAGCAGGCACCATACCGACTTCTCTCCGGGTGCGTTATGCTTCTAAATGTCTGTGCTTTGATTCTTTCCTGGGATTCCAGAAATAGATTCCAATGGACAAGGGAAGGTTTACTGTAACCTGTGGACCTTCAACTTTACAATGAAACACAGAAATTGTTTCGGAACCTAATACAACAGGCACAACGCCGACTTCTGCCCGGGAGAGTAATGCTTCTATCAGTCTGTGCTTTGATTCTTTCCTGGGATTCCAGTAATAGATTCCGATGTACATGGGATGGTTTACTGTAACCTGGGGACCTTCAACTTGACGATGAAGCACAGAAAATGAGTCGGAATTCAATACAACAGGCACCATGCCGACTTCTCTCCGGGAGAGAAATGCTATAAATGTCTGTGTTTCGATTCCTTCCTGGGATTCCAGTAATAATTTCCCACGGACATGGGAAGGTTTACTGTGACCTGTGGACCTTCAACTTGACAATGAAACACAGAAATTGCGTCGCAATATAATACATCAGGCACCATGCCGACTTCTGCCCGGTAGAGTAATGCTTCAATCTGTCTGTGCTTTGATTCTTTCCTGGGATTCCAGTAATAGATTCCGATGGACATGGGAAGGTTTACTGTAACCTGTGGACCTTCAACTTCACGATGAAACACAGAAATTGCTTAGGGAACCTAATAAAACAGGAACCATGAAGACTTCTCTCTGGGTGCGTAATGCTTCTAAATGTCTGTGCTTTGATTCTTTCCTGGGATTCCAGTAATAGATTCCGATGGACATGGGAAGGTTTACTGTAACCTGTGGACCTTCAACTTGACTATGAAACACAGAAAATGAGTCGGAATTGAATACAACAGGCACCATGCCGACTTCTCTCCGGGAGAGAAATGCTTTACCTGTCTCTGTTCCGATTCTTCCCTGGGTTTCCAGCAATAATTTCCAATGGACATGGGAAGGTTTACTGTAACCTGTTGACCTTCAACTTGACGATGAAACACAGAAATTGCGTCTGAATTGAATACAACAGGCACCATGCCGACTCCTGTCCGCGAGAGTAATGCTTCTAACTATCTGTGCTTTGTTTTTTTCCTGGGATTCCAGTAATAGATGCCGATGGACATGGGTAGGTTTACTATAACCTGAGACCTTCAACTTGACGATGAACACGGAAATTGTGTCGGAATTGAATACAACAGGCACCATGCCGACTTCTCTTCGGGAGAGTAATGCTTCTAACTGTCTGCGCTTTGATTCTCTCCTGGGATTCCAGTAATAAATTCCGTTGGACATGGGAAGGTTTACTGTAACCTGTGGACCTTCAAGTTGACGATGAAACACAAAAATTGCTTCGGACCCTAATACAACAGTTACCACGCCGACTTTTCTACGTGTGAGTAATGCTTCTAACTGTCTGTGCTTTGATTCATTCCTGGGATTCCAGAAATAGGTTCCGATGGACATGGGAAGATTTATTGTAACCTGTGGACCTTCAACTTGACGATGAAACACAGAAATTGCGTCGGAATTGAATACAACAGGCACCATGTCGACTTATCTCCGGGAGAGTAATGCTTCTAACTGTCTGTGCGTTGATTCATTCCTGGGATTCCAGTAATAGATTCCGATGGGCATGAGAACGTTTACTGTAACCTGTGGACCTTTAACTTGTCGATGAAACACAGAAATTGCATCGGAATGGATTACAACAGGAACCATGCCGACTTCTCTGTGGGAGAGTAATGCTTTTAACTGTCTGTGCGTTGATACTTTCCTGGGATTCCAGTAATAGATTCCGATGGACGTGGGACGGTTGACTGTAACCTGTGGACCTTCAACTTGACGATGAAACACAGAAATTGCGTAGGAATATAATACTACAGGCACTATGCCGACTTCTGCCCGGGAGAGTAATGGTTCTATCTGTCTGTGCTTTGTTTCCTTCCTGGGATTCCAGTAATAGATTCCGATGGACATGGGAAGGTTTACTGTAACCTGTGGACCTTCATCTTGACGATGAAACACAGAAATTGCGTCGGAATTGAATACAACAGGCACCATGTTGACTTCTCTCCGGGAGAGTTATGCTTCTAACTGTCTGTGCTTTGATTCTTTCCTGGGATTCCAGTAATAGATTCCGATGGACATGGGAAGGTTTACTGTAACCTGTGGACCTTCAACTTGACGATGAAACACAGAAATTCCGTCGGAATATAATACAACAGGCACCATGCCGACTTCTGCCCGGGAGAGTGATGCTTCTATCTGTCTGTGCTTTGATTCTTTGCTGGGATTCCCGTAATAGATTCCGACGACATGGGAAGGTTTACTGTAACCTGTGGACCTTCAACGTGACGATGAAACACAGAAATTGCTTCGGGAACCTAATACAACAGGCACCATGCCGACCTCTCTCCGGGTGCGTAATGCTTCTAAATGTCTGTGCTTTGATTCTTTCCTGGGATTCCAGTAATAAATTCCGATGGACATGGGAAGGTTTACTGTAACCTGTGGACCTTCAACTTGACGATGAAACACAGAAAATGAGTCGGAATTGAATACAACAGGCACCATGCCGACTTCTCTCCGCGAGAGAAATGCTTTAACTGTCTGTGTTTCGATTCCTTCCTGGGATACCAGTAATAATTTCCGATGGACATGGGAAGGTTTACAGTAACCTGATGGCCTTCAACTTGACGATGAAACACAGAAATTGCGTCGGAATTGAATACAAAAGGCACCATGCCGACTTCTGTCCGGGAGAGAAATGCTTCTAACAGTCTGTGTTTTGTTTTTTTCCTGGGATTGCAGTAATAGATTCCGATGGACATGGGAAGGTTTGCTATAACCTGAGACCTTCAACTTGACGATGAAACACAGAAATTGCGTCGGAATTGAATACAGCAGGCACCATGCCGACTTCTCTAAGGGAGAGTACTGCTTCTAACAGTCTGTGCTTGATTCTTTCCTGAGATTCCAGTAATAGATTCCGATGAACATGGGAAGCTTTACTGTAACCTGTGGACCTTCAACTTGACGATGAAACACAGAAATTGCGTCGGAATATAATACAACAGACACCATGCCGACATCTGTCCGGGAGAGTAATGCTTCTATCTGTCTGTGCTTTGATTCTTCCCTGGGAATCCAGTAATAGATTCCGATGGACATGGGAAGGTTTACTGTAACCTGTGGACCTTCAACCTGACTATGAAACACAGCAATTGCTTCGGAACCTAATACAGCAGGCACCATACCGACTTCTCTCCGGGTGCGTTATGCTTCTAAATGTCTGTGCTTTGATTCTTTCCTGGGATTCCAGAAATAGATTCCAATGGACAAGGGAAGGTTTACTGTAACCTGTGGACCTTCAACTTTACAATGAAACACAGAAATTGTTTCGGAACCTAATACAACAGGCACAACGCCGACTTCTGCCCGGGAGAGTAATGCTTCTATCAGTCTGTGCTTTGATTCTTTCCTGGGATTCCAGTAATAGATTCCGATGTACATGGGATGGTTTACTGTAACCTGGGGACCTTCAACTTGACGATGAAGCACAGAAAATGAGTCGGAATTCAATACAACAGGCACCATGCCGACTTCTCTCCGGGAGAGAAATGCTATAAATGTCTGTGTTTCGATTCCTTCCTGGGATTCCAGTAATAATTTCCCACGGACATGGGAAGGTTTACTGTGACCTGTGGACCTTCAACTTGACAATGAAACACAGAAATTGCGTCGCAATATAATACATCAGGCACCATGCCGACTTCTGCCCGGTAGAGTAATGCTTCAATCTGTCTGTGCTTTGATTCTTTCCTGGGATTCCAGTAATAGATTCCGATGGACATGGGAAGGTTTACTGTAACCTGTGGACCTTCAACTTCACGATGAAACACAGAAATTGCTTAGGGAACCTAATAAAACAGGAACCATGAAGACTTCTCTCTGGGTGCGTAATGCTTCTAAATGTCTGTGCTTTGATTCTTTCCTGGGATTCCAGTAATAGATTCCGATGGACATGGGAAGGTTTACTGTAACCTGTGGACCTTCAACTTGACTATGAAACACAGAAAATGAGTCGGAATTGAATACAACAGGCACCATGCCGACTTCTCTCCGGGAGAGAAATGCTTTACCTGTCTCTGTTCCGATTCTTCCCTGGGTTTCCAGCAATAATTTCCAATGGACATGGGAAGGTTTACTGTAACCTGTTGACCTTCAACTTGACGATGAAACACAGAAATTGCGTCTGAATTGAATACAACAGGCACCATGCCGACTCCTGTCCGCGAGAGTAATGCTTCTAACTATCTGTGCTTTGTTTTTTTCCTGGGATTCCAGTAATAGATGCCGATGGACATGGGTAGGTTTACTATAACCTGAGACCTTCAACTTGACGATGAACACGGAAATTGTGTCGGAATTGAATACAACAGGCACCATGCCGACTTCTCTTCGGGAGAGTAATGCTTCTAACTGTCTGCGCTTTGATTCTCTCCTGGGATTCCAGTAATAAATTCCGTTGGACATGGGAAGGTTTACTGTAACCTGTGGACCTTCAAGTTGACGATGAAACACAAAAATTGCTTCGGACCCTAATACAACAGTTACCACGCCGACTTTTCTACGTGTGAGTAATGCTTCTAACTGTCTGTGCTTTGATTCATTCCTGGGATTCCAGAAATAGGTTCCGATGGACATGGGAAGATTTATTGTAACCTGTGGACCTTCAACTTGACGATGAAACACAGAAATTGCGTCGGAATTGAATACAACAGGCACCATGTCGACTTATCTCCGGGAGAGTAATGCTTCTAACTGTCTGTGCGTTGATTCATTCCTGGGATTCCAGTAATAGATTCCGATGGGCATGAGAACGTTTACTGTAACCTGTGGACCTTTAACTTGTCGATGAAACACAGAAATTGCATCGGAATGGATTACAACAGGAACCATGCCGACTTCTCTGTGGGAGAGTAATGCTTTTAACTGTCTGTGCGTTGATACTTTCCTGGGATTCCAGTAATAGATTCCGATGGACGTGGGACGGTTGACTGTAACCTGTGGACCTTCAACTTGACGATGAAACACAGAAATTGCGTAGGAATATAATACTACAGGCACTATGCCGACTTCTGCCCGGGAGAGTAATGGTTCTATCTGTCTGTGCTTTGATTCTTTCCTGGGATTCCAGTAATAGATTCCGATGGACATGCGAAGGTTTACTGTAACCTGTGGATCTTCAACTTGACGATGAAACACAGAAATTGCTTCAGGAACATAGTACAACAGGCAATATGCCGACTTCTCTCCTGGTGTGAAATGCTTCTAAATGTCTGTGATTTGATTTTTTCGTGGGATTCCAGTAATAGATTCCGATGGACATGGGAAGGTTTACTGTAACCTGTGGACCTTCAACTTGTCGATGAAACACAGAAATTGCGACGGAATATAATACAACAGGCACCATGATGCCTTCTGCCCGGGAGAGTAATGCTTCTATCTGTCTGTGCTTTGATTCTTTCCTGGGATTCCAGTAATAGATTCCGATGGACATGGAAAGTTTTACTGTAACCTGTGGACCTTCAACTTGACGATGAAACACAGAAATTGCTTCGGGAACCTAATACAACAGGCACCATGCCGACTTCTCTCCGGGAGAGTAATGCGTCTAACTGTCCGTTCTTTGATTCTTTTCTGGGATTCCAGTAATAGATTCCGATGGACATGGGAAGGTTTACTGCAACCTGTGGACCTTCATCTTGACGATGAAACACAGAAATTGCGTCGGAATTGTATACAACAGGCACCATGTTGACTTCTCTCCGGGACAGTAATGCTTCTAACTGTCTGTGCTTTGATTCTTTCCTGGGACTACAGTAATAGATTCCGATGGACATGGGAAGGTTTACTGTAACCTGTGGACCTTCAACATGACGATGAAACACAGACATTGCTTCGGGAACCTAATACAACAGGCACCATGCCGACTTCTCTCCTGGTGCGTAATGCTTCAAAATGTCTGTGCTTTGATTCCTTCCTGGGATTCCAGTAATAGATACCGATGGTTATGGGAAGGTTTACTGTAACCTGTGGACCTTCAACTTGACGATGAAACACAGAAAATGAGTCGGAATTGAATACAACAGGCACCATGCCGACTTCTCTCCGGGAGAGAAAAACTTTAACTGTCTGTGTTTCGATTCTTTCCTGGGATTCCAGTAATAATTTCCGATGGACATGGGAAGGTTTACTGTAACCTGTTGACCTTCAACTTGACGATGAAACACAGATATTGCGTCGGAATTGAATACAACAGGCATCATGCCGACTCCTGTCCGGGAGAGTAATGCTTCTAACAGTCTGTGCTTTGTTTTTTTCCTGGGATTCCGGTAATAGATTCCGATGGACATGGGAAGGTTTACTAAAACCTGAGACCTTCAACTTGACGATGAAACACAGAAATTGCGTCGGATTTGAATATAACAGGCACCATGCCGACTTCTCTATGGGAGGGTACTGCTTCTAACAGACTGTGCTTTGATTCTTTCCTGGGATTCCAGTAATAGATTCCGATGTACATGGGAAGGTTTAGTGTAACCTGTGGACCTTCAACTTGACGATGAAGCACAGAAAATGAGTCGGAATTGAATACAACAGGCACCATGCCAACTTCTCTCCGGGAGAGAAATGCTATAACTGTCTGTGTTTCGATTCTTTCCTGGGATTCCAGTAATAATTTCCCATGGACATGGGAAGGTTTACTGTGACCTGTGGACCTTCAACTTGACGATGAAACGCAGAAATTGCGTCGCAATATAATACAACAGGCACCATGCCGACTTCTGCCCGGGAGAGTAGTGCTTCTATCTGTCTGTGCTTTGATTCTTTCCTGGGATTCCAGTAATAGATTCCGATGGACATGGGAAGGTTTACTGTAATCTGTGGACCTTCAACTTGACGAAGAAACAGAGAAATCGCTTATGGAACCTAATACAACAGGCACCATGCCGACTTCTCTCAGGGTGCGTAATGCCTCTAAATGTCTGTGCTTTGATTCTTTCCTGGGATTCCAGTAATAGATTCCGATGGACATGGGAAGGTTTACTGTAACCTGTGGACCTTCAACTTGACTATGAAACACAGAAAATGAGTCGGAATTGAATACAACAGGCACCATGCCGACTTCTCTCCGGGAGAGAAGTGCTTTAACTGTCTGTGTTCCGATTCTTTCCTGGGATTCCAGCAATAATTTCCAATGGACATGGGATGGTTTACTGTAACCTGTTGACCTTCAACTTGACGATGAAACACAGAAATTGCGTCGGAATTGAATACAACAGGAACCATGCCGACTCCTGTCCGGGAGAGTAATGCTTCTAACTATCTGTGCTTTGTTTTTTTCCTGGGATTCCAGTAATAGATTCCAATGGACATGGGAAGGTTTACTATAACCTGAGACCTTCAACTTGACGATGAACACGGAAATTGCGTCGGAATTGAATACAACAGTCACCATGCCGACTTCTCTTCGGGAGAGTAATGCTTCTAACTGTCTGCGCTTTGATTCTTTCCTGGGATTCCAGTAATAAATTCCGTTGGACATGGGAGGGTTTACTGTAACCTGTGGACCTTCAACTTGACGATGAAACACAGAAATTGCGTCGGAATATAAAACAACAGGCACCATGCCGACTTCTGCCGGGAGAGTAATGCTTCTATCTGTTTGTGCTTTGATTCTTTCCTGGGATTCCAGTAATACATTCCGATGGACATGGGAAGATTTACTGTAACCTGTGGACCTTCAACTTGACGATGAAACACAGAATATGCTTCGGAATATAATACAACAGGCACCATGCCGACTTCTGTCCGGGAGAGTAATGCTTCTTTCTGTCTGTGCTTTGATTCTTTCCTGCGATTCCAGTAATAGATTCCGATGGACATGGAAAGGTTTACTGTAACCTGTGGACCTTCAACTTGTCGATGAAACACAGAAATTGCTTCGGAACCTAATACAGCAGGCACCATGCCTACTTCTCTCCGGGTGCGTAATGCTTCTAAATGTCTGTGTTTGATTCTTTCCAGGGATTCCAGTAATAGATTCCGATGGACATGGGAAGGGTAGCTGTAACGTGTGGACCTTTAACTTGACGATGAAACACGGAAATTGCGTCGGAATTGAATACAACAGGCATTATGCCGACCTATCTCCGGGAGTGTAATGCTTCAAACTGTCTGTGCTTTGACTCTTACCTGGGATTCCACTAACAGATTCCGGTGGACGTGGGATGGTTTAATGTAACCTGTGGACCTTCAACTTGACGATGAAACACAAAAATTGCTTCGGAATATAATACAACAAGCACCATGCCGACTTCTGTCCGGGAGAGTAATGCTTCTTTCTGTCTGTGCTTTGATTCTTTCCTGCGATTCCAGTAATAGATTCCGATGGACATGGAAGGTTTACTGTAACCTGTGGACCTTCAACTTGTCGATGAAACACAGAAATTGCTTCGGAACCTAATACAGCAGGCACCGTGCCTACTTCTCTCCGGGTGCGTAATGCTTCTAAATGTCTGTGCTTTGATTCTTTCCTGGGATTCCAGAAATAGATTCCGATGGACATGGGAAGGTTTACTGTAACCTGTGGACCTTCAACTTGACGATGAAACACAGAAATTGCTTCGGAATATAATACAACAAGCACCATGCCGACTTCTGTCCGGGAGAGTAATGCTTCTTTCTGTCTGTGCTTTGATTCTTTCCTGCGATTCCAGTAATAGATTCCGATGGACATGGAAAGGTTTACTGTAACCTGTGGACCTTCAACTTGTCGATGAAACACAGAAATTGCTTCGGAACCTAATACAGCAGGCACCGTGCCTACTTCTCTCCGGGTGCGTAATGCTTCTAAATGTCTGTGCTTTGATTCTTTCCTGGGATTCCAGAAATAGATTCCGATGGACATGGGAAGGTTTACTGTAACCTGTAAACCTTCAACTTGTAGATGAAACACAGAAATTGCGTCGGAATTGAATACAACAGTCACCATGCCGACTTCTCTCCGGGAGAATAATGCTTCTAACTGTCTGTGCTTCGATTCATTCCTGGGATTCCAGTAATAGATTCCGATGGACGTGGGAAGGGTAGCTGTAACGTGTGGACCTTCAACTTAACAATGAAATACAGAAATTGCGTCGGAATTGAATACAACAGGCACCATGCCGACTTATCTCCGGGAGAGTAATGCTTCTAACTGTCTGTGCTCTGATTCTTACCTGGGATTCCAGTAACAGATTCTGGTGGACATGGGATGGTTTAGTGTAACCTGTGGACCTTCAACTTGACGATGAAACACAAAAATTGAGTTGGAATTGCATTAAAACAGGCACTGTGCCGACTTCTGTCCGGGAAAGTTATGCTTCAAACTGTATGTGATTTGATTCTTCCTGGGATTCCAGTAATAGATGCCGATGGACATGGGAAGGTTTAATGTAACCTGTGGACCTTCAACTTGACGATGAAACACAGGAATTGCGTCGGAATGGAATACAACAGGCACCATGCCGACTTCTGTCCCGGAGAGTAATGCTTCTATCTGACTGTGCCTTGATTCTTTCCTGGGATTCCAGTAGTAAATTCCGATAGACATGGGAGGGTTTACTGTAACCTGTGGACCTTCAACTTGACGATGAAACACAGAAATAGCGTCGGAATGGAATACAACAGGAACCATGCCGACTTCTCTATGGGAGAGTAATGCTTCTAGCTGTCTGTGCGTTGATTCTTTCCTGGGATTCCAGTAATAGATTCCGATGGGCATGCGAACGTTTACTGTAACCTGTGAACCTTTAACATGTCGATGAAACACAGAAATGGCATCGGAACGGGTTACAACAGGAACCATGCCGACTTCTCTGTGGGAGAGTAATGCTTCTAACTGTCTGTGCGTTGATACTTTCCTGGGATTCCAGTAATAGATTCCGATGGACATGGGACGATTTACTGTAACCTGTGGACCTTCATCTTGACGATGAAACACAGAAATTGCGTCGGAATTGAATACAACTGGCACCATCTTGACTTCTCTCCGGGAGAGTAATGCTTCTAACTGTCTGTGCTTTGATTCATTCCTGGAATCCCAGTAATAGATTCCGACGGACATGGGAAGGTTTACTGTAACCTGTGGACCTTCAACTTGACGATGAAACACAGAAATTGCGTCGGAATATAATACAACAGGCACCATGCCGACTTCTGCCCGGGAGAGTAATGGTTCTATCTGTCTGTGCTTTGATTCTCTCCTGGGATTCCAGTAATAGATTCCGATGGACATGGGAAGGTTTACTGTAACCTGTGGACCTTCAGCGAGACGATGAGACACAGAAATTGCGTCGGAATATAATACAACAGGCACCATGATGCCTTCTGCCTGGGAGAGTAATGCTTCTATCTGTCTGTGCTTTGATTCTTTCCTGGGATTCCAGTAATAGATTCCGATGGGCATGGAAAGTTTTACTGTAACCTGTGGACCTTCAACTTGACGATGAAGCACAGAAATTGCTTCGGGAACCTAATACAACAGGCACCATGCGGACTTCTCTCCGGGAGAGTAATGCGTCTAACTGTCCGTTCTTTTTTTCTTTTCTGGGACTCCAGTAATAGATTCCGATGGACGTGGGAAGGTTTACTGCAACCTGTGGACCTTCATCTTGACGATGAAACACAGAAATGGCGTCGGAATTGAATACAACAGGCACCATGTTGACTTCTCTCCGGGAGAGTAATGCTTCTATCGGTCCGTGCTTTGATTCTTTGCTGGGATTCCAGTAATAGATTCCGATGGACATGGGAAGGTTTACTGTAACCTGTGGACCTTCAACTTGACGATGAAACATAGAATTTGCTTCGCGAACCTAATACAACAGGCACCATGCCCACATCTCTCCTGGTGCGTAATGCTTCTAAATGTCTGTGCTTTGATTCTTTCCTGGGATTCGAGTAATAGATTCCGATTGACATGGGAAGGTTTACTGTAACCTGTGGTCCTTCAACTTGACGATCAAACACAGAAAATGAGTCGGAATTGAATACAACAGGCACCATGCCGACTTCTCTCCGGGAGAGACATGCTTTAACTGTCTGTGTTTCGATTCTTTCCTGGGATTCCAGTAATAATTTCCGATGGACATGGGAATGTTTACTGTAACCTGTTGACCTTCAACTTGACGATGAAACACAGAAATTGCGTCGGAATTGAATACAACAGGCACCATTCCGACTTCTCTATGGGAGAGTACTGCTTCTAACAGTCTGTGGTTTGATTCTTTCCTGGGATTCCAGTAATAGATTCCGATGGACATGGGAAGGTTCACTGAAACCTATGGACCTTCATCTTGACGATGAAATACAGAAATTGCGTCGGAATTGAATACAACAGGTAACATGCCGACTTCTCTCCGGGAGAGAAATGCTTCTAACTGTCTGTGCTTTGATTCATTCCTGGGAATCCAGAAATAGGTTCCGATGGACATGGGAAGATTTACTGTAACCTGTGGACCTTCAACTTGACGATGAAACACAGAAATTGCGTCGGAATATTATACAACAGGCACAATGCCGACTTCTGTCCGGGAGAGTAATGCTTCTATCTGTCTGTGCTTTGATTCTTTCCTGGGATTCCAGTAATAGATTCCGATGGACATGGGAACGTTTACTGTAACCTGTGGACCTTCAACTTGACGATGAAACACAGCAATTGCTTCGAAACCTAATACAGCAGGCACCATGCCGACTTCTCTCCGGGTGCGTTATGCTTCTAAATGTCTGTGCTTTGATTCTTTCTCGGGATTCCAGAAATAGATTCCGATGGACAAGGGAAGGTTTACTGTAACCTGTGGACCTTCAACTTTACAATGAAACACAGAAAATGTTTCGGAACCTAATACAACAGGCACAACACCGACTTCTCTACGGGTGAGTAATGCTTCTAAGTGTCTGTGCTTTGACTCATTCCTGGGAAACCAGAAATAGGTTCCGGTGGACATGAGAAGATTTAATATAACCTGTGGGCCTTCAACTTGACGATGAAACACAGAAATTGCTTCGGAATATAATACATCAGGCACCATGCCGACTTCTGTCCGGGAGAGTAATGCTTATAACTGTCTGTGATTTGTTTTTTTTCCTGGGATTCCAGCAATGATTTCCGATGGACATGGGAAGGTTTACTATAACCTGAGACCTTCAACTTGACGATGAAACACGGAAATTGCGTCGGAATTGAATACAACAGGCACCATGCCGGCTTCTCTTCGGGAGAGTAATGCTTCTAACTGTCTGCGCTTTGATTCTTTCCTGGAATTCGAGTAATAGATTCCGATGGACATGGGAAGGTTTACTGTAACATGTGGACCTTCAACTTGACGATGAAACACAGTAATTGCGCCGGAATATAATACAACAGGCACCATGCCGACTTCTGCCGGGAGAGTAATGCTTCTATCTGTCTGTGCTTTGATTCTTTCCTGGGATTCCAGTAATAGATTACGATGGACATTATAAGGTTTAATGTAACCTGTGGACCTTCATCTTGACGATGAAATACAGATATTGCTTCGGGAAAATAATACAACAGGCACCATGCCGACTTCTCTCCGGGTGCGTAATGCTTCTAATTGTCTGTGCTTTGATTCTTTCCTGGGATTCCAGTAATAAATTCCGATGGACATGGGAAGGTTTACTGTAACCTGTGGACCTGCAACTTGACGATGAAGCACAGGAAATGAGTCGGAATTGAATACAACAGGCACCATGCCGACTTCTCTCCGGGAGAGAAATGCTTTAACTGTCTGTGTTTCGATTCTTTCCTGATATTCCAGTGATAATTTCCCATGGACATGGGAAGGTTTACTGTAACCTGTGGACCTTCAACTTGACGATGAAACACAGAAATTGCGTCGCAATATTATACGTCAGGCACCATGCCGATTTCTGCCCGGGAGAGTAATGCTTCTATCTGTCTGTGCTTTGATTCTTTCCTGGGATTCCAGGAATAGATTCCGATGGACATGGGAAGGTTTACTGTTACCTGTGGACCTTCAACTTGACGATGAAACACAGAAATTGCGTCGCAATATAATACGTCAGGCACCATGCCGACTTCTCTCAGGGTGCGTAATGCTTCTAAATGTCTGTGTTTTGATTCTTTCCTGGGATTCCAGTAATAGATTCCGATGGACATGGGAAGGTTTACTGTAACCTGTGGACCTTCAACTTGACGATGAAACACAGAAATTGCATCGGGAACCTAATACAACAGGCACCATGCCGACTTCTCTCCAGGTGCGTAATGCTTCTAAATGTCTGTGCTTTGATTCTTTCCTGGGATTCCAGTAATAGATTCCGATGGACATGGGAAGGTTTACTGTAACCTGTGGACCTTCAACTTGACGATGAACACGGAAATTGCGTCGGAATTAAATACAACAGGCACCATGCCGACTTCTCTTCAGGAGAGTAATGCTTCTAACTGTCTGCGCTTTGATTCTTTCCTGGGATTCCAGTAATAGATTCCGTTGGACATGGGAAGGTTTACTGTAACTTGTGGACCTTCAACTTGACGATGAAACACAGAAATTGCTTCGGGAACCTAACACAGCAGGCACCATGCCGACTTTTCTCCGGGAGAGTAATGCTTCTAAATGTCTGTGCTTCGATTCTTTCCTGGGATTCCAGTAATACATTCCGATGGACACAGGAAGCTTTACTGTAACCTGTGGACCTTCATCTTGACGATGAAACACGGAAATTGCGTCATAATGGATTACAACAGGCACCATGCCGACTTCTCTTCTTGACAGTAATGCTTCTAACTCTCTGCGCTTTGATTCTTTCCTGGGATTCCAGTAATAGATTCCGATGGACATGGGAAGGTATACTGTAACCTGTGGACCTTCAACTTGTCGATGAAACACAGAAATTGCATCGGGAACCTAATACAACAGGCACCATGCCGACTTCTCTCCAGGTGCGTAATGCTTCTAAATGTCTGTGCTTTGATTCTTTCCTGGGATTCCAGTAATAGATTCCGATGGACATGGGAAGGTTTACTGTAACCTGTGGACCTTCAACTTGACGATGAAACACTGTAAATGAGTCGGAATTGAATACAACAGGCACCATGCCGACTTCTCTCCGGGAGAGAAATGCTTTAACTGTCTGTGTTGCGATTCTTTCCTGGGATTCCAGTAATAATTTCCGATGGACATGGGAAAGTATACTGTAACCTGTTGACCTTCAACTTGACGATGAAACACAGAAATTGCGTCGAAACTGAATACAACAAGCACCATGCCGACTCCTGTCCGGGAGAGTAATGCTTCTAACTGTCTGTGATTTGTTTTTTTCCTGGGATTCCAGTAATAGATTCCGATGGACATGGGAAGGTTTACTATAACCTGAGACCTTCAACTTGACGATGAAACACGGAAATTGCGTCGGAATTGAATACAACAGGTACCATGCCGACTTCTCTTCGGGAAAGTAAAGCTTCTAACTGTCTGCGCTTTGATTCTTTCCGGGGATTCCAGTAATAGATTCCGATGGACATGGGAAGGTTTACTGTAACCTCCGGACCTTCAACTTGACGATGAAACACAGTAATTGCGTCGGAATATAATACAACAGGCACCATGCCGACTTCTGCCGGGAGAGTAATGCTTCTATCTGTCTGTGCTTTGATTCTTTCCTGGAATTCCAGTAGTAGATTCCGTTGGACATTAGAAGGTTTACTGTAACCTGTGGACCTTCATCTTGACGATGAAACACAGAAATTGCTTCGCGAACCTAATACAACAGGCACCATGCCGACTTCTCTCCAGGTGCGTAATGCTTCTAAATGTCTGTGCTTTGATTCTTTCCTGGGATTCCAGTAATAGATTCCGATGGACATGGGAAGGTTTACTGTAACCTGTGGACCTTCAACTTGACGATGAAGCACAGGAAATGAGTCGGAATTGAATACAACAGGCACCATGCCGTCTTCTCTTCGGGAGAGAAATTCTTTAACTGATTGTGTTTAGATTCTTTCCTGGGATTCCAGTAGTAATTTCCCATAGACATGGGAAGGTTTACTGTAACCTGTGGACCTTCAACTTGACGATGAAACACAGAAATTGCTTAGGGAATCTAATACAACAGGCACCATGCCGACTTCTCTCAGGGTGCGTTATGCTTCTAAATGTCTTTGCTTTGATTCTTTCCTGGGACTCCAGTAATTGATCCCGATGGACATGGGAAGGTTTACTGTAACCGGTGGACCTTCAACTTGACTATGAAACACAGAAAATGAGTCGGAATTGAATACAACAGGCACCATGCCGACTTCTCTCCGGGAGAGAAATGCTTTAACTGTCTGTGTTTCGACTCTTTCCTGGGATTCCAGTAATAATTTCCGATGGACATTGGAAGGTATACTGTAACCTGTTGCCCTTCAACTTGACGATGAAACACAGAAATTGCGTCGGAACTGAATACAACAGGCACCATGCCGACTCCTGTCCGGGAGAGTAATGCTTCTAACTATCTGTGCTTTGTTTTTTTTCCTGGGATTCCAGGAATAGATTCTGATGGACATGGGAAGGTTTACTATAACCTGAGACCTTCAACTTGACGATGAACACGGAAATTGCGTCGGAATTGAATACAACAGGCACCATGCCGACTTCTCTTCGGGTGAGTAATGCTTCTAACTGTCTGCGATTTGTTTCTTTCCTGGGATTCCAGTAATAGATTCCGTTGGACATGGGAAGGTTTACTGTAACTTGTGCACCTTCAACTTGACGATGAAACACAGAAATTGCGTCGGAATATAATACAACAGGCACCATGCCGACTTCTGCCGGGAGAGTAATGCTTCTATCTGTCTGTGCTTTGATTCTTTCCTGGGATTTCAGTAATAGATTCCGATGGACATGTGAAGCTTTACTGTAAAATGAGGACCTTCATCTTGATGATGAAACACGGAAATTGCGTCATAATTGAATACAACAGGCACCATGCCGACTTCTCTTCTTGACAGTAATGCTTCTAACTGTCTGCGCTTTGATTCTTTCCTGGGATTCCAGTAATAGATTCCGATGGACATGGGAAGGTTTACTGAAACCTATGGACCTTCAACTTGACGATGAAACACAGAAATTGCGTCGGAATTGAATGCAACAGGCACCATGCCGACTTATCTCCGGGAGAGTAATGCTTCTAACTGTCAGTGCTTTGATTCTTACCTGGGATTCCAGTAACAGATTCCGGTGGACTTGGGATGGTTTAATGTAACCTGTGGACCTTCAACTTGACGATGAAACACAAAGATTGAGACGGAATTGAATATAACAGGCACCGTGCCGACTTCTGTCCGGGAGAGTTATGCTTCTAACTGTATGTGATTTGATTCTTTCCTGGGATTCCAGTAATAGATGCCGATGGAAATGGGAAGGTTTAATGTAACCTGTGGACCTTCAACTTTACGATGAAACACAGAAATTGCTTCGGAATATAATACAACAGGCACCATGCCGACTTCTGTCCGGGAGAGTAATGCTTCTTTCTGTCTGTGCTTTGATTCAATCCTGGGATTCCAGTAATAGATTCCGATGGACATGGAAAGGTTTACTGTAACCTGTGGACCTTCAACTTGTCGATGAAACACAGAAATTCCCTCGGAACCTATTACATCAGGCACCATGCCTACTTCTCTCCGGGTGCGTAATGCTTCTAAATGTCTGTGCTTTGATTCTTTCCAGGGATTCCAGAAATAGTCCGATGGACATGGGAGGGTTTACTGTAACCTGTAAACCTTCAACTTGTAGATGAAACACAGAAATTGCGTCGGAATTGAATATAACAGTCACCATGCCGACTTCTCTCCGGGAGAGTAATGCTTCTAACTTTCTGTGCTTTGATTCCTTCCTGGGATTCCAGTAATAGATTCCGATGGACATGGGAAGGGTAGCTGTAACGTGTGGACCTTCAACTTGACGATGAAACACAGAAATTGCGTCGGAATTGAATACAACAGGCACCATGCCGACTTATCTCCGGGAGAGTAATGCTTCTAACTGTCTGTGCTTTGATTCTTACCTGGGATTCCAGTAACAGATTCCGGTGGACATGGGATGGTTTAATGTAACCTGTGGACCTTCAACTTGACGATGAAACACAAAAATTGAGTCGGAATTGAATATAACAGGCACCGTGCCGACTTCTGTCCGGGAGAGTTATGCTTCTAACTGTATGTGATTTGATTCTTTCCTGGGATTCCAGTAATAGATGCCGATGGACATGGGAAGGTTTAATGTAACTTGTGGACCATCAACTTGACGATGAAACACAGAAATTGCGTCGGAATGGAAACCAACAGGCACCATGCCGACTTCTGTCCGGGAGAGTAATGCTTCTATCTGTCTGTGCCTTGATTCTTTCCTGGGAATCCAGTAATAACTTCCGATAGACATGGGAGGGTTTACTGTAACCTGTGGACCTTCAACTTGACGATGAAACACAGAAATTGCGTCGGAATGGAATACAACAGGAACTATGCCGACTTCTCTATGGGAGAGTAATGCTTCCAACTGTCTGTGCGTTGATTCTTTCCTGGGATTCCAGTAATAGATTCCGATGGGCATGCGAACGTTTACTGTAACCTGTGGACCTTCATCTTGACGATGAAACACAGAAATTGCGTCGGAATTGAATACAACAGGCACCATGCTGACTTCTCTCCGGGAGAGTAATGCTTCTAACTGTCTGTGCTGTGATTCCTTCCTGGGATTCCAGTAATATATTCCGATGGACATTTGAAGGTTTACTGTAACGTGTGGACCTTCAACTTGACGATGAAACAAAGAAATTGCGTCGGAATATAATACAACAGGCACCATGCCGATCTCTGTCCGGGAGAGTAATGCTTCTATCTGTCTGTGCTTTGATTCTTTCCAGGGATTCCAGTAATAGATTCAGATGGACATGGGAAGCTTTACTGTAACCTGTGGACCTTCAACTTTACGATGAAACACAGATATTGCTTCGGAACCTAATACAACAGGCACCATGCTGACTTCTCTACGGGTGAGTAATGCTTCTAAATGGCTGTGCTTTGATTCTTTCCTGGGAATCCAGAAATAGATTCCGATGGACATGGGAAGGTTTACTGTAACCTGTGGACCTTCAACTTGACGATGAAACACAGAAATTGCGTCGGAATATAATAGAACAGGCACCATGCCGACTTCTGTCCGGGAGAGTAATGCTTCTATCTGTCTGTGATTTGATTCTTTCCTGGGATTCCAGTAATAACTTCCGATAGACATGGGTAGGCTTACTGTAACCTGTGGACCTTCAACTTGAGGATGAAACACAGAAATTTCGTCGGAGTGGAATACAACAGGCACCATGCCGACTTCTCTCCGTGAGAGTAATGCTTCGTACTGTCTGTGCTTTGATTCTTTCCTGGCATTCAAGTAATAGATTCCGATGGACATGGGAAGGTTTATTGTAACCTGTGGTCCTTCAACTTGACGATGAAACTCAGAAATTGCGTCGGAATTGAATACAATAGGCACCATGCCGACTTCTGTCCGGGAGAGTAATGCTTCTAACTGTCTGTGCTTTGATTCTTTCCTGGGATTCCAGAATAGATGCCGATGGACATGGGAAGGTTTACTGTAACCTGTGGACCTACAACTTGACGATGAAACACAGAAATTGCGTCGGAATTGAATACAACAGGCACCATGCCGACTTCTCTACGCGAGTGTAATGCTTCTAACTGTCTGTGCTTTGATTCTTTCCTGGGATTCCAGTAATTGATTCCGATAGACATGGGAAGCTTTACTGTAACCTGTGGACCTTCATCTTGACGATGAAACACGGAAATTGCGTCGGAATTGAATACAACAGGCACCATGCCGACTTCTCTCCGGGAGATTAATGCTTCTAACTGGCTGCGGTTTGATTCTTTCCTGGGATTCCAGTAATAGATTCCGATGGACATGGGATGGTTTACTGTAACCTGTGGACCTTCAACTTGACGATGGAACACAGAAATTGCGTCGGAATGGAATACAACAGGATCTATGCCGACTTCTCTATGGGAGAGTAATGCTTCTAACTGTCTGTGCGTTGATTCTTTCCTGGGATTCCAGTAATAGATTCCGATGGGCATGCGAACGTTTACTGTAACCTGTGGACCTTCATCTTGACGATGAAACACAGAAATTGCGTCGGAATTGAATACAACAGGCACCATGTTGACTTCTCTCCGGGAGAGTAATGCTTCTAACTGTCTGTGCTGTGATTCCTTCCTGGGATTCCAGTAATATATTCCGATGGACATTTGAAGGTTTACTGTAACGTGTGGACCTTCAACTTGACGATGAAACAAAGAAATTGCGTCGGAATATAATACAACAGGCACCATGCCGATCTCTGTCCGGGAGAGTAATGCTTCTATCTGTCTGTGCTTTGATTCTTTCCAGGGATTCCAGTAATAGATTCAGATGGACATGGGAAGCTTTACTGTAACCTGTGGACCTTCAACTTTACGATGAAACACAGAAATTGCTTCGGAACCTAATACAACAGGCACCATGCTGACTTCTCTACGGGTGAGTAATGCTTCTAAATGGCTGTGCTTTGATTCTTTCCTGGGAATCCAGAAATAGATTCCGATGGACATGGGAAGGTTTACTGTAACCTGTGGACCTTCAACTTGACGATGAAACACTGTAAATGAGTCGGAATTGAATACAACAGGCACCATGCCGACTTCTCTCCGGGAGAGAAATGCTTTAACTGTCTGTGTTGCGATTCTTTCCTGGGATTCCAGTAATAATTTCCGATGGACATGGGAAAGTATACTGTAACCTGTTGACCTTCAACTTGACGATGAAACACAGAAATTGCGTCGAAACTGAATACAACAAGCACCATGCCGACTCCTGTCCGGGAGAGTAATGCTTCTAACTGTCTGTGATTTGTTTTTTTCCTGGGATTCCAGTAATAGATTCCGATGGACATGGGAAGGTTTACTATAACCTGAGACCTTCAACTTGACGATGAAACACGGAAATTGCGTCGGAATTGAATACAACAGGTACCATGCCGACTTCTCTTCGGGAAAGTAAAGCTTCTAACTGTCTGCGCTTTGATTCTTTCCGGGGATTCCAGTAATAGATTCCGATGGACATGGGAAGGTTTACTGTAACCTCCGGACCTTCAACTTGACGATGAAACACAGTAATTGCGTCGGAATATAATACAACAGGCACCATGCCGACTTCTGCCGGGAGAGTAATGCTTCTATCTGTCTGTGCTTTGATTCTTTCCTGGAATTCCAGTAGTAGATTCCGTTGGACATTAGAAGGTTTACTGTAACCTGTGGACCTTCATCTTGACGATGAAACACAGAAATTGCTTCGCGAACCTAATACAACAGGCACCATGCCGACTTCTCTCCAGGTGCGTAATGCTTCTAAATGTCTGTGCTTTGATTCTTTCCTGGGATTCCAGTAATAGATTCCGATGGACATGGGAAGGTTTACTGTAACCTGTGGACCTTCAACTTGACGATGAAGCACAGGAAATGAGTCGGAATTGAATACAACAGGCACCATGCCGTCTTCTCTTCGGGAGAGAAATTCTTTAACTGATTGTGTTTAGATTCTTTCCTGGGATTCCAGTAGTAATTTCCCATAGACATGGGAAGGTTTACTGTAACCTGTGGACCTTCAACTTGACGATGAAACACAGAAATTGCTTAGGGAATCTAATACAACAGGCACCATGCCGACTTCTCTCAGGGTGCGTTATGCTTCTAAATGTCTTTGCTTTGATTCTTTCCTGGGACTCCAGTAATTGATCCCGATGGACATGGGAAGGTTTACTGTAACCGGTGGACCTTCAACTTGACTATGAAACACAGAAAATGAGTCGGAATTGAATACAACAGGCACCATGCCGACTTCTCTCCGGGAGAGAAATGCTTTAACTGTCTGTGTTTCGACTCTTTCCTGGGATTCCAGTAATAATTTCCGATGGACATTGGAAGGTATACTGTAACCTGTTGCCCTTCAACTTGACGATGAAACACAGAAATTGCGTCGGAACTGAATACAACAGGCACCATGCCGACTCCTGTCCGGGAGAGTAATGCTTCTAACTATCTGTGCTTTGTTTTTTTTCCTGGGATTCCAGGAATAGATTCTGATGGACATGGGAAGGTTTACTATAACCTGAGACCTTCAACTTGACGATGAACACGGAAATTGCGTCGGAATTGAATACAACAGGCACCATGCCGACTTCTCTTCGGGTGAGTAATGCTTCTAACTGTCTGCGATTTGTTTCTTTCCTGGGATTCCAGTAATAGATTCCGTTGGACATGGGAAGGTTTACTGTAACTTGTGCACCTTCAACTTGACGATGAAACACAGAAATTGCGTCGGAATATAATACAACAGGCACCATGCCGACTTCTGCCGGGAGAGTAATGCTTCTATCTGTCTGTGCTTTGATTCTTTCCTGGGATTTCAGTAATAGATTCCGATGGACATGTGAAGCTTTACTGTAAAATGAGGACCTTCATCTTGATGATGAAACACGGAAATTGCGTCATAATTGAATACAACAGGCACCATGCCGACTTCTCTTCTTGACAGTAATGCTTCTAACTGTCTGCGCTTTGATTCTTTCCTGGGATTCCAGTAATAGATTCCGATGGACATGGGAAGGTTTACTGAAACCTATGGACCTTCAACTTGACGATGAAACACAGAAATTGCGTCGGAATTGAATGCAACAGGCACCATGCCGACTTATCTCCGGGAGAGTAATGCTTCTAACTGTCAGTGCTTTGATTCTTACCTGGGATTCCAGTAACAGATTCCGGTGGACTTGGGATGGTTTAATGTAACCTGTGGACCTTCAACTTGACGATGAAACACAAAGATTGAGACGGAATTGAATATAACAGGCACCGTGCCGACTTCTGTCCGGGAGAGTTATGCTTCTAACTGTATGTGATTTGATTCTTTCCTGGGATTCCAGTAATAGATGCCGATGGAAATGGGAAGGTTTAATGTAACCTGTGGACCTTCAACTTTACGATGAAACACAGAAATTGCTTCGGAATATAATACAACAGGCACCATGCCGACTTCTGTCCGGGAGAGTAATGCTTCTTTCTGTCTGTGCTTTGATTCAATCCTGGGATTCCAGTAATAGATTCCGATGGACATGGAAAGGTTTACTGTAACCTGTGGACCTTCAACTTGTCGATGAAACACAGAAATTCCCTCGGAACCTATTACATCAGGCACCATGCCTACTTCTCTCCGGGTGCGTAATGCTTCTAAATGTCTGTGCTTTGATTCTTTCCAGGGATTCCAGAAATAGTCCGATGGACATGGGAGGGTTTACTGTAACCTGTAAACCTTCAACTTGTAGATGAAACACAGAAATTGCGTCGGAATTGAATATAACAGTCACCATGCCGACTTCTCTCCGGGAGAGTAATGCTTCTAACTTTCTGTGCTTTGATTCCTTCCTGGGATTCCAGTAATAGATTCCGATGGACATGGGAAGGGTAGCTGTAACGTGTGGACCTTCAACTTGACGATGAAACACAGAAATTGCGTCGGAATTGAATACAACAGGCACCATGCCGACTTATCTCCGGGAGAGTAATGCTTCTAACTGTCTGTGCTTTGATTCTTACCTGGGATTCCAGTAACAGATTCCGGTGGACATGGGATGGTTTAATGTAACCTGTGGACCTTCAACTTGACGATGAAACACAAAAATTGAGTCGGAATTGAATATAACAGGCACCGTGCCGACTTCTGTCCGGGAGAGTTATGCTTCTAACTGTATGTGATTTGATTCTTTCCTGGGATTCCAGTAATAGATGCCGATGGACATGGGAAGGTTTAATGTAACTTGTGGACCATCAACTTGACGATGAAACACAGAAATTGCGTCGGAATGGAAACCAACAGGCACCATGCCGACTTCTGTCCGGGAGAGTAATGCTTCTATCTGTCTGTGCCTTGATTCTTTCCTGGGAATCCAGTAATAACTTCCGATAGACATGGGAGGGTTTACTGTAACCTGTGGACCTTCAACTTGACGATGAAACACAGAAATTGCGTCGGAATGGAATACAACAGGAACTATGCCGACTTCTCTATGGGAGAGTAATGCTTCCAACTGTCTGTGCGTTGATTCTTTCCTGGGATTCCAGTAATAGATTCCGATGGGCATGCGAACGTTTACTGTAACCTGTGGACCTTCATCTTGACGATGAAACACAGAAATTGCGTCGGAATTGAATACAACAGGCACCATGCTGACTTCTCTCCGGGAGAGTAATGCTTCTAACTGTCTGTGCTGTGATTCCTTCCTGGGATTCCAGTAATATATTCCGATGGACATTTGAAGGTTTACTGTAACGTGTGGACCTTCAACTTGACGATGAAACAAAGAAATTGCGTCGGAATATAATACAACAGGCACCATGCCGATCTCTGTCCGGGAGAGTAATGCTTCTATCTGTCTGTGCTTTGATTCTTTCCAGGGATTCCAGTAATAGATTCAGATGGACATGGGAAGCTTTACTGTAACCTGTGGACCTTCAACTTTACGATGAAACACAGATATTGCTTCGGAACCTAATACAACAGGCACCATGCTGACTTCTCTACGGGTGAGTAATGCTTCTAAATGGCTGTGCTTTGATTCTTTCCTGGGAATCCAGAAATAGATTCCGATGGACATGGGAAGGTTTACTGTAACCTGTGGACCTTCAACTTGACGATGAAACACAGAAATTGCGTCGGAATATAATAGAACAGGCACCATGCCGACTTCTGTCCGGGAGAGTAATGCTTCTATCTGTCTGTGATTTGATTCTTTCCTGGGATTCCAGTAATAACTTCCGATAGACATGGGTAGGCTTACTGTAACCTGTGGACCTTCAACTTGAGGATGAAACACAGAAATTTCGTCGGAGTGGAATACAACAGGCACCATGCCGACTTCTCTCCGTGAGAGTAATGCTTCGTACTGTCTGTGCTTTGATTCTTTCCTGGCATTCAAGTAATAGATTCCGATGGACATGGGAAGGTTTATTGTAACCTGTGGTCCTTCAACTTGACGATGAAACTCAGAAATTGCGTCGGAATTGAATACAATAGGCACCATGCCGACTTCTGTCCGGGAGAGTAATGCTTCTAACTGTCTGTGCTTTGATTCTTTCCTGGGATTCCAGAATAGATGCCGATGGACATGGGAAGGTTTACTGTAACCTGTGGACCTACAACTTGACGATGAAACACAGAAATTGCGTCGGAATTGAATACAACAGGCACCATGCCGACTTCTCTACGCGAGTGTAATGCTTCTAACTGTCTGTGCTTTGATTCTTTCCTGGGATTCCAGTAATTGATTCCGATAGACATGGGAAGCTTTACTGTAACCTGTGGACCTTCATCTTGACGATGAAACACGGAAATTGCGTCGGAATTGAATACAACAGGCACCATGCCGACTTCTCTCCGGGAGATTAATGCTTCTAACTGGCTGCGGTTTGATTCTTTCCTGGGATTCCAGTAATAGATTCCGATGGACATGGGATGGTTTACTGTAACCTGTGGACCTTCAACTTGACGATGGAACACAGAAATTGCGTCGGAATGGAATACAACAGGATCTATGCCGACTTCTCTATGGGAGAGTAATGCTTCTAACTGTCTGTGCGTTGATTCTTTCCTGGGATTCCAGTAATAGATTCCGATGGGCATGCGAACGTTTACTGTAACCTGTGGACCTTCATCTTGACGATGAAACACAGAAATTGCGTCGGAATTGAATACAACAGGCACCATGTTGACTTCTCTCCGGGAGAGTAATGCTTCTAACTGTCTGTGCTGTGATTCCTTCCTGGGATTCCAGTAATATATTCCGATGGACATTTGAAGGTTTACTGTAACGTGTGGACCTTCAACTTGACGATGAAACAAAGAAATTGCGTCGGAATATAATACAACAGGCACCATGCCGATCTCTGTCCGGGAGAGTAATGCTTCTATCTGTCTGTGCTTTGATTCTTTCCAGGGATTCCAGTAATAGATTCAGATGGACATGGGAAGCTTTACTGTAACCTGTGGACCTTCAACTTTACGATGAAACACAGAAATTGCTTCGGAACCTAATACAACAGGCACCATGCTGACTTCTCTACGGGTGAGTAATGCTTCTAAATGGCTGTGCTTTGATTCTTTCCTGGGAATCCAGAAATAGATTCCGATGGACATGGGAAGGTTTACTGTAACCTGTGGACCTTCAACTTGACGATGAAACACTGTAAATGAGTCGGAATTGAATACAACAGGCACCATGCCGACTTCTCTCCGGGAGAGAAATGCTTTAACTGTCTGTGTTGCGATTCTTTCCTGGGATTCCAGTAATAATTTCCGATGGACATGGGAAAGTATACTGTAACCTGTTGACCTTCAACTTGACGATGAAACACAGAAATTGCGTCGAAACTGAATACAACAAGCACCATGCCGACTCCTGTCCGGGAGAGTAATGCTTCTAACTGTCTGTGATTTGTTTTTTTCCTGGGATTCCAGTAATAGATTCCGATGGACATGGGAAGGTTTACTGTAACCTGTGGACCTTCAACTTGACGATGAAGCACAGGAAATGAGACGGAATTGAATACAACAGGCACCATGCCGTCTTCTCTTCGGGAGAGAAATTCTTTAACTGATTGTGTTTAGATTCTTTCCTGGGATTCCAGTAGTAATTTCCCATAGACATGGGAAGGTTTACTGTAACCTGTGGACCTTCAACTTGACGATGAAACACAGAAATTGCTTAGGGAATCTAATACAACAGGCACCATGCCGACTTCTCTCAGGGTGCGTTATGCTTCTAAATGTCTTTGCTTTGATTCTTTCCTGGGACTCCAGTAATTGATCCCGATGGACATGGGAAGGTTTACTGTAACCGGTGGACCTTCAACTTGACTATGAAACACAGAAAATGAGTCGGAATTGAATACAACAGGCACCATGCCGACTTCTCTCCGGGAGAGAAATGCTTTAACTGTCTGTGTTTCGACTCTTTCCTGGGATTCCAGTAATAATTTCCGATGGACATTGGAAGGTATACTGTAACCTGTTGCCCTTCAACTTGACGATGAAACACAGAAATTGCGTCGGAACTGAATACAACAGGCACCATGCCGACTCCTGTCCGGGAGAGTAATGCTTCTAACTATCTGTGCTTTGTTTTTTTTCCTGGGATTCCAGGAATAGATTCTGATGGACATGGGAAGGTTTACTATAACCTGAGACCTTCAACTTGACGATGAACACGGAAATTGCGTCGGAATTGAATACAACAGGCACCATGCCGACTTCTCTTCGGGTGAGTAATGCTTCTAACTGTCTGCGATTTGTTTCTTTCCTGGGATTCCAGTAATAGATTCCGTTGGACATGGGAAGGTTTACTGTAACTTGTGCACCTTCAACTTGACGATGAAACACAGAAATTGCGTCGGAATATAATACAACAGGCACCATGCCGACTTCTGCCGGGAGAGTAATGCTTCTATCTGTCTGTGCTTTGATTCTTTCCTGGGATTTCAGTAATAGATTCCGATGGACATGTGAAGCTTTACTGTAAAATGAGGACCTTCATCTTGATGATGAAACACGGAAATTGCGTCATAATTGAATACAACAGGCACCATGCCGACTTCTCTTCTTGACAGTAATGCTTCTAACTGTCTGCGCTTTGATTCTTTCCTGGGATTCCAGTAATAGATTCCGATGGACATGGGAAGGTTTACTGAAACCTATGGACCTTCAACTTGACGATGAAACACAGAAATTGCGTCGGAATTGAATGCAACAGGCACCATGCCGACTTATCTCCGGGAGAGTAATGCTTCTAACTGTCAGTACTTTGATTCTTACCTGGGATTCCAGTAACAGATTCCGGTGGACTTGGGATGGTTTAATGTAACCTGTGGACCTTCAACTTGACGATGAAACACAAAGATTGAGACGGAATTGAATATAACAGGCACCGTGCCGACTTCTGTCCGGGAGAGTTATGCTTCTAACTGTATGTGATTTGATTCTTTCCTGGGATTCCAGTAATAGATGCCGATGGAAATGGGAAGGTTTAATGTAACCTGTGGACCTTCAACTTTACGATGAAACACAGAAATTGCTTCGGAATATAATACAACAGGCACCATGCCGACTTCTGTCCGGGAGAGTAATGCTTCTTTCTGTCTGTGCTTTGATTCAATCCTGGGATTCCAGTAATAGATTCCGATGGACATGGAAAGGTTTACTGTAACCTGTGGACCTTCAACTTGTCGATGAAACACAGAAATTCCCTCGGAACCTATTACATCAGGCACCATGCCTACTTCTCTCCGGGTGCGTAATGCTTCTAAATGTCTGTGCTTTGATTCTTTCCAGGGATTCCAGAAATAGTCCGATGGACATGGGAGGGTTTACTGTAACCTGTAAACCTTCAACTTGTAGATGAAACACAGAAATTGCGTCGGAATTGAATATAACAGTCACCATGCCGACTTCTCTCCGGGAGAGTAATGCTTCTAACTTTCTGTGCTTTGATTCCTTCCTGGGATTCCAGTAATAGATTCCGATGGACATGGGAAGGGTAGCTGTAACGTGTGGACCTTCAACTTGACGATGAAACACAGAAATTGCGTCGGAATTGAATACAACAGGCACCATGCCGACTTATCTCCGGGAGAGTAATGCTTCTAACTGTCTGTGCTTTGATTCTTACCTGGGATTCCAGTAACAGATTCCGGTGGACATGGGATGGTTTAATGTAACCTGTGGACCTTCAACTTGACGATGAAACACAAAAATTGAGTCGGAATTGAATATAACAGGCACCGTGCCGACTTCTGTCCGGGAGAGTTATGCTTCTAACTGTATGTGATTTGATTCTTTCCTGGGATTCCAGTAATAGATGCCGATGGACATGGGAAGGTTTAATGTAACTTGTGGACCATCAACTTGACGATGAAACACAGAAATTGCGTCGGAATGGAAACCAACAGGCACCATGCCGACTTCTGTCCGGGAGAGTAATGCTTCTATCTGTCTGTGCCTTGATTCTTTCCTGGGAATCCAGTAATAACTTCCGATAGACATGGGAGGGTTTACTGTAACCTGTGGACCTTCAACTTGACGATGAAACACAGAAATTGCGTCGGAATGGAATACAACAGGAACTATGCCGACTTCTCTATGGGAGAGTAATGCTTCCAACTGTCTGTGCGTTGATTCTTTCCTGGGATTCCAGTAATAGATTCCGATGGGCATGCGAACGTTTACTGTAACCTGTGGACCTTCATCTTGACGATGAAACACAGAAATTGCGTCGGAATTGAATACAACAGGCACCATGCTGACTTCTCTCCGGGAGAGTAATGCTTCTAACTGTCTGTGCTGTGATTCCTTCCTGGGATTCCAGTAATAGATTCCGTTGGACATGGGAAGGTTTACTGTAACTTGTGCACCTTCAACTTGACGATGAAACACAGAAATTGCGTCGGAATATAATACAACAGGCACCATGCCGACTTCTGCCGGGAGAGTAATGCTTCTATCTGTCTGTGCTTTGATTCTTTCCTGGGATTTCAGTAATAGATTCCGATGGACATGTGAAGCTTTACTGTAAAATGAGGACCTTCATCTTGATGATGAAACACGGAAATTGCGTCATAATTGAATACAACAGGCACCATGCCGACTTCTCTTCTTGACAGTAATGCTTCTAACTGTCTGCGCTTTGATTCTTTCCTGGGATTCCAGTAATAGATTCCGATGGACATGGGAAGGTTTACTGAAACCTATGGACCTTCAACTTGACGATGAAACACAGAAATTGCGTCGGAATTGAATGCAACAGGCACCATGCCGACTTATCTCCGGGAGAGTAATGCTTCTAACTGTCAGTACTTTGATTCTTACCTGGGATTCCAGTAACAGATTCCGGTGGACTTGGGATGGTTTAATGTAACCTGTGGACCTTCAACTTGACGATGAAACACAAAGATTGAGACGGAATTGAATATAACAGGCACCGTGCCGACTTCTGTCCGGGAGAGTTATGCTTCTAACTGTATGTGATTTGATTCTTTCCTGGGATTCCAGTAATAGATGCCGATGGAAATGGGAAGGTTTAATGTAACCTGTGGACCTTCAACTTTACGATGAAACACAGAAATTGCTTCGGAATATAATACAACAGGCACCATGCCGACTTCTGTCCGGGAGAGTAATGCTTCTTTCTGTCTGTGCTTTGATTCAATCCTGGGATTCCAGTAATAGATTCCGATGGACATGGAAAGGTTTACTGTAACCTGTGGACCTTCAACTTGTCGATGAAACACAGAAATTCCCTCGGAACCTATTACATCAGGCACCATGCCTACTTCTCTCCGGGTGCGTAATGCTTCTAAATGTCTGTGCTTTGATTCTTTCCAGGGATTCCAGAAATAGTCCGATGGACATGGGAGGGTTTACTGTAACCTGTAAACCTTCAACTTGTAGATGAAACACAGAAATTGCGTCGGAATTGAATATAACAGTCACCATGCCGACTTCTCTCCGGGAGAGTAATGCTTCTAACTTTCTGTGCTTTGATTCCTTCCTGGGATTCCAGTAATAGATTCCGATGGACATGGGAAGGGTAGCTGTAACGTGTGGACCTTCAACTTGACGATGAAACACAGAAATTGCGTCGGAATTGAATACAACAGGCACCATGCCGACTTATCTCCGGGAGAGTAATGCTTCTAACTGTCTGTGCTTTGATTCTTACCTGGGATTCCAGTAACAGATTCCGGTGGACATGGGATGGTTTAATGTAACCTGTGGACCTTCAACTTGACGATGAAACACAAAAATTGAGTCGGAATTGAATATAACAGGCACCGTGCCGACTTCTGTCCGGGAGAGTTATGCTTCTAACTGTATGTGATTTGATTCTTTCCTGGGATTCCAGTAATAGATGCCGATGGACATGGGAAGGTTTAATGTAACTTGTGGACCATCAACTTGACGATGAAACACAGAAATTGCGTCGGAATGGAAACCAACAGGCACCATGCCGACTTCTGTCCGGGAGAGTAATGCTTCTATCTGTCTGTGCCTTGATTCTTTCCTGGGATTCCAGTAATAGGTTCCGATGGACATGGGAAGGTTTACTGTAACCTGTGGACCTTCAACTTGACGATGAAACACAGAAATTGCGTCGGAATGGAATACAACAGGAACTATGCCGACTTCTCTATGGGAGAGTAATGCTTCCAACTGTCTGTGCGTTGATTCTTTCCTGGGATTCCAGTAATAGATTCCGATGGGCATGCGAACGTTTACTGTAACCTGTGGACCTTCATCTTGACGATGAAACACAGAAATTGCGTCGGAATTGAATACAACAGGCACCATGCTGACTTCTCTCCGGGAGAGTAATGCTTCTAACTGTCTGTGCTGTGATTCCTTCCTGGGATTCCAGTAATATATTCCGATGGACATTTGAAGGTTTACTGTAACGTGTGGACCTTCAACTTGACGATGAAACAAAGAAATTGCGTCGGAATATAATACAACAGGCACCATGCCGATCTCTGTCCGGGAGAGTAATGCTTCTATCTGTCTGTGCTTTGATTCTTTCCAGGGATTCCAGTAATAGATTCAGATGGACATGGGAAGCTTTACTGTAACCTGTGGACCTTCAACTTTACGATGAAACACAGATATTGCTTCGGAACCTAATACAACAGGCACCATGCTGACTTCTCTACGGGTGAGTAATGCTTCTAAATGGCTGTGCTTTGATTCTTTCCTGGGAATCCAGAAATAGATTCCGATGGACATGGGAAGGTTTACTGTAACCTGTGGACCTTCAACTTGACGATGAAACACAGAAATTGCGTCGGAATATAATAGAACAGGCACCATGCCGACTTCTGTCCGGGAGAGTAATGCTTCTATCTGTCTGTGATTTGATTCTTTCCTGGGATTCCAGTAATAACTTCCGATAGACATGGGTAGGCTTACTGTAACCTGTGGACCTTCAACTTGAGGATGAAACACAGAAATTTCGTCGGAGTGGAATACAACAGGCACCATGCCGACTTCTCTCCGTGAGAGTAATGCTTCGTACTGTCTGTGCTTTGATTCTTTCCTGGCATTCAAGTAATAGATTCCGATGGACATGGGAAGGTTTATTGTAACCTGTGGTCCTTCAACTTGACGATGAAACTCAGAAATTGCGTCGGAATTGAATACAATAGGCACCATGCCGACTTCTGTCCGGGAGAGTAATGCTTCTAACTGTCTGTGCTTTGATTCTTTCCTGGGATTCCAGAATAGATGCCGATGGACATGGGAAGGTTTACTGTAACCTGTGGACCTACAACTTGACGATGAAACACAGAAATTGCGTCGGAATTGAATACAACAGGCACCATGCCGACTTCTCTACGCGAGTGTAATGCTTCTAACTGTCTGTGCTTTGATTCTTTCCTGGGATTCCAGTAATTGATTCCGATAGACATGGGAAGCTTTACTGTAACCTGTGGACCTTCATCTTGACGATGAAACACGGAAATTGCGTCGGAATTGAATACAACAGGCACCATGCCGACTTCTCTCCGGGAGATTAATGCTTCTAACTGGCTGCGGTTTGATTCTTTCCTGGGATTCCAGTAATAGATTCCGATGGACATGGGATGGTTTACTGTAACCTGTGGACCTTCAACTTGACGATGGAACACAGAAATTGCGTCGGAATGGAATACAACAGGATCTATGCCGACTTCTCTATGGGAGAGTAATGCTTCTAAATGTCTGTGCGTTGATTCTTTCCTGGGATTCCAGTAATAGATTCCGATGGGCATGCGAACGTTTACTGTAACCTGTGGACCTTCATCTTGACGATGAAACACAGAAATTGCGTCGGAATTGAATACAACAGGCACCATGTTGACTTCTCTCCGGGAGAGTAATGCTTCTAACTGTCTGTGCTGTGATTCCTTCCTGGGATTCCAGTAATATATTCCGATGGACATTTGAAGGTTTACTGTAACGTGTGGACCTTCAACTTGACGATGAAACAAAGAAATTGCGTCGGAATATAATACAACAGGCACCATGCCGATCTCTGTCCGGGAGAGTAATGCTTCTATCTGTCTGTGCTTTGATTCTTTCCAGGGATTCCAGTAATAGATTCAGATGGACATGGGAAGCTTTACTGTAACCTGTGGACCTTCAACTTTACGATGAAACACAGAAATTGCTTCGGAACCTAATACAACAGGCACCATGCTGACTTCTCTACGGGTGAGTAATGCTTCTAAATGGCTGTGCTTTGATTCTTTCCTGGGAATCCAGAAATAGATTCCGATGGACATGGGAAGGTTTACTGTAACCTGTGGACCTTCAACTTGACGATGAAACACAGAAATTGCGTCGGAATATAATAGAACAGGCACCATGCCGACTTCTGTCCGGGAGAGTAATGCTTCTATCTGTCTGTGATTTGATTCTTTCCTGGGATTCCAGTAATAACTTCCGATAGACATGGGTAGGCTTACTGTAACCTGTGGATCTTCAACTTGAGGATGAAACACAGAAATTTCGTCGGAGTGGAATACAACAGGCACCATGCCGACTTCTCTCCGTGAGAGTAATGCTTCGTACTGTCTGTGCTTTGATTCTTTCCTGTCATTCAAGTAATAGATTCCGATGGACATGGGAAGGTTTATTGTAACCTGTGGTCCTTCAACTTGACGATGAAACTCAGAAATTGCGTCGGAATTGAATACAATAGGCACCATGCCGACTTCTGTCCGGGAGAGTAATGCTTCTAACTGTCTGTGCTTTGATTCTTTCCTGGGATTCCAGAATAGATGCCGATGGACATGGGAAGGTTTACTGTAACCTGTGGACCTACAACTTGACGATGAAACACAGAAATTGCGTCGGAATTGAATACAACAGGCACCATGCCGACTTCTCTACGCGAGTGTAATGCTTCTAACTGTCTGTGCTTTGATTCTTTCCTGGGATTCCAGTAATTGATTCCGATAGACATGGGAAGCTTTACTGTAACCTGTGGACCTTCATCTTGACGATGAAACACGGAAATTGCGTCGGAATTGAATACAAAAGGCACCAGGCCGACTTCTCTCCGGGAGATTAATGCTTCTAACTGGCTGCGGTTTGATTCTTTCCTGGGATTCCAGTAATAGATTCCGATGGACATGGGATGGTTTACTGTAACCTGTGGACCTTCAACTTTACGATGAAACACAGAACTTTGCTTCGGTACCTAATACAACAGACACCATTCCGACTTTTCTGCGGGTGAGTAATGATTTTAAATGTCTGTGCTTTGATTCTTTTCTGGGATTCCAGAAATAGGTTACGATGGACATGGGAAGATTTACTGCAACCTGTGGACCTTCAACTTGACGATGAAACACAGAAATTGCTTCAGAATATAATACAACAGGCACCATGCCGACTTCTGTCCGGGAGAGTAATGCTACTTTCTGTCTGTGCTTTGATTCTTTCCTGGGATGCCAGTAATAGATTCCGATGGACATGGGAAGATTTACTGTAACCTGTGGACCTTCAACTTGTCGATGAAACACAGAAATTGCTTCGAAACCTAATACAGCAGGCACCATGTCTACTTCTCTCCGGTAGAGTAATGCTTCTATCTGTCTGTGCTTTGATTCTTTCCTGGGATTCCAGTAATAGATTCCGATGGACATGGGAAAGTTTACTGTAACCTGTGGACCTTCAACTTGACGATGAAACACAGAAATTGCTTCGGAACCTAATACAGCAGGCACCATGCCGATTTCTCTCCGGGTGCGTTATGCTTCTAAATGTCTGTGCTTTGATTCATTCCTGGAATTCCAGAAATAGGTTCCGATGGACATGGGAATATTTACTGTAACCTGTGGACCTTCAACTTGACGATGAAACACAGAAATTGCCTCGGAATATAATACAACAGGCAACATGCCGACTTCCCTCCGGGAGAGTAATGCTTCTTTCTGTCTGTGCTTTGATTCTTTCCTGGGATTCCAGGAATAGATTCCGATGGACATGGGAAGGTTTACTGTAACCTGTGGACCTTCAACTTGACGATGAAACACAGAAATTGCGTCGCAATATAATACGTCAGGCACCATGCCGACTTCTCTCAGGGTGCGTAATGCTTCTAAATGTCTGTGTTTTGATTCTTTCCTGGGATTCCAGTAATAGATTCCGTTGGACATCGGAAGGTTTACTGTAACCTGTGGACCTTCAACTTGACGATGAAACACTGTAAATGAGTCGGAATTGAATACAACAGGAACCATGCCGACTTCTCTACGGGAGAGAAATGCTTCTATCTGTCTGTGCTTTGATTCTTTCCTGGGATTCCAGTAGTAGATTCCGTTGGACATTAGAAGGTTTACTGTAACCTGTGGAATTTCATCTTGACGATGAAACACAGAAATTGCTTCGGGAACCTAATACAACAGGCACCATGCCGACTTCTCTCCAGGTGCGTAATGCTTCTAAATGTCTGTGCTTTGATTCTTTCCTGGGATTCCAGTAATAGATTCCGATGGACTTGGGAAGGTTTACTGTTACCTGTGGACCTTCAACTTGACGATGAAACACTGTAAATGAGACGGAATTGAATACAACAGGCACCATGCCGACTTCTCTCCGGGAGAGAAATGCTTTAACTGTCTGTGTTTCGATTCTTTCCTGGGATTCCAGTAATAATTTCCGATGGACATGGGAAAGTTTACTGTAACCTGTTGACCTTCAACCTGACGATGAAACACAGAAATTGCGTCGGAACTGAATACAACAAGCACCATGCCGACTCCTTTCCGGGAGAGTAATGCTTCTAACTGTCTGTGATTTGTTTTTTTCCTGGGATTCCAGTAATAGATTCCGATGGACATGGGAAGGTTTACTATAACCTGAGACCTTCAACTTGACGATGAAACACGGAAATTGCGTCGGAATTGAATACAACAGGCACCATGCCGACTTCTCTTCGGGAAAGTAAAGCTTCTAACTGTCTGCGCTTTGATTCTTTCCGGGGATTCCAGTAATAGATTCCGATGGACATGGGAAGGTTTACTGTAACCTCCGGACCTTCAACTTGACGATGAAACACAGTAATTGCGTCGGAATATAATACAACAGGCACCATGCCGACTTCTGCCGGGAGAGTAATGCTTCTATCTGTCTGTGCTTTGATTCTTTCCTGGGATTCCAGTAGTAGATTCCGTTGGACATTAGAAGGTTTACTGTAACCTGTGGAATTTCATCTTGACGATGAAACACAGAAATTGCTTCGGGAACCTAATACAACAGGCACCATGCCGACTTCTCTCCAGGTGCGTAATGCTTCTAAATGTCTGTGCTTTGATTCTTTCCTGGGATTCCAGTAATAGATCCGATGGACATGGGAAGGTTTACTGTAACCTGTGGACCTTCAACTTGACGATGAAGCACAGGAAATGAGTCGGAATTGAATACAACAGGCACCATGCCGTCTTCTCTTCGGGAGAGAAAGTCTTTAACTGATTGTGTTTCGATTCTTTCCTGGGATTCCAGTAATAATTTCCCATAGACATGGGAAGGTTTACTGTAACCTTTGGACCTTCAACTTGACGATGAAACACAGAAATTGCTTAGGGAACCTAATACAACAGGCACCATGCCGACTTCTCTCAGGGTGCGTTATGCTTCTAAATGTCTTTGCTTTGATTCTTTCCTGGGATTCCAGTAATAGATTCCGATGGACATGGGAAGGTTTACTGTAACCGGTGGACCTTCAACTTGACTATGAAACACAGAAAATGAGTCGGAATTGAATACAACAGGGACCATGCCGACTTCTCTCCGGGAGAGAAATGCTTTAACTGTCTGTGTTTCGACTCTTTCCTGGGATTCCAGTAATAATTTCCGATGGACATTGGAAGGTATACTGTAACCTGTTGCCCTTCAACTTGACGATGAAACACAGAAATTGCGTCGGAACTGAATACAACAGGCACCATGCCGACTCCTGTCCGGGAGAGTAATGCTTCTAACTATCTGTGCTTTGTTTTTTTCCTGGGATTCCAGTAATAGATTCCGATGGACATGGGAAGGTTTACTATAACCTGAGACCTTCAACTTGACGATGAACACGGAAATTGCGTCGGAATTGAATACAACAGGCACGATGCCGACTTCTCTTCGGGAGAGTAATGCTTCTAACTGTCTGCGCTTTGTTTCTTTCCTGGGATTCCAGTAATAGATTCCGTTGGACATGGGAAGGTTTACTGTAACTTGTGGACCTTCAACTTGACGATGAAACACAGAAATTGCGTCGGAATATAATACAACAGGCACCATGCCGACTTCTGCCGGGAGAGTAATGCTTCTATCTGTCTGTCTTTTGATTCTTTCCTCGGATTCCAGTAAAAGATTCCGATGGACATGGGAAGTTTTACTGTAAAATGAGGACCTTCATCTTGATGATGAAACACGGAAATTGCGTCATAATTGAATACAACAGGCACCATGCCGACTTCTCTTCTTGACAGTAATGCTTCTAACTGTCTGCGCTTTGATTCTTTCCTGGGATTCCAGTAATGGATTCCGATGGACATGGGAAGGTTTACTGAAACCTATGGACCTTCAACTTGACGATGAAACACAGAAATTGCGTCGGAATTGAATACAACAGTCACCATGCCGACTTCTCTCCGGGAGAGTAATGCTTCTAACTGTCTGTGCTTTGATTTCTTCCTGGGATTCCAGTAATAGATTCCGATGGACATGGGAAGGGTAGCTGTAACGTGTGGACCTTCAACTTGACGGTGAAACACACAAATTGCGTCGGAATTGAATGCAACAGGCACCATGCCGACTTATCTCCGGGAGAGTAATGCTTCTAACTGTCAGTGCTTTGATTCTTACCTGGGATTCCAGTAACAGATTCCGGTGGACATGGGATGGTTTAATGTAACCTGTGGACCTTCAACTTTGCGATGAAACACAGAAATTGCTTCGGAACCTAATACAACAGGCACCATGCTGACTTCTCTCCGGGTGAGTAATGCTTCTAAATGGCTGAGCTTTGATTCTTTCCTGGGAATCCAGAAATAGATTCCGATGGACATGGGAAGGTTTACTGTAACCTGTGGACCTTCAACTTGACGATGAAACACAGAAATTGCGTCGGAATATAATAGAACAGGCACCATGCCGACTTCTGTCCGGGAGAGTAATGCTTCTATCTGTCTGTGATTTGATTCTTTCCTGGGATTCCAGTAATAACTTCCGATAGACATGGGAAGGTTTACTGAAACCTATGGACCTTCAACTTGACGATGAAACACAGAAATTGCGTCGGAATTGAATACAACAGGCACCATGCCGACTTCTCTCCGTGAGAGTAATGCTTCGTACTGTCTGTGCTTTGATTCTTTCCTGGCATTCAAGTAATAGATTCCGATGGACATGGGAAGGTTTACTGTAACCTGTGGACCTTCAACTTGACGATGAAACTCAGGAATTGCGTCGGAATTGAATGCAATAGGCACCATGCCGACTTCAGTCCGGGAGAGTAATGCTTCTAACTGTCTGTGTTTTGATTCTTTCCTGGGATTCCAGTAATACATTCCGATGGACACGGGAAGTTTTACTGTAACCTGTTGACCTTCATCTTGACGATGAAACACGGAAATTGCGTCATAATGGATTACAACAGGCACCATGCCGACTTCTCTTCTTGACAGTAATGCTTCTAACTCTCTGCGTTTGATTCTTTCCTGTGATTCCAGTAATAGATTCCGATGGACATGGGAAGGTTTACTGTAACCTGTGGACCTTCAACTTGACGATGAAACACAGAAATTGCATCGGGAACCTAATACAACAGGCACCATGCCGACTTCTCTCCAGATGCGTAACGCTTCTAAATGTCTGTGCTTTGATTCTTTCCTGGGATTCCAGTAATAATTTCCGATGGACATGGGAAAGTTTACTGTAACCTGTTGACCTTCAACTTGACGATGAAACACAGAAATTGCGTCGGAACTGAATACAACAAGCACCATGCCGACTCCTGTCCGGGAGAGTAATGCTTCTAACTGTCTGTGATTTGTTTTTTTCCTGGGATTCCAGTAATAGATTCCGATGGACATGGGAAGGTTTACTATAACGTGAGACCTTCAACTTGACGATGAAACACGGAAATTGCGTCGGAATTGAATACAACAGGCACCATGCCGACTTCTCTTCGGGAAAGTAAAGCTTCTAACTGTCTGCGCTTTGATTCTTTCCGGGGATTCCAGTAATAGATTCCGATGGACATGGGAAGGTTTACTGTAACCTCCGGACCTTCAACTTGACGATGAAACACAGTAATTGCGTCGGAATATAATACAACAGGCACCATGCCGACTTCTGCCGGGAGAGTAATGCTTCTATCTGTCTGTGCTTTGATTCTTTCCTGGGATTCCAGTAGTAGATTCCGTTGGACATTAGAAGGATTACTGTAACCTGTGGACCTTCATCTTGACGATGAAACACAGAAATTGCTTCGGGAACCTAATACAACAGGCACCATGCCGACTTCTCTCCAGGTGCGTAATGCTACCAAATGTCTGTGCTTTGATTCTTTCCTGGGATTCCAGTAATAGATCCGATGGACATGGGAAGGTTTACTGTAACCTGTGGACCTTCAACTTGACGATGAAGCACAGGAAATGAGTCGGAATTGAATACAACAGGCACCATGCCGTCTTCTCTTCGGGAGAGAAATTCTTTAACTGATTGTGTTTCGATTCATTCCTGGGATTCCAGTAATAATTTCCCATAGACATGGGAAGGTTTACTGTAACCTGTGGACCTTCAACTTGACGATGAAACACAGAAATTGCTTAGGGAACCTAATACAACAGGCACCATGCCGACTTCTCTCAGGGTGCGTTATGCTTCTAAATGTCTTTGCTTTGATTCTTTCCTGGGATTCCAGTAATAGATTCCGATGGACATGGGAAGGTTTACTGTAACCGGTGGACCTTCAACTTGACTATGAAACACAGAAAATGAGTCGGAATTGAATACAACAGGCACCATGCCGACTTCTCTCCGGGAGAGAAATGCTTTAACTGTCTGTGTTTCGACTCTTTCCTGGGAATCCAGTAATAATTTCCGATGGATATTGGAAGGTATAATGTAACCTGTTGCCCTTCAACTTGACGATGAAACACAGAAATTGCGTCGGAACTGAATACAACAGGCACCATGCCGACTCCTGTCCGGGAGAGTAATGCTTCTAACTATCTGTGCTTTGTTTTTTTCCTGGGATTCCAGTAATAGATTCCGATGGACATGGGAAGGTTTACTATAACCTGAGACCTTCAACTTGACGATGAACACGGAAATTGCGTCGGAATTGAATACAACAGGCACCATGCCGACTTCTCTTCGGGAGAGTAATGCTTCTAACTGTCTGCGCTTTGTTTCTTTCCTGGGATTCCAGAAATAGATTCCGTTGGACATGGGAAGGTTTACTGTAACTTGTGGACCTTCAACTTGACGATGAAACACAGAAATTGCGTCGGAATATAATACAACAGGCACCATGCCGACTTCTGCCGGGAGAGTAATGCTTCTATCTGTCTGTGCTTTGATTCTTTCCTGGGATTCCAGTAAAAGATTCCGATGGACATGGGAAGTTTTACTGTAAAATGAGGACCTTCATCTTGATTATGAAACACGGAAATTGCGTCATAATTGAATACAACAGGCACCATGCCGACTTCTCTTCTTGACAGTAATGCTTCTAACTGTCTGCGCTTTGATTCTTTCCTGGGATTCCAGTAATGGATTCCGATGGACATGGGAAGGTTTACTGAAACCTATGGACCTTCAACTTGACGATGAAACACAGAAATTGCGTCGGAATTGAATACAACAGTCACCATGCCGACTTCTCTCCGGGAGAGTAATGCTTCTAACTGTCTGTGCTTTGATTCCTTCCTGGGATTCCAGTAATAGATTCCGATGGACATGGGAAGGGTAGCTGTAACGTGTGGACCTTCAACTTGACGATGAAACACAGAAATTGCGTCGGAATTGAATGCAACAGGCACCATGCCGACTTATCTCCGGGAGAGTAATGCTTCTAACTGTCAGTGCTTTGATTCTTACCTGGGATTCCAGTAACAGATTCCGGTGGACATGGGATGGTTTAATGTAACCTGTGGACCTTCAACTTTGCGATGAAACACAGAAATTGCTTCGGAACCTAATACAACAGGCACCATGCTGACTTCTCTCCGGGTGAGTAATGCTTCTAAATGGCTGTGCTTTGATTCTTTCCTGGGAATCCAGAAATAGATTCCGATGGACATGGGATGGTTTACTGTAACCTGTGGACCTTCAACTTGACGATGAAACACAGAAATTGCGTCGGAATATAATAGAACAGGCACCATGCCGACTTCTGTCCGGGAGAGTAATGCTTCTATCTGTCTGTGATTTGATTCTTTCCTGGGATTCCAGTAATAACTTCCGATAGACATGGGTAGGCTTACTGTAACCTGTGGACCTTCAACTTGAGGATGAAACACAGAAATTGCGTCGGAATTGAATACAACAGGCACCATGCCGACTTCTCTCCGTGAGAGTAATGCTTCGTACTGTCTGTGCTTTGATTCTTTCCTGCCATTCAAGTAATAGATTCCGATGGACATGGGAAGGTTTACTGTAACCTGTGGACCTTCAACTTGACGATGAAACTCAGGAATTGCGTCGGAATTGAATACAATAGGCACCATGCCGACTTCTGTCCGGGAGAGTAATGCTTCTAACTGTCTGTGCTTTGATTCTTTCCTGGGATTCCAGAATAGATGCCGATGGACATGGGAAGGTTTACTGTAACCTGTGGACCTACAACTTGACGATGAAACACAGAAATTGCGTCGGAATTGAATACAACAGGCACCATGCCGACTTCTCTATGCGAGTGTAATGCTTCTAACTGTCTGTGCTTTGATTCTTTCCTGGGATTCCAGTAATTGATTCCGATAGACATGGGAAGCTTTACTGTAACCTGTGGACCTTCATCTTGACGATGAAACACGGAAATTGCGTCGGAATTGAATATAACAGGCACCATGCCGACTTCTCTCCGGGAGATTAATGCTTCTAACTGGCTGCGCTTTGATTCTTTCCTGGGATTCCAGTAATAGATTCCGATGGACATGGGATGGTTTACTGTAACCTGGGGACCTTCAACTTTACAATGAAACACAGAACTTTGCTTCGGTACCTAATACAACAGACACCATTCCGACTTTTCTGCGGGTGAGTAATGATTTTAAATGTCTGTGCTTTGATTCTTTTCTGGGAATCCAGAAATAGGTTACGATGGACATGGGAAGATTTACTGCAACCTGTGGACCTTCAACTTGACGATGAAACACAGAAATTGCTTCAGAATATAATACAACAGGCACCATGCCGACTTCTGTCCGGGAGAGTAATGCTACTTTCTGTCTGTGCTTTGATTCTTTCCTGGGATTCCAGTAATAGATTCCGATGGACATGGGAAGGTTTACTGTAACCTGTGGACCTTCAACTTGACGATGAAGCACAGGAAATGAGTCGGAATTGAATACAACAGGCACCATGCCGTCTTCTCTTCGGGAGAGAAATTCTTTAACTGATTGTGTTTCGATTCTTTCCTGGGATTCCAGTAATAATTTCCCATAGACATGGGAAGGTTTACTGTAACCTGTGGACCTTCAACTTGACGATGAAACACAGAAATTGCGTCGCAATATAATACGTCAGGCACCATGCCGACTTCTCTCAGGGTGCGTAATGCTTCTAAATGTCTGTGTTTTGATTCTTTCCTGGGAATCCAGTAATAGATTCCGATGGACATGGGAAGGTTTACTGTAACCTGTGGACCTTGAACTTGACTGTGAAACACAGAAAATGAGTCGGAATTGAATACATCAGGCACCATGCCGATTTCTCTCCGGGAGAGAAATGCTTTAACTGTCTGTGTTTCGATTCTTTCCTGGGATTCCAGTAATAATTTCCGATGGACATGGGAAGGTTTACTGTAACCTGTTGCCCTTCAACTTGACGATGAAACACAGAAATTGCGTCGGAATTGAATACAACAGGCACCATGCCGACTCTTGTCCTGGAGAGTAATGCTTGTAACTATCTGTGCTTTGTTTTTTTCCTGGGATTCCAGTAATACATTCCGATAGACATGGAAAGGTTTACTATAACCTGAGACCTTCAACTTGACGATGAACACGGAAATTGCGTCGGAATTGAATACAACATGCACCATGCCGACTTCTCTTCATGAGAATAATGCTTCTAACTGTCTGCGCTTTATTTCTTTCCTGGGATTCCAGTAATAGATTCCGTTGGTCATGGGAAGGTTTACTGTAACTTGTGGACCTTCAACTTGACGATGAAACACAGAAATTGCGGCGGAATATAATACAACAGGCACCATGCCGACTTCTGCCGGGAGAGTAATGCTTCTATCTGTCTGTGCTTTGATTCTTTCCTGGGATTTCAGTAATAGATTCCGATGGACATGTGAAGCGTTACTGTAAAATGAGGACCTTCATCTTGATGATGAAACACGGGAATTGCGTCATAATTGAATACAACAGGCACCATGCCGACTTCTCTTCTTGACAGTAATGCTTCTAACTGTCTGCGCTTTGATTCTTTCCTGGGATTCCAGTAATAGATTCCGATGGAAATGGGAAGGTTTACTGAAGCCTATGGACCTTAAACTTGACGATGAAACACAGAAATTGCGTCGGAATTGAATGCAACAGTCACCATGCCGACTTCTCTCCGGGAGAGTAATGCTTCTAACTGTCTGTGCTTTGATTCCTTCCTGGGATTCCAGTAATAGATTCCGATGGACATGGGAAGGGTAGCCCTAACGTGTGGACCTTCAACTTGACGATGAAACACAGAAATTGCGTCGGAATTGAATGCAACAGGCACCATGCCGACTTATCTCCGGGAGAGTAATGCTTCTAACTGTCAGTGCTTTGATTCTTACCTGGGATTCCAGTAACAGATTCCGGTGGACATGGGATGGTTTAATGTAACCTGTGGACCTTCAACTTTGCGATGAAACACAGATATTGCTTCGGAACCTAATACAACAGGCACCATGCTGACTTCTCTCCGGGTGAGTAATGCTTCTAAATGGCTGAGTTTTGATTCTTTCCTGGGAATCCAGAAATAGATTCCGATGGACATGGGAAGGTTTACTGTAACCTGTGGACCTTCAACTTGACGATGAAACACAGAAATTGCGTCGGAATATAATAGAACAGGCACCATGCCGACTTCTGTCCGGGAGAGTAATGCTTCTATCTGTCTGTGATTTGATTCTTTCCTGGGATTCCAGTAATAACTTCCGATAGACATGGGTAGGCTTACTGTAACCTGTGGACCTTCAACTTGAGGATGAAACACAGAAATTGCGTCGGAATTGAATACAACAGGCACCATGCCGACTTCTCTCCGTGAGAGTAATGCTTCGTACTGTCTGTGCTTTGATTCTTTCCTGGCATTCAAGTAATAGATTCCGATGGACATGGGAAGGTTTACTGTAACCTGTGGACCTTCAACTTGACGATGAAACTCAGGAATTGCGTCGGAATTGAATGCAATAGGCACCATGCCGACTTCTGTCCGGGAGAGTAATGCTTCTAACTGTCTGTGCTTTGATTCTTTCCTGGGATTCCAGTAATACATTCCGATGGACACGGGAAGTTTTACTGTAACCTGTGGACCTTCATCTTGACGATGAAACACGGAAATTGCGTCATAATGGATTACAACAGGCACCATGCCGACTTCTCTTCTTGACAGTAATGCTTCTAACTCTCTGCGTTTGATTCTTTCCTGTGATTCCAGTAATAGATTCCGATGGACATGGGAAGGTTTACTGTAACCTGTGGACCTTCAACTTGACGATGAAACACAGAAATTGCATCGGGAACCTAATAAAACAGGCACCATGCCGACTTCTCTCCAGGTGCGTAACGCTTCTAAATGTCTGTACTTTGATTCTTTCCTGGGATTCCAGTAATAATTTCCGATGGACATGGGAAAGTTTACTGTAACCTGTTGACCTTCAACTTGACGATGAAACACAGAAATTGCGTCGGAACTGAATACAACAAGCACCATGCCGACTCCTGTCCGGGAGAGTAATGCTTCTAACTGTCTGTGATTTGTTTTTTTCCAGGGATTCCAGTAATAGATTCCGATGGACATGGGAAGGTTTACTATAACCTGAGACCTTCAACTTGACGATGAAACACGGAAATTGCGTCGGAATTGAATACAACAGGCACCATGCCGACTTCTCTTCGGGAAAGTAAAGCTTCTAACTGTCTGCGCTTTGATTCTTTCCGGGGATTCCAGTAATAGATTCCGATGGACATGGGAAGGTTTACTGTAACCTCCGGACCTTCAACTTGACGATGAAACACAGTAATTGCGTCGGAATATAATACAACAGGCACCATGCCGACTTCTGCCGGGAGAGTAATGCTTCTATCTGTCTGTGCTTTGATTCTTTCCTGGGATTCCAGTAGTAGATTCCGTTGGACATTAGAAGGTTTACTGTAACCTGTGGACCTTCATCTTGACGATGAAACACAGAAATTGCTTCGGGAACCTAATACAACAGGCACCATGCCGACTTCTCTCCAGGTGCGTAATGCTACCAAATGTCTGTGCTTTGATTCTTTCCTGGGATTCCAGTAATAGATCCGATGGACATGGGAAGGTTTACTGTAACCTGTGGACCTTCAACTTGACGATGAAGCACAGGAAATGAGTCGGAATTGAATACAACAGGCACCATGCCGTCTTCTCTTCGGGAGAGAAATTCTTTAACTGATTGTATTTCGATTCATTCCTGGGATTCCAGTAATAATTTCCCATAGACATGGGAAGGTTTACTGTAACCTGTGGACCTTCAACTTGACGATGAAACACAGAAATTGCTTAGGGAACCTAATACAACAGGCACCATGCCGACTTCTCTCAGGGTGCGTTATGCTTCTAAATGTCTTTGCTTTGATTCTTTCCTGGGATTCCAGTAATAGATTCCGATGGACATGGGAAGGTTTACTGAAACCGGTGGACCTTCAACTTGACTATGAAACACAGAAAATGAGTCGGAATTGAATACAACAGGCACCATGCCGACTTCTCTCCGGGAGAGAAATGCTTTAACTGTCTGTGTTTCGACTCTTTCCTGGGATTCCAGTAATAATTTCCGATGGACATTGGAAGGTATACTGTAACCTGTTGCCCTTCAACTTGACGATGAAACACAGAAATTGCGTCGGAATTGAATACAACAGTCACCATGCCGACTTCTCTCCGGGAGAGTAATGCTTCTAACTGTCTGTGCTTTGATTCCTTCCTGGGATTCCAGTAATAGATTACGATGGACATGGGAAGGGTAGCTGTAACGTGTGGACCTTCAACTTGACGATGAAACACAGAAATTGCGTCGGAATTGAATGCAACAGGCACCATGCCGACTTATCTCCGGGAGAGTAATGCTTCTAACTGTCAGTGCTTTGATTCTTACCTGGGATTCCAGTAACAGATTCCGGTGGACATGGGATGGTTTAATGTAACCTGTGGACCTTCAACTTTGCGATGAAACACAGAAATTGCTTCGGAACCTAATACAACAGGCACCATGCTGACTTCTCTCCGGGTGAGTAATGCTTCTAAATGGCTGTGCTTTGATTCTTTCCTGGGAATCCAGAAATAGATTCCGATGGACATGGGAAGGTTTACTGTAACCTGTGGACCTTCAGCTTGACGATGAAACACAGAAATTGCGTCGGAATATAATAGAACAGGCACCATGCCGACTTCTGTCCGGGAGAGTAATGCTTCTATCTGTCTGTGATTTGATTCTTTCCTGGGATTCCAGTAATAACTTCCGATAGACATGGGTAGGCTTACTGTAACCTGTGGACCTTCAACTTGAGGATGAAACACAGAAATTGCGTCGGAATTGAATACAACAGGCACCATGCCGACTTCTCTCCGTGAGAGTAATGCTTCGTACTGTCTGTGCTTTGATTCTTTCCTGGCATTCAAGTAATAGATTCCGATGGACATGGGAAGGTTTACTGTAACCTGTGGACCTTCAACTTGACGATGAAACTCAGAAATTGCGTCGGAATTGAATACAATAGGCACCATGCCGACTTCTGTCCGGGAGAGTAATGCTTCTAACTGTCTGTGCTTTGATTCTTTCCTGGGATTCCAGAATAGATGCCGATGGACATGGGAAGGTTTACTGTAACCTGTGGACCTACAACTTGACGATGAAACACAGAAATTGCGTCGGAATTGAATACAACAGGCACCATGCCGACTTCTCTATGCGAGTGTAATGCTTCTAACTGTCTGTGCTTTGATTCTTTCCTGGGATTCCAGTAATTGATTCCGATAGACATGGGAAGCTTTACTGTAACCTGTGGACCTTCATCTTGACGATGAAACACGGAAATTGCGTCGGAATTGAATATAACAGGCACCATGCCGACTTCTCTCCGGGAGATTAATGCTTCTAACTGGCTGCGCTTTGATTCTTTTCTGGGATTCCAGTAATAGATTCCGATGGACATGGGATGGTTTACTGTAACCTGGGGACCTTCAACTTTACGATGAAACACAGAACTTTGCTTCGGTACCTAATACAACAGACACCATTCCGACTTTTCTGCGGGTGAGTAATGATTTTAAATGTCTGTGCTTTGATTCTTTTCTGGGAATCCAGAAATAGGTTACGATGGACATGGGAAGATTTACTGCAACCTGTGGACCTTCAACTTGACGATGAAACACAGAAATTGCTTCAGAATATAATACAACAGGCACCATGCCGACTTCTGTCCGGGAGAGTAATGCTACTTTCTGTCTGTGCTTTGATTCTTCCCTGGGATTCCAGTAATAGATTCCGATGGACATGGGAAGGTTTACTGTAACCTGTGGACCTTCAACTTGACGATGAAGCACAGGAAATGAGTCGGAATTGAATACAACAGGCACCATGCCGTCTTCTCTTCGGGAGAGAAATTCTTTAACTGATTGTGTTTCGATTCTTTCCTGGGATTCCAGTAATAATTTCCCATAGACATGGGAAGGTTTACTGTAACCTGTGTACCTTCAACTTGACGATGAAACACAGAAATTGCGTCGCAATATAATACGTCAGGCACCATGCCGACTTCTCTCAGGGTGCGTAATGCTTCTAAATGTCTGTGTTTTGATTCTTTCCTGGGAATCCAGTAATAGATTCCGATGGACATGGGAAGGTTTACTGTAACCTGTGGACCTTGAACTTGACTGTGAAACACAGAAAATGAGTCGGAATTGAATACATCAGGCACCATGCCGATTTCTCTCCGGGAGAGAAATGCTTTAACTGTCTGTGTTTCGATTCTTTCCTGGGATTCCAGTAATAATTTCCGATGGACATGGGAAGGTTTACTGTAACCTGTTGCCCTTCAACTTGACGATGAAACACAGAAATTGCGTCGGAATTGAATACAACAGGCACCATGCCGACTCTTGTCCTGGAGAGTAATGCTTGTAACTATCTGTGCTTTGTTTTTTTCCTGGGATTCCAGTAATACATTCCGATAGACATGGAAAGGTTTACTATAACCTGAGACCTTCAACTTGACGATAAACACGGAAATTGCGTCGGAATTGAATACAACATTCACCATGCCGACTTCTCTTCATGAGAATAATGCTTCTAACTGTCTGCGCTTTGTTTCTTTCCTGGGATTCCAGTAATAGATTCCGTTGGACATGGGAAGGTTTACTGTAACTTGTGGACCTTCAACTTGACGATGAAACACAGAAATTGCGTCGGAATATAATACAACAGGCACCATGCCGACTTCTGCCGGGAGAGTAATGCTTCTATCTGTCTGTGCTTTGATTCTTTCCTGGGATTTCAGTAATAGATTCCGATGGACATGTGAAGCGTTACTGTAAAATGAGGACCTTCATCTTGATGATGAAACACGGGAATTGCGTCATAATTGAATACAACAGGCACCATGCCGACTTCTCTTCTTGACAGTAATGCTTCTAACTGTCTGCGCTTTGATTCTTTCCTGGGATTCCAGTAATAGATTCCGATGGAAATGGGAAGGTTTACTGAAGCCTATGGACCTTAAACTTGACGATGAAACACAGAAATTGCGTCGGAATTGAATGCAACAGTCACCATGCCGACTTCTCTCCGGGAGAGTAATGCTTCTAACTGTCTGTGCTTTGATTCCTTCCTGGGATTCCAGTAATAGATTCCGATGGACATGGGAAGGGTAGCCGTAACGTGTGGACCTTCAACTTGACGATGAAACACAGAAATTGCGTCGGAATTGAATGCAACAGGCACCATGCCGACTTATCTCCGGGAGAGTAATGCTTCTAACTGTCAGTGCTTTGATTCTTACCTGGGATTCCAGTAACAGATTCCGGTGGACATGGGATGGTTTAATGTAACCTGTGGACCTTCAACTTGACGATGAAACACAAAGATAGAGTCATAATTGAATATAACATGCACCGTGCCGACTTCTGTCCGGGAGAGTTATGCTTCTAACTGTATGTGATTTGATTCTTTCCTGGGATTCCAGAAATAGGTTCCGATGGACATGGGAAGATTTACTGTAACCTGTGGACCTTCAACTTGACGATGAAACAAAGAAATTGCGTCGGAATATAATACAACAGGCACCATGCCGATCTCTGTCCGGGAGAGTAATGCTTCTATCTGTCTGTGCTTTGATTCTTTCCAGGGATTCCAGTAATAGATTCAGATGGACATGGGAAGCTTTACTGTAACCTGTGGACCTTCAACTTTGCGATGAAACACAGAAATTGCTTCGGAACCTAATACAACAGGCACCATGCTGACTTCTCTCCGGGTGAGTAATGCTTCTAAATGGCTGTGCTTTGATTCTTTCCTGGGAATCCAGAAATAGATTCCGATGGACATGGGAAGGTTTACTGTAACCTGTGGACCTTCAACTTGACGATGAAGCACAGGAAATGAGTCGGAATTGAATACAACAGGCACCATGCCGTCTTCTCTTCGGGAGAGAAATTCTTTAACTGATTGTGTTTCGATTCTTTCCTGGGATTCCAGTAATAATTTCCCATAGACATGGGAAGGTTTACTGTAACCTGTGGACCTTCAACTTGACGATGAAACACAGAAATTGCCTCGGAATACAATACAACAGGCAACATGCCGACTTCCCTCCGGGAGAGTAATGCTTCTTTCTGTCTGTGCTTTGATTCTTTCCTGGGATTCCAGGAATAGATTCCGATGGACATGGGAAGGTTTACTGTAACCTGTGGACCTTCAACTTGACGATGAAACACAGAAATTGCCTCGGAATATAATACAACAGGCAACATGCCGACTTCCCTCCGGGAGAGTAATGCTTCTTTCTGTCTGTGCTTTGATTCTTTCCTGGGATTCCAGGAATAGATTCCGATGGACATGGGAAGGTTTACTGTAACCTGTGGACCTTCAACTTGACGATGAAACACAGAAATTGCGTCGCAATATAATACGTCAGGCACCATGCCGACTTGTCTCAGGGTGCGTAATGCTTCTAAATGTCTGTGTTTTGATTCTTTCCTGGGAATCCAGTAATAGATTCCGATGGACATGGGGAGGTTTACTGTAACCTGTGGACCTTGAACTTGACTGTGAAACACAGAAAATGAGTCGGAATTGAATACATCAGGCACCATGCCGACTTCTCTCCGGGAGAGAAATGCTTTAACTGTCTGTGTTTCGATTCTTTCCTGGGATTCCAGTAATAATTTCCGATGGACATGGGAAGGCTTACTGTAACCTGTTGCCCTTCAACTTGACGTTGAAACACAGAAATTGCGTCGGATTTGAATACAACAGGCACCATGCCGACTCTTGTCCGGGAGAGTAATGCTTGTAACTATCTGTGCTTTGTTTTTTTCCTGGGATTCCAGTAATACATTCCGATAGACATGGAAAGGTTTACTATAACCTGAGACCTTCAACTTGACGATGAACACGGAAATTGCGTCGGAATTGAATACAACAGGCACCATGCCGACTTCTCTTCAGGAGAGTAATGCTTCTAACTGTCTGCGTTTTGATTCTTTCCTGGGATTCCAGTAATAGATTCCGTTGGACATGGGAAGGTTTACTGTAACTTGTGGACCTTCAACTTGACGATGAAACACAGAAATTGCTTCGGGAACCTAATACAGCAGGCACCATGCCGACTTCTCTCCGGGAGAGTAATGCTTCTAAATGTCTGTGCTTCGATTCTATCCTGGGATTCCAGTAATACATTCCGATGGACACGGGAAGCTTTACTGTAACCTGTGGACCTTCATCTTGACGATGAAACACGGAAATAGCGTCATAATGGATTACAACAGGCACCATGCCGACTTCTCTTCTTGACAGTAATGCTTCTAACTGTCTGCGCTTTGATTCTTTCCTGGGATTCCAGTAATAGTTTCCGATGGACATGGGAAGGTTTACTGTAACCTGTGGACCTTCAACTTGACGATGAAACACAGAAATTGCATCGGGAACCTAATACAACAGGCACCATGCCGACTTCTCTCCAGGTGCGTAATGCTTCTAAATGTCTGTGCTTTGATTCTTTCCTGGGATTCCAGTAATAGATTCCGATGGACATGGGAAGGTTTACTGTAACCTGTGGACCTTCAACTTGACGATGAAACACTGTAAATGAGTCGGAATTGAATACAACAGGCACCATGCCGACTTCTCTCCGGGAGAGAAATGCTTTAACTGTCTGTGTTTCGATTCTTTCCTGGGATTCCAGTAATAGATTCCGATGGACATGCGAAGGTTTACTATAACCTGAGACCTTCAACTTGACGATGAAACACGGAAATTGCGTCGGAATTGAATACAACAGGCACCATGCCGACTTCTCTTCGGGAAAGTAAAGCTTCTAACTGTCTGCGCTTTGATTCTTTCCGGGGATTCCAGTAATAGATTCCGATGGACATGGGAAGGTTTACTGTAACCTCCGGACCTTCAACTTGACGATGAAACACAGTAATTGCGTCGAAATATAATACAACAGGCACCATGCCGACTTCTGCCGGGAGAGTAATGCTTCTATCTGTCTGTGCTTTGATTCTCTCCTGGGATTCCAGTAGTAGATTCCGTTGGACATTAGAAGGTTTACTGTAACCTGTGGACCTTCATCTTGACGATGAAACACAGAAATTGCTTCGGGAACCTAATACAACAGGCACCATGCCGACTTCTCTCCAGGTGCGCAATGCTTCTAAATGTCTGTGCTTTGATTCTTTCCTGGGATTCCAGTAATAGATTCCGATGGACATGGGAAGGTTTACTGTAACCTGTGGACCTTCAACTTGACGATGAAGCGCAGGAAATGAGTCGGAATTGAATACAACAGGCACCATGCCGTCTTCTCTTCGGGAGAGAAATTCTTTAACTGATTGTGTTTCGATTCTTTCCTGGGATTCCAGTAATAATTTCCCATAGACATGGGAAGGTTTACTGTAACCTGTGGACCTTCAACTTGACGATGAAACACAGAAATTGCTTAGGGAACCTAATACAACAGGCACCATGCCGACTTCTCTCAGGGTGCGTTATGCTTCTAAATGTCTTTGCTTTGATTCTTTCCTGGGATTCCAGTAATAGATTCCGACGGACATGGAAGGTTTACTGTAACCGGTGGACCTTCAACTTGACTATGAAACACAGAAAATGAGTCGGAATTGAATACAACAGGCACCATGCCGACTTCTCTCCGGGAGAGAAATGCTTTAATTGTCTGTGTTTCGACTCTTTCCTGGGATTCCAGTAATAATTTCCGATGGACATTGGAAGGTATACTGTAACCTGTTGGCCTTCAACTTGACGATGAAACACAGAAATTGCGTCGGAACTGAATACAACAGGCACCATGCCGACTCCTGTCCGGGAGAGTAATGCTTCTAACTATCTGTGCTTTGTTTTTTTCCTGGGATTCCAGTAATAGATTCCGATGGACATGGGAAGGTTTAATATAACCTGAGACCTTCAACTTGACGATGAACACGGAAATTGCGTCGGAATTGAATACAACAGGCACCATGCCGACTTCTCTTCTGGAGAGTAATGCTTCTAACTGTCTGCGCTTTGTTTCTTTCCTGGGATTCCAGTATTAGATTCCGTTGGACATGGGAAGGTTTACTGTAACTTGTGGACCTTCAACTTGACGATGAAACACAGAAATTGCGTCGGAATATAATACAACAGGCACCATGCCGACTTCTGCCGGGAGAGTAATGCTTCTATCTGTCTGTGCTTTGATTCTTTCCTGGGATTCTAGTAAAAGATTCCTATGGACATGGGAAGGTTTACTGTAACCTGTGGACCTTCAACTTTGCGATGAAACACAGAAATTGCTTCGGAACCTAATACAACAGGCACCATGCTGACTTCTCTCCGGGTGAGTAATGCTTCTAAATGGCTGTGCTTTGATTCTTTCCTGGGAATCCAGAAATAGATTCCGATGGACATGGGAAGGTTTACTGTAACCTGTGGACCTTCAACTTGACGATGAAGCACAGGAAATGAGTCGGAATTGAATACAACAGGCACCATGCCGTCTTCTCTTCGGGAGAGAAATTCTTTAACTGATTGTGTTTCGATTCTTTCCTGGGATTCCAGTAATAATTTCCCATAGACATGGGAAGGTTTACTGTAACCTGTGGACCTTCAACTTGACGATGAAACACAGAAATTGCCTCGGAATACAATACAACAGGCAACATGCCGACTTCCCTCCGGGAGAGTAATGCTTCTTTCTGTCTGTGCTTTGATTCTTTCCTGGGATTCCAGGAATAGATTCCGATGGACATGGGAAGGTTTACTGTAACCTGTGGACCATCAACTTGACGATGAAACACAGAAATTGCCTCGGAATATAATACAACAGGCAACATGCCGACTTCCCTCCGGGAGAGTAATGCTTCTTTCTGTCTGTGCTTTGATTCTTTCCTGGGATTCCAGGAATAGATTCCGATGGACATGGGAAGGTTTACTGTAACCTGTGGACCTTCAACTTGACGATGAAACACAGAAATTGCGTCGCAATATAATACGTCAGGCACCATGCCGACTTGTCTCAGGGTGCGTAATGCTTCTAAATGTCTGTGTTTTGATTCTTTCCTGGGAATCCAGTAATAGATTCCGATGGACATGGGGAGGTTTACTGTAACCTGTGGACCTTGAACTTGACTGTGAAACACAGAAAATGAGTCGGAATTGAATACATCAGGCACCATGCCGACTTCTCTCCGGGAGAGAAATGCTTTAACTGTCTGTGTTTCGATTCTTTCCTGGGATTCCAGTAATAATTTCCGATGGACATGGGAAGGCTTACTGTAACCTGTTGCCCTTCAACTTGACGTTGAAACACAGAAATTGCGTCGGATTTGAATACAACAGGCACCATGCCGACTCTTGTCCGGGAGAGTAATGCTTGTAACTATCTGTGCTTTGTTTTTTTCCTGGGATTCCAGTAATACATTCCGATAGACATGGAAAGGTTTACTATAACCTGAGACCTTCAACTTGACGATGAACACGGAAATTGCGTCGGAATTGAATACAACAGGCACCATGCCGACTTCTCTTCAGGAGAGTAATGCTTCTAACTGTCTGCGTTTTGATTCTTTCCTGGGATTCCAGTAATAGATTCCGTTGGACATGGGAAGGTTTACTGTAACTTGTGGACCTTCAACTTGACGATGAAACACAGAAATTGCTTCGGGAACCTAATACAGCAGGCACCATGCCGACTTCTCTCCGGGAGAGTAATGCTTCTAAATGTCTGTGCTTCGATTCTATCCTGGGATTCCAGTAATACATTCCGATGGACACGGGAAGCTTTACTGTAACCTGTGGACCTTCATCTTGACGATGAAACACGGAAATAGCGTCATAATGGATTACAACAGGCACCATGCCGACTTCTCTTCTTGACAGTAATGCTTCTAACTGTCTGCGCTTTGATTCTTTCCTGGGATTCCAGTAATAGTTTCCGATGGACATGGGAAGGTTTACTGTAACCTGTGGACCTTCAACTTGACGATGAAACACAGAAATTGCATCGGGAACCTAATACAACAGGCACCATGCCGACTTCTCTCCAGGTGCGTAATGCTTCTAAATGTCTGTGCTTTGATTCTTTCCTGGGATTCCAGTAATAGATTCCGATGGACATGGGAAGGTTTACTGTAACCTGTGGACCTTCAACTTGACGATGAAACACTGTAAATGAGTCGGAATTGAATACAACAGGCACCATGCCGACTTCTCTCCGGGAGAGAAATGCTTTAACTGTCTGTGTTTCGATTCTTTCCTGGGATTCCAGTAATAGATTCCGATGGACATGCGAAGGTTTACTATAACCTGAGACCTTCAACTTGACGATGAAACACGGAAATTGCGTCGGAATTGAATACAACAGGCACTATGCCGACTTCTCTTCTGGAAAGTAAAGCTTCTAACTGTCTGCGCTTTGATTCTTTCCGGGGATTCCAGTAATAGATTCCGATGGACATGGGAAGGTTTACTGTAACCTCCGGACCTTCAACTTGACGATGAAACACAGTAATTGCGTCGAAATATAATACAACAGGCACCATGCCGACTTCTGCCGGGAGAGTAATGCTTCTATCTGTCTGTGCTTTGATTCTCTCCTGGGATTCCAGTAGTAGATTCCGTTGGACATTAGAAGGTTTACTGTAACCTGTGGACCTTCATCTTGACGATGAAACACAGAAATTGCTTCGGGAACCTAATACAACAGGCACCATGCCGACTTCTCTCCAGGTGCGCAATGCTTCTAAATGTCTGTGCTTTGATTCTTTCCTGGGATTCCAGTAATAGATTCCGATGGACATGGGAAGGTTTACTGTAACCTGTGGACCTTCAACTTGACGATGAAGCGCAGGAAATGAGTCGGAATTGAATACAACAGGCACCATGCCGTCTTCTCTTCGGGAGAGAAATTCTTTAATTGATTGTGTTTCGATTCTTTCCTGGGATTCCAGTAATAATTTCCCATAGACATGGGAAGGTTTACTGTAACCTGTGGACCTTCAACTTGACGATGAAACGCAGAAATTGCTTAGGGAACCTAATACAACAGGCACCATGCCGACTTCTCTCAGGGTGCGTTATGCTTCTAAATGTCTTTGCTTTGATTCTTTCCTGGGATTCCAGTAATAGATTCCGACGGACATGGGAAGGTTTACTGTAACCGGTGGACCTTCAACTTGACTATGAAACACAGAAAATGAGTCGGAATTGAATACAACAGGCACCATGCCGACTTCTCTCCGGGAGAGAAATGCTTTAATTGTCTGTGTTTCGACTCTTTCCTGGGATTCCAGTAATAATTTCCGATGGACATTGGAAGGTATACTGTAACCTGTTGGCCTTCAACTTGACGATGAAACACAGAAATTGCGTCGGAACTGAATACAACAGGCACCATGCCGACTCCTGTCCGGGAGAGTAATGCTTCTAACTATCTGTGCTTTGTTTTTTTCCTGGGATTCCAGTAATAGATTCCGATGGACATGGGAAGGTTTAATATAACCTGAGACCTTCAACTTGACGATGAACACGGAAATTGCGTCGGAATTGAATACAACAGGCACCATGCCGACTTCTCTTCTGGAGAGTAATGCTTCTAACTGTCTGCGCTTTGTTTCTTTCCTGGGATTCCAGTATTAGATTCCGTTGGACATGGGAAGGTTTACTGTAACTTGTGGACCTTCAACTTGACGATGAAACACAGAAATTGCGTCGGAATATAATACAACAGGCACCATGCCGACTTCTGCCGGGAGAGTAATGCTTCTATCTGTCTGTGCTTTGATTCTTTCCTGGGATTCTAGTAAAAGATTCCTATGGACATGGGAAGGTTTACTGTAACCTGTGGACCTTCAACTTGACGATGAAACACAGAAATTGCTTCGGGAACCTAATACAGCAGGCACCATGCCGACTTCTCTCCGGGTGCGTAATGCTTCTAAATGTCTGTGCTTTGATTCTTACCTGGGATTTTAGTAATAGATTCCGATGGACATGTGAAGCTTTACTGTAAAATGAGGACCTTCATCTTGATGATGAAACACGGAAATTGCGTCATAATTGAATACAACAGGCACCATGCCGACTTCTCTTCTTGACAGTAATGCTTCTAACTGTCTGCGCTTTGATCCTTTCCTGGGATTCCAGTAATAGATTCCGATGGACATGGGAAGGTTTACTGAAACCTATGGACCTTCAACTTGACGATGAAACACAGAAATTGCGTCGGAAGTGAATACAACAGTCACCATGCCGACTTCTCTCCGGGAGAGTAATGCTTCTAACTGTCTGTGCTTTGATTCTTTCCTGGGATTCCAGTATTAGATTCCGTTGGACATGGGAAGGTTTACTGTAACTTGTGGACCTTCAACTTGACGATGAAACACAGAAATTGCGTCGGAATTGAATACAACAGTCACCATGCCGACTTCTCTCCGGGAGAGTAATGCTTCTAACTGTCTGTGCTTTGATTCCTTCCTGGGATTCCAGTAATAGATTCCGATGGACATGGGAAGGGTAGCTGTAACGTGTGGACCTTCAACTTGACGATGAAACACAGAAATTGCGTCGGAATTGAATGCAACAGGCACCATGACGACTTATCTCCGGGAGAGTAATGCTTCTAACTGTCAGTGCTTTGATTCTTACCTGGGATTCCAGTAACAGATTCCGGTGGAAATGGGATGGTTTAATGTAACCTGTGGACCTTCAACTTGACGATGAAACACAAAGATTGAGTCGGAATTGAATATAACAGGCACCGTGGCGACTTCTGTCCGGGAGAGTTATGCTTCTAACTGTATGTGATTTGATTCTTTCCTGGGAATCCAGTAATAGATGCCGATGGACATGGGAAGGTTTAATGTAACTTGTGGACCTTCAACTTGACGATGAAACACAGAAATTGCGTCGGAATGGAATACAACAGGCACCATGCCGACTTCTGTCCGGGAGAGTAATGCTTCTATCTGTCTGTGCCTTGATTCTTTCCTGGGAATCCAGTAATAACTTCCGATAGACATGGGAGGGTTTACTGTAACCTGTGGACCTTCAACTTGACGATGAAACACAGAAATTGCGTCGGAATGGAATACAACAGGAACTATGCCGACTTCTCTATGGGAGAGTAATGCTTCTAACTGTCTGTGCGTTGATTCTTTCCTGGGATTCCAGTAATAGATTCCGATGGGCATGCGAACGTTTACTGTAACCTGTGGACCTTCATCTTGACGATGAAACACAGAAATTGCGTCGGAATTGAATACAACAGGCACCATGTTGACTTCTCTCCGGGAGAGTAATGCTTCTAACTGTCTGTGCTGTTATTCCTTCCTGGGATTCCAGTAATAGATTCCGATGGACATGGGAAGGTTTACTGTAACGTGTGGACCTTCAACTTGACGATGAAACAAAGAAATTGCGTCGGAATATAATACAACAGGCACCATGCCGATCTCTGTCCGGGAGAGTAATGCTTCTATCTGTCTGTGCTTTGATTCTTTCCAGGGATTCCAGTAATAGATTCAGATGGACATGGGAAGCTTTACTGTAACCTGTGGACCTTCAACTTTACGATGAAGCACAGAAATTGCTTCGGAACCTAATACAACAGGCACCATGCTGACTTCTCTCCGGGTGAGTAATGCTGCTAAATGGCTGTGCTTTGATTCTTTCCTGGGAATCCAGAAATAGATTCCGATGGACATGGGAAGGTTTACTGTAACCTGTGGACCTTCACCTTGACGATGAAACACAGAAATTGCGTCGGAATATAATAGAACATGCACCATGCCGACTTCTGTCCGGGAGAGTAATGCTTCTATCTGTCTGTGATTTGATTCTTTCCTGGGATTCCAGTAATAACTTCCGATAGACATGGGTAGGCTTACTGTAACCTGTGGACCTTCAACGTGAGGATGAAACACAGAAATTGCGTCGGAATTGAATACAACAGGGACCATGCCGACTTCTCTCCGTGAGAGTAATGCTTCGTACTGTCTGTGCTTTGATTCTTTCCTGGCATTCAAGTAATTGATTCCGATGGACATGGGAAGGTTTACTGTAACCTGTGGACCTTCAACTTCACGATGAAACTCAGAAATTGTGTCGGAATTGAATACAATAGGCACCATGCCGACTTCTGTCCGGGAGAGTAATGCTTCTAACTGTCTGTGCTTTGATTCTTTCCTGGGATTCCAGAATAGATGCTGATGGACATGGGAAGGTTTACTGTAACCTGTGGACCTACAACTTGACGATGAAACACAGAAATTGCGTCGGAATTGAATACAACAGGCACCATGCCGACTTCTCTATGCGAGTGTAATGCTTCTAACTGTCTGTGCTTTGATTCTTTCCTGGGATTCCAGTAATTGATTCCGATAGACATGGGAAGCTTTACTGTAACCTGTGGACCTTCATCTTGACGATGAAACACGGAAATTGCGTCGGAATTGAATACAACAGGCACCATGCCGACTTCTCTCCGGGAGATTAATGCTCCTAACTGGCTGCGCTTTGATTCTTTCCTGGGATTCCAGTAATAGATTCCGATGGACATGGGATGGTTTACTGTAACCTGTGGACCTTCAACTTTACGATGAAACACAGAACTTTGCTTCGGTACCTAATACAACAGACACCATTCCGACTCTTCTGCGGGTGAGTAATGATTTTAAATGTCTGTGCTTTGATTCTTTTCTGGGAATCCAATAATAGGTTACGATGGACATGGGAAGATTTACTGTAACCTGTGGACCTTCAACTTGACGATGAAACACAGAAATTGCTTCAGAATATAATACAACATGCACCATGCCGACTTCTCAATGCGAGTGTAATGCTTCTAACTGTCTGTGCTTTGATTCTTTCCTGGGATTCCAGTAATTGATTCCGATAGACATGGGAAGCTTTACTGTAACCTGTGGACCTTCATCTTGACGATGAAACACGGAAATTGCGTCGGAATTGAATACAGCAGGCACCATGCCGATTTCTCTCCGGATGCGTTATGCTTCTAAATGTCTGTGCTTTGATTCTTTCCTGGTATTCCAGAAATATTCCGATAGACATGGGAAGGTTTACTGTAACCTGTGGACCTTCAGCTTGACGATGAAACACAGAAATTGCTTCGGAACCTAATACAGCAGGCACCATGCCGATTTCTCTCCGAGAGAGTAATGCTTCTAACTGTCTGTGCTTTGATTCTTTCCTGGGATTCCAGAATAGATGCCGATGGACATGGGAAGCTTTACTGTTACCTGTGGACCTTCAAATTGATGATGAAACACTGAAATTGCGTCGGAAATGAATACAACATGCACCATGCCGACTTCTCAATGCGAGTGTAATGCTTGTAACTGTCTGTGCTTTGATTCTTTCCTGGGATTCCAGTAATTGATTCCGATAGACATGGGAAGCTTTACTGTAACCTGTGGACCTTCATCTTGACGATGAAACACGGAAATTGCGTCGGAATTGAATACAGCAGGCACCATGCCGATTTCTCTCCGGATGCGTTATGCTTCTAAATGTCTATGCTTTGATTCTTTCCTGGTATTCCAGAAATATTCCGATAGACATGGGAAGGTTTACTGTAACCTGTGGACCTTCAACTTGACGATGAAACACAGGAATTGCCTCGGAATAAATTACAACAGGCAACATGCCGACTTCTCTCTGGGAGAGTAATTCTGCTTTCTCTCTGTGCTTTGAATCTTTCCTGGGATTGCAGTTATAGATTCCGGTGGACATGGGAAGGTTCACTGTATCCTGTGGACCTTCAACTTGTCGATGAAACACAGAAATTCCCTTGGAACCTATTACAGCAGGCACCATGCCTACTTCTCTCCGGGTGCGTAATGCTTCTAAATGCCTGTGCTTTGATTCTTTCCAGGGATTCCAGAAATAGTCCGATGGACATGGGAGGGTTTACTGTAACCTGTAAACCTTCAACTTGTAGATGAAACACAGAAATTGCGTCGGAATTGAATACAACAGTCACCATGCCGACTTCTCTCCGGGAGAGTAATGCTTCTAACTGTCTGTGCTTTGTTTTCTTCCTGGGATTCCAGTAATAGATTCCGATGGACATGGGAAGGTTTACTGTAACGTGTGGACCTTCAACTTGACGATGAAACACAGAAATTGCGTCGGAATTGAATACAACAGGCACCATGCCGACTTATCTCCGGGAGAGTAATGCTTCTAACTGTCTGTGCTTTGATTCTTACCTGGGATTCCAGTAACAGATTCCGGTGGACATGGGATGGTTTAATGTAACCTGTGGACCTTCAACGTGACGATGAAACACAAAAATTGAGTCGGAATTGAATACAACAGGCACCGTGCCGACTTCTGTCCGGGAGGGTTATGCTTCTAACTGTATGTGATTTGATTCTTTCCTGGGATTCCAGTAATAGTTGCCCATGGACATGGGAAGGTTTAATGTAACCTGTGGACCTTCAAATTGACGATGAAACACAAAAATTGCGTGGGAATGGAATACAACAGGCACCGTCTCGACTTCTGTCCGGGAGAGTAATGCTTCTATCTGTCTGTGATTTAATTCTTTCCAGGGATTCCAGTAATAGATTCCGATGGACATGGGAAGGTTTACTGTAACCTGTGGACCTTCTACTGTACGATGAAACACAGAAATTTGCTTCGGTACCTAATACAGCAGGCTCCATGCCTACTTCTCTCTGGGAGCGTAATGCTTCTATCTGTCTGTGCTTTGATTCTTTCCTGGGATTCCAGTAATAGATTCCGATGGACATGGGAAGGTTTACTGTAACCTGTGGACATTCAACTTGACGATGAAACACAGAAATTGCTTCGGAACATAATACAGTAGGCACCATGCCGATTTCTCTCCGGGTGCGTTATGCTTCTAAATGTCTGTGCTTTGATTCTTTCCTGGGATTCCAGAAATAGATTCCGATGGACATGGGAAGGTTTACTGTAACCTGTGGACCTTCAACTTTACGATGAAACACAGAAATTGCTTCGGAATTGAATACAACAGTCACCATGCCGACTTCTCTCCGGGAGAGTAATGCTTCTAACTGTTTGTGCTTTGATTCTTACCTGGGATTCCAGTAACAGATTCCGGTGGACATGGGAAGGTTTATTGTTTTGTGTGGACCTTCAACATGACGATGAAACACGGAAATTGCCTCTTAATTGAATACAACAGGCACCGTGCCGACTTCTGTCCGGGAGGGTTATGCTTCTAACTGTATGTGATTTGATTCTTTCCTGGGATTCCAGTAGTAGATGCCGATGGACATGGGAAGGTATAATGTAACCTGTGGACCTTCAACTTGACGATGAAACACAGAAATTGAGTCGGAATGGAATACAACAGGCACCATGCCGACTTCTCTATGGGAGAGTAATGCTTCTAACTGTCTGTGCTTTGATTCTTGCCTGGGATTCCAGTGATAGATTCCGATGCACATGGGAAGGTTCACTGTAACCTGTGGACCTTCATCTTGACGATGAAACACAGGAATTGCGTCGGAATTGAATACAACACGCACCATGTTGACTTCTCTCCGGGAGAGAAATGCTTCTAACAGTCTGTGCTTTGATTCTTTCATGGGATTCCAGTAATAGATTCCGATGGACATGGGAAGGTTTACTGTAACCTGTGGATCTTCAACTTGACGATGAAACACGGAAATTGCGTCGGAATATAATACAACAGGCACTATGCCGACTTCTGTCCGGGAGAGTAATGCTACTTTCTGTCTGTGCTTTGATTCTTTCCTGGGATTCCAGTAATAGATTCTGATGGACATGGGAGGGTTTACTGTAACCTGTGGACGTTCAACTTGACTATGAAACATAGAAATTGCGTCGGAATGGAATGCAACAGGAACCATGCCGACTTCTCTATGGGAGAGTAATGCTTCTAACTGTCAGTGCGTTGATTCTTTCCTGGGATTCCAGTAATAGATTCCGATGGGCATGGGAACGTTTACTGTAACCTGTGGACCTTCATCTTGACGATGAAACACAGAGATTGCGTCGGAATTGAATACAACAGGCACCATGTTGACTTCTCTCCGGGAGAGTAATGCTTCTAACTGTCTGTGCTTTGATTGCTTCCTGGGATTCCAGTAACAGATTCCGATGGACATGGGAAGGTTTATTGTAACCTGTGGACCTTCAACTTGACGATGAAACAAAGAAATTGCTTCGGAACCTGATACAACAGGCACCATGCTGACTTCTCTCCGGTTGAGTAAAGCTTCTAAATGTCTGTGCTTTGATTCTTTCCAGGGAATCCAGAAATAGTTTCCGATGGACATGGGAAGGTTTTCTGTAACCTGTGGACCTTCAACTTGACGATGAAACACAGAAATTACGTCGGAATATAATACAACAGGCACCATGCCGAGTTCTGTCCGGGATAGTAATGCTTCTATCTGTCTGTGATTTGATTCTTTCCTGGGATTCCAGTAATAACTTCCGATAGACATGGTAAGGCTTAATGTAACCTGTGGACCTTCAACTTGAGGATGAAACTCAGAAATTGCGTCGGAAATGAATACAACAGGCACCATTCCGACTTCTCTCCGTGAGAGTAATGCTTCTAACTGTCTGTGCTTTGACTCTTTCCTGGGATTCAAGTAATAGATTCCGATGGACATGGGAAGGTTTACTGTAACCTGTGGACCTTCAACTTGACGATGAAATTCAGAAATTGCCTCGGAATTGAATACAACAAGCACCATGCCGACTTCTGTCCGGATGAGTAATGCTTCTATCTGTCTGTGCTTTGATTCTTTCCTGGGATTCCAGTAATAGATTCCGATGGACATGGGAAGGTTTACTGTAACCTGTGGACCTTCAACTTGACGATGAAACACAGAAATTGCTTCGGAACCTAATACAGCAGGCACCATGCCGATTTCTCTCCGGGAGAGTAATGCTTCTAACTGTCTGTGCTTTGATCCTTTCCTGGGATTCCAAAATAGATGCCAATGGACGTGGGAAGGTTTACTGTAACCTGTGGACCTTCAACTTGATGATGAAACACAGAAATTGCGTCGGAATTGAATACAACATGCACCATGCCGACTTCTCAATGCGAGTGTAATGCTTCTAACTGTCTGTGCTTTGACTCTTTCCTGGGATTCCAGTAATTGATTCCGATAGACATGGGAAGCTTTACTGTAACCTGTGGACCTTCATCTTGACGATGAAACACGGAAATTGCGTCGGAAATGAATACAACAGGCACCATGTCGACTTCTCTCTGGGAGATTAATGCTTCTAACTGGCTGCGCTTTGATTCTTTCCTGGGATTCCGATGGACATGGGATGGTTTACAGTAACCACTGGACCTTCAACTTGACGATGAAACACAGAAATTGCGTCGGAATATAATACAACAGGCACCATGCCGACTTCTGTCCGGGAGAGTATTGCTTCTATCTGTCTGTGATTTGATTCTTTCCAGGGATTCCAGTAATAGATTCCGATGGACATGGGAAGGTTTACTGTAACCTGTGGACCTTCAACTTTACGATGAAACACAGAAATTTGCTTCGGTACCTAATACAACAGGCACCATTCCGACTTTTCTGCGGGTGAGTAATGCTTTTAAATGTCTGTGCTTTGATTCTTTCCTGGGAATCCAGAAATAGGTTACGATGGACAAGGGAAGATTTACTGTAACCTGTGGACCTTCAACTCGACGATGAAACACAGAAATTGCTTCGGAATATAATACAACGGGCACCATGCCGACTTCTGTCCGGGAGAGTAATGCTTCTTTCTGTCTGTGCTTTGATTCTTTCCTGGGATTCCAGTAATCGATTCCGATGGACATGGGAAGCTTTACTGTAACCTGTGGACCTTCAACTTGTCGATGAAACACAGAAATTGCTTCGGAACCAAATACAGCAGGCACCATACCTACTTCTCACCGGGAGAGTAATGCTTCTATCTGTCTGTGCTTTGATTCTTTCCTCGGATTCCAGTAATAGATTCCGATGGACATGGGAAGGTTTACTGTAACCTGTGGACCTTCAACTTGACGATGAAACACAGAAATTGCTTCGGAACCTAATACAGCAAGCACCATGCCGATTTCTCTCCGGGTGCGTTATGCTTCTAAATGTCTGTGCTTTGATTCATTCCTGTAATTCCAGAAATAGGTTCCGATGGACATGGCAAGATTTACTGTACCCTGTGGACCTTCAACTTGACGATGAAACACAGAAATTGCCTCGGAATATAATACAACAGGCAACATGCCGACTTCTCTATGGGAGAGTAAGGCTTCTAACTGTCTGTGCGTTGATTCTTTCCTGGGATTCCAGTGATAGATTCCGATGGACATGGGAAGGTTTACTGTAACCTGTGGACCTTCAACTTGACGATGAAACACAGAAATTGCTTCGGAACCTAATACAGCAGGCACCATGCCGATTTCTCTCCGGGTGCGTTGTGCTTCTAAATGTCTGTGCCTTGTTTCTTTCCAGGGATTCCAGAAATAGACTCCAATGGACATGGGAAGGTTTACTGTAACCTGTAAACCTTCAACTTGTAGATGAAAAACAGAAATCGCGTCGGAATTGAATACAACAGTCACCATGCCGACTTCTCTCCGGGAGAGTAATGCTTCTAACTGTCTGTGCTTTGTTTCCTTCCTGGGATTCCAGTAATAGATTCCGATGGACATGGGAAGGTTTACTGTAACGTGTGCACCTTCAACTTGACGATGAAACACAGAAATTGCGTCGGAATTGAATACAACAGGCACCATGCCGACTTATCTCCGGAAGAGTAATGCTTCTAACTGTCTGTGCTTTGATTCTTACCTGGGATTCCAGTAACAGATTCCGGTGGACATGGGATGGTTTATTGTAACCTGTGGACCTTCAACTTGACGATGAAACACAAAAATTGAGTCGGAATTGAATACAACAGGCACCGTGCCGACCTCTGTCCGGGAGGGTTATGCTTCTAACTGTATGTGATTTGATTCTTTCCTGGGATTCCAGTAATAGATGCCGATGGACATGGAAAGGTTTAATGTAACCTGTGGATCTTCAACTTGACGATGAAACACAGAAATTGCGTCGGAATGGAATACAACAGGCACCATGCCGACTTCTCTATGGGAGAGTAATGCTTCTAACTGTCTGTGCTTTGATTCTTGCCTGGGATTCCAGTGATAGATTCCGATGCACATGGGAAGGTTTACTGTAACCTGTGGACCTTCATCTTGACGATGAAACACAGGAATTGCGTCGGAATTGAATACAACACGCACCATGTTGACTTCTCTCCGGGACAGAAATGCTTCTAACAGTCTGTGCTTTCATTCGTTCCTGGGATTCCAGTAATAGATTCCGATGGACATGGGAAGGTTTACTGTAACCTGTGGATCTTCAACTTGACGATGAAACACAGAAATTGCGTCGGAATTAAATACAACAGGCACCATGCCGACTTCTGTCCCGGAGACTATTGCTTCTATCTGTCTGTGCTTTGATTCTTTCCTGGGATTCCAGTAATAACTTCCGATAGACATGGGAGGGTTTACTGTAACCTGTGGACCTTCAACTTGACGATGAAACACAGAAATTGCGTCGGAATGGAATACAACAGGCACCATGCCGACTTATCTCCGGAAGAGTAATGCTTCTAACTGTCTGTGCTTTGATTCTTTCCTGGGATTCCAGTAATAGATTCCGATGGGCATGGGAACGTTTACTGTAACCTGTGGACCTTGATCTTGACGGTGAAACACAGAAATTGCGTCGGAATTGAACACAACAGGCACCATGTTGACTTCTGTCCGGGAGAGTAATGCTTCTACCAGTCTGTGCTTTGATTCTTTCCTGGGATTCCAGTAATAGATTCCGATGGACATGGGAAGGTTTATTGTAACTTGTGGACCTTCAACTTGACGATGAAACACAGAAATTGCTTCGGAACCTAATACAGCAGGCACCATGCCGATTTCTCTCCGGGAGAGTAATGCTTCTAACTGTCTGTGCTTTGATTCTTTCCTGGGATTCCAGAATAGATGCCGATGGACATGGGAAGATTTACTGTAACCTGTGGACCTTCATCTTGACGATGAAACACGTAAATTTCGTGGGAATTGAATACAACATGCACCATGCCGACTTCTCAATGCGAGTGTAATGCTTCTAACTGTCTGTGCTTTGATTCTTTCCTCGGATTCCAGTAATTGATTCCGATACACATGGGAAGCTTTACTGTAACCTGTGGACCTTCATCTTGACGATGAAACACGGAAATTGCGTCGGAATTGAATACAACAGGCACCATGCCGACTTCTCTCCGGGAGATTAATGCTTCTAACTGGCTGCGCTTTGATTCTTTCCTGGGATTCCGATGGACATGGGATGGTTTACAGTAACCACTGGACCTTCAACTTGACGATGAAACACAGAAATTGCGTCTGAATATAATACAACAGGCACCATGCCGACTTCTGTCTGGGAGTGTATTGCTTCTATCTGTCTGTGCTTTGATTCTTTCCTGGGATTCCAGTAATAGATTCCAATGGACATGGGAAGGTTTACTGTAACCTGTGGACCTTCAACTATACGATGAAACACAGAAATTTGCTTCGGTACCTAATACAACTGGCACCATTCCGGCTTTTCTGCAGGGTGAGTAATGCTTTTAAATGTCTGTGCTCTGTTTCTTTCCTGGGAATCCAGAAATAGGTTAAGATGGACATGGGAAGATTTACTGTAACCTGTGGACCTTCAACTCGACGATGAAACACAGAAATTGCTTCGGAATATAATACAACAGGCTCCATGCCGACTTCTGCCCGGGAGAGTAATGCTTCTTTCTGTCTGTGCTTTGATTCTTTCCTGGGATTCCAGTAATAGATTCCGATGGACATGGGAAGGTTTACTGTAACCTGTGGACCTTCAACTTGTCGATGAAACACAGAAATTGCTTCGGAACCTAATACAGCAGGCACCATGCCTACTTCTCACCGGGAGAGTGGTGCTTCTACCTGTCTGTGCTTTGATTCTTTCCTGGGAAACCAGTAATAGATTCCGATGGACTTGGGAAGGTTTACTGTACCCTGTGGACCTTCAACTTTACGATGAAACACAGAAATTGCTTCGGAACCCAATACAGCAGGCACCATGCCGATTTCTCTCCGGGTGCGTTATGCTTCTAAATGTCTGTGCTTTGATTCTTTCCTGGGATTCCAGAAATAGATTCCGATGGACATGGGAAGGTTTACTGTAACCTGTGGACCTTCGACTTGACGATGAAACACAGAAATTTCTTCGGAACCTAATACAGCAGGCACCATGCCGATTTCTCTCCGGGTGCGTTATGCTTCTAAATGTCTGTGCTTTGCTTCTTTCCAGGGATTCCAGAAATAGACTCCAAAGGACATGGGAAGGTTTACTGTAACCTGTAAACCTTCAACTTGTAGATGAAACACAGATATCGCGTCGGAATTGAATACAACAGTCACCATGCCGACTTCTCTCAGGGAGAGTAATGCTTCTAACTGTCTGTGCTTTGTTTCCTTCCAGGGATTCCAGTAATAGATTCCGATGGACATGGGAAGGTTTACTGTAACGTGTGGACCTTCAACTTGACGATGAAACACAGAAATAGCGTCGGAATTGAATACAACAGGCACCATGCCGACTTATCTCCGGAAGAGTAATGCTTCTAACTGTCTGTGCTTTGATTCTTACCTGGGATTCCAGCAACAGATTCCGGTGGACATGGGATGGTTTAATGTAACCTGTGGACCTTCAACTTGACGATGAAACACAAAAATTGAGTCGGAATTGAATACAACAGGCACCGTGCCGACTTCTGTCCGGGAGGGTTATGCTTCTAACTGTATGTGATTTGATTCTTTCCTGGGATTCCAGTAATAGATTCCGATGCACATGGGAAGGTTTACTGTAACCTGTGGACCTTCATCTTGACGATGAAACACAGGAATTGCGTCGGAATTGAATACAACACGCACCATGTTGACTTCTCTCCGGGAGAGAAATGCTTCTAACAGTCTGTGCTTTGATTCATTCCTGGGATTCCAGTAATAGATTCCGATGGACATGGGAAGGTTTACTGTAACCTGTGGATCTTCAACTTGACGATGAAACACAGAAATTGCGTCGGAATATAATATAAAAGGCACCATGCCGACTTCTCTAAGGGAGAGTAATGCTTCTATCTGTCTGTGCTTTGATTCCTTCCTGGGATTCCAGTAATAACTTCCGATAGACATGGGAGGGTTTGCTGTAACCTGTGGACCTTCAACTTGACGATGAAACACAGAAATTGCGTCGAAAAGTAATACAACAGGCACCGTCCCGACTTCTGTTCGGGAGAGTAATGCTTCTATCTGTCTGTGCTTTGATTCTTTCCTGGGATTCCAGTAATAGATTCCGATGGACATGGGAAGGTTTACTGTAACCTGTGGACCTGCAACTTGACGATGAAACACATGAATTGCGTCGGAATTGAATACAACAGGCACCATGCCGACTTCTGTCTAGGAGAGTAAAGCTTCTATCTGTCTGTGCTTTGATTCTTTCCTGGGATTCCAGAAATAGATTCCGATGGACATGGGAAGGATTACTGTAACCTGTGTACCTTCAACTTGACGATGAAACACAGAAATTGCTTCGGAACCTAATACAGCAGGCACCATGCCGATTTTTCTCCGGGAGAGTAATGCTTCTAACTGTCTGTGCTTTGATTCATTCCCGTGATTCCAGAATAGATGCCGATGGACATGGGAAGGTTCACTGTAACCTGTGGACCTTCGACTTGACGATGAAACACAGAAATTGCGTCGGAATTGAATACAACATGCACCATGCCGTCATCTCTATGCGAGTGTAATGCTTCTAACTGTCTGTGCTTTGATTCTTTCCTGGGATTCCAGTAATTGATTCCGATAGACATGGGTAGCTTTACTGTAACCTGTGGACCTTCATCTTGATGATGAAACACGGAAATTGCGTCGGAATTGAATACAACAGGCACCATGCCGGCTTATCTCCGGGAGATTAATGCTTCTAACTGGCTGCGCTTTGATTCTTTCCTGGGATTCCGATGGACATGGGATGGTTTACAGTAACCAGTGGACCTTCAACTTGACGATGAAACACAGAAATTGCGTCGGAATATAATACAACAGGCACCATGCCGACTTCTGTCCGGGAGAGTATTGCTTCTATCTGTCTGTGATTTGATTCTTTCCAGGGATTCCAGTAATAGATTCCGATGGACATGGGAAGGTTTACTGTAACCTGTGGACCTTCAACTTGACGATAAAACACAGAAATTGCTTCGGAACCTAATACAGCAGGCACCATGCCGATTTCTCTCCGTGTGCGTTATGCTTCTAAATGTCTGTGCTATGATTCTTTCCTGGGATTCCAGAAATAGATTCCGATGGACATGGGAAGGTTTACTGTAACCTGTGGACCTTCAACTTTACGATGAAACACAGAAATTGCTTCGGAACCTAATACAACAGGCACCACGCCGACTTTTCAACGGGTTAGCAATGCTTCTAAAAGTCTGTGCTTTGATTCATTCCTGGAATTCCAGAAATAGGTTCCGATGGACATTAAAAGATTTACTGTAACCTGTGGACCTTCAACTTGACGATTAAACACAGAAATTGCCTCGGAATATAATACAACAGGCAACATGCCGACTTCTCTCCGGGAGAGTAATGCTTCTGTCTGTCTGTGCTTTGAATCTTTCCTCGGATTGCAGTAATAGATTCCGGTGGACATGGGAGGTTCACTGTAACCTGTGGACCTTCAACTTGTCGATGAAACACAGAAATTGCTTCGGAACCTAATACAGCGGGCACCATGCATACTTCTCTCCAGGTGCGTAATGCTTCTAAATGTCTGTGCTTTGATTCTTTCCTGTGATTCCGGAAATAGACTCCGATGGACATGGGAAGGTTTACTGTAACCTGTAAACCTTCAACTTGTAGATGAAACACAGAAATTGCGTCGGAATTGAATACAACAGTCACCACGCCGACTTCTCTCCGGGAGAGTAATGCTTCTAACTGTCTGTGCTTTGATTCTTACCTGGGATTCCAGTAACAGATTCCGGTGGACATGGATTGGTTTACTGTAACGTGTGGACCTTCAACTTGACGATGAATCACAGAAAATCGCGTCGGAATTGAATACAACAGTCACCATGCCGACTTCTCTCCGTGAGAGTAATGCTTCTAACTGTCTGTGCTTTGACTCTTACCTGGCATTCCAGTAACAGATTCCAGTGGACATGGGAAGGTTTACTGTAACGTGTTTACCTTCAACTTGACGATGAAACACAGAAATTGCGTCGGATTTGAATACAACAGGCACCATGCCGACTTATCTCCGGGAGAGTAATGCTTCTAACTGTCTGCGCTTTGATTCTTGCCTGGGATTCCAGTGATAGATTCCGATGCACATGGGAAGGTTTACTGTAACCTGTGGATCTTCAACTTGACGCTGAAACACAGAAATTGCTTCGGAACCTAATACAACAGGCACCATGCTGACTTCTCTCCGGTTGAGTAATGCTACTAAATGTCTGTGCTTTGATTCTTTCCAGGGAATCCAGAAATAGATTCCGATGGTCTTGGGAAGGTTTTCTGTAACCTGTGGACCTTCAAATTGACGATGAAACACAGAAATTGCGTCGGAATATAGTACAACAGGCACCATGCCGAGTTCTGTCCGGGATAGTAATGCTTCTATCTGTCTGTGATTTGATTCTTTCCTGGGATTCCAGTAATAACTTCCGATAGACATGGTAAGGCTTACTGTAACCTGTGGACCTTCAACTTGACGATGAAACACAGAAATTGCTTTGGAACCTAATACAGCAGGCACCATCCTGATTTCTCGCTGGGTGCGTTATGCTTCTAAATGTCTGTGCTTTTGATTCTTTCCTGGGATTCCAGAAATAGATTCCGATGGACATGGGAAGGTTTACTTTAACCTGTGGACCTTCAACTTGACGATAAAACACAGAAATTGCTTCGGAACCTACTACAGCAGGCACCATGCCGATTTCTCTCCGTGTGCGTTATGCTTCTAAATGTCTGTGCTTTGATTCTTTCCAGGGAATCCAGAAATAGATTCCGATGGACTTGGGAAGGTTTTCTGTAACCTGTGGATCTTCAACTTGACGATGAAACACAGAAATTGCGTCGGAATATAATACAACAGGCACCATGCCGAGTTCTGTCCGGGATAGTAATGCTTCTATCTGTCTGTGCTTTGATTCTTTCCTGGGATTCAAGTAATAGATTCCGATGGACATGGGAATGTTTACTGTAACCTGTGGACCTTCAACTTGACGATGAAACAAAGAAATTGCTTTGGAACCTAATACAGCAGGCACCATCCTGATTTCTCTCTGGGTGCGTTATGCTTCTAAATGTCTGTGCTTTTGATTCTTTCCTGGGATTCCAGAAATAGATTCCGATGGACATGGGAAGGTTTAATTTAAATTGTGGACCTTCAACTTTACGATGAAACACAGAAATTGCTTCGGAACCTAATACACCAGGCACCACGCCGACTTTTCTACGGGTTAGTAATGCTTCTAAAAGTCTGTGCTTTGATTCATTCCTGGAATTCCAGAAATAGGTTCCGATGGACATTAAAAGATTTACTGTAACCTGTGGACCTTCAACTTGACGATGAAACACAGAAATTGCCTCGGAATATAATACAACAGACAACATGCCGACTTCTCTCTGGGGGAGTAATGCTTCTGTCTGTCTGTGCTTTGAATCTTTCCTGGGATTGCAGTAATAGATTCCGGTGGACATGGGAGGTTCACTGTAACCTGTGGACCTTCAACTTGTCGATGAAACACAGAAATTGCTTCGGAACCTAATACAGCGGGCACCATGCATACTTCTCTCCGGGTGAGTAATGCTTCTAAATGTCTGTGCTTTGATTCTTCCCTGGGAATCCAGAAATAGATCCCGAAGGACATGGGAAGGTTTACTGTAACCTGTGGACCTTCAACTTGACGATGAAACACAGAAATTGCGTCGGAATATAATACAACAGGCACCATGCCGACTTCTGTCCCGGAGAGTAATGCTTCTATCTGTCTGTGCTTTGATTATTTCCTGGGATTCAAGTAATAGATTCCGATGGACATAGGAAAATTTACTGTAACCTGTGGACTTTCGACTTGACGATGAAACACAGAAATTGCGTCGGAAATGAATACAAGAGGCACCGTGCTGACTTCTGTCCGGGAGAGTAATGCTTCTAACTGTCTGTGCTTTCATTCTTTTCTGGGATTCCAGTAATGGATTCCGATGGACATGGGAAGGTTTGCTGTAACCTGTAGACCTTCAACTTGACGATGAAAAACAGAAATTGCGTCGCAATTGAATACAATAGGCACCATGCCAACTTATCTCCGGGAGAGTAATGCTTCTATCTGTCTGTGCTTTGATTTTTACCTGGGATTCCAGTAACAGATTCCGGTTTACATGGGATGGTTTAATGTAACCTGTGGACCTTCAACTTGACGATGAAACACAGAAATTGCGTCGGAATTGAATACAACAGGCACTATGCCGACTTCTGTCCGGGTGAGTGATGCTTCTAACTGTCTGTGCTTGGATTCTTTCCTGGGATACCAGTAATAGATTCCGATGGACATAGGAAGGTTTAGTGTAACCTGTGGACCTTCAACTTGTTGATGAGACACAGAAATTACGTCCGAATTTAATACAACAGTCACCATGCCGACTTCTGCCCGGAAGAGTATTGCTTCTGTCTGTCTGTGCTTTGATACTTTCCAGGGATTCCAGTAATAGATTTCGGTGGACATGGGAAGGTTTACTGTAACCTGTGGACCTTCAACTATACGATGAAACACAGAAATTGCTTCGGTACCTAATACAACAGGCACCATGCCGACTTTTCTGCGGGTGAGTAATGCTTTTAAATGTCTGTGCTTTGATTCTTTCCTGGGATTCCAGAAATAGATTACGATGGACAAGGGAAGGTTTACTGTAACCTGTGGACCTTCAACTTGACGATGAAACACAGAAATTGCTTCGGTACCTAATACAACAGGCACCATGCCGACTTCTCTGCAAGTGAGTAATGCTTTTAAATGTCTGTGTTTGATTCTTTCCTGGGATTCCAGAAATAGATTACGATGGACAAGGGAAGGTTTACTGTAACCTGTGGCCCTTCAACTTGACGATGAAACACAGAAATTGCGTCGGAATTGAATACAACAGGCACCATGCCAACTTCTCTCCGGGAGAGTAATGCTTCTTACTGTCTGTGCTTTGATTCTTTCCAGGGATTCCAGTAATAACTTCCGATAGACATGGGAGGGTTTACAGTAACCTGAGGACCTTCAACTTGAGGATGAAACACAAAAATTGCGTCGGAATTGAATACAACAGGCACCATGCCGACATCTGTCCGAGCGAGTAATGCTTCTAATTGTCTGTGCTTTGATTCTTTCCTGGGATTCCAGTAATAGATTCCGATGGACATGGGAAGACTTACTGTAACCTGTGGACGTTCAACTTGACGAAGAATCACAGAAATTGCGTCGGCAATGAATACAACAGTCACCATGCCGACTTGTCTCCGGGAGAGTAATGCTTCTAACTGTCTGTGCTTTGATTCTTTTTTGGGATTCCAGTAATAGATTCCGATGGACATGGGAAGGTTTACTGTAAACTGTGGACCTTCAAATTGACGATGAAAAACAGAAATTGCGTCGGAATTGAATACAACAGGTACCATGCCGACTTAACTCCGGGAGAGTAATGCTTCTAACTGTCTGTGATTTGATATTTACCAGGGATTCCAGTAACAGATTCCGGTGGACATTAGTTTTTTTAATGTAACCTGTGGACCTTCAACTTGACGATGAAACACAGAAATCGCGTCGGAATTGAATACAACAGACACCATGCCGACTTATCTCCGGGAGAGTAATGCTTCTATCTGTCTGTGCTTTGATTTTTACCTGGGATTCCAGTAACAGATTCCGGTGGACATGGGATGGTTTAATGTAACCTGTGGACCTTCAACTTGACCTTGAAAGACAAAAATTGAGTCGGAATTGAATACAACAGGCACCATGCCGACTTCTGTCCGGGAGAGTTATGCTTCTAACTTTCTGTGATTTGATTCTTTCCTGGGATTCCAGTAATACATTAGGATGGACATGGGAAGGTTTACTGTAACCTGTGGACATTCAACTTGAAGATGAAACACAGAAATTGCGTCGGAATGGAATACAACAGGCACCATGCCGACTTCTCTATGGGAGAGTACTGCTTCTAACTGTCTGTGCTTTGATTCTTTCCTGGGATTCCAGTAATAGATTCCGATGGACATGGGAAGGTTTACTGTAACCTGGGGACCTTCAACTTGACGATGAATCACAGAAATTGCGTCGGTATATAATACAACAGTCACCATGCCGACTTCTGCCCGCGAGAGAAATGTTTTAACTGTCTGTGCTTCGATTCTTTCCTGGGATTCCAGTAATAATATCCGATGGACATGGGAAGCTTTACTGTAACCTGTTGACCTTCAACTTGACGATGAAACACAGAAATTGCGTCGGAATTGAATACAACAGGCACCATGCCGACTCCTGTCCGGGTGAGTAATGCTTCTAAATGTCTGTGTTTGATTCGTTCCTGGGATTCCAGAAATAGATTCCGATGGACATGGGAAGGTTTACTGTAACCTGTGGACTTTCAACGTGACGATGAAACACAGAAATTTCGTCGGAATTGAATACAAGAGGCACCGTGCTGACTTCTGTCCGGTAGAGTAATGCTTCTAATCGTCTGTGCTTTCATTCTTTTCTGGGATTCCAGTAATGGATTCCGATGGACATGGGAAGGTTTGCTGTAACCTGTAGACCTTCAACTTGACGATGAAAAACAGAAATTGCGTCGGAATTGAATACAACAGGCACCATGCCGACTTATCTCCGGGAGAGTAATGCTTCTATCTGTCTGTGCTTTGATTTTTACCTGGGATTCCAGTAACAGATTCCGGTGGACATGGGATGGTTTAATGTAACCTGTGGACCTACAACTTGACGATGAAACACATAAATTGCGTCGGAATTGAATACAACAGGCAACATGCCGACTTAACTCCGGGAGAGTAATGCTTCTAACTGTCTGTGCTTTGATATTTACCAGGGATTCCAGTAACAGATTCCTGTGGACATTAGTTTTTTTAATGTAACCTGTGGACCTTCAAGATGACGATGAAAGACAAAAATTGAGTCGGAATTACATACAACAGGCACCATGCCAACTTCTGTCCGGGAGAGTAATGCTTCTATCTGTCTGTGGTTTGATTCTTTCCTGGGATTCCAGTAATAGATTCCGATGGACATAAGAAGGTATGCTATAACCTGTGGACCTTAAACTTGACGATGAAACACAGATATTGCGTCGGAATTGAATACAACAGGCACCATGCCGACTTCTGTCCGGGAGAGTAATGCTTCTAACTGTCTGTGCTTTGATTCTTTCCTGGGATTCCAGAAATAGATTACGATGGACAAGGGAAGGTTTACTGTAACATGTGGACCTTCAACTTGACGATGAAACACAGAAATTGCGTCGGAATTGTACACAACAGGAACCATGCCGACTTCTCTCCGGGAGAGTAATGCTTCGTACTGTCTGTGCTTTGATTCTTTCCAGGGATTCCAGTAATAACTTCCGATAGACATGGGAGGGTTTACTGTAACCTGTGTACCTTCAACTTGAGGATGAAACACAGAAATTGCGTCGGAATTGAATACAACAGGCACCATGCCGACTTCTCTCCGGGAGATTAATGCTTCTAACTGTCTGCGCTTTGATTCTTTCCTGGGATTCCAGTAATAGATTCCGATGGATATGGGAAGGTTTACTGTAACCTGTGGACCTTCAACTTTACGATGAAACACAGAAAAAGCGTCGGAATTGAATACAACAGGAACCATACCAACTTCTCTCCGGGAGAGTAATGCTTCGTACTGTCTGTGCTTTGATTCTTTCCAGGGATTCGAGTAATAACTTCCGATAGGCATGGGAGGGTATACTGTAACCTGTGGTGCTTTAACTTGAGGATGAAACACAGAAATTGCGGCGGAATTGAATACAACAGGCACCATGCCGACCTCTCTCCGGGAGATTAATGCTTCTAACTGTCTGCGCTTTGAATCTTTCCTGGGATTCCAGTAATAGATTCCGTCGGACATGGGAAGGTTTAGTGTAACCAGTGGACCTTCAACTAGACGATGAAACACAGAAATTGCGTCGGAATATAATCCAACAGGCACCATGCCGACTTCTGTCCGGAAGAGTATTGCTTCTATCTGTCTGTGCTATGATTCTTTCCAGGGATACCAGTAATAGTTTCGATGGACATGGGAAGGTTTACTGTAACCTATGGACCTTCAACTTTACGATGAAACACAGAAATTGCTTCGGTACCTAATACAACAGGCACCATGCCGACTTTTCTGCGGGTGAGTAATGCTTTTAAATGTCTGTGCTTTGATTCTTTCCTGGGATTCCAGAAATAGATTACGATGGATAAGGGAAGGTTTACTGTAACCTGCGGACCTTCAACTTGACGACGAAACACAGAAATTGCGTCGGAATTGAATACAACAGGAACCATGCCGACTTCTCTCCGGGAGAGTAATGCTTCTTACTGTCTGTGTTTTGATTCTTTCCAGGGATTCCAGTAACAACTTCCGACAGACATGGGAGGGATTACTGTAACTTGTGGACCTTCAACTTGAGGATGAAACACAGAAACTGCGTCGGAATTGAATACAAAAGTCACCATGCCGACTTCTCTCCGGGAGAGTAATGCTTCTAACTGTCTGTGCATTGATTCTTTCCTGGGATTCCAGTAATGGATTCCGATGGACATGGGAAGATTTACTGTAACCTGTGGACCTTCAACTTGACGATGAATCACAGAAATTGTGTCGGAAATGAATACAAGAGGCACCATGCCCACTTCTGTCCGGGAGTGTATTGCTTCTAACTGTCTGTGCGTTGATTCTTTCCTGGGATTCCAGTAATAGATTTCGATGGACATGGGAAGGTTTACTGTAACCTGTGGACCTTCAACTTGACGATGAAACACAGATATTGCGTCGGAATAGAATACAACAGTCACGATGCCGACTTCGCTCCGGGAGAGTAATGCTTCTAACTGTCTGTGCATTGATTCTTTCCTGGGACTCCAGTAATAGATTCCGATGGACATGGGAAGGCTTACTGTAAACTGTGGACCTTCAACGTGAAGATGAAAAACAGAAATTGCGTCGGAATTGAATACAACAGGCACCATGCCGACTTAACTAAGGGAGAGTAATGCTTCTAACTGTCTGTGCTTTGATACTTTCCAGGGATTCCAGTAATAGATTTTGGTGGACATGGGAAGGTTTACTGTAACCTGTGGACCTTCAACTTTACGATGAAACACAGAAATTGCTTCGGTACCTAATACAACAGTCACCATGCCGACTTTTCTGCGGGTGAGTAATGCTTTTAAATGTCAGTGCTTCGATTCTTTCCTGGGATTCCAGAAGTAGATTATGATGGACAAGGGAAGGTTTACTGTAACCTATGGACCTTCAACTTGACGATGAAACACAGAAATTGCGTCGGAATCGAATACAACAGGAACCATGCCGACTTCTCTCCGGGAGAGTAATGCTTCGTACTGTCTGTGCTTTGATTCTTTCCAGGGATTCGAGTAATAACTTCCGATAGGCATGGGAGGGTTCACTATAACCTGTGGAGCTTCAACTTGAGGATGAAACACAGAAATTGCGTCGGAATTGAATACAACAGGCACCATGCCGACTTCTCTCCGGGAGATTAATGCTCCTAATTGTCTGCGTTTTGATTCTTTCCTGGGATTCCAGTAATAGATTCCGATGGACATGGGAAGGTTTAGTGTAACCAGTGGACCTTCAACTTGACGATGAAACACAGAAATTGCGTTGGAATATAATCCAACAGGCACCATGCCGACTTTTGTCCGGAAGAGTATTGCTTCTATCTATCTGTTCTATGATTCTTTCCAGGGATACCAGTAATATGTTTCGCTGGACATGGGAAGGTTTACTGTACCCCGTCCACCTTCAACTTTACGATGAAACACAGAAATTGTTTCGGTACCTAATACAACAGGAACCATGCCGACTTCTCTGCAAGTGAGTAATGCTTTTAAATGTCTGTGTTTGATTCTTTCCTGGGATTCCAGAAATAGATTACGATGGACAAGGGAAGGTTTACTGTAACCTGTGGACCTTCAACTTGACGATGAAACACAGAAATTGCGTCGGAATTGAATACAACAGGAACCATGCCGAATCTCTCCGGGAGAGTAATGCTTCTTACTGTCTGTGTTTGATTCTTTCCAGGGATTCCAGTAATAACTTCCGATAGACATGGGAGGGTTTACAGTAACCTGTGGACCTTCAACTTGAGGATGAAACACAGAAATTGCGTCGGAATTGAATACAACAGGCACCATGCCGACATCTGTCCGGGAGAGTAATGCTTCTAACTGTCTGTGCTTTGATTCTTTCCTGGGATTCCAGTAATAGATTCCGATGGACATGGGAAGGTTTGCTATAACCTGTGGACTTTAAACTTGACGATGAAACACAGAAATTGTGTCGGAATTGAATACAACAGGCACCATGCCGACTTCTGTCCGGAAAGTAAGGCTTCTAAATGTCTGTGCTTTGATTCTTTCTTGTTGTGATTCCAGTAATAGATTCCGATAGATATGGGAAGGTTTACTTTAACCTGTGGACCTTCAACATGATAATGAAACACAGAAATTGAGTCGAAATTGAATACAACAGGAACCCTGCCGACTTCTCTCCGGGAGAGTAATGCTTCGTACTGTCTGTGCTTTGATTCTTTCCAGGGATTCCAGTAATAACTTCCGATAGACATGGAAGGGTTTACTGTAACATGTGTACCTTCAACTTGAGGATGAAACACAGAAATTGCGTCGGAATTGAATACAACAGCCACCATGCCGACTTCTCTCCGGGAGATTAATGCTTCTAACTGTCTGCGCTTTGATTCTTTCCTGGGATTCCAGTAATAGATTCCGATGGACATGGGAAGGTATGCTATAACCTGTGGACCTTAAACTTGACGATGAAACACAGATATTGCGTCGGAATTGAATACAACAGGCACCATGCCGACTTCTGTCCGGGAGAGTAATGCTTCTAACTGTCTGTGCTTTGATATTTACCAGGGATTCCAGTAACAGATTCCGGTGGACATTAGTTTTTTTAATGTAAGCTGTGGACCTTCAAGTTGACGATGAAAGACAAAAATTGAGTCGGAATTACATACAACAGGCAACATGCCGACTTCTGTCCGGGAGAGTAATGCTTCTATCTGTCTGTGCTTTGATTCTTTCCTGGGATTCCAGTAATAGATTCCGATGGACATGGGAAGGTATGCTATAACCTGTGGACCTTAAACTTGACGATGAAACACAGATATTGCGTCGGAATTGAATACAACAGGCACCATGCCGACTTCTGTCCGGGAGAGTAATGCTTCTAACTGTCTGTGCTTTGATTCTTTCCTGGGATTCCAGAAATAGATTACGATGGACAAGGGAAGGTTTACTGTAACCTGTGGACCTTCAACTTGACGATGAAACACAGAAATTGCGTCGGAATTGAACACAACAGGAACCATGCCGACTTCTCTCCGGGAGAGTAATGCTTCGTACTGTCTGTGCTTTGATTCTTTCCAGGGATTCCAGTAATAACTTCCGATAGACATGGGAGGGATTACTGTAACCTGTGGAACTTCAACTTGAGGATGAAACACAGAAATTGCGTCGGAATTGAATACAACAGTCACCATGCCGACTTCTCTCCGGGAGAGTAATGCTTCTAACTGCCTGTGCATTGACTCTTTCCTGGGATTCCAGTAATAGATTCCGATGGACATGGGAAGATTTACTGTAACCTGTGGACCTTCAACTTGACGATGAATCACAGAAATTGTGTCGGAAATGAATACAAGAGGCACCATGCCCACTTCTGTCCGGGAGAGTATTGCTTCTAACTGTCTGTGCGTTGATTCTTTCCTGGGATTCCAGTAATAGATTTCGATGGACATGGGAAGGTTTACTGTAACCTGTGGACCTTCAACTTGACGATGAAACACAGATATTGCGTCGGAATTGAATACAACAGTCACGATGCCGACTTCGCTCCGGGAGAGTAATGCTTCTAACTGTCTGTGCTTTGATTCTTTCCTGGGACTCCAGTAGTAGATTCCGATGGACATGGGAAGGCTTACTGTAAACTGTGGACCTTCAACGTGACGATGAAAAAAAAATTGCGTCGGAATTGAATACAACAGGCACCATGCCGACTTAACTAAGGGAGAGTAATGCTTCTAACTGTCTGTGCTTTGATACTTTCCAGGGATTCCAGTAATAGATTTTGGTGGACATGGGAAGGTTTACTGTAACCTGTGGACCTTCAACTTTACGATGAAACACAGAAATTGCTTCGGTACCTAATACAACAGTCACCATGCCGACTTTTCTGCGGGTGAGTAATGCTTTTAAATGTCAGTGCTTTGATTCTTTCCTGGGATTCCAGAAGTAGATTATGATGGACAAGGGAAGGTTTACTGTAACCTATGGACCTTCAACTTGACGATGAAACACAGAAATTGCGTCGGAATCGAATACAACAGGAACCATGCCGACTTCTCTCCGGGAGAGTAATGCTTCGTACTGTCTGTGCTTTGATTCTTTCCAGGGATTCGAGTAATAACTTCCGATAGGCATGGGAGGGTTTACTATAACCTGTGGAGCTTTAACTTGAGGATGAAACACAGAAATTGCGTCGGAATTGAATACAACAGGCACCATGCCGACTTCTCTCCGGGAGATTAATGCTTCTAATTGTCTGCGTTTTGATTCTTTCCTGGGATTCCAGTAATAGATTCCGATGGACATGGGAAGGTTTAGTGTAACCAGTGGACCTTCAACTTGACGATGAAACACAGAAATTGCGTTGGAATATAATCCAACAGGCACCATGCCGACTTTTGTCCGGAAGAGTATTGCTTCTATCTGTCTGTGCTATGATTCTTTCCAGGGATACCAGTAATAGCTTTGATAAACATGGGAAGGTTTACTGTAACCTATGGACCTTCAACTTTACGATGAAACACAGAAATTGCTTCGGTACCTAATACAACAGGCACCATGCCGACTTTTCTGCGGGTGAGTAATGCTTTTAAATGTCTGTGCTTTGATATTTACCAGGGATTCCAATAACAGATTCCGGTAAACGTGGGATGGTTTAATGCAACCTGTGGACCTTCAAGTTGACGATGAAACACAAAAATTGAGTCGGAATTGAATACAACAGGCACCATGCCGACTTCTGTCCGGGAGAGTAATGCTTCTAACTGTCTGTGCTTTGATGCTTTCCTGGGATTCCAGTAATAGATTCCGATGGACATGGGAAGGTTTGCTATAACCTGTGGACCTTAAACTTGACGAAGAAACACAGAAATTGCGTCGGAATTGAATACATCAGGCACCATGCCGATTTCTGTCCGGAGAGTAATGCTTCTAAATGTCTGTGCTTTGATTCATTCTTGTTGTGATTCCAGTAATAGATTCCGATAGATATGGGAAAGTTTACTTTAACCAGTGGACCTTCAACTTGATAATGAAACACAGAAATTGAGTCGAAATTGAATACAACAGGAACCATGCCGACTTCTCTCCGGGAGAGTAATGCTTCGTACTGTCTGTGCTTTGATTCTTGCCAGGGATTCCAGGAATAACTTCCAATAGACATGGGAGGGTTTACTGTAACATGTGTACCTTCAACTTGAGGATGAAACACAGAAATTGCGTCGGAATTGAATACAACAGGCACCATGCTGACTTCTCTCCGGGAGATTAATGCTTCTAACTGTCTGCGCTTTGATTCTTTCCTGGGATTCCAGTAATAGATTCCGATGGATATGGGAAGGTTTACTGTAACCAGTGGACCTTCAACTTGACGATGAAACCGAGAAATTGCGACGGAAAATAATCCAACAGGCACCATGCCGACTTCTGTCCGGAAGAGTATTGCTTCTATCTATCTGTGCTATGATTCTTTCCAGGGATACCAGTAATATGTTTCGCTGGACATGGGAAGGTTTACTGTAACCCGTCGACCTTCAACTTTACGATGAAACACAGAAATTGCTTCGGTACCTAATACAACAGGCACCATGCCGACTTCTCTGCAAGTGAGTAATGCTTTTAAATGTCTGTGTTTGATTCTTTCCTGGGATTCCAGAAATAGATTACGATGGACAAGGGAAGGTTTACTGTAACCTGTGGACCGTCAACTTGACGATGAAACACAGAAATTGCGTCGGAATTGAATACAACAGGCACCATGCCGACATCTGTCCGGGAGAGTAATGCTTCTAACTGTCTGTGCTTTGATTCTTTCCTGGGATTCCAGTAATAGATTCCGATGGATATGGGAAGGATTACTGTAACCAGTGGACCTTCAACTTGACAATGAAATCCAGAAATTGCGACGGAAAATAATTCAACAGGCACCATGCCGACTTCTCTGCAAGTGAGTAATTCTTTTAAATGCCTGTGTTTGATTCTTTCCTGGGATTCCAGAAATAGATTACAATGGACAAGGGAAGGTTTACTGTAACCTGTGGACCTTCAACTTGACGATGAAACACAGAAATTGCGTCGGAATTGAATACAACAGGAACCATGCCGACTTCTCTCCGGGAGAGTACTGCTTCTTACTGTCTGTGCTTTGATTCTTTCCAGGAATTCCAGTAATAACTTCCGATAGACATGGTAGGGTTTACAGTAACCTGTGAACCTTCAACTTGAGGATGAAACACAGAAATTGCGTCGGAATTGAATACAACAGGCACCATGCCGACATCTGTCCGAGCGAGTAATGCTTCTAACTGTCTGTGCTTTGATTCTTTCCTGGGATTACAGTAATAGATTCCGATGGACATGGAAAGATTTACTGTAACCTGTGGACGTTCAACTTGACGAAGAATCACAGAAATTGCGTCGGCAATGAATACAACAGTCACCATGCCGACTTCTCTCCGGGAGAGTAATGCTTCTAACTGTCTGTGCTTTGATTCTTTCCTGGGATTCCAGTAATAGATTCCGATGGACATGGGAAGGTTTACTGTAAACTGTGGACCTTCAAATTGACTTTGAAAAACAGAAATGGCGTCGGAATTGAATACAACAGGCACCATGCCGACTTAAATCCGGGAGAGTAATGCTTCTAACTTTCTGTGCTTTGATATTTACCAGGGATTCCAGTAACAGATTCCGGTGGACATTAGTTGGTTTAATGTAACCTGTGGACCTTCAAGTTGACGATGAAAGACAAAAATTGAGTCGGAATTGAATACAACAGGCACCATGCCGACTTCTGTCCGGGAGAGTAATGCTTCTATCTGTCTGTGCTTTGATTCTTTCCTGGGATTCCAGTAATAGATTCCGATGGACATGGGAAGGTTTGCTATAACCTGTGGACTTTAAACTTGACGATGAAACACAGAAATTGCGTCGGAATTGAATACAACAGGCACCATGCCGACTTCTGTCCGGGAGAGTAATGCTTCTAACTGTCTGTGCTTTGATTCTTTCCTGGGATTCCAGAAATAGATTACGATGGACAAGGGAAGGTTTACTGTAACCTGTGGACCTTCAAATTGACGATGAAACACAGAAATTGCGTCGGAATTGAACACAACAGGAACCATGCCGACTTCTCTCCGGGAGAGTAATGCTTCGTACTGTCTGTGCTTTGATTCTTTCCAGGGATTCCAGTAATAACTTCCGATAGACATGGGAGGGTTTACTGTAACCTGTGTACCTTCAACTTGAGGATGAAACGCAGAAATTGCGTCGGAATTGAATACAACAGGCACCATGCCGACTTCTCTCCGGGAGATTAATGCTTCTAACTGTCTGCGCTTTGAATCTTTCCTGGGATTCCAGTAATAGATTCCGATGGACATGGGAAGGTTTAGTGTAACCAGTGGACCCTCAACTTGACGATGAAACACAGAATTTGCGTCGGAATATAATCCAACAGGCACCATGCCGACTTCTGTCCGGAAGGGTATTGCTTCTATCTGTCTGTGCTATGATTCTTTCCAGGGATACCAGTAATAGATTTCGATGGACATGGGAAGGTTTACTGTAACCTATGGACCTTTAACTTTACGATGAAACACAGAAATTGCTTCGGTACCTAATACAACAGGCACCATGCCGACTTTTCTGCGGGTGAGTAATGCTTTTAAATGTCTGTGCTTTGATTCTTTCCTGAGATTCCAGAAATAGATTACGATGGACAAGGGAAGGTTTACTGTAACCTGTGGACCTTCAACTTGACGACGAAACTCAGAAATTGCGTCGGAATTGAATACAACAGGAACCATGCCGACTTCTCTCCGGGAGAGTAATGCTTCTTACTGTCTGTGCTTTGATTCTTTCCAAAGATTCCAGTAACAACTTCCGATAGACATGGGAGGGATTACTGTAACCTGTGGACCTTCAACTTGAGGATGAAACACAGAAATTGCGTCGGAATTGTATACAACAGTCACCATGCCGACTTCTCTCCGGGAGAGTAATGCTTCTAACTGTCTGTGCATTGATTCTTTCCTGGGATTCCAGTAATAGATTCCGATGGACATGGGAAGATTTACTGTAACCTGTGGAACTTCAACTTGACGATGTATCACAGAAATTGCGTCGGAAATGAATACAAGAGGCACCATGCCCACTTCTGTCCGGGAGAGTATTGCTTCTAACTGTCTGTGCGTTGATTCTTTCCTTGTGTTCCAGTAATAGATTTCGATGGACATGGGAAGGTTTACTGTAACCTGTGGACCTTCAACTTGACGATGAAACACAGATATTGCGTCGGAATTGAATATAACAATCACCATGCCGACTTCGCTCCGGGAGAGTAATGCTTCTAACTGTCTGTGCTTTGATTCTTTCCTGGGACTCCAGTAATAGATTCCGATGGACATGGGAAGGTTTACTGTAAACTGTGGACCTTCAACGTGACGATGAAAAACAGAAATTGCGTCGGAATTGAATACAACAGGCACCATGCCGACTTAACTCCGAGAGAGTAATGCTTCTAACTGTCTGTGCTTTGATACTTTCCAGGGATTCCAGTAAAGATTTCGGTGGACATGGGAAGGTTTACTGTAACCTGTGGACCTTCAACTTTACGATGAAACACAGAAATTGCTTTGGTACCTAATACAACAGTCACCATGCCGACTTTTCTGCGGGTGAGTAATGCTTATAAATGTCAGTGCTTTGATTCTTTCCTGGGATTCCAGAAGTAGATTATGATGGACAAGGGAAGGTTTACTGTAACATATGGACCTTCAACATGACGATGAAACACAGAAATTGCGTCGGAATCGAATACAACAGGAACCATGCCGACTTATCTCCGGGAGAGTAATGCTTCGTACTGTCTGTGCTTTGATTCTTTCCAGGGATTCGAGTAATAACTTCCGATAGGCATGGGAGGGTTTACTGTAACATGTGTACCTTCAACTTGAGGATGAAACACAGAAATTGCGTCGGAATTGAATACAACAGGCACCATGCCGACTTCTCTCCGGGAGATTAATGCCTCTAACTGTCTGCGCTTTGATTCTTTCCTGGGATTCCAGTAATAGATTCCGATGGATATGGGAAGGTGTACTGTATCCAGTGGACCTTCAACTTGACGATGAAACCCATAAATTGCGACGGAATATAATCCAACAGGCACCATGCCGACATCTGTCCGAGCGAGTAATGCTTCTAACTGTCTGTGCTTTGATTCTTTCCTGGGATTACAGTAATAGATTCCGATGGACATGGGAAGATTTACTGTAACCTGTGGACGTTCAACTTGACGAAGAATCACAGAAATTGCGTCGGCAATGAATACAACAGTCACCATGCCGACTTCTCTCCGGGAGAGTAATGCTTCTAACTGTCTGTGCTTTGATTCTTTCCTGGGATTCCAGTAATAGACTGCGATGGACATGGGACGGTTTACTGTAAACTGTGGACCTTCAAATTGACTTTGAAAAACAGAAATTGCGTCGGAATTGAATACAACAGGCACCATGCCGACTTAACTCCGGGAGAGTAATGCTTCTAACTTTCTGTGCTTTGATATTTACCAGGGATTCCAGTAACAGATTCCGGTGGACATTAGTTGGTTTAATGTAACCTGTGGACCTTCAAGTTGACGATGAAAGACAAAAATTGAGTCGGAATTGAATACAACAGGCACCATGCCGACTTCTGTCCGGGAGAGTAATGCTTCGTACTGACTGTGCTTTGATTCTTTCCAGGGATTCCAGTAATAACTTCCGATAGACATGGGAGGGTTTACTGTAACCTGTGTACCTTCAACTTCAGGATGAAACGCAGAAATTGCGTCGGAATTGAATGCAACTGGCACCATGCCGACTTCTCTCCGGGAGATTAATGCTTCTAACTGTCTGCGCTTTGAATCTTTCCTGGGATTCCAGTAATAGATTCCGATGGACATGGGAAGGTTTAGTGTAACCAGTGGACCTTCAACTTGACGATGAAACACAGAACTTGCGTCGGAATATAATCCAACAGGCACCATGCCGACTTCTGTCCGGAAGGGTACTGCTTCTATCTGTCTGTGCTATGATTCTTTCCAGGGATACCATTAATAGATTTCGATGGACATGGGAAGGTTTACTGTAACCTATGGACCTTCAACTTTACGATGAAACACAGAAATTGCTTCGGTACCTAATACAACAGGCACCATGCCGACTTTTCTGCGGGTGAGTAATGCTTTTAAATGTCTGTGCTTTGATTCATTCCTGAGATTCCAGAAATAGATTACGATGGACAAGGGAAGGTTTACTGTAACCTGTGGACCTTCAACTTGACGACGAAACTCAGAAATTGCGTCGGAATTGAATACAACAGGAACCATGCCGACTTCTCTCCGGGAGAGTAATGCTTCTTACTGTCTGTGCTTTGATTCTTTCCAAAGATTCCAGTAATAACTTCCGATAGACATGGGAGGGATTACTGTAACCTGTGGACCTTCAACTTGAGAATGAAACACAGAAATTGCGTCGGAATTGTATACAACAGTCACCATGCCGACTTCTCTCCGGGAGAGTAATGCTTCTAACTGTCTGTGCATTGATTCTTTCCTGGGATTCCAGTAATAGATTCCGATGGACATGGGAAGGTTTACTGTAACCAGTGGACCTTCAACTTGACGATGAAACCCATACATTGCGACGGAATATAATCCAACAGGCACCATGCCGCCTTCTGTCCGGAAGAGTATTGCCTCTATCTGTCTGTGCTATGATTCTTTCCAGGGATACCAGTAATATATTTCGCTGGACATGGGAAGGTTTACTGTAACCCGTCGACCTTCAACTTTACGATGAAACACAGAAATTGCTTCGGTACCTAATACAACAGGCACCATGCCGACTGCTCTGCAAGTGAGTAATGCATTTAAATGTCTGTGTTTGATTCTTTCCTGGGATTCCAGAAATAGATTACGATGGACAAGGGAAGGTTTACTGTAACCTGTGGACCTTCAACTTGACGATGAAACACAGAAATTGCGTCGGAATTGAATACAACAGGAACCATGCCGACTACTCTCCGGGAGAGTAATGCTTCTTACTGTCTGTGCTTTGATTCTTTCCAGGGATTCCAGTAATAACTTCCGATAAACATGGGAGGGTTTACAGTAACCTGTGGACCTTCAACTGGAGGATGAAACACAGAAATTGCGTCGGAATTGAATACAACAGGCACCATGCCGACATCTGTCCGAGCGAGTAATGCTTCTAACTGTCTGTGCTTTGATTCTTTCCTGGGATTCCAGTAATAGATTCCGATGGGCATGGGAAGATTTACTGTAACCTGTGGACGTTCAACTTGACGAAGAATCACAGAAATTGCGTCGGCAAGGAATACAACAGTCACCATGCCGACTTCTCCCCGGGAGAGTAATGCTTTTAACTGTCTGTGCTTTGATTCTTTCCTGGGATTCCAGTAATAGATTCCGATGGACATGGGAAGGTTTACTGTAAACTGTGGACCTTCAATTGACGATGAAAAACAGAAATTGCGTCGGAATTGAATACAACAGGCACCATGCCGACTTAACTAAGGGAGAGTAATGCTTCTAACTGTCTGTGCTTTGATATTTACCAGGGACTCCAGTAACAGATTCCGGTGGACATTAGTTGGTTTAATGTAACCTGTGGACCTTCACGTTGACGATGAAAGACAAAAATTGAGTCGGAATTGAATACAACAGGCACCATGCCGACTTTTGTCCGGGAGAGTAATGCTTCTATCTGTCTGTGCATTGATTCTTTCCTTGGATTCCAGTAATAGATTCCGATGGACATGGGAAGGTTTGCTATAACCTGTGGACCTTAAACTTGACGATGAAACACAGGAATTGCGTCGGAATTGAATACAACAGGCACCATGCCGACTTCTGTCCGGGAGAGTAATGCTTCTAACTGTCTGTGCTTTGATTCTTTCCTGGGATTCCAGAAATAGATTACGATGGACAAGCGAAGGTTTACTGTAACCTGTGGACCTTCAACTTGACGATGAATCACAGAAATTGCGTCGGAATTGAACACAACAGGAACCATGCCGACTTCTCTCCGGGAGAGTAATGCTTCGTACTGTCTGTGCTTTGATTCTTTCCAGGGATTCCAGTAATAACTTCCGATAGACATGGGAGGGTTTACTGTAACCTGTGTACCTTCAACTTGAGGATGAAACACAGAAATTGTGTCGGAATTGAATACAACAGTCACCATGCCGACTTCTCTCCGGGAGATTAATGCTTCTAACTGTCTGCGCTTTGATTCTTTCCTGGGTTTCCATTAATAGATTCCGATGGATATGGGAAGGTTTACTGTAATCTGTGGACCATCAACTTGACGATGAAAAACAGAACTGCGTCGGAATTGAATACAACAGGAACCATACCGACTTCTCTTCGGGAGAGTAATGCTTCGTACTGTCTGTGCTTTGATTCTTTCCAGGGATTCGAGTAATAACTTCCGATAGGCATGGGAGGGTTTACTGTAACCTGTGGAGCTTCAACTTGAGGATGAAACACAGAAATTGCGGCGGAATTGAATACAACAGGCACCATGCCGACTTCTCTCCGGGAGATTAATGCTTCTAACTGTCTGCGCTTTGAATCTTTCCTGGGATTCCAGTAATAGATTCCGATGGACATGGGAAGGTTTAGTGAAACCAGTGGACCTTCAACTTGACGATGAAACACAGAAATTGCGTCGGAATAGAATCCAACAGGCACCATGCCGACTTCTGTCCGGAAGAGTATTGCTTCTATCTGTCTGTGCTATGATTCTTTCCAGGGATACCAGTAATAGATTTCGATGGACATGGGAAAGTTTACTGTAACCTATGGACCTTCAACTTTACGATGAAACACAGAAAGTGCTTCGGTACCTAATACAACAGGCACCATGCCGACTTTTCTGCGGGTGAGTAATGCTTTTAAATGTCTGTGCTTTGATTCTTTCCTGGCATTCCAGAAATAGATTACGATGGACAAGGGAAGGTTTACTGTAACCTGTGGACCTTCAACTTGACGTCGAAACACAGAAATTGCGTCGGAATTGAATACAACAGGAACCATGCCGACTTCTCTCCGGGAGAGAAATGCTTCTTACTGTCTGTGCTTTGATTCTTTCCAGGGATTCCAGTAATAACTTCCGATAGACATGGGAGGGATTACTGTAACCTGTGGACCTTCAACTTGAGGATGAAACACAGAAATTGCGTCGGAATTGAATACTACAGTCACCATGCCGACTTCTCTCCGTGAGAGTAATGCTTCTAACTGTCTGTGCATTGATTCTTTCCTGGGATTCCAGTAATAGATTCTGATGGACATGGGAAGATTTACTGTAACCTGTGGACCTTCAACTTGACGATGAATCACAGAAATTGCGTCGGAAATGAATACAAGAGGCACCATGCCCACTTCTGTCCGGGAGAGTATTGCTTCTAACTGTCTGTGCGTTGATTCTTTCCTGGGATTCCAGTAATAGATTTCGATGGACATGGGAAGGCTTACTGTAACTTGTGGACCTTCAACTTGACGATGAAACACAGATATTGCGTCGGAATTGAATACAACAGTCACCATGCCGACTTCGCTCCAGAGAGTAATGCTTCTAACTGTCTGTGCTTTGATTCTTTCCTGGGACTCCAGTAATTGATTCCGATGGACATGGGAAGGTTTACTGTAAACTGTGGACCTTCAACGTGACGATGAAAAACAGAAATTGCGTCTGAATTGAATACAACAGGCACCATGCCGACTTAACTCCGGGAGAGTAATGCTTCTAACTGTCTGTGCTTTGATACTTTCCAGGGATTCCAGTAATAGATTTCGGTGGACATGGGAAGGTTTACTGTAACCTGTGGACCTTCAACTTTACGATGAAACACAGAAATTGCTTCGGTACCTAATACAACAGTCACCATGCCGACTCTTCTGCGGGTGAGTAATGCTTCTAAATGTCAGTGCTTTGATTCTTTCCTGGGATTCCAGAAGTAGATTATGATGGACAAGGGAAGGTTTACTGTAACCTATGGACCTTCAACTTGACGATGAAACACAGAAATTGCGTCGGAATCGAATACAACAGGAACCATGCCGACTTCTCTCCGGGAGAGTAATGCTTCGTACTGTCTGTGCTTTGATTCTTTCCAGCGATTCGAGTAATAACTTCCGATAGGCATGGGAGGGTTTACTGTAACCTGTGGAGCTTCAACTTGAGGATGAAACACACAAATTGCGTCAGAATTGAATACAACAGGCACCATGCCGACTTCTCTCCGGGAGATTAATGCTTCTAATTGTCTGCGCTTTGATTCTTTCCTGGGATTCCGGTAATAGATTCCGATGGACATGGGAAGGTTTAGTGTAACCAGTGGACCTTCAACTTGACGATGAAACACAGAAATTGCTTCGGTACCTAATACAACAGGCACCATGCCGACTTTTCTGCGGGTGAGTAATGCTTTTAAATGTCTGTGCTTTGATATTTACCAGGGATTCCAGTGACAGATTCCGGTGGACATGGGATGGTTTAATGCAACCTGTGGACCTTCAAGTTGACGTTGAAACACAAAAATTAAGTCGGAATTGAATACAACAGGCAAAATGCCGACTTCTGTCCGGGAGAGTAATGCTTCTAAATGTCTGTGCTTTGATTCTTTCCTGGGATTCCAGTAATAGATTCCGATGGACATGGGAAGGTTTGCTTTAACCTGTGGACCTTAAACTTGACGATGAAACACAGAAAATGCGTCGGAATTGAATACAACAGGGACTATGCCGACATCTGTCCGGAGGGTAATGCTTCTAAATGTCTGTCCTTTGATTCTTTCTTGTTGTGATTCCAGTAATAGATTCCAATAGACATGGGATGGTTTACTTTAACCTGTGGACCTTCAACTTGATGATGAAACACAGAAATTGAGTCGAAATTGAATACAACAGGCACCATGCCGACTTCTCTCCAAATGAGTAATGCTTCGTACTGTCTATGCTTTGATTCTTTCCTGGGATTCCAGTAATAGATTCCGATGGACATGGTAAGAGTTACTGTAACCTGTGGACCTTCAACTTGACGATGAAACACAGAAATTGCATCGGAATTGAATACAACAGGCACCATGCCGACTTCTGTCCGGGAGAGTAATGCTTCTAACTGTAAGTGCTTTGATTCTTTCCTGGGATTCCAGAATAGATGCCAATGGACATGGGAAGGTTTACTGTAACCTGTGGATCTTCATCTTGACGATGAATCACAGATATTTTGTCGGAATATAATACAACAGGCACCATGCCGACATCTCTCCGGGAGAGTAATGCTTCTAATTGTCTGTGCTTTGATTCTTTCCAGGGATTCCTATTATAGATTCCGATGGACTTGGGAAGGTTTACTGTGGCCTGTGGACCTTCAACTTTACGATGAAACACAGAAATTGCTTAGGAACCTTATACAACAGGCACCATGCCGACATCTGTCCGGGTGAGTAGGGCTTCTAAATGTCTGCGCTTTGATACTTTCCTGGGAATCCAGAAACAGATTCCGATGGACATGGGAAGGTTTATTGTGACCTGTGGACCTTCAACTTGACGATGAAACACAGAAAATGAGTCGGAATTGAATACAACAGGCACCATGCCGCCTTCTGTCCGGGAGAGTAACGCATCTAACGGTCTGTGATTTGTTTCTTTCCTGGGATTCCAGTAACAGAATCCGATGGACATGGGAAGGTTTACTGAAACCAGTGGACCTTCAACTTGTCGATGAAACACAGAAATTGCGTTGGAATCGAATACAACAGGCACCATGCCGACTTCTCTCTGGGAGAGTAATGCTTCTAAATGTCTGTGCTTTGATTCTTTACTGGGATTCCAGAAATAGATTCCGATGGACATGGGAAGGTTTACTGTAACCTATGGACTTTCAACGTGACGATGAAACACAGAAATTGGGTCGGCATTGAATACAACAGGCACCATGCCGACTTCTCTCCGGGAGAGTAATGCTTCTAACTGTCTGTGCATTGATTCTTTCCTGGGATTCCAGTAATAGATTCCGATGGACATGGGAAGATTTACTGTAACCTGTGGACCTTCAACTTGACGATGAATCATAGAAATTGCGTCGGAAATGAATACAAGAGGCACCATGCCCACTTCTGTCCGGGAGAGTATTGCTTCTAACTGTCTGTGCCTTGATTCTTTCCAGGGACTCCAGTAATAGATTCCGATGGACATGGGAAGGTTTACTGTAAACTTAGGACCTTCAACTTGACGATGAAAAACAGAAATTGCGTCGGAATTGAATACAACAGTCACCATGCCGACTTAACTCCGGGAGAGTAATGCTTCTAACTGTCTGTGCTTTGATATTTACCAGGGATTCCAGTAACAGATTCCGGTGGACATGGGATGGTTTAATGTAACCTGTGGACCTTCAAGTTGACGATGAAGCACAAAAATTGAGTCGGAATTGAATACAACAGGCACCATGCCGACTTCTGTCCGGGAGAGTAATGCTTCTAACTGTCTGTGCTTTGATTCTTTCCTGGGATTCCAGTAATAGATTCCGATGGACATGGGAAGGTTTGCTATAACCTGTGGACCTTAAACTTGAGGATGAAACACAGAAAATGCGTCGCAATTGAATACAACAGGCACCATGCCGACTTCTGTCCGGGAAAGTAATGCTTGTAAATGTCTGTGCTTTGATTCTTTCCTGGGATTCCAGTAACAGATTCCGATAGACATGATAAGGTTTACTTTAACCTGTGGACCTTCAACTTGACGATGAAACACAGAAAATGAGTCGAAATTGAATACAACAGGCATCATGCCGACTTCTCTCCAAATGAGTAATGCTTCGTACTGTCTATGCTTTGATTCTTTCCTGGGATTCCAGTAATAGATTCCGATGGACATGGTAAGAGTTACTGTAACCTGTGGACCTTCAACTTGACGATGAAACACAGAAATTGCGTCGGATTTGAATACAACAGGCACCATGGCGACTTCTGTCCGGGAGAGTAATGCTTCAAACGGTCTGTGATTTGTTTCTTTCCTGGGATTCCAGTAATAGAATCCGATGGACATGGGACGGTTTACTGAAACCAGTGGACCTTCAACTTGTCGAAGAAACACAGAAATTGCGTTGGAATCGATTACAACAGGCACCATGCCGACTTCTCTCTGGGAGAGTAATGCTTCTAAATGTCTGTACTTTGATTCTTTACTGGGATTCCAGAAATAGATTCCGATGGACATGGGAAGGTTTACTGTAACCTGTGGACTTTCAACGTGACGATGAAACACAGAAATTGCGTCGGCATTGAATACAACAGGCACCATGCCGACTTCTCTCCGGGAGAGTAATGCTTCTAACGGTCTGTGCATTGATTCTTTCCTGGGATTCCAGTAATAGATTCCGATGGACATGGGAAGATTTACTGTAACCTGTGGACCTTCAACTTGACGATGAATCACAGAAATTGCGTCGGAAATGAATACAAGAGGCACCATGCCCACTTCTGTCCGGGAGAGTATTGCTTCTAACTGTCTGTGCCTTGATTCTTTCCTGGGATTCCAGTAATAGATTCCGATGGACATGGGTAGGTTTACTGTAACCTGTGGACCTTCAACGTGACGATGAAACACAGATATTGCGTCGGAATTGAATACAGAAGTCACCATGCCGACTTCTCTCCGGGAGAGTAATGCTTCTAACTGTCTGTGCTTTGATTCTTTCCAGGGACTCCAGCAATAGATTCTGATGGACATGGGAAGGTTTACTGCAAACTTAGGACCTTCAACTTGACGATGAAAAACAGAAATTGCGTCGGAATTGAATACAACAGTCACCATGCCGACGTAACTCCGGGAGAGTAATGCTTCTAACTGTCTGTGCTTTGATATTTACCAGGGATTCCAGTAACAGATTCCGGTGGACATGGGATTGTTTAATGTAACCTGTTGACCTTCAAGTTGACGATGAAGCACAAAAATTGAGTCGGAATTGAATACAACAGGCACCATGCCGACTTCTGTCCGGGAGAGTAATGCTTCTAACTGTCTGTGCTTTGATTCTTTTCTGGGATTCCAGTAATAGATTCCGATGGACATGGGAAGGTTTGCTATAACCTGTGGACCTTAAACTTGACGATGAAACACAGAAAATGCGTCGGAATTGAATACAACAGGCACCATGCCGACTTCTGTCCGGGAAAGTAATGCTTCTAAATGTCTGTGCTTTGATTCTTTCCTGGGATTCCAGTTACAGATTCCGATAGACATGATAAGGTTTACTTTAACCTGTGGACCTTCAACTTGACGATGAAGCACAGAAAATGAGTCGAAATTGAATACAACAGGCATCATGCCGACTTCTCTCCAAATGAGTAATGCTTCGTACTGTCTATGCTTTGATTCTTTCCTGGGATTCCAGTAATAGATTCCGATGGACATGGTAAGAGTTACTGTAACCTGTGGACCTTCAACTTGACGATGAAACACAGAAATTGCGTCGGAATTGAATACAACAGGCACCATGCCGACTTCTGTCCGGGAGAGTAATGCTTCTAACGGTCTGTCATTTGTTTCTTCCCTGGGATTCCAGTAATAGAATCCGATGGACATGGGAAGGTTTACTGAAACCAGTGGACCTTCAACTTGTCGATGAAACACAGAAATAGCGTTGGAATCGAATACAACAGGCACCATGTCGACTTCTCTCTGGGAGAGTAATGCTTCTAAAAGTCTGTGCTTTGATTCTTTACTGGGATTCCAGAAATAGATTCCGATCTACATGGGAAGGTTTACTGTAACCTGTGGACTTTCAACGTGACGATGAAACACAGAAATTGCGTCGGCATTGAATACAATAGGCACCATGCCGACTTCTCTCCGGGAGAGTAATGCTTCTAACTGTCTGTGCATTGATTCTTTCCTGGGATTCCAGTAATAGATTCCGATGGACATGGGAAGATTTACTGTAACCTGTGGACCTTCAACTTGACGATGAATCACAGAAATTGCGTCGGAAACGAATACAAGAGGCACCATGCCCTCTTCTGTCCGGGAGAGTATTCCTTCTAACTGTCTGTGCTTTGATTCTTTCCTGGGATTCCAGTAATAGATTCCGATGGACATGGGAAGGTTTACTGTAACCTGTGGACCTTCAACTTGACGATGAAACACAGATATTGCGTCGGAATTGAATACAACAGTCACCATGCCGACTTCTCTCCGGGAGAGTAATGCTTCTAACTGTCTGTGCTTTGATTCTTTCCTGGGACTCCAGTAATAGATTCCGATGGACATGGGAAGGTTTACTGTAAACTGTGGACCTTCAACTTGACGATGAAAAACAGAAATTGCGTCGGATTTGATAACAACAGGCACCATGCCGACTTAACTCCGGGAGAGTAATGCTTCTAACTGTCTGTGCTTTGATATTTACCAGGGATTCCAGTAATAGATTCCGGTGGACATGGGATGGTTTACAGTAACCTGTGGACCTTCAAGTTGACGATGAAACACAGAAATTGAGTCGAAATTGAATACAACAGGCACCATGCCGACTTCTCTCCAAATGAGCAATGCTTCGTACTGTCTATGCTTTGATTCTTTCCTGGGATTCCAGTAATAGATTCCGATGGACATGGTAAGAGTTACTGTAACCTGTGGACCTTCAACTTGACGATGAAACACAGAAATTGCGTCGGAATTGAATACAACAGGCACCATGCCGACTCCTGTTCGGGTGAGTAATGCTTCTAACTGTAAATGCTTTGATTCTTTCCTGGGATCCCAGAATAGATGCCGATGGACATGGGAAGGTTTACTGTAACCTGTGGATCTTCATCTTGACGATGATTCACAGAAATTTAGTCGGAATATAATACAACAGGCACCATGCCGACATCTCTCCGGGAGAGTAATTTTTCTAATTGTCTGAGCTATGATTCTTTCCACGGATTCCAGTAATAGATTCCGATGGACTTGGGAAGGTTTACTGTGGCCTGTGGACCTTCAACTTTACGATGAAACACAGAAATTGCTTCGGTACCTAATACAACAGGCACCATGCCGAAATCTCTCCGGGTGAGTATAATTTCTAAATGTCTGTGCTTTGATTCTTTCCTGGGAATCCAGAAATAGATTCCGATGGACATGGGAAGGTTTATTGTGACCTGTGGACCTTCAAATTGACGATGAAACACAGAAAATGAGTCGGAATTGAATACAACAGGCACCATGCCGCCTTCTGTCCGGGAGAGTAATGCTTCTAACGGTCTGTGATTTGTTTCTTTCCTGGGATTCCGGTAATAGAATCCGATGGACATGGGAAGGTTTACTGAAACCAGTGGACCTTCAACTTGACGATGAAACACAGAAATTGCGTTGGAATCGAATACAACAAGCACCTTGCCGACTTCTCTCTGGGAGAGTAAAGCTTCTAAATGTCTGTGCTTTGATTCTTTACTGGGATTCCAGAAATAGATTTCGATGGACATGGGAAGGTTTACTGTAACCTGTGGACTTTCAACGTGACGATGAAACACAGAAATTGGGTCGGCATTGAATGCAACAGGCACCATGCCGACTTCTCTCCGGGACAGTAATGCTTCTAACTGTCTGTGCACTGATTCTTTCCTGGGATTCCAGTAATAGATTCCGATGGACATGGGAAGATTTACTGTAACCTGTGGACCTTCAACTTGACGATTAATCACAGAAATTGCGTCGGAAATGAATACAAGAGGCACCATGCCCACTTCTGTCCGGGAGAGTATTGCTTCTAACTGTCTGTGCTTTGATTCTTTCCTGGGATTCCAGTAAAAGATTCCGATGGACATGGGAAGGTTTACGGCAACCTGTGGACCTTCAACTTGACGATGAAACACAGATATTGCGTCGGAATTGAATACAACAATCACCATGCCGACTTCTCTCCGGGAGAGTAATGCTTCTAACTGTCTGTGCTTTGATTCTTTCCAGGGACTGCAGTAATAGATTCCGATGGACATGGGAAGGTTTACTGTAAACTTAGGACCTTCAACTTGACGATGAAAAACAGAAATTGCGTCAGAATTGAATACAACAGGCACCATGCCGACTTAACACCGGGAGAGTAATGCTTCTAACTGTCTGTGCTTTGATATTTACCAGGGATTCCAGTAACAGATTCCAGTGGACATGGGATGGTTTAATGTAACCTGTGGACCTTCAAGTTGACGATGAAGCACAAAAATTGAGTCGGAGTTGAATACAACAGGCACCATGCCGACTTCTGCCCGGGAGAGTAATGCTTCTAAATGTCTGTGCTTTGATTCTTTCCTGGGATTCCAGTAATAGATTCCGATGGACATGGGAAGGTTTGCTATAACCTGTGGACCTTAAACTTGACGATGAAACACAGAAAATGCGTCGGAATTGAATACAACAGGCACCATGCCGACTTCTGTCCGGGAGAGTAATGCTTCTAAATGTCTGTGCTTTGATTCATTTCTGGGATTAAAGTAACAGATTCCGATAGACATGGGAAGGTTTACTTTAACCTGTGGACCTTCAACTTGACGATGAAACACAGAAATTGAGTCGAAATTGAATACAACAGGCATCATGCCGACTTCTCTCCAAATGAGTAATGCTTCGTACTGTCTATGCTTTGATTCTTTCCTGGGATTCCAGTAATAGATTCCGATGGACATGGTAAGAGTTACTGTAACCTGTGGACCTTCAACTTGACGATGAAACACAGAAATTGCGTCGGAATTGAATACAACCGGCACCATGCCGACTTCTGTCCGGGAGAGTAATGCTTCTAAATGTCTGTGATTTGCTTCTTTCCTGGGGTTCCAGTAATAGAATCCGATGGACATGGGAAGCTTTACTGACACCAGTGGACCTTCAACTTGTCGATGAAACACAGAAATTGCGTTGGAATCGAATACAACAGGCACCATGCCGACTTCTCTCTGGGAGAGTAATGCTTCTAAATGTCTGTGCTTTGATTCTTTACTGGGATTCCAGAAATAGATTCCGATGGACATGGGAAGGTTTACTGTAACCTGTGGACTTTCAACGTGACGATGAAACACAGAAATTGCGTCGGCATTGAATACAACAGGCACCATGCCGACTTCTCTCCGGGAGAGTAATGCTTCTAACTGTCTGTGCATTGATTCTTTCCTGGGATTCCAGTAATAGATTATGATGGACATGGGAAGATTTACTGTAACCTGTGAACCTTCAACTTGACGATGAATCATAGAAATTGCGTCGGAAACGAATACAACAGGCACCATGCCTACTTGTGTCCGGGAGAGTATTGCTACTAACTGTCTGTGCTTTGATTCTTTCCTGGGATTCCAGTAATAGATTCCGATGGACATGGGAAGGTTTACTGTAACCTGTGGACCTTCAACTTGACGATAAAACACAGATATTGCGTCGGAATTGAATACAACAGTCACCATGCCGACTTCTCTCCGTTAGAGTAATGCTTCTAACTGTCTGTGCTTTGATTCTTTCCTGGGACTCCAGTAATAGATTCCAATGGACATGGGAAGGTTTACTGTAAACTGTGGACCTTCAACTTGACGATGAAAAACAGAAATTGCGTCGGATTTGAAAACAACAGGCACCATGCCGACTTAACTCCGGGAGAGTAATGCATCTAACTGTCTGTGCTTTGATATTTACCAGTGATTCCAGTAACAGATTCCGGTGGACATGGGATGGTTTAATGTAACCTGTGGACCTTCAAGTTGACGATGAAACACAAAAATTGAGTCGGAATTGAATACAACAGGCACCATGCCGACATCTGTCCGGGAGAGTAATGCTTCTAACTGTCTGTGCTTTGATTCTTTACTGGGATTCCAGTAATAGATTCCGAAGGACATGGGAAGGTTTGCTATAACCTGTGGACCTTAAACTTGACGATGAAACACAGAAATTGCGTCGGAATAGAATACAACAGGCACCATGCCGACTTCTGTCCGGGAGAGTAATGCTTCTAAATGACTGTGCTTTGATTCTTTCCTGGGACTCCAGTAATAGATTCCGATGGACATGGGAAGGTTTACTGTAAACTTAGGAAATTCAACGTGACGATGAAAAACAGAAATTGCGTCGGAATTGAATACAACAGGCACCATGCCGACTTAACTCCGGGAGAGTAATGCTTCTACCTGTCTGTGCTTTGATATTTACCAGGGATTCCAGTAACAGTTTCCGGTGGACATGGGATGGTTTAATGTAACCTGTGGACCTTGAAGTTGACGATGAGCCACAAAAATTGAGTCGGAATTGAATACAAAAGGCACCATGCCGACTTCTGTCCGGGAGAGTGATGCTTCTAACTGTCTGTGCTTTGATTCTTTCCTGGGATTCCAGTAATAGATTCCGATGGACATGGGAAGGTTTGCTATAACCTGTGGACCTTAAACGTGACGATGAAACACAGAAATTGCGTCGCAATTGAATACAACAGGCACAATGCCGACTTCTGTCCGGGAGAGTAACGCTTCTAAATGTCTGTGCTTTGATTCTTCCCTGGGATTCCAGTAATTGATTCCGATAGCCATGGGAAGGCCCACTTTAACCTGTGGACCTTCAACTTGACGATGAAACACAGAAATTGCGTCGAAATTGAATACAACAGGCACCATGCCGACTTCTCTCCAAAAGAGTAATGCTTCGTACTGTCTATGCTTTGATTCTTTCCTGGGATTCCAGTAATAGATTCCGATGGACATGGGAATAGTTACTGTTACCTGTGGACCTTCAACTTTACGATGACACACAGAAATTGCGTCGGAATTGAATACAACAGGCACCATGCCGACTTCTGTCCGGGAGAGTAATGCTTCTAACTGTAAGTGCTTTGATTCCTTCCTGGGTTTCCAAAATAGATGCCGATGGACATGGGAAGGTTTTCTGTAACCTGTGGACCTTCAACATGACGATGAAACACAGAAATTGCGTTGGAATTGAATACAACAGTCACCATGCCGACTTCTGTCCGGGAGAGTAATGCTTCTAACTGTCTGGTCTGTGATTCTTACCTGAGATTCCAGTAACAGATTCCGGTGGACATGGGATAGTTTAATGTAACCTATGGACCTTCAACTTGACGATGAATCACAAAAATTGAGTCGTAATTGAATACAACAGGCACCATGCCGACTTCTGTCCGGGAGAGGTATGCTTCTAACTGTCTGTGATTTGATTCTTTCCTGAGATTCCAGTAAGAGATTCCGATAGACATGGGAAGGATTACTGTAAACCTGTGGACCTTCAACTTGACGATGAAACACAGAAAGTGCGGTGGAATTGAATACAACTGGAACCATGCCGATTTCTCTCCCGGAGAGTAATGCTTCGTACTGTCTGTGCTTTGATTCTTTCCTGGGATTCCAGTAATAGGTTCCGATGGACATGGGAAGGTTTACTGTAACCTGTGGACCTTCAACTTGACGATGAAACACAGAAATTGCGTCGGAATTGAATACAACAGGCACCATGCCGACTTCTGTCCGGGAGAGTAATGCTTCTGACTGTCTGTGCTTGGATTCCTTCCGGGGATACCAGTAATAGATTCCGATGGACATGGGAAGGTTTACTGTAACCTGTGGACCTTCAACGTGAAGATGAAACACAGAAATTGCGTCGGAATTGATTACAACAGTCACCATGCCGACTTCTCTCCGGAGAGTAATGCTTCTAACTGACTGGTCTTTGATTCTTATCTGAGGTTCCAGTAACAGATTCCGGTGGACATGGGATGGTTTAATGTAACCTATGGACCTTCAACATGACGATGAATCATAAAAATTGAGTCGGAATTGAATACAACAGGCACCATGCCGACTTCTGTCCGGGAGAGTAATGCATCTAACTGTCTGTGTTTTGATTCTTTCCTGGAATTCCATTAATAATTTCCGATGGACATGGGAAGGTTTACTGTAACCTGTGGACCCTCGACGTGACGATGAAACACAGAAATTGCGTCGGAATTGAATACAACAGGCACCATGGCGACTTCTGTCCGGAAGAGTAATGCTTCTAACTGTCTGTGCTTGGATTCCTTCCTGGGATACCAGTAATAGATTCCGATGGACATGGGAAGGTTTACTGTAACCTGTGGACCTTCAACGTGAAGATGAAACACAGAAATTGCGTCGGAATTGAATACAACAGTCACCATGCCGACTTCTCTCCGGGAGAGTAATGCTTCTAACTGTCTGGTCTGTGATTCTTACCCGAGATTCCAGTAACAGATTCCGGTGGACATGGGATGGTTTAATGTAAGCTTCGGACCTTCAACTTGACGATGAATCACAAAAATTGAGTCGGAATTGAATACAGCAGGCACCATGCCGACTTTTGTCCGGGAGAGTTATGCTTCTAACTGTCTGTGATTTGATTCTTCCCTGAGATTCCAATAAGAGATTCCGATAGACATGGGAAGGATTACTGTAAACCTGTGGACCTTCAACTTGACGATGAAACAACGAAATTGCGGTGGAATTGAGTACAACAGGAACCATGCCGATTTATCTCCGGGAGAGTAATGCTTCGTACTGTCTGTGATTTGATTCTTTCCTGGGATTCCAGTAATAGGTTCCGATGGACATGGTAGGGTTTACTGTAACCTGTGGACCTTCAACTTGACGATGAAACACAGAAATTGCGTTGGAATTGAATACAACAGGCACCATGCCGACTTCTCTCCGGGAGAGTAAAGCATCTAACTGTCTGCGTTTTGATAATTTTCTGCGATTCCAGTAATAGATTCCGATGGACATGGGAAGATTTACTGTAACCTGTGGACCTTCAGCTTGACGATGAAACACAGAAATTGCGTCGGAATATAATACAACAGGCACCATGTCGACTTCTGCCGGGAGAGTAATGCTTCTATCTGTCTGTGCTTTGATTCTTACCTGGGATTCCAGTAACAGATTCCGGTGGACATGGGATGGTTTAATGTAACCTGTGGACCTTCCACTTGACGATGAATCACAAAAATTGAGTCGGAATTGAATACAACAGGCACCATGCCGACTTCTGCCCGGGAGAGTAATGCTTCTGACTGTAAGTGCTTTGATTCTTTCCTGGGATTCCAGAATAGATGCCGATGGACATGGGAAGGTTTACTGTAACCTGTGGACCTTCAGCTTGACGATGAATCACAGAAATTGGGTCGGAATTGAATACAACAGGAACCATTCCGACTTCTGTCCGGGAGAGAAATGCTTCTAAATGTCTGTGCTTTTGATTCTTTCCTGGGATTCCATTAATAATTTCCGATGGACATGGGTACGTTTTCTGTAACCTGTGGACCTTCAACGTGACGATGAAACACAGAAATTGCGTCGGAATTGAATACAACAGGCACCATGCCGACTTCTGTACAGGAGAGTAATGCTTCTAACTGTCTGTGCTTTGATTCTTTCCTGGGATTCCAGTAATAGATTCCGATGGACATGGGAAGATTTACTGTAACCTGTGGACGTTCAACTTGACGAAGAATCACAGAAATTGCGTCGGCAAGGAATACAACAGTCACCATGCCGACTTCTCTCCGGGAGAGTAATGCTTCTAACTGTCTGTGCTTTGATTCTTTCCTGGGATTCCAGTAATAGATTCCGATGGACATGGGAAGGTTTGCTATAACCTGTGGACCTTAAACTTGACGATGAAACACAGGAATTGCGTCGGAATTGAATACAACAGGCACCATGCCGACTTCTGTCCGGGAGAGTAATGCTTCTAACTGTCTGTGCTTTGATTCTTTCCTGGGATTCCAGAAATAGATTACGATGGACAAGGGAAGGTTTACTGTAACCTGTGGACCTTCAACTTGACGATGAATCACAGAAATTGCGTCGGAATTGAACACAACAGGAACCATGCCGACTTCTCTCCGGGAGAGTAATGCTTCGTACTGTCTGTGCTTTGATTCTTTCCAGGGATTCCAGTAATAACTTCCGATAGACATGGGAGGGTTTACTGTAACCTGTGTACCTTCAACTTGAGGATGAAACACAGAAATTGTGTCGGAATTGAATACAACAGGCACCATGCCGACTTCTCTCCGGGAGATTAATGCTTCTAACTGTCTGCGCTTTGATTCTTTCCTGGGATTCCATTAATAGATTCCGATGGATATGGGAAGGTTTACTGTAATCTGTGGACCTTCAACTTGACGATGAAAAACAGAACTGCGTCGGAATTAAATACAACAGGAACCATACCGACTTCTCTCCGGGAGAGTAATGCTTCGTTCTGTCTGTGCTTTGATTCTTTCCAGGGATTCGAGTAATAACTTCCGATAGGCATGGGAGGGTTTACTGTAACCTGTGGAGCTTCAACTTGAGGATTAAACACAGAAATTGCGGCGGAATTGAATACAACAGGCACCATGCCGACTTCTCTCCGGGAGATTAATGCTTCTAACTGTCTGCGCTTTGAATCTTTCCTGGGATTCCAGTAATAGATTAGGATGGACATGGGAAGGTTTAGTGTAACCAGTGGACCTTCAACTTGACGATGAAACACAGAAATTGCGTCGGAATAGAATCCAACAGGCACCATGCCGACTTCTGTCCGGAGGAGTATTGCTTCCATCTGTCTGTGCTATGATTCTTTCCAGGGATACCAGTAATAGATTTCGATGGACATGGGAAAGTTTACTGTAACCTATGGACGTTCAACTTTACGATGAAACACAGAAATTGCTTCGGTACCTAATACAACAGGCACCATGCCGACTTTTCTGCGGGTGAGTAATGCTTTTAAATGTCTGTGCTTTGTTTCGTTCCTGGCATTCCAGAAATAGATTACGATGGACAAGGGAAGGTTTACTGTAACCTGTGGACCTTCAACTTGACCACGAAACACAGAAATTGCGTCGGAATTGAATACAACAGGAACCATGCCGACTTCTCTCCGGGAGAGTAATGCTTCTTACTGTCTGTGCTTTGTTTCTTTCCAGGGATTCCAGTAATAACTTCCGATAGACATGGGAGGGATTACTGTAACCTGTGGACCTTCAACTTGAGGATGAAACACAGAAATTGCGTCGGAATTGAATACTACAGTCAGCATGCCGACTTCTCTCTGGGAGAGTAATGCTTCTAACTGTCTGTGCATTGATTCTTTCCTGGGATTCCTGTAATAGATTCCAATGGACATGGGAAGATTTACTGTAACCTGTGGACCTTCAACTTGACGATGAATCACAGAAATTGCGTCGGAAATGAATACAAGAGGCACCATGCCCACTTCTGTCCGGGAGAGTATTGCTTCTAACTGTCTGTGCGTTGATTCTTTCCTGGGATTCCAGTAATAGATTTCGATGGACATGGGAAGGTTTACTGTAACTTGTGGACCTTCAACTTGACGATGAAACACAGATATTGCGTCGGAATTGAATACAACAGTCACCATGCCGACTTCGCTCCAGAGAGTAATGCTTCTAACTGTCTGTGCTTTGATTCTTTCCTGGGACTCCAGTAATTGATTCCGATGGACATGGGAAGGTTTACTGTAAACTGTGGACCTTCAACGTGACGATGAAAAACAGAAATTGCGTCTGAATTGAATACAACAGGCACCATGCCGACTTAACTCCGGGAGAGTAATGCTTCTAACTGTCTGTGCTTTGATACCTTCCAGGGATTCCAGTAATAGATTTCGGTGGACATGGGAAGGTTTACTGTAACCTGTGGACCTTCAACTTTACGATGAAACACAGAAATTGCTTCGATACCTAATACAACAGTCACCATGCCGACTTTTCTGCGGGTGAGTAATGCTTTTAAATGTCAGTGCTTTCATTCTTTCCTGGGATTCCAGAAGTAGATTATGATGGACAAGGGAAGGTTTACTGTAACCTATGGACCTTCAACTTGACGATGAAACACAGAAATTGCGTCGGAATCGAATACAACAGGAACCATGCCGACTTCTCTCCGGGAGAGTAATGCTTCGTACTGTCTGTGCTTTGATTCTTTCCAGGGATTCGAGTAATAACTTCCGATAGGCATGGGAGGGTTTACTGTAACCTGTGGAGCTTCAACTTGAGGATGAAACACACAAATTGCGTCAGAATTGAATACAACAGGCACCATGCCGACTTCTCTCCGGGAGATTAATGCTTCTAATTGTCTGCGTTTTGATTCTTTCCTGGGATTCCAGTAATAGATTCCGATGGACATGGGAAGGTTTAGTGTAACCAGTGGACCTTCAACTTGACGATGAAACACAGAAATTGCTTCGGTACCTAATACAACAGGCACCATGCCGACTTTTCTGCGGGTGAGTAATGCTTTTAAATGTCTGTGCTTTGATATTTACCAGGGATTCCAGTGACAGATTCCGGTGGACATGGGATGGTTTAATGCAACCTGTGGACCTTCAAGTTGACGTTGAAACACAAAAATTGAGTCGGAATTGAATACAACAGGGACTATGCCGACTTCTGTCCGGAGAGTAATGCTTCTAAATGCCTGTCCATTGATTCTTTCTTGTTGTGATTCCAGTAATAGATTCCGATAGACATGGGATGGTTTACTTTAACCTGTGGACCTTCAACTTGATGATGAAACACAGAAATTGAGTCGAAATTGAATACAACAGGCACCATGCCGACTTCTCTCCAAATGAGTAATGCTTCGTACTGTCTATGCTTTGATTCTTTCCTGGGATTCCAGTAATAGATTCCGATGGACATGGTAAGAGTTACTGTAACCTGTGGACCTTCAACATGACGATGAAACACAGAAATTGCATCGGAATTGAATACAACAGGCACCATGACGACTTCTGTCCGGGAGAGTAATGCTTCTAACTGTAAGTGCTTTGATTCTTTGCTGGGATTCCAGAATAGATGCCGATGGACATGGGAAGGTTTACTGTAACCTGTGGATCTTCATCTTGACGATGAATCACAGATATTTTGTCGGAATATAATACAACAGGCACCATGCCGACATCTCTCCGGGAGAGTAATGCTTCTAATTGTCTGTGCTTTGATTCTTTCCAGGGATTCCAGTAATAGATTCCGATGGACTTGGGAAGGTTTACTGTTGCCGGTGGACCTTCAACTTTACGATGAAACACAGAAATTGCTTGGGAACCTTATACAACAGGCACCATGCCGACATCTCTCCGGGTGAGTATGGCTTCTAAATGTCTGCGCTTTGATTCTTTCCTGGGAATCCAGAAATAGATTCCGATGGACATGGGAAGGTTTATTGTGACCTGTGGACCTTCAACTTGACGATGAAACACAGAAAATGGGTCGGAATTGAATACAACAGGCACCATGCCGCCTTCTGTCCGGGAGAGTCACGCTTCTAACGGTCTGTGATTTGTTTCTTTTCTGGGATTCCAGTAATAGAATCCGATGGACATGGGAAGGTTTACTGAAATCAGTGGACCTTCAACTTGTCGATGAAACACAGAAATTGCGTTGGAATCGAATACAACAGGCACCATGCCGACTTCTCTCTGGGAGAGTAATGCTTCTAAATGTCTGTGCTTTGATTCTTTACTGGGATTCCAGAAATAGATTCCGATGGACATGGGAAGGTTTACTGTAACCTATGGACTTTCAACGTGACGATGAAACACAGAAATTGGGTCGGCAATGAATTCAACAGGCACCATGCCGACTTCTCTCCGGGAGAGTAATGCTTCTAACTGTCTGTGCATTGATTCTTTCCTGGGATTCCAGTAATAGATTCCGATGGACATGGGAAGATTTACTGTAACCTGTGGACCTTCAACTTGACGATGAATCACAGAAATTGCGTCGGAAATGAATACAAGAGGCACCATGCCCACTTCTGTCCGGGAGGGTATTGCTTCTAACTGTCTGTGCCTTGATTCTTTCCTGGGATTCCAGTAATGGATTCCGATGGACATGGGTAGGTTTACTGTAACCTGTGGACCTTCAACTTGACGATGAAACACAGATATTGCGTCGGAATTGAATACAAAAGTCACCATGCCGACTTCTCTCCGGGAGAGTAATGCTTCTAACTGTCTGTGCTTTGATTCTTTCCAGGGACTCCAGTAATAGATTCCGATGGACATGGGAAGGTTTACTGTAAGCTTAGGACCTTCAACTTGACGATGAAAAACAGAAATTGCGTCGGAATTGAATACAACAGTCACCATGCCGACTTAACTCCGGGAGAGTAATGCTTCTAACTGTCTGTGCTTTGATATTTACCAGGGATTCCAGTAACAGATTCCGGTGGACATGGGATGGTTTAATGTAACCTGTGGACCTTCAAGTTGACGATGAAGCACAAAAATTGAGTCGGAATTGAATACAATAGGCACCATGCCGACTTCTGTCCGGGAGAGTAATGCTTCTAACTGTCTGTGCATTGATTCTTTCCTGGGATTCCAGTAATAGATTCCGATGGACATGGGAAGGTTTACTGTAACCTATGGACTTTCAACGTGACGATGAAACACAGAAATTGGGTCGGCAATGAAATCAACAGGCACCATGCCGACTTCTCTCCGGGAGAGTAATGCTTCTAACTGTCTGTGCATTGATTCTTTCCTGGGATTCCAGTAATAGATTCCGATGGACATGGGAAGGTTTGCTATAACCTGTGGACCTTAAGCTTGACGATGAAACACAGAAATTGCGTCGGAATTGAATACAACAGGCACAATGACGACTTCTGTCCGGGAGAGTAACGCTTCTAAATGTCTGTGCTTTGATTCTTTCCTGGGATTCCAGTAATTGATTCCGATAGCCATGGGAAGGCCCACTTTAACCTGTGGACCTTCAACTTGACGATGAAACACAGAAATTGCGTCGAAATTGAATACAACAGGCACCATGCCGACTTCTCTCCAAAAGAGTAATGCTTCGTACTGTCTATGCTTTGATTCTTTCCTGGGATTCCAGTAATAGATTCCGATGGACATGGGAATAGTTACTGTTACCTGTGGACCTTCAATTTTACGATGACACACAGAAATTGCGTCGGAATTGAATACAACAGGCACCATGCCGACTTCTGTCCGGGAGAGTAATGCTTCTAACTGTAAGTGCTTTGATTCCTTCCTGGGTTTCCAAAATAGATGCCGATGGACATGGGAAGGTTTTCTGTAACCTGTGGACCTTCAACATGACGATGAAACACAGAAATTGCGTTGGAATTGAATACAACAGTCACCATGCCGACTTCTGTCCGGGAGAGTAATGCTTCTAACTGTCTGGTCTGTGATTCTTACCTGAGATTCCAGTAACAGATTCCGGTGGACATGGGATGGTTTAATGTAACCTATGGACCTTCAACTTGACGATGAATCACAAAAATTGAGTCGTAATTGAATACAACAGGCACCATGCCGACTTCTGTCCGGGAGAGTTATGCTTCTAACTGTCTGTGATTTGATTCTTTCCTGAGATTCCAGTAAGAGATTCCGATAGACATGTGAAGGATAACTGTAAACCTGTGGACCTTCAACTTGACGATGAAACACAGAAAGTGCGGTGGAATTGATTACAACAGGAACCATGCCGATTTCTCTCCCGGAGAGTAATGCTTCGTACTGTCTGTGCTTTGATTCTTTCCTGGGATTCCAGTAATAGTTTCCGATGGACATGGGAAGGTTTACTGTAACCTGTGGACCTTCAACTTGACGATGAAACACAGAAAATGCGTCGGAATTGAATACAACAGGCACCATGCCGACTTCTGTCCGGGAGAGTAATGCTTCTAACTGTCTGTGCTTGGATTCCTTCCGGGGATACCAGTAATAGATTCCGATGGACATGGGAAGGTTTACTGTAACCTGTGGACCTTCAACGTGAAGATGAAACACAGAAATTGCGTCGGAATTGATTACAACAGTCACCATGCCGACTTCTCTCCGGGAGAGTAATGCTTCTAACTGACTGGTCTTTGATTCTTACCTGAGGTTCCAGTAACAGATTCCGGTGGACATGGGATGGTTTAATGTAACCTATGGACCTTCAACTTGACGATGAATCATAAAAATTGAGTCGGAATTGATTACAACAGGCACCATGCCGACTTCTGTCCGGGAGATTAATGCATCTAACTGTCTGTGTTTTGATTCTTTCCTGGGATTCCATTAATAATTTCCGATGGACATGGGAAGGTTTACTGTAACCTGTGGACCCTCGACGTGACGATGAAACACAGAAATTGCGTCGGAATTGAATACAACAGGCACCATGCCGACTTCTGTCCGGAAGAGTAATGCTTCTAACTGTCTGTGCTTGGATTCTTTCCTGGGATACCAGTAATAGATTCCGATGGACATGGGAAGGTTTACTGTAACCTGTGGACCTTCAACGTGAAGATGAAACACAGAAATTGCGTCGGAATTGAATACAACAGTCACCATGCCGACTTCTCTCCGGGAGAGTAATGCTTCTAACTGTCTGGTCTGTGATTCTTACCTGAGATTCCAGTAACAGATTCCGGTGGACATGGGATGGTTTAATGTAACCTTTGGACCTTCAACTTGACGATGAATCACAAAAATTGCGTCGGAATTGAATACAACAGGCACCATGCCGACTTCTGTCCGGGAGAGTTATGCTTCTAACTGTCTGTGATTTGATTCTTCCCTGAGATTCCAATAAGAGATTCCGATAGACATGGGAAGGATTACTGTAAACCTGTGGACCTTCAACTTGACGATGAAACACAGAAATTGCGGTGGAATTGAATACAACAGGAACCATGCCGATTTATCTCCGGGAGAGTAATGCTTCGTACTGTCTGTGATTTGATTCTTTCCTGGGATTCCAGTAATAGGTTCCGATGGACATGGTAGGGTTTACTGTAACCTGTGGACCTTCAACTTGACGATGAAACACAGAAATTGCGTCGGAATTGAATACAACAGGCACCATGCCGACTTCTGTCCGGGAGAGTAATGCATCTAACTGTCTGCGTTTTGATAATTTTCTGCGATTCCAGTAATAGATTCCGATGGACATGGGAAGATTTACTGTAACCTGTGGACCTTCAGCTTGACGATGAAACACAGAAATTGCGTCGGAATATAATACAACAGGCACCATGACGACTTCTGCCGGGAGAGTAATGCTTCTATCTGTCTGTGCTTTGATTCTTACCTGGGATTCCAGTAACAGATTCCGGTGGACATGGGATGGTTTAATGTAACCTGTGGACCTTCCACTTGACGATGAATCACAAAAATTGAGTCGGAATTGAATACAACAGGCACCATGCCGACTTCTGTCCGGGAGAGTAATGCTTCTGACTGTAAGTGCTTTGATTCTTTCCTGGGATTCCAGAATAGATGCCGATGGACATGGGAAGGTTTACTGTAACCTGTGGACCTTCAACTTGACGATGAATCACAGAAATTGGGTCGGAATTGAATACAACAGGAACCATTCCGACTTCTGTCCGGGAGAGAAATGCTTCTAAATGTCTGTGTTTTGATTCTTTCCTGGGATTCCATTAATAATTTCCGATGGACATGGGTACGTTTTCTGTAACCTGTGGACCTTCAACGTGAAGATGAAACACAGAAATTGCGTCGGAATTGAATACAACAGGCACCATGCCGACTTCTGTCCAGGAGAGTAATGCTTCTAACTGTCGGTGCTTTGATTCTTTCCTGGGATACCAGTAATAACTTCCGATAGACATGGGAGGGTTTACAGTAACCTGTGGACCTTCAACTTGAGGATGAAACACAGAAATTGCGTCGGAATTGAATACAACAGGCACCATGCCGACATCTGTCCGAGCGAGTAATGCTTCTAACTGTCTGTGCTTTGATTCTTTCCTGGGATTCCAGTAATAGATTCCGATGGACATGGGAAGATTTACTGTAACCTGTGGACGTTCAACTTGACGAAGAATCACAGAAATTGCGTCGGCAAGGAATACAACAGTCACCATGCCGACTTCTCTCCGGGAGAGTAATGCTTCTAACTGTCTGTGCTTTGATTCTTTCCTGGGATTCCAGTAATAGATTCCGATGGACATGGGAAGGTTTACTGTAAACTGTGGACCTTCAAATTGACGATGAAAAACAGAAATTGCGTCGGAATTGAATACAACAGGCACCATGCCGACTTAACTCCGGGAGAGTAATGCTTCTAACTGTCTGTGCTTTGATATTTACCAGGGACTCCAGTAACAGATTCCGGTGGACATTAGTTGGTTTAATGTAACCTGTGGACCTTCACGTTGACGATGAAAGACAAAAATTGAGTCGGAATTGAATACAACAGGCACCATGCCGACTTTTGTCCGGGAGAGTAATGCTTCTATTTGTCTGTGCTTTGATTCTTTCCTGGGATTCCAGTAATAGATTCCGATGGACATGGGAAGGTTTGCTGTAACCTGTGGACCTTAAACTTGACGATGAAACACAGGCATTGCGTCGGAATTGAATACAACAGGCACCATGCCGACTTCTGTCCGGGAGAGTAATGCTTCTAACTGTCTGTGCTTTGATTCTTTCCTGGGATTCCAGAAATAGATTACGATGGACAAGGGAAGGTTTACTGTAACCTGTGGACCTTCAACTTGACGATGAATCACAGAAATTGCGTCGGAATTGAACACAACAGGAACCATGCCGACTTCTCTCCGGGAGAGTAATGCTTCGTACTGTCTGTGCTTTGATTCTTTCCAGGGATTCCAGTAATAACTTCCGATAGACATGGGAGGGTTTACTGTAACCTGTGTACCTTCAACTTGATAATGAAACACAGAAATTGTGTCGGAATTGAATACAACAGGCACCATGCCGACTTCTCTCCGGGAGATTAATGCTTCTAACTGTCTGCGCTTTGATTCTTTCCTGGGATTCCATTAATAGATTCCGATGCATATGGGAAGGTTTACTGTTATCTGTGGACCTTCAACTTGACGATGAAAAACAGAACTGCGTCGGAATTGAATACAGCAGGAACCATACCGACTTCTCTCCGGGAGAGTAATGCTTCGTTCTGTCTGTGCTTTGAGTCTTTCCAGGGATTCGAGTAATAACTTCCGATAGGCATGGGAGGATTTACTGTAACCTGTGGAGCTTCAACTTGAGGATGAAACACAGAAATTGCGGCGGAATTGAATACAACAGGCACCATGCCGACTTCTCTCCGGGAGATTAATGCTTCTATCTGTCTGTGCTATGATTCTTTCCAGGGATACCAGTAATAGATTTCGATGGACATGGGAAAGTTTACTGTAACCTATGGACCTTCAACTTTACGATGAAACACAGAAATTGCTTCGGTACCTAATACAACAGGCACCATGCCGACTTTTCTGCGGGTGAGTAATGCTTTTAAATGTCTGTGCTTTGATTCTTTCCTGGCATTCCAGAAATAGATTACTATGGACAAGGGAAGGTTTACTGTAACCTGTGGACCTTCAACTTGACCACGAAACACAGAAATTGCGTCGGAATTGAATACAACAGGAACCATGCCGACTTCTCTGCGGGAGAGTAATGCTTCTTACTGTCTGTGCTTTATTTCTTTCCAGGGATTCCAGTAATAACTTCCGATAGACATGGGAGGGATTACTGTAACCTGTGGACCTTCAACTTGAGGATGAAACACAGAAATTGCGTCGGAATTGAATACTACAGTCAGCATGCCGACTTCTCTCCGGGAGAGTAATGCTTCTAACTGTCTGTGCATTGATTCTTTCCTGGGATTCCAGTAATAGATTCCAATGGACATGGGAAGATTTACTGTAACCTGTGGACCTTCAACTTGACGATGAATCACAGAAATTGCGTCGGAAATGAATACAAGAGGCACCATGCCCACTTCTGTCCGGGAGAGTATTGCTTCTAACTGTCTGTGCGTTGATTCTTTCCTGGGATTCCAGTAATAGATTTCGATGGACATGGGAAGGTTTACTGTAACTTGTGGACCTTCAACTTGACGATGAAAGACAGATATTGCGTCGGAATTGAATACAACAGTCACCATGCCGACTTCGCTCCAGAGAGTAATGCTTCTAACTGTCTGTGCTTTGATTCTTTCCTGGGACTCCAGTAATTGATTCCGATGGACATGGGAAGGTTTACTGTAAACTGTGGACCTTCAACGTGACGATGAAAAACAGAAATTGCGTCTGAATTGAATACAACAGGCATCATGCCGACTTAACTCCGGGAGAGTAATGCTTCTAACTGTCTGTGCTTTGATACTTTCCAGGGATTCCAGTAATAGATTTCGGTGGACATGGGAAGGTTTACTGTAACCTGTGGACCTTCAACTTAACGATGAAACACAGAAATTGCTTCGGTACCTAATACAACAGTCACCATGTCGACTTTTCTGCGGGTGAGTAATGCTTTTAAATGTCAGTGCTTTGATTCTTTCCTGGGATTCCAGAAGTAGATTATGATGGACAAGGGAAGGTTTACTGTAACCTATGGACCTTCAACTTGACGATGAAACACAGAAATTGCGTCGGAATCGAATACAACAGGAACCATGCCGACTTCTCTCCGGGAGAGTAATGCTTCTAACTGTCTGCGCTTTGATTCTTTCCTGGGATTCCATTAATAGATTCCGATGCATATGGGAAGGTTTACTGTTATCTGTGGACCTTCAACTTGACGATGAAAAACAGAACTGCGTCGGAATTGAATACAGCAGGAACCATACCGACTTCTCTCCGGGAGAGTAATGCTTCGTTCTGTCTGTGCTTTGAGTCTTTCCAGGGATTCGAGTAATAACTTCCGATAGGCATGGGAGGATTTACTGTAACCTGTGGAGCTTCAACTTGAGGATGAAACACAGAAATTGCGGCGGAATTGAATACAACAGGCACCATGCCGACTTCTCTCCGGGAGATTAATGCTTCTATCTGTCTGTGCTATGATTCTTTCCAGGGATACCAGTAATAGATTTCGATGGACATGGGAAAGTTTACTGTAACCTATGGACCTTCAACTTTACGATGAAACACAGAAATTGCTTCGGTACCTAATACAACAGGCACCATGCCGACTTTTCTGCGGGTGAGTAATGCTTTTAAATGTCTGTGCTTTGATTCTTTCCTGGCATTCCAGAAATAGATTACTATGGACAAGGGAAGGTTTACTGTAACCTGTGGACCTTCAACTTGACCACGAAACACAGAAATTGCGTCGGAATTGAATACAACAGGAACCATGCCGACTTCTCTGCGGGAGAGTAATGCTTCTTACTGTCTGTGCTTTATTTCTTTCCAGGGATTCCAGTAATAACTTCCGATAGACATGGGAGGGATTACTGTAACCTGTGGACCTTCAACTTGAGGATGAAACACAGAAATTGCGTCGGAATTGAATACTACAGTCAGCATGCCGACTTCTCTCAGGGAGAGTAATGCTTCTAACTGTCTGTGCATTGATTCTTTCCTGGGATTCCAGTAATAGATTCCAATGGACATGGGAAGGTTTACTGTAAACTGTGGACCTTCAACTTGACGATGAAAAACAGAAATTGCGTCGGATTTGAAAACAACAGGCACCATGCCGACTTAACTCCGGGAGAGTAATGCATCTAACTGTCTGTGCTTTGATATTTACCAGTGATTCCAGTAACAGATTCCGGTGGACATGGGATGGTTTAATGTAACCTGTGGACCTTCAAGTTGACGATGAAACACAAAAATTGAGTCGGAATTGAATACAACAGGCACCATGCCGACATCTGTCCGGGAGAGTAATGCTTCTAACTGTCTGTGCTTTGATTCTTTCCTGGGACTCCAGTAATTGATTCCGATGGACATGGGAAGGTTTACTGTAAACTGTGGACCTTCAACGTGACGATGAAAAACAGAAATTGCGTCTGAATTGAATACAACAGGCATCATGCCGACTTAACTCCGGGAGAGTAATGCTTCTAACTGTCTGTGCTTTGATACTTTCCAGGGATTCCAGTAATAGATTTCGGTGGACATGGGAAGGTTTACTGTAACCTGTGGACCTTCAACTTAACGATGAAACACAGAAATTGCTTCGGTACCTAATACAACAGTCACCATGTCGACTTTTCTGCGGGTGAGTAATGCTTTTAAATGTCAGTGCTTTGATTCTTTCCTGGGATTCCAGAAGTAGATTATGATGGACAAGGGAAGGTTTACTGTAACCTATGGACCTTCAACTTGACGATGAAACACAGAAATTGCGTCGGAATCGAATACAACAGGAACCATGCCGACTTCTCTCCGGGAGAGTAATGCTTCGTACTGTCTGTGCTTTGATTCTTTCCAGGGATTCGAGTAATAACTTCCGATAGGCATGGGAGGGTTTACTGTAACCTGTGGAGCTTCAACTTGAGGATGAAACACAGAAATTGCGTCGGAATTGAATACAACAGGGACTATGCCGACTTCTGTCCGGAGAGTAATGCTTCTAAATGCCTGTCCTTTGATTCTTTCTTGTTGTGATTCCAGTAATAGATTCCGATGGACATGGGAAGGTTTACTGTAACCTATGGACTTTCAACGTGACCATGAAACACAGAAATTGGGTCGGCAATGAATTCAACAGGCGCCATGCCGACTTCTCTCCGGGAGAGTAATGCTTCTAACTGTCTGTGCATTGATTCTTTCCTGGGATTCCAGTAATAGATTCCGATGGACATGGGAAGATTTACTGTAACCTGTGGACCTTCAACTTGACGATGAATCACAGAAATTGCGTCCGAAATGAATACAAGAGGCACCATGCCCACTTCTGTCCGGGAGAGTATTGCTTCTAACTGTCTGTGCCTTGATTCTTTCCTGGGATTCCAGTAATAGATTCCGATGGACATGGGTAGGTTTACTGTAACCTGTGGACCTTCAACTTGACGATGAAACACAGATATTGCGTCGGAATTGAATACAAAAGTCACCATGCCGACTTCTCTCCGGGAGAGTAATGCTTCTAACTGTCTGTGCTTTGATTCTTTCCAGGGACTCCAGTAATAGATTCCGATGGACATGGGAAGGTTTACTGTAAACTTAGGACCTTCAACTTAACGATGAAAAACAGAAATTGCGTCGGAATTGAATACAACAGTCACCATGCCAACTTAACTCCGGGAGAGTAATGCTTTTAACTGTCTGTGCTTTGATATTTACCAGGGATTCCAGTAACAGATTCCGGTGGACATGGGATGGTTTAATGTAACCTGTGGACCTTCAAGTTGACGATGAAGCACAAAAATTGAGTCGGAATTGAATACAACAGGCACCATGCCGACTTCTGTCCGGGAGAGTAATGCTTCTAACTGTCTGTGCTTTGATTCTTTCCTGGGATTCCAGTAATAGATTCCGATGGACATGGGAAGGTTTGCTATAACCTGTGGACCTTAAACTTGACGATGAAACACAGAAAATGTGTCGGAATTGAATACAACAGGCACCATGCCGACTTCTGTCCGGGAAAGTAATGCTTCTAAATGTCTGTGCTTTGATTCATTCCTGGGATTCCAGTAACAGATTCCGATAGACATGATAAGGTTTACTTTAACCTGTGGACCTTCAACTTGACGATGAAACACAGAAAATGAGTCGAAATTGAATACAACAGGCATCATGCCGACTTCTCTCCAAATGAGTAATGCTTCGTACTGTCTATGCTTTGATTCTTTCCTGGGATTCCAGTAATAGATTCCGATGGACATGGTAAGAGTTACTGTAACCTGTGGACCTTCAACTTGACGATGAAACACAGAAATTGCGTCGGAATTGAATACAACAGGCACCATGCCGACTTCTGTCCGGGAGAGTAATGCTTCTAACGGTCTGTGATTTGTTTCTTTCCTGGGATTCCAGTAATAGAATCCGATGGACATGGGAAGGTTTACTGAAACCAGTGGACCTTCAACTTGTCGATGAAACACAGAAATTGCGTTGGAATCGATTACAACAGGCACCATGCCGACTTCTCTCTGGGAGAGTAATTCTTCTAAATGTCTGTGCTTTGATTCTTTACTGGGATTCCAGAAATAGATTCCGATGGACATGGGAAGGTTTACTGTAACCTGTGGACTTTCAACGTGACGATGAAACACAGAAATTGCGTCGGCATTGAATACAACAGGCACCATGCCGACTTCTCTCCGGGAGAGTAATGCTTCGAAGTGTCTGTGCATTGATTCTTTCCTGGGATTCCAGTAATAGATTCCGATGGACATGGGAAGATTTACTGTAACCTGTGGACCTGCAACTTGACGATGAATCACAGAAATTGCGTCGGAAATGAATACAAGAGGCACCATGCCCACTTCTGTCCGGGAGAGTATTGCTTCTAACTGTCTGTGCCTTGATTCTTTCCTGGGATTCCAGTAATAGATTCCGATGGACATGGGTAGGTTTACTGTAACCTGTGGACCTTCAATGTGACGATGAAACACTGATATTGCGTCGGAATTGAATACAAAAGTCACCATGCCGACTTCTCTCCGGGAGAGTAATGCTTCTAACTATCTGTGCTTTGATTCTTTCCAGGGACTCCAGTAATAGATTCCGATGGACATGGGAAGGTTTACTGTAAACTTAGGACCTTCAACTTGACGATGAAAAACAGAAATTGCGTCGGAATTGAATACAACAGTCACCATGCCGACTTAACTCCGGGAGAGTAATGCTTCTAACTGTCTGTGCTTTGATATTTACCAGGGATTCCAGTAACAGATTCCGGTGGACATGGGATGGTTTAATGTAACCTGTTGACCTTCAAGTTGACGAAGAAGCACAAAAATTGAGTCGGAATTGAATACAACAGGCACCATGCCGACTTCTGTCCGGGAGAGTAATGCTTCTAACTGTCTGTGCTTTGATTCTTTGCTGGGATTCCAGTAATAGATTCCGATGGACATGGGAAGGTTTGCTATAACCTGTGGACCTTAAACTTGACGATGAAACACAGTAATTACGTCGGAATTGAATACAACAGGCACCATGCCGACTTCTGTCCGGGAAAGTAATGCTTCTAAATGTCTGTGCTTTGATTCTTTCCTGGGATTCCAGTTACAGATTCCGATAGACATGATAAGGTTTACTTTAACCTGTGGACCTTCAACTTGACGATGAAGCATAGAAAATGAGTCGAAACTGAATACAACAGGCATCATGCCGACTTCTCTCCAAATGAGTAATGCTTCGTACTGTCTATGCTTTGATTCTTTCCTGGGATTCCAGTAATAGATTCCGATGGACATGGTAAGAGTTACTGTAACCTGTGGACCTTCAACTTGACGATGAAACACAGAAATTGCGTCGGAATTGAATACAAAAGGCACCATGCCGACTTCTGTCCGGGAGAGTAATGCTTCTAACGGTCTGTGATTTGTTTCTTTCCTGGGATTCCAGTAATAGAATCCGATGGACATGGGAAGGTTTACTGAAACCAGTGGACCTCCAACTTGTCGATGAAACACAGAAATAGCGTTGGAATCGAATACAACAGGCACCATGACGACTTCTCTCTGGGAGAGTAATGCTTCTAAATGTCTGTGCTTTGATTCTTTACTGGGATTCCAGAAACAGATTCCAATCTACATGGGAAGGTTTACTGTAACCTGTGGACTTTCAACGTGACGATGAAACACAGAAATTGCGTCGGCATTGAATACAACAGGCACCATGCCGACTTCTCTCCGGGAGAGTAATGCTTCTAACTGTCAGTGCATTGATTCTTTCCTGGGATTCCAGTAATAGATTCCGATGGACATGGGAAGATTTACTGTAACCTGTTGACCTTCAACTTGACGATGAATCACAGAAATTGCGTCGGAAACGAATACAAGAGGCACCATGCCCACTTCTGTCCGGGAGAGTATTCCTTCTAACTGTCTGTGCTTTGATTCTTTCCTGGGATTCCAGTAATAGATTCCGATGGTCATGGGATGGTTTACTGTAACCTGTGGACCTTCAACTTGACGATGAAACACAGATATTGCGTCGGAATTGAATACAACAGTCACCATGCCGACTTCTCTCCGGGAGAGTAATGCTTCTAACTGTCTGTGCTTTGATTCTTTCCTGGGACTCCAGTAATAGATTCCGATGGACATGGGAAGGTTTACTGTAAACTGTGGACCTTCAACTTGACGATGAAAAACAGAAATTGCGTCGGATTTGATAACTACAGGCACCATGCCGACTTAACTCTATGAGAGTAATGCTTCTAACTGTCTGTGCTTTGATATTTACCAGGGATTCCAGTAATAGATTCCGGTGGACATGGGATGGTTTAAAGTAACCTGTGGACCTTCACGTTGACGATGAAACACAGAAATTGAGTCGAAATTGAATACAGCAGGCACCATGCCGACTTCTCTCCAAATGAGTAATGCTTCGTACTGTCTAGGCTTTGATTCTTTCCTGGGATTCCAGTAATAGATTCCGATGGACATGGTAAGAGTTACTGTAACGTGTGGACCTTCAACTTGACGATGAAACACAGAAATTGCGTCGGAATTGAATACAACAGGCACCATGCCGACTCCTGTTCGGGTGAGTAATGCTTCTAACTGTGAGTGCTTTGATTCTTTCCTGGGATTCCAGAATAGATGCCGATGGACATGGGAAGGTTTACTGTAACCTGTGGATCTTCATCTTGACGATGAATCACAGAAATTTAGTCGGAATATAATACAACAGGCACCATGCCGACATCTCTCCGGGAGAGTAATGCTTCTAATTGTCTGAGCTATGATTCTTTCCAGGGATTCCAGTAATAGATTCGGATGGACTTGGGAAGGTTTACTGTGGCCTGTGGACCTTCAACTTTACGATGAAACACAGAAATTGCTTCGGTACCTAATACAACAGGCACCATGCCGACATCTCTCCGGGTGAGTATGGCTTCTAAATGTCTGTGCTTTGATTCTTTCCTGGGAATCCAGAAATAGATTCCGATGGACATGGGAAGGTTTATTGTGACCTGTGGACCTTCAAATTGACGATGAAACACAGAAAATGAGTCGGAATTGAATACAACAGGCACCATTCCGCCTTCTGTCCGGGAGAGTAATGCTTCTAACGGTCTGTGCATTGATTCTTTCCTGGGATTCCAGTAATAGATTATGATGGACATGGGAAGATTTACTGTAACCTGTGAATTTCAACTTGACGATGAATCACAGAAATTGCGTCGGAAACGAATACAACAGGCACCATGCCTACTTCTGTCCGGGAGAGTATTGCTACTAACTGTCTGTGCTTTGATTCTTTCCTGGGATTCCAGTAATAGATTCCGATGGACATGGGAAGGTTTACTTTAACCTGTGGACCTTCAACTTGACGATAAAACACAGATATTGCGTCGGAATTGAATACAACAGTCACCATGCCGACTTCTCTCCGGGAGAGTAATGCTTCTAACTGTCTGTGCTTTGATTCTTTCCTGGGATTCCAGTAATAGATTCCGAAGGACATGGGAAGGTTTGCTATAACCTGTGGACCTTAAACTTGACGATGAAACACAGAAATTGCGTCGGAATTGAATACAACAGGCACCATGCCGACTTCTGTCCGGGAGAGTAATGCTTCTAAATGGCTGTGCTTTGATTCTTTCCTGGGACTCCAGTAATTGATTCCGATGTACATGGGAAGGTTTACTGTAAACTTAGGACCTTCAACTTGACGATGAAAAACAGAAATTGCGTCAGAATTGAATACAACAGGCACCATGCCGACTTCTGTCCGGGAGAGTAATGCTTCTACCTGTCTGTGCTTTGATATTTACCAGGGATTCCAGTAACAGATTCCGGTGGACATGGGATGGTTTAATGTAACCTGTGGACCTTGAAGTTGACGATGAGCCACAAAAATTGAGTCGGAATTGAATACAACAGGCACCATGCCGACTTCTGTCCGGGAGAGTAATGCTTCTAACTGTCTGTGCTTTGATTCTTTCCTGGGATTCCAGTAACAGATTCCGATGGACATGGGAAGGTTTGCTATAACCTGTGGACCTTAAACTTGACGATGAAACACAGAAATTGCGTCGGAATTGAATACAACAGGCACAATGCCGACTTCTGTCCGGGAGAGTAACGCTTCTAAATGTCTGTGCTTTGATTCTTTCCTGGGATTCCAGTAATTGATTCCGATAGCCATGGGAAGGCCCACTTTAACCTGTGGACCTTCAACTTGACGATGAAACACAGAAATTGCGTCGAAATTGAATACAACAGGCACCATGCCGACTTCTCTCCAAAAGAGTAATGCTTCGTACTGTCTATGCTTTGATTCTTTCCTGGGATTCCAGTAATAGATTCCGATGGACATGGGAATAGTTACTGTTACCTGTGGACCTTCAACTTTACGATGACACACAGAAATTGCGTCGGAATTGAATACAACAGGCACCATGCCGACTTCTGTCCGGGAGAGTAATGCTTCTAACTGTAAGTGCTTTGATTCCTTCCTGGGATTCCAAAATGGATGCCGATGGACATGGGAAGGTTTTCTGTAACCTGTGGACCTTCAACATGACGATGAAACACAGAAATTGCGTTGGAATTGAATACAGCAGGAACCATGCCGACTTCTGTCCGGGAGAGTAATGCTTCTAACTGTCTGTGCTTGGATTCCTTCCGGGGATACCAGTAATAGATTCCGATGGACATGGGAAGCTTTACTGTAACCTGTGGACCTTCAACGTGAAGATGAAACACAGAAATTGCGTCGGAATTGAATACAACAGGCACCATGCCGACTTCTGTCCGGGAGAGTAATGCATCTAACTGTCTGTGCTTTGATTCTTTCCTGGGATTCCATTAATAATTTCCGATGGACATGGGAAGGTTTACTGCAACCTGTGGACCCTCAACGTGACGATGAAACACAGAAATTGCGTCGGAATTAAATACAACTGGCACCATGCCGACTTCTGTCCGGGAGAGTAATGCTTCTAACTGTCTGTGATTGGATTCTTTCCTGGGATACCAGTAATAGACTCCGATGGACATGGGAAGGTTTACTGTAACCTGTAGACCTTCAACGTGAAGATGAAACACAGAAATTGCGTCGGAATTGAATACAACAGTCACCATGCCGACTTCTCTCCGGGAGAGTAATGCTTCTAATTGTCTGGTCTGTGATTCTTACCTGAGATTCCAGTAACAGATTCCGGTGGACATGGAATGGTTTAATGTAACCTATGGACCTTCAACTTGACGATGAATCACAAAAATTGAGTCGTAATTGAATACAACAGGCACCATGCCGACTTCTGTCCGGGAGAGTTATGCTTCTAACTGTCTGTGATTTGATTCTTTCCGGAGATTCCAGTAAGAGATTCCGATAGACATGGGAAGGATTACTGTAAACCTGTGGACCTTCAACTTGACGATGAAACACAGAAATTGCGGTGGAATTGAATACAACAGGAACCATGCCGATGTATCTCCAGGAGAGTAATGCTTCGTACTGTCTGTGCTTTGATTCTTTCCTGGGATTCCAGTAATAGGTTCCGATGGACATGGGAAGGTTTACTGTAACCTGTGGACCTTCAACTTGACGATGAGACACAAAAATTGCGTCGGAATTGAATACAACCGGCACCATGCCGACTTCTGTCCGGGAGAGTAATGCTTCTAACTGTCTGTGCTTGGATTCCTTCCGGGGATACCAGTAATAGATTCCGATGGACATGGGAAGGCTTACTGTAACCTGTGGACCTTCAACGTGAAGATGAAACACAGAAATTGCGTCGGAATTGATTACAACAGTCACCATGCCGACTTCTCTCCGGGAGAGTAATGCTTCTAACTGACTGGTCTTTGATTCTTACCTGAGATTCCAGTAACAGATTCCGGTGGACATGGGATGGTTTAATGTAACCTATGGACCTTCAACTTGACGATGAATCACAAAAATTGAGTCGGAATTGAATACAACAGGCACCATGCCGACTTCTGTCCGGGAGAGTAATGCATCTAACTGTCTGTGTTTTGATTCTTTCCTGGGATTCCATTAATAATTTCCGATGGACATGGGAAGGTTTACTGTAACCTGTGGACCCTCGACGTGACGATGAAACACAGAAATTGCGTCGGAATTGAATACAACAGGCACCATGCCGACTTCTGTCCGGAAGAGTAATGCTTCTAACTGTCTGTGCTTGGATTCTTTCCTGGGATACCAGTAATAGATTCCGATGGACATGGGAAGGTTTACTGTAACCTGTGGACCTTCAACGTGAAGATGAAACACAGAAATTGCGTCGGAATTGAATACAACAGTCACCATGCCGACTTCTCTCCGGGAGAGTAATGCTTCTAACTGTCTGGTCTGTGATTCTTACCTGAGATTCCAGTAATAGATTCCGGTGGACATGGGATGGTTTAATGTTACCTTTGGACCTTCAACTTGACGATGAATCACAAAAATTGAGTCGGAATTGAATACAACAGGCACCATGCCGACTTCTGTCCGGGAGAGTTATGCTTCTAACTGTCTGTGATTTGATTCTTCCCTGAGATTCCAATAAGAGATTCCGATAGACATGGGAAGGATTACTGTAAACCTGCGGACCTTCAACTTGACGATGAAACACAGAAATTGCGGTGGAATTGAATACAACAGGAACCATGCCGATTTATCTCCGGGAGAGTAATGCTTCGTACTGTCTGTGATTTGATTCTTTCCTGGGATTCCAGTAATAGGTTGCGATGGACATGGTAGGGTATACTGTAACCTGTGGACCTTCAACTTGACGATGAAACATAGAAATTGCGTCGGAATTGAATACAACAGGCACCATGCCGACTTCTGTCCGGGAGAGTAATCCTTCTGACTGTAAGTGCTTTGATTCTTTCCTGGGATTCCAGAATAGATGCCGATGGACATGGGAAGGTTTACTGTAACCTGTGGACCTTCAACTTGACGATGAATCACAGAAATTGGGTCGGAATTGAATACAACAGGAACCATTCCGACTTCTGTCCGGGAGAGAAATGCTTCTAAATGTCTGTGCTTTTGATTCTTTCCTGGGATTCCATTAATAATTTCCGATGGACATGGGTACGTTTTCTGTAACCTGTGAACCTTCAACGTGACGGTGAAACACAGAAATTGCGTCGGAATTGAATACAACAGGCACCATGCCGTCTTCTGTCCGGGAGAGTAATGCTTCTACCTGTCTGTGCTTTGATATTTACCAGGGATTCCAGTAACAGATTCCGGTGGACATGGGATGGTTTAATGTAACCTGTGGACCTTGAAGTTGACGATGAGCCACAAAAATTGAGTCGGAATTGAATACAACAGGCACCATGCCGACTTCTGTCCGGGAGAGTAATGCTTCTAACTGTCTGTGCTTTGATTCTTTCCTGGGATTCCAGTAATAGATTCCGATGGACATGGGAAGGTTTGCTATAACCTGTGGACCTTAAACTTGACGATGAAACACAGAAATTGCGTCGGAATTGAATACAACAGGCACAATGCCGACTTCTGTCCGGGAGAGTAACGCTTCTAAATGTCTGTGCTTTGATTCTTTCCTGGGATTCCAGTAATTGATTCCGATAGCCATGGGAAGGCCCACTTTAACCTGTGGACCTTCAACTTGACGATGAAACACAGAAATTGCGTCGAAATTGAATACAACAGGCACCATGCCGACTTCTCTCCAAAAGAGTAATGCTTCGTACTGTCTATGCTTTGATTCTTTCCTGGGATTCCAGTAATAGATTCCGATGGACATGGGAATAATTACTGTTACCTGTGGACCTTCAACTTTACGATGACACACAGAAATTGCGTCGGAATTGAATACAACAGGCACCATGCCGACTTCTGTCCGGGAGAGTAATGCTTCTAACTGTAAGTGCTTTGATTCCTTCCTGGGATTCCAAAATAGATGCCGATGGACATGGGAAGGTTTTCTGTAACCTGTGGACCTTCAACATGACGATGAAACACAGAAATTGCGTTGGAATTGAATACAACAGGAACCATGCCGACTTCTGTCCGGGAGAGTAATGCTTCTAACTGTCTGTGCTTGGATTCCTTCCGGGGAGGCCAGTAATAGATTCCGATGGACATGGGAAGCTTTACTGTAACCTGTGGACCTTCAACGTGAAGATGAAACACAGAAATTGCGTCGGAATTGAATACAACAGGCACCATGCCGACTTCTGTCCGGGAGAGTAATGCATCTAACTGTCTGTGCTTTGATTCTTTCCTGGGATTCCATTAATAATTTCCGATGGACATGGGAAGGTTTACTGTAACCTGTGGACCCTCAACGTGACGATGAAACACAGAAATTGCGTCGGAATTAAATACAACTGGCACCATGCCGACTTCTGTCCGGGAGAGTAATGCTTCTAACTGTCTGTGCTTGGATTCTTTCCTGGGATACCAGTAATAGATTCAGATGGACATGGGAAGGTTTACTGTAACCTGTAGACCTTCAACGTGAAGATGAAACACAGAAATTGCGTCGGAATTGAATACAACAGTCACCATGCCGACTTCTCTCCGGGAGAGTAATGCTTCTAACTGTCTGGTCTGTGATTCTTACCTGAGATTCCAGTAACAGATTCCGGTGGACATGCGATGGTTTAATGTAACCTATGGACCTTCAACTTCACGATGAATCACAAAAATTGAGTCGTAATTGAATACAACAGGCACCATGCCGTCTTCTGTCCGGGAGAGTTATGCTTCTAACTGTCTGTAATTTGATTCTTTCCTGAGATTCCAGTAAGAGATTCCGATAGACATGGGAAGGATTACTGTAAACCTGTGGACCTTCAACTTGACGATGAAACACAGAAATTGCGGTGGAATTGAATACAACAGGAACCATGCCGATGTATCTCCAGGAGAGTAATGCTTCGTACTGTCTGTGCTTTGATTCTTTCCTGGGATTCCAGTAATAGGTTCCGATGGACATGGGAAGGTTTACTGTAACCTGTGGACCTTCAACTTGACGATGAGACACAAAAATTGCGTCGGAATTGAATACAACAGGCACCATGCCGACTTCTGTCCGGGAGAGTAATGCTTCTAACTGTCTGTGCTTGGATTCCTTCCGGGGATACCAGTAATAGATTCCGATGGACATTGGAAGGCTTACTGTAACCTGTGGACCTGCAACGTGAAGATGAAACACAGAAATTGCGTCGGAATTGATTACAACAGTCACCATGCCGACTTCTCTCCGGGAGAGTAATGCTTCTAACTGACTGGTCTTTGATTCTTACCTGAGATTCCAGTAACAGATTCCGGTGGACATGGGATGGTTTAATGTAACCTATGGACCTTCAACTTGACGATGAATCACAAAAATTGAGTCGGAATTGAATACAACAGGCACCATGCCGACTTCTGTCCGGGAGAGTAATGCATCTAGCTGTCTGTGTTTTGATTCTTTCCTGGGATTCCATTAATAATTTCCGATGGACATGGGAAGGTTTACTGTAACCTGTGGACCCTCGACGTGACGATGAAACACAGAAATTGCGTCGGATTTGAATACAACAGGCACCATGCCGACTTCTGTCCGGAAGAGTAATGCTTCTAACTGTCTGTGCTTGGATTCTTTCCTGGGATACCAGTAATAGATTCCGATGGACATGGGAAGGTTTACTGTAACCTGTGGACCTTCAACGTGAAGATGAAACACAGAAATTGCGTCGGAATTGAATACAACAGTCACCATGCCGACTTCTCTCCGGGAGAGTAATGCTTCTAACTGTCTGGTCTGTGATTCTTACCTGAGATTCCAGTAACAGATTCCGGTGGACATGGGATGGTTTAATGTTACCTTTGGACCTTCAACTTGACGATGAATCACAAAAATTGAGTCGGAATTGAATACAACAGGCACCATGCCGACTTCTGTCCGGGAGAGTTATACTTCTAACTGTCTGTGATTTGATTCTTCCCTGAGATTCCAATAAGAGATTCCGATAGACATGGGAAGGATTACTGTAAACCTGCGGACCTTCAACTTGACGATGAAACACAGAAATTGCGGTGGAATTGAATACAACAAGAACCATGCCGATTTATCTCCGGGAGAGTAATGCTTCGTACTGTCTGTGATTTGATTCTTTCCTTGGATTCCAGTAATAGGTTCCGATGGACATGGTAGGGTATACTGTAACCTGTGGACCTTCAACTTGACGATGAAACACAGAAATTGCGTCGGAATTGAATACAACAGGCACCATGCCGACTTCTGTCCGGGAGAGTAATGCTTCTGACTGTAAGTGCTTTGATTCTTTCCTGGGATTCCAGAATAGATGCCGATGGACATGGGAAGGTTTACTGCAACCTGTGGACCTTCAACTTGACGATGAATCACAGAAATTGGGTCGGAATTGAATACAACAGGAACCATTCCGACTTCTGTCCGGGAGAGAAATGCTTCTAAATGTCTGTGTTTTGATTCTTTCCTGGGATTCCATTAATAATTTCCGATGGACATGGGTACGTTTTCTGTAACCTGTGAACCTTCAACGTGACGGTGAAACACAGAAATTACGTCGGAATTGAATACAACAGGCACCATGCCGACTTCTGTCCAGGAGAGTAATGCTTCTAACTGTCGGTGCTTGGATTCTTTCCTGGGATACCAGTAATAAATTCCGATGGACATGGGAAGGTTTACTGTAACCTGTGGACCTTCAACGTGAAGATGAAACACAGACATTGCGTCGGAATTGAATACAACAGTCACCATGGCGACTTCTCTCCGGGAGAGGAATGCTTCTAACTGTCTGTGCATTGATTCTTTCCTGGGATTCCAGTAATAGATTCCGATGGACATGGGAAGGTTTGCTATAACCTGTGGACCTTAAACTTGACAATGAAACACAGAAATTGCGTCGAAATTGAATACAACAGGCACCATGCACACTTCTGTCCGGGAGAGTAATGCTTCTAAATGTATGTGCTTTGATTTTTCCTGAGATTCCAGTAATAGATTCCGATAGACATGGGAAGGTTTACTTTAACCTGTGTACCTTCAACTTGATGATGAAATACAGAAATTGAGTCGAAATTAAATACAACAAGCACCATGCCGACTTCTCTCCAAAAGAGTAATGCTTCGTACTGTCTATGCTTTGATTCTTTCCTGGGCTTCCAGTAATAGAGTCCGATGGACATGTTAAGAGTTACTGTAACCTGTGGACCTTCAACTTGACGATGAAACACAGAAATTGCGTCGGAATTGAATACAACAGGACCATGCCGACTTCTGTCCGGGAGAGTAATGCTTCTAATTGTAAGTGCTTTGTTTCTTTCCTGGGATTCCAGAATAGATGCCGATGGACATGGGAAGGTTTACTGTAACCTGTGGATCTTCATCTTGACGATGAAACACAGAAATTGAGTCGGAATATAATACAACAGGCACCATGCCGACTTCCCTCCGGGAGAGTAATGCTTCTAATTGTCTGTGCTTTTATTCTTTCCAGGGATTCCAGTTATAGATTCCGATGGACTTGGGAAGGTTTACTGTAACCTGTGGACCTTAAACTTTACGATGAAACACAGAAATTGCTTGGGAACCTAATACAACAGGCACCATGCCGACATCTCTCCGGGTGAGTAAGGCTTCTCAATGTCTGTGCCTTGATTCTTTCCTGGGAATCCAGAAATAGATTCCGATGGACATGGGAAGGTTTTCTGTAACCTGTGGACCTTCAACTTGACGATGAAACACAGAAAATGAGTCGGAATTGAATACAACAGTCACCATGGCGACTTCTCTCCGGGAGAGTAATGCTTCTAACAGTCTGTGCTTTGATTCTTTCATGGGATTCCAGTAATAGTTTCCGATGGACATGGGAAGAGTTACTGTAACCTGTGGACCTTCAACTTGACGATGAAACACAGAAATTGCGTCGGAATTGAATACAACAGGCACCATGCCGACTTCTGTCCGGGAGAGTAATGCTTCTAACTGTAAGTGCTTTGATTCTTTCCTGGGATTCCAGAATAGATGCCGATGGACATGGGAAGTTTTACTGTAACCTGTGGATCTTCATCTTGACGATGAAACACAGAAAATGAGACGGAATTGAATACAACAGGCACCTTGCCGCCTTCTGTCCGGGAGAGTAGTGCTTCTAACGGTCTGTGATTTGTTTCATTCCTGGGATTTCAGAAATAGAATCCGATAGACATGGGAAGGTTTACTGTAACCTGTGGACCTTCAACTTGACGATGAAACACAAAAATTGCGTCGGAATTGAATACAACAGGCACCATGACGACTTCTGTTCGGGAGAGCTATGCGTCTAACTGTCTGTGATTTGATTCTTTCGGGGGGTTCCAGTAATAGATGCCGATGGACATGGGAAGGTTTACTGTAACCTGTGGATCTTCATCTTGACGATGAAACACAGAAATTAAGTCGGAGTATGATACAACAGGAACCATGCCGACTTCTCTCCGGGAGAGTAATGCTTCTAATTGTCTGTGCTTTGATTCTTTCCTGGGATTCCAGTAATAGATTCCGATGGACATGGGAAGGTTTACTGTAACCTGTGGACCTTCAACTTTACGATGGAACACAGAAATGGCTTGGGAACCTAATACAACAGGCACCATGCCGACATCTCCCCATGAGAGTAAGGCTTCTAAATGTCTGTGCTTTGATTCTCTCCTGGGAATCCAGAAATAGATTCCGATGGACATGGGAAGGTTTACTGTAACCTGTGGACCTTCAACTTGACGATGAAACACAGAAAATGAGTCGGAATTAAATACAACAGGCACCATGCCGCCTTCTGTCCGGGAGAGTAATGGTTCTACATTTCTGTGATTTGTTTCTTTCCTGGGATTCCAGTAATAGAATCCGATGTACATGGGAAGGTTTACTGTAACCTGTAACCTTCAACTTGACGATGAATCACAGAAATTGCGTCGGAAATGAATACAAGAGGCACCATGCCCACTTCTGTCCGGGAGAGTATTGCTTCTAACTGTCTGTGCTTTGATTCTTTCCTGGGATTCCAGTAATAGATTCCGATGGACATGGGAAGGTTTACTGTAACCTGTGGACCTTCAACTTGACGATGAAACACAGATATTGCGTCGGAATTGAATACAACAGTCACCATGCCGGCTTCTCTCCGGGAGAGTAATGCTTCTAACTGTCTGTGCTTTGATTCTTTCCTGGGACCCCAGTAATTGATTCCGATGGACATGGGAAGGTCTAATGTAAACTGTGGACCTTCAACTTGACGATGGAAAACAGAAATTGCGTCGGAATTGAATACAACAGGAACCATGCCGACTTCTCTCCGGGAGAGTAATGCTTCTAATTGTCTGTGCTTTGATTCTTTCCTGGGACTCCAGTAATAGATTCCGATGGACATGGGAAGGTTTACTGTAAACTGTGGACCTTCAACTTGACGATGAAAAACAGAAATTTCGGCGGAATTGAATACAACAGGCACCATGCCGACTTCACTCCGGGAGAGTAATGCTTCTAACTGTCTGTGCTTTGATAGTTACCAGGGATTCCAGTAACAGATTCCGGTGGACATGGGATGGTTTAATGTAACCTGTGGACCTTCAAGTTGACGATGAAACACAAAAATTGAGTCGGAATTGAATACAACAGGCACCATGCCGACTTCTGTCCGGGAGAGTAATGCTTCTAACTGTCTGTGCTTTGATTCTTTCCTGGGATTCCAGTAATAGATTCCGATGGACATGGGAAGGTTTGCTATAACCTGTGGACCTTAAACCTGACGATGAAACACAGAAATTGCGTCGGAATTGAATGCAACAGGCACCATTGCGACTTCTGTCCGGGACAGTAATGCTTCTAATTGTCTGTGCTTTGATTCTTTCCTGGGATTCCAGTAGTAGATTCCGATAGACATGGGAAGGTTTACTTTAACCTGTGGACCTTCAACTTGACGATGAAACACAGAAATTGCGTCGAAATTGAATACAACAGGCACCATGCCGACTTCTCTCCAAAAGAGTAATGCTTCGTACTGTCTATGCTTTGATTCTTTCCTGGGATTCCAGTAATAGATTCCGGTGGACATTGGAAGAGCTACTGTTACCTGTGGACCTTCAACTTGACGATGAAACACAGAAATTGCGTCGGAATTGAATACAACAGGCACCATGCCGACTTCTGTCCGGGAGAGTAATGCTTCTAACTGTAAGTGCTTTGATTCTTTCCTGGGATTCCAGAATAGATGCCGATGGACATGGGAAGGTTTACTGTAACCTGTGGATCTTCATCTTGACGATGAAACACAGAAAATGAGTCGGAATTGAATACAACAGGCACCATGCCGCCTTCTGTCCGGGAGAGTAATGCTTCTAACGGTCTGTGATTTGTTTCATTCCTGGGATTCCAGAAATAGAATCCGATAGACATGGGAAGGTTTACTGTAACCTGTGGGCTTTCAACGTGACGTAGAAACACGGAAATTGCGTCGGCATTGTATACAACAGGCACCGTGCCGACTTCTCTCCGGGAGACTAATGCTTGTAACTGTTTGTGCATTGATTCTTTCCTGGGATTCCAGTAATAGATTCCGATTAACATGGGAAGATTTACTATAACCTGTGGACCTTAAACTTGACGATGAAACACAGAAATTGCGTCGAAATTGAATACAACAGGCACCATGCCGAGTTCTCTCCAAAAGAGTAATGCTTCTTACTGTCTATGCTTTGATTCTTTCCTGGGATTCCAGTAATAGATTCCGATGGACATGGGAAGAGTTACTGTAACCTGTGGACCTTCAACTTGACGATGAAACACAGAAATTGCGTCGGAATTGAATACAACAGGCACCAGGCCGACTTCTGTTCGGGAGAATACTGCTTCGTACTGTCTGTGCTTTGATTCTTTCCAGGGTATCCAGTAATAACTTCCGATAGATATGGGAGGGATTACTGTAACCTGTGGACCTTCAACTTGAGGATGAAACACAAAAATTGCGTCGGAATTGAATACAACAGGCACCATGCCGACTTCTGTCCGAGAGAGTAATGCTTCTAACTGTCTGTGCTCGGATTCTTTCCTGGGATTCCAGTAATAGATTCCGATGGACATGGGAAGGTTTACTGTAACCTGTGGACCTTCAATATGACGATGAAACACAAAAATTGCGTCGGAATTGAATACAACAGGCACCATGACGACTTCTGTTCGGGAGAGCTATGCGTCTAACTGTCTGTGATTTGATTCTTTCGGGGGGTTCCAGTAATAGATGCCGATGGACATGGGAAGGTTTACTGTAACCTGTGGATCTTCACCTTGACGATGAAACACAGAAATTAAGTCGGAGTATAATAAAACAGGCACCATGCCGACTTCTCTCCGGGAGAGTAATGCTTCTAATTGACTGTGCTTTGATTCTTTCCAGGGATTCCAGTAATAGATTCCGATGGACATGGGATGGTTTACTGTAACCTGTGGACCTTCAATTTGACGATGAAACACAGAAAATGAGTCGGAATTGAATACAACAGGCACCATGCCGCCTTCTGTCCGGGAGAGTAATGCTTCTAACGGTCTGTGATTTACTCTTTCCTGGGATTCCAGTAATAGAATCCGATGTACATGGGAAGGTTTACTGTAACCAGTTGACCTTCAACTTGTCGATGAAATACAGAAATTGCGTTGGAATCGAATACAACAGGCAACATGCCGACTTCTCTCCGGGAGAGTAATGCTTCTAAATGTCTGTGCTTTGATTCTTTACTGGGATTCCAGAAATAAATTCCGATGGACATGGGATGGTTTACTGTAACCTGTGGCCTTTCAACGTGACGATGAAACACAGAAATCGCGTCGGTATTGAATACAACAGGCACCATGCCGACTTCTCTCCGGGAGAGTAATGCTTCTAACTGTCTGTGCTTTGAATCTTTCCTGGGATTCCAGTAATAGTTTCCGATGGACATGGGAAGATTTACTGTAACCTGTAACCTTCAACTTGACGATGAATCACAGAAATTGCGTCGGAAATGAATACAAGAGGCACCATGCCCACTTCTGTCCGGGAGAGTATTGCTTCTAACTGTCTGTGCTTTGATTCTTTCCTGGGACTCCAGTAATTGATTCCGATGGACATGGGAAGGTTTACTGTAAACTGTGGACCTTCAACTTGACGATGAAAAACAGAAATTGCGTCGGAATTGAATACAAAAGGCACCATGCCGTCTTCTCTCCGGGAGAGTAATGCTTCTAACTGTCTGTGCTTTGATTCTTTCCTGGGACTCCAGTAATGGATTCCGATGGACATGGGAAGGTTTACTGTAAACTGTGGACCTTCAACTTGACGATGAAACACAGAAATTGCGTCGGAATTGAATACAACAGGCAACATGCCGACTTCTGTTCAGGAGAGTAATGCTTCGTACTGTCTGTGCTTTGATTCTTTCCAGGGATTCCAGTAATAACTTCCGTTAGACATGGGAGGGTTTACTGCACCCTGTGGACCTTCAACTTGAGGATGAAACACAGAAATTGCGTCGGAATTGAATACAACAGGCACCATGCCGACTTCTGTCCGAGAGAGTAATGCTTCTAACTGTCTGTGCTTGGATTCTTTCCTGGGATTCCAGTAATAGATTCCGATGGACATGGGAAGGTTTACCGTAACCTGTGGACCTTCAGCTTGACGATGAAACACAAAAATTGCGTCGGAATTGAATACAACAGGCACCATGGCGACTTCTGTCCGGGAGAGTTATGCGTCTAACTGTCTGTGATTTGATTCTTTCCTGGGATTCCAGTAATAGATGCCGATGGACATGGGAAGGATTACTGTAACCTGTGGATCTTCATCTTGACGATGAAACACAGAAATTAAGTCGGAATATAATACAACAGGTACCATGCCGACTTCTCTCCGGGAGAATAATGCTTCTAACTGTCTGTGCATTGATTCTTTCCTGGGATTCCAGTAATAGATTCCAATGGACATGGGATGATTTACTATAACCTGTGGACCTTCAACTTGACGATGAATCACAGAAATTACGTCGGAAATGAATACAAGAGGCACCAGGCCCACTTCTGTCCGGGAGAGTATTGCTTCTAACTGTCTGTGCTTAGATTCTTTCCTGGGATTCCAGTAATAGATTCCGATGGACATGGGATGGTTTACTGTAACCTGTGGACCTTCAACTTGACGATGAAACACAGATATTGCGTCGGAATTGAATACAACAGTCACTATGCCGACTTCTGTCCGTGAGAGTAATGCTTCTAACTGTCTGTGCTTTGATTCTTTCCTGGGACCCAGTAATTGATTCCGATGGACATGGGACGGTTTACTGTAAACTGTGGACCTTTAACTTGACGATGAAAAACAGAAATTGCGTCGGAATTGAATACAAAAGGCACCATGCCGACTTAACTGCGGGAGAGTAATGCTTCTAACTGTCTGTGCTTTGATATTTACCAGGGATTCCAGTAACAGATTCCGGTGGACATGGGATGGTTAAATGTAACCTGTGGACCTTCAAGTTGACGATGAAACACAAAAATTGAGTCGGAATTGAATACAACAGGCACCATGCCGACTTCTGTCTGGGAGAGTAATGCTTCTAACTGTCTGTGCTTTGATTCTTTCCTGGGATTCCAGTAATAGATTCCGATGGACATGGGAAGGTTTGCTGTAACCTGTGGACCTTAAACTTGACGATGAAACACAGAAATTGCGTTGGAATTGAATACAACAGGCAACATGCCGACTTCTGTCCGGGAGAGTAATGCTTCTAAATGTCTGTGCTTTGTTTCTTTCCTGGGATTCCAGTAATAGATTCGGATAGACATGGGAAGGTTTACTTTAACCTGTGGACCTTCATCTTGACGATGAAACACAGAAATTGAGTCGGAATATAATACAACAGGCACCATGCCGACTTCCCTCCGGGAGAGTAATGCTTCTAATTGTCTGTGCTTTTATTCTTTCCAGGGATTCCAGTAATAGATTCCGATGGACTTGGGAAGGTTTACTGTAACCTGTGGACCTTAAACTTTACGATGAAACACAGAAATTGCTTGGGAACCTAATACAACAGGCACCATGCCGACATCTCTCCGGGTGAGTAAGGCTTCTAAATGTCTGTGCTTTGATTCTTTCCTGGGAATCCAGAAATAGATTCCGATGGACATGGGAAGGTTTTCTGTAACCTGTGGACCTTCAACTTGACGATGAAACACAGAAAATGAGTCGGAATTGAATACAACAGTCACCATGGCGACTTCTCTCCGGGAGAGTAATGCTTCTAACAGTCTGTGCTTTGATTCTTTCATGGGATTCCAGTAATAGATTCCGATGGACATGGGAAGAGTTACTGTAACCTGTGGACCTTCAACTTGTCGATGAAACACAGAAATTGCGTCGGAATTGAATACAACAGGCACCATGCCGACTTCTGTCCGGGAGAGTAATGCTTCTAACTGTAAGTGCTTTGATTCTTTCCTGGGATTCCAGAATAGATGCCGATGGACATGGGAAGTTTTACTGTAACCTGTGGATCTTCATCTTGACGATGAAACACAGAAAATGAGACGGAATTGAATACAACAGGCACCTTGCCGCCTTCTGTCCGGGAGAGTAGTGCTTCTAACGGTCTGTGATTTGTTTCATTCCTGGGATTCCAGAAATAGAATCCGATAGACATGGGAAGGTTTACTGTAACCTGTGGACCTTCAACTTGACGATGAAACACAAAAATTGCGTCGGAATTGAATACAACAGGCACCATGACGACTTCTGTTCGGGAGAGCTATGCGTCTAACTGTCTGTGATTTGATTCTTTCGGGGGGTTCCAGTAATAGATGCCGATGGACATGGGAAGGTTTACTGTAACCTGTGGATCTTCATCTTGATGATGAAACACAGAAATTAAGTCGGAGTATGATACAACAGGCACCATGCCGACTTCTCTCCGGGAGAGTAATGCTTCTAATTGTCTGTGCTTTGATTCTTTCCTGGGATTCCAGTAATAGATTCCGATGGACATGGGAAGGTTTACTGTAACCTGTGGATCTTCAACTTTACGATGGAACACAGAAATGGCTTGGGAACCTAATACAACAGGCACCATGCCGACATCTCCCCATGAGAGTAAGGCTTCTAAATGTCTGTGCTTTGATTCTCTCCTGGGAATCCAGAAATAGATTCCGATGGACATGGGAAGGCTTACTGTAACCTGTGGACCTTCAACTTGACGATGAAACACAGAAAATGAGTCGGAATTGAATACAACAGGCACCATGCCGCCTTCTGTCCGGGAGAGTAATGGTTCTACATTTCTGTGATTTGTTTCTTTCCTGGGATTCCAGTAATAGAATCCGATGTACATGGGAAGGTTTACTGTAACCTGTAACCTTCAACTTGACGATGAATCACAGAAATTGCGTCGGAAATGAATACAAGAGGCACCATGCCCACTTCTGTCCGGGAGAGTATTGCTTCTAACTGTCTGTGCTTTGATTCTTTCCTGGGATTCCAGTAATAGATTCCGATGGACATGGGAAGGTTTACTGTAACCTGTGGACCTTCAACTTGACGATGAAACACAGATATTGCGTCGGAATTGAATACAACAGTCACCATGCCGGCTTCTCTCCGGGAGAGTAATGCTTCTAACTGTCTGTGCTTTGATTCTTTCCTGGGACTCCAGTAATTGATTCCGATGGACATGGGAAGGTCTAATGTAAACTGTGGACCTTCAACTTGACGATGGAAAACAGAAATTGCGTCGGAATTGAATACAACAGGAACCATGCCGACTTCTCTCCGGGAGAGTAATGCTTCTAACTGTCTGTGCTTTGATTCTTTCCTGGGACTCCAGTAATAGATTCCGATGGACATGGGAAGGTTTACTGTAAACTGTGGACCTTCAACTTGACGATGAAAAACAGAAATTTCGGCGGAATTGAATACAACAGGCACCATGCCGACTTCACTCCGGGAGAGTAATGCTTCTAACTGTCTGTGCTTTGATAGTTACCAGGGATTCCAGTAACAGATTCCGGTGGACAAGGGATGGTTTAATGTAACCTGTGGACCTTCAAGTTGACGATGAAACACAAAAATTGAGTCGGAATTGAATACAACAGGCACCATGCCGACTTCTGTCCGGGAGAGTAATGCTTCTAACTGTCTGTGCTTTGATTCTTTCCTGGGATTCCAGTAATAGATTCCGATGGACATGGGAAGGTTTGCTATAACCTGTGGACCTTAAACCTGACGATGAAACACAGAAATTGCGTCGGAATTGAATGCAACAGGCACCATTGCGACTTCTGTCCGGGACAGTAATGCTTCTAATTGTCTGTGCTTTGATTCTTTCCTGGGATTCCAGTAGTAGATTCCGATAGACATGGGAAGGTTTACTTTAACCTGTGGACCTTCAACTTGACGATGAAACACAGAAATTGCGTCGAAATTGAATACAACAGGCACCATGCCGACTTCTCTCCAAAAGAGTAATGCTTCGTACTGTCTATGCTTTGATTCTTTCCTGGGATTCCAGTAATAGATTCCGGTGGACATGGGAAGAGCTACTGTTACCTGTGGACCTTCAACTTGACGATGAAACACAGAAATTGCGTTGGAATTGAATACAACAGGCACCATGCCGACTTCTGTCTGGGAGAGTAATGCTTCTAACTGTAAGTGCTTTGGTTCCTTGGTGGGATTCCAGAATAGATGCCGATGGACATGGGAAGGTTTTCTGTAACCTGTGGACCTTCAACTCGACGATGAGACACAGAAATTGAGTCGGAATATAATACAACAGGCACCATGCCGACTTCTCTCCGGGAGAGTAATGCTTCTAATTGTCTGTGCTTTTATTCTTTCCAGGGATTCCAGTAATAGATTCCGATGGACATGGGAAGGTTTACTGTAACCTGTGGACCTTCAACTTGACGATGAAACACAGAAAATGAGTCGTAATTGAATACAACAGTCACCATTGCGACTTCTCTCCGGGAGAGTAATGCTTCTAACTGTCTGTGCTTTGATTCTTTCCTGGGATTCCAGTAATAGATTCCGATGGACTTGGGAATATTTGCTATAACCTGTGGACCTTAAACTTGACGATGAAACACAGAAATTGCGTCGGAATTGATTACAACAGGCACCATGCCGACTTCTGTCCGGGAGAGTAATGCTTCTAAATGTATGTGCTTTGATTTTTCCTGGGATTCCAGTAATAGATTCCGATAGACATGGGAAGGTTTACTTTAACCTGTGGACCTTCAACTTGACGTTGAAACACAGAAATTGAGTCGAAATTGAATACAACAGGCACCATGCCGACTTCTCTCCAAAAGAGTAATGCTTCGTACTGTCTATGCTTTGATTCTTTCCTGGGATTCCAGTAATAGATTCCGGTGGACATGGGAAGAGCTACTGTTACCTGTGGACCTTCAACTTGACGATGAAACACAGAAATTGCGTTGGAATTGAATACAACAGGCACCATGCCGACTTCTGTCTGGGAGAGTAATGCTTCTAACTGTAAGTGCTTTGGTTCCTTGGTGGGATTCCAGAATAGATGCCGATGGACATGGGAAGGTTTTCTGTAACCTGTGGACCTTCAACTCGACGATGAGACACAGAAATTGAGTCGGAATATAATACAACAGGCACCATGCCGACTTCTCTCCGGGAGAGTAATGCTTCTAATTGTCTGTGCTTTTATTCTTTCCAGGGATTCCAGTAATAGATTCCGATGGACTTGGGAAGGTTTACTGTAACCTGTGGACCTTAAACTTTACGATGAAACACAGAAATTGCTTGGGAACCTAATACAACAGGCACCATGCCGACATCTCTCCGGGTGAGTAAGGCTTCTAAATGTCTGTGCTTTGATTCTTTCCTGGGAATCTAGAAATAGATTCCGATGGACATGGGAAGGTTTACTGTAACCTGTGGACCTTCAACTTGACGATGAAACACAGAAATTGCGTCGGAATTGAATACAACAGGCACCAGGCCGACTTCTGTTCGGGAGAGTACTGCTTCGTACTGTCTGTGCTTTGATTCTTTCCAGGGTATCCAGTAATAACTTCCGATAGATATGGGAGGGATTACTGTAACCTGTGGACCTTCAACTTGACGATGAAACACAGAAATTGCGTCGGAATTGAATACAACAGGCACCATGCCGACTTCTGTCCGGGAGAGTAATGCTTCTAACTGTAAGTGCTTTGATTCTTTCCTGGGATTCCAGAATAGATGCCGATGGACATGGGAAGGTTTACTGTAACCTGTGGATCTTCATCTTGACGATGAAACACAGAAAATGAGTCGGAATTGAATACAACAGGCACCTTGCCGCCTTCTGTCCGGGAGAGTAATGCTTCTAACGGTCTGTGATTTGTTTCATTCCTGGGATTCCAGAAATAGAATCCGATAGACATGGGAAGGTTTTCTGTAACCTGTGGGCTTTCAACGTGACGTAGAAACACGGAAATTGCGTCGGCATTGTATACAACAGGCACCGTGCCGACTTCTCTCCGGGAGACTAATGCTTGTAACTGTTTGTGCATTGATTCTTTCCTGGGATTCCAGTAATAGATTCCGATTAACATGGGAAGATTTACTATAACCTGTGGACCTTAAACTTGACGATGAAACACAGAAATTGCGTCGAAATTGAATACAACAGGCACCATGCCGAGTTCTCTCCAAAAGAGTAATGCTTCTTACTGTCTATGCTTTGATTCTTTCCTGGGATTCCAGTAATAGATTCCGATGGACATGGGAAGAGTTACTGTAACCTGTGGACCTTCAACTTGACGATGAAACACAGAAATTGCGTCGGAATTGAATACAACAGGCACCAGGCCGACTTCTGTTCGGGAGAGTACTGCTTCGTACTGTCTGTGCTTTGATTCTTTCCAGGGTATCCAGTAATAACTTCCGATAGATATGGGAGGGATTACTGTAACCTGTGGACCTTCAACTTGAGGATGAAACACAGAAATTGCGTCGGAATTGAATACAACAGGCACCATGCCGACTTCTGTCCGAGAGAGTAATGCTTCTAACTGTCTGTGCTCGGATTCTTTCCTGGGATTCCAGTAATAGATTCCGATGGACATGGGAAGGTTTACTGTAACCTGTGGACCTTCAATATGACGATGAAACACAAAAATTGCGTCGGAATTGAATACAACAGGCACCATGACGACTTCTGTTCGGGAGAGCTATGCGTCTAACTGTCTGTGATTTGATTCTTTCGGGGGGTTCCAGTAATAGATGCCGATGGACATGGGAAGGTTTACTGTAACCTGTGGATCTTCACCTTGACGATGAAACACAGAAATTAAGTCGGAGTATAATACAACAGGCACCATGCCGACTTCTCTCCGGGAGAGTAATGCTTCTAATTGACTGTGCTTTGATTCTTTCCAGGGATTCCAGTAATAGATTCCGATGGACATGGGAAGGTTTACTGTAACCTGTGGACCTTCAATTTGACGATGAAACACAGAAAATGAGTCGGAATTGAATACAACAGGCACCATGCCGCCTTCTGTCCGGGAGAGTAATGCTTCTAACGGTCTGTGATTTGTTTCTTTCCTGGGATTCCAGTAATAGAATCCGATGTACATGGGAAGGTTTACTGTAACCAGTTGACCTTCAACTTGTCGATGAAACACAGAAATTGCGTTGGAATCGAATACAACAGGCAACATGCCGACTTCTCTCCGGGAGAGTAATGCTTCTAAATGTCTGTGCTTTGATTCTTTACTGGGATTCCAGAAATAAATTCCGATGGACATGGGAAGGTTTACTGTAACCTGTGGCCTATCAACGTGACGATGAAACACAGAAATCGCGTCGGTATTGAATACAACAGGCACCATGCCGACTTCTCTCCGGGAGAGTAATGCTTCTAACTGTCTGTGCTTTGAATCTTTCCTGGGATTCCAGTAATAGATTCCGATGGACATGGGAAGATTTACTGTAACCTGTAACGTTCAACTTGACGATGAATCACAGAAATTGCGTCGGAAATGAATACAAGAGGCACCATGCCCACTTCTGTCCGGGAGAGTATTGCTTCTAACTGTCTGTGCTTTGATTCTTTCCTGGGACTCCAGTAATTGATTCCGATGGACATGGGAAGGTTTACTGTAAACTGTGGACCTTCAACTTGACGATGAAACACAGATATTGCGTCGGAATTGAATACAACAGTCACCATGCCGGCTTCTCTCCGGGAGAGTAATGCTTCTAACTGTCTGTGCTTTGATTCTTTCCTGGGACTCCAGTAATTGATTCCGATGGACATGGGAAGGTCTAATGTAAACTGTGGACCTTCAACTTGACGATGGAAAACAGAAATTGCGTCGGAATTGAATACAACAGGACCCATGCCGACTTCTCTCCGGGAGAGTAATGCTTCTAACTGTCTGTGCTTTGATTCTTTCCTGGGACTCCAGTAATAGATTCCGATGGACATGGGAAGGTTTACTGTAAACTGTGGACCTTCAACTTGACGATGAAAAACAGAAATTTCGGCGGAATTGAATACAACAGGCACCATGCCGACTTCACTCCGGGAGAGTAATGCTTCTAACTGTCTGTGCTTTGATAGTTACCAGGGATTCCAGTAACAGATTCCGGTGGACATGGGATGGTTTAATGTAACCTGTGGACCTTCAAGTTGACGATGAAACACAAAAATTGAGTCGGAATTGAATACAACAGGCACCATGCCGTCTTCTCTCCGGGAGAGTAATGCTTCTAACTGTCTGTGCTTTGATTCTTTCCTGGGACTCCAGTAATGGATTCCGATGGACATGGGAAGGTTTACTGTAAACTGTGGACCTTCAACTTGACGATGAAACACAGAAATTGCGTCGGAAATGAATACAACAGGCAACATGCCGACTTCTGTTCAGGAGAGTAATGCTTCGTACTGTCTGTACTTTGATTCTTTCCAGGGATTCCAGTAATAACTTCCGTTAGACATGGGAGGGTTTACTGTACCCTGTGGACCTTCAACTTGAGGATGAAACACAGAAATTGCGTCGGAATTGAGTACAACAGGCTCCATGCCGACTTCTGTCCGAGAGAGTAATGCTTCTAACTGTCTGTGCTTGGATTCTTTCCTGGGATTCCAGTAATAGATTCCGATGGACATGGGAAGTTTTACCGTAACCTGTGGACCTTCAGCTTGACGATGAAACACAAAAATTGCGTCGGAATTGAATACAACAGGCACCATGGCGACTTCTGTCCGGGAGAGTTATGCGTCTAACTGTCTGTGATTTGATTCTTTCCTGGGATTCCAGTAATAGATGCCGATGGACATGGGAAGGATTACTGTAACCTGTGGATCTTCATCTTGACGATGAAACACAGAAATTAAGTCGGAATATAATACAACAGGTACCATGCCGACTTCTCTCCGGGAGAATAATGCTTCTAACTGTCTGTGCATTGATTCTTTCCTGGGATTCCAGTAATAGATTCCAATGGACATGGGATGATTTACTATAACCTGTGGACCTTCAACTTGACGATGAATCACAGAAATTACGTCGGAAATGAATACAAGAGGCACCAGGCCCACTTCTGTCCGGGAGAGTATTGCTTCTAACTGTCTGTGCTTTGATTCTTTCCTGGGATTCCAGTAATAGATTCCGATGGACATGGGATGGTTTACTGTAACCTGTGGACCTTCAACTTGACGATGAAACACAGATATTGCGTCGGAATTGAATACAACAGTCACCATGCCGACTTCTGTCCGTGAGAGTAATGCTTCTAACTGTCTGTGCTTTGATTCTTTCCTGGGACCCAGTAATTGATTCCGATGGACATGGGACGGTTTACTGTAAACTGTGGACCTTTAACTTGACGATGAAAAACAGAAATTGCGTCGGAATTGAATACAAAAGGCACCATGCCGACTTAACTGCGGGAGAGTAATGCTTCTAACTGTCTGTGCTTTGATATTTACCAGGGATTCCAGTAACAGATTCCGGTGGACATGGGATGGTTAAATGTAACCTGTGGACCTTCAAGTTGACGATGAAACACAAAAATTGAGTCGGAATTGAATACAACAGGCACCATGCCGACTTCTGTCTGGGAGAGTAATGCTTCTAACTGTCTGTGCTTTGATTCTTTCCTGGGATTCCAGTAATAGATTCCGATGGACATGGGAAGTTTTGCTGTAACCTGTGGACCTTAAACTTGACGATGAAACACAGAAATTGCGTTGGAATTGAATACAACAGGCACCATGCCGACTTCTGTCCGGGAGAGTAATGCTTCTAAATGTCTGTGCTTTGTTTCTTTCCTGGGATTCCAGTAATAGATTCGGATAGACATGGGAAGGTTTACTTTAACCTGTGGACCTTCATCTTGACGATGAAACACAGAAATTGCGTCGGAATTGAATACAACAGGAACCATGCCGACTTCTCTCCGGGAGAGTAATGCTTCTAACTGTCTGTGCTTTGATTCTTTCCTGGGACTCCAGTAATAGATTCCGATGGACATGGGAAGGTTTACTGTAAACTGTGGACCTTCAACTTGACGATGAAAAACAGAAATTTCGGCGGAATTGAATACAACAGGCACCATGCCGACTTCACTCCGGGAGAGTAATGCTTCTAACTGTCTGTGCTTTGATAGTTACCAGGGATTCCAGTAACAGATTCCGGTGGACATGGGATGGTTTAATGTAACCTGTGGACCTTCAAGTTGACGATGAAACACAAAAATTGAGTCGGAATTGAATACAACAGGCACCATGCCGACTTCTGTCCGGGAGAGTAATGCTTCTAACTGTCTGTGCTTTGATTCTTTCCTGGGATTCCAGTAATAGATTCCGATGGACATGGGAAGGTTTGCTATAACCTGTGGACCTTAAACCTGACGATGAAACACAGAAATTGCGTCGGAATTGAATGCAACAGGCACCATTGCGACTTCTGTCCGGGACAGTAATGCTTCTAATTGTCTGTGCTTTGATTCTTTCCTGGGATTCCAGTAATAGATTCCGGTGGACATGGGAAGAGCTACTGTTACCTGTGGACCTTCAACTTGACGATGAAACACAGATATTGCGTCGGAATTGAATACAACAGTCACCATGCCGACTTCTGTCCGTGAGAGTAATGCTTCTAACTGTCTGTGCTTTGATTCTTTCCTGGGACCCAGTAATTGATTCCGATGGACATGGGACGGTTTACTGTAAACTGTGGACCTTTAACTTGACGATGAAAAACAGAAATTGCGTCGGAATTGAATACAAAAGGCACCATGCCGACTTAACTGCGGGAGAGTAATGCTTCTAACTGTCTGTGCTTTGATATTTACCAGGGATTCCAGTAACAGATTCCGGTGGACATGGGATGGTTAAATGTAACCTGTGGACCTTCAAGTTGACGATGAAACACAAAAATTGAGTCGGAATTGAATACAACAGGCACCATGCCGACTTCTGTCTGGGAGAGTAATGCTTCTAACTGTCTGTGCTTTGATTCTTTCCTGGGATTCCAGTAATAGATTCCGATGGACATGGGAAGTTTTGCTGTAACCTGTGGACCTTAAACTTGACGATGAAACACAGAAATTGCGTTGGAATTGAATACAACAGGCACCATGCCGACTTCTGTCCGGGAGAGTAATGCTTCTAAATGTCTGTGCTTTGTTTCTTTCCTGGGATTCCAGTAATAGATTCGGATAGACATGGGAAGGTTTACTTTAACCTGTGGACCTTCATCTTGACGATGAAACACAGAAATTGCGTCGGAATTGAATACAACAGGAACCATGCCGACTTCTCTCCGGGAGAGTAATGCTTCTAACTGTCTGTGCTTTGATTCTTTCCTGGGACTCCAGTAATAGATTCCGATGGACATGGGAAGGTTTACTGTAAACTGTGGACCTTCAACTTGACGATGAAAAACAGAAATTTCGGCGGAATTGAATACAACAGGCACCATGCCGACTTCACTCCGGGAGAGTAATGCTTCTAACTGTCTGTGCTTTGATAGTTACCAGGGATTCCAGTAACAGATTCCGGTGGACATGGGATGGTTTAATGTAACCTGTGGACCTTCAAGTTGACGATGAAACACAAAAATTGAGTCGGAATTGAATACAACAGGCACCATGCCGACTTCTGTCCGGGAGAGTAATGCTTCTAACTGTCTGTGCTTTGATTCTTTCCTGGGATTCCAGTAATAGATTCCGATGGACATGGGAAGGTTTGCTATAACCTGTGGACCTTAAACCTGACGATGAAACACAGAAATTGCGTCGGAATTGAATGCAACAGGCACCATTGCGACTTCTGTCCGGGACAGTAATGCTTCTAATTGTCTGTGCTTTGATTCTTTCCTGGGATTCCAGTAATAGATTCCGGTGGACATGGGAAGAGCTACTGTTACCTGTGGACCTTCAACTTGACGATGAAACACAGAAATTGCGTTGGAATTGAATACAACAGGCACCATGCCGACTTCTGTCTCTGAGAGTAATGCTTCTAACTGTAAGTGCTTTGGTTCCTTAGTGGGATTCCAGAATAGATGCCGATGGACATGGGAAGGTTTTCTGTAACCTGTGGACCTTCAACTCGACGATGAGACACAGAAATTGAGTCGGAATGTAATACAACAGGCACCATGCCGACTTCTCTCCGGGAGAGTAATGCTTCTAATTGTCTGTGCTTTTATTCTTTCCAGGGATTCCAGTAATAGATTCCGATGGACTTGGGAAGGTTTACTGTAACCTGTGGACCTTAAACTTTACGATGAAACACAGAAATTGCTTGGGAACCTAATACAACAGGCACCATGCCGACATCTCTCCGGGTGAGTAAGGCTTCTAAATGTCTGTGCTTTGATTCTTTCCTGGGAATCTAGAAATAGATTCCGATGGACATGGGAAGGTTTACTGTAACCTGTGGACCTTCAACTTGACGATGAAACACAGAAAATGAGTCGGAATTGAATACAACAGTCACCATGGCGACTTCTCTCCGGGACAGTAATGCTTCTAACTGTCTGTGCTTTGATTCTTTCCTGGGATTCCAGTAATAGATTCCGATGGACTTGGGAATATTTGCTATAACCTGTGGACCTTAAACTTGACGATGAAACACAGAAGTTGCGTCGGAATTGATTACAACAGGCACCATGCCGACTTCTGTCCGGGAGAGTAATGCTTCTAAATGTATGTGCTTTGATTTTTCCTGGGATTCCAGTAATAGATTCCGATAGACATGGGAAGGTTTACTTTAACCTGTGGACCTTCAACTTGACGTTGAAACACAGAAATTGAGTCGAAATTGAATACAACAGGCTCCATGCCGACTTCTCTCCAAAAGAGTAATGCTTCGTACTGTCTGTGCTTTGATTCTTTCATGGGATTCCAGTAATAGATTCCGATGGACATGGGAAGAGTTACTGTAACCTGTGGACCTTCAACTTGACGATGAAACACAGAAATTGCGTCGGAATTGAATACAACAGGCACCATGCCGACTTCCGTCCGGGAGAGTAATGCTTCTAACTGTAAGTGCTTTGATTCTTTCCTGGGATTCCAGAATAGATGCCGATGGACATGGGAAGGTTTACTGTAACCTGTGGAACTTCATCTTGACGATGAAACACAGAAAATGAGTCGGAATTGAATACAACAGGCACCTTGCCGCCTTCTGTCCGGGAGAGTAATGCTTCTAACGGTCTGTGATTTGTTTCATTCCTGGGATTCCAGAAATAGAATCCGATAGACATGGGAAGGTTTACTGTAACCTGTGGGCTTTCAACGTGACGTAGAAACACGGAAATTGCGTCGGCATTGTATACAACAGGCACCGTGCCGACTTCCCTCCGGGAGACTAATGCTTGTAACTGTTTGTGCATTGATTCTTTCCTGGGATTCCAGTAATAGATTCCGATTAACATGGGAAGATTTACTATAACCTGTGGACCTTAAACTTGACGATGAAACACAGAAATTGCGTCGAAATTGAATACAACAGGCACCATGCCGAGTTCTCTCCAAAAGAGTAATGCTTCTTACTGACTATGCTTTGATTCTTTCCTGGGATTCCAGTAATAGATTCCGATGGACATGGGAAGAGTTACTGTAACCTGTGGACCTTCAACTTGACGATGAAACACAGAAATTGCGTCGGAATTGAATACAACAGGCACCAGGCCGACTTCTGTTCGGGAGAGTACTGCTTCGTACTGTCTGTGCTTTGATTCTTTCCAGGGTATCCAGTAATAACTTCCGATAGATATGGGAGGGATTACTGTAACCTGTGGACCTTCAACTTGAGGATGAAACACAGAAATTGCGTCGGAATTGAATACAACAGGCACCATGCCGACTTCTGTCCGAGAGAGTAATGCTTCTAACTGTCTGTGCTCGGATTCTTTCCTGGGATTCCAGTAATAGATTCCGATGGACATGGGAAGGTTTACTGTAACCTGTGGACCTTCAATATGACGATGAAACACAAAAATTGCGTCGGAATTGAATACAACAGGCACCATGACGACTTCTGTTCGGGAGAGCTATGCGTCTAACTGTCTGTGATTTGATTCTTTCGGGGGGTTCCAGTAATAGATGCCGATGGACATGGGAAGGTTTACTGTAACCTGTGGATCTTCACCTTGACGATGAAACACAGAAATTAAGTCGGAGTATAATACAACAGGCACCATGCCGACTTCTCTCCGGGAGAGTAATGCTTCTAATTGACTGTGCTTTGATTCTTTCCAGGGATTCCAGTAATAGATTCCGATGGACATGGGAAGGTTTACTGTAATCTGTGGACCTTCAATTTGACGATGAAACACAGAAAATGAGTCGGAATTGAATACAACAAGCACCATGCCGCCTTCTGTCCGGGAGAGTAATGCTTCTAACGGTCTGTGATTTGTTTCTTTCCTGGGATTCCAGTAATAGAATCCGATGTACATGGGAAGGTTTACTGTAACCAGTTGACCTTCAACTTGTCGATGAAACACAGAAATTGCGTTGGAATCGAATACAACAGGCAACATGCCGACTTCTCTCCGGGAGAGTAATGATTCTAAATGTCTGTGCTTTGATTCTTTACTGGGATTCCAGAAATAAATTCCGATGGACATGGGAAGGTTTACTGTAACCTGTGGCCTTTCAACGTGACGATGAAACACAGAAATCGCGTCGGTATTGAATACAACAGGCACCATGCCGACTTCTCTCCGGGAGAGTAATGCTTCTAACTGTCTGTGCTTTGAATCTTTCCTGGGATTCCAGTAATAGATTCCGATGGACATGGGAAGATTTACTGTAACCTGTAACCTTCAACTTGACGATGAATCACAGAAATTGCGTCGGAAATGAATACAAGAGGCACCATGCCCACTTCTGTCCGGGAGAGTATTGCTTCTAACTGTCTGTGCTTTGATTCTTTCCTGGGACTCCAGTAATTGATTCCGATGGACATGGGAAGGTTTACTGTAAACTGTTTACCTTCAACTTGACGATGAAAAACAGAAATTGCGTCGGAACTGAATACAACAGTCACCATGCCGTCTTCTCTCCGGGAGAGTAATGCTTCTAACTGTCTGTGCTTTGATTCTTTCCTGGGACTCCAGTAATAGATTCCGATGGACATGGGAAGGTTTACTGTAAACTGTGGACCTTCAACTTGGCGATGAAAAACAGAAATTTCGTCGGAATTGAATACAACAGGCACCATGCCGACTTCACTCCGGGAGAGTAATGCTTCTAACTGTCTGTGCTTTGATATTTACCAGGGATTCCAGTAACAGATTCCGGTGGACATGGGATGGTTTAATGTAACCTGTGGACCTTCAAGTTGACGATGAAACACATAAATTGAGTCGGAATTGAATACAAAAGGCACCATGCCGTCTTCTCTCCGGGAGAATAATGCTTCTAACTGTCTGTGCTTTGATTCTTTCCTGGGACTCCAGTAATGGATTCCGATGGACATGGGAAGGTTTACTGTAAACTGTGGACTTTCAACTTGACGATGAAACACAGAAATTGCGTCGGAATTGAATACAACAGGCAACATGCCGACTTCTGTTCAGGAGAGTAATGCTTCTTACTGTCTGTGCTTTGATTCTTTCCAGGGATTCCAGTAATAACTTCCGTTAGACATGGGAGGGTTTACTGTACCCTGTGGACCTTCAACTTGAGGATGAAACACAGAAATTGCGTCGGAATTGAATACAACAGGCACCATGCCGACTTCTGTCCGAGAGAGTAATGCTTCTAACTGTCTGTGCTTGGATTCTTTCCTGGGATTCCAGTAATAGATTCCGATGGACATGGGAAGGTTTACCGTAACCTGTGGACCTTCAGCTTGACGATGAGACACAAAAATTGCGTCGGAATTGAATACAACAGGCACCATGGCGACTTCTGTCCGGGAGAGTTATGCGTCTAACTGTCTGTGATTTGATTCTTTCCTGGGATTCCAGTAATAGATGCCGATGGACATGGGAAGGATTACTGTAACCTGTGGATCTTCATCTTGACGATGAAACACAGAAATTAAGTCGGAATATAATACAACAGGTACCATGCCGACTTCTCTCCGGGAGAATAATGCTTCTAACTGTCTGAGCATTGATTCTTTCCTGGGATTCCAGTAATAGATTCCAATGGACATGGGATGATTTACTATAACCTGTGGACCTTCAACTTGACGATGAATCACAGAAATTACGTCGGAAATGAATACAAGAGGCACCAGGCCCACTTCTGTCCGGGAGAGTATTGCTTCTAACTGTCTGTGCTTTGATTCTTTCCTGGGATTCCAGTAATAGATTCCGATGGACATGGGATGGTTTACTGTAACCTGTGGACCTTCAACTTGACGATGAAACACAGATATTGCGTCGGAATTGAATACAACATTCACCATGCCGACTTCTGTCCGTGAGAGTAATGCTTCTAACTGTCTGTGCTTTGATTCTTTCCTGGGACCCAGTAATTGATTCCGATGGACATGGGACGGTTTACTGTAAACTGTGGACCTTTAACTTGACGATGAAAAACAGAAATTGCGTCGGAATTGAATACAAAAGGCACCATGCCGACTTAACTGCGGGAGAGTAATGCTTCTAACTGTCTGTGCTTTGATATTTACCAGGGATTCCAGTAACAGATTCCGGTGGACATGGGATGGTTAAATGTAACCTGTGGACCTTCAAGTTGACGATGAAACACAAAAATTGAGTCGGAATTGAATACAACAGGCACCATGCCGACTTCTGTCTGGGAGAGTAATGCTTCTAACTGTCTGTGCTTTGATTCTTTCCTGGGATTCCAGTAATAGATTCCGATGGACATGGGAAGATTTGCTGTAACCTGTGGACCTTAAACTTGACGATGAAACACAGAAATTGCGTTGGAATTGAATACAACAGGCACCATGCAGACTTCTGTCCGGGAGAGTAATGCTTCTAAATGTCTGTGCTTTGTTTCTTTCCTGGGATTCCAGTAATAGATTCGGATAGACATGGGAAGGTTTACTTTAACCTGTGGACCTTCATCTTGACGATGAAACACAGAAATTGAGTCGGAATATAATACAACAGGCACCATGCCGACTTCCCTCCGGGAGAGTAATACTTCTAATTGTCTGTGCTTTTATTCTTTCCAGGGATTCCAGTAATAGATTCCGATGGACTTGGGAAGGTTTACTGTAACCTGTGGACCTTAAACTTTACGATGAAACACAGAAATTGCTTGGGAACCTAATACAACAGGCACCATGCCGACATCTCTCCGGGTGAGTAAGGCTTCTAAATGTCTGTGCTTTGATTCTTTCCTGGGAATCCAGAAATAGATTCCGATGGACATGGGAAGGTTTTCTGTAACCTGTGGACCTTCAACTTGACGATGAAACACAGAAAATGAGTCGGAATTGAATACAACAGTCACCATGGCGACTTCTCTCCGGGAGAGTAATGCTTCTAACAGTCTGTGCTTTGATTCTTTCATGGGATTCCAGTAATAGATTCCGATGGACATGGGAAGAGTTACTGTAACCTGTGGACCTTCAACTTGACGATGAAACACAGAAATTGCGTCGGAATTGAATACAACAGGCACCATGCCGACTTCTGTCCGGGAGAGTAAGGCTTCTAACTGTAAGTGCTTTGATTCTTTCCTGGGATTCCAGAATAGATGCCGATGGACATGGGAAGTTTTACTGTAACCTGTGGATCTTCATCTTGACGATGAAACACAGAAAATGAGAAGGAATTGAATACAACAGGCACCTTGCCGCCTTCTGTCCGGGAGAGTAGTGCTTCTAACGGTCTGTGATTTGTTTCATTCCTGGGATTCCAGAAATAGAATCCGATAGACATGGGAAGGTTTACTGTAACCTGTGGACCTTCAACTTGACGATGAAACACAAAAATTGCGTCGGAATTGAATACAACAGGCACCATGACGACTTCTGTTCGGGAGAGCTATGCGTCTAACTGTCTGTGATTTGAATCTTTCGGGGGGTTCCAGTAATAGATGCCGATGGACATGGGAAGGTTTACTGTAACCTGTGGATCTTCATCTTGACGATGAAACACAGAAATTAAGTCGGAGTATGATACAACAGGCACCATGCCGACTTCTCTCCGGGAGAGTAATGCTTCTAATTGTCTGTGCTTTGATTCTTTCCTGGGATTCCAGTAATAGATTCCGATGGACATGGGAAGGTTTACTGTAACCTGTGGACCTTCAACTTTACGATGGAACACAGAAATGACTTGGGAACCTAATACAACAGGCACCATGCCGACATCTCCCCATGAGAGTAAGGCTTCTAAATGTCTGTGCTTTGATTCTCTCCTGGGAATCCAGAAATAGATTCCGATGGACATGGGAAGGTTTAGTGTAACCTGTGGACCTTCAACTTGACGATGAAACACAGAAAATGAGTCGGAATTGAATACAACAGGCACCATGCCGCCTTCTGTCCGGGAGAGTAATGGTTCTACATTTCTGTGATTTGTTTCTTTCCTGGGATTCCAGTAATAGAATCCGATGTACATGGGAAGGTTTACTGTAACCTGTAACCTTCAACTTGACGATGAATCCCAGAAATTGCGTCGGAAATGAATACAAGAGGCACCATGCCCACTTCTGTCCGGGAGAGTATTGCTTCTAACTGTCTGTGCTTTGATTCTTTCCTGGGATTCCAGTAATAGATTCCGATGGACATGGGAAGGTTTACTGTAACCTGTGGACCTTCAACTTGACGATGAAACACAGATATTGCGTCGGAATTGAATACAACAGTCACCATGCCGGCTTCTCTCCGGGAGAGTAATGCTTCTAACTGTCTGTGCTTTGATTCTTTCCTGGGACTCCAGTAATTGATTCCGATGGACATGGGAAGGTCTAATGTAAACTGTGGACCTTCAACTTGACGATGGAAAACAGAAATTGTGTCGGAATTGAATACAACAGGAACCATGCCGACTTCTCTCCGGGAGAGTAATGCTTCTAACTGTCTGTGCTTTGATTCTTTCCTGGGACTCCAGTAATAGATTCCGATGGACATGGGAAGGTTTACTGTAAACTGTGGACCTTCAACTTGACGATGAAAAACAGAAATTTCGGCGGAATTGAATACAACAGGCACCATGCCGACTTCACTCCGGGAGAGTAATGCTTCTAACTGTCTGTGCTTTGATAGTTACCAGGGATTCCAGTAACAGATTCCGGTGGACATGGGATGGTTTAATGTAACCTGTGGACCTTCAAGTTGACGATGAACACAAAATTGAGTCGGAAATTGAATACAACAGGCACCATGCCGACTTCTGTCCGGGAGAGTAATGCTTCTAACTGTCTGTGCTTTGATTCTTTCCTGGGATTCCAGTAAATAGATTCCGATGGACATGGGAAGGTTTGCTATAACCTGTGGACCTTAAACCTGACGATGAAACACAGAAATTGCGTCGGAATTGAATGCAACAGGCACCATTGCGACTTCTGTCCGGGACAGTAATGCTTCTAATTTGTCTGTGCTTTGATTCTTTCCTGGGATTCCAGTAGTAGATTCCGATAGACATGGGAAGGTTTACTTTAACCTGTGGACCTTCAACTTGACGATGAAAACACAGAAATTGCGTCGAAATTGAATACAACAGGCACCATGCCGACTTCTCTCCAAAAGAGTAATGCTTCGTACTGTCTATGCTTTGATTCTTTCCTGGGATTCCAGTAATAGATTCCGGTGGGACATGGGAAGGTTTACTGTAACCTGTGGACCTTCAACTCGACGATGAGACACAGGAAATTGAAGTCGGAATATAATACAACAGGCACCATGCCGACTTCTCTCCGGAGGGTAATGCTTCTAATTGTCTGTGCTTTTATTCTTTCCAGGGATTCCAGTAATAGATTCCGATGGACTTGGGAAGGTTTACTGCAACCTGTGGACCTTAAACTTTACGATGAAACACAGAAATTGCTTGGGAACCTAATACAACAGGGCACCATGCCGACATCTCTCCGGGTGAGTAAGGCTTCTAAATGTCTGTGCTTTGATTCTTTCCTGGGAATCTAGAAATAGATTCCGATGGACATGGGAAGGTTTACTGTAACCTGTGGACCTTCAACTTGACGATGAAACACAGAAAATGAGTCGGAATTGAATACAACAGTCACCATGGCGACTTCTCTCCGGGAGAGTAATGCTTCTAACTGTCCTGTGCTTTGATTCTCTCCTGGGATTCCAGTAATAGATTCCGATGGACTTGGGAATATTTGCTATAACCTGTGGACCTTAAACTTGACGATGAAACACAGAAATTGCGTCGGAATTGAATTACAACAGGCAGACTTCTGTCCGGGAGAGTAATGCTTCTAAATGTATGTGCTTTGATTTTTCCTGGGATTCCAGTAAGAGATTCCGATAGACATGGGAAGGTTTACTTTAACCTGTGGACCTTCAACTTGACGTTGAAACACAGAAATTGAGTCGAAATTGAATACAACAGGCTCCATGCCGACTCCTCTCCAAAAGAGTAATGCTTCGTACTGTCTATGCTTTGATTCTTTCATGGGATTCCAGTAATAGATTCCGATGGACATGGGAAGAGTTACTGTAACCTGTGGACCTTCAACTTGACGATGAAACACAGAAATTGCGTCGGAATTGAATACAACAGGCACCATGCCGACTTCTGTCCGGGAGAGTAATGCTTCTAACTGTAAGTGCTTTGATTCTTTCCTGGGATTCCAGAATAGATGCCGATGGACATGGGAAGGTTTACTGTAACCTGTGGATCTTCATCTTGACGATGAAACACAGAAAATGAGTCGGAATTGAATACAACAGGCACCTTGCCGCCTTCTGTCCGGGAGAGTAATGCTTCTAACGGTCTGTGATTTGTTTCATTCCTGGGATTCCAGAAATAGAATCCGATAGACATGGGAAGGTTTACTGTAACCTGTGGGCTTTCAACGTGACGTAGAAACACGGAAATTGCGTCGGCATTGTATACAACAGGCACCGTGCCGACTTCTCTCCGGGAGACTAATGCTTGTAACTGTTTGTGCATTGATTCTTTCCTGGGATTCCAGTAATAGATTCCGATTAACATGGGAAGATTTACTATAACCTGTGGACCTTAAACTTGACGATGAAACACAGAAATTGCGTCGAAATTGAATACAACAGGCACCATGCCGAGTTCTCTCCAAAAGATTAATGCTTCTTACTGTCTATGCTTTGATTCTTTCCTGGGATTCCAGTAATAGACTCCGATGGACATGGGAAGAGTTACTGTAACCTGTGGACCTTCAACTTGACGATGAAACACAGAAATTGCGTCGGAATTGAATACAACAGGCACCAGGCCGACTTCTGTTCGGGAGAGTACTGCTTCGTACTGTCTGTGCTTTGATTCTTTCCAGGGTATCCAGTAATAACTTCCGATAGATATGGGAGGGATTACTGTAACCTGTGGACCTTCAACTTGAGGATGAAACACAGAAATTGCGTCGGAATTGAATACAACAGGCACCATGCCGACTTCTGTCCGAGAGAGTAATGCTTCTAACTGTCTGTGCTCGGATTCTTTCCTGGGATTCCAGTAATAGATTCCGATGGACATGGGAAGGTTTACTGTAACCTGTGGACCTTCAATATGACGATGAAACACAAAAATTGCGTCGGAATTGAATACAACAGGCACCATGACGACTTCTGTTCGGGAGTGCTATGCGTCTAACTGTCTGTGATTTGATTCTTTCGGGGGGTTCCAGTAATAGATGCCGATGGACATGGGAAGGTTTACTGTAACCTGTGGATCTTCACCTTGACGATGAAACACAGAAATTAAGTCGGAGTATAATACAACAGGCACCATGCCGACTTCTCTCCGGGAGAGTAATGCTTCTAATTGACTGTGCTTTGATTCTTTCCAGGGATTCCAGTAATAGATTCCGATGGACATGGGAAGGTTTACTGTAACCTGTGGACCTTCAATTTGACGATGAAACACAGAAAATGAGTCGGAATTGAATACAACAGGCACCATGCCGCCTTCTGTCCGGGAGAGTAATGCTTCTAACGGTCTGTGATTTGTTTCTTTCCTGGGATTCCAGTAATAGAATCCGATGTACATGGGAAGGTTTACTGTAACAAGTTGACCTTCAACTTGTCGATGAAACACAGAAATTGCGTTGGAATCGAATACAACAGGCAACATGCCGACTTCTCTCCGGGAGAGTAATGCTTCTAAATGTCTGTGCTTTGATTCTTTACTGGGATTCCAGAAATAAATTCCGATGGACATGGGAAGGTTTACTGTAACCTGTGGCCTTTCAACGTGACGATGAAACACAGAAATCGCGTCGGTATTGAATACAACAGGCACCATGCCGACTTCTCTCCGGGAGAGTAATGCTTCTAACTGTCTGTGCTTTGATTCTTTCCTGGGATTCCAGTAATAGATTCCGATGGACATGGGAAGATTTACTGTAACCTGTAACCTTCAACTTGACGATGAATCACAGAAATTGCGGCGGAAATGAATACAAGAGGCACCATGCCCACTTCCGTCCGGGAGAGTATTGCTTCTAACTGTCTGTGCTTTGATTCTTTCCTGGGACTCCAGTAATTGATTCCGATGGACATGGGAAGGTTTACTGTAAACTGTGGACCTTCAACTTGACGATGAAAAACAGAAATTGCGTCGGAACTGAATACAACAGTCACCATGCCGTCTTCTCTCCGGGAGAGTAATGCTTTTAACTGTCTGTGCTTTGATTCTTTCCTGGGACTCCAGTAATAGATTCCGATGGACATGGGAAGCTTTACTGTAAACTGTGGACCTTCAACTTGGCGATGAAAAACAGAAATTTCGTCGGAATTGAATACAACAGGCACCATGCCGACTTCACTCCGGGAGAGTAATGCTTCCAACTGTCTGTGCTTTGATATTTACCAGGGATTCCAGTAACAGATTCCGGTGGACATGGGATGGTTTAATGTAACCTGTGGACCTTCAAGTTGACGATGAAACACATAAATTGAGTCGGAATTGAATACAAAAGGCACCATGCCGTCTTCTCTCCGGGAGAGTAATGCTTCTAACTGTCTGTGCTTTGATTCTTTCCTGGGACTCCAGTAATGGATTCCGATGGACATGGGAAGGTTTACTGTAAACTGTGGACCTTCAACTTGACGATGAAACACAGAAATTGCGTCGGAATTGAATACAACAGGCAACATGCCGACTTCTGTTCAGGAGAGTAATGCTTCGTACTGTCTGTGCTTTGATTCTTTCCAGGGATTCCAGTAATAACTTCCGTTAGACTTGGGAGGGTTTACTGTACCCTGTGGACCTTCAACTTGAGGATGAAACACAGAAATTGCGTCGGAATTGAATACAACAGGCACCATGCCGACTTCTCTCCAAAAGAGTAATGCTTCGTACTGTCTATGCTTTGATTCTTTCCTGGGATTCCAGTAATAGATTCCGATGGACATGGGAAGGTTTACTGTAACCTGTGGTCCTTCAACTTGACTATAAAACAAAGAAATTGCGTCGGAATATAATACAACAGGCACCATGCCGACTTCTGCCGGGAGAGTAATGCTTCTATCCGTCTGTGCTTTGATTCCTACCTGGGATTCCAGTAACAGATTCCGGTAAACAAGGGATTCTTTAATGTAACCTGTGGACCTTCAACTTGACGATGAATCACAAATATTGAGTCGGAATTGAATACAACAGGCACCATGCTGACTTCCGTCCGGGAGAGTTATGCTTCTAACTGTCTGTGATTTGATTTTTTCCTGGGTTCCAGTAATAGATTCCGATGGACATGGGAAGGTTTACTGTAACCAGTGGACCTTCAACTTGACGATAAAACACAGAAATTGCGTCGGAATTGAATACAACAGGCACCATGCCGACTTCTGTCTGGGAGAGTAATGCTTCTAACTGTAAGTGCTTTGATTCTTTCCTGGGATTCCAGAATAGATGCCGATGGACATGGGAAGGTTTACTGTAACCAGTGGACCTTCAACTTGACGATGAAACACAGAAATTGCGTCGGAATTGAATACAACAGGAACCATGCCGAATTCTGTCCAGGAGAGAAATGCTTCTAACTGTCTGTGTTTTGATTCTTTCCTGGGATTCCATTAATAATTTCCGATGGACATGGGAATGTTTACTGTAACCTGTGGACCTTCAACGTGAAGATGAAACACAGAAATTGAGCCGGAATTGAATACAACAGTCACCATGGCGACTTCTCTCCGGGAGAGTAATGCTTCTAACTGTCTGTGTTTTGATTCTTTCCTGGGATTCCAGTAATAGATTCCGATGGACATGGGAGGAGCTACTGTTACCTGTGGACCTTCAACTTGACGATGAAACACAGAAATTGCGTTGGAATTGAATACAACAGGCACCATGCCGACTTCTGTCTGGGAGAGTAATGCTTCTAACTGTAAGTGCTTTGATTCCTTAGTGGGATTCCAGAATAGATGCCGATGGACATGGGAAGGTTTTCTGTAACCTGTGGACCTTCAACTCGACGATGAAACACAGAAATTGCGACGGAATTGAATACAACAGGAACCATGCCGACTTCTGTCCGGGAGAGAATGCTTCTAACTGTCTAGGTATTGATTCTTTCCTGGGATTCCATTAATAATTTCCGATGGACGTGGGAAGGTTTACTGTAACCTGTGGACCTTCAACGTGACGATGAAACACAGAAATTGCGTCGGAATTGAATACTACAGGCACCATGCCGACTTCCCTATGGGAGAGTAATGCATCTAATTGTCTATGCTTTGATTCTTTCCTGGGATTCCAGTAATAGATTCCGATGGACATGGAAAGAGTTACTGTAACCTGTGCACCTTCAACGTGATTATGAAACACAGAAATTGCGTCGGAATTGTATACAACGGTCACCATGCCGACTTCTCTCCGGGAGAGTAATGCTTCTAACTGTCTGTGATTTGATTCTTTCCTGGGATTCCAGTAAGAGATTCCGATAGACATGGGAAGGATTACTGTAACCTGTGGACCTTCAACTTGACGATGAAACACAGAAATTGCGTCGGATTTGAATTCAACAGGAACCATGCCGACTTCTCTCCGGGAGAGAAATGCTTCGTACTGTCTGTGCTTTGATTCTTTCCTGGGATTCCAGTAATAGATTCCGATGGACATGGGAAGGTTTAGTGTAACCTGTGGACCTTCAACTTGACGATGAAACACAGAAATGGCGTCGGAATTGAATACAACAGGCACCATGCCGACTTCCCTATGGGAGAGTAATGCTTCTAACTATCTGTGCTTTGATTATTGCCTGGGATTCCAGTAATAGATTCCGATGGACATGGGAAGCTTTACTGTAACCTGTGGAACTTCATCTTGACGATGAAACACAGAAATTGCGTTGGAATTGAATACAACAGGCACCATGCCGACTTCTGTACGGGAGAGTAATGCTTCTAACTGTCTGCGCTTTGATTATTTTCTGCGATTCCAGTAATAGATTCCGATGGACATGGAAGGTTTACTGTAACCTGTGGACCTTCAACTTGACTATAACACACAGAAATAGCGTCGGAATATAATACAACAGGCACCATGCCGACTTCTCTCCAAAAGAGTGATGCTTCGTACTGTCTATGCTTTTATTCTTTCCTGTGAGTCCAGTAATAGATTCCGATGGACATGGGAAGAGTTACTGTAACCTGTGGACCTTCAACTTGACGATGAAACACAGAAATTGCGTCGGAATTGAATACAACAGGCACCATGCCGACTTCTGTTCGGGAGAGTAATGCTTCGTACTGTCTGTGCTTTGATTCTTTCCAGGGATTCCAGTAATAACTTCCGTTAGACATGGGAGGGTTTACTGTAACCTGTGGATCTTCAACTTGATTATGAAACACAGAAATTGCGTCGGAATTGAATGCAACAGGCACCATGCCGACTTTTGTCCGAGAGAGTAATGCTTCTAACTGTCTGTGCTTGGATTCTTTCCTGGGATTCCTGTAATAGATTCCGATGGACATGGGAAGGTTTACCGTAACCTGTGGACCTTCATCTTGACGATGAAACACAAAAATTGCGTCGGAATTGAATACAACAGGCACCATGGCGAGTTCTGTCCGGGAGAGTTATGCGTCTTACTGTCTGTGATTTGAATCTTTCCTGGGATTCCAGTAATAGATGCCGATGGACATGGGAAGGATTACTGTAACCTGTGGATCTTCATCTTGACCATTAAACACAGAAATTAAGTCGGAATATAATACAACAGGCACCATGCCGACTTCTCTCCGGGAGAGTAATGCTTCTAACTGTCTGTGCATTGATTCTTTCCTGGGATTCCAGTAATAGATTCCAATGGACATGTGATGATTTACTGTAACCTGTGGACCTTCAACTTGACGATGAATCACAGAAATTACGTCGGAAATGAATACAAGAGGCACCAGGCCCACTTCTGTCCGGGAGAGTATTGCTTCTAACTGTCTGTGCTTTGATTCTTTCCTGGGATTCCAGTAATAGATTCCGATGGACATGGGATGGTTTACTGTAACCTGTGGACCTTCAACTTGACGATGAAACACAGATATTGCGTCGGAATTGAATACAACAGTCACCATGCCGACTTCTCTCCGGGAGAGTAATGCTTCTAACTGTCTGTGCTTTGATTCTTTCCTGGGACCAAATAATTGATTCCGATGGACATGGGACGGTTTACTGTAAACTGTGGACCTTTAACTTGACGATGAAAAACAGAAATTGCGTCGGAATTGAATACAACAGGCACCATGCCGACTTAACTGCGGGAGAGTAATGCTTCTAACTGTCTGTGCTTTGATATTTACCAGGGATTCCAGTAACAGATTCCGGTGGACATGGGATGGTTAAATGTAACCTGTGGACCTTCAAGTTGACGATGAAACACAAAAATTGATTCGGAATTGAATACAACAGGCACCATGCGGACTTCTGTCCGGGAGAGTAATGCTTCTAACTGTCTGTGCTTTGATTCTTTCCTGGGATTCCAGTAATAGATTCCGATGGACATGGGAAGGTTTGCTATAACCTGTGGACCATAAACTTGACGATGAAACACAGAAATTGCGTTGGAATTGAATACAACAGGCACCATGCCGACTTCTGTCCGGGAGAGTAATGCTTCTAAATGTCTGTGCTTTCATTCGTTCCTGGGATTCCAGTAATAGGTTCGGATAGACATGGGAAGGTTTATTTTAACCTGTGGACCTTCAACTTGACGATGAAACACAGAAATTGTGTCGAAATTGAATACAACAGGCACCATGGCGACTTCTCTCCAAAAGAGTAATGCTTTGTACTGTCTATGCTTTGATTCTTTCCTGGGATTCCAGTAATAGATTCCGATGGACATGGGAAGGTTTACTGTAACCTGTGGACCTTCAACTTGACTAAAAACACAGAAATTGCGTCGGAATTGAATACAACAGGCACCATGCAGACTTATGTCCGGGAGAGTAATGCTTCTGACTGTAAGTGCTTTGATTCCTTCCTGGGATTCCATAATAGATGCCGATGGACATGGGAAGGTTTTCTGTAACCTGTGGACCTTCATCTTGACGATGAAATACAGAAATTGCGTCGGAACTGAATACAACAGGAACCATGCCGACTTCTGTCAGGGAGAGAATGCTTCTAACTGTCAGTGCTTGGATTCTTTCCTGGGATACCAGTAATAGATTCAGATGGACATGGGAAGGTTTACTGTAACCTGTGCACCTTCAACGTGAAGATGAAACACAGAAACTGCGTCGGAATTGAATACAACAGTCACCATGACGACTTCTCTCCTGGAGAGTAATGCTTCTAACTGTCTGCGCTTTGATTATTTTCGGCGATTCCAGTAATAGATTCCGATGGACATGGGAAGGTTTACTGTAACCAGTGGACCTTTAACTTGACGATGAATCACAAATATTGAGTCGGAATTGAATACAACAGGCACCATGCCGACTTCTGTCCGGGAGAGTTATGCTTCAAACTGTCTGTGATTTGATTCTTTCCTGGGTTCCAGTAATAGATTCCGATGGACATGGGAAGGTTTACTGTAACCAGTGGACCTTTAACTTGGCGATGAAACACAGAAATTGCGTCGGAATTGAATACAACAGGCACCATGCCGACTTCTGCCTGGGAGAGTAATGCTTCTAACTGTAAGTGCTTTGATTCTTTCCTGGGATTCCAGAATAGATGCCGATGGACATGGGAAGGTTTACTGTAACCAGTGGACCTTCAACTTGACGATGAAACACAGAAATTGCGTCGGAATTGAATACAACAGGAACCATGCCCACTTCTGTCCAGGAGAGAAATGCTTCTAACTGTCTGTGTTTTGATTCTTTCCTGGGATTCCAGTAATAATTTCCGATGGACATGGGAAGGTTTACTGTAACCTGTGGACCTTCAACGTGAAGATGAAACACAGAAATTGAGCCGGAATTGAATACAACAGTCACCATGGCGACTTCTCTCCGGGAGAGTAATGCTTCTAACTGTCTGTGCTTTGATTCTTACCTGGGATTCCAGTAACAGATTCCGGTGGACTTGGGATGGTTTAATGTAACCTGTGGACCTTCAACGTGACGATGAATCACAAAAATTGAGTCGGAATTGATGCAACAGGCACCATGCCGACTTCTGTCCGGGAGAGTAATGCTTCCAACTGTATGTGCTTTGATTCTTACCTGGGACTCCAGAATAGATGCCGATGGACATGGGAAGGTTTACTGTAACCTGTTGACCTTCAACTTGACGATGAAACACAGAAATTGCGTCGGAATTGAATACAACAGGCACCAAGCCGACTTCTGTCCGGGAGAGTAATGCTTCTAAATGTCTGTGCTTTGTTTCTTTCCTGGGATTCCAATAATAGATTCCGATGGACATGGGAAGGTTTACTATAACCTGTGACCTACAACATGACGATGAAACAAAGAAATTGCGTCGGAATTGAATACAACAGGCACCATGCCGACCTCTCTCCGGGAGAGTAATGCTTCTAAATGTCTGTGCTTTGATTCTTTCCTGGGATTCCAGTAATAGATTCCGATAGACATGGGAAGGTTTACTGTAACCTGTGGACCTTGAACTTGACGATGAAACACAGAAATTGCGTCGGAATTGAATACAACAGGCACCATGCTGACTTCTGTCCAGGAGAGTAATGCTTCCATCTGTCTGTCCTTTGATTCTTTCCTGGGATTCCAGTAATAACTTCCGATTGACATGGGAAGGTTTACTGTAACCTGTGGACCTGCAACGTGAGGATGAAACACAGAAATTGCGTCGGAATTGAATACAACAGTCTCCACGCCGACTTCTCTCCGGGAGAGAAATGCTTCTAACTGTCTGTGTTTCGATTCTTTCCTGGGATTCCAGTAATAATTTCCGATGGACATGGAAAGGTTTACTGTAACCTGTTGACCTTCAACTTGACGATGAAACACAGAAATTGCGTCGGAATTGAATACAACGGGCACCATGCTGACTTCTGTCCGGGAGAGTAATGCTTCTAAATGTCTGTGCTTTGTTTCTTTCCTGGGATTCCAGTAATAGATTCCGATAGACATGGGAAGGTTTACTGTAACCTGTGGACCTCGAACTTGACGATGAAACACAGAAATTGCGTCGGATTTGAGTACAACAAAAACCATGCCGACTTCAGCCCGGGGGAGTAATGCTTCTAGCTGTATGTGCTTTGATTCTTTCCTGGGATTCCAGAATAGATGCCGATGGACATGGGAAGGTTTACTGTAACCTGTGGACCTTCCACTTGACGATGAAACACAGAAATTGCGTCGGAATTGAACACAACAGGCACCATGCCGACTTCTCTACGGGAGAGTAATGCTTCTAACTGTCTGTGCTTTGATTCCTTCCAGGGATTCCAGTAATAGATTCCGATGGACATGGGAAGCTTTACTGTAACCTGTGGACCTTCATCTTGACGATGAAACACGGAAATTGCGTCGGAATTGAATACAACAGGCACCATGCCGACTTCTCTCCGGTAGAGTAATGCTTCTAACTGTCTGCGCTTTGATTCTTTCCTGGGAATCCAGTAATAGTTTCCGATGGACATGGGAAGGTTTACTGTAACCTGTGGACCTGCAACTTGACGATGAAATACAGAAATTGCTTCGGAACCTAATACAACAGGCACCATGCCGACTTCTTTCCGGGTGAGTAATGCTTCTACATGTCTGTGCTTCGATTCATTCCTGGGAATCCAGAACTAGATTCCGATGGACATGGGAAGGTTTACTGTAACCTGTGGACCTTCAACTTGACGATGAAACACAGAAATTGCTTCGGAACCTAATACAACAGGCACCATGCCGACCTCTTTCCGGGTGAGTAATGCTTCTAAATGTCTGCGCCTTGATTCTTTCCTGGGATTCCAGAATAGATGCCGATGGACATGGGAAGGTTTACTGACACCTGTGGACCTTCAACTTGACGATGAAACACAGAAATTGCGTCGGAATTGAATACAACAGGAACCATGCCGACTTCTGTCCAGGAGAGAAATGCTTCTAACTGTCTGTGTTTTGATTCTTTCCTGGGATTCCATTAATAATTTCCGATGGACATGGGAAGGTTTACTGTAACCTGTGGACCTTCAACGTGAAGATGAAACACAGAAATTGAGCCGGAATTGAATACAACAGTCACCATGGCGACTTCTCTCCGGGAGAGTAATGCTTCTAACTGTCTGTGCTTTGATTCTTACCTGGGATTCCAGTAACAGATTCCGGTGGACTTGGGATGGTTTAATGTAACCTGTGGACCTTCAACGTGACGATGAATCACAAAAATTGAGTCGGAATTGATGCAACAGGCACCATGCCGACTTCTGTCCGGGAGAGTAATGCTTCCAACTGTATGTGCTTTGATTCTTACCTTGGACTCCAGAATAGATGCCGATGGACATGGGAAGGTTTACTGTAACCTGTTGAGCTTCAACTTGACGATGAAACTCAGAAATTGCGTCGGAATTGAATACAACAGGCACCAAGCCGACTTCTGTCCGGGAGAGTAATGCTTCTAAATGTCTCTGCTTTGTTTCTTTCCTGGGATTCCAATAATAGATTCCGATGGACATGGGAAGGTTTACTATAACCTGTGACCTACAACATGACGATGAAACAAAGAAATTGCGTCGGAATTGAATACAACAGGCACCATGCCGACCTCTCTCCGGGAGAGTAATGCTTCAAAAATGTCTGTGCTTTGATTCTTTCCTGGGATTCCAGTAATAGATTCCGATAGACATGGGAAGGTTTACTGTAACCTGTGGACCTTGAACTTGACGATGAAACACAGAAATTGCGTCGGAATTGAATACAACAGGCACCATGCTGACTTCTGTCCAGGAGAATAATGCTTCCATCTGTCTGTCCTTTGATTCTTTCTTGGGATTCCAGTAATAACTTCCGATTGACATGGGAAGGTTTACTGTAACCTGTGGACCTGCAACGTGAGGATGAAACACAGAAATTGCGTCGGAATTGAATACAACAGTCTCCACGCCGACTTCTCTCCGGGAGAGAAATGCTTCTAACTGTCTGTGTTTCGATTCTTTCCTGGGATTCCAGTAATAATTTCCGATGGACATGGGAAGGTTTACTGTAACCTGTTGACCTTCAACTTGACGATGAAACACAGAAATTGCGTCGGAATTGAATACAACAGGCACCATGCTGACTTCTGTCCGGGAGAGAAATGCTTCTAAATGTCTGTGCTTTGTTTCTTTCCTGGGATTCCAGTAATAGATTCCGATGGACATGGGAAGGTTTACTATAATCTGTGACCTTCAACTTGACGATGAAACACAGAAATTGCGTCGGAATTGAGTACAACATGCACCATGCAGACTTCTCTCCGGGAGAGTAATGCTTCTAAATGTCTGTGCTTTGATTCTTTCCTGGGATTCCAGTAATAGATTCCGATAGACATGGGAAGGTTTACTGTAACCTGTGGACCTGCAACTTGACGATGAAATACAGAAATTGCTTCGGAACCTAATACAACAGGCACCATGCCGACTTCTTTCCGGGTGAGTAATGCTTCTACATGTCTGTGCTTCGATTCATTCCTGGGAATCCAGAAATAGATTCCGATGGACATGGGAAGGTTTACTGTAACCTGTGGACCTTCAACTTGACGATGAAACACAGAAATTGCTTCGGAACCTAATACAACAGGCACCATGCCGACCTCTTTCCGGGTGAGTAATGCTTCTAAATGTCTGCGCCTTGATTCTTTCCTGGGATTCCAGAATAGATGCCGATGGACATGGGAAGGTTTACTGACACCTGTGGACCTTCAACTTGACGATGAAACACAGAAATTGCGTCGGAATTGAATACAACTGGCACCATGTCGAATGATCTCCGGTAGAGAAATGCTTCTAACTGTCTGTGCTTTGATTCATTCCTGGGATTCCAGTAATAATTTTCGATGGACATGGGAAGGTTTACTGTAACCTGTTGACCTTCAACTTGACGATGAAACACGGAAATTGCGTCGGAATTGAATACAACAGGCACCAAGCCGACTTCTGTCCGGGAGAGTAATGCTTCTAAATGTCTGTGCTTTGTTTCTTTCCTGGGATTCCAGTAATAGATTCCGATGGGCATGGGAAGGTTTACTACAACCTGTGACCATCAACATGACGATGAAACAAAGAAATTGCGTCGGAATTGAATACAACAGGCACCATGCCGACCTCTCTCCGGGAGAGTAATGCTTCTAAATGTCTGTGCTTTGATTCTTTCCTGGGATTCCAGTAATAGATTCCGATAGACATGGGAAGGTTTACTGTAACCTGTGGACCTTGAACTTGACGACGAAACACAGAAATTCCGTCGGAATTGAATAGAACAGGCACCATGCCGACTTCTCTCCGGGAGAGTAATGCTTCGTACTGTCTGTGCTTTGATTCTTTCCTGGGATTCCAGTAACAGATTCCGATGGACATGGGAAGGTTTACTGTAACCTACGGACCTTCAACTTTACGATGAAACACAGAAATTGCTTCGGAACCTAATGCAACAGGCACCATGCCGACTTCTCTCCGGGTGAGTAATGCTTCTAAATGTCTGTGCTTTGATCCTTTCCTGGGATTCCAGAATTAGATTCCGATGGACATGGGAAGGTTTACTGTAACCTGTGGACGTTCATCATGACGATGAAACACAGAAACTGCGTCGGAAGTGAATACAACAGGCACCATGCCGACTACTCAATTGGAGAGTAATGCTTCTAACTGTCTGTGCTTTGATTCTTTCCTGTTATTCCAGTAATAGATTCCGATGGACATGGGAAGCTTTACTGTATCCTGTGGACATTCATCTTGAAGATGAAGCACGGAAATTGCGTCGGAATTGAATACAACAGGCACCATGCCGTCTTCTCTCCGGGAGAGTAATGCTTCTAACTGTCTGTGCTTTGATTCTTTCCTGGGATTCCAGTAATAGATTCCGATGGACATGGGAAGGTTTACTGCAACCTGTGGACCTTCAACTTTACGATAAAACACAGAAATTGCTTCGGAACCTAATACAACAGGCACCATGGCGACTTCTCTCCGGGTGAGTAATGCTTCTAACAGTCCGTGCTTTGATTCTTTCCTGGGATTCCAGTAACAGATTCCGATGGACATTAGAAGGTTTACTGTAACCTGTGGACCTTCAACTTCACGATGACATACAGAAATTGCTTCGGAACCTAGTACAACAGCACCATGCCGACTTCTCTTCGGGTGAGTAATGCTTCAAAATGTCTGTGCTTTGATTCTTTCCTGGGATTCCAGAAATAGATTCTGTTGGACATGGGTAGGTTTACTATAACCTGTGGACCTTCAACTTGACGATGAAACATACAAATTGCGTCGGAATTGAATACAACAGGCACCATGCCGACTTCTCTCTGGGAGAGTAATGCTTCGAACTTTCTGTGCTTTGATTCTTACCTGGGATTCCAGTAACAGGTTCCGGTGGACATGGGAAGGTTTACAGTAACCTGTGGACCTTCCACTTGACGATGAATCACAAAAATTGCGTCTGAATTGAATACAAGAAGCACCATGCCGACTTCTGTCCGGGAGAGATATGCTTCTAACTGTCGGTGCTTTGATACTTTCCTGGGATTTCAGTAATAGATTCCGATGGACATGGGAAGGTTTACAGTAACCTGTGGACCTTCAACGTCACGATGAAACACAGAAATTGCGTCGGAATTGAATACAAAAGGCACCATGGCGACCTCTTTCCGGGAGAGAAATTCTTCTAACTGTCTGTGCTTTGATTCTTTCCTGGGATTCCAGAAATAGATTTCGATGGACATCGGAAGGTTTACTGTAACCTGTGGACCTTCAACTTGACGATGAAACACAGAAAATTTGTCGGAATTGAGTACAACAGGCACCATGCCGACTTCTCTCCGGGTGAGTAATGCTTCAAAATGTCCGTGCTTTGATTCTTTCCTGGGATTCCAGTAATAGATTCCGATGGACATGGGAAGGTTTACTGAAACCTGTGAACCTTCCACTTGACGATGAAACACAGAAATTGCGTCTGAATTGAATACAACAGGCACCATGCCGACTTCTCCCCGGGAGAGAAATTCTTCTAACTGGGTGTGCTTTGATTCAATTCTGGGATTCCAGTAATAGATTCCGATTGACATGGGAAGGTTTACTGTAACCTGTTGACCTTCAACTTGAAGATGAAACACAGAAATTACGTCGGAATTGAATACAACAGCCACCATGCCGACTTCTCCCCGGGAGAGTAATGCTTCTAACTGTCTGTGTTTAATTCTTTCCTTGGTTTCCAGTAATAGATTCCGATGGACATTAGAAGGTTTACAGTAACCTGTGGACCTTCAACCTGACGATGAAAGCCAGAAATTGCATCGGAATTGAATACAAGAAGCACCATGTCGAATTCTCTCCGGGAGAGAAATGATTCTAACTGTCTGTGCTTCGATTCTTTCCTAGGATTCCAGTAAGAGATTACGGTGGACATGGGAAGGTTTACTGTAACCTGTGGACCTTCAACTTGACGATGAAACACAGAAAATGCGTCGGAATTGAATACAACAGGCACCATGGCGACTTCTGTCGGGGAGAGTAATGCTTCCACCTGTCTGTGCTTTGAATCTTTCCTGGGATTCCAGTAATAGATTCCGATGAACATGGGAAGGTTTACTGTAACCTGTGGACTCTCAACTTGACGACGATACACAGAAATTGCGTCGGAACCTAATACAACAGGCACCATGACGACTTCTCTGCGGGAGAGTAATGCTTCTAACTGCCTGTGCTTTGATTCTTTCCTGGGATTCCAGTAATAGTTTCCGATGGACATAGGAAGGTTTACTGTAACCTGTGGAGTTTCAACTTGACGATGAAACACAGAAATGGCGTCGGAATTAAATACAACGGGCAATATGAAAACTTCTCTCCGGGAGAGTATTGCTTCTAACTGTCTGTGCTTTGATTCTTTCCTGGGATTCCAATAATAGTTTCCGATAGACATAGGAAGGTTTACTGTAACCTGTGGACCTTCAACTTAACGATCAAACACAGAAATGGCGTCGGAATTGAATACAACAGTCACCATGCCGAATTCTGTCTGGGAGAGTAATGCTTCTCACTGTCTGTCTCTTGATTCTTTTCTGGAATTCCAGTAATAGATTCCGATGGACATGGGAAGGTTTACTGTAACCTGTGGACCTTCAACATGACGATGAAACACAGAAATTGCGTCGGAATTGAATACAACAGGCACCATGCCAACTTCTCTATGGGAGAGTAATGCTTCTAACTGTCTGTGCTTTGATTCTTTCCTGGGATTCCATTAACAGTTTCCGATGGACATAGGAAGGTTTACTGTAACCTGTGGACCTTCAACTTGACGATGAAACACAGAAAAGGCGTCGGAATTGAAGACAACGGGCAGTATGAAAAGTTCTCTCCGGAAGAGTAATGCTTCTAACTGTCTGTGCTTTGATTCTTTCCTGGGATTTCGGTAATAGATTCCGATGGACATGGGTAGGTTTACTGTAACCTGTGGACCTTCAACTTGACGATGAAACACAGAAATTGCGTCGGAATTGAATACAACACTCACCATGGCGACTTCTCTCGGGGAGAGTAATGCTTCTAACTGTCTGTTCTTTGATTCTTTCCTGGGATTCCAGTAATAGTTTCCAATGGACATGGTAAGGGTTACTGTAACCTGTGGACGTTCAACTTGACGATGAAACACAGAAATTGCGTCGGAATTGAATACAAAAGGCACATTGTCGACTTCTGTCGGGAAGAGTAATCCTTCTAACTGTCTGTGCTTTGATTCTTTTTTGGGATTCCAGTAATAGATTCCGATGGACATGGGAAGGTTTACTGTAACCTGTGGACCTTCAGCTTGACGATGAAATACAGAAACTGCGTCGGAATTGAATACAACAAGCACCATGGCGACTTCTCTCCGGGAGAGTATTGCTTCTAAACGTATGTGCTTTGAATCTTTCCTGTGATTCCAGTAATGGATTCCGATGGACATGGGAAGGTTTACGGTAACCTGTGGACCTTTAACTTGACGATGAAACTCAGAAATTGCGTCGGAATTGAATACAACAGTCACCATGCCGACTTCTGTCTGGGAGAGTAATGCTTCTCACTGTCTGTCTTTTGATTCTTTTCCGGGATTCCAGTAATAGATTCCGATGGACATGGGAAGGTTTACTGTAACCTGTGGACCTCCAACTTGACGATGAAACACAGAAATTGCGTCGGAATTGAATACAACAGGCACCATGCCGACTTCTCTATGGGAGAGTAATGCTTCTAACTGTCTGTTCCTTGATTCTTTCCTGGGATTCCAGTAATAGATTCCGATGGACATGGGAAGGTTTACGGTAACCTGTGGACCTTCAACTTGACGATGAAACACAGAAATTGCGTCGGAATTGAATACAACAGTCACCATGCCGACTTCTGTCTGGGAGAGTAATGCTTCTCACTGTCTGTCTTTTGATTCTTTTCTGGGATTCCAGTAATAGATTCCGATGGAAATGGGAAGGTTCACTGTAACCTGTTGACCTTCAACTTGACGATGAAACACACAAATTGCGTCGGAATTGAACACAAAAGACACCATGCCGACTTCTGTCCGTGAGAGTAATGCTTCTATCTGTCTGTGCTTTGATTCTTTCCTGGGATTCCAGTAATAGATTCCGATGGACATGGGAAGGTTTACGGTAACCTGTGGACCTTCAACTTGACGATGAAACACAGAAATTGCGTCGGAATTGAATACAACAGTCACCATGCCGACTTCTGTCTGGGAGAGTAATGCTTCTCACCGTCTGTCTTTTGATTCTTTTCTGGGATTCCAGTAATAGATTCCGATGGACATGTTAAGGTTCACTGTAACCTGTTGACCTTCAACTTGACGATGAAACACACAAATTGCGTCGGAATTGAACACAACAGGCACCATGCCGACTTCTGTCCGTGAGAGTAATGCTTCTAACTGTCTGTGCTTTGATTCTTTCCTGGGATTCCATTAATAGATTCCGATGGACATGGCAAGGTTTACTGTAACCTGTGGACCTTCAAGTTGATGATAAGACACAGAAATTGCATCGGCATTGAATACAACACGCACCATGCCGTCTTCTCCCCGGGAGAGTAATGCTTCTAACTGTCTGTGCTTTGTTTCTATCCTGGGATTCCAGTAATAGATTCCGATGGACATGGTAAGGTTTTCTGTAACCTGTGGACCTTCAACTTGACGATGAAACTCAGAAATTGTGTCGGAATTTAATACAGCCGGCACCATGCCGACTTCTGTCCGGGAGAGTAATGCCTCTAACTGTCTGTGTTTTCATTCTTTCCTGGGATTCCAGTAATAGATTCCGATGGACATGGGAAGGTATACTGTAACCTGTGGACCTTCAACTTGACGATGAATCACAGAAATTGCGTCGGAATTGAATACAACAGGCACCATGCCGCCTTCTGTCCGGAAGAGTAATGCTTTTACCTGCCTGTGCTTTGAATCTTTAATGGGATTCCAGTAATAGATTCCGGTGGACATGGGAAGGTTTACTGTAACCTGCGGACTTTTAACTTGACCATGATACACAGAAATTCCGTCGGAACCTAATACAACAGGCACCATGACGACTTCTCTCCGGGAGAGCAATGCTTCTAACTGTCTGTGCTTTGATTCTTTCCTGGGATTCCAGTAATAGTTTCCGATGGACATAGGAAGGTTTACGGTAACCTGTGGACCTTCCACTTGACGATGAAACACAGAAATGGCGTCGGAATCGATTACAACAGGCACCATGAAAACTTCTCTCCGAGAGAGTAATGCTTCTAACTCTCTGTGCTTCGATTCTTTCCTGGGATTCCAGTAATAGACTCCGACGGACATGGGAAGGTTTACTGTAACCTGTTGACCTTTAACTTCACGATGAAACACAGAAATTGCGTCGGAATTGAATACAACAGGCACCATGCCGACTTCTGTCCGGGAGAGTAATGCTTCTAACTGTCTGTGCTTTGATTCTTTCCTGGGATTCCAGTAATAGTTTCCGATGGACATAGAAAGGTTTACAGTAACCTGTGGACCTTCAACTTGACGATGAAACACAGAAATTAAGTTGGAATTGAATACAAGACGCACCACGGCGACTTCTCTCCGGGAGAGTAATGCTTCTAACTGTCTGTGCTTTGATTCTTTCCTGGGATTCCAGTAATAAATTCCGATGGACATGGGAAGGTTTAATGTATCCTGTGGACCTTCAACGTGACGATGAAACACAGAAATTGCGTCAGGATTGAATACAAAAGGCACCATGCCGACTTCTGTCCGACAGAGTTATGCTTCTAACTGTCCGTGCTTTGATTCTTTCCTGGGATTCCAGTAATAGATTTCGATTGCATGGAAAGGTTTACTGAAACCTGTGGACCTTCAACTTGCCGATGAAACACAGAAATTGCGTCGGAATTGAATACAACAGGCACCATGCCGACTTCTGTCCGGGAGAGTAATGCTTCTAACTGTCTGTGCTTTGATTCTCTCCTGGGGTTCCAGTAATAGATTCCGATGGACATGGGAAGGTTTACTGTAACCTGTGGACCTTCAACTTGTCGATGAAACTCAGAAATTGCGACGGAATTGAATACAACACGCACCATGCCGTCTCCTCTCCTGGAGAGTAATGCTTCTAACTGTCTGTGCTTTGATTCTTTCCTGGGAATCCAGTAATACATTCCGATGGACATGGGACGGTTTACTGTGACCTGCGGACCTTCAACTTTACGATGAAACACCGAAATTGCTTCGGAACCTAATACAACAGGCACCATGCCGTCTTCTCTGCGGGGAGTAATGCTTCTAAATTTCTGTGCTTTGATTCTTTCCTGGGATTCCAGAAATAAATTCCGATGGACATGGGAAGGTTTACTGTAACCTGTGGACTTTCAACTTGAAGATGAAACACAGAAAATGAGTCAGAATTGAATACAACAGGCACCATGACGACTTCTGTCCGGGAGAGTAATGCTTCTGTCTGTCTGTGCTTTCATTGTTTCCTGGCATTCCAGTAATACATTCCGATTGACATGAGAAGGTTTACTGTAACCTGTGGACCTTCAACTAGACGATGAAATACAGAACTTGCTTAGGAACCTAATACAACAGGCACCATACAGACTTCTCTCCGGGTGAGTAATGCTTCAAAATGTCTGTGCTTTGATTCTTTCCTGGGATTCCAGAAATAGATTCCGATGGACATGGGAAGGTTTACTGTAACCTGTGGACTTTCAACTTGAAGATGAAACACAGAAAATGAGTCGGAATTGAATACAACAGGCACCATGCCGACTTCTGTCCGGGAGGGTAATGCTTCCACCTGTCGGTGCTTTGAATCTTTCCTGGGATTCCAGTAATAGATTCCGATGGAAATGGGAAGGTTTACTGTAACCTGTGGACTTTCAACTTAACGAGGATACACAGAAATTGCGTCGGAACCTAATACAACAGGCACCATGACGACTTCTCTCCGGGAGCGTAATGCTTCTAACTTTCTGTGCTTTGATTCTTTCCTGGGATTCCAGTAATAGTTTCCGATGGACATAGGAAGGTTTACTGTAACCTGTGGACCTTCAACTTGACGATGAAGCACAGAAATGGAGTCGGAATTGAATACAACGGGCACTATGAAAACTTTTCTCCGGAAGAGTAATGCTTCTAACTGTCTGTGCTTTGATTCTTTCCTGGGATTCCAATAATATTTTCCGATGGACATAGGAAGGTTTACTGTAACCTGTGGACCTTCAACTTGACGATGAAACACAGTTAAGGCGCCGGAATTGAAGACAACGGGCACTATGAAAACTTCTCACCGGAAGAGTAATGCTTCTAACTGTCTGTGCTTTGATTCTTTCCTGGGATTCCGGTAATAGATTCCGATGGACATGGGTAGGTTTACTGTAACCTGTGGACCTTCAACTTGACGATGAAACACAGAAATTGCGTCGGAATTGAATATAACACGCGCCATGGCGACTTTTCTCGGGGGGAGTAATGCTTCTAACTGTCTGTTCTTTGATTATTTCCTGGGATTCCAGTAATAGATTCCGATGGACATGGGAAGGTTTACTGTAACCTGTGGACCTTCAACTTGACGATGAAACACAGAAATTGCGTCGGAATTGAATACAACAAGCACCATGGCGACTTCTCTCCGGGAGAGTATTGCTTCTAAACGCATGTGCTTTGATTCTTTGCTGGGATTCTAGCAATGGATTCCGATGGACATGGGAAGGTTTACGGTAACCTGTGGACCTTCAACTTGACGATTAAACACAGAAATTGCGACGGAATTGAATACAACAGGCACCATGGCGACTTATCTCCGGGAGAGTAATGCTTCTAACTGTCTGTGCTTAGATTCTTTCCTGGGATTCCAGTAATTTATTCCGATGGACACAGGAAGGTTTACTGTAACCTGGGGACCTTCAACTTGACGATGGAACACAGAAATTGCGTCGGAATTGAATACAACAGGCACCATGCCGACATCTGTCCGGGAGAGTAATGCTTCTATCTGTCTGTGCTGGGATTCTTTCCAGGGATTCCAGTAGTAGATTCCGATGGACATGGGAAAGTTTATTGTAACCTGTGGACCTTCAACATGACGATGAAACACAGAAATTGCATTGGAATATAATACAACAGGCACCATGCCGACTTCTGTCCGGGAGAGTAATGCTTCTATCTGTCTGTACTTTGATTGTTTCCTGGGATTCCAGTAATACATTCCGATAGACATGGGAAGGTTTACTGTAACCTGTGGACCTTCAACTTGACGATGAAACACAGAAATTGCTTCGGAACCTAATACAACAGGCACCATCCCGACTTCTCTCCGGGTGAGTAATGCTTCTAAATGTCTGAGCTTTGATTCCTTAATGGTATTCCAAAAATAGATACCGATGGACATAGAAAGGTTTACTGTAACCTGTGGACTGTCAACTTGACGATGAAACACAGAAAATGAGTCGGAATTGAATACAACAGGCACCATGCCGCCTTAACTCCGGGTGAGTAATGCCTCTAACTGTCCGTGCTTTGATTCTTTCCTGGGATTCTAGTAATAGATTCCGATGATCATGGGAAGATTTACTGAAACCTGTGGACCTTCAACTTAACGATGAAACACAGAAATTGCGTCGGAATTGAATACAACAGGCACCATGCCGACTTCTGTCCGGGAGAGTTATGCTTCTAACTGTCTGTGCTTTGATTCCTTCCTGGAATTCCAGTAATAGATTCCGATGGGCATTTGAATGTTTACTGAAACCTGTGGACCTTCAACTTGCCGATGAAACACAGAAATTGCGTCGGAATTGAATACAACAGGCACCATGCCGACTTCTCTCCGGGAGAGGAATGCTTCTAACTGTTTGTGCTTTGATTCTTTCCTGGGATTCCAGTAATAGATTCCGATGGACATGGGAAGGTTTACTGTAACCTGTTGACCTTTAACTTCACGATGAAACACAGAAATTGCGTCGGAATTGAATACAACAGGCACCATGCCGACTTCTGTCCGGGAGAGTAATGCTTCTAACTGTCTGTGCTTTGATTCTCTCCTGGGATTCCAGTAATAGATTCCGATGGACAAGGGAAGGTGTACTGTAACCTGTGGACCTTCAACTTGACGATGAAACACAGAAATTGCGTCGAAATATAATACAACAGGCACCATGCCGACTTCTGTCCGGGAGACTAATGCTTCTGTCTGTCTATGCTTTCATTGTTTCCTAGGACTCCAGTAATACATTCTGATAGACATGGGAAGGTTTACTGTAACATGTGGACCTTCAACTAGACGATGAAACACAGAACTTGCTTCGGAACCTAATACAACAGGCACCATACCGACTTCTCTCCGGGTGGGTAATGCTTCAAAATGTCTGTGCTTTGATTCTTTCCTGGGATTCCGGTAATAGTTTCCTAAGGACATAGGAAGGTTTACTGTAACCTGTGGACCTTCACCTTGACGATGAAACACAGAAATGGCGTCGGAATTGAATACAACAGGAACTATGAAAACTTCTCTCCGGAAGAGTAATGCTTCTAACTCTCTGTGCTTTGATTCTTTCCTGGGATTCCAGTAATAGATTCCGATGGACATGGGAAGGTTTACTGTAACCTGTGGACCTTCAACTTGACGATGAAACACAGAAATTGCGTCGGAATTGAATACACCAAGCAACATGGCGACTGATCTCCAGGAGAGTATTGCTTCTAAACGTATGTGCTTTGATTCTTTCCTGGGATTCCATTAATGGATTCCGATGGACATGGGAAGGTTTACGGTAACCTGTGGACCTTCAACTTGACGATGAAACACAGAAAATGCTTCGGAATTGAATACAACAATCACCATGCCGACTTCTGTCTGGGAGAGTAATGCTTCTCACTGTCTGTCTTTTGATTCTTTTCTGGAATTCCAGTAATAGATTCCGATTGACATGGGAAGGTTTACTGTAACCTGTGGACCTTCAACATGACGATGAAACACAGAAATTGCGTCGGAATTGAATACAACAGGCACCATGCCGACTTCTCTATGGGAGAGTAATGCTTCTAACTGTCTGTGCTTTGATTCTTTCCTGGGTTTCCAATTATAGTTTCCGATGGACATATGAAGGTTTACTGTAACCTGTGGACCTTCAACTTCACGATGAAACACAGGAAAGGCGTCGGAATTGAAGACAACGGGCACTATGAAAACTTCTCTCTGGAAGAGTAATGTTTCTAACTGTCTGTGGTTTGATTCTTTCCTGGGATTCCGGTATTAGATTCCGATGGACATGGGTAGGTTTACTGTAACCTGTGGACCTTCAACTTGACGATGAAACACGGAAATTGCGTCGGAATTGAATACAACACGCACCATGGCGACTTCTCTCGGGGCGAGTAATGCTTCTAACTGTCTGTTCTTTGATTCTTTCCTGGAATTGCAGTAATAGATTCCGATGGACATGGGAAGGTTTACTGTAACCTGTGGACCTTCAACTTGACGATGAAACACAGAAATTGCGTCGGAATTGAATACAAGACGCACCACGGCGACTTCTCTCCGGGAGAGTAATGCTTCTAACTGTCTGTGCTTTGATTCTTTCCTGGGATTCCAGTAATAGTTTCCGATGGACATAGGAAGGATTACAGTAACCTGTGGACCTTCAACTTGACGATGAAACACAGAAATTGTGTCGGAATTGAATACAAAAGGCACCATGCCGACTTCTGTCCAGGAGAGTAAGGCTTCTAACTGTCCGTATTTGATTCTTTCCTGGGATTCCAGTAATAGATTCCGATGGGCATGGGAAGGTTTACTGAAACCTGTGGACCGTCAACATGCCGATGAAACACAGAAATTGCGTCGGAATTGAATACAACAAGCACCATGCCGACTTCTCTCCGGGAGAGAAATGCTTCTAACTGTCTGTGCTTTGATTCTTTCGTGGGATTCCAGTAATAGATTACGATGGACATGGGAAGGTTTACTGTAACCTGTTGACCTTTAACTTCACGATGAAACATAGAAATTGCGTCGGAATTGAATACAACAAATACCATGCCGACTTCTGTCCGGGAGAGTAATGCTTCTAACTGTCTGTGCTTTGAATCTCTCCTGGGATTCCAGTAATAGATTCCGATGGACATGGGGAGGTTTACTGTAACCTGTGGACCTTCAAATTGACGACGAAACACAGAAATTGCATCGGAATTGAATACAACAGGCACCATGTCGACTTCTCTCCTGGAGAGTAATGCTTCTAACTGTCTGTGCTTTGATTCTTTCCAGGGATTCCAGTAATAGATTTCGGTGGACATGCGAAGGTTTACTGCAACCTGTGGACCTTCAAGTTGACGATGAAACACAGAAATTGCGTCGGAATTGAATACAACACGCACCATGCCGTCTTCTCCCCGGGAGAGACATACTTCTAACTGTCTGTGCTTCGATTCTTCCCTGGGATTCCAGTAATAGATTCCGATGCACATGAGAAGGTTTACTGTAACCTGTGGACCTTCAACTTGACGATGAAACACAGAAATTGCGTCGGAATTGAATACAAAGGGCGCCTTGCCGACTTTTGTCCGGGAGAGTAATACTTTTAACTGTCTGTGCTTTGATTCTTTCCTGTGATTCCAGAAATAGATTCCGATGGACATGGGAAGATTTACTGTAACTTGTGGACCTTCAACTTGACTATGAAACACAGAAATTGCGTCGGATTGAATACAACACGCACCATGGCGACTTCTCTCCGGGAGAGTAATGCTTCTAACTCTCTGTGCTTTCATTCTTTCCTGGGATTCCAGTAATAGATTCCGATGGACATGGGAAGGTTTACTGTAACCTGTGGACCTTCACCTTGACGATGAAACACAGAAATTGCGTCGGAATTGGATACAACAGGCACCATGCCGACTTATCTCCGGGAGAGTAATGCTTCTAACTGTCTGTGCTTTGATTCTTAAATGGGATTCCAGTAACAGATTCCGGTGGACATGGGGTGGTTTAGTGTAACCTGTGGACCTTCAAGTTGACGATGAAACACAGAAATTGCGTCGGAATTGAATACAACGGGCTCCATGCCGACTTCTGTCCGGGAGAGTAATACTTCTAACTGTCTGTGCTTTCATTCTTTCCTTGGATTCCAGTGATAGATTCCAATGCACATGGGAAGGTTTCCTATGAACTGTGGAGCTTCTACTTGATGATGAAAAACAGAAATTGCGTCGGAATTGAAAACAACAGTCACCATGCCGACTTCTGTCCGGGAGAGTAATGCTTCTAACTGTCTGTGCTTTGATTCTTTCCTGGGATTCCAGTAATAGATTCCGAAAGACATGGGAAGGTTTACTGTAAGCTGTGGACCTTCAACATGACGATGAAACACAGAAATTGCGTCGGAATGGAATACAACAGGCACCATGCCGACTTCTGTCCGGGAGAGTAATGCTTCTAACTTTCTGTGCTTTGTTTCTGTCCTGGGATTCCAGTAATAGATTCCGATAAACATGGGAAGATTTACTGTAACTTGTGGACCTTCAACTTGACGATGTAACACAGAAATTGCGTCGGAATTGAATACAAAAGGCACTATGCCGACTTCTGTCCGGGAGAGTAATGCTTCTAACTTTCTGTGCTTTGATTCTGTCCTGGGATTCCAGTAATAGATTCCGATGGACATGGGAAGGTTTACTGTAACCTGTGGAACCTCATCTTGACGATGAAACACAGAAATTGCGTCGGAATTGAATACAACAGGCACCATGTTGACTTCTCTCCGGGAGAGTAATGCTTCTAACTGTCTGTGCTTTGATTCTTTCCTGGGATTCCAGTAATAGTTTCCGAAAGACATGGGAAGGTTTACTGTAACCTGTGGAACATCATCTTGACAATGAAACACAGAAATTGCGTCGGAATTGAATACAAAAGGCACCATGTTGACTTCTCTCCGGGAGAGTAATGCTTCTACCTGTCTGTGCTGGGATTCTTTCCAGGGATTCCAGTAATAGATTCCGATGGACATGGGAAAGTTTACTGTAACCTGTGGACCTTCAAGTTGACGATGAAACACAGAAATTTCTTCGGAACCTAATACAACTGGCACCATGGCGACTTCTCCCCGGGAGAGTTATGCTTCTAACTGTCTGTGCTTTGATTCTTTCCTGGAATTCCAGTAATAGATTTCGATGGACATGGGAAGGATTACTGTAACCAGTGGACCTTCAACTTGACGATGAAACACATAAATTGCGTCGGAATTGAATACAACAGGCACCATGCCGACTTATCTCCGGGAGAGTAATGCTTCTAACTTTCTGTGCTTTGATTCTTACCTGGGATTCCAGTAACAGATTCCAGTGCACATGGGGTGGTTTAATGTAACCTGTGGACCTTCAACTTGACGATGAAACACAAAAATTGAGTCGGAATTGAATACAACAGGAACCATGCCGACTTCTGTCTGGAAGAGTTATGCTTCTAACTGTCGGTGCTTTGATACTTTCCTGGGATCCCAGTAATAGATTTCGATCGACACGGGAAGATTTACAGTAACCTGTGGACCTTCAACTTGACGATGAATCACAGAAATTGCATCGGAATTGAATACAACAGGCACCATGTCGACTTCTGTCCGGGAGAGTAATGCTTCTAACTGTCTGTGCTTTGATTCTTTCCTGGGATTCCAGTAATAGATTCCGATGGACATGGGAAGGTTTACTGTAACCTGTGGACGTTCAACTTGACGATGAGACAAAGAAATTGCGTCGGAATTGTATACAACAGGCACCATGCCGACTTATCTCCGGGAGAGTAATGCTTCTAACTGTCTGTGCTTTGATTCTTACCTGGGATTCCAGTAACAGATTCCAGTGCAAATTGGATGGTTTAATGCAACCTGTGGACCTTCAACTTGATGATGAAACACAAAAATTGAGTCGTAATTGAATACAACAGGCACCATGCCGACTTCTGTCCGGGAGAGTTATGCTTCTAACTGTCGGTGCTTTGATACTTTCCTGCGATTCCAGTAATAGATTCCGATGGACACGGGAAGATTTACAGTAACCTGTGGACCATCAACTTGACGATGAAACACAGAAATTGCATCGGAATTGAAATCAACAGGCACCATCCCGACTTCAGTCCGGGAGAGTAATGCTTCTAACTGTCTGTGCTTTGATTCTTTCCTGGGATTCCAGTAATAGATTCCGATGGACATGGGAATGTTTACTGTAACCTGTGGATCTTCAACGTGAAGATGAAACACAGAAATTGCGTCGGAATTGAATACAACAGTCACCATGCCGACTTCTCTCCGGGAGAGTAATGCTTCTAACTGTCTGTGCTTTGATTCTTTCCTGGGATTCCAGTAATACACTCCCGGAAATTGAAATAAGAACACCGTGAATTCATTGTCCCAGGAAGGGGAAACTTTATTGACACATTCCTGGGGTCAGATACATCACATGATCACACTGACAGAACCACAGGCACATAGACACAGGCAACAGAGCATGCACAATGTCGGCACTAGTACAGTGTATATCCACCTTTCGCAGCAATGCAGGCTGCTATTCTCCCATGGAGACGGTCGTAGAGATCCTGGATGTAGTCCTGTGGAACGGCTTGCCATGCCATTTCCACCTGGTGCCTCAATTGGACCAGCGTTCGTGCTGGACGTGCAGACCGCGTGAGACGACGCTTCATCCAGTCCGAAACATGCTCAATGGGGGACAGATCCGGAGATCTTGCTGGCCAGGGTAGTTGACTTACACCTTCTAGAGCACGTTGGGTGGCACGGGATACATGCGGACATGCATTGTCCTGTTGGAACAGCAAGTTCCCTTGCCGGTCTAGGAATGGTAGAACGATGGGTTCGCTGACGTTTGGATGTACCGTGCACTATTCAGTGTCCCCTCGACGATCACCAGTGGTGTACGGCCAGTGTAGGTGATCGCTCCCCTCACCATGATGCCGGGTGTTGGCCCTGTGTGCCTCGGTCGTATGCAGTCTTGATTGTGGCGCTCACCTGCACGGCGCCAAACACGCATACGACCATCATTGGCACCAAGGCAGAAGCGACTCTCATCTCTGAAGACGACAGGTCTACATTCGTCCCTCCATTCACGCCTGTCGCGACACCACTAGAGGCGGGCTGCACCATGTTGGGGCGTCAGCGGAAGACGGCCTAACGGTGTGCGGGACCATACCCCAGTTTCATGCAGACGGTTGCGAATGGTCCTCGCCGGTACCCCAGGAGCAACAGTGTCCCTAATTTGCTGGGAAGTGGCGGTGCGGTCCCCTACGGCACTGCGTAGGATCCTACGGTCTTGGCGTGCATCCGTGCGTCGCTGCGGTCCGGTCCCAGGTCGAAGGGCACGTACACCTTCCGCCGACCACTGGCGACAACATCGATGTACTGTGGAGACCTCACGCCCCACGTGTTGAGCAATTCGGCGGTACGTCCATCCGACCTCCCGCATGCCCACTATACGCCCTCGCTCAAAGTCCGTCAACTGCACATACGGTTCACGTCCATGCTGTCGAACCATGCTACCAGTGTTAAAGACTGCGATGGAGCTCCGTATGCCACGGCAAACTGGCTGACACTGACGGCGGTGGTGCATAAATGCTGCGCAGCTAGCGCCATTCGACGGCCAACACCGCGGATCCTGGTGTGTCCGCTGTGCCGTGCGTGTGATCATTGCTTGTACAGCCCTCTCGCAGTGTCCGGAGCAAGTATGGTGGGTCTGACACACCGGTGTCAAAGTGTTCTTTTTTTCCATTTCCAGGAGTGAAGATTCCGATGGACATGTTAAGGTTTACTGCAAACTGTGGAGCTTCAACTTGACAATGAAACACAGAAATTGCGTCGGAATTGAGTACAACAGGCATCATGCCGACTTATCACCGGGAGAGTAATGCTTCTAACTGTCTGTGCTTTGATTCTTACCTGGGATTCCAGTAACAGATTCCGGTGGACATGGTATGGTTTAATGTAACCTGTGGACCTTCAACTTGACGATGAAACACAAAAATTGAGTCGGAATTGAATACAACAGGCACCATGCCGACTTCTGTCCGGGAGAGTTATGCTTCTAACTGTCGGTGCTTTGATACTTTCCTGGGATTCCAGTAATAGTTTCCGATCGACATGGGAAGATTTACAGAAACCTGTGGACCTTCAACTTGACGATGAAACACAGAGATTGCATCAGAATGAATACAACAGGCAACATGTCGACTTCTCTCCGGGAGAGTAATGCTTGTAACTGTCTGTGCTTTGATTCTTTCCTGGGATTCCAGTTATAGATTCCGATGGACATGGGAAGGTTAACTGTAACCTGTGGATCTTCAACTTGACGATGAAACACCGAAATTGCGTCGGAGTTGAATACAACACGCACCATGCCGTCTTCTCTCCGGGAGAGTAATGCTTCTAACTGTCTGAGCTTTGATTCTTTCCTGGGATTCCAGTAATAGATTTCGATGGACATGGGAAGGTTTACTGTAACCTGTGGACCTTCCACTTGTCGACGAAACACAGAAATTGCGTCGGAATTGAATACAACATTCACCATGCCGACTTCTGTCCGGGAGAGTAATGCTTCTAACTGTCAGTACTTTGATTCTTTCCTGGGATTCCAGTAATACATTCCGATGGACACTGGAAGGTTTACTGTAACCTGTGCACCTTCAACATGACGATAATACACAGAAAATGCGTCGGAACCTAATACAACAATCACCATGACGACTTCTCTCCGGGAGAGTAATGCTTCTAACTGTCTGTGCTTTGATTCTTTCCTTGGATTCCAGTAATAGATACCGATGGACATAGGAAGGTTTACTGTAACCTGTGGACCTTAAACTTGACGATGAAACACAGAAATTGCGTCGGAATTGAATACAACTGGCACCATGAAAACTTCTCTTCGGGAGAATAATGCTTCTAACTGTCTGTGCTTTGATTCTTTCCTGGGACTCCAGTAATAGATTCCGATGGACATGGGAAGGTATACTGTAACCTGTCGACCTTCAACTTGACGATGAAACACAGAAAATGAGTCGGAATAGAGTACAACAGGCACCATTCTGACTTCTCTCCGGGATAAGAATGCTTCTAACTGTCCGTGCTTTGATCCTTACCTTGGATTCCAGTAATAGATTCCGAAGGGCATGGGAAGGTTTACTGTGACCTGTGGTCCTTCAACTTGACGATGAAACACAGAAATTACGTCGGAATTGAATACAACAGGCAACATGCCGACTTCTCTCCAGGAGAGTAGTGCTTGTAACTGTCTATTCTTTGATTCTTTCCTGGGATTCCAGTAATAGAATCTGATAAACATGGGAACGTTTACTGTAACTTGTGGACCTTCAACTTGACGATGAAACACAGAATTTGCGTCGTAATATAATACAACAGGCACCATGCCGACTCTGTCCGGGAGAGTAATGCTTCTTTCTGTCTGTGCTTTGATTCTTTCCTGGGATTCCAGTAATACATTCCGATGGACATGGGAAGGTTTACTGTAACCTGTGGACCTTCAACTTGACGATGAAACACAGAAATTGCTTCGGAACCTAATACAGCAGGCAACATGCCGACTTATCTCCGGGTGCGTAATGCTTCTAAATGACTGTTCTTTGATTCTTTCCTGGGATTCCAGAAATAGATTCCGATGGACATGGGAAGGTTTACTGTAACGTGTGGACCTTCAACTTGACGGTGAAACACAGAAATTGCGTCGGAATTGAATACTACAGGCACCATGCCGACTTCTGTCCGGGAGAGTAATGCTTCTAACTGTATGTGCTTTGAATCTTTCCTGGGACTCCAGAATAGATGCCAATGGAAATGGAAAGGTTTACTGTAACCTGTGGGCCTTCAACTTGACAATGAAACTCAGAAATTGCGTCGGAATTAAATACAACAGACACCATGCCGACTTCTCTATGGGAGAGTAATTCTTCTAACTGTCTGTGCTTTGATTCATTCCTGGGAATCCAGAAATAGGTTCCGATGGACATGGGAAGATTTACTGTAACCTGTGGACCTTCAACTTGACGATGAAACACAGAAATTGCGTCGGAATATAATACAACAGGCACAATGCCGAGTTCTGTCCAGGGGAGTAATGCTTCTATCTGTCTGTGCTTTGATTCTTTCCTGGGATTCCAGTAATAGATTCCGATGGACATGGGAAGGTTTACTGTAACCTGTGGACCTTCAACGTGACGATGAAACACAGAAATTGCTTCGGAACCTAATACAACAGGTACCATGCCGGCTTCTCTCCGGGTGCGTAATGCTCTATATGTCTGTGCTTTGATTCTTTCCTGGGAATCCAGAAATAGATTACGATGGACATGGGAAGGTTTACTGTAACCTGTGGACCTTTTACTTTACGATGATACACAGAATTTGCTTCGGAACCTAATACAACAGGCTCCACGCCGACTTCTCTCCGGGTGAGTAATGCTTCTAAATGTCTATGCTTTGATTCATTCCTGAGAATCCAGAAATATTTTCTGACTGACATAGGAAGATTTACTGTAACCTGTGGACCTTCAACTTGACGATGAAACACAGAAATTGCGTCGGAATATAATACAACAGGCACCATGCCGACTTCTGTCCGGGAGAGTAATGGTTCTTTCTGTCTGTGCTTTGATTCTTTCCTGGGATTCCACTAATACATTCCGATGGCCATGGAATTTTTACTGTAACCTGTGGACCTTAATCTTGACGATGAAACATAGAAATTGCTTCGGAACCTAATACAGCAGACACCATGCCGACTTATCTCCGGGTGCGTAATGCTTCTAAATGTCTGTGCTTTGATTCTTTCCTGGGATTCCAGAAATAGATTCCGATGGACATGGGAAGGTTTACTGTAACCTGTGGACCTTAAACTTGAAGATGAATCACAGAAATTGCGTCGGAATTGAATACAACAGTTACCATGCCGACTTCTCTCCGGGAGAGTAATGCTTCTAACTTTCTGTGCTTTGATTCTTTCCTGGGATTCCAGTAATAGATTCCGATGGACATGGGAAGGTTTACTGTAACGTGTGGACTTTCAACTTTACGATGATACACAGAATTTGCGTCGGAATTGAATACAACAGGCACCATGCCGACTTATCTCCGGGAGAGTAATGCTTCTAACTGTCTGTGCTTTGATTCTTACCTGGGATTCCAGTAACAGATTCCGGTGGACATGGGATGGTTTAATGTAACCTGTGGACCTTCAACTTGACGATGAAACACAAAAATTGAGTCGGAATTGAATACAACAGGCACCGTGCCGACTTCTGTCCGGGAGAGTTATGCTTCTAACTGTATGTCATTGGATTCTTTCCTGGGATTCCAGTAATAGATGCCGATGGACATGGGAAGGTTTACTGTAACCTGTGGAAATTCAACTTGACGATGAAACACAGAAATTGCGTCGGAATGGAATACAACAGGCACCATGCCGACTTCTCTCCGGGATAGTATTGCTTCTAACTGTCTGTGCTTCGATTCTTTCCTGGGATTCCAGTAATAGATTCCGATGCACATGGGAAGGTGTACTGTAACCTGTGGTCCTTCATCTTGACGATGAAACACAGAAATTGCGTCGGAATTGAATACAACAGGCACAATGTTGACTTCTCTCCGGGAGAGTAATGCCTCCAACTGTCTGTGCTTTGATTCTTTCCTGGGATTCCAGTAATAGATTCCGATGGACATGGGAAGGTTTACTGTAACCTGGGGACCTTCAACATGACGACGAAACAATGTAATTGCGTCGGAATATAATACAACAGGCACCATGCCAACTTCTGTCCGGGAGAGTAATGCTTCTATCTGTCTGTGCTTTGATTCTTTCCAGGGATTCACGTAATAGATTCCGAAGGACATGGGAACGTTTACTGTAACCTGTGGACCTTCAACTTTACGATGAAACACAGAAATTGCTTCGGTACCTAATACAACAGGCACCATGCCCACTTCTCTCCGGGTGAGTAATGCTTCTAAATGTCTGTGCTTTGATTCTTTCCTGGGAATCCAGAAATAGATTCCGATGGACATGGGAAGGTTTACTGTAACCTGTGGACCTTCAACTTGACGATGAAACACAGATATTGCGTCGGAATATAATACAACGGGCACCATGCCGACTTCTGTCCGGGAGAGTAATGCTTCTATCTGTCTGTGCTTTGATTCTTTCCTGGGATTCCAGTAATAACTTCCGATAGACATGGGAGGGTTTACTGTAACCTGTGGACCTTCAACTTGACGATGAAACACAGTGATTGCATCGGAATGGAATACAACAGGACCCATGCCGACTTCTCTATGGGAGAGTAATGCTTCTAACTGTCTGTGCGTTGATTCTTTCCTGGGATTCTAGTAACAGATTCCGATGGACATGGGAAGGTTTACTGTAACCTGTGGACCTTCATATTGACGATGAAACACAGAAATTGAGTCGGAATTGAATACAACAGGCACCATGTTGACTTCTCTCCGGGAGAGTAATGCTTCAAACTGTCTGTCTTTTGATTCTTTCCTGGGATTCCAGTAATAGATTCCGATGGACATGGTAAGGTTTACTGTAACCTGTGGACCTTCAACTTGACGATGAAACACAGAAATTGCGTCGGAAAATAATTCAACAGGCACCATGCCGACTTCTGCCCGGGAGAGTAATGCTTCTATCTGTCTGTGCTTTGATTCTTTCCTGGGAATCCAGTAATAGATTCCGATGGACATAGGAAGGTTTACTGTATGCTGTGGACCTTCAACTTGACGATGGAAGACAGAAATTTCTTCGGGAACCTAATACAACAGGCACCATGCCAACTTCTCTCCGGGTGCATAATGCTTCTAAATGTCTGTGCTTTGATTCTTTCCTGGGATTCCGGTAATTGATTCCGATGGACATGGGAAAGTTTACTGTAACCTGTGGACCTTCAACTTGACGATGAAACACAGAAAATGATTCGGAATTGAATACAACAGGCACCATGCCGACTTCTGTCTGGGAGAGTAATGCTTCTCACTGTCTGTGCTTTGATTCTTTCGTGGGATTCCAGTAATTGATTCCGATGGACATGGGAAGGTTTAATGTAACCTGTGGACCTTCAACTTGACGATGAAACACAGAAAAAGAGTCGGAATTGTATTCAACAGGCAACATGCCGACTTCTTTCCGGGAGAGTAATGCTTCTAACTGTCTGTGATTTGATTCTTTCCTGTGATTCCAGTTATAGATTCCGATGTACATGGGAAGGTTTACTGTAACCTGTGCACCTTCAACGTGACGATGAAACACAGAAATCGCGTCGGAATTGAATACAACATGCACCATGTTGACTTCTCTCCGGGTGCGTAATGCTTTTAAATGTCTGAGCTTTGATTCTTTCCTGGGATTCCAGTAATTGATTCCGATGCACATGGGAAGGTTTACTGCAACCTGTGGACCTTCAACGTGACGATGAAACACAGAAATTGCTTCGGAACCTAATACAACAGGTACCATGCCGGCTTCTCTCCGGGTGCGTAATGCTCTATATGTCTGTGCTTTGATTCTTTCCTGGGAATCCAGAAATAGATTACGATGGACATGGGAAGGTTTACTGTAACCTGTGGACCTTTTACTTTACGATGATACACAGAATTTGCTTCGGAACCTAATACAACAGGCTCCACGCCGACTTCTCTCCGGGTGAGTAATGCTTCTAAATGTCTATGCTTTGATTCATTCCTGAGAATCCAGAAATAGGTTCTGACTGACATAGGAAGATTTACTGTAACCTGTGGACCTTCAACTTGACGATGAAACACAGAAATTGCGTCGGAATATAATACAACAGGCACCATGCAGACTTCTGTCCGGGAGAGTAATGGTTCTTTCTGTCTGTGCTTTGATTCTTTCCTGGGATTCCACTAATACATTCTGATGGCCATGGAATTTCTACTGTAACCTGTGGACCTTAAACTTGACGATGAAACACAGAAATTGCTTCGGAACCTAATACAGCAGACACAATGCCGACTTCTCTCCGGGAGAGTAATGCTTCTAACTTTCTGTGCTTTGATTCTTTCCTGGGATTCCAAAAACAGATTCCGATGGACATGGGAAGGTTTACTGTAACGTGTGGACTTTCAACTTTACGATGATACACAGAAATTGCGTCGGAATTGAATACAACAGGCACCATGCCGACTTATCTCCGGGAGAGTAATGCTTCTAACTGTCTGTGCTTTGATTCTTACCTGGGATTCCAGTAACAGATTCCGGTGGACATGGGATGGTTTAATGTAACCTGTGGACCTTCAACTTGACGATGAAACACAAAAATTGAGTCGGAATTGAATACAACAGGCACCGTGCCGACTTCTGTCCGGGAGAGTTATGCTTCTATCTGTCTGTGCTTTGATTCTTTCCAGGGATTCACGTAATAGATTCCGAAGGACATGGGAACGTTTACTGTAACCTGTGGACCTTCAACTTTACGATGAAACACAGAAATTGCTTCGGTACCTAATACAACAGGCACCATGCCCACTTCTCTCCGGGTGAGTAATGCTTCTAAATGTCTGTGCTTTGATTCTTTCCTGGGAATCCAGAAATAGATTCCGATGGACATGGGAAGGTTTACTGTAACCTGTGGACCTTCAACTTGACGATGAAACACAGAAATTGCGTCGGAATATAATACAACGGGCACCATGCCGACTTCTGTCCGGGAGAGTAATGCTTCTATCTGTCTGTGCTTTGATTCATTCCTGGGATTACAGTAATAACTTCCGATAGACATGGGAGGGTTAACTGTAACCTGTGGACCTTCAACTTGACGATGAAACACAGTAATTGCGTCGGAATGGAATACAACAGGACCCATGCCGACTTCTCTATGGGAGAGTAATGCTTCTAAATGTCTGTGCGTTGATTCTTTCCTGGGATTCCAGTAATAGATTCCGATGGACATGGGAAGGTTTACTGTAACCTGTGGAATTTCATATTGACGATGAAACACAGAAATTGAGTCGGAATTGAATACAACAGGCACCATGTTGACTTCTCTCCGGGAGAGTAATGCTTCAAACTGTCTGTCTTTTGATTCTTTCCTGGGATTCCAGTAATAGATTCCGATGGACATGGGAAGGTTTACTGTAACCTGTGGACCTTCAACTTGACGATGAAACACAGAAATTGCGTCGGAAAATAATTCAACAGGCACCATGCCGACTTCTGCCCGGGAGAGTAATGCTTCTATCTGTCTGTGCTTTGATTCTTTCCTGGGAATCCAGTAATAGATTCCGATGGACATAGGAAGGTTTACTGTATGCTGTGGACGTTCAACTTGACGATGGAAGACAGAAATTTCTTCGGGAACCTAATACAACAGGCACCATGCCAACTTCTCTCCGGGTGCATAATGCTTCTAAATGTTTGTGCTTTGATTCTTTCCTGGGATTCCAGTAATTGATTCCGATGGACATGGGAAGGTTTACTGTAACCTGTGGACCTTCAACTTGACGATGAAACACAGAAAATGATTCGGAATTGAATACAACAGGCACCATGCCGACTTCTGTCTGGGAGAGTAATGCTTCTCACTGTCTGTGCTTTGATTCTTTCGTGGGATTCCAGTAATTGATTCCGATGGACATGGGAAGGTTTAATGTAACCTGTGGACCCTCAACTTGACGATGAAACACAGAAAAAGAGTCGGAATTGAATTCAACAGGCAACATGCCGACTTCTTTCCGGGAGAGTAATGTTTCTAACTGTCTGTGATTTGATTCTTTCCTGTGATTCCAGTTATAGATTCCGATGTACATGGGAAGGTTTACTGTAACCTGTGCACCTTCAACGTGACGATGAAACACAGAAATCGCGTCGGATTTGAATACAACATGCACCATGTTGACTTCTCTCCGGGTGCGTAATGCTTCTAAATGTCTGAGCTTTGATTCTTTCCTGGGATTCCAGTAATTGATTCCGATGGACATGGGAAGGTTTACTGCAACCTGTGGACCTTCAACGTGACGATGAAACACAGAAATTGCTTCGGAACCTAATACAACAGGTACCATGCCGGCTTCTCTCCGGGTGCGTAATGCTCTATATGTCTTGCTATGATTCTTTCCTGGGAATCCAGAAATAGATTACGATGGACATGGGAAGGTTTACTGTAACCTGTGGACCTTTTACTTTACGATGATACACAGAATTTGCTTCGGAACCTAATACAACAGGCTCCACGCCGACTTCTCTCCGGGTGAGTAATGCTTCTAAATGTCTATGCTTTGATTCATTCCTGAGAATCCAGAAATAGGTTCTGACTATCATAGGAAGATTTACTGTAACCTGTGGACCTTCAACTTGACGATGAAACACAGAAATTGCGTAGGAATATAATACAACAGGCACCATGCCGACTTCTGTCCGGGAGAGTAATGGTTCTTTCTGTCTGTGCTTTGATTCTTTCCTGGGATTCCACTAATACATACCGATGGCCATGGAATTTTTACTGTAACCTGTGGACCTTAAACTTGACGATGAAACACAGAAATTGCTTCGGAACCTAATACAGCAGACACAATGCCGACTTCTCTCCGGGAGAAAAATGCTTCTAACTTTCTGTGCTTTGATTCTTTTCTGGGATTCCAGTAATAGATTCCGATGGACATGGGAAGGTTTACTGTAACGTGTGGACTTTCAACTTTACGATGATACACAGAAATTGCGTCGGAATTGAATACAACAGGCACCATGCCGACTTATCTCCGAAAGAGTAATGCTTCTAACTGTCTGTGCTTTGATTCTTACCTGGGATTCCAGTAACAGATTCCGGTGGACATGGGATGGTTTAATGTAACCTGTGAACCTTCAACTTGACGATGAAACACAAAAATTGAGTCGGAATTGAATACAACAGGCACCGTGCCGACTTCTGTCCGGGAGAGTTATGCTTCTAACTGTATGTCATTGGATTCTTTCCTGGGATTCCAGTAATAGATGCCGATGGACATGGGAAGGTTTACTGTAACCTGTGCAAATTCAACTTGACGATGAAACACAGAAATTGCGTCGGAATGGAATACAACAAGCACCATGCCGACTTCTCTCCGGGATAGTATTGCTTCTAACTGTCTGTGCTTCGATTCTTTCCTGGGACTCCAGTAATAGATTCCGAGGCACATGGGAAGGTGTACTGTAACCTGTGGTCCTTCATCTTGACGATGAAACACAGAAATTGCGTCGGAATTGAATACAACAGGCACAATGTTGACTTCTCTCCGGGAGAGTAATGCCTCCAACTGTCTGTGCTTTGATTCTTTCCTGGGATTCCAGTAATAGATTCCGATGGACATGGGAAGGTTTACTGTAACCTGGGGACCTTCAACATGACGATGAAACAATGTCATTGCGTCGGAATATAATACAACAGACACCATGCCAACTTCTGTCCGGGAGAGTAATGCTTCTATCTGTCTGTGCTTTGATTCTTTCCAGGGATTCACGTAATAGATTCCGAAGGACATGGGAACGTTTACTGTAACTTGTGGACCTTCAACTTTACGATGAAACACAGAAATTGCTTCGGTACCTAATACAACAGGCACCATGCCCACTTCTCTCCGGGTGAGTAATGCTTCTAAATGTCTGTGCTTTGATTCTTTCCTGGGAATGCAGAAATAGATTCCGATGGACATGGGAAGGTTTACTGTAACCTGTGGACCTTCAACTTGACGATGAAACACAGAAATTGCGTCGGAATATAATACAACGGGCACCATGCCGACTTCTGTCCGGGAGAGTAATGCTTCTATCTGTCTGTGCTTTGATTCATTCCTGGGATTCCAGTAATAACTTCCGATAGACATGGGAGGGTTTACTGTAACCTGTGGACCTTCAACTTGACGATGAAACACAGTAATTGCGTCGGAATGGAATACAACAGGACCCATGCCGACTTCTCTATGGGAGAGTAATGCTTCTAACTGTCTGTGCGTTGATTCTTTCCTGGGATTCCAGTAATAGATTCCGATGGACATGGGAAGGTTTACTGTAACCTGTGCAATTTCATATTGACGATGAAACACAGAAATTGAGTCGGAATTGAATACAACAGGCACCATGTTGACTTCTCTCCGGGAGAGTAATGCTTCAAACTGTCTGTCTTTTGATTCTTTCCTGGGATTCCAGTAATAGATTCCGATGGACATGGGAAGGTTTACTGTAACCTGTGGACCTTCAACTTGACGATGAAACACAGAAATTGCGTCGGAAAATAATTCAACAGGCACCATGCCGACTTCTGCCCGGGAGAGTAATGCTTCTATCTGTCTGTGCTTTGATTCTTTCCTGGGAATCCAGTAATAGATTCCGATGGACATAGGAAGGTTTACTGTATGCTGTGGACCTTCAACTTGACGATGGAAGACAGAAATTTCTTCGGGAACCTAATACAACAGGCACCATGCCAACTTCTCTCCGGGTGCATAATGCTTCTAAATGTCTGTGCTTTGATTCTTTCCTGGGATTCCAGTAATTGATTCCGATGGACATGGGAAGGTTTACTGTAACCTGTGGACCTTCAACTTGACGATGAAACACAGAAAATGATTCGGAATTGAATACAACAGGCACCATGCCGACTTCTGTCTGGGAGAGTAATGCTTCTCACTGTCTGTGCTTTGATTCTTTCGTGGGATTCCAGTAATTGATTCCGATGGACATGGGAAGGTTTAATGTAACCTGTGGACCTTCAACTTGACGATGAAACACAGAAAAAGTGTCGGAATTGAATTCAACAGGCAACATGCCGACTTCTTTCCGGGAGAGTAATGCTTCTAACTGTCTGTGATTTGATTCTTTCCTGTGATTCCAGTTATAGTTTCCGATGTACATGGGAAGGTTTACTGTAACCTGTGCACCTTCAACGTGACGATGAAACACAGAAATCGCGTCGGAATTGAATACAACATGCACCATGTTGACTTCTCTCCGGGTGCGTATTGCTTCTAAATGTCTGAGCTTTGATTCTTTACTGGGATTCCAGTAATTGATTCCGATGGACATGGGAAGGTTTACTGCAACCTGCGGACCTTCAACTTGACGATGGTACACAGAAAATGAGTCGGAATTGAATACAACAGGCACCATGCCGACTTCTGTCTGGGAGAGTAATGCTTCACACTTTCTGTGCTTTGATTCTTTCCTTGGATTCCAGTAATAGATTCCGATGGACATGGGAAGGTTTACTGTAACCTGTGGACCTTCGACTTGACGATAAAACACAGAAATTGCATCGGAATTGAATACAACGTTCACCATGTCGACTTCTCTACGGAAGACTAATGCTTCTAACTGTCTGTGTTTTGAATCTTTGCTGGGATTCCAGTAATAGATTCCGATGGACATGGGAAGGTTTACTGTAACCTGTGGACCGTCAACTTTACGATGAAACACAGAGATTGCGTCGTAATTCAATACAACACGCAGCATACTGACATCTCTCCGGGAGAGTATTGCTACTAACTGTCTGTGCTTTGATTCTTTCCTGGGATTCCAGTAATAGATTCCGATGGACATGGAATGGTTTACTGTAACCTGTGGACCATCAACTTGACGATGAAACACAGAAATTGCGTAGGAATTGATTACAACAGTCACCATTCCGACTTCAGTCTGGGAGAGTAATGCTACTCACTGTCTGTGCTTTTGATGCTTTCCTGGGATTCCAGTAATAGATTCCGATGCACATGGGAAGGTCTACTATAACCTGTGGACCTTTAACTTGACGATGAAACACAGAAATTGCGACGGAATTGAATACAAAAAGCACCATGCCGACGTCTGTCCGGGAGACTAATGCTATTAACTGTCTGTGCTTTGATTCTTTCCTGGGATTCCAGTAGTAGATTTCGATGGACATGCGAAGGTTTACTGTAACCTGTGGACCTTCCACTTGACGATGAAACGCAGAAATTGCATCGGAATTGACTACAATAGGCACCATGCCGAATTCTCTCCGGGAGAGTATGGCTTCTAACTGCCTGTGATTTGATTCTTTCCTGGGATTCCAGTAATAGATTCCGATGGACATGGGAAGGTTTACTGTAACCTGTGGACCTTCAACTTGACGATGAAACACTGAAATTGCGTCGGAATTGAAGACATCAGACAACATGCCGACTTCTCTCCGGGAGAGTATGGCTTCTAACAGTCTGTGTTTTGATTCTTTCCTGGGAATCCAGTAATAGATATTGATGGACATGGGAAGGTTTACTGTGACCTGTGGACCTTCAACTAGACGATGAAACACAGAAATTGCGTCGGAATGGAATACAACAGGCACAATGCCGACTTCTTTCCGAGAGAGTATTGCTTCCAACTGTCTGTGCGTTATTTCTTTCCTGGGATTCCAGTAATAGATTCCGGTGGACAGGGGAAGGTTTACTGTAACCTTTGGACCTTCAATTTGACGATGAAACACAGAAATGGCGTCGGAATTGAATACAACAGGCACCATGCCGACTTCTGTCCGGGAGAGTAATGCTTCTAACTGTCTGTGCTTTGATTCTTTCTGGGATTCCAGTAATAGATTGCGGTGGACTGGGGAAGGTTTACTGTAACCTGTGGAACTTCAACTTGACGATGAAACACAGAAATTGCATCGGAATACGACAGGCACCATGCCGACCTCTCTCCAGTAGAGTAATGTTCCAACTGCCTGTGGATTGATTCTTTCCTGGTATTCCAGTAATAGATTCCGATGGACATGGGAAGGTTTACTGTAACCTGTGGACCTTCAACATGACGATGAATCACAGAAATTGCGTTGCAATTGAATACAACAGGCACCATGCCGTCTTCTCTCCTGGAGAGTAATGCTTCTCACTGTCTGTGCTTTTGATGCTTTCCTGGGATTCCAGTAATAGATTCCGATGGACATGGGAAGGTCTACTATAACCTGTGGACCTTCAACTTGACGATGAAACACAGAAATTGCGACGGAATTGAATACAAAAAGCACCATGCCGACGTCTGTCCGGGAGACTAATGCTATTAACTGTCTGTGCTTTGATTCTTTCCTGGGATTCCAGTAGTAGATTTCGATGGACATGCGAAGGTTTACTGTAACCTGTGGACCTTCCACTTGACGATGAAACGCAGAAATTGCATCGGAATTGACTACAATAGGCACCATGCCGAATTCTCTCCGGGAGAGTATGGCTTCTAACTGCCTGTGATTTGATTCTTTCCTGGGATTCCAGTAATAGATTAGGATGGACATGGGAAGGTTTACTGTAACCTGTGGACCTTCAACGTGACGATGAAACACAGAAATTGCGTCGGAATTGAATACATCAGGCACCATGACGACTTCTCTCCGGGAGAGTATTGCTTCTAATTGCCTGTGCTTTGATTCTTTCCTTGAATTCCAGTAATAGATTCCGATGGACATGGGAAAGTTTACTGAAACCTGTGGACCTTCAACTTGACGATGAAACAAAGAAATTGCGTCGGAACTGAATACAACAGGCACCATGCCAACTTCTGTCCGGGAGAGTAATGCTTCTAACTGTATGTCATTGGATTCTTTCCTGGGATTCCAGTAATAGATGCGATGGACATGGGAAGGTTTACTGTAACCTGTGGACCTTCAACTTGACGATGAAACACAGAAATTGCGTCGGAATGGAATACAACAGGCACCATGCCGACTTCCCTCCGGGATAGTAATGCTTCTAACTGTCTGTGCTTCGATTCTTTCCTGGGATTCCAGTAATAGATTCCGATGCACATGGGAAGGTGTACTGTAACCTATGGACCTTCATCTTGACGATGAAACACAGACATTGCGTCGGAATTGAATACAACAGGCACCATGTTGACTTCTCTCCGGGAGAGTAATGCTTCTACCTGTCTGTGCTTTGATTCTTTCCTGGGATTCCAGTAATAGATTCCGATGGACATGGGAAGGTTTACTGTAACCTGGGGACCTTCAACATGACGATGAAACAATGAAATTGCGACGGAATATAATACAACAGGCACCATGCCAACTTCTGTCCGGGAGAGTAATGCTTCTATCTGTCTGTGCTTTGATTCTTTCCAAGGATTCAAGTAATAGATTCCGATGGACATGGGAACGTTTACTGTAACCTGTGGACCTTCAACTTTACGATGAAACACAGAAATTGCTTCGGTACCTAATACAACAAGCACCATGCCCACTTCTCTCCGGGTGAGTAATGCTTCTAAATGTCTGTGCTTTGTTTCTTTCCTGGGAATCCAGAAAAAGTTTCCGATGGACATGGGAAGGATTACTGTAACCCGTGGACCTTCAATGTGACGATGAAACACAGAAATTGCGTCGGAATATAATACAACGGGCACCATGCCGACTTCTGTCCGGGAGAGTAATGCTTCTATCTGTCTGTGCTTTGATTCTTTCCTGGGATTCCAGTAATGACTTCCGACAGACATGGGAGGGTTTACTGTAACCTGTGGACCTTCAACTTGACGATGAAGCACAGAGATTGCGTCGGAATTGAATACAACATGCTCCATGCCGTCTTCTCTCCGGGAGAGTAACGCTTCTAACTGTCTGTGCTTTGATTCTTTCCTGGGATTCCAGTAATAGATTCCGATGGACATGGGAAGGTTTACTGTAACCTGTGGACGTTCAACTTGACGATGAGACAAAGAAATTGCGTCGGAATTGTATACAACAGGCACCATGCCGACTTATCTCCGGGAGAGTAATGCTTCTAACTGTCTGTGCTTTGATTCTTACCTGGGATTCCAGTAACAGATTCCAGTGCAAATTGGATGGTTTAATGCAACCTGTGGACCTTCAACTTGATGATGAGACACAAAAATTGAGTCGGAATTGAAATCAACAGGCACCACCCCGACTTCAGTCCGGGAGAGTAATGCTTCTAACTGTCTGTGCTTTGATTCTTTCCTGGGATTCCAGTAATAGATTCCGATATACATGGGAATGTTTACTGTAACCTGTGGATCTTCAACGTGAAGATGAAACACAGAAATTGCGTCGGAATTGAATACAACAGTCACCATGCCGACTTCTCTCCGGGAGAGTAATGCTTCTAACTGTCTGTGCTTTGATTCTTTCCTGGGATTCCAGTAATACACTCCCGGAAATTGAAATAAGAACACCGTGAATTCATTGTCCCAGGAAGGGGAAACTTTATTGACACATTCCTGGGGTCAGATACATCACATGATCACACTGACAGAACCACAGGCACATAGACACAGGCAACAGAGCATGCACAATGTCGGCACTAGTACAGTGTATATCCACCTTTCGCAGCAATGCCGGCTGCTATTCTCCCATGGAGACGGTCGTAGAGATCCTGGATGTAGTCCTGTGGAACGGCTTGCCATGCCATTTCCACCTGGTGCCTCAGTTGGACCAGCGTTCGTGCTGGACGTGCAGACCGCGTGAGACGACGCTTCATCCAGTCCGAAACATGCTCAATGGGGGACAGATCCGGAGATCTTGCTGGCCAGGGTAGTTGACTTACACCTTCTAGAGCACGTTGGGTGGCACGGGATACATGCGGACATGCATTGTCCTGTTGGAACAGCAAGTTCCCTTGCCGGTCTAGGAATGGTAGAACGATGGGTTCGCTGACGTTTGGATGTACCGTGCACTATTCCGTGTCCCCTCGACGATCACCAGTGGTGTACGGCCAGTGTAGGTGATCGCTCCCCACACCATGATGCCGGGTGTTGGCCCTGTGTGCCTCGATCGTATGCAGTCTTGATTGTGGCGCTCATCTGCACGGCGCCAAACACGCATACGACCATCATTGGCACCAAGGCAGACGCGACTCTCATCTCTGAAGACGACACGTCTACATTCGTCCCTCCATTCACGCCTGTCGCGACACCACTAGAGGCGGGCTGCACCATGTTGGGGCGTGAGCGGAAGACGGCCTAACGGTGTGCGGGACCATACCCCAGTTTCATGCAGACGGTTGCGAATGGTCCTCGCCGGTACCCCAGGAGCAACAGTGTCCCTAATTTGCTGGGAAGTGGCGGTGCGGTCCCCTACGGCACTGCGTAGGATCCTACGGTCTTGGCGTGCATCCGTGCGTCGCTGCGGTCCGGTCCCAGGTCGAAGGGCACGTGCACCTTCCGCCGACCACTGGCGACAACATCGATGTACTGTGGAGACCTCACGCCCCACGTGTTGAGCAATTCGGCGGTACGTCCATCCGGCCTCCCGCATGCCCACTATACGCCCTCGCTCAAAGTCCGTCAACTGCACATACGGTTCACGTCCATGCTGTCGAACCATGCTACCAGTGTTAAAGACTGCGATGGAGCTCCGTATGCCACGGCAAACTGGCTGACACTGACGGCGGTGGTGCATAAATGCTGCGCAGCTAGCGCCATTCGACGGCCAACACCGCGGATCCTGGTGTGTCCGCTGTGCCGTGCGTGTGATCATTGCTTGTACAGCCCTCTCCCAGTGTCCGGAGCAAGTATGGTGGGTCTGACACACCGGTGTCAAAGTGTTCTTTTTTTCCATTTCCAGGAGTGTAGATTCCGATGGACATGTTAAGGTTTACTGCAATCTGTGGAGCTTCAACTTGACAATGGAACACAGAAATTGCGTCGGAATTGAATACAACAGGCATCATGCCGACTTATCTCCGGGAGAGTAATGCTTGTAACTGTCTGTGCTTTGATTCTTACCTGGGATTCCAGTAACAGATTCCGGTGGACATGGTATGGTTTAATGTAACCTGTGGACCTTCAACTTGACGATGAAACACAAAAATTGAGTCGGAATTGAATACAACAGGCACCATGCCGACTTCTGTCCGGGAGAGTTATGCTTCTAACTGTCGGTGCTTTGATACTTTCCTGGGATTCCAGTAATAGTTTCCGATCGACATGGGAAGATTTACAGAAACCTGTGGACCTTCAACTTGACGATGAAACACAGAAATTGCATCAAAATTGAATACAACAGGCACCATGTCGACTTCTCTCCGGGAGAGTAATGCTTGTAACTGTCTGTGCTTTGATTCTTTCCTGGGATTCCAGTTATAGATTCCGATGGACATGGGAAGGTTAACTGTAACCTGTGGATCTTCAACTTGACGATGAAACACCGAAATTGCGTCGGAGTTGAATACAACACGCACCATGCCGACTTCTGTCCGGGAGAGTAATGCTTCTAACTGTCAGTACTTTGATTCTTTCCTGGGATTCCAGTAATAGATTCCGATGGACACTGGAAGGTTTACTGTAACCTGTGCACCTTCAACATGACGATAATACACAGAAAATGCGTCGGAACCTAATACAACAATCACCATGACGACTTCTCTCCGGGAGAGTAATGCTTCTAACTGTCTGTGCTTTGATTCTTTCCTTGGATTCCAGTAATAGATACCAATGGACAAAGGAAGGTTTACTGTAACCCGTGGACCTTAAACTTGACGATGAAACACAGAAATTGCGTCGGAATTGAATACAACAAGCACCATGAAAACTTCTCTTCGGGAGAATAATGCTTCTAACTGTCTGTGCTTTGATTCTTTCCTGGGATTCCAGTAATAGATTCCGATGGACATGGGAAGGTATACTGTAACCTGTCGACCTTCAACTTGACGATGAAACACAGAAAATGAGTCGGAATAGAGTAAAACAGGCACCATGCTGACTTCTCTCCGGGATAGTAATGCTTCTAACTGGCCGTGCTTTGATTCTTACCTTGGATTCCAGTAATAGATTCCGAAGGGCATGGGAAGGTTTACTGTGGCCTGTGGTCCTTCAACTTGACGATGAAACACAGAAATTAAGTCAGAATAGAATACAACAGGCTCCGTGCCGACTTCTGTCCGGGAGAGAAATGCTTCTAACTGTCTGTGCTTTGATTCTTTCCTGGGATTCCAGTAATAGATTCCGGTGGACATGGGAATGTTTACTGTCACCTGTGGATCTTCAACTTGAAGATGAAACACAGAAATTGCGTCGGAATTGAATACAACAGACACCATGCCGACGTCTCCCCGGGAGAGTAATGCTTCTAACAGTCTGTGCTTTGATTCATTCCCGGGATTCCAGTAAAAGATTCCGATGGAAATGGGAAGGGTAACTGTAACCTGTGGACCCTCAACTTGACGATGAAACACAGAAATTGCGTCGGAATTGAATTCAAAAGGCACCATGCCGACTTCTGTCAATGAGAGTAATGCATCTAAACGTCTGAGCTTTGATTCTTGCCTGGGATCCCAGTAATAGATTCCTATGGACATGGGAAGGTTAACTGTAACCTGTGGACCTTCAACTTGACGTTGAAACACAGAAATTGCATCGGAATTGAATACAACAAGCACCATGCCGACTTCTCTCCGGGAGAGTAATGCTTCTAAACGCCTGTGCTTTGATTCTTCCCTGGGATTCCAGTAATCGATTCCGATGGACATGGCAAGGTTTACTGTAACCTGTGGACCTTCAAGTTTACGATGAAACACAGACATTGCGTCGGAATTGAATACAACAGGCAACATGCCGACTTCTCTCCGGGAGAGTAATGCTTGTAACTGTCTATTCTTTGATTCTTTCCTGGGATTCCAGTAATAGAATCTGATAGACATGGGAACGTTTACTGTAACTTGTGGACCTTCAACTTGACGATGAAACACAGAATTTGCGTCGTAATATAATACAACAGGCACCATGCCGACTCTGTCCGGGAGAGTAATGCTTCTTTCTGTCTGTGCTTTGATTCTTTCCTGGGATTCCAGTAATACATTCCGATGGACATGGGAAGGTTTACTGTAACCTGTGGACCTTCAACTTGACGATGAAACACAGAAATTGCTTCGGAACCTAATACAGCAGGCAACATGCCGACTTATCTCCGGGTGCGTAATGCTTCTAAATGTCTGTTCTTTGGTTCTTTCCTGGGATTCCAGAAATGGATTCCGATGGACATGGGAAGGTTTACTGTAACGTGTAGACCTTCAACTTGACGATGAAACACAGAAATTGCGTCGGAATTGAATACTACAGGCACCATGCCGACTTCTGTCCGGGAGAGTAATGCTTCTAACTGTATGTGCTTTGATTCTTTCCTGGGACTCCAGAATAGATGCCAATGGAAATGGAAAGGTTTACTGTAACCTGTGGACCTTCAACTTGACAATGAAACTCAGAAATTGCGTCGGAATTAAATACAACAGACACCATGCCGACTTCTCTATGGGAGAGTAATGCTTCTAACTGTCTGTGCTTTGATTCATTCCTGGGAATCCAGAAATAGGTTCCGATGGACATGGGAAGATTTACTGTAACCTGTGGACCTTCAACTTGACGATGAAACACAGAAATTGCGTCGGAATATAATACAACAGGCACAATGCCGAGTTCTGTCCGGGGGAGTAATGCTTCTATCTGTCTGTGCTTTGATTCTTTCCTGGGATTCCAGTAATAGATTCCGATGGACATGGGAAGGTTTACTGTAACCTGTGGACCTTCAACGTGACGATGAAACACTGAAATTGCTTCGGAACCTAATACAATAGGTACCATGCCGGCTTTTCTCCGGGTGCGTAATGCTCTATATGTCTGTGCTTTGATTCTCCTGGGAATCCAGAAATAGATTACGATGGACATGGGAAGGTTTACTGTAACCTGTGGACCTTTTACTTTACGATGATACACCGAATTTGCTTCGGAACCTAATACAACAGGCTCCACGCCGACTTCTCTCCGGGTGAGTAATGCTGCTAAATGTCTATGCTTTGATTCATTCCTGAGAATCCAGAAATAGGTTCTGACTGACATAGGAAGATTTACTGTAACCTGTGGACCTTCAACTTGACGATGAAACATAGAAATTGCGTCGGAAAATAATACAACAGGCACCATGCCGACTTCGGTCCGGGAGAGTAATGGTTCTTTCTGTCTGTGCTTTGATTCTTTCCTGGGATTCCACTAATACATTCCGATGGCCATGGAATTTTTACTGTAACCTGTGGACCTTAAACTTGACGATGAAACACAGAAATTGCTTCGGAACCTAATACAGCAGACACCTTGCCGACTTATCTCCGGGTGCGTAATGCTTCTAATAGTCTGTGCTTTGATTCTTTCCTGGGATTCCAGAAATTGATTCCGATGGACATGGGAAGGTTTACTGTAACCTGTGGACCTTAAACTTGAAGATGAAACACAGAAATTGCGTCGGAATTGAATACAACAGTCACCATGCCGACTTCTCTCCGGGAGAGTAATGCTTCTAACTTTCTGTGCTTTGATTCTTTCCTGGGGTTCCAGTAATAGATTCCGATGGACATGGGAAGGTTTACTGTAACCTGTGGAAATTCAACTTGACGATGAAACACAGAAATTGCGTCGGAGTGGAATACAACAGGCACTATGCCGACTTCTCTCCGGGATAGTATTGCTTCTAACTGTCTGTGCTTCGATTCTTTTCTGGGATTCCAATAATAGATTCCGATGCACATTGGAAGGTGTACTGTAACCTGTGGTCCTTCATCTTGACGATGAAACACAGAAATTGCGTCGGAATTGAATACAACAGGCACAATGTTGACTTCTCTCCGGGAGAGTAATGCCTCCAACTGTCCGTGCTTTGATTCTTTCCTGGGATTCCAGTAATAGATTCCGATGGACATGGGAAGGTTTACTGTAACCTGGGGACCTTCAACATGACGATGAAACAATGTAATTGCGTCGGAATATAATACAACAGGCACCATGCCAACTTCTGTCCGGGAGAGTAATGCTTCTATCTGTCTGTGCTTTGATTCTATCCAGGGATTCACGTAATAGATTCCGAAGGACATGGGAACGTTCACTGTAACCAGTGGACCTTCAACTTTACGATGAAACACAGAAATTGCTTCGGTACCTAATACAACAGGCACCATGCCCACTTCTCTCCGGGTGAGTAATGCTTCTAAATGTCTGTGCTTTGATTCTTTCCTGGGAATCCAGAAATAGATTCCGATGGACATGGGAAGGTTTACTGTAACCTGTGGACCTTCAACTTGACAATGAAACACAGAAATTGCGTCGGAATATAATACAACGGGCACCATGCCGACTTCTGTCCGTAAGAGTAATGCTTCTATCTGTCTGTGCTTTGATTCTTTCCTGGGATTCCAGTAATAACTTCCGATAGACATGGGAGGGTTTACTGTAACCTGTGGCCTTCAACTTGACGATGAAACACAGTAATTGCGTCGGAATGGAATACAACAGGACCCATGCCGACTTCTCTATGGGAGAGTAATGCTTCTAACTGTCTGTGCGTTGATTCTTTCCTGGGATTCCAGTAATAGATTCCGATGGACATGGGAAGGTTTACTGTAACCTGTGGACCTTCATATTGACGATGAAACACAGAAATTGAGTCGGAATTGAATACAACAGGCACCATGTTGACTTCTCTCCGGGAGAGGAATGCTTCAAACTGTCTGTCTTTTGATTCTTTCCTGGGATTCCAGTAATAGATTCCGATGGACATGGGAAGGTTTACTGTAACCTGTGGACCTTCAACTTAAAGATGAAACACAGAAATTGCGTCGGAAAATAATTTAACAGGCACCATGCCGACTTCTGCCCGGGAGAGTAATGCTTCTATCTGTCTGTGCTTTGATTCTTTCCTGGGAATCCAGTAATAGATTCCGATGGACATAGGAAGGTTTACTGTATGCTGTGGACCTTCAACTTGACGATGGAAGACAGAAATTTCTTCGGGAACCTAATACAACAGGCACCATGCCAACTTCTCTCCGGGTGCCAAATGCTTCTAAATGTCTGTGCTTTGATTCTCTCCTGGGATTCCAGTAATTGATTCCGATGGACATGGGAAGGTTTACTGTAACCTGTGGACCTTCAATTTGACGATGAAACACAGAAAATGATTCGGAATTGAATACAACAGGCACCATGCCGACTTCTGTCTGGGAGAGTAATGCTTCTCACTGTCTGTGCTTGGATTCTTTTGTGGGATTCCAGTAATTGATTCCGATGGACATGGGAAGGTTTGATGTAACCTGTGGACCTTCAACTTGACGATGAAACACAGAAAAAGAGTCGGAATTGAATTCAACAGGCAACATGCCGACTTCTTTCCGGGAGAGGAATGCTTCTAACTGTCTGTGATTTGATTCTTTCCTGTGATTCCAGTTATAGATTCCGATGTACATGGGAAGGTTTACTGTAACCTGTGCACCTTCAACGTGACGATGAAACACAGAAATCGCGTCGGAATTGAATACAACATGCACCATGTTTACTTCTCTCCGATTGCGTAATGCTTCTAAATGTCTGAGCTTTGATTCTTTCCTGGGATTCCAGTAATTGATTCCGATGGACATGGGAAGGTTTACTGCAACCTGTGGACATTCAACTTGACGATGAAACACAGAAAATGAGTCGGAATTGAATACAACAGGCACCATGCCGACTTCTCTCCGGGAGAGTAATGCATCTATCTGTCTGTGCTTTGATTCTTTCCTGGGATTCCAGTAAGAGATTCCGATGGACATGGGAAGGTTTACTGTAACCTGTTGACCTTCAACTTGACGATGAAACACAGAAATTGCGTCGGAATTGAATAAAACACGCAGCATACTGACATCTCTCCGGGAGAGTACTGCTTCTAAGTGTTTGTGCTTTGATTTATTCCTGGGATTCCAGCAATAGATTCCGATGGACATGGGACAGTTTCCTATAACCTGAGACCTTTAACTTGACGATGAAACACAGAAATTGCGTAGGAATTGAAACAACAGTCACCATGCCGACTTCTGTCTGGGAGAGTAATGCTTCTCATTTTCTGTGCGTTGATTCTTTCCTTGGATTCCAGTAATAGATTCCGATGCGACATTGGAAGGTTTACTGTAACCTGTGGACCTTCGACTTGACGATAAAACACAGAAATTGCATCGGAATTGAATACAACGTTCACCATGTCGACTTCTCTACGGAAGAGTAATGCTTCTAACGGTCTGTGCTTTGAATCTTTGCTGGGATTCCAGTAATAGATTCCGATGGACATGGGAAGGTTTACTGTAACCTGTGGACCGTCAACTTCACGATGGAACACAGAGATTGCGTCGTAATTCAATACAACACGCAGCATACTGACATCTATCCGGGAGAGTATTGCTACTAACTGTCTGTGCTTTGATTCTTTCCTGGGATTCCAGTAATAGATTCCGATGGACATGGAATGGTTTACTGTAACCTGTGGACCATCAACTTGACGATGAAACACAGAAATTGCGTAGGAATTGATTACAACAGTCACCATTCCGACTTCAGTCTGGGAGAGTAATGCTTCTCACTGTCTGTGCTTTTGATGCTTTCCTGGGATTCCAGTAATAGATTCCGATGAACATGGGAAGGTCTACTATAACCTGTGGACCTTCTACTTGACGATGAAACACAGAAATTGCGACGGAATTGAATACAAAAAGCACCATGCCGACGTCTGTCCGGGAGACTAATGCTATTAACTGTCTGTGCTTTGATTCTTTCCTGGGATTCCAGTAGTAGATTTCGATGGACATGCGAAGGTTTACTGTAACCTGTGGACTTTCCACTTGACGATGAAACGCAGAAATTGCATCGGAATTGATTACAATAGGCACCATGCCGAATTCTCTCCGGGAGAGTATGGCTTCTAACTGCCTGTGATTTGATTCTTTCCTGGGATTCCAGTAATAGATTCCGATGGACATGTTAAGGTTCACTGTAACCTGTGGACCTTCAACCTGACGATGAAACACTGAAATTGCGTCGGAATTGAAGACATCAAACAACATGCCGACTTCTCTCCGGGAGAGTATGGCTTCTAACTGTCTGTGTTTTGATTCTTTCCTGGGAATCCAGTAATAGATTTTGATGGACATGGGAAGGTTTACTGTGACCTGTGGACCTTCAACTTGACGATGAAACACAGAAATTGCGTCGGAATGGAATACAACAGGCACAATGCCGACTTCTTTCCGAGAGAGTATTGCTTCCAACTGTCTGTGCTTTAATTCTTTCCTGGGATTCCAGTAATAGATTCCGATGGACAGGGGAAGGTTTACTGTAACCTGTGGACCTTCAATTTCACGATGAAACACAGAAATGGCGTCGGAATTGAATACAACAGGCACCATGCCGACTTCTGTCCGGGAGAGTAATGCTTCTAACTGTCTGTGCTTTGATTCTTTCCTGGGATTCCAGTAATAGATTGCGGTGGACTGGGGAAGGTTTACTGTAACCTGTGGAACTTCAACTTGACGATGAAACACAGAAATTGCATCGGAATACGACAGGCACCATGCCGACCTCTCTCCAGTAGAGTAATGTCCTAACTGCCTGTGGATTGATTCTTTCCTGGTATTCCAGTAATAGATTCCGATGGACATGGGAAGGTTTCCTATAACCTGAGACCTTCAACTTGACGATGAAACACAGAAATTGCGTAGGAATTGAAACAACAGTCACCATGCCGACTTCTGTCTGGGAGAGTAATGCTTCTCATTTTCTGTGCGTTGATTCTTTCCTTGGATTCCAGTAATAGATTCCGATGCGACATTGGAAGGTTTACTGTAACCTGTGGACCTTCGACTTGACGATAAAACACAGAAATTGCATCGGAATTGAATACAACGTTCACCATGTCGACTTCTGTACGGAAGAGTAATGCTTCTAACGGTCTGTGCTTTGAATCTTTGCTGGGATTCCAGTAATAGATTCCGATGGACATGGGAAGGTTTACTGTAACCTGTGGACCGTCAACTTCACGATGGAACACAGAGATTGCGTCGTAATTCAATACAACACGCAGCATACTGACATCTCTCCGGGAGAATATTGCTACTAACTGTCTGTGCTTTGATTCTTTCCTGGGATTCCAGTAATAGATTCCGATGGACATGGAATGGTTTACTGTAACCTGTGGACCATCAACTTGACGATGAAACACAGAAATTGCGTAGGAATTGATTACAACAGTCACCATTCCGACTTCAGTCTGGGAGAGTAATGCTTCTCACTGTCTGTGCTTTTGATGATTTCCTGGGATTCCAGTAATACATTCCGATGGACATGGGAAGGTCTACTATAACCTGTGGACCTTCAACTTGACGATGAAACACAGAAATTGCGACGGAATTGAATACAAAAAGCACCATGCCGACGTCTGTCCGGGAGACTAATGCTATTAACTGTCTGTGCTTTGATTCTTTCCTGGGATTCCAGTAGTAGATTTCGATGGACATGCGAAGGTTTACTGTAACCTGTGGACTTTCCACTTGACGATGAAACGCAGAAATTGCATCGGAATTGATTACAATAGGCACCATGCCGAATTCTCTCCGGGAGAGTATGGCTTCTAACTGCCTGTGATTTGATTCTTTCCTGGGATTCCAGTAATAGATTCCGATGGACATGGGAAGGTTTACTGTAACCAGTGGACCTTCAACCTGACGATGAAACACTGAAATTGCGTCGGAATTGAAGACATCAAACAACATGCCGACTTCTCTCCGGGAGAGTATGGCTTCTAACTGTCTGTGTTTTGATTCTTTCCTGGGATTCCAGTAATAGATTGCGGTGGACTGGGGAAGGTTTACTGTAACCTGTGGACCTTCAACATGACGATGAATCACAGAAATTGCGTTGCAATTGAATACAACAGGCACCATGCCGACTTCTCTCCTGGAGAGTAATGCTTCTAACTGTCTGTGCTTTGATTCTTTCCTGGGATTCCAGTAATAGATTCCGATGGACATGGGAAGGTTTACTGTAACCTGTGGACCTTCAACGTGACGATGAAACACAGAAATTGCGTCGGAATTGAATACATCAGGCACCATGACGACTTCTCTCCGGGAGAGTAATGCTTCTAATTGCCTGTGCTTTGATTCTTTCCTGGAATTCCAGTAATAGATTCCGATGGACATGCGAAGGTTTTCTGAAACCTGTGGACCTTCAACTTGACGATGAAACAAAGAAATTGCGTCGGAACTGAACACAACAGGCACCATGCCAACTTCTGTCCGGGAGAGTAATGCTTCTAACTGTATGTCATTGGATTCTTTCCTGGGATTCCAGTAATAGATGCGATGGACATGGGCAGGTTTACTGTAACCTGTGGACCTTCAACTTGACGATGAAACACAGAAATTGCGTCGGAATGGAATACAACAGGCACCATGCCGACTTCCCTCCAGGATAGTAATGCTTCTAACTGTCTGTGCTTCGATTCTTTCCTGGGATTCCAGTAATAGATTCCGATGCACATGGGAAGGTGTACTGTAACCTATGGACCTTCATCTTGACGATGAAACACAGACATTGCGTCGGAATTGAATACAACAGGCACCATGTTGACTTCCCTCCGGGAGAGTAATGCTTCTAACTGTCTGTGCTTTGATTCTTTCCTGGGATTCCAGTAATAGATTCCGATGGACATGGGAAGGTTTACTGTAACCTGGGGACCTTCAACATGACGATGAAACAATGAAATTGCGACGGAATATAATACAACAGGCACCATGCCAACTTCTGTCCGGGAGAGTAATGCTTCTATCTGTCTGTGCTTTGATTCTTTCCAGGGATTCAAGTAATAGATTCCGATGGACATGGGAACGTTTACTGTAACCTGTGGACCTTCAACTTTACGATGAAACACAGAAATTGCTTCGGTACCTAATACAACAAGCACCATGCCCACTTCTCTCCGGGTGAGTAATGCTTCTAAATGTCTGTGCCTTGTTTCTTTCCTGGGAATCCAGAAAAAGATTCCGATGGACATGGGAAGGATTACTGTAACCCGTGGACCTTCAATGTGACGATGAAACACAGAAATTGCGTCGGAATATAATACAACGGGCACCATGCCGACTTCTGTCCGGGAGAGTAATGCTTCTATCTGTCTGTGCTTTGATTCTTTCCTGGGATTCCAGTAATGACTTCCGACAGACATGGGAGTGTTTACTGTAACCTGTGGACCTTCAACTTGACGATGAAACACAGGAATTGCGTCGGAATTGAATACAACAGGAACCATGCCGACTTCCCTATGGGAGAGTGATGCTTCTAACTGTCTGTGCGTTTAATCTTTCCTGGGAATCCAGTAACAGATTCCGATGGACATAGGAAGGTTTACTGTATGCTGTGGACCTTCAACTTGACGATGAAAGACAGAAATTGCTTCGGGAACCTAATACAACAGGCACCATGCCGACTTCTCTCCGGGTGCATAATGCTTCTAAATGTCAGTGCTTTGATTCTTTCCTGGGATTCCAGTAATTGATTCCGATGGACATGGGAAGGTTTACTGTAACCTGTGGTCCCTCAACTAGACGATGAAACACAGAAAATGATTCGGAATTGAATACAACAGGCACCATGCCGACTTCTGTCTGGGAAAGTAATGCTTCTCACTGTCTGTGATTTGATTCTTTCCTGGGATTCCAGTAATTGATTCCGATGGACATGGGAAAGTTTACTGTAACCTGTGGACCTTCAACTTGACGATGAAACACAGAAAATGTGTCGGAATTGAATACAACAGGCAACATGCCGACTTCTCTGGGAGAGTAATGCTTCTAACTGTCTGCGATTTGATTCTTTCCTGTGATTCCAGTAATAGATTCCGATGGACATGGGAAGGTTTACTGTAACCTGTGGACCTTCAACGTGACGATGAATCACAGAAATCGCGTCGGAATTGAATACAACAGGCACCAAGTTGAATTCTCCCCGGGAGCGTAATGCTTCTAAATGTCTGTGCTTTGATTCTTTCCTGGGATTCCAGTAATTGATTCCGATGGACATGGGAAGGTTTACTGTAACCTGTGGACCTTCAACTTGACGATGAAACACAGAAAATGAGTCGGAATTGAATACAACAGGCACCATGCCGACTTCTCTCCGGGAGAGTAATGCTCCTATCTGTCTGTGCTTTGATTCTTTCCTGGGATTCCAGTAATAGATTCCGATGGACATGGGAAGGTTTACTGTAACCTGTTGACCTTCAACTTGACGATGAAACACAGAAATTGCGTCCGAATTGAATACAAAAAGCACCATGCCGACGTCTGTCCGGGAGTCTAATGCTATTAACTGTCTGTGCTTTGATTCTTTCCTGGGATTCCAGTAGTAGATTCCGATCGACATGGGAAGGTTTACTGTAACCTGTGGACCTTCCACTTGACGATGAAACGCAGAAATTGCATCGGAATTGATTACAATAGCCACCATGCCGACTTCGCTCCGGGAGAGTATGGCTTCTAACTGTCTGTGTTTTGATTCTTTCCTGGGATTCCAGTAATAGATTCCGATGGACATGGGGAGGTTTACTGTAACCTGTGAACCTTCAACTTGACGATGAAACACAGAAATTGCGTCGGAATTGAAGAAAACAGACAACATGCCGAGTTCTCTCCGGGAGAGTATGGCTTCTAACTGTCTGTGTTTTGATTCTTTCCTGGGAATCCAGTAATAGATATTGATGGACACGAGAAAGTTTACTGTAACCTGTGGACCTTCAACTTGACGATGAAACACAGAAATTGCGTCGGAATGGAATACAAATGGCACCATGCCGACTTCTTTCCGAGAGAGTATTGCTTCCAACTGTCTGTGCTTTAATTCTTTCCTGGGATTCCAGTAATAGATTCCGGTGGACTGGGGAAGGTTTACTGTAACCTGTGGAACTTCAACTTGACGATGAAACACAGAAATTGCATCGGAATACAACAGGCACCATGCCGACATCTCTCCAGTAGAGTAATGCTTCTAACTGCCTGTGGATTGATTCTTTCCTGGTATTCCAGTAATAGATTCCGATATTCATGGGAAGGTTTACTGTAACCTGTGGACCTTCAACATGACTATGAATCACAGAAATTGCGTCGCAATTGAATATAACAGGCACCATGCCAACTTCTCTCCTGGAGAGTAATGCTTCTAATTGTCTGTGCTCTGATTCTTTCCTGGGATTCCAGTAATAGATTCCGATGGACATGGGAAGGTTTACTGTAACCTGTGGACCTTCAATTTGACGAAGAAACAAAGATATTGCGTCGGAACTGAATACAAGAGGCACCATGCCAACTTCTGTACGGGAGAGTAATGCTTCTAACTGTCTGTGCTTTGATTCTTTCCTGGGATTCCAGTAATTGATTCCGATGGACATGGGAAGGTTTACTGTAACCTGTGGACCTTCAACTTGACGATGAAACACAGAAATTGCGTCGGAATAGAATGCAAAAGGCACCATGCCGACGTCTGTCCGGGAGAGTAATGCTATTAACTGTCTGTGCTTTGATTCCTTCCTGTGATTCCAGTAATAGATTCCGATGGACGTGGGAAGGTTTACTGTAACCTGTGGACCTTCCACTTGACGATGAAACACAGAAATTGCATCGGAATTGATTACATTAGGCACCGTGCCGACTTCTCTCCGGCAGAGTAATGTTTCTAACTGTCTGTGCTTTGATTCATTCTGGGATTCCAGTAATAGATTGCGGTGGACAGCGGAAGGTTTACTGTAACCTGTGGAACTTCAACTTGACGATGAAACACAGAAATTGCGTCGGAATTGAAAACAACAGGCACCATGATGACGTTTGTCCGGGAGAGTAATGCTTCTAACTGTCTGGGCTTTGATTTTTTCCTGGGATCCCAGATATAGATTCCGATCGACATAGGAAGGTTTACTGTAACCTGTGGACCTTCAACTTGACGATAAAACTCAGAAATTGCGTCGGAATTGAATACTTCAGGCACCATGCCGACTTCTCTCCGGTAGAGTAATGCTTCTAACAGTCTGTGCTTTGATTCTATCCTGGGATTCCAGTAATAGATTCCGATGGACATGGGAAGATTTACTGTAACCTGCTGACCTTCAATTTGACGATGAAGCACAGAAATTGCGTCGGAATTGAATACAACAGACACCATGCCGACTTCTGTACGGGAGAGTAATGCTTCTAACTGTCTGTGCTGTGATTCTCTCCTGGGAATCCAGTAATAGATTCCGATGGACATGGGAAGGTTTACTGTAACCTGTGGACCTTTACCTTGACGATGAAACTCAGAAATTGCGTCGGAATTGAATACAAAAAGCACCATGCTGACGTCTGTTCGGGAGACTAATGCTATTAACTTTCTGTGCTTTGAATCTTTCCTGGGATTCCAGTAATAGATTCCGATGGCATGGGAAGGTTTACTGTAACCTGTGGACCTTCAACTTGACGATGAAACGCAGAAATTGCGTCGGAATTGAATACAATAGGCACCATGCCGACTTCTCTCCGGTAGAGTAATGCTTCTACTTGTTTGTGCCTTGATTCTTTACTGGAATTCTAATAATAGATTCCGATGGGCATGGGAAGGTTTACTGTAACCTGTGGACCTTCAACTTGACAACGAAACATTAAATTGCGTCGGAATTGAATACAACAGGCAACATTCTGACTTCTCTCCGGGAGAGTAATGCTTCTAACTGTCTGTGCTATGAATCTTATCTTGGATTCCAGGTATAGATTCCGATGGACTTAGGAAGGTTTACTGTAACCTGTGGTCCTTCAACTTGACGATGAAACACAGAAATTGCGTCGGAATTGAATACAGCAGGCACCATGAAATTTTCTCTCTGGGAGAGTAATGCTTCCAACTGTCTGTGTTTTGATTCTTTCCTGGGATTCCAGTAATAGATTCCGATGGACATGGAAGGTTCACTATAACCTGTGGACCTTCAGCTTGACGTTGAAACACAGAAATTGCGTCGGAATTGAAAACAACAGGCAGCATGCCGACGTCTGTCCGGGAGAGTAATGCTTCTAACTGTCTGGGATTTGATTCTTTCCTGGGATCCCAGATATAGATTCCGATCGACATTGGAAGGTTTACTGTAACCTGTGGACCTTCAACTTGACGATAAAACTCAGAAATTGCGTCGGAATTGAATACTTGAAGCACCATGCCGACTTCTCTCCGGGAGAGTAATCCTTCTAACAGTCTGTGCTTTGATTCTTTCCTGGGATCCCAGTAATACATTTCGGTGGACATGGGATGGTTTACTGTAACATTTGGACCTTCATCTTGACGATGAAACACAGAAATTGCTTCGGAATACTACAGGCACCATGCCGACTTCTGTCCGGGAGAGTAATGCTTCCAACTGTCTGTGCTTTGATTCTCTAATGGGATTCCGGTAATAGATTCCGATGGACATGGGAAGGTTTGCTGTAACCTGTGGACCTTCAACTTGACGATGAAACACAGAAATTGCGTCGGAATGGAATACAACAGGCACCGTGCAGACTTCTCTCCGGGAGAGTACTGCTTCTAACTGTCTGTGTTATGAATCTTATCTGGGATTCCAGTTATTGATTCCGATGGACTTCGGAAGGTTTACTGTAACCTGTGGACCTTCAACTTGACGATGAAACACAGAAATTGCGTCGGAATTGAATACAACAGGCACCATGCCGACTTCTGTTTGGGAGAGTAATGCTTCCAACTTTCTGTGTTTTGATTCTTTCCTGGGATTCCAGTAATAGGTTCCGATGGACATGGGAAGGTTCACTATAACCTGTGGACAATCAACTTGACGATGAAACACAGTAATTGCGTCGGATTTGAAAACAACAGGCACCATGCCGACGTCTGTCCGGGAGAGTAATGCTTCTAACTGTCTGCGCTTTGATTCTTTCCTGGGATCCCAGATACAGATTCCGATGGACATGGGAAGGTTTACTGTAACCTGTGGACCTTCAACTTGACGATGAAACACAGAAGTTGCGTCGGAATTGAATACAACACGCACCATGGCGACTTCTCTCGGGGAGAGTAATGCTTCTAACTGTCTGTTCTTTGATTCTTTCCTGGAATTCCAGTAATAGATTCCGATGGACATGGGAAGGATTACTGTAACCTGTGGACTGTCAACTTGACGATGAAACACAGTAATTGCATCGGAATTGAATACAACAGGCACCATGCCGACTTCTGTTTGGGAGAGTAATGCTTCTAACTGTCTGTGCTTTGATTCTTTTATGGGATTCCAATAACAGTTTCCGATGGACATATGAAGGTTTACTGTAACCTGTGGACCTTCAAATTGACGATAAAACACAGAAAAGGCGTCGGAATTGAAGACAACGGGCACTATGAAAACGTCTCTCTGGAAGAGTAATGCTTCTAACTGTCTGTGGTTTGATTCTTTCCTGGGATTCCGGTAATAGATTCCGATGAACATGGGTAGGTTTACTGCAACTTGTGGACCTTCAACTTGACGATGAAACACAGAAATTGCGTCGGAATTGAATACAACACGCACCATCGCGGCTTCTCTCGGGGAGAGTAATGCTTCTAACTGTCTGTTCTTTGATTCTTTCCTGGAATTCCAGTAATAGATTCCGATGTACATGGGAAGGTTTACTGTAACCTGTGGACCTTCAACTTGACGATGAAACACAGAAATTGCGTCGGAATTGAATACAAAAGGCACCATGCCGACTTCTGTCGGGGAGAGTAATGCTTCTAACTGTCTGTGCTTTGATTCTTTCCTGGAATTCCAGTAATAGATTCCGATGGACATGGGAAGGTTTACTGTAACCTGTGGTCCTTCAACTTGACGATGAAACACAGAAATTGCGTCGGAATTGAATACAACAAGCACCATGGCGACTTCTCTCCGGGAGAGTATTGCTTCTAAACGTATGTGCTTTGATTCTTTGCTGGGATTCCAGTAATGGATTCCGATGGATAAGGGAAGGTTTACGGTAACCTGTGGACCTTCAACTTGACGATGAAACACAGAAATTGCGTCGGATTTGAATACAACAGGCACCATGCCGAATTCTGTCCGGGAGAGTAATGCTTCTAACTGTCTGTGCTTTGATTCTTTCCTGGAAATCCAGTAATAGATTTCGATAGACATGGGAAGGTTCACTGTAAGCTGTGGACCTTCAACTTGACGATGAAACACAGAAATTGCGTCGGAATAGAATACAACAGGCACCATGCCGACTTCTGTCGGGGAGAGTAATGCTTCTAACTGTCTGTGCTTTGATTCTTTCCTGGGATTCCAGTAATAGATTCCGATGGACATGGGAAGGTTTACTGTAACCTGTTTACCTTCAACGTGACGATGAAACACAGAAATAGCGTCGGAATTGAATACAACAGGCACCATGCCAACTTCTCTCCGTGAGAGTAATGCTTCTACTTGTTTGTGCTTTGATTCTTTCCTGGAATTCTAATAATAGATTCCGATGGGCATGGGAAGGTTTACAGTAACCTGTGGACCTTTAGCTTGACGATGAAACACAGAAATTGCGTCGGAATAGAGTACAACTGGCACCATGCCGACTTCTGTCCGGGAGAGTTATGCTTCTAAATGTCTGTGCTTTGATACTTTCCTGGGATTCCAGTAATAGATTCCGATCGACATGCGAAGATTTACTGTAACCTGTGGACCTTCAACTTGACGATGAAACACAGAAATTGCGTCGGAATTGAATACAACAGGCACCATGAGGACTTCTGTCCGGGAGAGTAATGCTTCTAACTGTCTGTGCTATGATTCTTTTCTGTTATTCCAGTTATAGATTCCGATGGACTTAGGAAGGTTTACTGTAACCTGTGGTCCTTCAACGTGACGATAAAACTCAGAAATTGCGTCGGAATTGAATACTTGAGGCACCATGCCGACTTCTCTCCGGGAGAGTAATCCTTCTAACAGTCTGTGCTTTGATTCTTTCCTGGGATCCCAGATATAGATTCCGATGGACATGGGAAGGTTTACTGTAACCTGTGGACCTTCAATTTGACGATAAAACTCAAACATGCGTCGGAATTGAACACTTCAGGCACCATGCCGACTTCTCTCCGGGAGAGTAATGCTTCTAACAGTCTGTGCTTTGATTCTTTCCTGGGATTCCAGTAATAGATTCCGATGGACATGGGAAGATTTACTGTAACCTGTGGATCTTCAACTTCACGATGAAACACAGAAATTGCGTCGGAATTGAATACAACAGGCATTATGCCGAGTACTCTCCGGGAGAGTAATGCTTCCAACCGTCTGAGTTTTGATTCTTTCCTGGGATTCCAGTAATAGATTCCGATGGACATGGGAACGTTTACTGTACGCTGTGGACCTTCAACTTGACGATGAAACACAGAAATTGCGTCGGAATTGAATACAACAGGCACCAATCCGACTTCTCTCTGGGTGAGTAATGCGTCTAAATGTCTGTGATTTGATTCTTTCCTGTGATTCCAGTAATGGCTTCCGATGGACATGGGAAGATTTACTGTAACCTGTTGACCTTCAACTTGACGATGAAACACAGAAATAGCATCGGAATTGAATTCAATAGGCACCATGCCGACTTCTGTCCGGGAGAGTAATGCTTCTGTCTGTCTGTGCTTTCATTGCTTCCTGGGATTCCAGTAATACATTCCGATAGACATGGGAAGGTTTACTGTAACCTGTGGACCTTCAACTAGACGATGAAACACAGAACTTGCTTCTGAACCTAATACAACAGGCACCATACCGTCTTCTCTCCGGGTGAGTAATGCTTCAAAATGTCTGTGATTTGATTCTTTCGTGGGATTCCAGAAATAGATTCCGATGGACATGGGAAGGTTTACTGTAACCTGTGGACTTTCAACCTGAAGATGAAACACAGAAAATGCGTCGGAATTGAATACAACAGGCTCCATGCCGACTTCTCTCTGGGAGCGTAATGCTTCTAACTGTCTGTGCTTTGATTCTTTCCTGGGATTCCAGTAATAGATTCCGATGAACATGGGAAGGTTTACTGTAACCTGTGGACCTTCAACTCGACGATGAAACACAGAAATGGCGTCGGAATTGAATACAACGGGCACTATGAAAACTTCTCTCCGGAAGAGTAATGCTTCTAACTGTCTGTGCTTTGATTCTTTCCAGGGATTCCAGTAATAGATTCCGATGGACATGGGAAGGTTTACTGTAACCTGTGGACCTTCAACTTGACGATGAAACACAGAAATTTCGTCGGAATTGAATACGCCAAGCACCATGGCGACTTCTCTCCGGGAGAGTATTGCTTCTAAACGTATGTGCTTGGATTCTTTCCTCGGATTCCAGTATAGGATTCCGATGAACATGGGAAGTTCTACGGTTACCTGTGGACCTTCAACTTGACGATGAAACACAGAAAATGCGTCGGAATTGAGTACGACAGTCACCATGACGACTTCTGTCTGGGAGATTAATGCTTCTCACTGTCTGTCTTTTGATTCTTTTCTGGAATTCCAGTAATAGATTCCGATGGACATGGGAAGGTTTACTGTAACCTGTGGACCTTCAATATGACGATGAAACACAGAAATTGCGTCGGAATTGAATACGTCAAGCACCATGGCGACTTCTCTCCGGGAGAGTATTGCTTCTAAACGTATGTGCTTTGATTCTTTCCTGGGATTCCAGTAATAGATTACGATGGACATGGGAAGGTTTACTGTAACCTGTGGACCTTCAACTTGACGATGAAACACAGAAATTGCGTCGGAATTGAATACAACACGCACCATGGCGACTTCTCTCGGGGAGAGTAATGCTTCTAACTGTCTGTTCCTTGATTCTTTCCTGGAATTCCAGTAATAGATTCCGATGGACATGGGAAGGTTTACTGTAACCTGTGGACCTTCAACTTGACGATGAAACACAGAAATTGCGTCGGAATTGAATACAAAAGGCACCATGCCGACTTCTGTCGGGGAGAGTAATGCTTCTAACTGTCTGCGATTTTATTCTTTCCTGGCATTCCAGTAATAGATTCCGATGGACATGGGAAGGTTTACTGTAACCTGTGGACCTTCACCTTGACGATGAAACACAGAAATTGTGTCGGAATTGAATACAACAAGCACCATGCCGACTTCTCTCCGGGAGAGTATTGCTTCTAAACGTATGTGCTTTGATTCTTTGCTGGGATTCCAGTAATGGATTCCGATGGACATGGGAAGGATTGCGGTAACCTGTGGACCTTCAATTGACGATGAAACACAGAAATTGCGTTGGAATTGAATACAACAGGCACCATGCCGACTTCTGTCCGGGAGAGTAATGCTTCTAACTGTCTGTGCTTTGATTCTTTCCTGGGATTCCAGTAATAGTTTCCGATGGACATAGGAAGATTTACAGTAACCTGTGGACCTTCAACTTGACATTGAAGCACAGAAATTGCGTCGGAATTGAATACAAGACGCACCACGGCGACTTCTCTCCGGGAGAGTAATGCTTCTAACTCTCTGTGCTTTCATTCTTTCCTCGGACTCCAGTAATAGATTCCGATGGACATGGGAAGGTTTACTGTAACCTGTGGACCTTCACCTTGACGATGAAACACAGAAATTGCGTCGGAATTGGATACAACAGGCACCATGCCGACTTATCTCCGGGAGAGTAATGCCTCTAACTGTCTGTGCTTTGATTCTTAAATGGGATTCCAGTAATAGGTTCCGGTGGACATGGGATGGTTTAATGTAACCTGTCGACCTTCAACTTGACGATGAAACACAAAAATTTCGTCGGAATTGAATACAACAGGCACCATGCCGACTTCTGTCCGGGAGAGTTATACTTCTAACTGTCGGTGTTTTGATACTTTCCTGGGATTCCAGTAATAGATTCCGATGGACATGGGAAGGTTTACTGTAACCTTTGGACCTTCAACTTGACGATGACACACAGAAATTTCTTCGGAACCTAATACAACTGGCACCATGCCGAATTCTCTCCGGGTGAGTAATGCTTCAAAATGTTTGTGCTTTTATTCTTTCCTGGGACACCAGAAAGAGATTCCAATGGACTTGGGAAGGTTTCCTGTGACCTGTGGAGCTTCTACTTGATTATGAAACACAGAAATTGCGTCGGAAACGAATACAACAGTCACCATGCCGACTTCTGTCCGGGAGAGTAATGCTTCTAACTGTCTGTGCTTTGATTCTTTCCTGGGATTCCAGTAATAGATTCCGATGGACATGGGAAGATTTACTGTAACTTGTGGACCTTCAACTTGACGATGAAACACAGAAATTGCGTCGGAATTGACTACAACACGCAACATGGCGACTTCTCTCCGGGAGAGTAATGCTTAAAACTGTCTGTGCTTTGATTCTTTCCTGGGATTCCAGTAATAGATTCCGATGGACATGGGAAGGTTTACTGTAACCTGTGGACCTTCAACTTGACGATGAAACACAGAAATTGCGTAGGAATTTAATACAAAAGGCACTATGCCGACTTCTGTCCGGGAGAGTAATGCTTCTAACTTTCTGTGCTTTGATTCTGTCCTGGGATTCCAGTAATAGATTCCGATGGACATGGGAAGGTTTACTGTAACCTGTGGACCTACAACATGACGATGAAACAAAGAAATTGCGTCGGAATGGAATACAACAGGCACCATGCCGACTTCTCTATGGGAGAGTAATGCTTCTAACTGTCTGTGCTTTGATTCTTTCCTGGGATTCCAGTAATAGTTTCCGAAAGACATGGGAAGGTTTACTGTAACCTGTGCACCTTCATCTTGACGATGAAACACAGAAATTGCGTCGGAATTTAATACAACAGGCACCATGCCGACTTCTGTCCGGGAGAGTAATGCTTCTACCTGTCTGTGCTGGGATTCTTTCCAGGGATTCCAGTAATAGATTCCGATGGACATGGGAAAGTTTACTGTAACCTGTGGACCGTCAAGTTGACGATGAAACACAGAAATTTCTTCGGAACCTAATACAACTGGCACCATGGCGACTTCTCTCCGGGTGAGTAATGCTTCAATATGTCTGTGAATTTATTCTTTCCTGGCATTCCAGAAATAGATTCCAATGGACATGGGAAGGTTTCCTGTAACCTGTGGAGCTTCAACTTGATGATGAAACACAGAAATTGCGTCGGAATTGAAAACAACATGCAGCGTGCCGACTTCTGTTTGGGAGAGTAATGCTTCCAACTTTCTGGGTTTTGATTCTTTCCTGGGATTCCAGTATTGAATTCCGATGGACATGGGAAGGTTCACTATAACCTGTGGACCATCAACTTGACGATGAAACACAGAAATTGCGTAGGATTTGAAAACAACAGGCACCATGCCGACGTCTGTCCGGGAGAGTAATGCTTATAACTGTCTGTGCTTTGATTCTTTCCTGGGATCCCAGATATAGATTCCGATGGACATAGGAAGATTTACAGTAACCTGTGGACCTTCAACTTGACATTGAAGCACAGAAATTGCGTCGGAATTGAATACAAGACGCACCACGGTGACTTCTCTCCGGGAGGGTAATGCTTCTAACTGTCTGTGCTTTGATTCTTTCCTGGGATTCCAGTAATAAATTCCGATGAACATGGGAAGGTTTACTGTAACCTGTGGACCTTCAACTTGACGATGAAACACAGAAATTGTGTCGGAATTGAATACAAAAGGCACCATGCCGACTTCTGTCCGGGAGAGTAAGGCTTCTAACTGTCCGTGCTTTGATTCTTTCCTGGGATTCCAGTAACAGATTCCGATGGGCATGGGAAGGTTTACTGTAACCTGTTGACCTTTAACTTCACGATGAAACACAGAAATTGCGTCGGAATTGAATACAACAAGAACCATGCCGACTTCTGTCCGGGAGAGTAATGCTTCAAACTGTCTGTGCTTTGATTCTCTCCTGGGATTCCAGTAATAGATTGCGATGGACATGGGAAGGTTTACTGTAACCTGTGGACCTTCAAATTGACGACGAAACACAGAAATTGCATCGGAATTGAATACAACAGGCACCATGTCGACTTCTCTCCGGGAGAGTAATGCTTCTAAATGTCTGTGCTTTGATTCTTTCCAGGGATTCCAGTAATAGTTTCCGGTGGACATGGCAAGGTTTACTGTAACCTGTGGACCTTCAACTTGACGATGAAACACAGAAATTGCGTCGGAATTGAATACAACACGCACCATGCCGTCTTCTCCCCGGGAGAGACATGCTTCTAACTGTCTGTGCTTTGATTCTTTCCTGGGATTCCAGTAATAGATTCCGATGCACATGGGAAGGTTTACTGTAACCTGTGGACCTTCAACTTGCCGATAAAACACTGAAATTGCGTCGGAATTGAATGCAACAGGCACCATGCCGACTTCTGTGCGGGAGAGTAATACTTCTAACTGTCTGTGTTTTGATTCTTTCCTGTGATTCCAGAAATAGATTCCGATGGACATGGGAAGATTTACTGTAACTTGTGGACCTTCAACTTGACGATGAAACACAGAAATTGCGTCGGATTGAACACAACACGCACCATGGCGACTTCTCTCCGGGAGAGTAATGCTTCTAACTCTCTGTGCTTTCATTCTTTCCTGGGACTCCAGTAATAGATTTCGATGGACATGGGAAGGTTTACTGTAACCTGTGGACCTTCACCTTGACGATGAAACACAGAAATTGCGTCGGAATTGGATACAACAGGCACCATGCCGACTTATCTCCGGGAGAGTAATGCCTCTAACTGTCTGTGCTTTGATTCTTAAATGGGATTCCAGTAATAGCTTCCGGTGGACGTGGGATGGTTTAATGTAACCTGTCGACCTTCAACTTGACGATGAAACACAAAAATTTCTTCGGAACCTAATACAACTGGCACCATGCCGAATTCTATCCTGTTGAGTAATGCTACAAAATGTTTGTGCTTTTATTCTTTCCTGGGACACCAGAAAGAGATTCCAATGGACTTGGGAAGGTTTCCTGTGACCTGTGGAGCTTCTACTTGATGATGAAACACAGAAATTGCGTCGGAAATGAATACAACAGTCACCATGCCGACTTCTGTCCGGGAGAGTAATGCTTCTAACTGTCTGTGCTTTGATTCTTTTCTGGGATTCCAGTAATAGATTCCGATGGACATGGGAAGATTTACTGTAACTTGTGGACCTTCAACTTGACGATGAAACACAGAAATTGCGTCGGAATTGACTACAACACGCAACATGGCGACTTCTCTCCGGGAGAGTAATGCTTAAAACTGTCTGTGCTTTGATTCTTTCCTGGGATTCCAGTAATAGATTCCGATGGACATGGGAAGGTTTACTGTAATCTGTGGACCTTCAACTTGACGATGAAACACAGAAATTGCGTAGGAAATTAATACAAAAGGCACTATGCCGACTTCTGTCCGGGAGAGTAATGCTTCTAACTTTCTGTGCTTTGATTCTGTCCTGGGATTCCAGTAATAGATTCCGATGGACATGGGAAGGTTTACTGTAACCTGTGGACCTTCTTCTATACGATGAAACACAGAGATTGCGTCGGAATATAATGCAACAGGCACCATGCCGACTTCTGTCCGGGAGAGTAATGCTTCTAAGTGTCTGTGCTGGGATTCTTTCCAGGGATTCCAGTAATAGATTCCGATGGACATGGGAAAGTTTACTGTAACCTGTGGACCTTCAAGTTGACGATAAAACACAGAAATTTCTTCGGAACCTAATACAACTGGCACCATGGCGACTTCTCACCGTGTGAGTAATGCTTCAAAATGTCTGTGATTTTATTCTTTCCTGGCATTCCAGAAATAGATTCCAATGGACATGGGAAGGTTTCCTGCAACCTGTGGACCTTCAACTTGATGATGAAACACAGAATTTGCGTCGGAATTGAATACAACAGTCACCATGCCGACTTCTCTCCGGGAGAGTAATGCTTCTAACTGTCTGTGCTTTGATTCTTTCCTGGAATTCCAGTAATAGATTTCGATGGACATGGGAAGGATTACTGTAACCTGTGGACCTTCAACTTGACGATGAAACACTTAAATTGCGTCGGAATTGAATACAACAGGCACCATGCCGACTTATCTCCGGGAGGGTAATGCTTCTAACTTTCTGTGCTTTGATTCTTACCTGGGATTCCAGTAACAGTTTCCAGTGCACATGGGGTAATTTAATGAAACCTGTGGACCTTCAACTTGACGATGAAACACAAAAATTGAGTCGGAATTGAATACAACACGCACCATGCCGACTTCTGTCCGGGAGAGTAATGCTTCTAACTGTCGGTGCTTTGATACTTTCCTGCGATTCCAGTAATAGATTCCGATGGACATGGGAATGTTTACTGTAACCTTTGGACCTTCAACTAGACGATGACACACAAAAATTGAGTCGGAATTGAATACAACACGCACCATGTCGACTTCTGTCCGGAAGAGTTATGCTTCTAACTGTCGGTCGTTGATACTTTCCTGGGATTCCAGTAATAGATTTCGATCGACACGGGAAGATTTACAGTAACCTGTGGACCTTCAACTTGACGATGAATCACAGTAATTGCATCGGAATTGAATACAACAGGCACCATGTCGACTTCTGTCCGGGAGAGTAATGCTTCTAACTGTCTGTGCTCTGATTCTTTCCTGGGATTCCAGTAATAGATTCCGATGAACATGGGAAGGTTTACTGTAACCTGTGGACCTTCAACTTGATGATGAAACACAGAAATTGCGTCGGAATTGAATACAACACGCACCATGCCGTCTTCTCTCTGGGAGAGTAACGCTTCTAACTGTCTGTGCTTTGATTCTTTCCTGGGATTCCAGTAATAGATTCCGATGGACATGGGATGGTTTACTGTAATCTGTGGACCTTCAACTTGACGATGAGACACAGAAATTGCGTCGGAATTGTATACAACAGGCACCATGCCGACTTATCTCCGGGAGAGTAATGCTTCTAACTGTCTGTGCTTTGATTCTTACCTGGGATTCCAGTAACAGATTCCAGTGCAAATTGGATGGTTTAATGCAACCTGTGGACCTTCAACTTGATGATGAAACCCAAAAATTGAGTCGGAATTGAAAACAACAGGCACCATGCCGACTTCTGTCCGGGAGAGTTATGCTTCTGACTGTCGGTGCTTTGATTCTTTCCTGGGATTCCAGTAATACACTCCCGGAAATTGAAATAAGAACACTTTGAATTCATTGTCCCAGTAAGGGGAAACTTTATTGACACATTCCTGGGGTCAGATACATCACAGATCACACTGACAGAACCACAGGCACATAGACACAGGCAACAGAGCATGCACAATGTCGGCACTAGTACAGTGTATATCCACCTTTCGCAGCAATGCAGGCTGCTATTCTCCCATGGAGACGGTCGTAGAGAATCTGGATGTAGTCCTGTGGAACGGCTTTCCATGCCATTTCCACCTGGTGCCTCAGTTGGACCAGCGTTCGTGCTGGACGTGCAGACCGCGTGAGACGACGCTTCATCCAGTCCGAAACATGCTCAATGGGGGACAGATCCTGAGATCTTGCTGGCCAGGGTAGTTGACTTACACCTTCTAGAGCACGTTGGGTGGCACGGGATACATGCGGACGTGCATTGTCCTGTTGGAACAGCAAGTTCCCTTGCCGGTCTAGGAATGGTAGAACGATGGGTTCGCTGACGTTTGGATGTACCGTGCACTATTCTGTGTCCTCTCGACGATCACCAGTGGTGTACGGCCAGTGTAGGTGATCGCTCCCCACACCATGACGCCGGGTGTTGGCCCTGTGTGCCTCGGTCGTATGCAGTCTTGATTGTGGCGCTCACCTGCACGGCGCCAAACACGCATACGACCATCATTGGCACCAAGGCAGAAGCGACTCTCATCGCTGAAGACGACACGTCTACATTCGTCCCTCCATTCACGCCTGTCGCGACACCACTAGAGGCGGGCTGCACCATGTTGGGGCGTGAGCGGAAGACGGCCTAACGGTGTGCGGGACCATACCCCAGTTTCATGCAGACGGTTGCGAATGGTCCTCGCCGGTACCCCAGGAGCAACAGTGTCCCTAATTTGCTGGGAAGTGGCGGTGCGGTCCCCTACGGCACTGCGTAGGATCCTACGGACTTGGCGTGCATCCGTGCTTCGCTGCGGTCCGGTCCCAGGTCGAAGGGCACGTGCACCTTCCGCCGACCACTGGCGACAACATCGATGTACTGTGGAGACCTCACGCCCCACGTGTTGAGCAATTCGGCGGTACGTCCATCCGGCCTCCCGCATGCCCACAATACGCCCTCGCTCAAAGTCCGTCAACTGCACATACGGTTCACGTCCATGCTGACGCGGTATGCTACCAGTGTTATAGACTGCGATGCAGCTCCGTATGCCACGGCAAACTGGCTGACACTGACGGTGGTGGTGCATAAATGCTGCGCAGCTAGCGCCATTCGACGGCCAACACCGCGGTTCCTGGTGTGTCCGCTGTGCCGTGCGTGTGATCATTGCTTGTACAGCCCTCTCGCAGTGTCCGGAGCAAGTATGGTGGGTCTGACACACCGGTGTCAAAGTGTTCTTTTTTCCATTTCCAGGAGTGTAGATTCCGATGGACATGTTAAGGTTTACTGCAACCTGTGGAGCTTCAACTTGACAATGAAACACAGAAATTGCGTCGGAATTGAATACAACAGGCATCATGCCGACTTATCTCCGGGAGAGTAATGCTTGTAACTGTCTGTGCTTTGATTCTTTCCTGGGATTCCAGTAATAGATTCCGATGGACATGGGAAGGTTAACTGTAACCTGTGCACCTTCAACTTGACGATGAAACACCGAAATTGCGTCAGAATTGAATACAATACGCACCATGCCGTCTTCTCTCCGGAAGAGTAATGCTTCTAACTGTCTGAGCTTTGATTCTTTCCTGGGATTCCAGTAATAGATTTCGACGGACATGGGAAGGCTTACTGTAACCTGTGGACCTTCAACTTGACGATGAAACACAGAAATTGCGTCGGAATTGAATACAACACGCACCATTCCGTCTTCTCTCCGGGAGAGTAACGCTTCTAACTGTCTGTGCTTTGATTCTTTCCTGGGATTCCAGTAATAGATTCCGATGGACATGGGAAGGTTTACTGTAACCTGTGGACCTTCAACATGACGATGAGACACAGAAATTGCGTCGGAATTGTATACAACAGGCACCATGCCGACTTATCTCCGGGAGAGTAATGCTTCTAACTGTCTGTGCTTTGATTCTTTCCTGGGATTCCAGTAATAGATTCCGATGAACATGGGAAGGTTTACTGTAACCTGTGGACCTTCAACTTGATGATGAAACACAGAAATTGCGTCGGAATTGAATACAACACGCACCATGCCGTCTTCTCTCTGGGAGAGTAACGCTTCTAACTGTCTGTGCTTTGATTCTTTCCTGGGATTCCAGTAATAGATTCCGATGGACATGGGATGGTTTACTGTAATCTGTGGACCTTCAACTTGACGATGAGACACAGAAATTGCGTCGGAATTGTATACAACAGGCACCATGCCGACTTATCTCCGGGAGAGTAATGCTTCTAACTGTCTGTGCTTTGATTCTTACCTGGGATTCCAGTAACAGATTCCAGTGCAAATTGGATGGTTTAATGCAACCTGTGGACCTTCAACTTGATGATGAAACCCAAAAATTGAGTCGGAATTGAAAACAACAGGCACCATGCCGACTTCTGTCCGGGAGAGTTATGCTTCTGACTGTCGGTGCTTTGATTCTTTCCTGGGATTCCCGGAAATTGAAATAAGAACACTTTGAATTCATTGTCCCAGTAAGGGGAAACTTTATTGACACATTCCTGGGGTCAGATACATCACAGATCACACTGACAGAACCACAGGCACATAGACACAGGCAACAGAGCATGCACAATGTCGGCACTAGTACAGTGTATATCCACCTTTCGCAGCAATGCAGGCTGCTATTCTCCCATGGAGACGGTCGTAGAGAATCTGGATGTAGTCCTGTGGAACGGCTTTCCATGCCATTTCCACCTGGTGCCTCAGTTGGACCAGCGTTCGTGCTGGACGTGCAGACCGCGTGAGACGACGCTTCATCCAGTCCGAAACATGCTCAATGGGGGACAGATCCTGAGATCTTGCTGGCCAGGGTAGTTGACTTACACCTTCTAGAGCACGTTGGGTGGCACGGGATACATGCGGACGTGCATTGTCCTGTTGGAACAGCAAGTTCCCTTGCCGGTCTAGGAATGGTAGAACGATGGGTTCGCTGACGTTTGGATGTACCGTGCACTATTCTGTGTCCTCTCGACGATCACCAGTGGTGTACGGCCAGTGTAGGTGATCGCTCCCCACACCATGATGCCGGGTGTTGGCCCTGTGTGCCTCGGTCGTATGCAGTCTTGATTGTGGCGCTCACCTGCACGGCGCCAAACACGCATACGACCATCATTGGCACCAAGGCAGAAGCGACTCTCATCGCTGAAGACGACACGTCTACATTCGTCCCTCCATTCACGCCTGTCGCGACACCACTAGAGGCGGGCTGCACCATGTTGGGGCGTGAGCGGAAGACGGCCTAACGGTGTGCGGGACCATACCCCAGTTTCATGCAGACGGTTGCGAATGGTCCTCGCCGGTACCCCAGGAGCAACAGTGTCCCTAATTTGCTGGGAAGTGGCGGTGCGGTCCCCTACGGCACTGCGTAGGATCCTACGGACTTGGCGTGCATCCGTGCTTCGCTGCGGTCCGGTCCCAGGTCGACGGGCACGTGCACCTTCCGCCGACCACTGGCGACAACATCGATGTACTGTGGAGACCTCACGCCCCACGTGTTGAGCAATTCGGCGGTACGTCCATCCGGCCTCCCGCATGCCCACAATACGCCCTCGCTCAAAGTCCGTCAACTGCACATACGGTTCACGTCCATGCTGACGCGGTATGCTACCAGTGTTATAGACTGCGATGCAGCTCCGTATGCCACGGCAAACTGGCTGACACTGACGGTGGTGGTGCATAAATGCTGCGCAGCTAGCGCCATTCGACGGCCAACACCGCGGTTCCTGGTGTGTCCGCTGTGCCGTGCGTGTGATCATTGCTTGTACAGCCCTCTCGCAGTGTCCGGAGCAAGTATGGTGGGTCTGACACACCGGTGTCAAAGTGTTCTTTTTTCCATTTCCAGGAGTGTAGATTCCGATGGACATGTTAAGGTTTACTGCAACCTGTGGAGCTTCAACTTGACAATGAAACACAGAAATTGCGTCGGAATTGAATACAACAGGCATCATGCCGACTTATCTCCGGGAGAGTAATGCTTGTAACTGTCTGTGCTTTGATTCTTTCCTGGGATTCCAGTAATAGATTCCGATGGACATGGGAAGGTTAACTGTAACCTGTGCACCTTCAACTTGACGATGAAACACCGAAATTGCGTCAGAATTGAATACAATACGCACCATGCCGTCTTCTCTCCGGAAGAGTAATGCTTCTAACTGTCTGAGCTTTGATTCTTTCCTGGGATTCCAGTAATAGATTTCGACGGACATGGGAAGGCTTACTGTAACCTGTGGACCTTCAACTTGACGATGAAACACAGAAATTGCGTCGGAATTGAATACAACACGCACCATTCCGTCTTCTCTCCGGGAGAGTAACGCTTCTAACTGTCTGTGCTTTGATTCTTTCCTGGGATTCCAGTAATAGATTCCGATGGACATGGGAAGGTTTACTGTAACCTGTGGACCTTCAACATGACGATGAGACACAGAAATTGCGTCGGAATTGTATACAACAGGCACCATGCCGACTTATCTCCGGGAGAGTAATGCTTCTAACTGTCTGTGCTTTGATTCTTTCCTGGGATTCCAGTAATAGATTCCGATGGACATGGGAATGTTTACTGTAACCTGTGGACCTTCAACGTGAAGATGAAACACAGAAATTGAGTCGGAATTGAATACAACAGTCACCATGCCGACTTCTCTCCGGGAGAGTAATGCTTCTAACTGTCTGTGCTTTGATTCTTTCCTGGGATTCCAGTAATACACTCCCGGAAATTGAAATAAGAACACCGTGAATTCATTGTCCCAGGAAGGGGAAACTTTATTGACACATTCCTGGGGTCAGATACATCACATGATCACACTGACAGAACCACAGGCACATAGACACAGGCAACAGAGCATGCACAATGTCGGCACTAGTACAGTGTATATCCACCTTTCGCAGCAATGCAGGCTGCTATTCTCCCATGGAGACGGTCGTAGAGATGCTGGATGTAGTCCTGTGGAACGGCTTTCCATGCCATTTCCACCTGGTGCCTCAGTTGGACCAGCGTTCGTGCTGGACGTGCAGACCGCGTGAGACGACGCTTCATCCAGTCCGAAACATGCTCAATGGGGGACAGATCCTGAGATCTTGCTGGCCAGGGTAGTTGACTTACACCTTCTAGAGCACGTTGGGTGGCACGGGATACATGCGGACGTGCATTGTCCTGTTGCAACAGCAAGTTCCCTTGCCGGTCTAGGAATGGTAGAACGATGGGTTCGCTGACGTTTGGATGTACCGTGCACTATTCTGTGTCCTCTCGACGATCACCAGTGGTGTACGGCCAGTGTAGGTGATCGCTCCCCACACCATGATGCCGGGTGTTGGCCCTGTGTGCCTCGGTCGTATGCAGTCTTGATTGTGGCGCTCACCTGCACGGCGCCAAACACGCATACGACCATCATTGGCACCAAGGCAGAAGCGACTCTCATCGCTGAAGACGACACGTCTACATTCGTCCCTCCATTCACGCCTGTCGCGACACCACTAGAGGCGGGCTGCACCATGTTGGGGCGTGAGCGGAAGACGGCCTAACGGTGTGCGGGACCATACCCCAGTTTCATGCAGACGGTTGCGAATGGTCCTCGCCGGTACCCCAGGAGCAACAGTGTCCCTAATTTGCTGGGAAGTGGCGGTGCGGTTCCCTACGGCACTGCGTAGGTTCCTAATGACTTGGCGTGCATCCGTGCTTCGCTGCGGTCCGGTCCCAGGTCGACGGGCACGTGCACCTTCCGACGACCACTGGCGACAACATCGATGTACTGTGGAGACCTCACGCCCCACGTGTTGAGCAATTCGGCGGTACGTCCATCCGGCCTCCCGCATGCCCACTATACGCCCTCGCTCAAAGTCCGTCAACTGCACATACGGTTCACGTCCATGCTGACGCGGCATGCTACCAGTGTTAAAGACTGCGATGGAGCTCCGTATGCCACGGCAAACTGGCTGACACTGACGGCGGTGGTGCATAAATGCTGCGCAGCTAGCGCCATTCGACGGCCAACACCGCGGTTCCTGGTGTGTCCGCTGTGCCGTGCGTGTGATCATTGCTTGTACAGCCCTCTCGCAGTGTCCGGAGAAAGTATGGTGGGTCTGACACACCAGTGTCAAAGTGTTCTTTTTTCCATTTCCAGGAGTGTAGATTCCGATGGACATGTTAAGGTTTACTGCAACCTGTGGAGCTTCAACTTGACAATGAAACACAGAAATTGCGTCGGAATTGAATACAACAGGCATCATGCCGACTTATCTCCGGGAGAGTAATGCTTCTAACTGTCTGTGCTTTGATTCTTACCTGGGATTCCAGTAACAGATTCCGGTGGACATGGGATGGTTTAATGTAACCTGTGGACCTTCAACTTGACGATGAAACACCAAAACTGAGTCGGAATTGAATACAACAGGCGCCATGTCGACTTCTCTCCGGGAGAGTAATGCTTGTAACTGTCTGTGCTTTGATTCTTTCCTGGGATTCCAGTAATAGATTCCGATGGACATGGGAAGGTTAACTGTAACCTGTGCACCTTCAACTTGACGATGAAACACCGAAATTGCGTCAGAATTGAATACAATACGCACCATGCCGTCTTCTCTCCGGAAGAGTAATGCTTCTAACTGTCTGAGATTTGATTCTTTCCTGGGATTCCAGTAATAGATTTCGACGGACATGGGAAGGCTTACTGTAACCTGTGGACCTTCAACGTGACGATGAAACACAGAAATTGCGTCGGAATTGAATACAACACGCACCACGCCGTCTTCTCTCCGGGAGAGTAACGCTTCTAACTGTCTGTGCTTTGATTCTTTCCTGGGATTCCAGTAATAGATTCCGATGGACATGGGAAGGTTTACTGTAACCTGTGGACCTTCAACATGACGATGAGACACAGAAATTGCGTCGGAATTGTATACAACAGGCACCATGCCGACTTATCTCCGGGAGAGTAATGCTTCTAACTGTCTGTGCTTTGATTCTTACCTGGGATTCCAGTAACAGATTCCAGTGCAAATTGGATGGTTTAATGCAAGCTGTGGACCTTCAACTTGATGATGAAACACAAAAATTGAGTCGGAATTGAATACAACAGGCACCATGCCGACTTCTGTCCGGGAGAGTTATGCTTCTAACTGTCGGTGCTTTGATACTTTCCTGGGATTCCAGTAATAGATTCCGATCGACACGGGAAGATTTACAGTAACCTGTGGACCTTCAACATGACGATGAAACACAGAAATTGCGTCGGAATTGAATACAACAGGCACCATGCCTACTTCTGTCCGGGAGAGTAATGCTTCTAACTGTCTGTGCTTTGATTCTTTCCTGGGATTCCAGTAATAGTTTCCGATGGACATAGGAAGATTTACAGTAACCTGTGGACCTTCAACTTGACAATGAAGCACAGAAATTGCGTCGGAATTGAATACAAGACGCACCACAGTGACTTCTCTCCGGGAGAGTAATGCTTCTAACTGTCTGTGCTTTGATTCTTTCCTGGGATTCCAGTAATAAATTCCGATGGACATGGGAAGGTTTACTGTAACCTGTGGACCTTCAACTTGACGATGAAACACAGATATTGTTTCGGAATTGAATACAAAAGGCACCATGCCGACTTCTGTCCGGGAGAGTAAGGCTTCTAACTGTCCGTGCTTTGATTCTTTCCTGGGATTCCAGTAATAGATTCCGATGGGCATGGGAAGGTTTACTGTAACCTGTTGACCTTTAACTTCACGATGAAACACAGAAATTGCGTCGGAATTGAATACAACAAGCATCATGCCGACTTCTGTCCGGGAGAGTAATGATTCTAACTGTCTGAGTTTTGATTCTCTCCTGGGATTCCAGAAATAGATTCCGATGGACATGGGAAGATTTACTGTAACTTGTGGACCTTCAACTTGACGATGAAACACAGAAATTGCGTCGGATTGAATACAACACGCACCATGGCGACTTCTCTCCGGGAGAGTAATGCTTCTAACTCTCTGTGCTTTCATTCTTTCATGGGACTCCAGTAATAGATTCCGATGGACATGGGAAGGTTTACTGTAACCTGTGGACCTTCACCTTGCCGATGAAACACAGAAATTGCGTCGGAATTGGATACAACAGGCACCATGCCGACTTACCTCTGGGAGAGTAATGCTTCTAACTGTCTGTGCTTTGATTCTTAAATGGGATTCCAGTAACAGATTCCGGTGGACATGGGATGGTTTAATGTAACCTGTCGACCTTCAACTTGACGATGAAACACAAAAATTGAGTCGGAATTGAATACAACAGGCACCATGCCGACTTCTGTCCGGGAGAGTTATGCTTCTAACTGTCGGTGTTTTGATACTTTCCTGGGATTCCAGTAATAGATTCCGATGGACATGGGAAGGTTTACTGTAACCTTTGGACCTTCAACTTGACGATGACACACAGAAATTTCTTCGGAACCTAATACAACTGGCACCATGCCGACTTCTCTCCGGGTGAGTGATGCTTCAAAATGTTTGTGCTTTTATTCTTTAATGGGACTCCAGAAAGAGATTCCAATGGACATGGGAAGCTTTCCTGTGACCTGTGGAGCTTCTACTTGATGATGAAACACAGAAATTGCGTCGGAATTGAATACAACAGTCACCATGCCGACTTCTGTCCGGGAGAGTAATGCTTCTACCTGTCTGTGCTGGGATTCTTTCCAGGGATTCCAGTAATAGATTCCGATGGACATGGGAAAGTTTACTGTAACCTGTGGACCTTCAAGTTGACGATGAAACACAGAAATTTCTTTGGAACCTAATACAACTGGCACCATGGCGACTTCTCTCCGGGTGAGTAATGCTTCAAAATGTCTGTGATTTTATTCTTTCCTGGCATTCCAGAAATAGATTCCAATGGACATGGGAAGGTTTCCTGTAACCTGTGGACCTTCAACTTGATGATGAAACACAGAAATTGCATCGGAATTGAATATAACAGTCACCATGCCGACTTCTCTCCGGGAGAGTAATGCTTCTAACTGTCGGTGCTTCGATTCTTTCCTGGGATTCCAGTAATAGATTCCGATGCACATGGGAAGGTATACTGTAACCTGTGGACCTTCATCTTGACGATGAAACACAGAAATTGCGTCGGAATATAATACAACGGGCACCATGCCGACTTCTGTCCGGGAGAGTAATGCTTCTATCTGTCTGTGCTTTGATTCTTTCCTGGGATTCCAGTAATAGATTCCGATGGACATAGGAAGGTTTAGTGTAACCTGTGGACCTTCAACGTGACGATGAAACACAGAAATATCGTCGGAATTGAATACAACATGCACCATGTTGACTTCTCTCCGGGTGCGTAATGCTTCTAAATGTCTGTGCTTTGATTCTTTCCTGGGATTCCAGTAATTGATTCCGATGGACATGGGAAGGTTTACTGTAACCTGTGGACCTTCAACTTGACGATGAAACACAGAAAATGAGTCGGAATTGAATACAACAAGCACCATGCCGACTTCTCTCCGGGAGAGTAATGCTTCTATCTGTCTGTGCTTTGATTCTTTCCTGCGATTCCAGTAATGGATTCCGATGGACATGGGAAGGTTTACTGTAACCTGTTGACCTTCAACTTGACGATGAAACACAGAAATTGCGTCGGAATTGAATAAAACACGCAGCATACTGACATCTCCGGGAGAGTACTGCTTCTAAGTGTTTGTGCTTTGATTTATTCCTGGGATTCCAGTAATAGATTCCGATGGACATGGGAAGGTTTACTATAACCTGAGACCTTCAACTTGACGATGAAACACAGAAATTGCGTAGGAATTGAATACAACAGTCACCATGCCGACTTCTGTCTGGGAGAGTAATGCTTCTCACTTTCTGTGCTTTGATTCTTTCCTGGGATTCCAGTAATAAATTCCGATGGACATGGGAAGGTTTACTGTAACCTGTGAACCTTCGACTTGACGATAGAACACAGAAATTGCATCGGAATTGAATACAACGTTCACCATGTCGACTTCTCTACGGAAGAGTAATGCTTCTAACTGTCTGTGCTTTGAATCTTTCCTGGGATTCCAGTAATAGATTCCGATGGACATGGGAAGGTTTACTGTAACCTGTGGACCGTCAACTTCACGATGAAACACAGAAATTGCGTCGTAATTGAATACAACACGGAGCATACTGACATCTCTCCGGGAGAGTATTGCTACTAACTGTCTGTGCTTTGATTCTTTCCTGGGATTCCAGTAATAGATTCCGATGGACATAGGAAGGTTTACTGTATGCTGTGGACCTTCAACTTGACGATGGAAGACAGAAATTGCTTCGGGAACCTAATACAACAGGCACCATGCCGACTTCTCTCCGGGTGCATAATGCTTCTAAATGTCTGTGCTTTGATTCTTTCCTGGGATTCCAGTAATTGTTTCCGATGGACATGGGAAGGTTTACTGTAACCTGGGGACCTTCACCTTGACGATGAAACACAGAACATTATTCGGAATTGAATACATCAGGCACCATGCCGACTTATGTCTGGGAGAGTAATGCTTCTCACTGTCTGTGCTTTGATTCTTTCGTGGGATTCCAGTAATTGATTCCGATGGACATGGGAAGTTTTACTGTAACCTGTGGACCTCCAACTTGACGATGAAACACAGAAAACGAGTCGGAATTGAATTCAACAGACAACATGCCGACTTCTCTCCGGGAGAGTAATGCTTCTAACTGTCTGTGATTTGATTCTTTCCTGTGATTCCAGTAATAGATTCCGATGGACATGGGAAGGTTTACCGTAACCTGTGGACCTTCAACGTGACGATGAAACACAGAAATATCGTCGGAATTGATTACAACATGCACCATGTTGACTTCTCTCCGGGTGCGTAATGCTTCTAAATGTCTGTGCTTTGATTCTTTCCTGGGATTCCAGTAATTGATTCCGATGGACATGGGAAGGTTTACTGTAACCTGTGGACCTTGAACTTGACGATGAAACACAGAAAATGAGTCGGAATTGAATACAACAAGCACCATGCCGACTTCTCTCCGGGAGAGTAATGCTTCTATCTGTCTGTGCTTTGATTCTTTCCTGGGATTCCAGTAATGGATTCCGATGGACATGGGGAGGTTTACTGTAACCTGTTGACCTTCAACTTGACGATGAAACACAGAAATTGCGTCGGAATTGAATAAAACACGCAGCATACTGACATCTCCGGGAGAGTACTGCTTCTAAGTGTTTGTGCTTTGATTTATTCCTGGGATTCCAGTAATAGATTCCGATGGACATGGGAAGGTTTACTATAACCTGAGACCTTCAACTTGACGATGAAACACAGAAATTGCGTAGGAATTGAATACAACAGTCACCATGCCGACTTCTGTCTGGGAGAGTAATGCTTCTCACTTTCTGTGCTTTGATTCTTTCCTGGGAATCCAGTAATAAATTCCGATGGACATGGGAAGGTTTACTGTAACCTGTGGACCTTCGACTTGACGATAAAACACAGAAATTGCATCGGAATTGAATACAACGTTCACCATGTCGACTTCTCTACGGAAGAGTAATGCTTCTAACTGTCTGTGCTTTGAATCTTTCCTGGGATTCCAGTAATAGATTCCGATGGACATGGGAAGGTTTACTGTAACCTGTGGACCGTCAACTTCACGATGAAACACAGAAATTGCGTCGTAATTGAATACAACACGGAGCATACTGACATCTCTCCGGGAGAGTATTGCTATTAACTGTCTGTGCTTTGATTCTTTCCTGGGATTCCAGTAATAGATTCCGATGGACATAGGAAGGTTTACTGTATGCTGTGGACCTTCAACTTGACGATGGAAGACAGAAATTGCTTCGGGAACCTAATACAACAGGCACCATGCCGACTTCTCTCCGGGTGCATAATGCTTCTAAATGTCTGTGCTTTGATTCTTTCCTGGGATTCCAGTAATTGATTCCGATGGACATAGGAAGGTTTACTGTAACCTGGGGACCTTCACCTTGACGATGAAACACAGAACATTATTCGGAATTGAATACAACAGGCACCATGCCGACTTCTGTCTGGGAGAGTAATGCTTCTCACTGTCTGTGCTTTGATTCTTTCGTGGGATTCCAGTAAAAGATTCCGATGGACATGGGAAGTTTTACTGTAACCTGTGGACCTCCAACTTGACGATGAAACACAGAAAATGAGTCGGAATTGAATTCAACAGACAACATGCCGACTTCTCTCCGGGAGAGTAATGCTTCTAACTGTCTGTGATTTGATTCTTTCCTGTGATTCCAGTAATAGATTCCGATGGACATGGGAAGGTTTACCGTAACCTGTGGACCATCAACGTAACGATGGAACACAGAAATATCGTCGGAATTGAATACAACATGCACCATGTTGACTTCTCTCCGGGTGCGTAATGCTTCTAAATGTCTGTGCTTTGATTCTTTCCTGGGATTCCAGTAATTGATTCCGATGGGCATGGGAAAGTTTACTGTAACCTGTGGACCTTCAACTTGACGATGAAACACAGAAATTGCGTCGGAATTGAATAAAACACGCAGCATACTGACATCTCTCCGGGAGAGTACTGCTTATAAGTGTTTGTGCTTTGATTTATTATTGGGATTCCAGTAATAGATTCCGATGGACATGGGAAGGTTTACTATAACCTGAGACCTTCAACTTGACGATGAAACACAGAAATTGCGTAGGAATTGAAAAGAACAGTCACCATGCCGACTTCTGTCTGGGAGAGTAATGCTTCTCACTTTCTGTGCTTTGATTCTTTCCTGGGATTCCAGTAATAAATTCCGATTTACATGGGAAGGTTTACTGTAACCTGTGGACCTTCGACTTGACGATAAAACACAGATATTGCATCGGAATTGAATACAACGTTCACCATGTCCACTTCTCTACGGAAGAGTAATGCTTCTAACTGTCTGTGCTTTGAATCTTTCCTGGGATTCCAGTAATAGATTCCGATGGACATGGGAAGGGTTACTGTAACCTGTGGACCGTCAACTTCACGATGAAACACAGAAATTGCGTCGTAATTGAATACAACACGCAGCATACTGACATCTCAGGGAGAGTATTGCTACTAACTGTCTGTGCTTTGATTCTTTCCTGGGAATCCAGTAATAGATTCCGATGGACATGGGATGGTTTACTGTAACCTGTGGACCATCAACTTGACGATGAAACACAGAAATTGCGTAGGAATTGATTACAACAGTCACCATTCCGACTTCAGTCTGGGAGAGTAATGCTTCTCATTGTCTGTGCTTTGATTCTTTCCTGGGAATCCAGTAATAGATTCCGCTAGACATGGGAAGGTTACTCTAACCTGTGGACCTTCAACTTCACGATGAAACACAGAAATTGCGTCGGAATTGAATACAACAGGCACCATGCCCACTTCTGTCCGGGAGAGTAATGCTTCTAACTGTCTGTGCTTTTGATGCTTTCCTGGGATACCAGTAATAGATTCCGATGGACATGGGAAGGTTTTTCTGTAACCTGTGGACCTTCAACTTGACGATGAAACACAGAAATTGCGTCGGAATTGAATACAAAAAGCACCATGCCGACGTCTGTCCGGGAGACTAATGCTATTAACTGTCTGTGCTTTGATTCTTTCCTGGGAATCCAGTAGTAGATTCCGATGGACATGGGAAGGTTTACTGTAACCTGTGGACCTTCCACTTGACGATGAAACGCAGAAATTGCATCGGAATTGATTACAATAGGCACCATGCCGTCTTCTCTCCGGGAGAGTATGGCTTCTAACTGTCTGTGTTTTGTTTCTTTCCTGGGATTCCAGTAATAGATTGCGATGGACATGGGAAGGTTTACTGTAACCTGTGGACCTTCAACTTGACGATGAAACACAGAAATTGCGTCGGAATTGAAGACAACAGACAACATGCCGACTTCTTTCCGGGAGAGTATGGCTTCTAGCTGTCTGTGTTTTGATTCTTTCCTGGGAATCCAGTAATTGATATTAATGGACATGGGAAGGTTTACTGTAACCTGTGGAGCTTCAACTTGACGATGAAACACAGAAATTGCGTCGGAATGGAATACAACAGGCACCATGCCGACTTCTTTCCGGGAGAGTAATGCTTCTAACTGCCTGTGCTTTTATTCTTTCCTGGGATTCCAGTAATAGATTGCGGTGGACAGGGGAAGGTTCACTGTAACCTGTGGACCTTCAATTTGGCGATGAAACACAGAAATGGCGTCGGAATTGAATACAACAGGCACCATGCCGACTTCTTTCCGGATGAGTAATGCTTCTAACTGTCTGTGCTTTGATTCTTTCCTGGGATTCCAGTAATAGATTGCGGTGGACTGGGGAAGGTTTACTGTAACCTGTGGACCTTCAACTTGACGATGAAACAAAGAAATTGCGTCGGAACTGAATACAACAGGCACCATGCCAACTTCTGTCCGGGAGAGTAATGCTTCTAACTGTATGTCATTGGATTCTTTCCTGGGATTCCAGTAATAGATGCCGATGGACATGGGAAGGTTTACTGTAACCTGTGGACCTTCAACGTGACGATGAAACACAGAAATTGCGTCGGAATTGTATACAACAGGCACCATGCCGACTTATCTCCGGGAGAGTAATGCTTCTAACTGTCTGTGCTTCGATTCTTTCCTGGGATTCCAGTAATAGATTCCGATGCACATGGGAAGGTGTACTGTAACCTGTGGACCTTCATCTGGACGATGAAACACAGAAATTGCGTCGGAATTGAATACAACAGGCACCATGTTGACTTCTCTCCGGGAGAGTAATGCTTCTAACTGTCTGTGCTTTGATTCTTTCCTGGGATTCCAGTAATAGATTCCGATGGACATGGGAAGGTTTACTGTAACCTGGGGACCTTCAACATGACGATGAAACAATGAAATTGCGTCGGAATATAATACAACAGGCACCATGCCGACTTCTCTTCGGGAGAGTAATGCTTCTAACTGTCTATGCTTTGATTCTTTCCTGGGATTTCAGTAATAGATTCCGATGGACATGGGAAGGTTTACTGTAACCTGTGGACCTTCTACTTGACGATGAAACATAGAAATTGCGTCGGAATTGAATACAAGAGGCACCATGCTGACTTCTCTCCGGGAGAGTAATGCATCTAACTGTCTGTGCTTTTATTCTTTCCTGGGTTTCCAGTAATAGATTCCGATGGGAATGGGATGTTTTACCGAAACCCGTGGACCTTCAACTTGACGATGAAACACAAAAATTGAGTCAGAATTGAATACAACAGGCACCGTGCCGACTTCTGTCCGGGAGAGTTATGCTTCTAACTGTATGTCATTGGATTCTTTCCTGGGATTCCAGTAATAGATGCCGATGGACATGGGAAGGTTTACTGTAACCTGTGTACCTTCAACTTGACGATGAAACACAGAAATTGCGTCGGAATGGAATACACCAGGCACCATGCCGACATCTCTCCGGGGTAATAATGCTTCTAACTGCCTGTGCTTCGATTCTTTCCTGGGATTCCAGTAATAGATTCCGATGCACATGGGAAGGTGTACTGTAACCTGTTGACCTTCATCTTGACGATGAAACACAGAAATTGCGTCGGAATTGAATACAACAGGCACCATGTTGACTTCTCTCCGGGAGAGTAATGCCTCCAACTGTCTGTGCCTTGATTCTTTCCTGGGATTCCAGTAATAGATTCCGATGGACATGGGAAGCTTACTGTAACCTGGGGACCTTCAACATGACGATGAAACAATGAAATTGCGTCGGAATATAATACAACAGGCACCATGCCAACTTCTGTCCGGGTGCATAATGCTTCTAAATGTCTGTGCTTTGATTCTTTCCTGGGATTCCAGTAATTGATTCCGGTGGACATGGGAAGGTTTACTGTAACCTGTGGACCTTCAAATTGACGATGAAACACAGAAAATGATTCGGAATTGCATACAACAGGCACCATGCCGACTTCTGTCTGGGAGAGTAATGCTTCTCACTGTCTGTGCTTTGATTCTTTCCTGGGATTCCAGTAATTGATTACGATGGACATGGGAAGGTTTACTGTAACCTGTGGACCTTCAACTTGACGATGAAACACAGAAAATGAGTCGGAATTGAATACAACAGGCACCATGCCGACTTCTCTCCGGGAGAGTTATGCTTCTATCTGTCTGTGCTTTGATTCTTTCCTGGGATTCCAGTAATAGATTCCGATGGACATGGGAAGGTTTACTGTAACCTGTTGACCTTCAACTTGACGATAAAACACAGAAATTGCGTCGGAACTGAATAAAACACGCAGCATACTGACATCTCTCCGGGAGAGTACTGCTTCTAAGTGTTTGTGCTTTGATTTATTCCTGGGATTCCAGTAATAGATTCCGTTGGACATGGGAAGGTTTACTATAACCTGAGACCTTCAACTTGACGATGAAACACAGAAATTGCGTAGGAATTGAATACAACAGTCACCATGCCGGCTTATATCTGGGAGAGTAATGCTTCTCACTTTCTGTGCTTTGATTCTTTCCTGGGATTCCAGTAATAGATTCCGATGGACATGGGAAGGTTTACTGTAACCTGTGGACCTTCGACTTGACGATAAAACCCAGAAATTGCATCGGAATTATATACAACGTTCACGATGTCGACCTCTCTACGGAAGAGTAATGCTTCTAACTGTCTGTGCTTTGAATCTTTCCTGGGATACCAGTAATAGATTCCGATGGACATGGGAAGGTTTGCTGTAACCTGTGGACCGTCAACTTCACGATGAAACACAGAAATTGCGTCGTAATTGAATACAACACTCAGCATACTGACATCTCTCCGGGAGAGTATTGCTACTAACTGTCTGTGCTTTGATTCTTTCCTGGGATTCCAGTAATAGATTCCGATGGACATGGGATGGTTTACTGCAACCTGTGGACCATCAACTTGACGATGAAACACAGAAATTGCGTAGGAATTGATTACAACAGTCACCATTCCGACTTCAGTCTGGGAGAGTAATGCTTCTCATTGTCTGTGCTTTGATTCTTTCCTGGGAATCCAGTAATAGATTCCGCTAGACATGGGAAGGTTACTCTAACCTGTGGACCTTCAACTTCACGATGAAACACAGAAATTGCGTCGGAATTGAATACAACAGGCACCATGCCGACTTCTGTCCGGGAGAGTAATGCTTCTAACTGTCTGTGCTTTTGATGCTTTCCTGGAATACCAGTAATAGATTCTGATGGACATGGGAAGGATTTTCTGTAACCTGTGGACCTTCAACTTGACGATGAAACACAGAAATTGCGTCGGAATTGAAGACAACAGACAACATGCCGACTTCTTTCCGGGAGAGTATGGCTTCTAACTGTCTGTGCTTTGATTCTTTCCTGGGAATCCAGTAATAGATATTGATGGACATGGGAAGGTTTACTGTAACCTGTGGACCTTCAACTTGACGATGAAACACAGAAATTGCGTCGGAATGGAATACAACAGGCACCACGCCGACTTCTTTCCGAGAGAGTAATGCATCTAACTGTCTGTGCTTTGATTCTTTCCTGTGATTCCAGTAATAGATTCCGATGGACATGGGAAGGTTTACTGTAACCTGGGGACCTTCAACATGACGATGAAACAATGAAATTGCGTCGGAATATAATACAACAGGCACCATGCCAACTTCTGTCCGGGAGAGTAATGCTTCTAACTGTCTGTGATTTGATTCTTTCCTGTGATTCCAGTAATAGATTCCGATGGACATGGGAACGTTTACTGTAACCTGTGGACCTTCAACGTGACGATGAAACACAGAAATCGCGTCGGAATTAAATACAACATGCACCATGCTGACTTCTCTCCTTGTGCGTAATGCTTCTAAATGTCTGTGATTTGATTCTTTCCTGGGATTCCAGTAATTGATTCCGATGGACATGGGAAGGTTTACTGTAACCTGTAAACCTTCAACTTGACGATGAAACACAGAAAATGAGTCGGAATTGAATACAACAGGCACCATGCCTACTTCTCTCCGGGAGAGTAATGCTTCTATCTGTCTGTGCTTTGATTCTTTCCTGGGATTCCAGTTATAGATTCCGATGGACATGGGTAGGTTTACTGTAACCTGTTGTCCTTCAACTTGACGATGAAACACAGAAATTGCGTCGGAATTGAATACAACAGGCACCATGAAAACTTCTCTCCAGGTGAGTAATGCTTCCAACTGTCTGTGTTTTGATTCTTTCCTGGGATTCCAGTAACAGATTCCGATGGACATGGGAAGGTTCACTATAACCTGTGGACGTTCAACTTGACGATGAAACACAGAAATTGCGTCGGAATTGAAAACAACAGGCACCATGATGACGTTTGTCCGGGAGAGTAATGCTTCTAACTGTCTGGGCTTTGATTTTTTCCTGGGATCCCAGATATAGATTCTGATCGACATAGGAAGGTTTACTGTGACCTGTGGACCTTCAACTTGACGATAAAACTCAGAAATTGCGTCGGAATTGAATACTTCAGGCACCATTCCGACTTCAGTCTGGGAGAGTAATGCTTCTCATTGTCTGTGCTTTGATTCATTCCTGGGAATGCAGTAATTGATTCCGATAGACATTAAAAGGTTGCTCTAACCTGTGGACCTTCAACTTGACGATGAAACACAGAAATTGCGTCGGAATTGAATACAACTGCCACCATGCCGACTTCTGTCCGGGAGAGTACTGCTTCTAACTGTCTGTGCTTTGATTCTTTCCTGGGATTCCAGTAATAGATTGCGGTGGACTGGGGAAGGTTTACTGTAACCTGTGGACCTTCAACGTGACGATGAAACACAGAAATTGCGTCGGAATTGAATACAACTGCCACCATGCCGACTTCTCTCCGCGAGAGTAGTGCTTCTAATTGTCTGTGCTCTGATTCTTTCCTGGGATTCCAGTAATAGATTCCGATGGACATGGGAAGGTTTACTGTAACCTGTGGAACTTCAACTTGACGATGAAACAAAGACATTGCGTCGGAAATGAATACAACAGGCACCATGCCAACTTCTGTCCGGGAGAGTAATGCTTCTAACTGTACGTCATTGGATTCTTTCCTGGGATTCCAGTAATAGATGCCGATGGACATGGGAAGTTTTACTGTAACCTGTGGACCTTCAACGTGACGATGAAACACAGAAATTGCGTCGGAATGGGATACAACAGGCACCATGACGACTTCTCTCCCGGATAGTAATGCTTCTAACTGTCTGTGCTTCGATTCTTTCCTGGGATTCCAGTAATAGATTCCGATGCACATGGGAAGGTGTACTGTAACCTGTGGACCTTCATCTTGACGATGAAACACAGAAATTGCGTCGGAATTGAAAACAACAGGCACCATGTTGACTTCTCTCCGGGAGAGTAATGCTTCTAACTGTCTGTGCTTTGATTCTTTCCTGGGATTCCAGTAATAGATTCCGATGGACATGGGAAGGTTTACTGTAACCTGGGGACCTTCAACATGACGATGAAACAATGAAATTGCGTCGGAATATAATACAACAGGCACCATGCCAACTTCTGTCCGGGAGAGTAATGCTTCGATCTGTCTGTGCTTTGATTCTTTCCTGGGAATCCAGTAATAGATTCGGATGGACATAGGAAGGTTTACTGTATGCTGTGGACCTTCAACTTGACGATGAAAGACAGAAATTGCATCGGGAACCTAATACAACAGGCACCATTCCGACTTCTCTCCGGGTGCATAATGCTTCTAAATGTCTGTGCTTTGATTCTTTCCTGGGATTCCAGTAATTGATTCCGATGGACATGGGAAGGTTTACTGTAACCTGTGGACCTTCAACTTGACGATGAAACACAGAAAATGATTCGGAATTGAATACAACAGGCACCATGCTGACTTCTGTCTGGGAGAGTAATGCTTCTCACTGTCTGTGATTTCATTCTTTCCTGGGATTCCAGTAATTGATTCCGATGGACATGGGAAGGTTTACTGTAACCTGTGGACCTTCAACTTGACGATGAAACACAGAAAATGAGTCGGAATTGAATACAACAGGCAACATGCCGACTTCTCTCCGGGAGAGTAATGCTTCTAACTGTCTGTGATTTGATTCTCTCCAGTGATTCCAGTAATAGATTCCGATGGACATGGGAAGATTTACTGTAACCTGTGGACCTTCAACGTGACGATGAAACACAGAAATCGCGTCGGAATTGAATACTACAGGCACCATGTTGAATTCTCTCCGGGTGCGTAATGCTTCTAAATGTCTGTGCTTTGATTCTTTCCTGGGATTCCAGTAATTGATTCCGATGGACATGGGAAGGTTTACTGTAACCTGTGGACCTTCAACTTGACGATGAAACACAGAAAATGAGTCGGAATTGAATACAACAGGCACCATGCCGACTTCTCTCCGGGAGAGTAATGCTTCTATCTGTCTGTGCTTTGATTCTTTCCTGGGATTCCAGTAATAGATTCCGATGGACATGGGAAGGTTTACTCTAACCTGTTGACCTTCAACTTGACGATGAAACACAGAAAATGCGTCGGAATTGAATAGAACACGCACCATACTGACATCTCTCCGGGAGAGTACTGCTTCTAAGTGTTTGTGCTTTGATTTATTCCTGGGATTCCAGTAATAGATTCCGATGGACATGGGAAGGTTTACTATAACCTGAGACCTTCAACTTGACGATGAAACACAGAAATTGCGTAGGAATTGAATACAACAGTCACCATGCCGACTTCTGTCTGGAAGAGTAATGCTTCTCACTTTCTGTGCTTTGATTCTTTCCTGGGATTCCAGTAATAGATTCCGATGGACATGGGAAGGTTTACTGTAACCTGTGGACCGTCAACTTCACGATGAAATACAGAAATTGCGTCGGAATAGAATACAACAGGCACCATGCCGTCTTCTTTCCGGAGGAGTAATGCTTCTAACTGTCTGTGCTTTCGATGCTTTCCTGGGATACCAGTAATAGATTCCGATGGACATGGGAAGGTTTACTGTAACCTGTGGACCTTCAACTTGACGATAAAACACAGAAATTGCGTCGGAATTGAATACAAAAAGCACCATGCCGACGTCTGTCCGGGAGACTAATGCTATTAACTGTCTGTGCATTGATTCTTTCCTGGGATTCCAGTAGTAGATTCCGATGGACATGGGAAGGTTTACTGTAACCTGTGGACCTTCCACTTGACGATGAAACGCAGAAATTGCATCGGCATTGATTACAATAGGCACCATGCCGACTTCTCTCCGGGAGAGTATGGCTTCTAACTGTCTGTGTTTTGATTCTTTCCTGGGAATCCAGTAATAGATATTGATGGACACGGGAAGGTTTACTGTAACCTGTGGACCTTCAACATGACAATGAAACACAGAAATTGCGTCGGAATGGAATACAACAGGCACCATGCCGACTTCTTTCCGAGAGAGTATTGCTTCCAACTGTCTGTTCTTTAATTTTTTCCTGGGATTCCAGTAATAGATTCCGGTGGACAGGGGAAGGTTTACTGTAACCTGTGGACCTTCAATTTGACGATGAAACACAGAAATGGCGTCGGAATTGAATACAACAGGCACCATGCCGACTTCTCTCCTGGAGAGTAATGTTCTAATTGTCTGTGCTTTGATTCTTACCTGGCATTCCAGTAATAGATTCCGATGGACATGGGAAGGTTTACTGTAACCTGTGGACCTTCAACTTGACGACGAAACACAGAAATGGCGTCGGAATTGAAGACAACAGACACCATGCCGACTTCTGTCCGGGGGAGTAATGCTTCTAACTGTCTGTGCTTTTGATGCTTTCCTGGGATACCAGTAATAGATTCCGATAGACATGGGAAGGTTTACTGTAACCTGTGGACCTTCAACTTGACGATAAAACATAGAAATTGCGTCGGAATTGAATACAAAAAGCACCATGCCGACGTCTGTCCGGGAGACTAATGCTATTAACTGTCTGTGCTTTGATTCTTACCTGGAATTCCAGTAGCAGATTCCGATGGACATGGGAAGGTTTACTGCAACCTGTGGACCTTCCACTTGACAATGAAACGCAGAAATTGCATCGGAATTGATTACAATAGGCATCATGCCGACTTCTCTCCGGGAGAGTATGGCTTCTAACTGTCTGTGTTTTGATTCTTTCCTGGGAATCCAGTAATAGATATTGATGGACACGGGAAGGTTTACTGTAACCTGTGGACCTTCAACATGACGATGAAACACAGAAATTGCGTCGGAATGGAAGACAACAGGCACCATGCCGACTTCTTTCCGAGAGAGTATTGCTTCCAACTGTCTGTTCTTTAATTCTTTCCTGGGATTCCAGTAATAGATTCCGGTGGACAGGGGAAGGTTTACTGTAACCTGTGGACCTTCAATTTTACGGTGAAACACAGAAATATCGTCGGAATTGAATACAACAGGCACCATGCCGACTTCTGTCCGGGAGAGTAATGCTTCTAACTTTCTGTGCTCTGATTCTTTCCTGGGATTCCAGTAATAGATTCCGATGCACATGGGAAGGTGTACTGTAACCTGGGGACCTTCAACATGACGATGAAACAATGAAATTGCGTCGGAATATAATACAACAGGCACCATGCCAACTTCTGTCCGGGAGAGTAATGCTTCTATCTGTCTCTGCTTTGATTCTTTCCTGGGAATCCAGAAATAGATTCCGATGGACATAGGAAGGTTTACTGTATGCTGTGGACCTTCAACTTGACGATGAAAGACAGAAATTGCATCGGGAACCTAATACAACAGGCACCATTCCGACTTCTCTCCGGGTGCATAATGCTTCTAAATGTCTGTGCTTTGATTCTTTCCTGGGATTCCAGTAATTGATTCCGATGGACATGGGAAGGTTTACTGTAACCTGTGGACCTTCAACTTGACGATGAAACACAGAAAATGATTCGGAATTGAATACAACAGGCACCATGCTGACTTCTGTCTGGGAGATTAATGCTTCTCACTGTCTGTGATTTCATTCTTTCCTGGGATTCCAGTAATTGATTCCGATGGACATGGGAAGGTTTACTGTAACCTGTGGACCTTCAACTTTTACGATGAAACACAGAAAATGAGTCGGAATTGAATACAACAGGCAACATGCCGACTTCTCTCCGGGAGAGTAATGCTTCTAACTGTCTGTGATTTGATTCTTTCCTGTGATTCCAGTAATAGATTCCGATGGACATTTGAAGGTTTACTGTAACCTGTGGACCTTCAACGTGACGATGAAACACAGAAATCGCGTCGGAATTGAATACAACAGGCACCATGTTGAATTCTCTCCGGGTGCGTAATGCTTCTAAATGTCTGTGCTTTGATTCTTTCCTGGGATTCCAGTAATATATTCCGATGGACGTGGGAAGGTTTACTGTAACCTGTGGACGTTCCACTTGACGATGAAACGCAGAAATTGCATCGGAATTGATTCATTAGGCACCGTGCCGACTTCTCTCCGGCAGAGTAATGTTTCTAAATGTCTGTGCTTTGATTCTTTCCTGGGATTCCAGTAATAGATTCCGATGGACATGGGAAGGTTTACTGTATAGTGTGAACCTTCAGCTTGACGATGAAACACAGAAATTGCGTCGGAATTGAATACAACAGGCATCATGTCGACATCTCTCCGGGAGAGTAATGCTTCTAACTGTCTGTGCTTTGATTCTATCCTGGGATCCCAGAAATAGATTCCGATGGACATGGGAAGATTTACTGTAACCTGTGGACCTTCAACTTGACGATAAAACTCAGAAATTGTGTCGGAATTGAATACTTCAGGCACCATGCCGACTTCTCTCCGGGAGAGGAATGCTTCTAACAGTCTGTGCTTTGATTCTATTCTGGGATTCCAGTAATAGATTCCGATGGACATGGGAAGATTTTCTGTAACCAGTTGACCTTCAATTTGACGATGAAACACTGAAATTGCGTCGGACTTGAATACAACATGCACCATGCCGACTTCTGTGCGGGAGAGTAATGCTTCTTACTGTCTGTGCTTTGATTCTTTCTTGGGATTCCAGTAATAGATTTCGATGGACATGGGAAGGTTTACTGTAACCTGTGGACCTTCAACTTGACGATGAAACGCAGAAATGGCGTCGGAATTGAAGACAACAGACACCATACCGACTTCTGTCCGGGGGAGTAATGCTTCTAACTGTCTGTGCTTTTGATGCTTTCCTGGGATACCAGTAATAGATTCCGATGGACATGGGAAGGTTTACTGTAACCTGTGGACCTTCAACTTGACGATAAAACACAGAAATTGCGTCGGAATTGAATACAAAAAGCACCATGCCGACGTCTGTCCGGGAGACTAATGGTATTAACTGTCTGTGCTTTGATTCTTTCCTGGGATTCCAGTAGTAGATTCCGATGGACATGGGAAGGTTTACTGTAACCTGTGGACCTTCCACTTGACGATGAAACGCAGAAATTGCATCGGAATTGATTACAATAGGCACCATGCCGACTTCTCTCCGGGAGAGTATGGCTTCTAACTGTCTGTGTTTTGATTCTTTCCTAGGAATCCAGTAATAGATATTGATGGACACGGGAAGGTTTACTGTAACCTGTGGACCTTCAACATGACGATGAAACACAGAAATTGCGTCGGAATGGAAGACAACAGGCACCATGCCGACTTCTTTCTGAGAGAGTATTGCTTCCAACTGTCTGTTCTTTAATTCTTTCCTGGGATTCCAGTAATAGATTCCGGGGGACAGGGGAAGGTTTACTGTAACCTGTGGACCTTCAATTTGACGATGAAACACAGAAATATCGTCGGAATTGAATACAACAGGCACCATGCCGACTTCTGTCCGGGAGAGTAATCCTTCTAACTGTCTGTGCTTTGATTCTTGCCTGGGATTCCAGTAATAGATTGCGGTGGACTGGGGAAACTTTACTGTAACCTGTGGAACTTCAACTTGACGATGAAACACAGAAATTGCATCGGAATACAACAGGCACCATGCCGACCTCTCTCCAGTAGAGTAATGCTTCTAACTGCCTGTGGATTGATTCTTTCCTGGTATTCCAGTAATAGATTCCGATCGACATGGGAAGTTTTACTGTAACCTGTGAACCTTCAACATGACGATGTATCACAGAAAATGCGTCGCAATCGAATACAACAGGCACCATGCCGACATCTCTCCTAGAGAGTAATGTTCTATTTGTCTGTGCTTTGATTCTTTCCTGGGATTCCAGTATTAGATTCCGACGGACATGGGAAGGTTTACTGTAACCTGTGGACCTTCAACTTGACGATGAAACACAGAAATTGCGTCGGAATTGAATACAAAAAGCACCATGCCGTCTTCTCTCCGGTAGAGTATGGCTTCTAACTGTCTGTGTTTTGATTCTTTCCTGGGATTCCAGTAATAGATTCCGATGGACATCGGAAGGTTTACTGTAACCTGTGGACCTTCAACTTGACGATGAAACACAGAAATTGCGTCGGAATTGAAGACAACAGACAACATGCCGACTTCTTTCCGGGAGAGTATGGCTTCTAACTGTCTGTGCTTTGATTGTATCCTGGGAATCCAGTAATAGATACTGATGGACATGGGAAGGTTTACTGTAACCTGTGGACCTTCAACTTGACGATGAAACACAGAAATTGCGTCGGAATGGAATACAACAGGCACCACGCCGACTTCTTTCCGAGAGAGGAATGCTTGTAACTGTCTGTGCTTCGATTCTTTCCTGGGTTCCAGTAATTGATTCCGATGCACATGGGAAGGTGTACTGTAACCTGTGGACCTTCATCTTGACGATGAAACACAGAAATTGCGTCGGAATTGAATGCAACAGGCACCATGTTGACTTCTCTCCGGGAGAGTAATGCTTCTAACTGTCTGTGATTTGATTCTTAACTGGGATTACAGTAATAGATTCCGATGGACATGGGAAGGTTTACTGTAACCTGGGGACCTTCAACATGACGATGAAACAATGAAATTGCGTCGGAATATAATACAACAGGCACCATGCCAACTTCTGTCCAGGAGAGTAATGCTTCTAACTGTCTGTGATTTGATTCTTTCCTGTGATTCCAGTAATAGATTCCGATGGACATGGGAAGGTTTACTGTAACCTGTGGACCTTCAACGTGACGATGAAACACAGAAATCGCGTCGGAATTAAATACAACATGCACCATGTTGACTTCTCTCCTTGTGCGTAATGCTTCTAAATGTCTGTGATTTGATTCTTTACTGGGATTCCAGTAATTAATTCCGATGGACATGGGAAGGTTTACTGTAACCTGTAAACCTTCAACTTGACGATGAAACACAGAAAATGAGTCGGAAATGAACACAACAGGCACCATGCCGACTTCTCTCCGGGAGAGTAATGCTTCTATCTGTCTGTGCTTTGATTCTTTCCTGGGATTCCAGTTATAGATTCCGATGGACATGGGTAGGTTTACTGTAACCTGTTGACCTTCAACTTGACGATGAAACACAGAAATTGCGTCGGAATTGAATACAACAGGCACCATGAAAACTTCTCTCCAGGTGAGTAATGCTTCCAACTGTCTGTGTTTTGATTCTTTCCTGGGAATCCAGTAATAGATTCCGATGGACATGGGAAGGTTCACTATAACCTGTGGACGTTCAACTTGACGATGAAACACAGAAATTGCATCGGAATACAACAGGCACCATGCCGACCTCTCTCCAGTAGAGTAATGCTTCTAACTGCCTGTGGATTGATTCTTTCCTGGTATTCCAGTAATAGATTCCGATGGACATGGGAAGGTTTACTGTAACCTGTGGACCTTCAACATGACGATGAATCACAGAAATTTCGTCCCAATTGAATACAACAGGCACCATGCCGACTTCTCTCCTGGAGAGTATTGCTTCTAACTGTCTGTGCTTTGATTCTTTTTTGGGATTCCAGTAATAGATTCCGATGGACATTGGAAGGTTTACTGTAACCTTTGGACCTTCAACGGGACGATGAAACACAGAAATTGCGTCGGAATTGAATACAACTGCCACCATGCCGACTTCTCTCCGGGAGAGTAATGCTTATAATTGTCTGTGCTCTGATTCTTTCCTGGGATTCCAGTAATAGATTCCGATGGACATGGGAAGGTTTACTGTAACCTGTGGAACTTCAACTTGACGATGAAAGAAAGAAATTGCGTCGGAAATGAATACAACAGGCACCATGCCAACTTCTGTCCGGGAGAGTAATGCTTCTAACTGTATGTCATTGGATTCTTTCCTGGGATTCCAGTAATAGATGCCGATGGACATGGGAAGGATTACTGTAACCTGTGGACCTTCAACGTGACGATGAAACACAGAAATTGCGTCGGAATGGAATACAACAGGCACCATGCCGACTTCTCTCCGGGATAGTAATGCTTCTAACTGTCTGTGCTTCGATTCTTTCCTGGGATTCCAGTAATAGATTCCGATGCACATGGGAAGGTGTACTGTAACCTGTGGACCTTCATCTTGACGATGAAACACAGAAATTGCGTCGGAATTGAAAACAACCGGCACCATGTTGACTTCTCTCAGGGAGAGTAATGCTTCTAACTGTCTGTGCTTTGATTCTTTCCTGGGATTCCAGTAATAGATTCCGATGGACATGGGAACGTTTACTGTAACCTGGGGACCTTCAACATGACGATGAAACAATGAAATTGCGTCGGAATATAATACAACAGGCACCATGCCAACTTCTGTCCGGGAGAGTAATGCTTGTATCTGTCTGTGCTTTGATTCTTTCCTGGGAATCCAGTAATAGATTCTGATGGACTTAGGAAGGTTTACTGTATGATGTGGACCTTCAACTTAACGATGAAAGACAGAAATTGCATCGGGAACCTAATACAACAGGCACCATTCCGACTTCTCTCCGGGTGCATAATGCTTCTAAATGTCTGTGCTTTGATTCTTTCCTGTGATTCCAGTAATTGATTCCGATGGACATGGGAAGGTTTACTGTAACCTGTGGACCTTCAACTTGACGATGAAACACAGAAAATGATTCGGAATTGAATACAACAGGCACCATGCTGACTTCTGTCTGGGAGAGTAATGCTTCTCACTGTCTGTGATTTCATTCTTTCCTGGGATTCGAGTAATTGATTCCGATGGACATGGGAAGGTTTACTGTAACCTGTGGACCTTCAACATGACGATGAAACACAGAAAATGAGTCGGAATTGAATACAACAGGCAACATGCCGACTTCTCTCCGGGAGAGTAATGCTTCTAACTGTCTGTGATTTGATTCTTTCCTGGGATTCCAGTAATAGATTCCGATGGACATGGGAAGGTTTACTGTAACCTGTGGACCTTCAACGTGACGATGAAACACAGAAATCGCGTCGGAATTGAATACAACAAGCACCATGTTGAATTCTCTCCGGGTGCGTAATGCTTCTAAATGTCTGTGCTTTGATTCTTTCCTGGGATTCCAGTAATTGATTCCGATGGACATGGGAAGGTTTACTGTAACCTGTGGACCTTCAACTTGACGATGAAACACAGAAAATGAGTCGGAATTGAATACAACAGGCAAAATGCCGACTTCTCTCCGGGAGAGTAATGCTTCTATCTGTCTGTGCTTTGATTCTTTCCTGGGATTCCAGTAATAGATTCCGATGGACATGGGAAGGTTTACTGTAACCTGTTGACCTTCAACTTGACGATGAAACACAGAAAATGCGTCGGAATTGAATAGAACACGCACCATACTGACATCTCTCCAGGAGAGTACTGCTTCTAAGTGTTTGTGCTTTGATTTATTCCTGGCATTCCAGTAATAGATTCCGATGGACATGGGAAGGTTTACTATAACCTGAGACCTTCAACTTGACGATGAAACACAGAAATTGCGTAGGAATTGAATACAACAGTCACCATGCCGACTTCTGTCTGGAAGAGTAATGCTTCTCACTTTCTGTGCTTTGATTCTTTCCTGGGTTCCAGTAATGGATTCCGATGGACATGGGAAGGTTTACTGTAACCTGTGGACCGTCAACTTCACGATGAAATACAGAAATTGCGTCGGAATAGAATACAACAGGCACCATGCCGTCTTCTGTCCGGCGGAGTAATGCTTCTAAATATCTGTGCTTTTGATGCTTTCCTGGGATACCAGTAATAGATTCCGATGGACATGGGAAGGTTTACTGTAACCTGTGGACCTTCAACTTGACGATAAAACACAGAAATTGCGTCGGAATTGAATACAAAAATCACCATGCCTACGTCTGTCTGGGAGACTAATGCTATTAACTGTCTGTGCTTTGATTCTTTCCTGCGATTCCAGTAGTAGATTCCGATGGACATGGGAAGGTTTACTGTAACCTGTGGACCTTCCACTTGACGATGAAACGCAGAAAATGCGTCGGAATGGCATACAACAGGCACCATGCCGACTTCTTTCCGTGAGAGTATTGCTTCCAACTGTCTGTTCTTTAATTCTTTCCTGGGATTCCAGTAATAGATTCCGGTGGACAGGGGAAAGTTTACTGTAACCTGTGGACCTTCAATTTGACGATGAAACACAGAAATGGCGTCGGAATTGAATACAACAGGCACCATGCCGACTTCTCTCCTGGAGAGTAATGTTCTAACTGTCTGTGCTTTGATTCTTTCCTGGGATTCCAGTAATTGATTCCGATGGACATGGGAAGGTTTACTGTAACCTGTGGACCGTCAACTTCACGATGAAACACAGAAATTGCGTCGGAATTGAATACAAAAATCACCATGCCTACGTCTGTCTGGGAGACTAATGCTATTAACTGTCTGTGCTTTGATTCTTTCCTGGGATTCCAGTAATAGATTCCGATGGACGTGGGAAGGTTTACTGTAAACTGTGGACCTTCCACTTGACGATGAAACGCAGAAATTGCATCGGAATTGATTCATTAGGCACCGTGCCGACTTCTCTCCGGCAGAGTAATGTTTCTAAATGTCTGTGCTTCGATTCTTTCCTGGGATTCCAGTAATAGATTCCGATGGACATGGGAAGGTTTACTGTATACTGTGAACCTTCAGCTTGACGATGAAACACAGAAATTGCGTCGGAATTGAATACAACAGGCATCATGTCGACATCTCTCCGGGAGAGTAATGCTTCTAACTGTCTGTGCTTTGATTCTATCCTGGGAACCCAGAAATAGATTCCGATGGACATGGGAAGATTTACTGTAACCTGTGGACCTTCAACTTGACGATAAAACTCAGAAATTGTGTCGGAATTGAATACTTCAGGCACCATGCCGACTTCTCTCCGGGAGAGGAATGCTTCTAACAGTCTGTGCTTTGATTCTATTCTGGGATTCCAGTAATAGATTCCGATGGACATGGGAAGATTTTCTGTAACCAGTTGACCTTCAATTTGACGATGAAACACTGAAATTGCATCGGAATTGAATACAACAGGCACCATGCCGACTTCTGTGCGGGAGAGTAATGCTTCTTACTGTCTGTGCTTTGATTCTTTCTTGGGATTCCAGTAATAGATTTCGATGGACATGGGAAGGTTTACTGTAACCTGTGGACCTTCAACTTGACAGTGAAACACAGAAATTGCGTCGCAATTGAATACAAAAAGCACCATGCCGACGTCTGTCCGGGAGACTAATGCTATTAACTGTCTGTGCTTTGATTCTTTTCTGGGATTCCAGTAATAGATTCCGATGGACGTGGGAAGGTTTACTGTAACCTGTGGACCTTCAACTTGACAGTGAAACACAGAAATTGCGTCGGAATTGAATACAAAAAGCACCATGCCGACGTCTGTCCGGGAGACTAATGCTATTAATTGTCTGTGCTTTGATTCTTTCCCGGGATTAGAGTAATAGATTCCGATGGACATGGGAACGTTTACTGTAACCTGTGGACCTTCAACTTGACGATGAAACGCAGAAATTGCATCGGTATTGAATACAATAGGCACCATGCCGACTTCTCTCCGGGAGAGTAATGTTTCTAACTGTCTGTGCTTTGATTCTTTCCTGGGATTCCAGTAATAGATTTCGATGGACATGGGAAGGTTTACTGTAACCTGTGGACCTTCAACTTGACAGTGAAACACAGAAATTGCGTCGGAATTGAATACAACAGTCACCAGGCCGACTTCTGTCTGGGAGAGTAATGCTTCTCACTGTCTGTCTTTTGATTCTTTTCTGGGATTCCAGTAATAGATTCCGATGGACATGGGAAGGTTCACTGTAACCTGTTGACCTTCAACTTCACGATGAAACACACAAATTGCGTCGGAATTGAACACAACAGGCACCATGCCGACTTCTGTCCGTGAGAGTAATGCTTCTAACTGTCTGTGCTTTGATTCTTTCCTGGGATTCCATTAATAGATTCCGATGGACATGGCAAGGTTTACTGTAACCTGTGGACCTTCAAGTTGATGATAAGACACAGAAATTGCGTCGGAATTGAATACAAAAAGCACCATGCCGACGTCAGTCCGGGAGACTAATGGTATTAACTGTCTGTGCTTTGATTCTTTCCTGGGATTCCAGTAGTAGATTCCGATGGACATGGGAAGGTTTACTGTAACCTGTGGACCTTCAACTTGACAGTGAAACACAGAAATTGCGTCGGAATTGAATACAAAAAGCACCATGCCGACGTCTGTCCGGGAGACTAATGCTATTAATTGTCTGTGCTTTGATTCTTTCCCGGGATTAGAGTAATAGATTCCGATGGACATGGGAACGTTTACTGTAACCTGTGGACCTTCAACTTGACGACGAAACACAGAAATGGCGTCGGAATTGAAGACAACAGGCACCATGCCGACTTCTGTCCGGGGGAGTAATGCTTCTAACTGTCTGTGCTTTTGATGCTTTCCTGGGATACCAGTAATAGATTCCGATGGACATGGGAAGGTTTACTGTAACCTGTGGACCTTCAACTTGACGATAAAACACAGAAATTGCGTCGGAATTAAATACAAAAAGCACCATGCCGACGTCAGTCCGGGAGACTAATGGTATTAACTGTCTGTGCTTTGATTCTTTCCTGGGATTCCAGTAGTAGATTCCGATGGACATGGGAAGGTTTACTGTAACCTGTGGACCTTCCACTTGACGATGAAACGCAGAAATTGCATCGGAATTGATTACAATATGCACCATGCCGACTTCTCTCCGGGAGAGTATGGCTTCTAACTGTCTGTGTTTTGATTCTTTCCTGGGAATCCAGTAATAGATATTGATGGACAGGGGAAGGTTTACTGTAACCTGTGGACCTTCAACATGACGAGGAAACACAGAAATTGCGTCGGAATTGAATACAACAGGCTCCATGCCGACTTCTCTCCGGGAGAGTAATGCTTCTAATTGTCTGTGCTCTGATTCTTTCCTGGGATTCCAGTAATAAATAACGAGGGACATGGGAAGGTTTAATGTAAACTGTGGACCTTAAACTTCACGATGAAACACAGAAATTGCGTCGGAATTGAATACAAAAAGCACCATGCCGACGTCTGTACGGGAGACTAATGCTATTAACTGTCTGTGCTTTGATTCTTTTCTGGGATTCCAGTAATAGATTCCGATGGACGTGGGAAGGTTTACTGTAACCTGTGGACCTTCCACTTGACGATGAAACGCAGAATTGCATCGGTATTGAATACAATAGGCACCATGCCGACTTCTCTCCGGGAGAGTATGGTTTCTAACTGTCTGTGCTTTAATTCTTTCCTGGGATTCCAGTAATAGATTCCGATGGACATGGGAAGGTTAACTGTAATCTGTGGACCTTCAACTTGACGACGAAACACAGAAATGCCGTCGGAATTGAAGACAACAGACACCATCCCGACTTCTGTCCGGGGGAGTAATGCTTCTAACTGTCTGTGCTTTTGATGCTTTCCTGGGATACCAGTAATAGATTCCGATGGACATGGGAAGGTTTACTGCAACCTGTGGACCTTCCACGTGACGATGAAACGCAGAAATTGCATCGGAATTGATTACAATAGGCACCATGCCGACTTCTCTCTGGGAGAGTATGGCTTCTAACTGTCTGTGTTTTGATTCTTTCCTGGGAATCCAGTAATAGATATTGATGGACACGGGAAGGTTTACTGTAACCTGTGGACCTTCAACATGACGATGAAACACAGAAATTGCGTCGGAATGGAAGACAACAGGCACCATGCCGACTTCTTTCCGAGAGAGTATTGCTTCCAACTGTCTGTTCTTTAATTCTTTCCTGGGATTCCAGTAATAGATTCCGGTGGACAGGGGAAGGTTTACTGTAACCTGTGGACCTTCAATTTGACGATGAAACACAGAAATATCGTCGGAATTGAATACAACTGGCACCATGCCGACTTCTGTCCGGGAGAGTAATGCTTCTAACTGTCTGTGCTTTGATTTTTTCCTGGGATTCCAGTAATAGATTCCGATGGACATGGGAAGGTTTACTGTATACTGTGAACCTTCAGCTTGACGATGAAACACAGAAATTGCGTCGGAATTGAATACAACAGGCATCATGCCGACACCTCTCCCGGAGAGTAATGCTTCTAAATGTCTGTGCTTTGATTCTTTCCTGGGATTCCAGTAATAGATTCCGGTGGGCATGGGATGGATTACTGTAACATGTGGACCTTCAACGTGACGATGAAGCACAGAAATTGCGTCGGAATACAACAGGCTCCTTCCCGACTTCTGTCCGGGAGAGTAATGCTTCTAACTGTCTGTGCTTTGATTCTATCCTGGGATCCCAGAAATAGATTCCGATGGACATGGGAAGGTTTACTGTAACCTGTGGACCTTCAACTTGACGATAAATCTCAGAAATTGCGTCGGAATTGAATACTTCAGGCACCATGCCGACTTCTCTCCGGGAGAGTAATGCTTCTAACAGTCTGTGCTTTGATTCTATTCTGGGATTACAGTAATAGATTCCGATGGACATGGGAAGATTTTCTGTAACCAGTTGACCTTCAATTTGACGATGAAACACAGAACTTGCGTCGGAATTGAATACAACAGGCACCATGCCGCCTTCTCTCCGGGAGAGTAATGCTTCTAACAGTCTGTGCTTTGATTCTATTCTGGGATTACAGTAATAGATTCCGATGGACATGGGAAGATTTTCTGTAACCAGTTGACCTTCAATTTGACGATGAAACACAGAACTTGCGTCGGAATTGAATACAACAGGCACCATGCCGACTTCTGTACGGGAGAGTAATGGTTCTTACTGTCAGTGCTTTGATTCTTTCCTGGGATTCCAGTAATAGATTTCGGTGGACATGGGAAGGTTAACTGTAACCTGTGAACCATCAACTTGACAGTGAAACACAGAAATTGCGTCGGAATTGAATACAAAAAGCACCATGCCGACGTCTGTCCGGGAGACTAATGCTATTAACTGTCTGTGCTTTGATTCTTTCCCGGGATTTGAGTAATAGATTCCGATGGACATGGGAAGGTTTACTGTAACCTGTGGACCTTCATCTTGACGATGAAACGCAGAAATTGCATCGGTATTGAATACAATAGGCACCATGCCAACTGCTCTCCGGGAGAGTAATGTTTCTAACTGTCTGTGCTTTGATTCTTTCCTGGGATTCCAGTAATAGATTCCAATGGACATGGGAAGGTTTACTGTACGCTGTGGACCTTCAGCTTGACGATGAAGCACAGAAATTGCGTCGGAATTGAATACAACAGGCACCATGCCGCCTTCTCTCCGGGAGAGTAATGCTTCTAACTGTCTGTGCTTTTGATTCTATTCTGGGATTCCAGTAATAGACTCCGATGGACATGGGAAGGTTTACTGTAACCTGTGGACCTTCAACTTGACGAAGAAACACAGAAATGGCGTCGGAATTGAAGACAACAGACAACATGGCGGCTTCTCTCCGGGAGAGTATGGGTTCTAACTGTCTGTGTTTTGATTCTTTCCTGGGAATCCAGTAATAGATTTCGATGGACATAGGAAGGTTTACTGTAACCTGTGGACCTTCAACTTGACGATGAAGCACAGAAATTGCGTCGGAATGAAATACAACAGGCACCATTCCGACTTCTTTCCGATAGAGTATTGCTTCCAACTGTCTGTGCTTTAATTCTTTCCTGGGATTCCAGTAATAGATTCCGATGGGCATGGGAAGGTTTACTGTAACCTGTGGACCTTCAAACTGACGATTAAACACAGAAATTGCGTCGGTATTGAATACAACAGGCACAATGCCGACTTCTGTCCGGGAGAGTAATGCTTCTAACTGTCTGTGCTTTGAATCTTTTCTGGGATTCCAGTGATAGATTCCGATGGACTTATGAAGGTTTACTGTAACCTGTGGACCTTCAACTTGACGTTGAAACACAGGAATTGCGTCGGAATTGAAAACAACAGGCACCATGATGACGTTTGTCCGGGAGAGTAATGCTTCTAACTGTCTGGGCTTTGATTCTTTCCTGGGATCCCAGATATAGATTCCGATCGACATAGGAAGGTTTACTGTAACCTGTGGACCTTCAACTTGACGATAAAACTCAGTAATTGCGTCGGAATTGAATACTTCAGGCACCATGCCGACTTCTCTCCGGGAGAGTAATGCTTCTAACAGTCTGTGCTTTGATTCTATCCTGGGATTCCAGTAACAGATTCCGATGGACATGGGAAGATTTACTGTAACCTGATGACCTTCAATTTGACGATGAAACACAGAAATTGCGTCGGAATTGAATACAACAGACACCATGCTGACTTCTGTACGGGAGAGTAATGCTTCTAACTGTCTGTGCTTTGATTCTTTCCTGGGATTCCAGTAATAGATTCCGATGGACATGGGAAGGTTTACTGTAACCTGTGGACCTTTACCTTGACGATGAAACTCAGAAATTGCGTCGGAATTGAACACAAAAAGCACCATGCCGACGTCTGTCCGGGAGACTAATGCTATTAACTGTCTGTGTTTTGAATCTTTCCTGGGATTCCAGTAATAGATTCCGATGGACATGGGAAGGTTTACTGTAACCTGTGGACCTTGAACTTGTCGATGAAAAGCAGAAATTGCATCGGAATTGAATACAATAGGCACCATGCCGACTTCTCTCCGGGAGAGTAATGTTTCTAACTATCTGTGCATTGATTCTTTCCTGGGATTCCAGTAATAGATTCCGATGGACATGGGGAGGTTCACTGTACGCTGTGGACCTTCAGCTTGACGATGAAACACAGACATTGCGTCGGAATTGAATACAACAGGCACCAAGCCGACTTCTCTCCGGGAGAGTAATGCGTCTAACTGTCTGTTCTTTTGATTCTATCCTGGGATTCCAGTAATAGATTCCGATGAACATGGGAAGGATTACTGTAACCTGTGGACCTTCAACTTGACGACGAAACACAGAAATGGCGTCGGAGTTGAATACAACAGACAACATGCCGACTTCTCTCCGGGAGAGTAATGCTTCTAATTGTCTGTGCTCTGACTCTTTCCTGGGATTCCAGTAATAGATTCCGATGGACATGGGAAGGTTTACTGTAACCTGTGGACCTTCAACTTGACGATGAAACAAAGAAATTGCGTCGGAACTGAATACAACAGGCACCATGCCAACTTCTGTCAGGGAGAGTAATGTTTCTAACTGTCTGTGCTTCGATTCTTTCCTGGGATTCCAGTAATAGATTCCGATGGACATGGGAAGGTTTACTGTATACTGTGAACCTTCAGCTTGACGATGAAACACAGAAATTGCGTCGGAATTGAATACAACAGGCATCGTGCCGACATCTCTCCCGGAGAGTAATGCTTCTAAATATCTGTGCTTTGATTCTTTCCTGGGATTCCAGTAATAGATTCCGGTGGGAATGGGATGGTTTACTGTAACATGTGGACCTTCATCGTGACGATGAAGCACAGAAATTGCGTCGGAATACAACAGGCTCCTTCCCGACTTCTGTCCGGGAGAGTAATGCTTCTAACTGTCTGTGCTTTGATTCTATCCTGGGATCACAGAAATAGATTCCGATGGACATGGTAAGGTTTACTGTAACCTGTGGACCTTCAACTTGACGATAAAACTCAGAAATTGCGTCGGAATTGAATACTTCAGGCACCATGCCGACTTCTCTCCGGGAGAGTAATGCTTCTAACAGTCTGTGCTTTGATTCTATTCTGGGATTACAGTAATAGATTCCGATGGACATGGGAAGATTTTCTGTAACCAGTTGACCTTCAATTTGACGATGAAACACAGAACTTGAGTCGGAATTGAATACAACAGGCACCATGCCGACTTCTGTACGGGAGAGTAATGCTTCTTACTGTCAGTGCTTTGATTCTTTCCTGGGATTACAGTAATAGATTTCGGTGGACATGGGAAGGTTTACTGTAACCTGTGAACCTTCAACTTGACAGTGAAACACAGAAATTGCGTCGGAATTGAATACAAAAAGCACCATGCTGACGTCTGTCCGGGAGACTAATGCTATTAACTGTCTGTGCTTTGATTCTTTCCTGGGATTCCAGTAATAGATTCCGATGGACATGGGAAGGTTTACTGTACGCTGTGGACCTTCAGCTTGACGATGAAGCACAGAAATTGCGTCGGAATTGAATACAACAGGCACCATGCCGCCTTCTCTCCGGGAGAGTAATGCTTCTAACAGTCTGTGCTTTTGATTCTATCCTGGGATTCCAGTAATAGACTCCGATGGACATGGGAAGGTTTACTGTAACCTGTGGACCTTCAACTTGACGACGAAACACAGAAATGGCGTCGGAATTGAAGACAACAGACAACATGCCGGCTTCTCTCCGGGAGAGTATGGGTTCTAACTGTCTGTGTTTTGATTCTTTCCTGGGAATCCAGTAATAGATTTCGATGGACATAGGAAGGTTTACTGTAACCTGTGGACCTTCAACTTGACGATGAAGCACAGAAATTGCGTCGGAATGAAATACAACAGGCACCATTCCGACTTCTTTCCGATAGAGTATTGCTTCCAACTGTCTGTGCTTTAATTCTTTCCTGGGATTCCAGTAATAGATTCTGATGGGCATGGGAAGGTTTACTGTAACCTGTGGACCTTCAAACTGACGATTAAACACAGAAATTGCGTCGGAATTGAATACAACAGGCACAATGCCGACTTCTGTCCGGGAGAGTAATGCTTCTAACTGTCTGTGCTTTGAATCTTTTCTGGGATTCCAGTGATGGATTCCGATGGACTTATGAAGGTTTACTGTAACCTGTGGACCTTCAACTTGACGTTGAAACACAGGAATTGCGTCGGAATTGAATACAACAGGCACCATGAAAACTTCTCTCCAGGTGAGTAATGCTTCCAACTGTCTGTGTTTTGATTCTTTCCTGGGATTCCAGTAATAGATTCCGATGGACATGGGAAGGTTCACTATAACCTATGGACCTTCAACTTGACGATGAAACACAGAAATTGCGTCGGAATTGAAAACAACAGGCACCATGATGACGTTTGTCCGGGAGAGTAATGCTTCTAACTGTCTGGGCTTTGATTCTTTCCTGGGATCCCAGATATAGATTCCGATCGACATAGGAAGGTTTACTGTAACCTGTGGACCTTCAACTTGACGTTAAAACTCAGTACTTGCGTCGGAATTCAATACTTCAGGCACCATGCCGACTTCTCTCCGGGAGAGTAATGCTTCTAACAGTCTGTGCTTTGATTCTATCCTGGGATTACAGTAACAGATTCCGATGGACATGGGAAGATTTACTGTAACCTGTTGACCTTCAATTTGACGATGAAACACAGAAATTGCGTCGGAATTGAATACAACAGACACCATGCTGACTTCTGTACGGGAGAGTAATGCTTCTAACTGTCTGTGCTTTGATTCTTTCCTGGGATTCCAGTAATAGATTCCGATGGACATCGGAAGGTTTACTGTAACCTGTGGACCTTTACCATGACGAAGAAACTCAGAAATAGCGTCGGAATTGAACACAAAAAGTACCATGCCGACGTCTGTCCGGGAGACTAATGCTATTAACTGTCTGTGTTTTGAATCTTTCCTGGGATTCCAGTAATAGATTCCGGTGGACATGGGAAGGTTTACTGTAACCTGTGGACCTTGAACTTGTCGATGAAAAGCAGAAATTGCATCGGAATTGAATACAATAGGCACCATGCCGACTTCTCTCCGGGAGAGTAATGTTTGTAACTGTCAGTGCTTTGATTCTTTCCTGGGATTCCAGTAATAGATTCCGATGGACATGGGGAGGTTTACTGTACGCTGTGGACCTTCAGCTTGACGATGAAACTAAGACATTGCGTCGGAATTGAATACAACAGGCACCATGCCGACTTCTCTCCGGGAGAGTAATGCGTCTAACTGTCTGTTCTTTTGATTCTATCCTGGGATTCCAGTAATAGATTCCGATGAACATGGGAAGGTTTACTGTAACCTGTGGACCTTCAACTTGACGACGAAACACAGAAATGGCGTCGGAGTTGAATACAACAGACAACATGCCGACTTCTCTCCGGGAGAGTATGGCTTCTAACTGTCTGTGCTTTGATTCTTTCCTGGAAATCCAGTAATAGATTTCGATGGACATGGGAAGGTTTACTGTAAGCTGTGGACCTTCAACTTGACGATGAAACACAGAAATTGCGTCGGAATAGAGTACAACAGGCACCATGCCGACTTCTGTCCGGGAGAGTTATGCTTCTAAATGTCTGTGCTTTGATACTTTCCTGGGATTCCAGTAATAGATTCCGATCGACATGCGAAGATTTACTGTAACCTGTGGACCTTCAACTTGACGATGAAACACAGAAATTGCATCGGAATTGAATACAACAGGCACCATGCCGACTTCTGTCCGGGAGAGTAATGCTTCTAACTGTCTGTGCTATGAATCTTTTCTGGGATTCCAGTTATAGATTCCGATGGACTTAGGAAGGTTTACTGTAACCTGTGGTCCTTCAACTTGACGATGAAACACAGAAATTTCGTCGGAATTGAATACAACAGGCACCATGAAATTTTCTCTCCGGGAGAGTAATGCTTCCAACTGTCTGTGTTTTGATTCTTTCCTGGGATTCCAGTAATAGATTCCGATGGACATGGGAAGGTTCAGTATAACCTGTGGACCCTCAACTTAACGTTGGAACACAGAAATTGCATCGGAATTGAAAACAAGAGGCCCATGCCGACGTCTGTCCGGGAGAGTAATGCTTCTAACAGTCTGTGCTTTGATTCTTTCCTGGGATTCCAGTAATAGATTCCGATGGACATGGGAAGATTTACTGTAACCTGTGGATCTTCAACTTGACGATGAAACACAGAAATTGCGTCGGAATTGAATACAACTGTCATTATGGCGAGTACTCTCCGGGAGAGTAATGCTTCCAACTGTCTGTGTTTTGATTCTTTCCTGGGATTCCAGTAATAGATTCCGATGGGCATGGGAACGTTTACTGTACGCTGTGGACCTTCAACTTGACGATGAAACACAGAAATTGCGTCGGAATTGAATACAACAGGCACCATTCCGACTTCTCTCTGGGTGGGTAATGTGTCTAAATGTCTGTGATTTGATTCTTTTCTGTGATTCCAGTAATAGATTCCGGTGGACATGGGAAGATTTACTGTAACCTGTTGACCTTCAATTTGACGATGAAACAGAGAAATTGCGTCGGAATTGAATACAACAGGCACCATGCCGACTTCTGTGCCGGAGAGTAATGCTTCTAACTGTCTCTGCTTTGATTCTTTCCTGGGATTCCAGTAATAGATTCCGATGGACATGGGAAGGTTTACTGTAACCTGTGGACCTTCAACTTGACGATGAAACACAGAAGTGGCGTCGGAATTGAATACAAAAGGCTCCATGCCGACGTCTGTCCGGGAGACTAATGCTATTAACTGTCTGTGCTTTGATTCTTTCCTGGGATTCCAGTAATAGATTCCGATGGACATGGGAAGGTTTACTGTAACCTGTGGACATTCAACTTGACGATGAAACACAGAAATTGCATCGGAATTGAATACAATAGGCACCATGCCGACTTCTCTCCGGGAGAGTAATGTCTCTAACTGTCTGTGCTTTGATTCTTTCCTGGGATTCCAGTAATAGATTCCGATGGACATGGGAAGTTTTACTGTACGCTGTGGACCTTCAGCTTGACGATGAAACACAGAAATTGCGTCGGAATTAAATATAACAGGCACCATGCCGACTTCTCTCCGGGAGATTAATGCTTGTAAATGTCTGTGCTTTGATTCTCTCCAAGGATTCCAGTAGTAGATTCCAGTCTACATGGGATGGTTAACTGTAACCTGTGGACCTTCAACGTGACGATGAAACACAGAAATTGCGTCGCAATGCAACAGGTTCCATGCCGACTTCTGTCGGGAGAGTAATGCTTCTAACTGTCTGTGCTTTGATTCTTTCCTAGGATTCCAGTATTAGATTCCGATGGACATGGGAAGGTTTACTGTAACCTGTGGACCTTCAACTTGACGACGAAACACAGAAATGGCGTCGGCATTGAAGTCAACAGACAACATGCCGACTTCTCTCCGGGAGAGTATGGCTTCTAACTGTCTGTGCTTTGATTCTTTCCTGGGAATCCAGTAACAGATTTCGATGGACATGGGAAGGTTTACTGTAACCTGTGGATCTTCAAGTTGACGATGAAACACAGAAATTGCGTCGGAATGGAACACAACAGGCACCATGCCGACTTCTCTCATGGAGCGTAATGCTTCTAACTGTCTGTGCTTTGATTCTTTCCTGGGATCCAGTAATAGATTCCGATGGGCATTGGAAGGTTTACTGTAACCTGTGGACCTTCAACGTGACGATGAAACAAAGAAATTGCGTCGGAATGGAATACAACAGGTACCATGCCGACTTCTCTCCTGGAGAGTAATGCTTCTAACAGTCTGTGCTATGGTTCTTTCCTGGGATTCCAGTAATAGATTCCGATGGGCATGGTAAGGTTTACTGTAACCTGTGGACCTTCAAAATGACGATGAAACACAGAAATTGCGTCGGAATTGAATACAACAGGCACCATGCCGACTTCTCTCTGGGTGGGTAATGTGTCTAAATGTCTGTGATTTGATTCTTTTCTGTGATTCCAGTAATAGATTCCGGTGGACATGGGAAGATTTACTGTAACCTGTTGACCTTCAATTTGACGATGAAACAGAGAAATTGCGTCGGAATTGAATACAACAGGCACCATGCCGACTTCTGTGCCGGAGAGTAATGCTTCTAACTGTCTCTGCTTTGATTCTTTCCTGGGATTCCAGTAATAGATTCCGATGGACATGGGAAGGTTTACTGTAACCTGTGGACCTTCAACTTGACGATGAAACACAGAAGTGGCGTCGGAATTGAATACAAAAGGCTCCATGCCGACGTCTGTCCGGGAGACTAATGCTATTAACTGTCTGTGCTTTGATTCTTTCCTGGGATTCCAGTAATAGATTCCGATGGACATGGGAAGGTTCACTGTAACCTGTGGACCTTCAACGTGACGTTGAAACACAGAAATTGCGTCGGAATTGAATACACCAGGAACCATGCCGACTTCTCTCCGGGATAGTAATGCTTCTAACTGTCTGTACTTCGATTCTTTCCTGGGATTCCAGTAATAGATACCGGTGGACATGGGATGGTCTACTGTAACCTTTGGACCCTCATCTTAACGATGAAAAACAGATATTGCGTCGGAATACAACAGGCACCATGCCGACTTCTGTCCAGGAGAGTAATGCTTGTTTATTGCCTGTGCTTTGAATCTCTCCTGGGATTCCAGTAATAGATTCCGATGGACATGGGAAGTTTTACTGTCACCTGTGGACCTTCAACTTGACGATGAAACACAGAAATTGCGTCGGAATGGAATACAACAGGCACCGTGCCGACTTCTCTCCAGGAGAGTAATGCTTCTAACTGTCTGTGCTTTGATTCTTTCCTGGGATTCCAGTAATAGATTCCGATGGACATGGGAAAGTTTACTGTAACCTGTGGACCTTCAAAATGACGATGAAACACAGAAATTGCGTCGGAATTGAATACAACAGGCACCATGCCGACTTCTCTCCAGGAGAGTAATGTTTCTAACTGTCTGTGCTTTGATTCTTTTCTGGGATTCCAGTAATAGATTCCGATGGACATAGGAAGGTTTACTGTAACCTGTGGACCTTCAACTTGGCGATGAAACACAGAAATTGCGTCGGAATGGAATACAACAGGCACCATGGCGACTTCTCTCCGTGAGAGTAATGCTTCTACTTGTTTGTGCTTTGACTCCTTCCTGGAATTCCAATAATAGATTCCAATGGACATGGCAAGGTTTACTGTAACCTGTGGACCTTCAACTTGACGATGAAACACAGAAATTGCGTCGGAAGTCAATATAACAGGCACCATGCCGACTTCTCTCCGGGAGATTAATGCTTCTAAATGTCTGTGCTTTGATTCTCTCCAGGGATTCCAGTAGTAGATTCCGGTGGACATGGGATGGTTTACTGACCTGTGGACCTTCAACGTGACGATGAAACACAGAAATTGCGTCGGAATACAACAGGCTCCATGCCGACTTCTGTCCTTGAGAGTAATGCTTCTAACTGTCTGTGCTTTGATTCTTTCCTGGGATTCCAGTAATAGATTCCGATGGAAATGGGAAGGTTTGCTGTAACCTGTGGACCTTCAACATGACGATGAAACACAGAAATTGCGTCGGAATTGATTACAACAGGCACAATGGCGACATTTCTCCGGGAGAATAATGCTTCTAACTCTCTGTGCTTTGATTCTTTCCTGGGATTCCAGTAATAGATTCCGGTGGACATGGGATGGTTTACTGTAACCTTTGGACCTTCATCTTGTCGATGAAACACAGAAATTGCGTCGGAATACAACAGGCACCATACCCAATTCTGTCCGGGAAAAGGAATGCTTCTAACTGTCTGTGCTTTGATTCTCTCCTGGGATTCCAGTAATAGTTTCCGATGGACATGGGAAGGTTTATTGTAACCTATGGACCTTCAACTTGACGATGAAACACAGAAATTGCGTCGGAATGGAATACAACAGGCACCATGCCGACTTCTCTCCTGGAGAGTAATGCTTCTAACTGTCTGTGCTTTGATTCTTTCCTGGGATTCCAGTAATAGTTTCCGATGGGCATGGGAAGGTTTACTGTAACCTTTGGACCTTCAACGTGACGATGAAACACAGAAATTGCGTCGGAATTGATTACAACAGGCACAATGGCGACTTTTCTCCGGGAGAATAATGCTTCTAACTCTCTGTGCTTTGATTCTTTCCTGGGATTCCAGTAATAGATTCCGGTGGACATGGGATGGTTTACTGTAACCTTTGGACCTTCATCTTGACGATGAAACACAGAAATTGCGTCGGAATACAACAGGCACCATGCCGACTTCTGTCCGGGAGAGTAATGCTTCTAACTGTCTGTGCTTTGATTCTCTCCTGGGATTCCAGTAATAGTTTCCGATGGACATGGGAAGGTTTACTGTAACCTGTGGACATTCAACTTGACGATGAAACACAGAAATTGCTTCGGAATGGAATACAACAGGCACCTTGCCGACTTCTCTCCTGGAGAGTAATGCTTCTAAATGTCTGTGCTTTGATTCTCTCCAGGGATTCCAGTAGTAGGTTCCGGTGGACATGGGATGGTTTACTGTAACCTGTGGTCCTTCAACGTGACAATGAAACACAGAAATTGCGTCGGAATACAACAGGCTCCATGCCGACTTCTGTCCCGGAGAGTAATGCTTCTTACTGTCTGTGCTTTGATTCTTTCCTGGGATTCCAGTATTACATTCCGATGGACATGGGAAGGTTTACTGTAACCTGTGGACCTTCAACTTGACGACGAAACACAGAAATGGCGTCGGAATTGAAGTCAACAGACAACATGCGGACTTCTCTCCGGGGGAGTATGGCTGCTAACTGTCTGTGCTTTGATTCTTTCCTGGGAATCCAGTAATAGATTTCGATGGACATGGGAAGGTTTACCGTAACCTGTGGATCTTCAACTTGACGATGAAACACAGCAATTGCGTCGGAATGGAACACAACAGGCACCATGCCGACTTCTCTCCGAGAGAGTAATGCTTCTAACTGTCTGTGCTTTGATTCTTTCCTGGGATTCCAGTAATAGATTCCGGTGGACTGGGGAAGGTTTTCTATAACCCGTGTACCCTCAACTTGACGATGAAACACAGAAATGGCATCGGAATTGAATACAACAGGCACCATGCCGACTTCTGTCCGGGAGAGTAATGCTTCTAACTGTCTGTGCTTTGATTCTTTCCTGGGATTCCAGTAATAGATTCCGATGGAAACGGGAAGGGTTGCTGTAACCTGTGGACCTTCAACATGACGATGAAACACAGAAATTGCGTCGGAATTGATTACAACAGTCACAATGGCGACTTTTCTCCGGGAGAATAATGCTTCTAACTCTCTGTGCTTTGATTCTTTCCTGGGATTCCAGTAATAGATTCCGGTGGACATGGGATGGTTTACTGTAACCTTTGGACCTTCATCTTGTCGATGAAACACAGAAATTGCGTCGGAATACAACAGGCACCATACCAACTTCTGTCCGGGAAAAGGAATGCTTCTAACTGTCTGTGCTTTGATTCTCTCCTGGGATTCCAGTAATAGTTTCCGATGGACATGGGAAGGTTTACTGTAACCTATGGACCTTCAACTTGACGATGAAACACAGAAATTGCGTCGGATTGGAATACAACAGGCACCATGCCGACTTCTCTCCTGGAGACTAATGCTTCTAACTGTCTGTGCTTTGATTCTTTCCTGGGAATCCAGTAATAGATTCCGATGGGCATGGGAAGGTTTACTGTAACCTGTGGACCTTCAACGTGACGATGAAACACAGAAATTGCGTCGGAATGGAATACGACAGGCACCATGCCGACTTCTCTCCTGGAGATTAATGCTTCTAACTGTCTGTGCTTTGATTCTTTCCTGGGATTCCAGTAATAGATTCCGATGGGCATGGGAAGGTTTACTGTAACCTGTGGACCTTCAACGTGACGATGAAACACAGAACTTGCGTCGGAATTGAATACAAGAGGCAACATGCCGACTTCTCTCCGTGAGAGTAATGCTTCTACTTGTTTGTGCTTAAATTTTTTCCTGGGATCCCAGTAATAGATTCCGATGGGCATGGGAAGGTTTACTGTAACCTGTGGACCTTCAACGTGACGATGAAACACAGAAATTGCGTCGGAATTGAATACAACAGGCACCATGCCGACTTCGCTCCAGGAGAGTAATGCTCCGAACTGTGTGGGATTTGATTCTCTCCTGGGATTCCAGTAATAGATTCCGAATGACATGGGAGCGTTTACTGTAACCTGTGGACCTTCAACATGACGATGAAACACAGAAATTGCGTCGGAATTGATTACAACAGGCACCATTCCGACTTCTCTCTGGGTGAGTAATGCGTCTAAATGTCTGTGATTTGATTTTTTCCTGGGATTCCAGTAATAGATTCCGATGGACATGGGAAGATTTACTGTAACCTGTTGACCTTCAATTTGTCGATGAAACCGAGAAATTGCGTCGGAATTGAATAAAACAGGCACCATGCCGACTTCTGTACGGGAGAGTAATGCATCTAAATGTCTGTGCTTTGATTCTTTCCTGGGATTCCAGTAATAGTTTCCGATGGACATGGGAAGGTTTACTGTAACCTGTGGACCTTCAACTTGACGATGTAACACAGAAATGGCGTCGGAATTGAATACAAAACGCACCATGCCGACGTCTGTCCGGGAGACTAATGCTATTAACTGTCTGTGCTTTGATTCTTTCCCGGAATTCCAGTAACAGATTCCGATGGACATGGGAAGGTTTACTGTAACCTGTGGACCTTCAACTTGACGATGAAACAAAGAAATTGCGTCGGAATGGAATACAACAGGCACCATGCCGACTTCTCTCCTGGCGAGTAATGCTTCTAACAGTCTGTGCTATGGTTCTTTCCTGGGATTCCAGTAATAGATTTCGATGGGCATGGGAAGGTTTACTGTAACCTGTGGACCTTCAACGTGAAGATGAAACACAGAAATTGTGTCGGAATTGAATACAAAAGGCAACATGCCGACTTCTTTCCGTGAGAGCAATGCTTCTACTTGTTTGTGCTTTGATTCTTTCCTGGAATTCCAATAATAGATTCCGAAGGACATGGGGAGGTTTACTGTAACCTATGGACCTTCAAATTGACGATGGAACAAAAAATAGCGTCGGAATTGAATACAACAGGCAACATGCCGACTTCTCTCCGGGAGAGTAATGTTTCTATCTGTCTATGCTTTGATTTTTTCCTGGGATCCCAGTAATAGATTCCGATGGACATTGGTAGGTTTACTGTAACCTGTGGGCCTTCAACGTGACGTTGTAACACAGAAATTGCGTCGGAATTGAATACACCAGGAACCATGCCGACTTCTCTCCGGGATAGTAATGCTTCTAACTGTCTGTACTTCGATTCTTTCCTGGGATTCCAGTAATAGATACCGGTGGTCATGGGATGGTCTACTGTAACCTTTGGACCCTCATCTTAACGATGAAACACAGATATTGCGTCGGAATACAACAGGCACCATGCCGACTTCTGTCCAGGAGAGTAATGCTTGTTTATTGCCTGTGCTTTGAATCTCTCCTGGGATTCCACTAATAGATTCCGATGGACATGGGAAGTTTTACTGTAACCTGTGGACCTTCAACTTGACGATGAAACACAGAAATTGCGTCGGAATGGAATACAACAGGCACCGTGCCGACTTCTCTCCAGGAGAGTAATGCTTCTAACTGTCTGGGCTTTGATTCTTTCCTGGGATTCCAGTAATAGATTCCGATGGACATGGGAAAGTTTACTGTAACCTGTGGACCTTCAAAATGACGATGAAACACAGAAATTGCGTCGGAATTGAATACACCAGGCACCATGCCGACTTCTCTCCTGGAGAGTAATGTTTCTAACTGTCTGTGCTTTGATTCCTTTCTGGGATTCCAGTAATAGATTCCGATGGACATAGGAAGGTTTACTGTAACCTGTGGACCTTCAACTTGACGATGAAACACAGAAATTGCGTCGGAATGGAATACAACAGGCACCATGGCGATTTCTCTCCGTGAGAGTAATGCTTCTACTTGTTTGTGCTTTGACTCCTTCCTGGAATTCCAATAATAGATTCCAATGGACATGGCAAGGTTTACTGTAACCTGTGGACCTTCAACTTAACGATGAAACACAGAAATTGCGTCGGAAGTCAATATAACAGGCACCATGCCGACTTCTCCCCGGGAGATTAATGCTTCTAAATGTCTGTGCTTTGATTCTCTCCAGGGATTCCAGTAGTAGATTCCGGTGGACATGGGATGGTTTACTGACCTGTGGACCTTCAACGTGACGATGAAACACAGAAATTGCGTCGGAATTGATTACAACAGGCACAATGGCGACTTTTCTCCGATAGAATAATGCTTCTAACTCTCTGTGCTTTGATTCTTTCCTGGGATTCCAGTAATAGATTCCGGTGGACATGGGATGGGTTACTGTAACCTTTGGACCTTCATCTTGACGATGAAACACAGAAATTGCGTCGGAATACAACAGGCACCATGCCGACTTCTGTCCGGGAGAGTAATGCTTCTAACTGTCTGTGCTTTGATTCTCTCCTGGGATTCCAGTAATAGATTCCGATGGAAATGGGAAGGTTTGCTGTAACCTGTGGACCTTCATCATGACGATGAAACACTGAAATGGCGTCGGAATTGATTACAACAGGCACAGTGGCGGCTTTTCTCCTGGAGAGTAATGCTTCTAACTCTCTGTGCTTTGATTCTTCCCTGGGATTCCAGTAGTAGATTCCGGTGGACATGAGATGGTTTACTGTAACCTTTGGACCTTCCTCTTGACGATAAAACACAGAAATTGCGTCGGAATACAACAGGCACCATGCCGACTTCTCTCCGGGAGAGTAATGCTTCTAACTGTCTGTGGTTTGATTCTCTCCTGGGATTCCAGTAATAGTTTCCGATGGACATGGGAAGGTTTACTGTAACCTGTGGACCTTCAACGTGACGATGAAACATAGAAATTGCGTCGGATTGGAATACAACAGGCACCATGCCGACTTCTCTCCTGGAGATTAATGCTTCTAACTGTCTGTGCTTTGATTCTTTCCTGGGATTCCAGTAATAGATTCCGATGGGCATGGGAAGGTTTACTGTAACCTGTGGACCTTCAACGTGACGATGAAACACAGAACTTGCGTCGGAATTGAATACAAAAGGCAACATGCCGACTTCTCTCCGTGAGAGTAATGCTTCTACTTGTTTGTGCTTAAATTTTTTCCTGGTATCCCAGTAATAGATTCCGATGGACATTGGAAGGTTTACTGTAACCTGTGGACCTTCAACTTGACGTTGAAACACAAAAATTGCGTCGGAAATGAATACAACAGGCACCATGCCGACTTCTCTCCAGGAGAGTAATGCTCCTAACTGTGTGGGATTTGATTCTCTCCTGGGATTCCAGTAATAGATTCCGAATGACATGGGAGCGTTTACTGTAACCTGTGGACCTTCAACATGACGATGAAACACAGAAATTGCGTCGGAATTGAATACAACAGGCACCATTCCGACTTCTCTCTGGGTGAGTAATGCGTCTAAATGTCTGTGATTTGATTTTTTCCTGGGATTCCAGTAATAGATTCCGATGGACATGGGAAGATTTACTGTAACCTGTTGACCTTCAATTTGTCGATGAAACAGAGAAATTGCGTCGGAATTGAATAAAACAGGCACCATGCCGACTTCTGTACGGGAGAGTAATGCATCTAAATGTCTGTGCTTTGATTCTTTCCTGGGATTCCAGTAATAGTTTCCGATGGACATGGGAAGGTTTACTGTAACCTGTGGACCTTCAACTTGACGATGAAACACAGAAATTGCATCGGATTACAACAGGCTCCATGCCGACTTCTGTCCGGGAGAGTAATGCTTCTATCTGTCTGTGTTTTGATTCTTTCCTGGGATTCCAGTATTAGGTTCCGATGGACATGGGAAGGTTTACTGTAACCTGTGGACCTTCAACTTGATGAAGAAACACAGACATGGCGACGGAAGTGAAGTCAACAGACAACATGCCGACTTCTCTCCGGGAGAGTATGGCTTCTAACTGTCAGTGCTTTGATTCTTTCCTGGGAATCCAGTAATAGATTTCGATGGACATGGGAAGGTTTACTGTAACCTGTGGATCTTCAACCTGACGATGAAACACAGAAATTGCATCGGAATGGAACACAACAGGCACCATGCCGACTTCTCTCCGAGAGAGTAATGCTTCTAACTGTCTGTGCTTTGATTCTTTCCTGGGATTCCAGTAATAGATTCCGGCGGACAGGGGAAGGTTTACTATAACCTGTGTACCTTCAACTAGACGATGAAACACAGAAATGGCGTCGGAATTGAATACAACAGGCACCATGCCGACTTCTGTCTGGGAGAGTAATGCTTCTAACTGTCTGTGCTTTGATTGTTTCCTAGGATTCCAGTAATAGATTCCGGTGGACATGGGATGGTTTACTGTAACCTTTGGACCTTCAACATGACGATGAAACACAGAAATTGCGTCGGAATTGATTACAACAGGCACAATGCCGACTTTTCTCCGGGAGAATAATGCTTCTAACTCTCTGTGCTTTGATTCTTGCCTCGGCTTCCAGTAATAGATTCCGGTGGACATGGGATGGTTTACTGTAACCTTTGGACCTTCATCGTGACGATGAAACACAGAAATTGCGTGGAATACAACAGGCACCAGCCGACTTCTGTCCGGGAGTTTAATGCTTCTAACTGTCTGTGCTTTGATTCTCTCCTGGGATTCCAGTAATAGTTTCCGATGGACATGGGAAGGTTTACTGTAACCTGTGGACCTTCAACTTGTCGATGAAACACAGAAATTGCGTCGGAATGGAATTCAACCGGCACCATGCCGACTTCTCTCCTGGAGAGTAATGCTTCTAACTGTCTGTGCTTTGATTCTTTCCTGGGATTCCAGTAATAGATTCCGATGGGCATGGGAAGGTTTACTGTAACCTGTGGACCTTCAACGTGTCGATGAAACATAGAAATTGCGTCGGAATGGAATACAACAGGCACCACGTTGACTTCTCTCCTGGAGAGTAATGCTTCTAACTGTCTGTGCTTTGATTCTTTCCTGCGATTCCAGTAATAGATTCCGATGGACATGCGAAGGTTTACTGTAACCTGTGGACCTTCAACGTGACGATGAAACACAGAAATTGCGTCGGAATTGAATACAAAAGACAACATGCCGACTTCTCTCCGTGAGAGTAATGCTTCTACCTGTTTGTGCTTTGATTCTTTCCTGGAATTCCAATAATAGATTCCGATGGACATGGGAAGGTTTACTGTAACCTGTGGACCTTCAACATGACGATGAAACACAGAAATTGCGTCGCAATAGAATACAACAGACACCATGCCGACTTCTCTCCGGGAGAGTAATGCTTCTAACTGTCTGTGCTTTGATTCTTTCCTGGGATTACAGTAATAGTTTCCGATGGATATGGGAAGTTTTACTGTAACCTGCGGACCTTCAACTTGACGATGAAACACCGAAATTGGGTCGGCGTTGAATACAACCGGCACCATGCAGACTTCTGTCCGGGAGAGTAATGCTTCTAACTGTCTGTGATTTGATTCCTTCCTGAGATTCCAGTAATGGATTCCGATTGAAATGGGAAGGTTTACTGTAACCTGTGGACCTTGAACTTGACGATGAACACAGAAATTGCGTCGGAATTGAATACATTAAGCACCATGAAGTCTTCTATCCGGGATTGTAATGCTTCTAACTGTCTGTGCTTTGATTCTTTCCTGGCATTCCAGTAATAGATTCCGATCAACATGGGAAGGTATACTGTAACCTGTGGACCTTCAACTTGACGTTGAAACACAAAAATTGCGTCGGAAATGAATACAACAGGCACCATGCCGACTTCTCTCCAGGAGAGTAATGCTCCTAACTGTGTGGGATTTGATTCTCTCCTGGGATTCCAGTAATAGATTCCGAATGACATGGGAGCGTTTACTGTAACCTGTGGACCTTCAACATGACGATGAAACACAGAAATTGCGTCGGAATTGAATACAACAGGCACCATTCCGACTTCTCTCTGGGTGAGTAATGCGTCTAAATGTCTGTGATTTGATTTTTTCCTGGGATTCCAGTAATAGATTCCGATGGACATGGGAAGATTTACTGTAACCTGTTGACCTTCAATTTGTCGATGAAACAGAGAAATTGCGTCGGAATTGAATAAAACAGGCACCATGCCGACTTCTGTACGGGAGAGTAATGCATCTAAATGTCTGTGCTTTGATTCTTTCCTGGGATTCCAGTAATAGTTTCCGATGGACATGGGAAGGTTTACTGTAACCTGTGGACCTTCAACTTGACGATGAAACACAGAAATTGCATCGGATTACAACAGGCTCCATGCCGACTTCTGTCCGGGAGAGTAATGCTTCTATCTGTCTGTGCTTTGATTCTTTCCTGGGATTCCAGTATTAGGTTCCGATGGACATGGGAAGGTTTACTGTAACCTGTGGACCTTCAACTTGATGAAGAAACACAGACATGGCGACGGAAGTGAAGTCAACAGACAACATGCCGACTTCTCTCCGGGAGAGTATGGCTTCTAACTGTCAGTGCTTTGATTCTTTCCTGGGAATCCAGTAATAGATTTCGATGGACATGGGAAGGTTTACTGTAACCTGTGGATCTTCAACCTGACGATGAAACACAGAAATTGCATCGGAATGGAACACAACAGGCACCATGCCGACTTCTCTCCGAGAGAGTAATGCTTCTAACTGTCTGTGCTTTGATTCTTTCCTGGGATTCCAGTAATAGATTCCGGCGGACAGGGGAAGGTTTACTATAACCTGTGTACCTTCAACTAGACGATGAAACACAGAAATGGCGTCGGAATTGAATACAACAGGCACCATGCCGACTTCTGTCTGGGAGAGTAATGCTTCTAACTGTCTGTGCTTTGATTGTTTCCTAGGATTCCAGTAATAGATTCCGGTGGACATGGGATGGTTTACTGTAACCTTTGGACCTTCAACATGACGATGAAACACAGAAATTGCGTCGGAATTGATTACAACAGGCACAATGCCGACTTTTCTCCGGGAGAATAATGCTTCTAACTCTCTGTGCTTTGATTCTTGCCTCGGCTTCCAGTAATAGATTCCGGTGGACATGGGATGGTTTACTGTAACCTTTGGACCTTCATCGTGACGATGAAACACAGAAATTGCGTGGAATACAACAGGCACCAGCCGACTTCTGTCCGGGAGTTTAATGCTTCTAACTGTCTGTGCTTTGATTCTCTCCTGGGATTCCAGTAATAGTTTCCGATGGACATGGGAAGGTTTACTGTAACCTGTGGACCTTCAACTTGTCGATGAAACACAGAAATTGCGTCGGAATGGAATTCAACCGGCACCATGCCGACTTCTCTCCTGGAGAGTAATGCTTCTAACTGTCTGTGCTTTGATTCTTTCCTGGGATTCCAGTAATAGATTCCGATGGGCATGGGAAGGTTTACTGTAACCTGTGGACCTTCAACGTGTCGATGAAACATAGAAATTGCGTCGGAATGGAATACAACAGGCACCACGTTGACTTCTCTCCTGGAGAGTAATGCTTCTAACTGTCTGTGCTTTGATTCTTTCCTGCGATTCCAGTAATAGATTCCGATGGACATGCGAAGGTTTACTGTAACCTGTGGACCTTCAACGTGACGATGAAACACAGAAATTGCGTCGGAATTGAATACAAAAGACAACATGCCGACTTCTCTCCGTGAGAGTAATGCTTCTACCTGTTTGTGCTTTGATTCTTTCCTGGAATTCCAATAATAGATTCCGATGGACATGGGAAGGTTTACTGTAACCTGTGGACCTTCAACATGACGATGAAACACAGAAATTGCGTCGCAATAGAATACAACAGACACCATGCCGACTTCTCTCCGGGAGAGTAATGCTTCTAACTGTCTGTGCTTTGATTCTTTCCTGGGATTACAGTAATAGTTTCCGATGGATATGGGAAGTTTTACTGTAACCTGCGGACCTTCAACTTGACGATGAAACACCGAAATTGGGTCGGCGTTGAATACAACCGGCACCATGCAGACTTCTGTCCGGGAGAGTAATGCTTCTAACTGTCTGTGATTTGATTCCTTCCTGAGATTCCAGTAATGGATTCCGATTGAAATGGGAAGGTTTACTGTAACCTGTGGACCTTGAACTTGACGATGAACACAGAAATTGCGTCGGAATTGAATACAACAAGCACCATGAAGTCTTCTATCCGGGATTGTAATGCTTCTAACTGTCTGTGCTTTGATTCTTTCCTGGCATTCCAGTAATAGATTCCGATCAACATGGGAAGGTATACTGTAACCTGTGGTCCTTCAACTTAACGATGAAACACAGAAACTGCGTCGGAATTGAATACAACAGGCACCATGCCGACTTCTCTCCGGGAGAGTAATGTTTCTAACTGTCTGTGCTTTGATTCTTTCCTGGGATTCCAGTAATAGATTACGATGGAAATGGGAAGGTTTACTGTAAACTGTGGACCATTAACTTGACGTTGAAACACAGAAATTGCGTCGGAATAAAACAGGCACCATGCCGACCTCTCTCTGTTAGAGTAATGCTTCAAACTGCCTGTGCAATGATTCTTTCCTGGGATTCCAGTAATTGATTCCGATGGACATGGGAAGGTTTACTGTAACCTGTGGACCTTCAACTTGACGATGAAACGCAGAAATTGCATCGGAATTGAATACAATGGGCATCATGCCGACTTCTCTCCGGGAGAGTAATGTTTCTAACTGTCTGTGCTTTGATTCTTTCCTGGGATTCCAGTAATAGATTACGATGGAAATGGGAAGGTTTACTGTAAACTGTGGACCATTAACTTGACGATGAAACACAGAAATTGCGTCGGAATACAACAGGCACCATGCCGACTTCTCTCCGTGAGAGTAATGCATCTACTTGTTTGTGCTTTGATTCTTTCCTGGAATTCCAATAATAGATTCCGATGGACATGGGAATGTTTACTGTAACCTGTGGACCTTCAACTTGACGATGAAACAATAAATTGCGTCGGAATTGAATACAACAGGCAACATGCCGACTTCTCTCCGGGAGAGTAATGTTTCTTACTGTCTATGCTTTGATTTTTTCCTGGGATCCCAGTAATAGATTCCGATGGACATTGGAAGGTTTACTGTGACCTGTAGACCTTCCACTTGACGATGAAACACAGAAATTGCGTCGGAATGGAATAAAACGGGCACCATGCCGACTTCTCTCCGGGAGAGTAATGCTTCTAACCGTCTGTGCTTTGATTCTTTCCTGGGATTCCAGTAATAGATTCCGATGGACATTGGAAGGTTTACTGTAACCTGCGGACCTTCAACTTGACGATGATTCCCAGAAATTCGTCGGAATTGAATACAACAGGCACCATGCCGACTTCTGTCCGGGAGAGTAGTGCTACTAACTGTCTGTGCTTTGATTCTTTCCTGGGATTCCAGTAATAGATTCCGATCGACATGGGAAGGTATACTGTAACCTGTGGACCTTCAACTTGACGATGAAACACAGACGTTGCGTCAGAATTGAGTACAACAGGCACCATGCCGACTTCTGTCCGGGAGAGTAATGCTTCTAACTGTCTGTGCTCCGATTCTTTCCTGGGATTCCAGTAATATTTACCGAGGAACATGGGGAGTGTTACTGTAACCTGTGGACCTTCAACTTGACGATGAAACACAGAAATTGCGTCCTACTGATTACAACAGGCAAAAAGGAGACTTTTCTCCGGTAGAGTAATGCTTCTAACTGTCTGTGCTTTGATTCCTTCCAGGGATTCCAGTAATAGATTCCGATGGACATGGGATGGTTTACTGTAATCTGTGGACCATTAACTTGACGATGAAACACAGAAATTGCGTCGGAATACAACCGGCACCATGCCGACTTCTCTCCGTGAGAGTAATACATCTACTTGTTTGTGCTTTGATTCTTTCCTGGAATTCCAATAATAGATTCCGATGGACATGGGAATGTTTACTGTAACCTGTGGACCTTCAACTTGACGATGAAACAATAAATTGCGTCGGAATTGAATACAACAGGCAACATGCCGACTTCTCTCCGGGAGAGTAATGTTTCTTACTGCCTATGCTTTGATTTTTTCCTGGGATCCCAGTAATAGATTCCAATGGACATTGGAAGGTTTACTGTGACCTGTAGACCTTCAACTTGACGATGAAACACAGAAATTGCGTCGGAATGGAATAAAACGGGCACCATGCCGACTTCTGTCCGGGAGAGTATTGATTAGAACAGTCTGTGCTTTGATTCTCTCCTGGGATTCCAGTAATAGATTGCGATGGGCATTGGAGGGTTTACTGTAACCTGTGGACCTTCAACCTGACGATGAAAGACAGAAATTGCGTCGGAATAATACAGGCACCATGCCGACCTCTCTCCGGGAGAGTAATGCTTCTAACTGCCTGTGCATTGATTCTTTCCTGGTATTCCAGTAATAGATTCCGATGGAAATGGGAAGGTTTACTGTAAACCGTTTACCATCAACTTGACGATGAAACACAGAAATTGCGTCGGAATTCAATACAACAGGCACCATTCTGACTTCTGTCCGGGAGAGTATGGCTTCTAACTGTCTGTGCTTTGATTCTCTCCTGGGATTCCAGTAATATTTTCCGATGGAAATGGGATGGTTTACTGTAAACTGTGGACCTTCAACTTGACGATGAAACACAAAAATTGCTCCGGAATTCAATACAACATGCACAATGCCGACTTCTCTCCGGAAGAGTAATGCTTCTAACTGTCTGTGCTTTGATTCTTTCCTGGGATTCTTGTAACAAATTACGGTAGACATGGGATGGTTTACTGTAACCTTTGGACCTTCAACTTGACGATGAAACACAGAAATTGCGTCGGAATACAACAGGCACCATGCCGACTTCTGTCCGGGAGAGTAATGCTTCTAACTGTCTGTGCTTTGATTCTTAACTGGCATTCCAGTAATAGATTCCGATGGACATGGGAAGGATTACTGTAACCTGTGGACCTTCAACCTGACGACGAAACACAGTAATGGCGTCGGAATTGAATACAACAGGCAACATGCCGACTTCTCTCCGGGAGAGTAATGCTTCTACCTGTCTGGGCTTTGATTCCTTCCTGGGACTCCAGTAGTACATTCCGATGGACATGGGAAGGTTTACTGTAACCTGTGGACCTTCAACTTAACGATGAAACACAGAAATTGCGTCGGAATTGAATACAACAGGCACGATGCCGACTTCTCTCCGGGAGAGTAATGCTTCTAACTGTCTGTGCTCTGATTCTTTCCTGGGATTCCAGTAATAGATTCCGAGGAACATGGGGAGGGTTACTGTAACCTGTGGACCTTCAACTTGACGATGAAACACAGAAATTGCGTCGGCATTGGATACAACAGGCACCATTCCGACTTCTGTCCGGAAGAGTAATGCTTCTAACTGTCTGTGCTTTGATTCTTTCCTGGGATTCCAGTAATAGATTCCGATGGACATGGGAAGGTTTACTGTAATTTCAGGACCCTCCACTTGACGATGAAACACAGAAATTGCGTCGGCAGTGATTACAACAGGCACAATGCCGACTTCTCTCCGGAAGAGTAAAGCTTCTAACTGTCTGTGCTTTGATTCTTTCCTGGGATTCCAGTAATTGATTCCGGTGGACATGGGATGGTTTACTGTAACCTTTGGACCTTCAAATTGACGATGAAACACAGAAATTGCGTCGGAATACAATAGGCACCATGCCGACTTCTGTCCGGGAGAGTATTGCTTCCAACTGTCTGTGCTTTGAATCTTTCCTGGGATTCCAGTAATAGATTCCGATGGACATGGGAAGGTTTACTACAACCTGTGGACCTTCACCTTGACGATGAAACACAGAAATGGCGTCGTAATTCAGTACAACAGGAACCATGCCGACTTCTATCCGGGAGAGTATGGTTTCTAACTGTCTGTGCTTTGATTCTTTTCTGGGTTTCCAGTAATAGATTCCGATCGACATGGGAAGGTTTACTGTAACCTGTGGACCTTCAACGTAACGATGAAACACTGAAATTGCGTCGGAATTGAATACAACAGGCACCATGCCGACTTCTCTCCGGGAGAGTAATGCTTCTAACTGTCTGTGCTTTGATTCTTTTCTGGGATTCCAGTAATTGATTCCGATCGACATGGGAAGGTTTACTGTAACCTGTGGACCTTCAACGTAACGATGAAACATAGAAATTGCGTTGGAACTGAATACGACAGGCACCATGCCGACATCTCTCCGGGAGAGCAATGCTTCTAATTGTCTGTGCTTTTATTCTTTCCTGGGATTCCAGTAATAGATCCCGAAGAACATGGGGAGGTTTACTGTAACCTGTGGACCTTCAACGTGACGATGAAACACAGAAATTGCGTCAGACTGATTTCAACAGGCAAAAAGGAGACTTTTCTCCGGTAGAGTAATGCTTGTAACTGTCTGTGCTTTGATTCTTTCCTGGGATTCCAGTAATAGATTCCGATGGACATGGGAAGGTTTACCGTAACCGTTGGACCTTCAACTTGACGATGAAAGACAGAAATTGCGTCGGCATTGAATACAACAGGCACCATTCCGACTTCTGTCCGGGAGAGTAATGCTTCTAACTGTCTGTGCTTTGATTCTTTCCTGGGATTCCAGTAATAGATTCCGATGGACATGGGAAGGTTTACTGTAACCTGTGGACCTTCACCATGACGATTATACACACAAATTGCGTCGCAGTTGAATACAACAGACACGACGCCAACTTCTCGCCGGGAGAGAAATGCTTATAACTGTCTATGCTTTGATTCCTTCCTGGGATTCCAGTAAAAGATTCCGATGGACATGGGTAGGTTTACTGTAACCTGTGGACTTTCAACTTGACGATGGAACACAGAAATTGCGTCGGCATTGAATACAACAGGCACAATGACGACTTCTCTCCGGGAGAGAAATGCTTCCAGCTGTCTGTGATGTGATTCTTTCCTGGGACTCCAGTAATTAATTCCGGTGGACATGGGATGGTTTACTGTAACCTTTGGACCATCAAATTGACGATGAAAAACGGAAATTGTGCCGAAATAAAACAGGCACCATGCCGACCTCTCTCTGTTAGAGTAATGCTTCAAACTGCCTGTGCAATGATTCTTTCCTGGGATTCCAGTAATTGATTCCGATGGACATGGGAAGGTTTACTGTAACCTGTGGACCTTCAACTTGACGATGAAACGCAGAAATTGCATCGGAATTGAATACAATGGGCATCATGCCGACTTCTCTCCGGGAGAGTAATGTTTCTAACTGTCTGTGCTTTGATTCTTTCCTGGGATTCCAGTAATAGATTACGATGGAAATGGGAAGGTTTACTGTAAACTGTGGACCATTAACTTGACGATGAAACACAGAAATTGCGTCGGAATACAACAGGCACCATGCCGACTTCTCTCCGTGAGAGTAATGCATCTACTTGTTTGTGCTTTGATTCTTTCCTGGAATTCCAATAATAGATTCCGATGGACATGGGAATGTTTACTGTAACCTGTGGACCTTCAACTTGACGATGAAACAATAAATTGCGTCGGAATTGAATACAACAGGCAACATGCCGACTTCTCTCCGGGAGAGTAATGTTTCTTACTGTCTATGCTTTGATTTTTTCCTGGGATCCCAGTAATAGATTCCGATGGACATTGGAAGGTTTACTGTGACCTGTAGACCTTCAACTTGACGATGAAACACAGAAATTGCGTCGGAATGGAATAAAACGGGCACCATGCCGACTTCTCTCCGGGAGAGTAATGCTTCTAACCGTCTGTGCTTTGATTCTTTCCTGGGATTCCAGTAATAGATTCCGATGGACATTGGAAGGTTTACTGTAACCTGCGGACCTTCAACTTGACGATGATTCCCAGAAATTCGTCGGAATTGAATACAACAGGCACCATGCCGACTTCTGTCCGGGAGAGTAGTGCTACTAACTGTCTGTGCTTTGATTCTTTCCTGGGATTCCAGTAATAGATTCCGATCGACATGGGAAGGTATACTGTAACCTGTGGACCTTCAACTTGACGATGAAACACAGACGTTGCGTCAGAATTGAGTACAACAGGCACCATGCCGACTTCTGTCCGGGAGAGTAATGCTTCTAACTGTCTGTGCTCTGATTCTTTCCTGGGATTCCAGTAATATTTACCGAGGAACATGGGGAGTGTTACTGTAACCTGTGGACCTTCAACTTGACGATGAAACACAGAAATTGCGTCCTACTGATTACAACAGGCAAAAAGGAGACTTTTCTCCGGTAGAGTAATGCTTCTAACTGTCTGTGCTTTGATTCCTTCCAGGGATTCCAGTAATAGATTCCGATGGACATGGGATGGTTTACTGTAATCTGTGGACCATTAACTTGACGATGAAACACAGAAATTGCGTCGGAATACAACCGGCACCATGCCGACTTCTCTCCGTGAGAGTAATACATCTACTTGTTTGTGCTTTGATTCTTTCCTGGAATTCCAATAATAGATTCCGATGGACATGGGAATGTTTACTGTAACCTGTGGACCTTCAACTTGACGATGAAACAATAAATTGCGTCGGAATTGAATACAACAGGCAACATGCCGACTTCTCTCCGGGAGAGTAATGTTTCTTACTGCCTATGCTTTGATTTTTTCCTGGGATCCCAGTAATAGATTCCAATGGACATTGGAAGGTTTACTGTGACCTGTAGACCTTCAACTTGACGATGAAACACAGAAATTGCGTCGGAATGGAATAAAACGGGCACCATGCCGACTTCTGTCCGGGAGAGTATTGATTAGAACAGTCTGTGCTTTGATTCTCTCCTGGGATTCCAGTAATAGATTGCGATGGGCATTGGAGGGTTTACTGTAACCTGTGGACCTTCAACCTGACGATGAAAGACAGAAATTGCGTCGGAATAATACAGGCACCATGCCGACCTCTCTCCGGGAGAGTAATGCTTCTAACTGCCTGTGCATTGATTCTTTCCTGGTATTCCAGTAATAGATTCCGATGGAAATGGGAAGGTTTACTGTAAACCGTTTACCATCAACTTGACGATGAAACACAGAAATTGCGTCGGAATTCAATACAACAGGCACCATTCTGACTTCTGTCCGGGAGAGTATGGCTTCTAACTGTCTGTGCTTTGATTCTCTCCTGGGATTCCAGTAATATTTTCCGATGGAAATGGGATGGTTTACTGTAAACTGTGGACCTTCAACTTGACGATGAAACACAAAAATTGCTCCGGAATTCAATACAACATGCACAATGCCGACTTCTCTCCGGAAGAGTAATGCTTCTAACTGTCTGTGCTTTGATTCTTTCCTGGGATTCTTGTAACAAATTACGGTAGACATGGGATGGTTTACTGTAACCTTTGGACCTTCAACTTGACGATGAAACACAGAAATTGCGTCGGAATACAACAGGCACCATGCCGACTTCTGTCCGGGAGAGTAATGCTTCTAACTGTCTGTGCTTTGATTCTTAACTGGCATTCCAGTAATAGATTCCGATGGACATGGGAAGGATTACTGTAACCTGTGGACCTTCAACCTGACGACGAAACACAGTAATGGCGTCGGAATTGAATACAACAGGCAACATGCCGACTTCTCTCCGGGAGAGTAATGCTTCTACCTGTCTGGGCTTTGATTCCTTCCTGGGACTCCAGTAGTACATTCCGATGGACATGGGAAGGTTTACTGTAACCTGTGGACCTTCAACTTAACGATGAAACACAGAAATTGCGTCGGAATTGAATACAACAGGCACGATGCCGACTTCTCTCCGGGAGAGTAATGCTTCTAACTGTCTGTGCTCTGATTCTTTCCTGGGATTCCAGTAATAGATTCCGAGGAACATGGGGAGGGTTACTGTAACCTGTGGACCTTCAACTTGACGATGAAACACAGAAATTGCGTCGGCATTGGATACAACAGGCACCATTCCGACTTCTGTCCGGAAGAGTAATGCTTCTAACTGTCTGTGCTTTGATTCTTTCCTGGGATTCCAGTAATAGATTCCGATGGACATGGGAAGGTTTACTGTAATTTCAGGACCGTCCACTTGACGATGAAACACAGAAATTGCGTCGGCAGTGATTACAACAGGCACAATGCCGACTTCTCTCCGGAAGAGTAAAGCTTCTAACTGTCTGTGCTTTGATTCTTTCCTGGGATTCCAGTAATTGATTCCGGTGGACATGGGATGGTTTACTGTAACCTTTGGACCTTCAAATTGACGATGAAACACAGAAATTGCGTCGGAATACAATAGGCACCATGCCGACTTCTGTCCGGGAGAGTATTGCTTCCAACTGTCTGTGCTTTGAATCTTTCCTGGGATTCCAGTAATAGATTCCGATGGACATGGGAAGGTTTACTACAACCTGTGGACCTTCACCTTGACGATGAAACACAGAAATGGCGTCGTAATTCAGTACAACAGGAACCATGCCGACTTCTATCCGGGAGAGTATGGTTTCTAACTGTCTGTGCAATGATTCTTTTCTGGGTTTCCAGTAATAGATTCCGATCGACATGGGAAGGTTTACTGTAACCTGTGGACCTTCAACGTAACGATGAAACACTGAAATTGCGTCGGAATTGAATACAACAGGCACCATGCCGACTTCTCTCCGGGAGAGTAATGCTTCTAACTGTCTGTGCTTTGATTCTTTTCTGGGATTCCAGTAATTGATTCCGATCGACATGGGAAGGTTTACTGTAACCTGTGGACCTTCAACGTAACGATGAAACATAGAAATTGCGTTGGAACTGAATACGACAGGCACCATGCCGACTTCTCTCCGGGAGAGCAATGCTTCTAATTGTCTGTGCTTTTATTCTTTCCTGGGATTCCAGTAATAGATCCCGAAGAACATGGGGAGGTTTACTGTAACCTGTGGACCTTCAACGTGACGATGAAACACAGAAATTGCGTCAGACTGATTTCAACAGGCAAAAAGGAGACTTTTCTCCGGTAGAGTAATGCTTGTAACTGTCTGTGCTTTGATTCTTTCCTGGGATTCCAGTAATAGATTCCGATGGACATGGGAAGGTTTACCGTAACCGTTGGACCTTCAACTTGACGATGAAAGACAGAAATTGCGTCGGCATTGAATACAACAGGCACCATTCCGACTTCTGTCCGGGAGAGTAATGCTTCTAACTGTCTGTGCTTTGATTCTTTCCTGGGATTCCAGTAATAGATTCCGATGGACATGGGAAGGTTTACTGTAACCTGTGGACCTTCACCATGACGATTATACACACAAATTGCGTCGCAGTTGAATACAACAGACACGACGCCAACTTCTCGCCGGGAGAGAAATGCTTATAACTGTCTATGCTTTGATTCCTTCCTGGGATTCCAGTAAAAGATTCCGATGGACATGGGTAGGTTTACTGTAACCTGTGGACTTTCAACTTGACGATGGAACACAGAAATTGCGTCGGCATTGAATACAACAGGCACAATGACGACTTCTCTCCGGGAGAGAAATGCTTCCAGCTGTCTGTGATGTGATTCTTTCCTGGGACTCCAGTAATTAATTCCGGTGGACATGGGATGGTTTACTGTAACCTTTGGACCATCAAATTGACGATGAAAAACGGAAATTGTGCCGAAATACAACAGGCACCATGCCGACTTCTGTCCGGGAAAGTAATGCTTCTAACTGTCTGTGCTTTGATTCTCTCCTGGGATTCCAGTAATAGATTCCGATCGACATGGGAGTGTTTACTGTAACCTGTGAACCTTCAACTTGACTATGAAACTCAGAAATTGTGTCAGAATTGAATACAACAGGCACAATGCCGACTTCTCTCCGGGAGAGTAATGCTTCTAACTGTCTGTGCTTTGATTCTTTCCTGGAATTCCAGTAATAGATTCCGGTGGACATGGGATGGATTACTGTAACCGGTGGACATTCAACTTGACGTTGAAACGCAGAAATTGCATCGGAATTGAACACAATAGGCACCAAGCCGACTTCTCTCCGGGAGAGTAATGTTTCTAACTGTCTGTGCTTTGATTCTTTACTGGGATTCCAGTAATAGATTCCGATGGAAATGGGAAGGTTTACTGTAAACTGTGGACCTTCAACTTGACGAGGAAACACAGAAGTAGCGTCGGAATTGAATACAGCAGGCACCATATCGACTTCTGTCCGGGAGAGTAATGCTTCTAACTGTCTGTGCTTTGATTCTTTCCTGGGATTCCAGTAATAGATTCCGATGGACATTGTTGTGTCGGTAGCTGGGCCGACACCGTGAAGTTGAGATTGCTGAAAAGGCAAGCTAGACTAACGCAGACGGGCGTGAAGTACTGGAACAGGATACGTAATTAATGTTAGGAAGAAAAGTACGGAGCAGGTTTAATACTTAACTTTACTCAATCATGGTGGTACATCGATCTTGACGATACACAGGAGACTTTAAGTACAATCACTGTATGGCTAATGGCGCCTTGCTAGTTCGTAGCCATTAACTTAGCTGATGGCTATTCTGTCTCTCGGCTAATGAGAGAGAAAGGCTTCGTACATCTGGTCGGTAGTTAGGTTCTCGTACAACTGGGGCGAGTGCTCTCTCGTATCACGAGACCTGCCTTGGTGGGGGCGCTAGGTCTGCGATTACACAGTGGCGACACGCGGGTCCGACATGTACTAAATGGACCGCGGCCGATTTAAGCTACCACCTAGCAAGTGTGGTGTCTGGCGGTGACACCACATTCCTCCCCCGCAAATCGGCGAACGGTCGTGTGATAAGGCTTCCGCCCGCCGTGGGGAGGACCACATGTTGACGTATGCGATGAGGTGGGGAGCCTAACAACAGGCGAGGTTGTGCCACCCGCACCCGGCCATTCGGTCCGAGGGGAGCTAGGAAACGCCTGAAAAACTAGTCCAGGGTGCACGTCAACATGCGGTGTATGCGCCCGTAAAGAGACAGGAGGGACCGAAGGATCAACCTCCATTGCGTCGGGGTAGCCGACGCGCGATGACGTCATGTGGTCCGGAGCGGGCGGGAGTTCCATGGCGGAGGACAGCTGGTCACGGGAAGCGATCGGCGGCGCGTGACCCTGGGAGGCGCTTGGCGGCTGCAACGAAGCGTCGAATGCGGGCGGCGCCGGCGGGAGAACAAGCGGCGGCGGCGGCGGCGGCGGCTGCTGCAGCGGCGGCGGCGGCGCGTCGCCATGGGGCAAAATGGAAGGCATCGTCGGTAACACCTGGGGATGAGGCGAGCCAGTAGATGGGTCCCCAGGGCGCTGACCGGACGGCACCGTCGCTGAAAGCAGACGGGGAGCGGCAGAACCCGAGCGACGACAGAGGCGCAGCTGATTGAGATGCCGACGCACCTCACCAGAGGCCCCCAAAACCAAATACATCGCGCGGCCGAGGCAGCGAAGAATGCGCCCTGCGAGCCAACGCCGGGAACCTCGATAGTTGCGATAAAATACAACGTCGCCTGGAGCAAAAGCAGGAGTCTGCCGCTGCACAGGAACCTGATGCGGCGGATGCAGCAAAGACATCAAGGTGCGATGAGGACGACCGTGGAGCAACTCAGCCGGCGAGCGACCATCTCGGGGCTGAGAGCGATACGAAGGCAAAAAGAGCAACAATGCGTCCTCCCGAGTATGCGACTCTTTCAATTGCAACATCTGTGACTTGAAAGTCCGGACCAATCGTTCAGCGGCACCGTTGGACTGAGGCGAAAACGGCGCGGATGTCAGATGTTGAATACCATTGGCCTGGCAGAATGACTGAAATTCTGCGGACATGAATTGTGGGCCATTGTCGCAAACAATAGTCTGCGGAAGACCTTCAATGCAAAAGATAGCAGACAACGCTTGGATGGTGGCGGAGGACGTCGTGGAAGACATCCGGACAACAAAAGGAAAATTACTGAAGGCGTCGACCAGAACCAACCATCGAGCATTCCAGAATGGACCAGCAAAATCAATGTGCAAGCGTTGCCAAGGGGAAGTGGCTTTTGGCCACGCAAAGACTTTCCGCGGCGGTGCGGACTGTTGTTCGGCACACGCCGGGCACGAAGAACACATATTCGTAATCGCAGCATCGATTCCGAACCAAGTACAGTGTTGACGAGCAAGTTGTTTCGTTCTCACTATACCCCAATGTCCTTGGTGAAGAAGCCGTAAAACAGAGGACTGTAACGAACGTGGGACCACGACTCTGGACTGATCATTATCAGAACGCAACAACAAAACACCACGTCGAACAAAAAGTCTCGCCTTGTGAGCAAAAAATCGGCGAACCAACGGATCCTCGATCCGAGACTTTGACAAAGGCCATTGCGTAGCAACAAAACGTAAAACAGTAGCAAGGACAGCGTCAGCAGCTGTGGCTGTAGCGACACGACGAAAAGCAATCGGAAACGATTCGACCACGTCCTCGGTTTCCGAATCAATGAACATGCAAGCAAGTTCGGAAGAATCGAATGCTTTATCCTCAGCAACAGGCAAACGGGACAACGCATCGGCGTTTCCGTGCTTAGCAGTGGACCGATACAAGATATCGTAGCGGTACTGCGAGAGGAAAATAGACCAGTGAATGAATTTCTGCGCTGTACGTGGAGGTACAGGCTTGGTCGGATGAAACAGCGATGTCAAAGGTTTGTGGTCTGTGATGATGGTAAAGTGACGACCATACAAGAAATCATGGAACTTAGTAACACCAAACACGAGAGCCAAAGCTTCTTTCTCTATCTGTGAATAATTTCTTTGCGCAGACGAGAGCAATTTGGACGCAAAGGCAATAGGGCGATCATGGGAGCCAACTTTGTGCGCAAGCACAGCACCGATCCCGAAATCCGATGCATCTACCATCAACAAAAGGGGTTTCTGGGGATCGAATGGCGTAAGGCAAGTATTAGAAAGCAACGCCGATTTCAACTGGCGAAAGGCGCGTTCGCATTCCGTCGTCCAGACGAACGGAACACCTGTACGGCGTAAGCGATGAAGCGGAGCTGAAATGAAAGAGGCATTGCGCACATTCACTCACACCTTGTGATTCTACATTGTTCAATGTTCTTGCGACCTCCTGACGCAATGCGTGGGGAACATTGCGCGCCCTGAAAAATTTCGGTTGCGCGTTTACCTTCAGTTCTAAATGTGCTTCATAGTTTTTAGCGCAACCTAAGCCCGGTGCAAAAATGTCTGCAAATTCGTCACACAGCCGAGAAACACTGTCTGTAGGCACAGTCTGATTCACTGATAGCACCTGATTTACAATAGACATGTTAAACAACTGAAACAAATCTAGACCAAACAAGTTCACTGCAGAAGAAGAACGAAGAAAGTAAAATGACACAAGTTTTGTTTGTCCCTTGTATGTTGCAAGAAGGCTGCACTGTCCTAACACAGGAATTGTCTGTCCGGAATATGTAGTTAGCTTAACATTTGCGGAACGCAACGGAGGTTTGCCCAGTTGTATGTACGTGTCATGATTGAGCAATGAAACTGCAGCTCCGGTATCGAGCTGGAATGGTATCACTTTGCCTTCAAAGTCGAAGTCCACAAAAAGTTTATTGTTCTGCTGACGACAAGAGCGACTGTTTTGTGCAATTGGAACAGACACTGGTACAGAATCACTTGCTAATTGACGTGATTTCCGGCGACGTCGACGCACAGTTTTTGTGGGACGAACACAGCTACTGTTAGAGAAAGTGTCACTGGACGAAGTGGAATTAACGACATGAATGTCCATAGGCGAAGGTCCACGAGCCTGAGTGTCCTTGGTTCGATTCCGGCGCGAATCAAAGGGCCTGGAATGATTGTGATTGTCTGATCTGAGCTTTTTCTGGCAAACACTTTGAACATGTCCTTTCGTATTGCAGAAAAAGCAAATAGCTTGGCGTGACGGGCAATGTTCACGCGAATGTCTAGTAGCACACCGCGGGCACGATTTCACTACATATGTGGGCTGGCGCGGCACACGTGGCTTATCGCGCGGCGGCAGCTGTGCGGACGTGCGCGAGGCCCGGTTACCGGGCCGCGCAGCGCGTCCAGCGGGCCGGTTAATGTTACACACGGCTGGTGAAGTTTCAAAAGATTCCTGAGCACAGTCAAGTGTGTCCTGTCTATCCAATATGTCTATCACTTGTTGAAGGGAGGGATTAACTAGTTTCAAAATTTGCTCCCGTATGCGAACATCAGAAACGTTCTGTGCAATTGCATCACGCACCATTGTATCGGAATAAGAAAGACCACAGTCACATTCAAAGGCACAGTCCCTAGTAAGTCCTTGCAATGTTGCTACCCACTCCCTATTAGTTTGACCGGCCGTACGTTTTGTACGAAAGAACGTATACCGTTTTGCAACCACATTAACTGTTTCTTTGAAATAGGCATCTAATGCAGACAAAATTTCCTCGTAGGACAGAGTTGCTACGTCGCGTCGGGGAAACAATTTCACTATCACACGGTATGTGGACACACCGACACAAGAAAGCAAAAACGGCTGCCGCTCTTTACCTTGAATTCTGTAGGCTGCTAGATGAAAGTTGAACTGGCGAGACCACTCGTGCCAGGTCTCATCGGCTGCCACGTATGGTCGAAAGGGAGGTGCAACAGCGTTTAGTGGCAGCGGTAGCGAAGAAGCGGCGGCGGCCGCATCGATTTGCAGCGCACGTTGACCCTGGACGAGCTGTCCAAGGGCATCCAATAACGCCTGCGTCTGCTGATTCTGCAAGCGATAAAATTCGGAATGTACATCTGGAGAATGTGGCGAAGCCATGACACAATTAAATGTAAGCAATCAGAAAGAACTCTTTTATCTCACCGCCAATGTTGTGTCGGTAGCTGGGCCGACACCGTGAAGTTGAGATGGCTGAAAAGGCAAGCTTAACTAACGCAGACGGGCGTGAAGTACTGGAACAGGATACGTAATTAATGTTAGGAAGAAAAGTACGGAGCAGGTTTAATACTTAACTTTACTCAATCATGGTGGTACATCGATCTTGACGATACACAGGAGACTTTAAGTACAATCACTGTATGGCTAATGGCGCCTTGCTAGTTCGTAGCCATTAACTTAGCTGATGGCTATTCTGTCTCTCGGCTAATGAGAGAGAAAGGCTTCGTACATCTGGTCGGTAGTTAGGTTCTCGTACAACTGGGGCGAGTGCTCTCTCGTATCACGAGACCTGCCTTGGTGGTGGCGCTAGGTCTGCGATTACACAGTGGCAACACGCGGGTCCGACATGTACTAAATGGACCGCGGCCGATTTAAGCTACCACCTAGCAAGTGTGGTGTCTGGCGGTGACACCACAGACATGGGAAGGATTACTGTAACCTGTGGACCTTCAACTTGACGACGAAACACAGAAATGGATTCTTAATTGAATACAACAGGCAACATGCCGACTTCTGTCCGGGAGAGTAATGCTTCTAACTGTCTGTATTTTGATTCTCTCCTGGGTTTCCAGTAATAGATTCCAATCGACAAGGGAAGGTTTACTGTAACCTGTGGACCTTCAACATAACGATGAAACACAGAAATTGCGTCGGAATTGAATACAACAGTTACCATGCCGACTTCTCTCCGGGAGAGAAATGCTTCTAACTGTCTGTGCTTTAATTCTTCCTGGGATTCCAGTAATAGATTCCGATGGAGATGGGAAGGTTTACTGTAAACTGTGGACCTTCAACTTGACGATGAAACACAGAAATTGCGTCGGAATTGAATACAACAAGCAACATTCCGACTTCTCTCCGTGAGAGTAATGCTTCTAACTGTTTGTGGTTCGATTCTTTCCTGGAATTCCAGTAATAGACTCCGATGGACATGTGAAGGTTTACTGTAACCTGTGGACCGTCAACTTGTCGATGAAACAATAAATTGCGTCGGAATTGAATACAACAGGCAACATGCCGACTTCTCTCCGGGAGAGTAATGTTTCTAACTCTCTGTGCTTTGATTTTTTCCCGGGATCCCAGTAATAGATTACGATGGACATTGGAATGTTTACTGTAACCTGTGGACCTTCAACTATACGATGATACACAGAAATTGCGTCGGAATTGAATACAACAGGCACCATGCCGACTTCTGTCCGGGTGAGTAATGCATGTAACTGTATGTGCTTTAATTCTTTCCTGGGATTCCAGTAATAGATTCCGATCGACATGGGAAGATTTACTGTAACCTGTGGACCTTCAACTTAACAATGAAACACAGAACTTGCGTCGGAATTGAATACAACAGGCACCATGCCGACTTCTGTCCAGGAGAGTAATGCTTCTAACTGTCTGTGCTTTGATTCCTTCCTGGGTTTCCAGTAATAGATTCCGATGGACATTGGAAGGTTTACTGTAACCTGTGGACCTTCAACCTGACGATGATACACAGTAATTGCGTCGGAATTGAATACAACAGGCACCATGCCGACTTCTGTCCGGGTGAGTAATGCTTCTAACTGTCTGTGCTTTGAATCTTTAATGGAATTCCAGTAATAGATTCCGATGGACATGGGAAGGTTTGCTGTAACCTGTGGACCTTCAACTTCACGATGAAACCCCAGAAATTGCGTCGCAATTGAGAACAACAGGCACCACGCCGACTTGTCTCCAGGAGAGCAATGCATCTAATTGTGTGTGCTTTGATTCTTTCCTGGGATTCCAGTAATACATTCCGATGTACATTGGATGGTTTACAGTAACCTGTGGACCTTCAACTTGACGATGAAACACAGAAATTGCGTTGGAATACAACGGGCACCATGCCGACTTCTGTCCGGGAGAGTAATGCTTCTAATTGTTTGTGCTTTGATTCTTTCCTGGGATTCGAGTAATAAATTCCGGTAGACATGGGAAGGTTTACTGTAACCTGTGGACCTTCAACTTGACGATGAAACACACAAATTGCGTCGGAATACAGCAGACACCATGCCGACTTCTGTCCGGGAGAGTAAAGCTTCTAACTGTCTGTGCTTTGATTCTTTCCTGGGATTCCAGTAATAGATTGCGATGGACATGGGAAGGTTTACTGTGACCGGTGGACCTTCAACTTGACGATGAATCACAGAAATTGCGTCGGAAATGAGTACAACAAGCACCATGCCGACTTCTGTCCGGGTGAGTAATGCTTCTAACTGTCTGTGCTTTGATTCTTTCCTGGGATTCCAGTAATAGATGCCGAAGAACATGTGGAGGTTTACTGTAACTTGTGGACCATCAACTTCACGATGATACACAGAAATTGCGTCGGACTGATTACAACAGGCAAAAAGGAGACTTTTCTCCGGTAGAGTAATGCTTCTAACTGTCTGTGCTTTGATTCTTTCCTGGGATTCCAGTAATAGATCCGATGGACATGGGAAGGTTTACTGTAACCTGTGGACCTTCAACTTGACGATGAAACACAGAAATTGCGTCGGCATTGAATACAACAGGCACCATTCTGACTTCAGTCGGGGAGAGTAATGCTTCTAACTGTCTGTGCTTTGATTCTTTCCTGGGATTCCAGTAATAGATTCCGATGGACATGGGAAGGTTTACTGTAACCTGTGGACCGTCAACTAGACGATGAAACAATAAATTGCGTCGGAATTGAATACAATAGGCACCATGCCGACTTCTGTCCGGGAGAGTAATGCTTCTAAATGCCTGTGCACTTATTCTTTCCTGGGAGTCCAGTATAGATTCCTGTGGACATGGGATGGATTACTGTAACCTGTGGACCTTCAACTTGCCGATGAAACACAGAAATTGCGTCGGAATTGCATACATCAGGCTCCATGCTGACTTCTGTCCGGGAGAATTATGCTTCAAACTGTCTGTGCTTTGATTCTTTCCTGGGAGTCCAGTAATAGATTCCTGTAAACATGCGATGGTTTACTGTAACCTGTGGACCTTCAACGTGACGATGAAACACAGAAATTGCGTCGGAATTGAATACAACAGGCACCATGCCGATTTCTCTCCGGGAGAGTAATGCTTCTAACTTTCTGTGCTTTGATTTCTTCCTGGGATTCCAGTAATAGATTGCGGTGGACATGGGATGGTTTACTGTAACCTGTGGACCTTCAACTTGACGATGAAACACAGAAATGTCGTCGGAATTGAATACAAGAGGCACCATGCAGACTTCTGTCCGGGAGAGTAATGCTTTTAACTGTCTGTGCTTTGATTCCTTCCTGGGATTCCAGTAACAGATTCCGGTGGACACGAGTTGGTTTAATGTAACCTGTGGACCTTCAACGTGACGATGAAACACAGAAATTGCGTCGGAATTGAATACAACAGGCACCATGCCGACTTCTCTCTGGGAGAGTAATGTTTCTAATAGTCTGTGATTTGATTCTTTCCTGGGATTCCAGTACTAGATTCAAACGGACATGGGAAGGTTTACTGTAACCTGTGGCCCTTAAACTTGACGGTGAAACACAGAAATTGCGTCGGAATTCAATACAACAGGCACCATGCCGACTTCTGTGCGGGAGAGTAATGCTTCTAACTGTCTGTGTTTGATTCTTTCCGGGGATTCCAGTAATAGTTTCTGATGGCCTTGGGAAGGATTTCGGTAACCTTTGGACCTTCCAGTTGACGATGAAACACAAAAATTGCGTCGGAATTGAATACTACAGGCACCATGCCGACTTCTCTCCAGAGAGTAATGCTTCTAACTGTCTGTGCTTTGATTCTTTCCTGGGATTCCAGTAATAGATTTCGATGGACATGGGAAAGTTTACTGTAACCTGTGGACCTTCAACTTGACGATGAAACACAGAAATTGCGTCGGAATTGAATACAACAGGCAGCATGGTGACTTCTGTCCGGGAGAGTAATGCTTCTAACAGTCCGTGTTTTGATTCTTTCGTGGGATTCCAGTACTAGATTCTAATAAACATGGTAAGGTTTACAGTAACCTGTGGACCTACAAATTGACGATTAAACACAGAAATTGCGTCGGAATTGAATACAACAGGCACCATGCCGACTTCTGTCCGGGAGAGTAATGTTTGTAACTGTCTGTGCTTTGATTCTTACCTGGGATTTCAGTAACAGAGTCTAATGGACATGGTAAGGTTTACTGTACTCTGTGGACCTTCAATTTAACGATGAAACACAGATATTGCGACGGAATTGGATACAACAGGCACCATGCCGATTTCTCTAAGGGAGAGTAATGCTTCTAACTGGCTGTGCTTTGATTCCTTCTTGGGATTCCAGCAATAGATTCCAATGGTCATGGGAAGGTTTACTGCAACGTGTAGACCTTCAACTTGACGATGAAACATAGAAATTGCGTTGGAATTGAATACAACAGGCACCATGCCGACTTCTGTCCGGGAGAGTAATGCTTCTAACTGTCTGAGCTTTGATTCATTCCTGGGATTCCAGTAATAGATTACGATGGTCTGGGAAGGTTTACTGTATCCTGTGGACCTTCAACTTGACGATGAAACACAGAAATTGCGTCGAAATTGAATACAACAGGCACCATGCCGACTTCTCTCCGGGAGAGTAATGCTTCCAACTGTCTGTGCTTTGATTCTTTCATGGGATTCCAGCAATAGATTCCGATGGCCTTGGGAATGATTTCTGCAACCTTTGGACCTTCAAACTTACGATGATACACAGAAATTGCGTCGGAATTGAATACAACAGGCTCATTGCCGACTTCTGTCCGGGAGAGTAATGCTTCTAACTGTCTGTGCTTTGAATCTTTCCTAGGATTCCAATAATAGATTCCGATGGAGATGGGATGGTTAACTGTAACCTGTGGAGCTTCAGCTTGACAATGAAACACTGAAATTGCGTCGCAATTGAATACAACAGGCAACATGCCGACTTCTCTCCGTGAGAGTAATGCTTCTAACTGCCTGTGCTTTGATCCTTCCTGGGATTCCAGTAATAGATTGCGATGGCCTTGTTAAGAATTTCTGTTACCTTTGGACCTACAACGTGACGATTAAACACAGAAATTGCGTCGGAATTGAATGCTACAGGCACCATGGTGACTTCTGTCCGGGAGAGTAATGCTTCTAACTGTCTGTGTTTTGATTCCTTCCTGGGATTCCAGTAATAGATTCCGATGGACATGGGAAGGTTTACTGTAACCTGTGGACCTTCAACTTGACGATGAAACACAGAAATTGCGTCGGACTGATTACAACAGGCACCATGGCGACTTCTCTCTGGGAGAGTAATGCTTCTAACTGTCTGTGCTTTGATTCTCTCCTGGGATTCCAGTAACTGATTGCGATGGACATGGGAAGGTTTAGTGTAACCTGTGGACCATCAACTTGACGATTAAACACAGAAATTGCGTCGGAATTGAAAACAACAGGCACCATGGTGACTTCTGTCCGGGAGAGTAATGCTTCTAACTGTCTGTGTTTTGATTCTTTCCTGGGATTCCAGTACTAGATTCCGATGGACATGGGAAGGTTTACTGTAACCTGTGGACCTTCAACTTGACGATGAAACAGAGAAATTGCGTCGGACTGATTACAACAGGAACCAAGCCGACTTCTCTACGGTAGAGTAATGCTTCTAACTGTCTGTGCTGTGATTCTTTCCTGGGATTCCAGTAATAGATTCCGATGGACATGGGAGGGTTTACTGTAACCTGTGGACCTTTAACTTGACGATGAAACACAGATATTGCGTCGGAATAGAATACAACAAGCACCATGCCGACTTCTGTCCGGTAGAGTAATGCCTCTAACTGTCTGTGCTTTGAGTCTTTCCTGGGATTCCAGTAATAGATTCCGATGGACATGGGAAGGTTTACTGTAACCTGTGGACCTTCAACTTGACGATGAAACACAGAAATTGCGTTGGAATTGAACACAACAGGCACCATGCCGACTTCTTTCTGGGAGAGTAATGCTTCTGACTGTCTGTGGTTTGATTCTTTCCTGGGATTCCAGTAATAGAAACGATGGACATGGGAATTTTTGCTGTAACCTGTGGACCTTCAACTTTACGATGAAACTTTGAAATTGGGTCAGAATTGAATACAACAGGCACCATGCCGACTTCTCTCCGGGAGAGTAATGCTTCTAACTGTCTGTGCTTGGATTCCTTCTTGGGATTCCAGCAATAGATTCCGATGGACATGGGAAGGTTTACTGTAACCTGTCGACCTTCAACGTGACGATGAAACACAGAAATTGCGTCGAAATTGAATACAACAGGCACCATGCCGACTTCTGTGTGGGAGAGTAATGCTTCTAACTTTCTGCGTTTGATTCATTCCTGGGATTCCAGTAATAGATTACGATGGACATGGCAAAGTTTACTGTATCCTGTGGACCTTCAACTTGACGATGAAACACAGAAATAGCGTCGAAATTGAATACAGCAGGCACCATGCCGACTTCTCTCCGGGAGAGTAGTGCTTCTAACCGTCTGTGCTTTGATTCTTTTCTGCGTTTCCAGTTATAGATTCCGATGGACATAGGAAGATTTACAGTAACCTGTGGACCTTCAACTTGACGATGAAACACTGAAATTGCGTCGGACTTGAATACAGCAGGCACCATGCCGACTTCTGTCCGGGAGAGTAACGCTTCTAACTGTCTGTGCCTTGATTCTTTCCTGGGATTCCAGTAATAGATTCCGAAGAACATGAGGAGGTTTACTGTAACCTGTGGACCTTCAACTTGACGATGAAACTCAGAAATTGCGTCGGAACCTAATACAACAGGCACCATGCCGACTTCTGTCCGGGAGTTTAATGCTTTTAAGTGTCTGTGACTTGACTGTTTCCTGGGATTCCAGTAGTAGATTACGATGGACATGGGTAGGTTTACTGTAACCTGTGGTCCATCAACCTAACGATGAAACACAGAAATTGCGTCGGACTGGTTACAACAGACACCAAGCTGACTTCTCTCCGGTAGAGTAATGCTTCTAACTATCTGTGCTTTGACTCTTTAATGGGATTCCAGTAATAGATTCCGATGGACATGGGATGGTTTACTGTAACCTGTGGACCTTCAGCTTGACGATGAAACAAAGATATTGCGTCGGAATAGAAAACAACAGGCACCATGCAGACTTCTGTCCGGGTGAGTAATGCTTCTAACTGTCTGTGCTTTGACTCTTTCCTGGGATTCCAGTAACAGATTCCGAAGAACTTGGGGAGGTTTACTGTAACCTGTGGACCTTCAACTTGACGATGAAACACAGAAATTGCGTCGGACAGGTTACAACAGACACCAAGCCGACTTCTCTCCGGTAGAGTAATGCTTCTAACTGTCTGTGCTTTGATTCTTTAATGGGATTCCAGTAATTGATTCCGATGGACATGGGATGGTTTACTGTAATATGTGGACCTTCAACATGACGATGAAACACAGATATTGTTCGGAATAGAATACAAAAAGCACCATGCCGACTTCTGTCCGGTAGAGTAATGCCTCTAACTGTCTGTGCTTTCATTCTTTCCTGGGATTCCAGTGATAGATTCCAATGGACATGGGAAGATTTACTGTAATCTGTGGACCTTCAACTTGACGATGAAACACAGAAATTGCGTTGGAATTGAATACAACAGGCACCATGCCGTCGTCTCTTCGGGAGAGTAATGCTTCTAACAGTCTGTGCTTTGATTGTTTCCTGGGATTCCAGTAATAGATTCAGATGGCCTTGGGAAGGTTTACTGTAACCTGTGGACCTTCAACGTGACGATGAAACACAGAAATTGCGTCGGAATTGAATACGACAGGCACCAAGCCGACTTCTGTCCGGGAGAGTAATGCTTCTAACTGTCTGTGCTCTGATCCTTTCCTGGGATTCCAGTAATAGATTCCCATGGACATGGGAAGGTTTACTGTAACCTGTGGCCCTTTAAGTTGACGATGAAACACCGATATTGCGTCGGAATTGAAATCAACAGGCAAAATGCCCACTTCTGTCCGGGAGAGTAATTTTTCTATCTGTCTGTGCTTTGATTGTTTACTGGGATTCCAGTAATAGATTCAGATGGCCTTGGGAAGGTTTACTGTTACCTGTGGACCTTCAACGTGACGATGAAACACAGAAATTGCGTAGGAATTGAATACGACAGGCACCAAGCCGACTTCTGTCCGGGAGAGTAATGCTTCTAACTGTCTGTGCTCTGATCCTTTCCTGGGATTCCAGTAATAGATTACGATGGACATGGGAAGGTTTACTGTAACCTGTGGACCTTCAACTTGACGACGAAACACAGAAATTGCGTCGGAATTGAATACAACAGGCACCATGGCGACTTCTCTCCGGGAGAGTAATGCTTCTAACTGTCTGTGCTTTGATTCTCTCCTGGGATTCCAGTAATAGATTCCGAAGAACATAGGGAGGTTTATTGTAACCTGTGGACCTTCAACTTGACGATGAAACACAGAAATTGCGTCGGACTAATTACAACAGGCAAAAGCCGACTTTTCTCCGGTAGAGTAATGCTTCTAACTGTCTGTGCTGTGATTCTTTCCTGGGTTTCCAGTAAGAGATTCCGATGGCCTTGGGAAGGTTTGCTGTATCCTGTGGACCTTCAACTTGACGATGAAACACAGAAATTGCGTCGGAATTGAATACAACAGGCACCATGCCGACTTCTGACCGTTAGAGTAATGCTTCTAACTGTCTGTGATTAGATTCTTTCCTGGCATTCCATAAATAGATTCCGATGGACATGGGAAGGTTTACTGTAACCTGTGGTCCTTCAACTTGACGATGTAACACAGAAATTGCGTCGGAATTGAATAAAAAAGGCACCATGCCGATTTCTCTCTCTTCTAACTGTCTGTGCTTTAATTCTCTCCTGGGATTCCGGTAATAGATTCCGATGGACATGGGAAGGTTTACTGTAACCTGTGGACCTTCAACTTGACGATGAAACACAGAAATTGCGTCGGATTTGAATACATCGGGCACCATGACGACTTCTCCCCGGGAGAGTAATGCTTCTAACTGTATGTGCTTTGTTTCTTTCTTAGGATTCCAGTAATACATTCCGATGAACATGGGAAGGTTTACTGTAACCTGTGGACTTTCCACTTGACGATGAAAGACAGAAATTGCGTCGGAACTGATTACAACAGGCACCATGTCGGTTTCTCTCCGGGAGAGTAATGCTTCTAACTGTCTGTGCTTTGATTGCTTCCTGGGATTCCAGTAGAAGATTCCGATGGACATGGGATGGTTTCCTGTAACCTCTGGACCTTCCACTTGACGATGAAACACAGAAATTGCGTCGGAATTGAATACAACAGGCACCATGCCGACTTCTGTCCGGGAGAGTAATGCTTCTAACTGTCTGTGCTTTTATTCTTTCTTGCGATTCCAGAAATAGATTCAGATAGACATGGGAAAGTTTACTGTAACCTGTGGACCTTCAACGTGACGATGAAACACAGAAATTGCGTCGGAACCTAATACAAAAGTCACAATGCGGACTTCTCTCCGGGCGAGAAATGCTTCTAAATGTCTGTGCTTTGATTCTTCCCTGGGAGACCAGTAACAGATTCCGATGGACATGGGAGGGTTTCCTGTAACCTGTGGACCTTTAACTTGACGATTAAACATAGAAATTGCGTCGGAATTGAATACAACAGGCACCATACCGACTTATATACGGGAAGGTAATGCTTCTAACTGTCTGTGCTTTTGTTCATTCCTGGGATTCCAGTATTACATTCCGATGGATATCAGAAGGTTTACTGTAACCTGCGGACCTTCAACTCGACGATGAAACAGAGAAATTGCGTCGGAATTGAATACAACAGGCACCATGCCGATTTCTTTTCGGGAGAGTAATGCCTCTAACTGTCTGTGCATTGATTCTTTCCTGGGATTCCAGTAATATATTCCGATGGACATGGAAAGGTTTACTGTCCCCTGTGGACCGTCAACTTGACGATAAAAAACAGAAATTGCGACGGAATGGATTACAACAGGCACCATGCCTCCTTCTGTTCTGGAGAGTAATGCTTCTAACTGCTTGTGGTTCGATTCTTTCCTGGAATTCCAGTAATAGATTCCCATGGACATGGTTTACTGTAACCTGTGGACCGTCAACTTGACAATGAAACAATAAATTGCGTCGGAATTGAATACAATAGGCACCATGCCGACTTCCGTCCGGGAGAGTAATGCTTCTAACTGTCTGTGCACTTATTCTTTCCTGGGAGTCCAGTAACTGATTCCTGTGGACATGGGATGGATTACTGTAACCTGTGGACCTTCAACTGGCCGAAGAAACACAGAAATTTCGTCGGAATTGCATACAACAGGCTCCATGCGGACTTCTGTCCGGGAGAATAATGCTTCAAACTGTCTGTGCTTTGATTCTTTCCTGGGAGTCCAGTAATAGATTCCTGTAAACATGCGATGGTTTACTTTAACTTGTGGACCTTCAACTTGACGATGAAACACAGAAATTGCGTCGGAATTGAATACAACAGGCACCAAGCCGACTTCTCTCCGGGAGAGTAATGCTTCTAACTTTCTGTGCTTTGATTCTTTCCTGAGATTTCAGTAATAGATTGCGGCGGACATGGGATGGTTTACTGTAACCTGTGGACCATCAACTTGACGATGAAACACAGAAATGGCGTCGGAATTGAATACAAGAGGCACCATGCAGACTTCTGTCCGGGAGAGTAATGCTTTTAACTGTCTGTGTTTTGATTCTTTCCTGGGATTCCAGTAATAGATTCCGATGGACATGGGAAGGTTTACTGTAACCTGTGGTCCTTCACGTTGACCATGAAACACAGAAATTGCGTCGGAATTCAATACGACAGGCACCATGCCGACTTCTATCCGGGAGAGTAATGCATCTAACTGTCTGTGTTTTGATTCTTTCATGGGATTCCAGTGATAGATTCCGATCGACATGGGAAGGTTTACTGTAACCTGTGGACCTTCAATTTCACGATGAAACACAGAAATTGCGTCGGAATTGAATACAACAGACACCATGCCGACTACTCTCCGGGAGAGAAATGCTTCTAACTGTCTGTGCTTTGATTCTTTCCTGGGATTCCAGTAATAGATTCCGATGGAGATGGGAAGGTTTACTGTAAACTGTGGACCTTCAACTTGACGATGAAACACAGAAATTGCGGCGGAATTGAATACAACGGGCAACATGGCGACATCTCTCAGTGAGAGTAATGCTTCTAACTGTTTGTGGTTCAATTCTTTCCTGGAATTCCAGTAACAGATTCCCATGGACATGGGAAGGTTTACTGTAACCTGTGGACCGTCAACTTGACGATGAAACAAAAAATTGCGTCGGAATTGAATACAACAGGCAACATGCCGACTTCTCTCCGGGAGAGTAATGTTTCTAACTCTCTGTGCTTTGATTTTTTCCTGGGATCCCAGTAATAGATTCCCATGGACATGGGAAGGTTTACTGTAACCTGTGGACCGTCAACTTGACGATGAAACAATAAATTGCGTCGGAATTGAATACAACAGGCACCATGCCGACTTCTCTCCGGGAGAGAATTGCTTCTAACTGTCTGTGCTTTGATTCTTTCCTGGGATTATAGTAATGGACTCCGATCGACATGGGAAGGTTTACTGTAACCTGTAGACCTTCAATTTGACGATGAAACACAGAAATTGCGTCTGAATGGAATACAACAGGCACCATGCCGACTTCTCTCCGGGAGAGTAATGCTTCTTACTTTCTGTGCTTTGATTCTTTCCTGGGATTCCAGTAATAGATTGCGGTGGACATGGGATGGTTTACTGTAACCGGTGGACCTTCAACTTGACGATGAAACACAGAATTTGCATCGGAATTGAATACAACAGGCACCCTGCTGACTTCTCTCCGGGAGAGTAATGCTTTTAACTGTCTGTGTTTTGATTCTTTCCTGGGATTTCAGTAATAGATTCCGATGGACATGGGAAGGTTTACTGTAACCTGTGGACCTTCAACTTGACGATGAATCGCAGAAATTGCGTCGGAATTGAACACAACAGGCACCATGCCGACTTCTCTCTAGGAGAGTAATGTTTCTAACTGTCTGTGCTTTGATTCTTTCCTGGGATTCGAGTAATAGATTCCAATGGACATGGGAAGGTTTACTGTAATGTGGACCTTCAACTTGACGATGAAACTCAGAAATTGCGTCGGAATTGAATACAACATGCTCCATGCCGACTTCTCTCCGGGAGAGTAGCGCTTCTAACTGTCTGTGCTTTGATTCTTTCCTGGGATTCCAGTAATAGATTCCGGTGGACACGAGATGATTTAATGTAACCTGTGGACCTTCAACGTGACGATGAAACACAGAAATTGCGTCGGAATTGAATACAACAGGCACCATGCCGACTTCTCTCCGGGAGAGTAATGTTTCTAACAGTCTGTGCTTTGATTCTTTCCTGGGATTCCAGTACTAGATTCAAACGGACATGGGAAGGTTTACTGTAACCTGTGACCCTTAAACGTGACGGTGAAACACAGAAATTGCGTCGGAATTCAATACAACAGGCACCATGCCGACTTCTGTGCGGGAGAGTAATGCTTCTAACTGTCTGTGTTTGATTCTTTCCGGGGATTCCAGTAATAGATTCTGATGGCCTTGGGAAGGATTTCGGTAACCTTTGGACCTTCCACTTGACGATGAAACACATAAATTGCGTCGGAATTGAATACGACAGGCACCATGCCTCCCTCTGTCCGGGAGAGTAATGCTTCTAACTGTCTGTGCTTTGACTCTTTCCTGGGATTCCAGTAATAGATTCCGAAGGCCTTGGGAGAATTTCTGTAACCTTCGGACCTACAATCTGACGATGAAACACCAAAATTGGGACGGAATTGAATACAACAGGCTCCATGCCGACCTCTGTCCGGGAGAGTAATGCTTCTAACTGTCTGTGCTCTGGTTCTTTCCTGGGATTCCAGTAATAGATTCCGCTGGAGATCTGAACGTTTACTGTAACCTGTGGACCTTCAACTTAACGATGAAGCACAGAAATTGCGTCGGAATTGAATACTACAGGCACCATGCCGACGTCTCTCCGGAGAGTAATGCTTCTAACTGTCTGTGCTTTGATTCTTTCCTGGGATTCCAGTAATAGATTTCGATGGATATGGGAAAGTTTACTGTAACCTGTGGACCTTCAACGTGACGATGAGACACAGAAATTGCGTCGGAATTGAATACAACAGGCACCATGGTGACTTCTGTCCGGGAGAGTAGTGCTTCTAACTGTCCGTGTTTTGATTCTTTCCTGGGATTCCAGTAATAGATTCTCATGGACATGGTAAGGTTTACTGTAACCTGTGGACCTTCAACTTGACGATGAAACACAGAAATTGCGTCGGAATTGAATACAACAGGAGCCATGCCGACTTCTGTCCGGGAGAGTAATGTTTGTAACTGTCTGTGCTTTGATTCTTACCTGGGATTTCAGTAACAGATTCCAATGGACATGGTAAGGTTTACTGTACTCTGTGGACCTTCAATTTAACGATGAAACACAGATATTGCGACGGAATTGAATACAACAGGCACCATGCCGAATTCTCTCCGGGAGAGTAATGCTTCTAACTGGCTGTGCTTTGTTTCCTTCTTGGGATTCCAGCAATAGATTCCGATGGTCATGGGAAGGTTTACTGCAACGTATAGACCTTCCACTTGACGATGAAACATAGAAATTGCGTCGGAATTGAATACAACAGGCACCATGCCGACTTCTGTCCGGGAGAGTAATGCTTCTAACAGTCTGCGCTTTGATTCATTCCTGGGATTCCAGTAATAGATTACGATTGACATGGGAAGGTTTACTGTCACCTGTGGACCTTCAACTTGACGATGAAACACAGAAATTGCGTCGAAATTGAATTCAACAGGCACCATGCCGACTTCTCTCCGGGAGAGTAATGCATCCAACTGTCTGTGCTTTGATTCTTTCCTGGGATTACAGTTATAGATTGCGATGGACATGGGAAGGTTTACTGTAACCTGTGGACCGTCAACATGACGATGAAACACTGAAATTGCGTCGGACTTGAATACAACAGGCACCATGCCGACTTCTGTCCGCGAGAGTGACGCTTCTAACTGTCTGTGAATTGATTCCTTCCTGGGATTCCGGTAATATATTCCGATAGCCATGGGTAGGTTTACTGTAAACTGTGGGCCTTCAACTTGACGATGAAACACAGAAATTGCGTCGAATTGAATATAACAGGCACCATGCCGACTTCTGTCCGGGAGAGTAATGCTTCTAACTGTCTGTGCTTTGATTCTATCCTGGGATTCCAGTAATAGATTCCGATGGCCTTGGGAATGATTTCTGCAACCTTTGGACCTTCAATCTTACGATGATACACAGAAATTGCGTCGGAATTGAATACAACAGGCTCCATGCCGACTTCTGTCTGGGAGAGTAAAGCTTCTGTCTGTGCTTTGATTCTTTCCTGGGATTCCAGTAATAGATTCCGATGGACATGGGAAGGTTTACTGTAACCTGTGGACCTTCAACTTGACGATGAAACACAGAAATTGCGTCGGACTGATTACAACAGGCACCATGGCGACATCTCTCTGTGAGAGTAATGCTTCTAACTGTCTGTGCTTTGATTCTCTTCTGGGATTCCAGTAATTGATTCCGATGGTAATGGGAGGGTTTACTGTAACAGGTGGACCTTCAACTTGACGATGAAACACAGAAATTGCGTCGGAATTGAATACAACAGGCACCCTGCTGACTTCTCTCCGGGAGAGTAATGCTTCTAACTGTTTGTGCTTTGATTCCTTCCTGGGAATCCAGTAATAGATTCCGATGGCCATGGGAAGGATTTCTGTAACCTTGGAACCTTCAATCTGCCGATGAAACACAGAAATCGCATCGGATTTGAATACAACAGGCACCATGCCGACATCTGTCCGGGAGAGTAATGCTTCTAACTGTCTGTGCTTAGATTCTTTCGTGGGATACCAGTAATAGATTCCGATCGACATGGGAAGGTTTATTTTTACCGGTGGACCTTCAACTTGACGATGAAACAGAGAAATGGCGTCGGACTGATTACAAAAGGAACCAAGCCGACTTGTCTACGGTAGAGTAATGCTTCTAACTGTCTGTGCTGTGATTCTTTCCTGGGATTCCAGTAATAGATTCCGATGGACATGGGAGGGTTTACTGTAACCTGTGGACCTTTAACTTGACGATGAAACACAGAAATTGCGTCGGACTGATTACAACAGGCACCATGGCGACATCACTCTGTGAGAGTAATGCTTCTAACTGTCTGTGCTTCGATTCTCTTCTGGGATTCCAGTAATTGATTCCGATGGTAATGGGAGGGTTTACTGTAACCGGTGGACCTTCAACTTGACGATGAAACACAGAAATTGCGTCGGAATTGAAAACAACAGGCACCATGCCGACTTCTGTCCGGGAGAGTAATGCTTGTAACTGTCTGTGCTTTGATTCTTTCCTGGGATTCCAGTAACAGATTCCGAAGAACTTGGGGAGGTTTACTGTAACCTGTGGACCTTCAACTTCACGATGAAACACAGAAATTGCGTCGGACTGGTTACAACAGACACCAAGCCGACTTCTCTCCGGTAGAGTAATGCTTCTAACTGTCTGTGCTTTGATTCTTTAATGGAAATACAGTAATTGATTCCGATGGACATGGGAAGATTTACTGTAAGCTGTGGACCTTCAACTTGACGATGAAACACAGAAATTGCGTTGGAATTGAACACAACAGGCACCATGACGACTTCATTCTGGGAGAGTAATGCTTCTGACTGTCTGTGGTTTGATTCTTTCCTGGGATTCCAGTAATAGAAACGATGGACATGGGAATTTTTGCTGTAACCTGTGGATCTTTGACTTTACGATGAAACTTTGAAATTGGGTCACAATTGAATACAACAGGCACCATGCCGACTTCTCTCCGGGAGAGTAATGCTTCTAACTGTGTGTGCTTTGATTCCTTCTTGGGATTCCAGCAATAGATTCCGATGGACATAGGAAGGTTTACTGTAACCTGTCGACCTTCAACGTGACGATGAAACACAGAAATTGCGTCGAAATTGAATACAACAGGCACCATGCCGACTTCTGTCCGGGAGAGTAATGCTTCTAAGTTTCTGCGTTTGATTCATTCCTGGGATTCCAGTAATAGATTACGATGGACATGGGAAAGTTTACTGTATCCTGTGGACCTTCAACTTGACGATGAGACACAGAAATTGCGTCGAAATTGAATACAACAGACACCATGCCGACTTCTCTCCGGGAGAGTAGTGCTTCTAACTGTCTGTGCTTTGATTCTTTCCTGCGATTTCAGTTATAGATTCCGATGGACATGGGAAGGTTTACAGTATCCTGTGGACCTTCAACTTGACGATGAAACACAGATATTGCGTCGGACTGATTACAACAGGCACCATGGCGACTTCTCTCTGGGAGAGTAATGCTTCTAACTGTCTGTGCTTTGATTCTCTCCTGGGATTCCAGTAATTGATTCCGATGGACATGGGAAGGTTTACTGTAACCTGTGGACCTTCAACTAGACGATTAAACACAGAAATTGCGTCGGAATTGAATACAACAGGCACCATGCCGACTTCTCTCCGGGAGAGTAATGCTTCTAACTGTCTGTGCTTTGACTCTTTCCTGGGATTCCAGTAATAGATTCCGAAGGCCTTGGGAGGATTGCTGTAACCCTTGGACCTACAATCGGACGATGAAACACAAAAATAGCGACGGAATTGAATACAACAGGCTCCATGCCGACCTCTGTCCGGGAGAGTAACGCTTCTAACTGTCTGTGATTTGATTCTTTCGTGGGATTCCAGTAATAGATTCCAATGGACATGGGAAGGTTTACTGTAACCTGTGGACCTTCAACTTGACGATGAAACACAGAAATTGCGGCGGAATTGAATACAACTGGCATCATGACGACTTCTCTCTGGGAGAGTTATGCTTCTAACTGTCTGTGCTTATATTCTCTCCTGGGATTCCAGTAATGGATAACGAGGGACATGGGAATGTTTACTGTAACCTGTGGACCTTCAACTTTACGATGAAACTTTGAAAATGGGTCGGAATTGAATACAACAGGCACCATGCCGACTTCTCTCCGGGAGAGTAATGCTTCTAACTGTCTGTGCTTTGATTCCTTCTTGGGATTCCAGTAATAGATTCCGATGGACATGGGGAGGTTTACTGTAACCTGTTTACCTTCAACTTGACGATGAAACCCTGAAATTGCGTCGGAATTGAATACAACAGGCACCATGACGACTTCTCTCCGGGAGAGTAATGCTTCTAATTGTCTGTGCTTTGATTCTTTCCGGGGATTCCAGTTATACACTCCTGGAAATGGAAAAAAGAACACATTGACACCGGTGTGTCAGACCCACCATACTTGCTCCGGACACTGCGAGAGGGCTGTACAAGCAATGATCACACGCACGGCACAGCGGACACACCAGGAACCGCGGTGTTGGCCGTCGAATGGCGCTAGCTGCGCAGCATTTGTGCACCGCCGCCGTCAGTGTCAGACAGTTTGCCGTGGCATACGGAGCTCCATCGCAGTCTTTAACACTGGTAGCATGCCGCGACAGCGTGGACGTGAACCGTATGTGCAGTTGACGGACTTTGAGCGAGGGCGTATAATGGGCATGCGGGAGGCTGGGAGGACGTACCGCCGAATTGCTCAACACGTGAGGCGTGAGGTCTCCACAGTACATCGATGTTGTCGCCAGTGGTCGGCGGAAGGTGCACGTGCCCGTCGACCTGGGACCGGACCGCAGCGACGCACGGATGCACGCCATGACCGTAGGATCCTACGCAGTGCCGTAGGGGACCGCACCGCCACTTCCCAGCAAATTAGGGACACTGTTGCTCCTGGGGTATCGGCGAGGACCATTCGCAACCGTCTCCATGAAGCTGGGCTACGGTCCCGCACACCGTTAGGCCGTCTTCCGCTCACGCCCCAACATCGTGCAGCCCGCCTCCAGTGGTGTCGCGACAGGCGTGAATGGAGGGACGAATGGAGACGTGTCGTCTTCAGCGATGAGAGTCGCTTCTGCCTTGGTGCCATTGATGGTCGTATGCGTGTTTGGCGTCGTGCAGGTGAGCGCCACAATCAGGACTGCATACGACCGAGGCACACAGGGCCAACACCCGGCATCATGGTGTGGGGAGCGATCCCCTACACAGGCCGTACACCACTGGTGATCATCGAGGGGACACTGAATAGTGCACGGTACATCCAAACCGTCATCGAACCCATAGTTCTACCATTCTTAGACCGGCAACGGAACTTGCTGTTCCAACAGGAGAATGCACGTCCGCATGTATCCCGTGCCACCCAACGTGCTCTAGAAGGTGTAAGTCAACTACCCTGGCCAGCAAGATCTCCGGATCTGTCCCCCATTGAGCATGTTTGGGACTGGATGAAGCGTCATCTCACGCCGTCTGCACGTCCAGCACGAACGCTGGTCCAACTGAGGCGCCAGGTGGAAATGGCATGGCAAGCCGTTCCACAGGACTACATCCAGCATCTCTACGATCGTCTCCATGCGAGAATAGCAGCCTGCATTGCTGCGAAAGGTGGATTTACACTGTACTAGTGCCGACATTGTGCATGCTCTGTTGCCTGTGTCTATGTGCCTGTGGTACTGTCAGTGTGATCATGTGATGTATCTGACCCCAGGAATGTGTCAATAAAGTTTCCCCTTCCTGGGACAATGAATTCCCGGTGTTCTTATTTCAATTTCCAGGAGTGTAGATTCCAATGGCCATGGGAAGGTTTACTCTAACCTGTGGACCTTCAACTTGACGATGAAACACAGGAATTGCGTCGGAATTGAATACAACAGGCACCATGCCGACTTCTGTCCGGGAGAGTAACGCTTCTAACTGTCTGTGCCTTGATTCTTTCCTGGGATTCCAGTAATAGATTCCGAACAACATGAGGAGGTTTACTGTAACCTGTGGACCTTCAACTTGACGATGAAACACAGAAATTGCGTCGAAATTGAATACGACCGGCACCATGCCGACTTCTCTCTGGGAGAGTAATGCTTCCAACTGTCTGTGCTTTGATTCTTTCCTGGGATTACAGTTATAGATTGCGATGGACATGGGAAGATTTACTGTAAGCTGTGGACCTTCAACTTGACGATGAAACACAGAAATTGCGTTGGAATTGAACACAACAGGCACCATGACGACTTCATTCTGGGAGAGTAATGCTTCTGACTGTCTGTGGTTTGATTCTTTCCTGGGATTCCAGTAATAGAAACGATGGACATGGGAATTTTTGCTGTAACCTGTGGATCTTTGACTTTACGATGAAACTTTGAAATTGGGTCACAATTGAATACAACAGGCACCATGCCGACTTCTCTCCGGGAGAGTAATGCTTCTAACTGTCTGTGCTTTGATTCCTTCTTGGGATTCCAGCAATAGATTCCGATGGACATAGGAAGGTTTACTGTAACCTGTCGACCTTCAACGTGACGATGAAACACAGAAATTGCGTCGAAATTGAATACAACAGGCACCATGCCGACTTCTGTCCGGGAGAGTAATGCTTCTAAGTTTCTGCGTTTGATTCATTCCTGGGATTCCAGTAATAGATTACGATGGACATGGGAAAGTTTACTGTATCCTGTGGACCTTCAACTTGACGATGAGACACAGAAATTGCGTCGAAATTGAATACAACAGACGCCATGCCGACTTCTCTCCGGGAGAGTAGTGCTTCTAACTGTCTGTGCTTTGATTCTTTCCTGCGATTCCAGTTATAGATTCCGATGGACATGGGAAGGTTTACAGTATCCTGTGGACCTTCAACTTGACGATGAAACACAGATATTGCGTCGGACTGATTACAACAGGCACCATGGCGACTTCTCTCTGGGAGAGTAATGCTTCTAACTGTCTGTGCTTTGATTCTCTCCTGGGATTCCAGTAATTGATTCCGATGGACATGGGAAGGTTTACTGTAACCTGTCTACCTTCAACTAGACGATTAAACACAGAAATTGCGTCGGAATTGAATACAACAGGCACCATGCCGACTTCTCTCCGGGAGAGTAATGCTTCTAACTGTCTGTGCTTTGACTCTTTCCTGGGATTCCAGTAATAGATTCCGAAGGCCTTGGGAGGATTGCTGTAACCCTTGGACCTACAATCGGACGATGAAACACAAAAATAGCGACGGAATTGAATACAACAGGCTCCATGCCGACCTCTGTCCGGGAGAGTAACGCTTCTAACTGTCTGTGATTTGATTCTTTCGTGGGATTCCAGTAATAGATTCCGATCGACATGGGAAGGTTTATTTTTACCGGTGGACCTTCAACTTGACGATGAAACACAGACATTGCGTCGGAATTGAATACAACTTGCACCATGCCGACTTCTGTCCGGGAGAGTAATGCTTCTAACTCTCTGTGCTTTGTTTCTTTTCTGGGATTCCAGTAATAGATTCCAATGGACATGGGAAGGTTTACTGTAACCTGTGGACCTTCAACTTGACGATGAAACACAGAAATTGCGGCGGAATTGAATACAACTGGCATCATGACGACCTCTCTCTGGGAGAGTAATGCTTCTAACTGTCTGTGCTTATATTCTCTCCTGGGATTCCAGTAATGGATAACGAGGGACATGGGAATGTTTACTGTAACCTGTGGACCTTCAACTTTACGATGAAACTTTGAAAATGGGTCGGAATTGAATACAACAGGCACCATGCCGACTTCGCTCCGGGAGAGTAATGCTTCTAACTGTCTGTGATTTGATTCTTTCGTGGGATTCCAGTAATAGATTCCGATCGACATGGGAAGGTTTATTTTTACCGGTGGACCTTCAACATGACGATGAAACACTGAAAATGCGCCGGACTTGAATACAACAGGCACCATGCCGACTTCTGTCCGCGAGAGTGACGCTTCTAACTGTCTGTGCATTGATTCCTTCCTGGGATTCCGGTAATATATTCCGATAGACATGGGTAGGTTTACTGTAACCTGTGGGCCTTCAACTTGACGATGAAACACAGAAATTGCGTCGAATTGAATATAACAGGCACCATGCCGACTTCTGTCAGGGAGAGTACTGCTTCTAACTGTCTGTGCTTTGATTCTTTCCTGGGATTCCAGTAATAGATTCCGATGGCCTTGGGAACGATTTCTGCAACCTTTGGACCTTCAATCTTACGATGATACACAGAAATTGCGTCGGAATTGAATACAACAGGCTCCATGCCGACTTCTGGCCGGGAGAGTAAAGCTTCTGTCTGTGCTTTGAATCTTTCCTGGGATTCCAGTAATAGATTCCGATGGAGATGGGAAGGTTAACTGTAACCTGTGGAGCTTCAGCTTGACAATGAAACACTGAAATTGCGTCGGAATTGAATACAACAGGCAACATGCCGACTTCTCTCCGGGAGAGTAATGCTTCTAACTGCCTGTGCTTTGATCCTTCCTGAGATTCCAGTAATAGATTGCGATGGCCTTGGGAAGGATTTCTGTAACCTTTGGACCTACAACTTGACGATTAAACACAGAAATTGCGTCGGAATTGAATACAACAGGCACCATGGTGACTTATGTCCGGGAGAGTAATGCTTCTAACTGTCTGTGCTTTGATTCCTTCCTGGGAATCCAGTAATAGATTCCGATGGACATGGGAAGGTTTACTGTAACCTGTGGACCTTCAACTTGACGATGAAACACAGAAATTGCGTCGGACTGATTACAACAGGCACCATGGCGACTTCTCTCTGTGAGAGTAATGCTTCTAACTGTCTGTGCTTTGATTCTCTCCTGGGATTCCAGTAATTGATACCGATGGTAATGGGAGGGTTTACTGTAACCGGTGGACCTTCAACTTGACGATGAAACACAGAAATTGCGACGGAATTGAATACAACAGGCACCATGCCGACTTCTCTCCGGGAGAGTAATGCTTCTAACTGTGTGTGCTTTGATTCCTTCCTGGGAATCCAGTAATAGATTCCAATGGCCTTGGGAAGGATTTCTGTAACCTTGGGACCTTCAATCTGCTGATGAAACACAGAAATCGCATCGGATTTGAATACAACAGGCACCATGCCGACATCTGTCCGGGAGAGTAATGCTTCTAACTGTCTGTGCTTTGATTCTTTCGTTCGACTCCAGTAATAGATTCCGATCGACATGGGAAGGTTTATTTTTACCGGTGGACCTTCAACTTGACGATGAAATAGAGAAATGGCGTCGGACTGATTACAACAGGAACCAAGCCGACTTCTCTACGGTAGAGTAATGCTTCTAACTGTCTGTGCTGTGATTCTTTCCTGGGATTCCAGTAATAGATTCCGATGGACATGGGAGGGTTTACTGTAACCTGTGGACCTTTAACTTGACGATGAAACACAGATATTGCGTCGGAATTGAAAACAACAAGCACCATGCCGACTTCTGTCCGGGAGAGTAATGCTTCTAACTGTCTGTGCTTTGATTCTTTCCTGGGATTGCAGTAATAGATTCCGATGGACATGGGAAGGTTTACTGTAACCTGTGGACATTCAACTTGACGATGAAACACAGAAATTGCGTTGGAATTGAACACAACAGGCACCATGACGACTTCTTTCTGGGAGAGTAATGCTTCTGACTGTCTGTGGTTTGATTCCTTCCTGGGATTCCAGTAATAGAAACGATGGACATGGGAATTTTTGCTGTAACCTGTGGACCTTTGACTTTACGATGAAACTTTGAAATTGGGTCAGAATTGAATACAACAGGCACCATGCCGACTTCTCTCCGGGAGAGTAATGCTTCTAACTGTCTGTGCTTTGATTCCTTCGTGGGATTCCAGCAATAGATTCCGATGCACATAGGAAGGTTTACTGTAACCTGTCGACCTTCAACGTGACGATGAAACACAGAAATTGCGTCGAAATTGAATACAACAGGCACCATGCCGACTTCTGTCCGGGAGAGTAATGCTTCTAACTTTCTGCGTTTGATTCATTCCTGGGATTCCAGTAATAGATTACGATGGACATGGGAAAGTTTACTGTATCCTGTGGACCTTCAACTTGACGATGAAACACAGAAATTGCGTCGAAATTGAATACAACAGGCACCATGCCGACTTCTCTCCGGGAGAGTAGTGCTTCTAACTGTCTGTGCTTTGATTCCTTCCTGGGAATCCAGTAATAGATTCCAATGGCCTTGGGAAGGATTTCTGTAACCTTGGGACCTTCAATCTGCCGATGAAACACACAAATCGCATCGGATTTGAATACAACAGGCACCATGCCGACATCTGTCCGGGAGAGTAATGCTTCTAACTGTCTGTGTTTTGATTCTTTCGTTGGATTCCAGTAATAGATTCCGATCGACATGGGAAGGTTTATTTTTACCGGTGGACCTTCAACATGACGATGAAACAGAGAAATGGCGTCGGACTGATTACAACAGGAACCAAGCCGACTTCTCTACGGTAGAGTAATGCTTCTAACTGTCTGTGCTGTGATTCTTTCCTGGGATTCCAGTAATTGATTCCGATGGACATGGGAAGGTTTACTGTAACCTGTGGACCTTCAACTTGACGATTAAACACAGAAATTGCGTCGGAATTGAATACAACAGGCACCATGCCGACTTCTCTCCGGGAGAGTAATGCTTCTAACTGTCTGTGCTTTGACTCTTTCCTGGGATTCCAGTAATAGATTCCGAAGGCCTTGGGAGGATTTCTGTAACCTTTGGACCTACAATCGGACGATGAAACACAAAAATAGCGACGTAATTGAATACAACAGGCTCCATGCCGACCTCTGTCCGGGAGAGTAATGCTTCTAACTGCCTGTGCTTTGATTCTTTCGTGGGATTCCAGTAATAGATTCCGATCGACATGGGAAGGTTTATTTTTACCGGTGGACCTTCAACTTGACGATGAAACACAGAAATTGCGTCGGAATTGAATACAACTTGCACCATGCCGACTTCTGTCCGGGAGAGTAATGCTTCTAACTCTCTGTGCTTTGTTTCTTTCCTGGGATTCCAGTAATAGATTCCAATGGACATGGGAAGGTTTACTGTAACCTGTGGACCTTCAACTTGACGATGAAACACAGAAATTGCGGCGGAATTGAATACAACTGGCATCATGACGACTTCTCTCTGCGAGAGTAATGCTTCTAACTGTCTGTGCTTATATTCTCTCCTGGGATTCCAGTAATGGATAACGAGGGACATGGGAATGTTTACTGTAACCTGTGGACCTTCAACTTTACGATGAAACTTTGAAAATGGGTCGGAATTGAATACAACAGGCACCATGCCGACTTCTCTCCGGGAGAGTAATGCCTCTAACTGTCTGTGCTTTGATTCCTTCTTGGGATTCCAGTAATAGATTCCGATGGACATGAGGAGGTTTACTGTAACCTGTGGACCTTCAACTTGACGATGAAACCCTGAAATTGCGTCGGAATTGAATACAACAGGCACCATGACGACTTCTCTCCGGGAGAGTAATGCTTCTAATTGTCTGTGCTTTGATTCTTTCCGGGGATTCCAGTTATACACTCCTGGAAATGGAAAAAAGAACACATTGACACCGGTGTGTCAGACCCACCATACTTGCTCCGGACACTGCGAGAGGGCTGTACAAGCAATGATCACACGCACGGCACAGCAGACACACCAGGAACCGCGGTGTTGGCCGTCGAATGGCGCTAGCTGCGCAGCATTTGTGCACCGCCGCCGTCAGTGTCACACAGTTTGCCGTGGCATACGGAGCTCCATCGCAGTCTTTAACACTGGTAGAATGCAGCGACAGCGTGGACGTGAACCGTATGTGCAGTTGACGGACTTTGAGCGAGGGCGTATAGTGGGCATGCGGGAGGCTGGGTGGACGTACCGCCGAATTGCTCAACACGTGGGGCGTGAGGTCTCCACAGTACATCGATGTTGTCGCCAGTGGTCGGCGGAAGGTGCACGTGCCCGTCGACCTGGGACCGGACCGCAGCGACGCACGGTTGCACGCCATGACCGTAGGATCCTACGCAGTGCCGTAGGGGACCGCACCGCCACTTCCCAGCAAATTAGGGACACTGTTGCTCCTGGGGTATCGGCGAGGACCATTCGCAACCGTCTCCATGAAGCTGGGCTACGGTCCCGCACACCGTTAGGCCGTCTTCCGCTCACGCCCCAACATCGTGCAGCCCGCCTCCAGTGGTGTCGCGACAGGCGTGAATGGAGGGACGAATGGAGACGTGTCGTCTTCAGAGATGAGAGTCGCTTCTGCCTTGGTGCCAATGATGGTCGTATGCGTGTTTGGCGCCGTGCAGGTGAGCGCCACAATCAAGACTGCATACGACCGAGGCACACAGGGCCAACACCCGGCATCATGGCGTGGGGAGCGATCTCCTACACTGGCCGTACACCACTGGTGATCGTCGAGGGGACACTGAATAGTGCACGGTACATCCAAACCGTCATCGAAACCATCGTTCTACCATTCCTAGACCGGCAAGGGAACTTGCTGTTCCAACAGGAGAATAGCGTCCGCATGTATCCCGTGCCACCCAACGTGCTCTAGAAGGTGTAAGTCAACTACCCTGGCCAGCAAGATCTCCGGATCTGTCCCCCATTGAGCATGTTTGGGAGTGGATGAAGCGTCATCTCACGCGGTCTGCACGTCCAGCACGAACGCTGGTCCAACTGAGGCGCCAGGTGGAAATGGCATGGCAAGCCGTTCCACAGGACTACATCCAGCATCTCTACGATCGTCTCCATGGGAGAATAGCAGCCTGCATTGCTGCGAAAGGTGGATATACACTGTACTAGTGCCGACATTGTGCATGCTCTGTTCCCTGTGTCTATGTGCCTGTGGTTCTGTCAGTGTGATCATGTGATGTATCTGACCCCAGGAATGTGTCAATAAAGTTCCCCTTCCTGGGACAATGAATTCACGGTGTTCTTATTTCAATTTCCAGGAGTGTAGATTCCAACGGACATGGGAAGGTTTACTGTAACCTGTGGACCTTCAACTTGACGATGAAACACAGGTATTGCGTCGGAATTGAAAACAACAGGCACCATGCCGAATTCTGTCCAGGAGAGTAACGCTTCTAACTGTCTGTGCCCTGATTCTTTAATGGGATTCCAGTAATAGATTCCGAACAACATGAGGAGGTTTACTGTAACCTGTGGACCTTCAACTTGACAATGAAACACAGAAATGCGTGAGACTGATTACAACAGGCACCAAGCCGACTTCTCTACGGTAGAGTAATGCTTCTAACTGTCTGTGCTGTGATTCTTTCCTGGGATTCCAGTAATAGATTCCGATGGACATGGGAGGGTTTACTGTAACCTGTGGACCTTTAACTTGACGATGAAACACAGATATTGCGTCGGAATTGAAAACAACAAGCACCATGCCGACTTCTGTCCGGGAGAGTAATGCTTCTAACTGTCTGTGCTTTGATTCTTTCCTGGGATTGCAGTAATAGATTCCGATGGACATGGGAAGGTTTACTGTAACCTGTGGACATTCAACTTGACGATGAAACACAGAAATTGCGTTGGAATTGAACACAACAGGCACCATGACGACTTCTTTCTGGGAGAGTAATGCTTCTGACTGTCTGTGGTTTGATTCCTTCCTGGGATTCCAGTAATAGAAACGATGGACATGGGAATTTTTGCTGTAACCTGTGGACCTTTGACTTTACGATGAAACTTTGAAATTGGGTCAGAATTGAATACAACAGGCACCATGCCGACTTCTCTCCGGGAGAGTAATGCTTCTAACTGTCTGTGCTTTGATTCCTTCGTGGGATTCCAGCAATAGATTCCGATGCACATAGGAAGGTTTACTGTAACCTGTCGACCTTCAACGTGACGATGAAACACAGAAATTGCGTCGAAATTGAATACAACAGGCACCATGCCGACTTCTGTCCGGGAGAGTAATGCTTCTAACTTTCTGCGTTTGATTCATTCCTGGGATTCCAGTAATAGATTACGATGGACATGGGAAAGTTTACTGTATCCTGTGGACCTTCAACTTGACGATGAAACACAGAAATTGCGTCGAAATTGAATACAACAGGCACCATGCCGACTTCTCTCCGGGAGAGTAGTGCTTCTAACTGTCTGTGCTTTGATTCCTTCCTGGGAATCCAGTAATAGATTCCAATGGCCTTGGGAAGGATTTCTGTAACCTTGGGACCTTCAATCTGCCGATGAAACACACAAATCGCATCGGATTTGAATACAACAGGCACCATGCCGACATCTGTCCGGGAGAGTAATGCTTCTAACTGTCTGTGTTTTGATTCTTTCGTTGGATTCCAGTAATAGATTCCGATCGACATGGGAAGGTTTATTTTTACCGGTGGACCTTCAACATGACGATGAAACAGAGAAATGGCGTCGGACTGATTACAACAGGAACCAAGCCGACTTCTCTACGGTAGAGTAATGCTTCTAACTGTCTGTGCTGTGATTCTTTCCTGGGATTCCAGTAATTGATTCCGATGGACATGGGAAGGTTTACTGTAACCTGTGGACCTTCAACTTGACGATTAAACACAGAAATTGCGTCGGAATTGAATACAACAGGCACCATGCCGACTTCTCTCCGGGAGAGTAATGCTTCTAACTGTCTGTGCTTTGACTCTTTCCTGGGATTCCAGTAATAGATTCCGAAGGCCTTGGGAGGATTTCTGTAACCTTTGGACCTACAATCGGACGATGAAACACAAAAATAGCGACGTAATTGAATACAACAGGCTCCATGCCGACCTCTGTCCGGGAGAGTAATGCTTCTAACTGCCTGTGCTTTGATTCTTTCGTGGGATTCCAGTAATAGATTCCGATCGACATGGGAAGGTTTATTTTTACCGGTGGACCTTCAACTTGACGATGAAACACAGAAATTGCGTCGGAATTGAATACAACTTGCACCATGCCGACTTCTGTCCGGGAGAGTAATGCTTCTAACTCTCTGTGCTTTGTTTCTTTCCTGGGATTCCAGTAATAGATTCCAATGGACATGGGAAGGTTTACTGTAACCTGTGGACCTTCAACTTGACGATGAAACACAGAAATTGCGGCGGAATTGAATACAACTGGCATCATGACGACTTCTCTCTGCGAGAGTAATGCTTCTAACTGTCTGTGCTTATATTCTCTCCTGGGATTCCAGTAATGGATAACGAGGGACATGGGAATGTTTACTGTAACCTGTGGACCTTCAACTTTACGATGAAACTTTGAAAATGGGTCGGAATTGAATACAACAGGCACCATGCCGACTTCTCTCCGGGAGAGTAATGCCTCTAACTGTCTGTGCTTTGATTCCTTCTTGGGATTCCAGTAATTGATTCCGATGGACATGAGGAGGTTTACTGTAACCTGTGGACCTTCAACTTGACGATGAAACCCTGAAATTGCGTCGGAATTGAATACAACAGGCACCATGACGACTTCTCTCCGGGAGAGTAATGCTTCTAATTGTCTGTGCTTTGATTCTTTCCGGGGATTCCAGTTATACACTCCTGGAAATGGAAAAAAGAACACATTGACACCGGTGTGTCAGACCCACCATACTTGCTCCGGACACTGCGAGAGGGCTGTACAAGCAATGATCACACGCACGGCACAGCAGACACACCAGGAACCGCGGTGTTGGCCGTCGAATGGCGCTAGCTGCGCAGCATTTGTGCACCGCCGCCGTCAGTGTCACACAGTTTGCCGTGGCATACGGAGCTCCATCGCAGTCTTTAACACTGGTAGAATGCAGCGACAGCGTGGACGTGAACCGTATGTGCAGTTGACGGACTTTGAGCGAGGGCGTATAGTGGGCATGCGGGAGGCTGGGTGGACGTACCGCCGAATTGCTCAACACGTGGGGCGTGAGGTCTCCACAGTACATCGATGTTGTCGCCAGTGGTCGGCGGAAGGTGCACGTGCCCGTCGACCTGGGACCGGACCGCAGCGACGCACGGTTGCACGCCATGACCGTAGGATCCTACGCAGTGCCGTAGGGGACCGCACCGCCACTTCCCAGCAAATTAGGGACACTGTTGCTCCTGGGGTATCGGCGAGGACCATTCGCAACCGTCTCCATGAAGCTGGGCTACGGTCCCGCACACCGTTAGGCCGTCTTCCGCTCACGCCCCAACATCGTGCAGCCCGCCTCCAGTGGTGTCGCGACAGGCGTGAATGGAGGGACGAATGGAGACGTGTCGTCTTCAGAGATGAGAGTCGCTTCTGCCTTGGTGCCAATGATGGTCGTATGCGTGTTTGGCGCCGTGCAGGTGAGCGCCACAATCAAGACTGCATACGACCGAGGCACACAGGGCCAACACCCGGCATCATGGCGTGGGGAGCGATCTCCTACACTGGCCGTACACCACTGGTGATCGTCGAGGGGACACTGAATAGTGCACGGTACATCCAAACCGTCATCGAAACCATCGTTCTACCATTCCTAGACCGGCAAGGGAACTTGCTGTTCCAACAGGAGAATAGCGTCCGCATGTATCCCGTGCCACCCAACGTGCTCTAGAAGGTGTAAGTCAACTACCCTGGCCAGCAAGATCTCCGGATCTGTCCCCCATTGAGCATGTTTGGGAGTGGATGAAGCGTCATCTCACGCGGTCTGCACGTCCAGCACGAACGCTGGTCCAACTGAGGCGCCAGGTGGAAATGGCATGGCAAGCCGTTCCACAGGACTACATCCAGCATCTCTACGATCGTCTCCATGGGAGAATAGCAGCCTGCATTGCTGCGAAAGGTGGATATACACTGTACTAGTGCCGACATTGTGCATGCTCTGTTCCCTGTGTCTATGTGCCTGTGGTTCTGTCAGTGTGATCATGTGATGTATCTGACCCCAGGAATGTGTCAATAAAGTTCCCCTTCCTGGGACAATGAATTCACGGTGTTCTTATTTCAATTTCCAGGAGTGTAGATTCCAACGGACATGGGAAGGTTTACTGTAACCTGTGGACCTTCAACTTGACGATGAAACACAGGTATTGCGTCGGAATTGAAAACAACAGGCACCATGCCGAATTCTGTCCAGGAGAGTAACGCTTCTAACTGTCTGTGCCCTGATTCTTTAATGGGATTCCAGTAATAGATTCCGAACAACATGAGGAGGTTTACTGTAACCTGTGGACCTTCAACTTGACAATGAAACACAGAAATGCGTGAGACTGATTACAACAGGCACCAAGCCGACTTCTCTCCGGGAGAGTAATGCCTCTAACTGTCTGTGCTTTCATTCTTTCCTGGGATTCCAGTAATAGATTCCAATGGACATGGGAAGATTTACTGTAACCTGTGGACCTCCAACTTGACGATGAAACACAGAAATTGCGTTGGAATTGAATACAACAGGCACCATGCCGACGTCTCTCCGGGAGAGTAATGCTTCTAACAGTCTGTGCTTTGATTGTTTCCTGGGATTCCAGTAATAGATTCAGATGGCCTTAGGAAGGTTTACTGTAACCTGTGGACCATCAACGTGACGATGAAACACAGAAATTGCGTCGGAATTGAATACAACAGGCGCCAAGCCTACATCTGTCCGGGAGAGTAATGCTTCCAACTGCTTGTGCTTTGATTCTCTCCTGGGATTCCAGTAATGGATTACGATGGACATGGGAAGCTTTACTGTAACCTGTGGACCTTCAACTTGACGACGAGACACAGAAATTGCGTCGGGATTGAATACAACAGGCACCATGGCGACTTCTTTCCGGGAGAGTAATGTTTCTAACGGCCTGTGCTTTGATTCTTTCCTGGGATTCCAGTTATAGATTCCGAAGGACATGGGAAGGATTACTGTTACCTGTGGACCATCAACGTGACGATGAAACACAGAAATTCCGTCGGAATTGAATACAACAGGCACCATGCTGACTTCTGCCCGGGAGAGAAATGCTTCTAACTGTCTGTGTTTTGATTATTTCCTGGGATTCCAGTAATAGATTCCGATGGACATGTCAAGGTTTACTGTAACCTGTGGACCTTCAACTTGACGATGAAACGCAGAAATTCCGTCGGAATTGAATACAACAGGCACCATGACGACTTATGCCCGGGAGAGAAATGCTTTTAACTGTCTGTGCTTTGATTATCGCTTGGGATTCCAGTAATAGATTCCGAAGAACATGGGGAGGTTTATTGTAACCTGTGGCCCTTCAACTTGACGATGAAACACAGACATTGCGTCGGACTGATTACAACCGGCAAAAGCCGACTTTTCTTCGGTAGAGTAATGCTTCTAACTGTCTGTGCTTTGATTCTTTCCTGGGATTCCAGTAATAGTTTCCGATGGACATGGGAAGGTTTAGTGTAACCTGTGGACCTTCAACATGACCATGAAACACAAATATTGCGTCGGAATTGAATACAACAGGCACCATGCCGACTTCTTTCCGGAAGAGTAACACTACTAACTGTATGTGCTTTGTTTGTTTCTCGGGATTCCAGTAATAGACTACGATTGACATAGGTAAGTTTACTGTAACCTGCGGACCAATAACTTGACGATGAAACACAGATATTGCGTCGGAATTGAATACAACAGGCACCATGCCGACTTCTGTCCTGGAGAGTAATGCCTCTAACTGTCTGTGCTGTGATTCTTTCCTGGGATTCCAGTAATAGATTCCGACGGACATGGGAAGGTTTACCGTAACCTGTGGTCCTTCAACTTGCCGATGAAACACAGAAATTACGTCGGAATTGTATACAACAGGCACCATACCGACTTCTCTCCGGGAGAGTAATGCTTCTAACAGTCTGTGCTTTGATTCTTTCCTAGGATTCCAGTAAGAGATTCCGATGGCCTTGGGAAGGTTTGCTGTAACCTGTGGACCTTCAACTTGACGATGAAACACAGAAATTGCGTCGGAATTGAATACAACAGGCACCATGCCGACTTCTGTCCGGGAGAGTAATGCTTCTAACTGTCTGTGATTTGATTCTTTCCTGGCACTCCATTAATAGATTCCGATGGACATGGGAAGGTTTGCAGTAACCTGTGGTCCTTTAACTTGACGATGAAACACAGAAATTGCGTCGGAATTGAATACAACAGGCACCATGCTGCCTTCTCTCTGGGAGAGTAATACTTCTAGCTGTCTGTGCTTTGATTCATTCCTGGGATTACAGAAATAGATTCCGATGGATATGGGAAGGTTTACTGTAACCTGTGGACCTTCAAGTTTTCGATGTAACACAGAAATTGCGTCGGAATTGAATAAAAAAGGCACCATGCCGATTTCTCTCCGGGAGAGTAACGCTTCTAATTGTCTGTGCATTAATTCTCTCCTGGGATTCCAGTAATAGATTCCGATGGACATGGGAAGGTTTACTGTAACCTGTGGACCATCAACTTGACGATGAAACACAGAAATTGCGTCGGATTTGAAGACAACGGGAACCATGCCGACTTCTCTCCGGGAGAGTAATGCTTCTAACTGTATGTGCTTTGTTTCTTTCTTAGGATTCCAGTAATACATTCCGGTGAACATGGGAACATTTACTGTAACCTGTGGACCTTCAACTTGACGATGAAAGACAAAAATTGCGTCGGAACTGATTACAACAGGCACCATGCCGGTTTCTCTTCGGGAGAGTAATGCTTCTAACTGTCTGTGCTTTAATTGCTTCCTCGGATTCCAGTAGAAGATTCCGATCTACATGGGATGGTTTCCTGTAACCTCTGGACCTTCAACTTGACGATGAAACACAGAAATTGCGTCGGAATTGAATACAACAGTCACAATGCGGACTTCTCTCCGGGCGAGAAATGCTTCTAAATGTCTGTGCTTTGATTCTTCCCTGGGAGTCCAGTAACAGATTCCGATGGACATTGGAGGGTTTCCTGTAACCTGTGGACCTTTAACTTGACGATTAAACATAGAAATTGCGTCGGAATTGAATACAACAGGCAACATGCCGACTTATATACGGGAGGGTAATGCTTCTAACTGTCTGTGCTTTTGTTCATTCCTGGGATTCCAGTATTACATTCCGATGGATATCAGAAGGTTTACTGTAACCTGCGGACCTTCAACTCGACGATGAAGCAGAGAAATTGCGTCGGAACTGAATACAACAGGCACCATGCCGATTTCTTTTCGGGAGAGTAATGCCTCTAACTGTCTGTGTATTGATTCTTTCCTGGGATTCCAGTAATATATTCCGATGGACATGGAAAGGTTTACTGTCCCCTAGGGACCGTCAACATGACGGTGAAAAACAGAAATTGTGACGGAATTGAATACATCAGGCACCATGCCGACTTCTGCCCGGGAGAGTAATGCTTCTAACTGTCTGAGCTTTGATTCTTTCCTGGGACTCCAGTAATAGATTCCGATGGGCATGTCTAAGTTTACTGTAACCTGTGGACCTTCAACTTGACGATGAAACACAGAACCTGCGTCGGAATTGAATACAACAGGCACCATGCCGACTTCTCTCCGGGAGGGTAATGCTTCTAAGTGTCTGTGCTTTGATTCTTTCCTGGGATTCCAGTAATTTATAACGATGGACACGGGAAGGTTAACTGTAACCTGTGTACCTTCAACTTGACGATGAAACACAGACATTGCGTCGGAATTGAATACAATAGGCACCATGCTGACTTCTCTCTGGGAGAGTAATGATTCTAACTGTCTGTGCTATGATTCTCTCCTGGGATCCCAGTAATCGATTCCGATGAACATGGGAATGTTTACTGCAACCTGTGGACCTTCAACTTGACGATGTAACACAGAAATTGCGTCGGAATTGTATACAACAGTCACCATGCCGACTTCTCTCCGGGAGAGTAATGCTTCTAACTGTCTGTGCTATGATTCTTTCCTGGGATTCCAGTAATAGTTTCCGATGGACATGGGAAGGTTTACTGTAACCTGCGGACCTTCAAATTGACGATGAAACGTAGAAATTGCGTCGGAATTGAATACAACAGGCACCAAGCCGACTTCTCTCCGGGAGAGTAATGTTTCTAATTGTCTGTGCTTTGATTCTTTCCTGGGACTCCAGTAATAGATTCCGATGAACATGGAAGTGTTTACAGTGACCTGTTGGCCTTCAAGTTGTCGATGTAACACAGAAATTGCGTCGGAATTGAATAAAAAAGGCACCATGCCGATTTCTCTCCGGGAGAGTAATGCTTCTAACTGTCTGTGCTTTAATTCTCTCCTGGGATTCTAGTAATAGATTCCGATGGACATGGGAAGGTTTACTGTAACTTGTGGACCTTCAACTTGAAGGTGAAACACAGAAATTTCGTCGGATTTGATTACAACGGGCACCATGCCGACTTCTCTGCGGGAGAGTAATGCTTCTAACTGTATGTGCTTTGTTTCGCTCTTAGGATTCCAGTAATATATTCCGATGAACATGGGAATGTTTACTGCAACCTGTGGACCTTCAACTTGACTATGTAACACAGAAATTGCGTCGGAATTGTATACAACAGGCATCATGCCGACTTCTGTCCGGGAGAGAAATGCTTCTATCTGTCTGTGCTTTGATTCCTTCCTGCGACTCCAGTAATAGAGTCCGATGGACATGGGAAGGTTTACTGTAACCTGTGGACCTTCAACTTGATGATGAAACACAGAAATTGTGTCAGAATTGAATACAACAGGCACCATGCCGACTTCTCTCCGGGAGAGTAATGCTTCTATCTGTCTGTGCTTTGATTCATTAATGGGATTCCAGTAATAAATTCCGATGGACATGGGAAGGTTTACTGTAACCTATGGACCTACAACTTGCCGATGAAACACAGAAATTTCGTCTCAATTGAATGCAACAGGCACCATGCCGACTTCCGTCCGAGAGAGAAATGCTTCTATCTGTCTGTGCTTTGATTCCTTCCTGCGACTCCAGTAATAGAGTCCGATGGACATGGGAAGGTTTACTGTAACCTGTGGACCTTCAACTTGATGATGAAACACAGAAATTGTGTCAGAATTGAATACAACAGGCACCATGCCGACTTCTCTCCGGGAGAGTAATGCTTCTATCTGTCTGTGCCTTGATTCTTTCCTGGGATTCCAGTCATAGATTCTGATGGACATGGGAAGGTTTTATCTAACCTGTGGACATACAACGAGACGATGAAACACAGACGTTTCGTCGGAATTGAATTCAACAAGCACCAAGCCGACTTCTGTCCGGGAGAGTAATGCTTCTAATTGTCTGTGTTATGATTCCTTCCTGGGATTCCAGTAATACATTCCGATCAACATGGGAAGGTTTTCTGTAACCTGTGGACCTTCGACTTGACGATGAAACGCAGAAATTGCGTCGGAACCTAATACAACAGGCTGCATGCCGACTTTTCTCCGGGAGAGTAATGCTTCTAACTGTCTGTGCTTTGATTCTTTCCTGGGAATCCAGTAATAGATTCCGATGGACATGCGAAGGTTTACTGTAACCTGTGGACCTTCAACTTGACGATGAAGCACAGAAATTGCTTCGGAATTGAATACAACAGGCACCATGCCGACCTCTCTCTGGGAGGGTAATGCTTCTAACTGTCTGTGCTCTGATTCTTTCCTGGGATTCCAGTAACAGATTCCGATGGACATGGGAAGGTTTACTGTAACCTGTGGACCCTCAATGTGACGACGAAACACACATATTGCGTCGGAATTGAAAACAAGAGGCACCTTGCCGATTTCTGTCCGGGAGAGTAATACTTCCATCTGTCTGTGCTTTGATCTTTACTGGGATTCCAGTAGTAGATTGCGATGGACATGGGAAGGTTTACTGTAACTTGTATACCTTCAACTTGACGATGAAACACAGAAATTGTGTCGGAATTGAATACAACAGGCACCATGCCGACGTCTCTCCGGGAGAGTAATGCTTCTAACTGTCTATGCTTTGTTTCTTTCCTGGGATTCCAGTAATACATTCCGATGAACATGGGAAGGTTTACTGTAACCTGTGGACCTTCAACTTGACGATGAAACACAGAAATAGCGTCGGAACCGTTTACAACAGGCACCATGCCGGTTTCTCTCCGGGAGAGTAATGCTTCTAACTGTCTGTGCTTTGATTGTTTCCTGGGATGATAGTAGAAGATTCCGATGTACATGGGATGGTTTACTGTAACCTCTGGACCTTCAACTTGACGATGGAACATAGAAATTGCGTCGGAATTGAATACAACAGGCACCATGCCGACTTCTGTCCGGGACAGTAATGCTTCTAACTGTCTGTGCTTTGATTCTTTCCTGGGATTCCAGTATTACGTTCCGATGGACATCAGAAGTTTTACTGTAACCTGTGGACCTTCAACTCGACGACGAAACACAGAAATTGCGTCGGAATTGAATACAACAGGCACCATGCTGACTTCTCCCCGGGAGAGTAAATCTTCTAACTGTCTGTGCTTTGATTCTTTATTGGGATTCCAGTAATAGATTCCGATGGATATGGGAGGTTTACTGTAACTTGTGGACCTTCAACTTGACGATGAAGCACAGAAATTGCTTCGGAATTGAATACAACAGGCACCATGCCGACTTCTCTCCGGGAGAGTAATGCTTCTAACTGTCTGTGCTTTGATTCTTTATTGGGATTCCAGTAACAGATTACGATGGACATGGGAAGGTTTACTGTAACCTGTGGACCCTCAATGTGACGACGAAACACAGATATTGCGTCGGAATTGAATACAACAGGCACCATGCCGATTTCTTTTCGGGAGAGTAATGCTTTAACTGTCTGTGCATTGATTCTTTCCTGGGATTCCAGTAATATATTCCGATGGACATGGAAAGGTTTACTGTAACCTGTGGACCGTCAACTTGACGATGAAAAACAGAAATTGCGAGGAATAGAATACAACAGGCACCATGCCGACTTCTGCCCGGGAGAGTAATGCTTCTAACTGTCTGAGCTTTGATTCTTTCCTGGGACTCCAGTAATAGATTCCGATGGGCATGGGTAAGTATACTGTAACCTGCGGACCTTCAACTTGACGAAGAGACACAGAACCTGCGTCGGAATTGAATACAACAGGCACCATGCCGACTTCTCTCCGGGAGAGTAATGCTTCTAAGTGTCTGTGCTTTGATTTATCCTGGGATTCCAGTAATTTATAACAATGGACATGGGAAGGTTAACTGTAACCTGTGTACCTTCAACTTGACGATGAAACACAGAAATTGCGTCGCAATTGAATACAACAGGCACCATGCTGACTTCTCTCTGGGAGAGTAATGGTTCTAACTGTCTGTGCCTTGATTCTCTCCTGGGATCCCAGTAATAGATTCCGATGAACATGGGAATGTTTACTGCAACCTGTGGACCTTCAACTTGACGATGTAACACAGAAATTGCGTCGGAATTGTATACAACAGGCATCATGCCGACTTCTCTCCGGGAGAGTAATGCTTCTAACTGTCTGTGCTTTGATTCATTATTGGGATTCCAGTAATAAATTCCGATGGACATGGGAAGGTTTACTGTAACCTATGGACCTTCAACTTGCCGATGAAACACAGAAATTTCGTCTCAATTGAATGCAACAGGCACCATGCCGACTTCTGTCCGGGAGAGAAAGGCTTCTATCTGTCTGTGATTTGATTCCTTCCTGCGACTCCAGTAATAGAGTCCGATGGACATGGGAAGGTTTACTGTAACCTGTGGACCTTCAACTTGATGATGAAACACAGAAATTGCGTCAAAATTGAATACAACAGGCACCATGCCGACTTCTCTCCGGGAGAGTAATGCTTCTACCTGTCTGTGCCTTGATTCTTTCCTGGGATTCCAGTCATAGATTCTGATGGACATGGGAAGGTTTTATCTAACCTGTGGACATACAACGTGACGATGAAACACAGACGTTTCGTCGGAATTGAATTCAACAAGCACCATGCCGACTTCTGTCCGGGAGAGTAATGCTTCTAATTGTCTGTGTTATGATTCTTTCCTGGGATTCCAGTAATACATTCCGATGAACATGGGAAGGTTTTCTGTAACCTGTGGCCCTTCGACTTGACGATGAAACGCAGAAATTGCGTCGGAACCTAATACAACAGGCTCCATGCCGACTTTTCTCCGGGAGAGTAATGCTTCTAACTGTCTGTGCTTTGATTCTTTCCTGGGAATCCAGTAATAGATTCCGATGGACATGCGAAGGTTTACCGTAACCTGTGGACCTTCAACTTGACGATGAAGCACAGAAATTGCTTCGGAACTGAATACAACAGGCACCATGCCGATTTCTTTTCAGGAGAGTAATGCCTCTAACTGTCTGTGTATTGATTCTTTCCTGGGATTCCAGTAATATATTCCGATGGACATGGAAAGGTTTACTGTCCCCTAGGGACCGTCAACTTGACGGTGAAAAACAGAAATTGTGACGGAATTGAATACATCAGGCACCATGCCGACTTCTGCCCGGGAGAGTAATGCTTCTAACTGTCTGAGCTTTGATTCTTTCCTGGGACTCCAGTAATAGATTCCGATGGGCATGTCTAAGTTTACTGTAACCTGTGGACCTTCAACTTGACGATGAAACACAGAACCTGCGTCGGAATTGAATACAACAGGCACCATGCCGACTTCTCTCCGGGAGGGTAATGCTTCTAAGTGTCTGTGCTTTGATTCTTTCCAGGGATTCCAGTAATTTATAACGATGGACACGGGAAGGTTAACTGTAACCTGTGTACCTTCAACTTGACGATGAAACACAGACATTGCGTCGGAATTGAATACAATAGGCACCATGCTGACTTCTCTCTGGGAGAGTAATGATTCTAACTGTCTGTGCTCTGATTCTCTCCTGGGATCCCAGTAATCGATTCCGATGAACATGGGAATGTTTACTGCAACCTGTGGACCTTCAACTTGACGATGTAACACAAAAATTGCGTCGGAATTGTATACAACAGTCACCATGCCGACTTCTCTCCGGGAGAGTAATGCTTCTAACTGTCTGTGCTATGATTCTTTCCTGGGATTCCAGTAATAGTTTCCGATGGACATGGGAAGGTTTACTGTAACCTGCGGACCTTCAAATTGACGATGAAACGTAGAAATTGCGTCGGAATTGAATACAACAGGCACCAAGCCGACTTCTCTCCGGGAGAGTAATGTTTCTAATTGTCTGTGCTTTGATTCTTTCCTGGGACTCCAGTAATAGATTCCAATGAACATGGAAGTGTTTACAGTGACCTGTTGGCCTTCAAGTTGTCGATGTAACACAGAAATTGCGTCGGAATTGAATAAAAAAGGCACCATGCCGATTTCTCTCCGGGAGAGTAATGCTTCTAACTGTCTGTGCTTTAATTCTCTCCTGGGATTCCAGTAATAGATTCCGATGGACATGGGAAGGTTTACTGTAACCTGTGGACCTTCAACTTGAAGGTGAAACACAGAAATTGCGTCGGATTTGATTACAACGGGCACCATGCCGACTTCTCTGCGGGAGAGTAATGCTTCTAACTGTATGTGCTTTGTTTCGCTCTTAGGATTCCAGTAATATATTCCGATGAACATGGGAATGTTTACTGCAACCTGTGGACCTTCAACTTGACTATGTAACACAGAAATTGCGTCGGAATTGTATACAACAGGCATCATGCCGACTTCTGTCCGGGAGAGAAATGCTTCTATCTGTCTGTGCTTTGATTCCTTCCTGCGACTCCAGTAATAGAGTCCGATGGACATGGGAAGGTTTACTGTAACCTGTGGACCTTCAACTTGATGATGAAACACAGAAATTGTGTCAGAATTGAATACAACAGGCACCATGCCGACTTCTCTCCGGGAGAGTAATGCTTCTATCTGTCTGTGCTTTGATTCATTATTGGGATTCCAGTAATAAATTCCGATGGACATGGGAAGGTTTACTGTAACCTATGGACCTACAACTTGCCGATGAAACACAGAAATTTCGTCTCAATTGAATGCAACAGGCACCATGCCGACTTCTGTCCGAGAGAGAAATGCTTCTATCTGTCTGTGCTTCGATTCCTTCCTGCGACTCCAGTAATAGAGTCCGATGGACATGGGAAGGTTTACTGTAACCTGTGGACCTTCAACTTGATGATGAAACACAGAAATTGTGTCAGAATTGAATACAACAGGCACCATGCCGACTTCTCTCCGGGAGAGTAATGCTTCTATCTGTCTGTGCCTTGATTCTTTCCTGGGATTCCAGTCATAGATTCTGATGGACATGGGAAGGTTTTATCTAACCTGTGGACATACAACGAGACGATGAAACACAGACGTTTCGTCGGAATTGAATTCAACAAGCACCAAGCCGACTTCTGTCCGGGAGAGTAATGCTTCTAATTGTCTGTGTAATGATTCTTTCCTGGGATTCCAGTAATACATTCCGATCAACATGGGAAGGTTTTCTGTAACCTGTGGACCTTCGACTTGACGATGAAACGCAGAAATTGCGTCGGAACCTAATACAACAGGCTGCATGCCGACTTTTCTCCGGGAGAGTAATGCTTCTAACTGTCTGTGCTTTGATTCTTTCCTGGGAATCCAGTAATAGATTCCGATGGACATGCGAAGGTTTACTGTAACCTGTGGACCTTCAACTTGACGATGAAGCACAGAAATTGCTTCGGAATTGAATACAACAGGCACCATGCCGACCTCTCTCTGGGAGGGTAATGCTTCTAACTGTCTGTGCTCTGATTCTTTCCTGGGATTCCAGTAACAGATTCCGATGGACATGGGAAGGTTTACTGTAACCTGTGGACCCTCAATGTGACGACGAAACACACATATTGCGTCGGAATTGAAAACAAGAGGCACCTTGCCGATTTCTGTCCGGGAGAGTAATACTTCCATCTGTCTGTGCTTTGATCTTTCCTGGGATTCCAGTAGTAGATTGCGATGGACATGGGAAGGTTTACTGTAACTTGTATACCTTCAACTTGACGATGAAACACAGAAATTGTGTCGGAATTGAATACAACAGGCACCATGCCGACGTCTCTCCGGGAGAGTAATGCTTCTAACTGTCTGTGCTTTGTTTCTTTCCTGGGATTCCAGTAATACATTCCGATGAACATGGGAAGGTTTACTGTAACCTGTGGACCTTCAACTTGACGATGAAACACAGAAATAGCGTCGGAACCGATTACAACAGGCACCATGCCGGTTTCTCTCCGGGAGAGTAATGCTTCTAACTGTCTGTGCTTTGATTGTTTCCTGGGATGATAGTAGAAGATTCCGATGTACATGGGATGGTTTACTGTAACCTCTGGACCTTCAACATAGAAATTGCGTCGGAATTGAATACAACAGGCACCATGCCGACTTCTGTCCGGGACAGTAATGCTTCTAACTGTCTGTGCTTTGATTCTTTCCTGGGATTCCAGTATTACGTTCCGATGGACATCAGAAGGTTTACTGTAACCTGTGGACCTTCAACTCGACGATGAAACATAGAAATTGCGTCGGAATTGAATACAACAGGCACCATGCTGACTTCTCTCCGGGAGAGTAAATCTTCTAACTGTCTGTGCTTTGATTCTTTATTGGGATTCCAATAATAGATTCCGATGGATATGGGAGGTTTACTGTAACTTGTGGACCTTCAACTTGACGATGAAGCACAGAAATTGCTTCGGAATTGAATACAACAGGCACCATGCCGACTTCTCTCCGGGAGAGTAATGCTTCTAACTGTCTGTGCTTTGATTCTTTATTGGGATTCCAGTAACAGATTACGATGGACATGGGAAGGTTTACTGTAACCTGTGGACCCTCAATGTGACGACGAAACACAGATATTGCGTCGGAATTGAATACAACAGGCACCATGCCGATTTCTTTTCGGGAGAGTAATGCTTTAACTGTCTGTGCATTGATTCTTTCCTGGGATTCCAGTAATATATTCCGATGGACATGGAAAGGTTTACTGTAACCTGTGGACCGTCAACTTGACGATGAAAAACAGAAATTGCGAGGAATAGAATACAACAGGCACCATGCCGACTTCTGCCCGGGAGAGTAATGCTTCTAACTGTCTGAGCTTTGATTCTTTCCTGGGACTCCAGTAATAGATTCCGATGGGCATGGGTAAGTATACTGTAACCTGCGGACCTTCAACTTGACGAAGAGACACAGAACCTGCGTCGGAATTGAATACAACAGGCACCATGCCGACTTCTCTCCGGGAGAGTAATGCTTCTAAGTGTCTGTGCTTTGATTTATCCTGGGATTCCAGTAATTTATAACGATGGACATGGGAAGGTTAACTGTAACCTGTGTACCTTCAACTTGACGATGAAACACAGAAATTGCGTCGCAATTGAATACAACAGGCACCATGCTGACTTCTCTCTGGGAGAGTAATGGTTCTAACTGTCTGTGCCTTGATTCTCTCCTGGGATCCCAGTAATAGATTCCGATGAACATGGGAATGTTTACTGCAACCTGTGGACCTTCAACTTGACGATGTAACACAGAAATTGCGTCGGAATTGTATACAACAGGCATCATGCCGACTTCTCTCCGGGAGAGTAATGCTTCTAACTGTCTGTGCTTTGATTCATTATTGGGATTCCAGTAATAAATTCCGATGGACATGGGAAGGTTTACTGTAACCTATGGACCTTCAACTTGCCGATGAAACACAGAAATTTCGTCTCAATTGAATGCAACAGGCACCATGCCGACTTCTGTCCGGGAGAGAAAGGCTTCTATCTGTCTGTGATTTGATTCCTTCCTGCGACTCCAGTAATAGAGTCCGATGGACATGGGAAGGTTTACTGTAACCTGTGGACCTTCAACTTGATGATGAAACACAGAAATTGCGTCAGAATTGAATACAACAGGCACCATGCCGACTTCTCTCCGGGAGAGTAATGCTTCTACCTGTCTGTGCCTTGATTCTTTCCTGGGATTCCAGTCATAGATTCTGATGGACATGGGAAGGTTTTATCTAACCTGTGGACATACAACGTGACGATGAAACACAGACGTTTCGTCGGAATTGAATTCAACAAGCACCATGCCGACTTCTGTCCGGGAGAGTAATGCTTCTAATTGTCTGTGTTATGATTCTTTCCTGGGATTCCAGTAATACATTTCGATGAACATGGGAAGGTTTTCTGTAACCTGTGGCCCTTCGACTTGACGATGAAACGCAGAAATTGCGTCGGAACCTAATACAACAGGCTCCATGCCGACTTTTCTCCGGGAGAGTAATGCTTCTAACTGTCTGTGCTTTGATTCTTTCCTGGGAATCCAGTAATAGATTCCGATGGACATGCGAAGGTTTACCGTAACCTGTGGACCTTCAACTTGACGATGAAGCACAGAAATTGCTTCGGAATTGAATACAACAGGCACCATGCCGACCTCTCTCTGGGAGGGTAATGCTTCTAACTGTCTGTGCTCTGATTCTTTCCTGGGATTCCAGTAACAGTTTACGATGGACATGGGAAGGTTTACTGTAAACTGTGGACCCACAATGTGACGACGAAACACAGATAATGCGTCGGAATTTAAAACAAGAGGCACCTTGCCGATTTCTGTCCGGGAGAGAAATACTACAATCTGTCTGTGCTTTGATTCTTTCCTGGGATTCCAGTAGTAGATTCCGATGGACATGGGAAGGTTTACTGTAACATGTATACCTTCAACTTGACGATGAAACACAGAAATTGTGTCGGAATTGAATACAACAGGCACCATGCCGACGTCTCTCCGGGAGAGTAATGCTTCTAACTGTCTGGGATTTGTTTCTTTCCTGGGATTCCAGTAATACATTCCGATGAACATGGGAAGTTTTACTGTAACCTGTGGACCTTCAACTTGACGATGAAACACAGAAATAGCGTCGGAACCGATTACAACAGGCACCATGCCGGTTTCTCTCCGGGAGAGTAATGCTTCTAACTGTCTGTGCTTTGGTTGTTTCCTTGGATGATAGTAGAAGATTCCGATGTGCATGGGATGGTTTACTGTAACCTCTGGACCTTCAACTTGACGATGGAACATAGAAATTGCGTCGGAATTGAATACAACAGGCACCATGCCGACTTCTGTCCGGGACAGTAATGCTTCTAACTGTCATTGCTTTGATTCTTTCCTGGGATTCCAGTATTACGTTCCGATGGAGATCAGAAGGTTTACTGTAACCTGTGGACCTTCAACTTGACGATGAAACACAGAAATTGCGTCGGATTTGAATACAACATGCACCATGCCGACTTATATCCGGGAGAGTAATGCTTCTAACTGTATGTTCTTTGTTTCTTTCCTAGGATTCCAGTAATACATTCCGATGAACATGGGAATGTCTACTGTAACCTGTGGACCTTAGACTTGACGATGAAAGACAGAAATTGCGTCGGAACTGATTACAACAGGCATCATGCCGGTTTCTCTCCGGGAGAGTAATGCTTCTAACTGTCTGTGCTTTGATTGTTTCCTGGGATTCCAGTAGAAGATTCCGCTGGACATGGGATGGTTTTCTGTAACCTCTGGACCATCAACTTGACGATGAAACACAGACATTGAGTCGGAATTGGATACAACCTGCACCATGCCGACTTCTGTCCGGGAGAGTAATGCTTCTAACTGTCTGTGCTTTTATTCTTTCCTGGGATTCCAGTAATAGATTCAGATAGACATGGGAAGGTTTACTGTAACATGTGGACCTTCAACGTGACGTAGAAAAACACAGAAATTGCGTCGGAACCTAATACAACAGTCACCATGCGGACTTCTTCCCGGGAGAGAAATACTCCTAAATGACTGTGCTTTGATTCTTCCCTGGGAGTCCAGTAACAGATTCCGATGGACATGGGAGGGCTTACTGTAACCTCTGGATCTTCAACTTGACGATTAAACACAGAAATTGCGTCGGAATTGAATACAAGACGCACCATGCCGACTTATCTACGGGAGGGTAATGCTTCTACGTGTCTGTGCTTTGATTCTTTCATGGGATTCCAGTATTACATTCCGATGGACATCAGAAGGTTTACTGTAACCTGTAGAACTTCAACTCGACGATGAAACACAGAAATTGCGTCGGAATTGAATACAACAGGCACCATGCCGATCTCTGTTCGGGAGAGTAATGCTTCTAACTGTCTGTGCATTGATTCTTTCCTGGGATTCCAGTAATATATTCCGATGGAAATGGAAAGGTTTACTGTAACCTGTGGACCGTCAACTTGACGATGAAAAACTGTAATTGCGACGGAATTGAATACAACAGGCACCATACCGACTTCTGCCCGGGAGAGTAATGCTTCTAATTGTCTGAGATTTGATTCTTTCCTGGGACTCCAGTAACACATTCCGATGGGCATGGGTAATTTTACTGTAACCTGTGGACCTTCAACTTGACGATGAAACACAGAGCCTGCGTCGGAATTGAATACAACAGGCACCATGCCGACTTCTCTCCGGGAGAGTAATGCTTCTAACTGTCTGTGCTTTGATTCTTTATTGGGATTCCAGTAACAGATTACGATGGACATGGGAAGGTTTACTGTAACCTGTGGACCCTCAATGTGACGACGAAACACAGATATTGCGTCGGAATTGAATACAACAGGCACCATGCCGATTTCTTTTCGGGAGAGTAATGCTTTAACTGTCTGTGCATTGATTCTTTCCTGGGATTCCAGTAATATATTCCGATGGGCATGGAAAGGTTTACTGTAACCTGTGGACCGTCAACTTGACGATGAAAAACAGAAATTGCGAGGAATAGAATACAACAGGCACCATGCCGACTTCTGCCCGGGAGAGTAATGCTTCTAACTGTCTGAGCTTTGATTCTTTCCTGGGACTCCAGTAATAGATTCCGATGGGCATGGGTAAGTATACTGTAACCTGCGGACCTTCAACTTGACGAAGAGACACAGAACCTGCGTCGGAATTGAATACAACAGGCACCATGCCGACTTCTCTCCGGGAGAGTAATGCTTCTAAGTGTCTGTGCTTTGATTTATCCTGGGATTCCAGTAATTTATAACGATGGACATGGGAAGGTTAACTGTAACCTGTGTACCTTCAACTTGACGATGAAACACAGAAATTGCGTCGCAATTGAATACAACAGGCACCATGCTGACTTCTCTCTGGGAGAGTAATGGTTCTAACTGTCTGTGCCTTGATTCTCTCCTGGGATCCCAGTAATAGATTCCGATGAACATGGGAATGTTTACTGCAACCTGTGGACCTTCAACTTGACGATGTAACACAGAAATTGCGTCGGAATTGTATACAACAGGCATCATGCCGACTTCTCTCCGGGAGAGTAATGCTTCTAACTGTCTGTGCTTTGATTCATTATTGGGATTCCAGTAATAAATTCCGATGGACATGGGAAGGTTTACTGTAACCTATGGACCTTCAACTTGCCGATGAAACACAGAAATTTCGTCTCAATTGAATGCAACAGGCACCATGCCGACTTCTGTCCGGGAGAGAAAGGCTTCTATCTGTCTGTGATTTGATTCCTTCCTGCGACTCCAGTAATAGAGTCCGATGGACATGGGAAGGTTTACTGTAACCTGTGGACCTTCAACTTGATGATGAAACACAGAAATTGCGTCAGAATTGAATACAACAGGCACCATGCCGACTTCTCTCCGGGAGAGTAATGCTTCTACCTGTCTGTGCCTTGATTCTTTCCTGGGATTCCAGTCATAGATTCTGATGGACATGGGAAGGTTTTATCTAACCTGTGGACATACAACGTGACGATGAAACACAGACGTTTCGTCGGAATTGAATTCAACAAGCACCATGCCGACTTCTGTCCGGGAGAGTAATGCTTCTAATTGTCTGTGTTATGATTCTTTCCTGGGATTCCAGTAATACATTTCGATGAACATGGGAAGGTTTTCTGTAACCTGTGGCCCTTCGACTTGACGATGAAACGCAGAAATTGCGTCGGAACCTAATACAACAGGCTCCATGCCGACTTTTCTCCGGGAGAGTAATGCTTCTAACTGTCTGTGCTTTGATTCTTTCCTGGGAATCCAGTAATAGATTCCGATGGACATGCGAAGGTTTACCGTAACCTGTGGACCTTCAACTTGACGATGAAGCACAGAAATTGCTTCGGAATTGAATACAACAGGCACCATGCCGACCTCTCTCTGGGAGGGTAATGCTTCTAACTGTCTGTGCTCTGATTCTTTCCTGGGATTCCAGTAACAGTTTACGATGGACATGGGAAGGTTTACTGTAAACTGTGGACCCACAATGTGACGACGAAACACAGATAATGCGTCGGAATTTAAAACAAGAGGCACCTTGCCGATTTCTGTCCGGGAGAGAAATACTACAATCTGTCTGTGCTTTGATTCTTTCCTGGGATTCCAGTAGTAGATTCCGATGGACATGGGAAGGTTTACTGTAACATGTATACCTTCAACTTGACGATGAAACACAGAAATTGTGTCGGAATTGAATACAACAGGCACCATGCCGACGTCTCTCCGGGAGAGTAATGCTTCTAACTGTCTGGGATTTGTTTCTTTCCTGGGATTCCAGTAATACATTCCGATGAACATGGGAAGTTTTACTGTAACCTGTGGACCTTCAACTTGACGATGAAACACAGAAATAGCGTCGGAACCGATTACAACAGGCACCATGCCGGTTTCTCTCCGGGAGAGTAATGCTTCTAACTGTCTGTGCTTTGGTTGTTTCCTTGGATGATAGTAGAAGATTCCGATGTGCATGGGATGGTTTACTGTAACCTCTGGACCTTCAACTTGACGATGGAACATAGAAATTGCGTCGGAATTGAATACAACAGGCACCATGCCGACTTCTGTCCGGGACAGTAATGCTTCTAACTGTCATTGCTTTGATTCTTTCCTGGGATTCCAGTATTACGTTCCGATGGAGATCAGAAGGTTTACTGTAACCTGTGGACCTTCAACTTGACGATGAAACACAGAAATTGCGTCGGATTTGAATACAACATGCACCATGCCGACTTATATCCGGGAGAGTAATGCTTCTAACTGTATGTTCTTTGTTTCTTTCCTAGGATTCCAGTAATACATTCCGATGAACATGGGAATGTCTACTGTAACCTGTGGACCTTAGACTTGACGATGAAAGACAGAAATTGCGTCGGAACTGATTACAACAGGCATCATGCCGGTTTCTCTCCGGGAGAGTAATGCTTCTAACTGTCTGTGCTTTGATTGTTTCCTGGGATTCCAGTAGAAGATTCCGCTGGACATGGGATGGTTTTCTGTAACCTCTGGACCATCAACTTGACGATGAAACACAGACATTGAGTCGGAATTGGATACAACAGGCACCATGCCGACTTCTGTCCGGGAGAGTAATGCTTCTAACTGTCTGTGCTTTTATTCTTTCCTGGGATTCCAGTAATAGATTCAGATAGACATGGGAAGGTTTACTGTAACATGTGGACCTTCAACGTGACGATGAAACACAGAAATTGCGTCGGAACCTAATACAACAGTCACCATGCGGACTTCTTCCCGGGAGAGAAATACTCCTAAATGACTGTGCTTTGATTCTTCCCTGGGAGTCCAGTAACAGATTCCGATGGACATGGGAGGGCTTACTGTAACCTCTGGATCTTCAACTTGACGATTAAACACAGAAATTGCGTCGGAATTGAATACAAGACGCACCATGCCGACTTATCTACGGGAGGGTAATGCTTCTACGTGTCTGTGCTTTGATTCTTTCATGGGATTCCAGTATTACATTCCGATGGACATCAGAAGGTTTACTGTAACCTGTAGAACTTCAACTCGACGATGAAACACAGAAATTGCGTCGGAATTGAATACAACAGGCACCATGCCGATCTCTGTTCGGGAGAGTAATGCTTCTAACTGTCTGTGCATTGATTCTTTCCTGGGATTCCAGTAATATATTCCGATGGAAATGGAAAGGTTTACTGTAACCTGTGGACCGTCAACTTGACGATGAAAAACTGTAATTGCGACGGAATTGAATACAACAGGCACCATACCGACTTCTGCCCGGGAGAGTAATGCTTCTAATTGTCTGAGATTTGATTCTTTCCTGGGACTCCAGTAACACATTCCGATGGGCATGGGTAATTTTACTGTAACCTGTGGACCTTCAACTTGACGATGAAACACAGAGCCTGCGTCGGAATTGAATACAACAGGCACCATGCCGACTTCTCTCCGGGAGAGTAATGCTTCTAACTGTCTGTGCTTTGATTCTTTATTGGGATTCCAGTAATAGATTCCGATGGATATGGGAAGGTTAACTGTAACCTGTGGACCTTCAACTTGACGATGAAACACAGAAATTGCGTCGGAATTGAATACAAAAGGCACCAAGCCGACTTCTCTCCGGGAGAGTAATGGTTCTAATTGTCTGTGCTTAGATTCTTTCCTGGGATTCCAGTAATAGATTCCGATGAACATGGGAAGGTTTACTGTAACCTGTTGGCCTTCAACTGGACGATGAAACACAGTAATTGCGTCGGAAATGATTACAACAGGCACCATGCCGTCTTCTCTCCGGGAGAGTAATGCTTCTAACTGTCTGTGCTTTTACTCTTTCCTGGGAATTCAGTAATAGATTCCGATGGACATGGGAAGGTATTCTGTAACCTGTGGACCTTCAACTTGACGATGAAACACAGAAATTTCGTCGGAATTGAATACAACAGGCACCATGCCGTCTTCTGTCCGGGACAGTAATGCTTCTGTATGTCTGTGCTTTGATTCTTTCCTGGCATTCCAGTAATAGATTCCGATGGACATGGGAAGGTTTACTGTAACCTATGGACCTTCAACTTGACGATGAAACACCGAAATTTTGTGGGAATTGAATACAACAGGCACCATGCCGACTTCTGTCCCGGAGGGTAAAGCTTCTATCTGCCTGTGCTTTGATTCCTTCCTGGGGTTCGAGTAATAGAGTCCGATGGACATGGGAAGGTTTACTGTAACCTGTGGACCTTCAACTTGACGATGAAACACAGAAATTGCGTCAGAACTGAATACAACAGGCACCATGCCGACTTCTCTCCGGGAGAGTAATGCTTCTAACTGTCTGTGATTTGATTCTTATATGGGAATCCAGTAATAGATTCCGATGGACATGCGAAGGTTTACTGTAACCTGTGGACTTTCTACTTGACGGTGAAGCACAGAAATTGCTTCGGAATTGAATACAACAGGCACCATGCCGACCTCCCTCTGGGAGGGCAATATTTCTAACTGTCTGTGCTGTGATTCTTTCCTGGGATTCCAGTAATAGATTCCGATGGACATGGGAAGGTTTACTGTAAAATGTGGTCCTTCAACCTGACGATGAAAGACAGATATTGCGTCGGAATTGAAAACAAGGGGCTTCATGCCGACTTCTCTCCGGGAGAGTAATGCTTCTAACTGTCTGTGCTTTGTTTCTCTCCTGGGATTCCAGTAATACATTCCGATGAACATGGGAAGGTTTACTGTAACCTGTGGACCTTTAACTTGACGATTAAACACAGAAATTGCGTCAGAACTGATTACAACAGGCACCATGCCGGTTTCTCTCCGGGTGAGTAATTCTTCTGACTGTCTGTGCTTTGATTGTTTCCTGGGATTCCAGTAGAAGATTCCGATGGACATGGGATGGTTTACTGTAACCTCTGGACTTTCAACTTGACGATGGAACACAGAAATTGCGTCGGAATTGAGTACAACAGGCACCATGCGGACTTCTGTCCGGGAGAGGAATGCTTCTAACTGTCTGCGCTTTGATTCTTTCCTGGGATTCCAGTATTACGTTCCGATGGACTTCAGAAGGATTTCTGTAACCTGTGGACCTTCAACTCGACGGTGAAACACAGAAATTGCGCCGGAATTGAATACAACAGGCACCATGCTGACTTCTCTCTGGGAGAGTAAATATTCTAACTGTCTGTGCTTTGATTCTCTCCTGGGATCCCAGTAATAGATTCCGATGGACATCGGAAGGTTTACTGTAACCTGTGGACCTTCAACTCGACGACGAAACACAGAAATAACGTCGGAATTGAATACAACAGGCACCATGCCGACTTCTCTCCGGGAGAGTAATACTTCTAACAGTCCGTGCTTTTACTCTTTCCTGGGATTCCAGTAATAGTTACCGATGGACATGGGAAGGTTTACTGTAACCTGTGGACCTTCAACTTGACGATGAAACACAGAGCCTGCGTCGGAATTGAATACAACAGGCACCATGCCGACTTCTCTCCGGGAGAGTAATGCTTCTAACTGTCTGTGCTTTGATTCTTTATTGGGATTCCAGTAATAGATTCCGATGGATATGGGAAGGTTAACTGGAACCTGTGGACCTTCAACTTGACGATGAAACACAGAAATTGCGTCGGAATTGAATACAAAAGGCACCAAGCTGACTTCTCTCCGGGAGAGTAATGGTTCTAATTGTCTGTGCTTAGATTCTTTCCTGGGATTCCAGTAATAGATTCCGATGAACATGGGAAGGTTTACTGTAACCTGTTGGCCTTCAACTGGACGATGAAACACAGTAATTGCGTCGGATATGATTACAACAGGCACCATGCCGTCTTCTCTCCGGGAGAGTAATGCTTCTAACTGTCTGTGCTTTTACTCTTTCCTGGGAATTCAGTAATAGATTCCGATGGACATGGGAAGGTATTCTGTAACCTGTGGACCTTCAACTTGACGATGAAACACAGAAATTTCGTCGGAATTGAATACAACAGGCACCATGCCGTATTCTGTCCGGGACAGTAATGCTTCTGTATGTCTGTGCTTTGATTCTTTCCTGGCATTCCAGTAATAGATTCCGATGGACATGGGAAGGTTTACTGTAACCTATGGACCTTCAACTTGACGATGAAACACCGAAATTTTGTGGGAATTTAATACAACAGGCACCATGCCGACTTCTGTCCCGGAGGGTAAAGCTTCTATCTGCCTGTGCTTTGATTCCTTCCTGGGGTTCGAGTAATAGAGTCCGATGGACATGGGAAGGTTTACTGTAACCTGTGGACCTTCAACTTGACGATGAAACACAGAAATTGCGTCAGAACTGAATACAACAGGCACCATGCCGACTTCTCTCCGGGAGAGTAATGCTTCTAACTGTCTGTGCTTTGATTCTTATATGGGAATCCAGTAATAGATTCCGATGGACATGCGAAGGTTTACTGTAACCTGTGGACTTTCTACTTGACAATGAAACACAGAAATTTCGTCGGAATTGAATACAACAGGCACCATGCCGACTTGTGTCCGGGAGAGTAATGCTTCTATCTGTCTGTGCTTTGATTCTTTCCTGGGATTCCAGCAATAGATTTCGATGGACAAGGGAAGGTTTACTGTTACCTGTGGACCTTCAACCTGATGATGAAACACCGAAATTGTGTCGGAATTGAATACAACAGGCGCCATGCCGACTTCTGTCCGAGAGAGTAATGCTTCTATCTGTCTGTGCTTTGATTCTTTCCTGGGATACCAGTAATAGATTGCAATGGACATCGGAAGATTTACTGTAACCTGTTGACCTTGAACTCGACGATGAAACAAAAAAAGTGCGGCGTAATTGAATACAACTGTCATCATGGCGACTTCTCTCCAGGAGAGTAATGCTTCTATCTGTCTGTGCTTTGACTCTTTCCTGGGATTCCAGTAATAGATTCCGATGAACATGGGAAGGTTTACTGTAACCTGTGGACCTTCAACTTGACGATCAAACACAGAAATTGCGTCGGAATTGAATACAACAAGCACCATGCAGACTTACGTCCGGGAGAGTGATGCTTCTATCTGTCTGTGCTTTGATCCTTTCGTGGGAATCCAGTAATAGATTCCGATGGACATCGGCAGCTTTACTGTAACCTGTGGACCCTCAACTCGACGATGAAACACAGAAATTGCGTCGGAATTGAATACAACAGGCACCATGCCAACATCTGTCGGGGAGAGTAATGCTTCTATCTGTCTGTGCTTTGATTCTTTCCTGGGATTCCAGTAATAGATTCCGATGGACATCGGAAGGTTTACTGTAACCTGTGGACCTTCAACTTGACGACGAAACACAGAAATAACGTCGGAATTGAATACAACAGGCACAATGCCGACTACTTTCCGGGAGAGTAATGCTTCTATCTGTCTGTGGTTTGATTCTTTCCTGGGATTCCAGTAATAAATTCCGATGGACATCGGAAGTATTACTGTAAGCCTGTGGACGTTCAACTCGACGATGAAGCACAGAAATTACGTCGGAATTGAATACAACAGGCACCATGCCGACTTCTCTCCGGGAGAGTAATACTTCTACATGTCTGTGCTTTGATTCTTTCCTGGCATTCCAGAATTAGATTCCGATGGACATCGGAAGGTTTACTGTAACCTGTGGACCTTCAATTTGACGATGAGACTTAAGAAATATCGTCGGAATTAAATACAACAGGCACCAAGCCGACTTCTGTCCGGGAGAGTAATGCATCTATCTGTCTGTGCTCTGATTCCTTCCTGGGATTCCGGTAATAGATTTAGATGGACATAGGAAGGTTTACTGTAACCTGTGGCCCTTCAACTTGACGATGAAACATAGATATTGCGCCGGAATTGAATACAACAGGCACCATACCGACTTCTGTCCGGGAGAGTAATGCTTCTATATGTCTGCGCTTTGATTCTTTCCTGGGATTCTTGTAATAGATTCCGATGGACATGAGAACGTTTACTGGAACCTGTGGACCTTAAACTAGACGATGAAACACAGACATTTTGTCGGAATTTAATACAACAGGCACCATGCCGATTTCTGTCCGGGGGAGTACTGCTTCCATCTGTCTGTCCTACGATTCTTTTCTGGGATTCCAGTAATAGCCTCCGATGGACATAGGAAGATTTACTGTAACCTGTGGACCTTCAACTCGACGATGAAACCTTGAAATTGCGTCGGAATTGATTACAACAAGCACCATGCCGACTTCCCTCCGGGAGAGTAATACTTCTAACAGTCCGTGCATTGACTCTTTCCTGGGATTCCAGTAATAGTTACCGACGGACATGGGAAGGTTTACTGTAACCTGTGGACCTTCAACTTGACAATGAAACACAGAAATTTCGTCGGAATTGAATACAACAGGCACCATGCCGACTTGTGTCCGGGAGAGTAATGCTTCTATCTGTCTGTGCTTTGATTCTTTCCTGGGATTCCAGCAATATATTTCGATGGACAAGGGAAGGTTTACTGTTACCTGTGGACCTTCAACCTGATGATGAAACACCGAAATTGTGTCGGAATTGAATACAACAGGCGCCATGCCGACTTCTGTCCGCGAGGGTAATGCTTCTATCTGTCTGTGCTTTGAATCTTTCCTGGGATTCCAGTAATAGATTCCGATGGACATGGGAAGGTTTAGTGTAACCTGTGGACCTTGAACTCGACGATGAAACACAGAAATTGCGGCGGAATTGAATACAACTGGCATCATGCCGACTTCTCTCCGGGAGAGTAATGCTTCTGTCTGTCTGTGCTTTGACTCTGTCCTGGGATTACAGTAATAGATTCCGATGGACATGGGAAGGTTTACTGTAACCTGTGGACCTTCAACTTGACGATGAAACACAGAAATTGCGTCGGAATTGAATACAACAGGCACCATGCCGACTTACGTCCGGGAGAGTGATGCTTCTATCTGTCTGTGCTTTGATCCTTTACTGGGAATCCAGTAATAGATTCCGATGGACATCGGAAGGTTTACTGTAACCTGTGGACCTTCAACTCGACGATGAAACAAAGAAAGTGCGGCGGAATTGAATACAACTGGCATCATGCCGACTTCTCTCCGGGAGAGTAATGCTTCTGTCTGTCTGTGCTTTGACTCTTTCCTGGGATTCCAGTAATAGATTCCGATGGACATGGGAAGGTTTACTGTAATTCGAGGACCTTCAACGTGACGATGAAACACAGAAATTGCGTCGGAATCGAATACAACAGGCATCATGACGACTTCTGTTCGGGAGAGTAATGCTTCTAACTGTCTGTGCCTTGATTCTTACCTGGGATTCCAGTAATAGATTCCGATGGACATGGGAAGCTTTACTGTAACCTGTGGACCTTCAACTTGACGACGAGACACAGAAATTGCGTCGGGATTGAATACAACAGGCACCATGGCGACTCCTCTCCGGGAGAGTAATGTTTCTAACGGCCTGTGCTTTGATTCTTTCCTGGGATTCCAGTTATAGATTCCGAAGGACATGGGAAGGATTACTGTTACCTGTGGACCATCAACGTGACGATTAAACACAGAAATTCCGTCGGAAATGAATACAACAGGCACCAGGCTGACTTCTGCCCGGGAGAGAAATGCTTCTAACTGTCGGTGCTTTGATTATTTCCTGGGATTCCAGTAATAGATTCCGATGGACATGTCAAGGTTTACTGTAACCTGTGGACCTTCAACTTGACGATGAAACGCAGAAATTCCGTCGGAATTGAATACAACAGGCACCATGACGACTTCTGCCTGGGAGAGAAATGCTTTTAACTCTCTGTGCTTTGATTCTCGCCTGGGATTCCAGTAATAGATTCCGAAGAACATGGGGAGGTTTATTGTAACCTGTGGCCCTTCAACTTGACGATGAAACACAGACATTGCGTCGGACTGATTACAACAGGCAAAAGCCGACTTTTCTTCGGTAGAGTAATGCTTCTAACTGTCTGTGCTTTGATTCTTTCCTGGGATTCCAGTAATAGTTTCCGATGGACATGGGAAGGTTTAGTGTAACCTGTGGACCTTCAACATGACCATGAAACACAAATATTGCGTCGGAATTGAATACAACAGGCACCATGCCGACTTCTTTCCGGAAGAGTAATACTACTAACTGTATGTGCTTTGTTTGTTTCTCGGGATTCCAGTAATAGACTACGATTGACATAGGTAAGTTTACTGTAACCTGTGGACCAATAACTTGACGATGAAACACAGATATTGCGTCGGATTTGAATACAACAGGCACCATGCCGACTTCTGTCCTGGAGAGTAATGCCTCTAACTGTCTGTGCTGTGATTCTTTCCTGGGATTCCAGTAATAGATTCCGACGGACATGGGAAGGTTTACCGTAACCTGTGGTCCTTCAACTTGCCGATGAAACACAGAAATTGCGTCGGAATTGTATACAACAGGCACCATGCCGACTTCTGTCCGGGAGAGTAATGCTTCTAACTGTCTGTGATTTGATTCTTTCCTGGCACTCCATTAATAGATTCCGATGGACATGGGAAGGTTTACAGTAACCTGTGGTCCTTTAACTTGACGATGAAACACAGAAATTGGGTCGGAATTGAATACAACAGGCACCATGCTGCCTTCTCTCTGGGAGAGTAATACTTCTAGCTGTCTGTGCTTTGATTCATTCCTGGGATTACAGAAATAGATTCCGATGGATATGGGAAGGTTTACTGTAACCTGTGGACCTTCAAGTTGTCGATGTAACACAGAAATTGCGTCGGAATTGAATAAAAAAGGCACCATGCCGATTTCTCTCCGGGAGAGTAATGCTTCTAATTGTCTGTGCATTAATTCTCTCCTGGGATTCCAGTAATAGATTCCGATGGACATGGGAAGGTTTACTGTAACCTGTGGACCATCAACTTGACGATGAAACACAGAAATTGCGTCGGATTTGAAGACAACGGGAACCATGCCGACTTCTCTCCGGGAGAGTAATGCTTCTAACTGTATGTGCTTTGTTTCTTTCTTAGGATTCCAGTAATACATTCCGGTGAACATGGGAACATTTACTGTAACCTGTGGACCTTCGACTTGACGATGAAACACAGAAATTGCGTCGGAATTGAATACAACAGGCACCATGCTGCCTTCTCTCTGGGAGAGTAATACTTCTAGCTGTCTGTGCTTTGATTCATTCCTGGGATTACAGAAATAGATTCCGATGGATATGGGAAGGTTTACTGTAACCTGTGGACCTTCAACGTGACGATGAAACACAGAAATTGCGTCGGAACCTAATACAACAGTCACAATGCGGACTTCTCTCCGGGCGAGAAATGCTTCTAAATGTCTGTGCTTTGATTCTTCCCTGGGAGTCCAGTAACAGATTCCGATGGACATTGGAGGGTTTCCTGTAACCTGTGGACCTTTAACTTGACGATTAAACATAGAAATTGCGTCGGAATTGAATACAACAGGCACCATGCCGACTTATGTACGGGAGGGTAATGCTTCTAAATGTCTGTGCTTTTGTTTATTCCTGGGATTCCAGTATTACATTCCGATGGATATCAGAAGGTTTACTGTAACCTGCGGACCTTCAACTCGACGATGAAGCAGAGAAATTGCGTCGGAACTGAATACAACAGGCACCATGCCGATTTCTTTTCGGGAGAGTAATGCCTCTAACTGTCTGTGTATTGATTCTTTCCTGGGATTCCAGTAATATATTCCGATGGACATGGAAAGGTTTACTGTCCCCTAGGGACCGTCAACTTGACGGTGAAAAACAGAAATTGTGACGGAATTGAATACATCAGGCACCATGCCGACTTCTGTCCGGGAGAGTAATGCTTCTAACTGTCTGTGCTTTTATTCTTTCCTGGGATTCCAGTAATAGATTCAGATAGACATGGGAAAGTTTACTGTAACCTGTGGACCTTCAACGTGACGATGAAACACAGAAATTGCGACGGAATTGAATACAACAGGCACCATGCCGACTTCTGCCCGGGAGAGTAATGCTTCTAACTGTCTGAGATTTGATTCTTTCCTGGGACTCCAGTAATAGATTCCGATGGGCATGACTAAGTTTACTGTAACCTGTGGACCTTCAACTTGACGATGAAACACAGAACCTGCGTCGGAATTGAATACAAGAGGCACCATGCCGACTTCTCTCCGGGAGGGTAATGCTTCTAAGTGTCTGTGCTTTGATTCTTTCCTGGGATTCCAGTAATTTATAACGATGGACACGGGAAGGTTAACTGTAACCTGTGTACCTTCAACTTGACGATGAGACACAGACATTGCGTCGGAATTGAATACAATAGGCACCATGCTGACTTCTCTCTGGGAGAGTAATGATTCTAACTGTCTGTGCTTTGATTCTCTCCTGGGATCCCAGTAATCGATTCCGATGAACATGGGAATGTTTACTGCAACCTGTGGACCTTCAACTTGACGATGTAACACAGAAATTGCGTCGGAATTGTATACAACAGTCACCATGCCGACTTCTCTCCGGGAGAGTAATGCTTCTAACTGTCTGTGCTATGATTCTTTCCTGGGATTCCAGTAATAGTTTCCGATGGACATGGGAAGGTTTACTGTAACCTGCGGACCTTCAAATTGACGATGAAACATAGAAATTGCGTCGGAATTGAATACAGCAGGCACCAAGCCGACTTCTCTCCGGGAGAGTAATGGTTCTAATTGTCTGTGCCTTGATTCTTTCCTGGGACTCCAGTAATAGATTCCAATGAACATGGAAGTGTTTACAGTGACCTGTTGGCCTTCAAGTTGTCGATGTAACACAGAAATTGCGTCGGAATTGAATAAAAAAGGCACCATGCCGATTTCTCTCCGGGAGAGTAATGCTTCTAACTGTCTGTGCTTTAATTCTCTCCTGGGATTCCAGTAATAGATTCCGATGGACATGGGAAGGTTTACTGTAACCTGTGGACCTTCAACTTGAAGATGAAACACAGAAATTGCGTCGGATTTGATTACAACGGGCACCATGCCGACTTCTCTCCGGGAGAGTAATGCTTCTAACTGTCTGTGCTTTGATTCTTTATTGGGATTCCAGTAATAGATTCCGATGGACATGGGAAGGTTTACTGTAACCTGTGGACCTTCAAATTGATGATGAAACACAGAAATTGCGTCGGAATTGAAAACAACAGGCACCATGCCGACTTATCTACGGGAGGGTAATGCTTCTAACTGTCTGTGTTTTGATTCATTCCTGGGATTCCAGTATTACATTCCGATGGATATCAGAAGGTTTACTGTAACCTGTGGACTTTCAACTCGATGATGAAACACAGAAATTGCGCCGGAATTGAATACAACAGGCACCATGCCGATTTCTTTTCGGGAGAGTAATGCTTTAACTGTCTGTGCGTTGATTCTTTCCTGGTATTCCAGTAATATATTCCGATAAAAAACAGAAATTGCGAGGAATTGAATACAACAGGCACCATGCCGACTTCTGCCCGGAAGAGTAATGCTTCTAACTGTCTGAGCTTTGATTCTTTCCTGGGACTCCAGTAATAGATTCCGATGGGCACGAGTAAGTATACTGTAACCTGCAGACCTTCAACTTGTCGATGAAACACAGAACCTGCGTCGGAATTGAATACAACAGGCACCATGCCGACTTCTCTCCGGGAGAGTAATGCTTCTAAGTGTCTGTGCTTTGATTCTATCCTGGGATTCCAGTAATTTATAACGATGGACATGGGAAGGTTAACTGTAACCTGTGTACCTTCAACTTGACGATGAAACACAGAAATTGCGTCGGAATTGAATACAACAGGCACCATGCTGACTTCTCTCTGGGAGAGTAATGGTTCTAACTGTCTATGCCTTGATTCTCTCCTGGGATCCCAGTAATAGATTCCGATGAACATGGGAATGTTTACTGCAACCTGTGGACCTTCAACGTGACGATGTAACACAGAAATTGCGTCGGAATTGTATACAACAGGCATCATGCCGACTTCTCTCCGGGAGAGTAATGCTTCTAACTGTCTGTGCTTTGATTCATTAATGGGATTCCAGTAATAAATTCCGATGGACAATGGAAGGTTTACTGTAACCTATGGACCTTCAACTTGCCGATGAAACACAGAAATTTCGTCTCAATTGAATGCAACAGGCACCATGCCGACTTCTGTCCGGGAGAGAAATGCTTCTATCTGTCTGTGCTTTGATTCCTTCCTGCGACTCCAGTAATAGAGTCCGATGGACATGGGAAGGTTTACTGTAACCTGTGGACCTTCAACTTGATGATGAAACACAGAAATTGTGTCAGAATTGAATACAAGAGGCAACATGCCGACTTCTCTCCGGGAGAGTAATGCTTCTATCTGTCTGTGCCTTGATTCTTTCCTGGGATTCCAGTCATAGATTCTGATGGACATGGGAAGGTTTTATCTAACCTGTGGACATACAACGTGATGATGAAACACAGACGTTTCGTCGGAATTGAATTCAACAAGCACCAAGCCGACTTCTGTCCGGGAGAGTAATGCTTCTAATTGTCTGTGTTATGATTCTTTCCTGGGATTCCAGTAATACATTCCGATGGACATGGGAAGGTTTACTGTAACCTGTGGACCTTCAAATTGATGATGAAACACAGAAATTCCGTCGGAATTGAATACAACAGGCACCATGACGACTTCTGCCTGGGAGAGAAATGCTTTTAACTCTCTGTGCTTTGATTCTCGCCTGGGATTCCAGTAATAGATTCCGAAGAACATGGGGAGGTTTATTGTAACCTGTGGCCCTTCAACTTGACGATGAAACACAGACATTGCGTCGGACTGATTACAACAGGCAAAAGCCGACTTTTCTTCGGTAGAGTAATGCTTCTAACTGTCTGTGCTTTGATTCTTTCCTGGGATTCCAGTAATAGTTTCCGATGGACATGGGAAGGTTTAGTGTAACCTGTGGACCTTCAACATGATTATGAAACACAAATATTGCGTCGGAATTGAATACAACAGGCACCATGCCGACTTCTTTCCGGAAGAGTAATACTACTAACTGTATGTGCTTTGTTTGTTTCTCGGGATTCCAGTAATAGACTACGATTGACATAGGTAAGTTTACTGTAACCTGTGGACCAATAACTTGACGATGAAACACAGATATTGCGTCGGATTTGAATACAACAGGCACCATGCCGACTTCTGTCCTGGAGAGTAATGCCTCTAACTGTCTGTGCTGTGATTCTTTCCTGGGATTCCAGTAATAGATTCCGACGGACATGGGAAGGTTTACCGTAACCTGTGGTCCTTCAACTTGCCGATGAAACACAGAAATTGCGTCGGAATTGTATACAACAGGCACCATGCCGACTTCTCTCCGGGAGAGTAATGCTTCTAACAGTCTGTGCTTTGATTCTTTCCTGGGATTCCAGTAAGAGATTCCGATGGCCTTGGGAAGGTTTGCTGTAACCTGTGGACCTTCAACTTGAGGATGAAACACAGAAATTGCGTCGGAATTGAATACAACAGGCACCATGCCGACTTCTGTCCGGGAGAGTAATGCTTCTAACTGTCTGTGATTTGATTCTTTCCTGGCACTCCATTAATAGATTCCGATGGACATGGGAAGGTTTACAGTAACCTGTGGTCCTTTAACTTGACGATGAAACACAGAAATTGCGTCGGAATTGAATACAACAGGCACCATGCTGCCTTCTCTCTGGGAGAGTAATACTTCTAGCTGTCTGTGCTTTGATTCATTCCTGGGATTACAGAAATAGATTCCGATGGATATGGGAAGGTTTACTGTAACCTGTGGACCTTCAAGTTGTCGATGTAACACAGAAATTGCGTCGGAATTGAATAAAAAAGGCACCATGCCGATTTCTCTCCGGGAGAGTAATGCTTCTAATTGTCTGTGCATTAATTCTCTCCTGGGATTCCAGTAATAGATTCCGATGGACATGGGAAGGTTTACTGTAACCTGTGGACCATCAACTTGACGATGAAACACAGAAATTGCGTCGGATTTGAAGACAACGGGAACCATGCCGACTTCTCTCCGGGAGAGTAATGCTTCTAACTGTATGTGCTTTGTTTCTTTCTTAGGATTCCAGTAATACATTCCGGTGAACATGGGAACATTTACTGTAACCTGTGGACCTTCAACTTGACGATGAAACACAGAAATTGCGTCGGAATTGAATACAAAAGGCACCATGCTGCCTTCTCTCTGGGAGAGTAATACTTCTAGCTGTCTGTGCTTTGATTCATTCCTGGGATTACAGAAATAGATTCCGATGGATATGGGAAGGTTTACTGTAACCTGTGGACCTTCAACGTGACGATGAAACACAGAAATTGCGTCGGAACCTAATACAACAGTCACAATGCGGACTTCTCTCCGGGCGAGAAATGCTTCTAAATGTCTGTGCTTTGATTCTTCCCTGGGAGTCCAGTAACAGATTCCGATGGACATTGGAGGGTTTCCTGTAACCTGTGGACCTTTAACTTGACGATTAAACATAGAAATTGCGTCGGAATTGAATACAACAGGCACCATGCCGACTTATGTACGGGAGGGTAATGCTTCTAAATGTCTGTGCTTTTGTTTATTCCTGGGATTCCAGTATTACATTCCGATGGATATCAGAAGGTTTACTGTAACCTGCGGACCTTCAACTCGACGATGAAGCAGAGAAATTGCGTCGGAACTGAATACAACAGGCACCATGCCGATTTCTTTTCGGGAGAGTAATGCCTCTAACTGTCTGTGTATTGATTCTTTCCTGGGATTCCAGTAATATATTCCGATGGACATGGAAAGGTTTACTGTCCCCTAGGGACCGTCAACTTGACGGTGAAAAACAGAAATTGTGACGGAATTGAATACATCAGGCACCATGCCGACTTCTGCCCGGGAGAGTAATGCTTCTAACTGTCTGAGCTTTGATTCTTTCCTGGGACTCTAGTAATAGATTCCGATGGGCATGTCTAAGTTTACTGTAACCTGTGGACCTTCAACTTGACGATGAAACACAGAACCTGCGTCGGAATTGAATAAAAACAGGCACCATGCCGACTCCTCTCCGGGAGGGTAATGCTTCTAAGTGTCTGTGCTTTTATTCTTTCCTGGGATTCCAGTAATTTATAACGATGGACACGGGAAGGTTAACTGTAACCTGTGTACCTTCAACTTGACGATGAGACACAGACATTGCGTCGGAATTGAATACAATAGGCACCATGCTGACTTCTCTCTGGGAGAGTAATGATTCTAACTGTCTGTGCTTTGATTCTCTCCTGGGATTCAAGTAGAAGAGTCCGATGGACATGGGATGGTTTCCTGTAACCTCTGGACCTTCAACTTGACGATGAAACACAGAAATTGCGTCGGAATTGAATACAACAGGCACCATGCCGACTTCTGTCCGGGAGAGTAATGCTTCTAACTGTCTGTGCTTTTATTCTTTCCTGGGATTCCAGTAATAGATTCAGATAGACATGGGAAAGTTTACTGTAACCTGTGGACCTTCAACGTGACGATGAAACACAGAAATTGCGACGGAATTGAATACAACAGGCACCATGCCGACTTCTGCCCGGGAGAGTAATGCTTCTAACTGTCTGAGATTTGATTCTTTCCTGGGACTCCAGTAATAGATTCCGATGGGCATGACTAAGTTTACTGTAACCTGTGGACCTTCAACTTGACGATGAAACACAGAACCTGCGTCGGAATTGAATACAAGAGGCACCATGCCGACTTCTCTCCGGGAGGGTAATGCTTCTAAGTGTCTGTGCTTTGATTCTTTCCTGGGATTCCAGTAATTTATAACGATGGACACGGGAAGGTTAACTGTAACCTGTGTACCTTCAACTTGACGATGAGACACAGACATTGCGTCGGAATTGAATACAATAGGCACCATGCTGACTTCTCTCTGGGAGAGTAATGATTCTAACTGTCTGTGCTTTGATTCTCTCCTGGGATCCCAGTATTCGATTCCGATGAACATGGGAATGTTTACTGCAACCTGTGGACCTTCAACTTGACGATGTAACACAGAAATTGCGTCGGAATTGTATACAACAGTCACCATGCCGACTTCTCTCCGGGAGAGTAATGCTTCTAACTGTCTGTGCTATGATTCTTTCCTGGGATTCCAGTAATAGTTTCCGATGGACATGGGAAGGTTTACTGTAACCTGCGGACCTTCAAATTGACGATGAAACATAGAAATTGCGTCGGAATTGAATACAGCAGGCACCAAGCCGACTTCTCTCCGGGAGAGTAATGGTTCTAATTGTCTGTGCCTTGATTCTTTCCTGGGACTCCAGTAATAGATTCCAATGAACATGGAAGTGTTTACAGTGACCTGTTGGCCTTCAAGTTGTCGATGTAACACAGAAATTGCGTCGGAATTGAATAAAAAAGGCACCATGCCGATTTCTCTCCGGGAGAGTAATGCTTCTAACTGTCTGTGCTTTAATTCTCTCCTGGGATTCCAGTAATAGATTCCGATGGACATGGGAAGGTTTACTGTAACCTGTGGACCTTCAACTTGAAGATGAAACACAGAAATTGCGTCGGATTTGATTACAACGGGCACCATGCCGACTTCTCTCCGGGAGAGTAATGCTTCTAACTGTCTGTGCTTTGATTCTTTATTGGGATTCCAGTAATAGATTCCGATGGACATGGGAAGGTTTACTGTAACCTGTGGACCTTCAAATTGATGATGAAACACAGAAATTGCGTCGGAATTGAAAACAACAGGCACCATGCCGACTTATCTACGGGAGGGTAATGCTTCTAACTGTCTGTGTTTTGATTCATTCCTGGGATTCCAGTATTACATTCCGATGGATATCAGAAGGTTTACTGTAACCTGTGGACTTTCAACTCGATGATGAAACACAGAAATTGCGCCGGAATTGAATACAACAGGCACCATGCCGATTTCTTTTCGGGAGAGTAATGCTTTAACTGTCTGTGCGTTGATTCTTTCCTGGTATTCCAGTAATATATTCCGATAAAAAACAGAAATTGCTATGAATTGAATACAACAGGCACCATGCCGACTTCTGCCCGGAAGAGTAATGCTTCTAACTGTCTGAGCTTTGATTCTTTCCTGGGACTCCAGTAATAGATTCCGATGGGCACGAGTAAGTATACTGTAACCTGCAGACCTTCAACTTGTCGATGAAACACAGAACCTGCGTCGGAATTGAATACAACAGGCACCATGCCGACTTCTCTCCGGGAGAGTAATGCTTCTAAGTGTCTGTGCTTTGATTCTATCCTGGGATTCCAGTAATTTATAACGATGGACATGGGAAGGTTAACTGTAACCTGTGTACCTTCAACTTGACGATGAAACACAGAAATTGCGTCGGAATTGAATACAACAGGCACCATGCTGACTTCTCTCTGGGAGAGTAATGGTTCTAACTGTCTATGCCTTGATTCTCTCCTGGGATCCCAGTAATAGATTCCGATGAACATGGGAATGTTTACTGCAACCTGTGGACCTTCAACGTGACGATGTAACACAGAAATTGCGTCGGAATTGTATACAACAGGCATCATGCCGACTTCTCTCCGGGAGAGTAATGCTTCTAACTGTCTGTGCTTTGATTCATTAATGGGATTCCAGTAATAAATTCCGATGGACAATGGAAGGTTTACTGTAACCTATGGACCTTCAACTTGCCGATGAAACACAGAAATTTCGTCTCAATTGAATGCAACAGGCACCATGCCGACTTCTGTCCGGGAGAGAAATGCTTCTATCTGTCTGTGCTTTGATTCCTTCCTGCGACTCCAGTAATAGAGTCCGATGGACATGGGAAGGTTTACTGTAACCTGTGGACCTTCAACTTGATGATGAAACACAGAAATTGTGTCAGAATTGAATACAAGAGGCAACATGCCGACTTCTCTCCGGGAGAGTAATGCTTCTATCTGTCTGTGCCTTGATTCTTTCCTGGGATTCCAGTCATAGATTCTGATGGACATGGGAAGGTTTTATCTAACCTGTGAACATACAACGTGATGATGAAACACAGACGTTTCGTCGGAATTGAATTCAACAAGCACCAAGCCGACTTCTGTCCGGGAGAGTAATGCTTCTAATTGTCTGTGTTATGTTTCTTTCCTGGGATTCCAGTAATACATTCCGATGAACATGGGAAGGTTTTCTGTAACCTGTGGACCTTCGACTTGACGATGAAACGCAGAAATTGCGTCGGAACCTAATACAACAGGCTCCATGCCGACTTTTCTCCGGGAGAGTAATGCTTCTAACTGTCTGTGCTTTGATTCTCTCCTGGGAATCCAGTAATAGATTCCGATGGACATGCGAAGGTTTACTGTAACCTGTGGACCTTCAACTTGACGATGAAACACAGAAATTGCTTCGGAATTGAATACAACAGGCACCATGCCGACCTCTCTCTGGGAGGGTAATGCTTCTAACTGTCTGTGCTCTGATTCTTTCCTGGGATTCCAGTAACAGATTACGATGGACATGGGAAGGTTTACTGTAACCTGTGGACCCTCAATGTGACGACGAAACACACATATTGCGTCGGAATTGAAAACAAGAGGCACCTTGCCGATTTCTGTCCGGGAGAGTAATACTTCCATCTGTCTGTGCTTTGATCTTTCCTAGGATTCCAGTAGTAGATTGCGATGGACATGGGAAGGTTTACTGTAACTTGTATACCTTCAACTTGACGATGAAACACAGAAATTGTGTCGGAATTGAATACAACAGGCACTATGCCGACGTCTCTCCGGGAGGGTAATGCTTCTAATTGTCTGTGCTTTGTTTCTTTCCTGGGATTCCAGTAATACATTCCGATGAACATGGGAAGGTTTACTGTAACCTATGGACCTTCAACTTGACGATGAAACACAGAAATAGCGTCGGAACCGATTACAACAGGCACCATGCCGGTTTCTCTCCGGGAGAGTAATGCTTCTAACTGTCTGTGCTTTGATTGTTTCCTGGGATGATAGTAGAAGATTCCGATGTACATGGGATGGTTTACTGTAACCCCTGGACCTTCAACTTGACGATGGAACATAGAAATTGCGTCGGAATTGAATACAACAGGCACCATGCCGACTTCTGTCCGGGACAGTAATGCTTCTAAATGTCTGTGCTTTGATTCTTTCCTGGGATTCCAGTATTACGTTCCGATGGACATCAGAAGGTTTACTGTAACCTGTGGACCTTCAACTTGACGATGAAACACAGAAATTGCGTCGGATTTGAATACAACATGCACCATGCCGACTTATATCCGGGAGAGTAATGCTTCTAACTGTATGTGCTTTGTTTCTTTCCTAGGATTCCAGTAATACATTCCGATGAACATGGGAAGGTTTACTGTAACCTGTGGACCTTCAACTTGACGATGAAAGACTGAAATTGCGTCGGAACTGATTACAACAGGCATCATGCCGGTTTCTCTCCGGGAGAGTAATGCTTCTAACTGTCTGTGCTTTGATTGTTTCCTGGGATTCCAGTAGAAGATTCCGATGGACATGGGATGGTTTCCTGTAACCTCTGGACCTTCAACTTGACGATGAAACACAGACATTGCGTCGGAATTGGATACAACAGGCACCATGCCGACTTCTGTCCGGGAGAGTAATGCTTCTAACTGTCTGTGCTTTTATTCTTTCCTGGGATTCCAGTAATAGATTCAGATAGACATGGGAAGGTTTACTGTAACCTGTGGACCTTCAACGTGACGATGAAACACTGAAATTGCGTCGGAACCTAATACAACAGTCACCATGCGGACTTCTTTCCGGGAGAGAAATACTGCTAAATGTCTGTGCTTCGATTCTTCCCCGTGAGTCCAGTAACAGATTCCGATGGACATGGGAGGGCTTACTGTAACCTCTGGACCTTCAACTTGACGATTAAACACAGAAATTGCGTCGGAATTGAATTCAAGACGCACCATGCCGACTTATCTACGGGAGGGTGATGCTTTTACGTGTCTGTGCTTTGATTCTTTCATGGGATTCCAGTATTACATTCCGATGGACATCAGAAGGTTTACTGTAACCTGTGGACCTTCAACTCGACGATGAAACACAGAAATTGCGTCGGAATTGAATACAACAGGCACCATGCCGATCCCTGTTCGGGAGAGTAATGCTTCTAACTGTCTGTGCATTGATTCTTTCCTGGGATTCCAGTAATAGATTCAGATAGACATGGGAAGGTTTACTGTAACCTGTGGACCTTCAACTTGACGATGAAACACAGAGCCTGCGTCGGAATTGAATACAACAGGCACCATGCCGACTTCTCTCCGGGAGAGTAATGCTTCTAACTGTCTGTGCTTTGATTCTTTATTGGGATTCCAGTAATAGATTCCGATGGATATGGGAAGGTTTACTGTAACTTGTGGACCTTCAACTTGACGATGAAGCACAGAAATTGCTTCGGAATTGAATACAACAGGCACCATGCCGACTTCTCTCCAGGAGAGTATTGCTTCTAACTGTCTGTGCTTTGATTCTTTATTGGGATTCCAGTAACAGATTACGATGGACATGGGAAGGTTTACTGTAACCTGTGGACCCTCAATGTGACGACGACACACAGATATTGCGTCGGAATTGAATACAACAGGCACCATGCCGATTTCTTTTCGGGAGAGTAATGCTTTAACTGTCTGTGCATTGATTCTTTCCTGGGATTCCAGTAATACATTCCGATGGACATGGAAAGGTTTACTGTAACCTGTGGACCGTCAACTTGACGATGAAAAACAGAAATTGCGAGGAATAGAATACAACAGGCACCATGCCGACTTCTGCCCCGGAGAGTAATGCTTCTAACTGTCTGAGCTTTGATTCTTTCCTGGGACTCCAGTAATAGATTCCGATGGGCATGAGTAAGTATACTGTAACCTGCGGACCTTCAACTTGACGGTGAAACACAGAACCTGCGTCGGAATTGAATACAACAGGCACCATGCCGACTTCTCTCCGGGAGAGTAATGCTTCTAAGTGTCTGTGCTTTGATTCTATCCTGGGATTCCAGTAATTTATAACGATGGACATGGGAAGGTTAACTGTAACCTGTGTACCTTCAACTTGACGATGAAACACAGAAATTGCGTCGCAATTGAATACAACAGGCACCATGCTGACTTCTCTCTGGGAGAGTAATGGTTCTAACTGTCTGTGCCTTGATTCTCTCCTGGGATCCCAGTAATAGATTCCGATGAACATGGGAAAGTTTACTGCAACCTGTGGACCTTCAACTTGACGATGTAACACAGAAATTGCGTCGGAATTGTATACAACAGGAATCATGCCAACATCTCTCCGGGAGAGTAATGCTTCTAACTGTCTGTGCTTTGATTCATTATTGGGATTTCAGTAATAAATTCCGATGGACATGGGAAGGTTTACTGTAACCTATGGACCTTCAACGTGCCGATGAAACACAGAAATTTCGTCTCAATTGAATGCAACAGGCACCAAGCCGACTTCTGTCCGGGAGAGAAATGCTTCTATCTGTCTGTGCTTTGATTCCTTCCTGCGACTCCAGTATTAGAGTCCGATGGACATGGGAAGGTTTACTGTAACCTGTGGACCTTCAACTTGATGATGAAACACAGAAATTGCGTCAGAATTGAATACATCAGGCACCATGCCGACTTCTCTCCGGGAGAGTAATGCTTCTACCTGTCTGTGACTTGAACCTTCCTGGGATTCCAGTCATAGATTCTGATGGACATGGGAAGGTTTTATCTAACCTGTGGACATACAACGTGACGAAGAAACACAGACGTTTCGTCGGAATTGAATTCAAGAAGCACCATGCCGACTTCTGTCCGGGAGAGTAATGCTTCTAATTGTCTGTGTTATGATTCTTTCCTGGGATTCCAGTAATACATTCCGATGAACATGGGAGGGATTTGTGTAACCTGTGGTCCTTCGACTTGACGATGAAACGCAGAAATTGCGTCGGAACCTAATACAACAGGCTCCATGCCGACTTTTCTCCGGGAGGGTAATGCTTCTAACAGTCCGTGCTTTGATTCTTTCCTGGGAATCCAGTAATAGATTCCGATGGACATGCGAAGGTTTACTGTAACCTGTGGACCTTCAACTTGACGATGAAGCACAGAAATTGCTTCGGAATTGAATACAACAGGCACCATGCCGACCTCTCTCTGGGAGGGTAATGCTTCTAACTGTCTGTGCTCTGATTCTTTCCTGGGATTCCAGTAACAGTTTACGATGGACATGGGAAGGTTTACTGTAACCTGTGGACCCACAATGTGACGACGAAACACACATATTGCGTCGGAATTGAAAACAAGAGGCACCTTGCCGATTTCTGTCCGGGAGAGAAATACTTCCATCTGTCTGTGCTTTGATTCTTTCCTGGGATTCCAGTAGTAGATTCCGATGGACATGGGAAGGTTTACTGTAACTTGTATACCTTCAACTTGACGATGAAACACAGAAATTGTGTCGGAATTGAATACAACAGGCACCATGCCGACGTCTCTCCGGGAGAGTAATGCTTCTAACTGTCTGTGCTTTGTTTCTTTCCTGGGATTCCAGCAATACATTCCGATGAACATGGGAAGTTTTACTGTAACCTGTGGACCTTCAACTTCACGATGAAACACAGAAATAGCGTCGGAACCGATTACAACAGGCACCATGCCGGTTTCTCTCCGGGAGAGTAATGCTTCTAACTGTCTGTGATTTGGTTGTTTCCTTGGATGATAGTAGAAGATTCCGATGTACATGGGATGGTTTACTGTAACCTCTGGACCTTCAACTTGACGATGGAACATAGAAATTGCGTCGGAATTGAATACAACAGGCACCATGCCGACTTCTGTCCGGGACAGTAATGCTTCTAACTGCCTGTGCTTTGATTCTTTCCTGGGATTCCAGTATTACGTTCCGATGGACATCAGAATGTTTACTGTAACCTGTGGACCTTCAACTTGACGATTAAACACAGAAATTGCGTCGGATTTGAATACAACATGCACCATGCCGACTTATATCCGGGAGAGTAATGCTTCTAACTGTATGTTCTTTGTTTCTTTCCTAGGATTCCAGTAATACATTCCGATGAACATGGGAAGGTTTACTGTAACCTGTGGACCTTAGACTTGACGATGAAAGACAGAAATTGCGTCGGAACTGATTACAACAGGCATCATGCAGGTTTCTCTCCGGGAGAGTAATGCTTCTAACTGTCTGTGCTTTGATTCTTTCCTAGGATTCCAGTAATACAATCCGATGAACATGGGAGGGCTTACTGTAACCTCTGGACCTTCAACTTGACGATGAAACACAGAAATTGCGTCGGAATTGAATACAAGACGCACCATGCCGACTTATCTACGGGAGGGTAATGCTTCTACGTGTCTGTGCTTTGATTCTTTCATGGGATTCCAGTATTACATTCCGATGGACATCAGAAGGTTTACTGTAACCTGCGGAACTTCAACTCGACGATGAAACACAGAAATTGCGTCGGAATTGAATACAACAGGCACCATACCGATCTCTGTTCGGGAGAGTAATGCTTCTAACTGTCTGTGCATTGATTCTTTCCTGGGATTCCAGTAATATATTCCGATGGAAATGGAAAGGATTACTGTAACCTGTGGACCGTCAACTTGACGAAGAAAAACAGTAATTGCGACGGAATTGAATCCAACAGCCACCATACCGACTTCTGCCCGGGAGAGTAATGCTTCTAATTGTCTGAGATTTGATTCTTTCCTGGGACTCCAGTAACACATTCCGATGGGCATGGGTAATTGTATTGTAACCTGTGGACCTTCAACTTGACGATGAAACACAGAAATTGCTTTGGAATTGAATACAAAAGGCACCAAGCCGACTTTTCTCCGGGAGAGTAATGGTTCTAATTGTCTGTGCTTAGATTCTTTCCTGGGATTCCAGTAATAGATTCCGATGAACATGGGAAGGTTTACTGTAACCTGTTGGCCTTCAACTGGACGATGAAACACAGTAATTGCGTCGGAAATGATTACAACAGGCACCATGCCGACTTCTCTCCGGGAGAGTAATGCTTCTAACTGTCTGTGCTTTTACTCTTTCCTGGGAATTCAGTAATAGATTCCGATGGACATGGGAAGGTATTCTGTTACCTGTGGACCTTCAACTTGACGATGAAACACAGAAATTTCGTCGGAATTGAATACAACAGGCAACATGCCGTCTTCTGTCCGGGAGAGTAATGCTTCTGTATGTCTGTGCTTTGATTCTTTCCTGGCATTCCAGTAATAGATTCCGATGGACATGGGAAGGTTTACTGTAACCTATGGACCTTCAACTTGACGATGAAACACCGAAATTTTGTGGGAATTGAATACCACAGGCACCATGCCGACCTCCCTCTGGGAGGGCAATGTTTCTAACTGTCTGTGCTCTGATTCTTTCCTGGGATTCCAGTAATAGATTCCGATGGACATCGGAAGGTTTACTGTAAAATGTGGTCCTTCAACTTGACGATGAAAGACAGATATTGCGTCGGAATTGAAAACAAGAGGCTTCATGCCGACTTCTCTCCGGGAGAGTAATGCTTCTAACTGTCTGTGCTTTGTTTCTCTCCTGGGATTCCAGTAATACATTCCGATGAACATGGGCTGGTTTACTGTAACCTGTGGACCTTTAACTTGACGATTAAACACAGAAATTGCGTCGGAACTGATTACAACAGGCACCATGCCGGTTTCTCTCCGGGTGAGTAATTCTTCTGACTGTCTGTGCTTTGATTGTTTCCTGGGATTCCAGTAGAAGATTCCGATGGACATGGGATGGTTTACTGTAACCTCTGGACTTTCAACTTGACGATGGAACACAGAAATTGCGTCGGAATTGAGTACAACAGGCACCATGCGGACTTCTGTCCGGGAGAGTAATGCTTCTAACTGTCTGTGCTTTGACCCTTTCCTGGGATTCCAGTAATAGATTCCGATGGACATGGGAAGGTTTACTGTAACCTGTGGACCTTCCACTTGACGATGAAACACACAAATTGTGTCGGAATTGAATACAAAAGGCACCGTGCCGACTTCTGTCCGCGAGGGTAATGCTTCTATCTGTCTGTGCTTTGATTTTTTCCTGGGATTCCAGTAATACATTCCGATGGACATGGGAAGGTTTACTGTAACCTGTGGACCTTCAACTTGACAATGAAACACAGAAATTTCGTCGGAATTGAATACAACAGGCACCATGCCGACTTGTGTCCGGGAGAGTAATGCTTCTATCTGTCTGTGCATTGATTCTTTCCTGGGATTCCAGCAATAGATTTCGATGGACAAGGGAAGGTTTACTGTTACCTGTGGACCTTCAACCTGATGATGAAACACCGAAATTGTGTCGGAATTGAATACAACAGGCGCCATGCCGACTTCTGTCCGAGAGAGTAATGCTTCTATCTGTCTGTGCTTTGATTCTTTCCTGGGATACCAGTAACAGATTGCGATGGACATCGGAAGATTTACTGTAACCTGTTGACCTTTAACTTGACGATGAAACACAGAAATTGCGTGGGAATTTTACACAAAAGGCACCGTGCCGACTTCTGTCCGCGAGTGTAATGCTTCTATCTGTCTGTGCTTTGATTCTTTCCTGGGATTCCAGTAATACATTCCAATGGACATGGGAAGGTTTACTGTAACCTGTGAACCTTGAACTCGACGATGAAACACAGAAAGTGCGGCGTAATTGAATACAAATGTCATCATGGCGACTTCTCTCCAGGAGAGTAATGCTTCTGTCTGTCTGTGCTTTGACTCTTTCCTGGGATTCCAGTAATAGATTCCGATGGACATGGGAAGGTTTACTGTAACCTGTGGACCTTCAACTTGACGATCAAACACAGAAATTGCGTCGGAATTGAATACAACAGGCACCATGCAGACTTACGTCCGGGAGAGTGATGCTTCTATCTGTCTGTGCTTTGATCCTTTCGTGGGAATCCAGTAATAGATTCCGATGGACATCGGCAGCTTTACTGTAACCTGTGGACCCTCAATTCGACGATGAAACACAGAAATTGCGTCGGAATTGAATACAACAGGCACCATGCCAACATCTGTCGGGGAGAGTAATGCTTCTATCTGTCTGTGCTTTGATTCTTTCCTGGGATTCCAGTAATAGATTCCGATGGACATCGGAAGGTTTACTGTAACCTGTGGACCTTCAACTCGACGACGAAACACAGAAATAACGTCGGAATTGAATACAACAGGCACAATGCCGACTACTTTCCGGGAGAGTAATGCTTCTATCTGTCTGTGGTTTGATTCTTTCCTGGGATTCCAGTAATAGATTCCGATGGACATCGGAAGAATTACTGTAAGCCTGTGGACGTTCAACTCGACGATGAAACACAGAAATTACGTCGGAATTGAATACAACAGGCACCATGCCGACTTCTCTCCGGGAGAGTAATACTTCTACATGTCTGTGCTTTGATTCTTTCCTGGCATTCCAGAATTAGATTCCGATGGACATCGGAAGGTTTACTGTAACCTGTGGACCTTCAATTTGACGATGAGATTTAAGAAATATCGTCGGAATTAAATCCAACAGGCACCAAGCCGACTTCTGTCCGGGAGAGTAATGCATCTATCTGTCTGTGCTCTGATTCCTTCCTGGGAGTCCGGTAATAGATTTAGATGGACATAGGATGGTTTACTGTAACCTGTGGCCCTTCAACTTGACGATGAAACATAGATATTGCGCCGGAATTGAATACAACAGGCACCATGATGACTTCTGTCCGGGAGAGTAATGCTTCTATATGTCTGCGCTTTGATTCTTTCCTGGGATTCCTGTAATAGATTCCGATGGACATGGGAACGTTTACTGGAACCTGTGGACCTTCAACTTGACGATGAAACACAGAAATTGCGTCGGAATTGAATACAAAAGACACCGTGCCGACTTCTGTCCGGGAGAGTAATGTTTCTATCTGTCTGTGCTTTGATTCTTTCCTGGGATTCCAGTAATAGATTCCGATGGACATGGGAAGGTTTACTGTAACCCGTGGACCTACAACTCGACGATGAAGTACAGAAATTACGTCGGAATTGAATACAACAGGCACCATGCCGACTTCTCTCCGGGAGAGTAAAACTTCTAACAGTCCGTGCATTGACTCTTTCCTGGGATTCCAGTAATAGTTACCGAAGGACATGGGAAGGTTTACTGTAACCTGTGGACCTTCAACTTGACGATGAAACACAGAAATTGCGTCGGAAGTGAATACAACAGGCACCATGCCGACTTACGTCCGAGAGAGTGATGCTTCTATCTGTTAGTGCTTTGATCCTTTCCTGGGATTCCAGTAATAGATTCCGATGGAGATCGGAAGGTTTACTGTAACCTGTGGATCTTCAACTCGACGATGAAGTACAGAAAATACGTCGGAATCGAATACAACAGGCATCATGCCGACTTCTCTCCGGGAGAGTAATGCTTCTGTCTGTCTGTGTTTTGACTCTTTCCTGGAAATCCAGTAATAGATTCCGATGGACATGGGAAGGTTTACTGTAACCTGAGGACCTTCAACGTGACGATGAAACACAGAAATTGCGTCGGAATCGAATACAACAGGCATCATGACGACTTATGTTCGGGAGAGTAGTGCTTCTAACTGTCTGTGCTTGATTCTTACCTGGGATTCCAGTAATAGATTCCGATGGACATGGGGAGGTTTACTGTATCCAGTGGACCTTCAACTTGACGATGAAACACAGAAATTACGTCGGAGTTGAATACAACAGGCACCATGCCGACTTCTGTCCGAGAAAGTAATGCTTCTATCTGTCTGTGATTTGATTCTTTCCTGGGATTCCAGTAATAGATTCTGATGGACATCGGAAGGTTTACTGTAAGCTGTGGACCTTTAACTTGACGATGAAACACAGAAATTGCGTCGGAATTGAACACAAAAGGCACCGTGCCGACTTCTGTCCGCGAGAGTAATGCTTCTATCTGTCTGTGCTTTGATTCTTTCCTGGGATTCCAGTAATAGATTCCGATGGACATGGGAGGGTTTACTGTAACCTTTGGACCTTCAACTTGACGATGAAACACAGAAATTTCGTCAGAAATGAATATAACAGGCACCATGCCGTCTTCTGTCCGGGAGAGTAATGCTTCTATCTGTCTGTGCTTTGATTCTTTCCTGGCATTCCAGTAATAAATTCCGATGGACATGGGAAGGTTTACTCTAACCTGTGGACCTTCAACTTGACGATGAAACACAGAAATTCCGTCGGAATTGAATACGACAGGCACCGTGCCGACTTCTGTCCGGGAGAGTAATGCTTCTATCTGTCTGTGCTTTGATTCTTTCCTGGGATTCCAGTAATAGATTCCGATGGACATGGGAAGGTTTACTGTAACCTGTGGACCTACAACTCGACGATGAAGTACAGAAATTACGTTGGAATTGAATACAACATGCACCATGCCGACTTCTCTCCGGGAGAGTAAAACTTCTAACAGTCCATGCATTGACTCTTTCCTGGTATTCCAGTAATAGTTACCGATGGACATGGGAAGGTTTACTGTAACCTGTGGACCTTCAACTTGACGATGTAACACAGAAATTACGTCGGAGTTGAATACAACAGGCTCCATGCCGACTTCTGTCCGGGAGAGTAATTCTTCTATCTGTCTGTGCCTTGATTCTTTCCTGGGATTCCAGTAATAGACTCCGATGGACATCGGAAGATTTACTGTAACCTGTGGACCTTTACCTTGACGATGAAACACAGACATTGCGTCGGAATTGAATACAAAAGGCACCGTGCCGACTTTTGTCCGCGAGGGTAATGCTTCTATCTGTCTGTGCTTTGATTCTTTCCTGGGATTCCAGTAATAGATTCCGATGGACATGGGAAGGTTTACTGTAACTTGTGGACCTTCAACTCGACGATGAAACACAGAAAGTGAGGCGGAATTGAATACAACTGGCATCATGCCGACTTCTCACTGGGAGAGTAATGCTTCTGTCTGTCTGTGCTTTGACTCTTTCCTGGGATTCCAGTAATAGATTCCGATGGACATGGGAAGGTTTACTGTAACCTGTGGACCTTCAACTTGACGATGAAACACAGACATTGCGTCGGAAGTGAATACAACAGGCACCATGCCGACTTACGTCCGGGAGAGTGATGCTTCTATCTGTCAGTGCTTTGATCCTTTCCTGGGAATCCAGTAATAGATTCCGATGGACATCGGAAGGTTTACTGTAACCTGTGGACCTTCAACTCGACGATTAACCACAGAAAGTGAGCCGGAATTGAATACAACTGGCATCATGCCGACTTCTCTCCGGGAGAGTAATGCTTCTGTCTGTCTGTGCTTTGACTCTTTCCTGGGATTCCAGTAAAAGATTCCGATGGACATGGGAAGGTTTACTGTAACCTGAGGACCTTCAACGTGACGATGAAACAGAGAAATTGCGTCGGAATCGAGTACAACAGGCATCATGGCGACTTCTGTTCGGGACAGTAATGCTTCTATCTGTCTGTGCTTTGATTCTTTCCTGGGATTCCAGTAATAGATTCCGATGGACATGGGAGTGTTTACTGTAACCTTTGGACCTTCAACTTGACGATGAAACACAGAAATTTCGTCGGAAATGAATATAACAGGCAACATGCCGTCTTCTGTCCGGGAGAGTAATGCTTCTATCTGTCTGTGCTTTGATTCTTTCCTGGGATTCCAGTAATAGATTCCGATGGACATGGGGAGGTTTACAGTAACCAGTGGACCTTCAACTTGACGATGAAACACAGAAATTTCGTCCGAATTGAATACAACAGGCACCATGCCAACATCTGTCGGGGAGAGTAAAGCTTCTATCTGTCTGTGCTTTGATTCCTTCTTTGGATTCCAGTAATAGATTCCGATGGACATGGGAAGGTTTACTGTAACCTGAGGACCTTCAACTTGACGATGAATCACAGAAATCACGTCGGAGTTGAATACAACAGGCACCATGCCGACTTCTGTCCGAGAAAGTAATGCTTCTATCTGTCTGTGATTTGATTCTTTCCTGGGATTCCAGTAATAGATTCTGATGGACATCGGAAGGTTTACTGTAAGCTGTGGACCTTTAACTTGACGATGAAACACAGAAATTGCGTTGGAATTGAACACAAAAGGCACCGTGCCGACTTCTGTCCGGGAGAGTAATGCTTCTATCTGTCTGTGCTTTGATTATTTCCTGGGATTCCAGTAATAGATTCCGATGGACATGGGAGGGTTTACTGTAACCTTTGGACCTTCAACTTGACGATGAAACACAGAAATTTCGTCGGAAATGAATATAACAGGCACCATCTCGTCTTCTGTCCGGGAGAGTAATGCTTCTATCTGTCTGTGCTTTGTTTCTTTCCCGGCATTCCAGTAATAAATTCCGATGGACATGGGAAGGTTTACTCTAACCTGTGGACCTTAAACTTGACGATGAAACACCGAAATTCCGTCGGAATTGAATACAACAGGCACCGTGCCGACTTCTGTCCGGGAGAGTAAAGCTTCTATCTGTCTGTGCTTTGATTCTTTCCTGGGATTCCAGTAATAGATTCCGATGGACATGGGAAGGTTTACTGTAACCTGTGGACCTTCAACTTGACGATGAAACACAGAAATTACGACGGAGTGGAATACAACAGGCACCATGCCGACTTCTGTCCGGGAAAGTAATGCTTCTATCTGTCTGTGATTTGATTCTTTCCTGGGATTCCTGTAATAGATTCTGATGGACATCGGAAGGTTTACTGTAACCTGTGGACCTTTAACTTGACGATGAAACACAGAAATTCCGTCGGAATTGAATACAAAAGGCACCGTGCAAACTTCTGTCCGGGAGAGTAATGCTTCTATCTATCTGCGCTTTGATTCTTTCCTGGGATTCCAGTAATAGATTCCGATGGACATGGGAAGGTTTACTGTAACCTGTGGACCTACAACTCGACGATGAAGTACAGAACTTACGTCGGAATAGAATACAACAGGCACCATGCCGACTTCTCTCCGGGAGAGTAAAACTTCTAACAGTCCGTGCATTGACTCTTTCCTGGGATTCCAGTAATAGTTACCGATGGACATGGGAAGGTTTACTGTAACCTGTGGACCTTCAACTTGACGATGAAACAAAAAAATTGCGTCGGAATTGAATACAACAGGCACAATGCCGACTCATGTCCGGGAGAGTGATGCTTCTATCTGTCTGTGCTTTGATCCTTTCCTCGGAATCCGGTAATAGATTTCGGTGGACATCGGAAGGTTTACTGTATATTGTGAACCTTCAACTCGACGATGAAACACAGAAATTGCGTCGGAATAGAATACAAAAGGCTCCATGCCTACTTCTGTCGGGGAAGTAATGCTTCAATCTGTCTGTGCTTTGATTCTTTCTTATGATTCCAGTAAAAGATTCCGATGGACATGTGAAGGTTTACTGTAATCTGTGGACCTTCAACTTGACGATGAAACACAGAAATTACGTCGGAGTTGAATACAACAGGCCCCATGCCGACTTCTGTCCGGGAGAGTAATGCTTCTATCTGTCTGTGCTTTGATTCTTTCCTGGGATTCCAGTAATAGATTCCGATGGACATCGGAAGATTTACTGTAACCTGTGGACCTTTAACTTGACGATGAAACACAGAAATTGCGTCGGAATTGAATACAAAAGGCACCGTGCCGACTTCTGTCCGCGAGGGTAATGCTTCTATCTGTCTGTGGTTTGATTTTTTCCTGGGATTCCAGTAATAGATTCCGATGGACATGGGAAGGTTTACTGTACCCTGTGGACCTTCAACTCGACGATGAAACACAGAATGTGCGGCGGAATTGAATACAACTGGCATCATGCCAACTTCCCTCCGGGAGAGTAATGCTTCTGTCTGTCTGTGCATTGACTCTTTCCTGGGATTCCAGTAATAGATTCCGATGGACATGGGAAGGTTTACTGTAACCTGAGGACCTTCAACGTGACGATTAAACACAGAAATTGCGTCGGAATCGAATACAACAGGCATCATGACGACTTCTGTTCGGGAGAGTAATGCTTCTATCTGTCTGTGCTTTGATTCTTTCCTGCGATTCCAGTATTAGATTCCGATGGACATGGGAAGGTTTACTGTAACCTGTGGACCTTCAACTTGACGATGAAACACAGAAATTGCGTCGGAATTGAATACAACAGGCACCATGCCGACTTACGTCCGGGAGAGTGATGCTTCTATCTGTCAGTGCTTTGATCCTTTCCTGGAAATCCAGTAATAGATTCCGATGGACATCGGAAGGTTTACTGTCACCTGTGGACCTTCAACTCGACGATTAACCACAGAGAGTGCGGCGGAATTGAATACAACTGGCATCATGCCGACTTCTCTCCGGGAGAGTAATGCTTCTGTCTGTCTGTGCTTTGACTCTTTCCTGGGTTTCCAGTAATAGATTCCGATGGACATGGGAAGGTTTACTGTAACCTGAGGACCTTCAACGTGACGATGAAACACAGAAATTGCGTCGGAATCGAATACAACAGGCATTATGACGACTTCTGTTCGGGAGAGTAATGCTTGTAACTGTCTGTGCTTTGATTCTTACCTGGGATTCCAGTAATAGATTCCGATGGACATCGGAAGCTTTACTGTAACCTGTGGACCCTCAACTCGACGATGAAACACAGAAATTGCGTCGGAATTGAATACAACAGGCACCATGCCGACTTCTGTCCGGGAGAGTAATGCTTCTATCTGTCTGTGCTTTGATTCTTTCATGGGATTCCAGTAATAGATTCCGATGGACATGGGGAGGTTTACTGAACCAGTGGACCTTCAACTTGACGATGAAGCACAGAAATTTCGTCCGAATTGAATACAACAGGCACCATGCCAACATCTGTCGGGGAGAGTAAATCTTCTATCTGTCTGTGCTTTTATTCCTCCTTTGGATTCCAGTAATAGATTCCGATGGACATGGGAAGGTTTACTGTAACCTGTGGACCTTCAACATGACGATGAAACACAGAAATTGCGTCGGAGTTGAATACAACAGGCACCATGGCGACTTCTGTCCGAGGAAGTAATGCTTCTGTCTGTCTGTGATTTTGATTCTGTCCTGGGATTCCAGTAATAGATTCTGATGGACATCGGAAGGTACTGTAAGCTGTGGACCTTTAACTTGAAAATGAAACACAGAAATTGCGTCGGAATTGAACACAATAGGCACCGTGCCGACTTCTGTCCGGGAGAGTAATGCTTCTATCTGTCTGTGCTTTGATTATTTCCTGGGATTCCAGTAATAGATTCCGATGGACATGGGAGGGTTTACTGTAACCTTTGGACCTTCAACTTGACGATGAAACACAGAAATTTCGTCGGAAATGAATATAACAGGCACCATGCCGTCTTCTGTCCGGGAGAGTAATGCTTCTATCTGTCTGTGCTCTGATTCTTTCCTGGCATTCCAGTAATAAATTCCGATGGACATGGGAAGGTTTACTCTAACCTGTGGACCTTCAACTTGACGATGAAACACCGAAATTCCGTCGGAGTTGAATACAACAGGCACCATGCCGACTTCTGTCCGGGAAAGTAATGCTTCTATCTGTCTGTGATTTGATTCTTTCCTGGGATTCCTGTAATAGATTCTGATGGACATCGGAAGGTTTACTGTAACCTGTGGACCTTTAACTTGACGATGAAACACAGAAATTCCGTCGGAATTGAATACAAAAGGCACCGTGCCACTTCTGTCCGGGAGAGTAATGCTTCTATCCGTCTGTGCTTTGATTCTTTCCTGGGATTCCAGTAATGGATTCCGATATACATGGGAAGGTTTACTGTAACCTGTGGACCTACAACTCGACGATGAAGTACAGAAATTACGTCGGAATTGAATACAACAGGCACCATGCCGACTTCTCTCAGGGAGAGTAAATCTTCTAGCAGTCCATGCATTGACTCTTTCCTGGGATTCCAGTAATAGTTACCGATGGACATGGGAAGGTTTACTGTAAATTGTGGACCTTCAACTTGACGATGAAACACAGAAATTACGTCGGAGTTGAATACAACAGGCTCCATGCCGACTTCTGTCCGGGAGGGTAATGCTTCTATCTGTCTGTGCCTTGATTCTTTCCTGGGATTCCAGTAATAGATTCCGATGGACATCGGAAGATTTACTGTAACCTGTGGACCTTCAACTTGACGATGAAACACAGAAATTGCGTCGGAATTGAATACAAAAGCACCGTGCCGACTTCTGTCCGCGAGGGTAATGCTTCTATCTGTCTGTCTTTTGATTCTTTCCTGGGATTCCAGTAATAAATTCCGATGGACATGGGAAGGTTTACTGTAACCTGTGGACCTTCAACTCGACGATGAAACACAGAAAGTGTGGCGGAATTGAATACAACTGGCATCATGCCGACTTCTCTCTGGGAGAGTAATGCTTCTGTCTGTCTGTGCTTTGACTCTTTCCTGGGATTCCAGTAATAGATTCCGATGGACATGGGAAGGTTTACTGTAACCTGTGGACCTTCAACTTGACGATGAAACACAGAAATTGCGTCATAAGTGAATACAACAGGCACCATGCCGACTTACGTCCGGGAGAGTGATGCTTCTATCTGTCAGTACTTTGATCCTTTCCTGGGAATCCAGTAATAGATTCCGATGGACATCGGAAGGCTTACGGTAACCTGTGGACCTTCAACTCAACGATTAACCACAGAAAGTGCGGCGGAATTGAATACAACTGGCATCATGTCGACTTCTCTCCGGGAGAGTAATGCTTCTGTCTGTCTGTGCTTTGACTCTTTCCTGGGTTTCCAGTAAAAGATTCCGATGGACATGGGAGGGTTTATTGTAACCTGAGGACCTTCAACGTGACGATGAAACACAGAAATTGCGTCGGAATCGAATACAACAGGCATCATGGCGACTTCTGTTCGGAACAGTAATGCTTCTATCTGTCTGTGCTTTGATTCTTTCCTGGGATTCCAGTAATAGATTCCGATGGACATGGGAGTGTTTACTGTAACCTTTGGACCTTCAACTTGACGATGAAACACAGAAATTTCGTCGGAAATGAATATAACAGGCAACATGCCGTCTTCTGTCCGGGAGAGTAATGCTTCTATCTGTCGGTGATTTGATTCTTTAATGGGATTCCAGTAATTGATTCCGATGGACATGGGGAGGTTTACAGTAACCAGTGGACCTTCAACTTGACGATGAAACACAGAAATTTCGTCCGAATTGAATACAACAGGCACCATGCCAAAATCTGTCGGGGAGAGTAAAGCTTCTATCTGTCTGTGCTTTGATTCCTTCTTTGGATTCCAGTAATAGATTCCGATGGACATGGAAAGGTTTACTGTAACCTATGGACTTCCAACTTCACGATGAAACACAGAAAACACGTCGGAGTTGAATACAACAGGCACCATGCCGACTTCTGTCCGAGAAAGTAATGCTTCTATCTGTCTGTGATTTGATTCTTTCCTGGGATTCCAGTAATAGATTCTGATGGACATCGGAAGGTTTACTGTAAGCTGTGGACCTTGAACATGACGATGAAACACAGAAATTGCGTCGGAATTGAACACAAAAGGCACCGTGCCGACTTCTGTCCGGGAGAGTAATGCTTCTATCTGTCTGTGCTTTGATTCTTTCCTGGGATTCCAGTAATAGATTCCGATGGACATGGGAGGGTTTACCTCAACCTTTGGACCTTCAACTTGACGATGAAACACAGAAATTTCGTCGGAAATGAATATAACAGGCACCATGCCGTCTTCTGTCCGGGAGAGTAATGCTTCTATCTGTCTGTGCTTTGATTCTTTCCTGGCATTCCAGTAATAAATTCCGATGGACATGGGAAGGTATACTCTAACCTGTGGACCTTCAACTTGACGATGAAACACTGAAATTCCGTCGGAATTTAATACAACAGGCACCTTGCCGACTTCTGTCCGGGAGAGTAATGCTTCTATCTGTCTGTGCTTTGATTCTTTCCTGGGATTCCAGTAATAGATTCCGATGGACATGGGAAGGTTTACTGTAACCTGTGGACCTTCAACTTGACGATGAAACACAGAAATTACGACGGTGTTGAATACAACAGGCACCATGCCGACTTCTGTCCGGGAAAGTAATGCTTCTATCTGTCTGTGATTTGATTCTTTCCTGGAATTCCTGTAATAGATTCTGATGGACATCGGAAGGTTTACTGTAACCTGTGGACCTTTAACTTGACGATGAAACACAGAAATTCCGTCGGAATTGAATACAAAAGGCACCGTGCAAACTTCTGTCCGGGAGAGTAATGCTTCTATCTGTCTGTGCTTTGATTCTTTCCTGGGATTCCAGTAATAGATTCCAATGGACATGGGAAGGTTTACTGTAACCTGTGGACCTACAACTCGACGATGAAGTACAGAAATTACGTCGGAATTGAATACAACAGGCACCATGCCGACTTCTCTCCGGGAGAGTAAAACTTCTAACAGTCCGTGCATTGACTCTTTCCTGGGATTCCAGTAATAGTTACCGATGGACGTGGGAAGGTTTACTGTAACCTGTGGACCTTCAACTTGACGATGAAACAAAAAAATTGCGTCGGAATTGAATACAACAGGCACCATGCCGAGTCATGTCCGGGAGAGTGATGCTTCTATCTGTCTGTGCTTTGATCCTTTCCTCGGAATCCGGTAATAGATTTCGGTGGACATCGGAAGGTTTACTGTAAATTATGAACCTTCAACTCGACGATGAAACACAGAAATTGCGTCGGAATAGAATACAAAAGGCTCCATGCCTACTTCTGTCGGGGAAGTAATGCTTCAATCTGTCTGTGCTTTGATTCTTTCTTATGATTCCACTAAAAGATTCCGATGGACATGTGAAGGTTTACTGTAACCTGTGGACCTTCAACTTGACGATGAAACACAGAAATTGCGTCGGAGTTGAATACAACAGGATCCATGCCGACTTCTGTCCGGGAGAGTAATGCTTCTATCTGTCTGTGCTTTGATTCTTTCCTGGGATTCCAGTAATAGATTCCGATGGACATCGGAAGATTTACTGTAACCTGTGGACCTTTAACTTGACGATGAAACACAGAAATTGCGTCGGAATTGAATACAAAAGGCACCGTGCCGACTTCTGTCCGCGAGGGTAATGCTTCTATCTGTCTGTGGTTTGATTCTTTCCTGGGATTCCAGTAATAGATTCCGAGGGACATGGGAAGGTTTACTGTACCCTGTGGACCTTCAACTCGACGATGAAACACAGAAAGTGCGGCGGAATTGAATACAACTGGCATCATGCCGACTTCCCTCCGGGAGAGTAATGCTTCTGTCTGTCTGTGCATTGACTCTTTCCTGGGATTCCAGTAATAGATTCCGATGGACATGGGAAGGTTTACTGTAACCTGAGGACCTTCAACGTGACGATGAAACACAGAAATTGCGTCGGAATCGAATACAACAGGCATCATGACGACTTCTGTTCGGGAGAGTAATGCTTCTATCTGTCTGTGCTTTGATTCTTTCCTGCGATTCCAGTATTAGATTCCCATGGACATGGGAAGGTTTACTGTAACCTGTGGACCTTCAACTTGACGATGAAACACAGAAATTGCCTCGGAATTGAATACAACAGGCACCATGCCGACTTACGTCCGGGAGAGTGATGCTTCTATCTGTCAGTGCTTTGATCCTTTCCTGGAAATCCAGTAATAGATTCCGATGGACATCGGAAGGTTTACTGTCACCTGTGGACCTTTAACTCGACGATTAACCACAGAGAGTGCGGCGGAATTGAATACAACTGGCATCATGCCGACTTCTCTCCGGGAGAGTAATGCTTCTGTCTGTCTGTGCTTTGACTCTTTCCTGGGATTCCAGTAATAGATTCCGATGGACATGGGAAGGTTTACTGTAACCTGAGGACCATCAACGTGACGATGAAACACAGAAATTGCGTCGGAATCGAATACAACAGGCATCATGACGACTTCTGTTCGGGAGAGTAATGCTTCTAACTGTCTGTGCTTTGATTCTTACCTGGGATTCCAGTAATAGATTCCGATGGACATCGGAAGTTTTACTGTAACCTGTGGACCCTCAACTCGACGATGAAACACAGAAATTGCGTCGGAATTGAATACAACAGGCACCATGCCGACTTCTGTCCGGGAGAGTAATGCTTCTATCTGTCTGTGGTTTTATTCTTTCCTGGGAGTCCAGTAATAGATTCCGATGGACATGGGGAGGTTTACTGTAACCAGTGGACCTTCAACTTGACGAAGAAACACAGAAATTTCGTCCGAATTGAATACAACAGGCACCATGCCAACATCTGTCGGGGAGAGTAAATCTTCTATCTGTCTGTGCTTTTATTCCTTCTTTGGATTCCAGTAATAGATTCCGATGGACATGGGAAGGTTTACTGTAACCTGTGGACCTTCAACTTGACGATGAAACACAGAAATTGCGTCGGAGTTGAATACAACAGGCACCATGCCGACTTCTGTCCGAGAAAGTAATGCTTCTATCTGTCTGTGATTTGATTCTGTCCTGGGATTCTAGTAATAGATTCCGATGGACATCGGAAGGTTTACTGTAAGCTGTGGACCTTTAACATGACAATGAAACACAGAAATTGCGTCGGAATTGAACACAAAAGGCACCATGCCGACTTCTGTCCGGGAGAGTAATGCTTCTATCTGTCTGTGCTTTGATTCTTTCCTTGGATTCCAGTAATAGATTCCGATGGACATGGGAGGGTTTACTGTAACCTTTGGACCTTCAACTTGACGATGAAACACAGAAATTTCGTCGGAAATGAATATAACAGGCACCATGCCGTCTTCTGTCCGGGAGAGTAATGCTTCTATCTGTCTGTGCTTTGATTCTTTCCTGGCATTCCAGTAATAAATTCCGATGGACATGGGAAGGTTTACTCTAACCTGTGGACCTTCAACTTGACGATGAAACACCGAAATTCCGTCGGAGTTGAATACAACAGGCACCATGCCGACTTCTGTCCGGGAAAGTAATGCTTCTATCTGTCTGTGATTTGATTCTTGCCTGGGATTCCTGTAATCGATTCTGATGGACATCGAAAGGTTTACTGTAACCTGTGGACCTTTAACTTGACGATGAAACACAGAAATTCCGTCGGAATTGAATACAAAAGGCACCGTGCCGACTTCTGTCCGGGAGAGTAATGCTTCTATCCGTCTGTGCTTTGATTCTTTCCTGGGATTCCAGTAATAGATTCCGATGGACATCGGAAGATTTACTGTAACCTGTGGACCTTTAACTTGACGATGAAACACAGAAATTGCGTCGGAATTGAATACAAAAGCACCGTGCCGACTTCTGTCCGCGAGGGTAATGCTTCTATCTGTCTGTCCTTTGATTCCTTCCTGGGATTCCAGTAATAAATTCCGATGGACATGGGAAGGTTTACTGTAACCTGTGGACCTTCAACTCGACGATGAAACACAGAAAGTGTGGCGGAATTGAATACAACTGGCATCATGCCGACTTCTCTCTGGGAGAGTAATGCTTCTGTCTGTCTGTGCTTTGACTCATTCCTGGGATTCCAGTAATAGATTCCGGTGGCCATGGGAAGGTTTACTGTAACCTGTGGACCTTCAACTTGACGATGAAACACAGAAATTGCGTCGGAAGTGAATACAACAGGCACCATGCCGACTTCTGTTCGGGACAGTAATGCTTCTATCTGTCTGTGCTTTGATTCTTTCCTTGGATTCCAGTAATAGATTCCGATGGACATGGGAGGGTTTACTGTAACCTTTGGACCTTCAACTTGACGATGAAACACAGAAATTTCGTCGGAAATGAATATAACAGGCACCATGCCGTCTTCTGTCCGGGAGAGTAATGCTTCTATCTGTCTGTGCTTTGATTCTTTCCTGGGATTCCAGTAATAGATTCCGATGGACATGGGGAGGTTTACTGTAACCAATGGACCTTCAACTTGACGATGAAACACAGAAATTTCGTCCGAATTGAATACAACAGGCACCATGCCAACATCTGTTGGGGAGAGTAAAGCTTCTATCTGTCTGTGCGTTGATTCCTTCTTTGGATTCCAGTAATAGATTCCGATGGACATGGGAAGGTTTACTGTAACCTGTGGACCTTGAACTTGACGATGAAACACAGAAATTACGTCAGAGTTGAATACAACAGGCACCATGCCGACTTCTGTCCGAGAAAGTAATGCTTCTATCTGTCTGTGATTTGATTCTTTCCTGGGATTCCAGTAATAGATTCTGATGGACATCGGAAGGTTTACTGTAAGCTGTGGACCTTTAACTTGACGATGAAACACAGAAATTGCGTCGGAATTGAACACAAAAGGCACCGTGCCGACTTCTGTCCGGGAGAGTAATGCTTCTATCTGTCTGTGCTTTGATTCTTTCCTGGGATTCCAGTAATAGATTCCGATGGACATGGGAGGGTTTACTGTAACCTTTGGACCTTCAACTTGACGATGAAACACAGAAATTTCGTCGGAAATGAATATAACAGGCACCATGCCGTCTTCTGTCCGGGAGAGTAACGCTTCTATCTGTCTGTGCTTTGATTCTTTCCTGGCATTCCAGTAATAAATGCCGATGGACATGGGAAGGTTTACTCTAACCTGTGGACCTTCAACTTGACGATGAAACAAAGAAATTCCGTCGGAATTGAATACAACAGGCATTGTGCCGACTTCTGTCCGGGAGAGTAATGCTTCTATCTGTCTGTGCTTTGATTCTTTCCTGGGATTCCAGTAATAGATTCCGATGGACATGGGAGGGTTTACTGTAACCTTTGGACCTTCAACTTGACGATGAAACACAGAAATTTCGTCGGAAATGAATATAACAGGCACCATGCCGTCTTCTGTCCGGGAGAGTAATGCTTCTATCTGTCTGTGCTTTGATTCTTTCCTGGCATTCCAGTAATAAATGCCGATGGACATGGGAAAGTTTACTCTAACCTGTGGACCTTCAACTTGACGATGAAACAAAGAAATTCCGTCGGAATTGAATACAACAGGCATTGTGCCGACTTCTGTCCGGGAGAGTAATGCTTCTATCTGTCTGTGCTTTGATTCTTTCCTGGGATTCCAGTAATAGATTCCGATGGACATGGGAAGGTTTACTGTAACCTGTGGACCTTCAACTTGACGATGAAACACAGAAATTACGACGGAGTTGAATACAACAGGCACCATGCCGACTTCTGTCCGGGAAAGTAATGCTTCTATCTGTCTGTGATTTGATTCTTTCCTGGGATTCCTGTAATAGATTCTGATGGACATCGGAAGGTTTACTGTAACCTGTGGACCTTTAACTTGACGATGAAACACAGAAATTCTGTCGGAATTGAATACAAAAGGCACCGTGCCGACTTCTGTCCGGGAGAGTAATGCTTCTATCTGTCTGTGCTTTGATTCTTTCCTGGGACTCCAGTAATAGATTCCGATGGACATGGGAAGGTTTACTGTAACCTGTGGACCTACAACTCGACGATGAAGTACAGATATTACGTCGGAATTGAATACAACAGGCACCATGCCGACTTCTCTCCGGGAGAGTAAAACTTCTAACAGTCCGTGCATTGACTCTTTCTGGGATTCCAGTAATAGTTACCGATGGACATGGGAAGGATTACTGTAAATTGTGGACCTTCAACTTGACGATGAAACACAGAAATTGCGTCGGAATTGAATACAACAGGCACCATGCCGACTTATGTCCGGGAGAGTGATGCTTCTATCTGTCTGTGCTTTGATCCTTTCCTCGGAATCCAGTAATAGATTTCGGTGGACATCGGAAGGTTTACTGTAAATTGTGAACCTTCAACTCGACGATGAAACACAGAAATTGCGTCGGAATAGAATACAAAAGGCTCCATGCCTACTTCTGTCGGGGAAGTAATGCTTCTATCTGTCTGTGCTTTGATTCTTTCTTATGATTCCAGTAAAAGATTCCGATGGACATGGGAAGGTTTACTGAACCTGTGGACCTTCAACTTGACGATGAAACACAGAAATTACGTCGGAGTTGAATACAACAGGCTCCATGCCGACTTCTGTCCGGGAGAGTAATGCTTCTATCTGTCTGTGCTTTGATTCTTTCCTGGGATTCCAGTAATAGATTCCGATGGACATCGGAAGATTTACTGTAACCTGTGGACCTTCAACTTGACGATGAAACACAGAAATTGCGTCGGAATTGAATACAAAAGGCACCGTGCCGACTTCTGTCCGCGAGGGTAATGCTTCTATCTGTCTGTGCTTTGATTCTTTCCTGGGATTCCAGTAATAGATTCCGATGGACATGGGAAGGTTTACTGTACCCTGTGGACCTTCAACTCGACGATGAAACACAGGAAGTGTGGCGGAATTGAATACAACTGGCATCATGCCGACTTCTCTCTGGGAGAGTAATGCTTCTGTCTGTCTGTGCTTTGACTCTTTCCTGGGATTCCAGTAATAGATTCCGATGGACATGGGAAGGTTTACTGTAACCTGTGGACCTTCAACTTGACGATTAACCACAGAAAGTGCGGCGGAATTGAATACAACTGGCATCATGCCGACTTACGTCCGGGAGAGTGATGCTTCTATCTGTCAGTGGTTTGATCCTTTCCTGGGAATCCAGTAATAGATTCCGATGGACATGGGAAGGTTTACTGTAACCTGAGGACCTTCAACTTGACGATGAAACACAGAAATTGGGTCGGAATCGAATACAACAGGCATCATGACGACTTCTATTCGGGAGAGTAATGCTTCTAACTGTCTGTGCTTTGATTCTTACCTGGGATTCCAGTAATAGATTCCGATGGACATCGGAAGCTTTACTGTAACCTGTGGACCCTCAACTCGACGATGAAACACAGAAATTGCGTCGGAATTGAATACAACAGGCACCATGCCGACTTCTGTCCGGGAGAGTAATGCTTCTATCTGTCTGTGCTTTGATTCTTTCCTGGGATTCCAGTAATAGATTCCGATGGACATGGGGAGGTTTACTGTAACCAGTGGACCTTCAACTTGACGATGAAACACAGAAATTGCGTCGGAAGTGAATACAACAGGCACCATGCCGACTTACGTCCGGGAGAGTGATGCTTCTATCTGTCAGTGGTTTGATCCTTTCCTGGGAATCCAGTAATAGATTCCGATGGACATCGGAAGGTTTACTGTAACCTGTGGACCTTCAACTCGACGATTAACCACAGAAAGTGCGGCGGAATTGAATACAACTGGCATCATGCCGACTTCTCCCCGGGAGAGTAACGCTTCTGTCTGTCTGTGCTTTGACTCTTTCCTGGGATTCCAGTAATAGATTCCGATGGACATGGGAAGGTTTACTGTAACCTGAGGACCTTCCACTTGACGATGAAACACAGAAATTGCGTCGGAATCGAATACAACAGGCATCATGACGACTTCTGTTCGGGAGAGTAATGCTTCTAACTGTCTGTGCTTTGATTCTTACCTGGGATTCCAGTAATAGATTCCGATGGACATCGGAAGCTTTACTGTAACCTGTGGACCCTCAACTTGACGATGAAACACAGAAATTTCGTCCGAATTGAATACAACAGGCACCATGCCAACATCTGTCGGGGAGAGTAAAGCTTCTATCTGTCTGTGCTTTGATTCCTTCTTTGGATTCCAGTAATAGATTCCGATGGACATGGGAAGGTTTACTGTAACCTGTGGACCTTCGACTTGACGATGAAACACAGAAATTACGTCGGAGTTGAATACAACAGGCACCATGCCGACTTCTGTCCGAGAAAGTAATGCTTCTATCTGTCTGTGATTTGATTCTTTCCTGGGATTCCAGTAATACATTCTGATGGACATCGGAAGGTTTACTGTAAGCTGTGGACCTTCAACTTGACGATGAAACACAGAAATTGCGTCGGAATAGAATACAAAAGGCTCCATGCCTACTTCTGTCGGGGAAGTAATGCTTCAATCTGTCTGTGCTTTGATTCTTTCTTATGATTCCAGTAAAAGATTCCGATGGACATGTGAAGGTTTACTGTAACCTGTGGACCTTCAACTTGACGATGAAACACAGAAATTACGTCGGAGTTGAATACAACAGGCTCCATGCCGACTTCTGTCCGGGAGAGTAATGCTTCTATCTGTCTGTGCTTTGATTTTTTTCCTGGGATTCCAGTAATAGATTCCGATGGACATCGGAAGATTTACTGTAACCTGTGGACCTTTAACTTGACGACGAAACACAGAAATTGCGTCGGAATTGAATACAAAAGGCACCGTGCCGACTTCTGTCCGCGAGGGTAATGCTTCTACCTGTCTGTGGTTTGATTCTTTCCTGGGATTCCAGTAATAGATTCCGATGGACATGGGAAGATTTACTGTACCCTGTGGACCTTCAACTCGACGATGAAACACAGAAAGTGCGGCGGAATTGAATACAACTGGCATCATGCCGACTTCCTTCCGGGAGAGTAATGCTTCTGTCTGTCTGTGCATTGACTCTTTCCTGGGATTCCAGTAATAGATTCCGATGGACATGGGAAGGTTTACTGTAACCTGAGGACCTTCAACGTGACGATGAAACACAGAAATTGCGTCGGAATCGAATACAACAGGCATCATGACGACTTCTGTTCGGGAGAGTAATGCTTCTATCTGTCTGTGCTTTGATTCTTTCCTGCGATTCCAGTATTAGATTCCGATGGACATGGGAAGATTTACTGTAACCTGTGGACCTTCAACTTGACGATGAAACACAGAAATTGCGTCGGAATTGAATACAACAGGCACCATGCCGACTTACGTCCGGGAGAGTGATGCTTCTATCTGTCAGTGCTTTGATCCTTTCCTGGGAATCCAGTAATAGATTCCGATGGACATCGGAAGGTTTACTGTCACCTGTGGACCTTCAACTCGACGATTAACCACAGAGAGTGCGGCGGAATTGAATACAACTGGCATCATGCCGACTTCTCTCCGGGAGAGTAATGCTTCTGTCTGTCTGTGCTTTGACTCTTTCCTGGGATTCCAGTAATAGATTCCGATGGACATGGGAAGGTTTACTGTAACCTGAGGACCTTCAACGTGACGATGAAACACAGAAATTGCGTCGGAATCGAATACAAAAGGCATCATGACGACTTCTGTTCGGGAGAGTAATGCTTCTAACTGTCTATGCTTTGATTCTTACCTGGGATTCCAGTAATAGATTCCGATGGACATGGGGAGGTTTACTGTAACCAGTGGACCTTCAACTTCACGATGAAACACAGAAATTTCGTCCGAATTGAATACAACAGGCACCATGACAACATCTGTCGGGGAGAGTAAATCTTCTATCTGTCTGTGCTTTTATTCCTTCTTTGATTCCAGTAATAGATTCCGATGGACATGGGAAGGTTTACTGTAACCTGTGGACCTTCAACTTGACGATGAAACACAGAAATTGCGTCGGAGTTGAATACAACAGGCACCATGCCGACTTCTGTCCGAGAAAGTAATGCTTCTATCTGTCTGTGATTTGATTCTGTCCTGGGATTCCAGTAATAGATTCTGATGGACATCGGAAGGTTTACTGTAAGCTGTGGACCTTTAACTTGACAATGAAACACAGAAATTGCGTCGGAATAGAACACAAAAGGCACCGTGCCGACTTCTGTCCGGGAGAGTAATGCTTCTATCTGTCTGTGCTTTGATTCTTTCCTGGGATTCCAGTAATAGATTCCGATGGACATGGCAGGGTTTGCTGTAACCTTTGGACCTTCAACTTGACGATGAAACACAGAAATTTCGTCGGAAATGAATATAACAGGCACCATGCCGTCTTCTGTCCGGGAGAGTAATGCTTCTATCTGTTGTGCTTTGATTCTTTCCTGGCATTCCAGTAATAAATTCCGATGGACATGGGAAAGTTTACTGTAACCTGTGGACCTACAACTCGACGATGAAGTACAGAAATTACGTCGGAATTGAATACAACAGGCACCATGCCGACTTCTCTCAGGGAGAGTAAAACTTCTAACAGTTCATGCATTGACTCTTCCTGGGATTCCAGTAATAGTTACCGATGGACATGGGAAGGTTTACTGTAAATTGTGGACCTTCAACTTGACGATGAAACACAGAAATTACGTCGGAGTTGAATACAACAGGCTCCATGCCGACTTCTGTCCGGGAGAGTAATGCTTCTATCTGTCTGTGCCTTGATTCTTTCATGGGATTCCAGTAATAGATTCCGATGGACATCGGAAGATTTACTGTAACCTGTGGACCTTTAACTTGACGATGAAACACAGAAATTGCGTCGGAATTGAATACAAAAGCACCGTGCCGACATCTGTCCGCGAGGGTAATGCTTCTATCTGTCTGTCATTTGATTCTTTCCTGGGATTCCAGTAATAGATTCCGATGGACATGGGAAGGTTTACTGTAACCTGTGGACCTTCAACTCTACGATGAAACACAGAAAGTGTGGCGGAACTGAATACAACTGGCATCATGCCGACTTCTCTCTGGGAGAGTAATGCTTCTGTCTGTCTGTGCTTTGACTCTTTCCTGGGATTCCAGTAATAGATTCCGATGGACATGGGAAGGTTTACTGTAACCTGTGGACCTTCAACTTGACGATGAAACACAGAAATTGTGTCGGAAGTGAATACAACAGGCACCATGCCGACTTACGTCCGGGAGAGTGATGCTTCTATCTGTCAGTATTTTGATCCTTTCCTGGGAATCCAGTAATAGATTCCGATGGACATGGGAAGGTTTACTGTAACCTGTGGACCTTCAACTCGACGATTAACCACAGAAAGTGCGGCGGAAATGAATATAACAGGCACCATGCCGTCTTCTGTCCGGGAGAGTAATGCTTCTATCTGTCTGTGCTTTGATTCTTTCCTGGGATTCCAGTAATAGATTCCGATGGACATGGGGAGGTTTACTGTAACCAGTGGACCTTCAACTTGACGATGAAACACAGAAATTTCGTCCGAATTGAATACAACAGGCACCATGCCAACATCTGACGGGGCGAGTAAAGCTTCTATCTGTCTGTGCTTTGATTCCTTCTTTGGATTCCAGTAATAGATTCCGATGGACATGGGAAGGTTTACTGTAACCTGTGGACCTTCAACTTGACGATGAAACACAGAAATTACGTCGGAGTTGAATACAACAGGCACCATGCCGACTTCTGTCCGAAAAAGTAATGCTTCTATCTGTCTGTGATTTGATTCTTTCCTGGGATTCCAGTAATAGATTCTGATGGACATCGGAAGGTTTACTGTAAGCTGTGGACCTTTAACTTGACGATGAAACACAGAAATTGCGTCGGAATTGAACACAAAAGGCACCGTGCCGACTTCTGTCCGGGAGAGTAATGCTTCTATCTGTCTGTGCTTTGATTCTTTCCTGGGATTCCAGTAATAGATTCCGATGGACATGGGAGGGTTTACTGTAACCTTTGGACCTTCAACTTGACGATGAAACACAGAAATTTCGTCGGAAATGAATATAACAGGCACCATGCCGTCTTCTGTCCGGGAGAGTAATGCTTCAATCTGTCTGTGCTTTGATTCTTTCCTGGCATTCCAGTAATAAATGCCGATGGACATGGGAAGGTTTACTCTAACCTGTGGACCTTCAACTTGACGATGAAACAAAGAAATTCCGTCGGAATTGAATACAACAGGCATTGTGCCGACTTCTGTCCGGGAGAGTAATGCTTCTATCTGTCTGTGCTTTGATTCTTTCCTGGGATTCCAGTAATAGATTCCGATGGACATGGGAAGATTTACTGTAACCTGTGGACCTTCAACTTGACGATGAAACACAGAAATTACGACGGAGTTGAATACAACAGGCACCATGCCGACTTCTGTCCGGGAAAGTAATGCTTCTATCTGTCTGTGATTTGATTCTTTCCTGGGATTCCTGTAATAGATTCTGATGGACATCGGAAGGTTTACTGTAACCTGTGGACCTTTAACTTGACGATGAAACACAGAAATTCCGTCGGAATTGAATACAAAAGGCACCGTGCCGACTTGTGTCCGGGAGAGTAATGCTTCTATCTGTCTGTGCTTTGATTCTTTCCTGGGACTCCAGTAATAGATTCCGATGGACATGGGAAGGTTTACTGTAACCTGTGGACCTACAACTCGACGATGAAGTACAGAAATTACGTCGGAATTGAATACAACAGGCACCATGCCGACTTCTCTCCGGGAGAGTAAAACTTCTAACAGTCCGTGCATTGACTCTTTCTGGGATTCCAGTAATAGTTACCGATGGACATGGGAAGGTTTACTGTAAACTGTGGACCTTCAACTTGACGATGAAACACAGAAATTGCGTCGGAATTGAATACAACAGGCACCATGCCGACTTATGTCCGGGAGAGTGATGCTTCTATCTGTCTGTGCTTTGATTCTTTCCTGGGATTCCAGTAATAGATTCCGATGGACATCGGAAGATTTACTGTAACCTGTGGACCTTCAACTTAACGATGAAACACAGAAATTGCGTCGAAATTGAATACAAAAGGCACCGTGCCGACTTCTGTCCGCGAGGGTAATGCTTCTATCTGTCTGTGCTTTGATTCTTTCCTGGGATTCCAGTAATAGATTCCGATGGACATGGGAAGGTTTACTGTACCCTGTGGACCTTCAACTCGACGATGAAACACAGAAAGTGTGGCGGAATTGAATACAACTGGCATCATGCCGACTTGTCTCTGGGAGAGTAATGCTTCTGTCTGTCTGTGCTTTGACTCTTTCCTGGGATTCCAGTAATAGATTCCGATGGACATGGGAAGGTTTACTGTAACCTGTGGACCTTCAACTCGACGATTAACCACAGAAAGTGCGGCGGAATTGAATACAACTGGCATCATGCCGACTAACGTCCGGGAGAGTGATGCTTCTATCTGTCAGTGGTTTGATCCTTTCCTGGGAATCCAGTAATAGATTCCGATGGACATGGGAAGGTTTACTGTAACCTGAGGACCTTCAACTTGACGATGAAACACAGAAATTGCGTCGGAATCGAATACAACAGGCATCATGACGACTTCTGTTCGGGAGAGTAATGCTTCTAACTGTCTGTGCTTTGATTCTTACCTGGGATTCCAGTAATAGATTCCGATGGACATCGGAAGCTTTACTGTAACCTGTGGACCCTCAACTCGACGATGAAACACAGAAATTGCGTCGGAATTGAATACAACAGGCACCATGCCGACTTCTGTCCGGGAGAGTAATGCTTCTATCTGTCTGTGCTTTGATTCTTTCCTGGGATTCCAGTAATAGATTCCGATGGACATGGGGAGGTTTACTGTAACCAGTGGACCTTCAACTTGACGATGAAACACAGAAATTTCGTCCGAATTGAATACAACAGGCACCATGCCAACATCTGTCGGGGAGAGTAAAGCTTCTATCAGTCTGTGCTTTGATTCCTTCTTTGGATTCCAGTAATAGATTCCGATGGACATGGGAAGGTTTACTGTAACCTGTGGACCTTCAACTTGACGATGAAACACAGAAATTACGTCGGAGTTGAATACAACAGGCACCATGCCGACTTCTGTCCGAGAAAGTAATGCTTCTATCTGTCTGTGATTTGATTCATTCCTGGGATTCCAGTAATAGATTCTGATGGACATCGGAAGGTTTACTGTAAGCTGTGGACCTTTCACTTGACGATGAAACACAGAAATTGCGTCGGAATTGAACACAAAAGGCACCGTGCCGACTTCTGTCCGGGAGAGTAATGCTTCTATCTGTCTGTGCTTTGATTCTTTCCTGGGATTCCAGTAATAGATTCCGATGGACATGGGAGGGTTTACTGTAACCTTTGGACCTTCAACTTGACGATGAAACACAGAAATTGCGTCGGAATTGAATACAACAGGCACCATGCCGACTTACGTCCGGGAGAGTGATGCTTCTATCTGTCAGTGGTTTGATCCTTTCCTGGGATTCCAGTAATAGATTCTGATGGACATCGGAAGGTTTACTGTAAGCTGTGGACCTTCAACTTGACGATGAAACACAGAAATTGCGTCGGAATAGAATACAAAACGCTCCATGCCTACTTCTGTCGGGGAAGTAATGCTTCAATCTGTCTGTGCTTTGATTCTTTCTTATGATTCCAGTAAAAGATTCCGATGGACATGTGAAGGTTTACTGTAACCTGTGGACCTTCAACTTGACGATGAAAGACAGAAATTACGTCGGAGTTGAATACAACAGGCTCCATGCCGACTTCTGTCCGGGAGAGTAATGCTTCTATCTGTCTGTGCTTTGATTCTTTCCTGGGATTCCAGTAATAGATTCCGATGGACATCGGAAAATTTACTGTAACCCGTGGACCTTTAACTTGACGATGAAACACAGAAATTGCGTCGGAATTGAATACAAAAGGCACCGTGCCGACTTCTGTCCGCGAGGGTAATGCTTCTACCTGTCTGTGGTTTGATTCTTTCCTGGGATTCCAGTAATAGATTCCGATGGACATGGGAAGGTTTACTGTAACCTGAGGACCTTCAACGTGACGATGAAACACAGAAATTGCGTCGGAATCGAATACAAAAGGCATCATGACGACTTCTGTTCGGGAGAGTAATGCTTCTAACTGTCTATGCTTTGATTCTTACCTGGGATTCCAGTAATAGATTCCGATGGACATGGGGAGGTTTACTGTAACCAGTGGACCTTCAACTTCACGATGAAACACAGAAATTTCGTCCGAATTGAATACAACAGGCACCATGACAACATCTGTCGGGGAGAGTAAATCTTCTATCTGTCTGTGCTTTTATTCCTTCTTTGATTCCAGTAATAGATTCCGATGGACATGGGAAGGTTTACTGTAACCTGTGGACCTTCAACTTGACGATGAAACACAGAAATTGCGTCGGAGTTGAATACAACAGGCACCATGCCGACTTCTGTCCGAGAAAGTAATGCTTCTATCTGTCTGTGATTTGATTCTGTCCTGGGATTCCAGTAATAGATTCTGATGGACATCGGAAGGTTTACTGTAAGCTGTGGACCTTTAACTTGACAATGAAACACAGAAATTGCGTCGGAATAGAACACAAAAGGCACCGTGCCGACTTCTGTCCGGGAGAGTAATGCTTCTATCTGTCTGTGCTTTGATTCTTTCCTGGGATTCCAGTAATAGATTCCGATGGACATGGCAGGGTTTGCTGTAACCTTTGGACCTTCAACTTGACGATGAAACACAGAAATTTCGTCGGAAATGAATATAACAGGCACCATGCCGTCTTCTGTCCGGGAGAGTAATGCTTCTATCTGTTGTGCTTTGATTCTTTCCTGGCATTCCAGTAATAAATTCCGATGGACATGGGAAAGTTTACTGTAACCTGTGGACCTACAACTCGACGATGAAGTACAGAAATTACGTCGGAATTGAATACAACAGGCACCATGCCGACTTCTCTCAGGGAGAGTAAAACTTCTAACAGTTCATGCATTGACTCTTCCTGGGATTCCAGTAATAGTTACCGATGGACATGGGAAGGTTTACTGTAAATTGTGGACCTTCAACTTGACGATGAAACACAGAAATTACGTCGGAGTTGAATACAACAGGCTCCATGCCGACTTCTGTCCGGGAGAGTAATGCTTCTATCTGTCTGTGCCTTGATTCTTTCATGGGATTCCAGTAATAGATTCCGATGGACATCGGAAGATTTACTGTAACCTGTGGACCTTTAACTTGACGATGAAACACAGAAATTGCGTCGGAATTGAATACAAAAGCACCGTGCCGACATCTGTCCGCGAGGGTAATGCTTCTATCTGTCTGTCATTTGATTCTTTCCTGGGATTCCAGTAATAGATTCCGATGGACATGGGAAGGTTTACTGTAACCTGTGGACCTTCAACTCTACGATGAAACACAGAAAGTGTGGCGGAACTGAATACAACTGGCATCATGCCGACTTCTCTCTGGGAGAGTAATGCTTCTGTCTGTCTGTGCTTTGACTCTTTCCTGGGATTCCAGTAATAGATTCCGATGGACATGGGAAGGTTTACTGTAACCTGTGGACCTTCAACTTGACGATGAAACACAGAAATTGTGTCGGAAGTGAATACAACAGGCACCATGCCGACTTACGTCCGGGAGAGTGATGCTTCTATCTGTCAGTATTTTGATCCTTTCCTGGGAATCCAGTAATAGATTCCGATGGACATGGGAAGGTTTACTGTAACCTGTGGACCTTCAACTCGACGATTAACCACAGAAAGTGCGGCGGAAATGAATATAACAGGCACCATGCCGTCTTCTGTCCGGGAGAGTAATGCTTCTATCTGTCTGTGCTTTGATTCTTTCCTGGGATTCCAGTAATAGATTCCGATGGACATGGGGAGGTTTACTGTAACCAGTGGACCTTCAACTTGACGATGAAACACAGAAATTTCGTCCGAATTGAATACAACAGGCACCATGCCAACATCTGACGGGGCGAGTAAAGCTTCTATCTGTCTGTGCTTTGATTCCTTCTTTGGATTCCAGTAATAGATTCCGATGGACATGGGAAGGTTTACTGTAACCTGTGGACCTTCAACTTGACGATGAAACACAGAAATTACGTCGGAGTTGAATACAACAGGCACCATGCCGACTTCTGTCCGAAAAAGTAATGCTTCTATCTGTCTGTGATTTGATTCTTTCCTGGGATTCCAGTAATAGATTCTGATGGACATCGGAAGGTTTACTGTAAGCTGTGGACCTTTAACTTGACGATGAAACACAGAAATTGCGTCGGAATTGAACACAAAAGGCACCGTGCCGACTTCTGTCCGGGAGAGTAATGCTTCTATCTGTCTGTGCTTTGATTCTTTCCTGGGATTCCAGTAATAGATTCCGATGGACATGGGAGGGTTTACTGTAACCTTTGGACCTTCAACTTGACGATGAAACACAGAAATTTCGTCGGAAATGAATATAACAGGCACCATGCCGTCTTCTGTCCGGGAGAGTAATGCTTCAATCTGTCTGTGCTTTGATTCTTTCCTGGCATTCCAGTAATAAATGCCGATGGACATGGGAAGGTTTACTCTAACCTGTGGACCTTCAACTTGACGATGAAACAAAGAAATTCCGTCGGAATTGAATACAAAAGGCATTGTGCCGACTTCTGTCCGGGAGAGTAATGCTTCTATCTGTCTGTGCTTTGATTCTTTCCTGGGATTCCAGTAATAGATTCCGATGGACATGGGAAGATTTACTGTAACCTGTGGACCTTCAACTTGACGATGAAACACAGAAATTACGACGGAGTTGAATACAACAGGCACCATGCCGACTTCTGTCCGGGAAAGTAATGCTTCTATCTGTCTGTGATTTGATTCTTTCCTGGGATTCCTGTAATAGATTCTGATGGACATCGGAAGGTTTACTGTAACCTGTGGACCTTTAACTTGACGATGAAACACAGAAATTCCGTCGGAATTGAATACAAAAGGCACCGTGCCGACTTGTGTCCGGGAGAGTAATGCTTCTATCTGTCTGTGCTTTGATTCTTTCCTGGGACTCCAGTAATAGATTCCGATGGACATGGGAAGGTTTACTGTAACCTGTGGACCTACAACTCGACGATGAAGTACAGAAATTACGTCGGAATTGAATACAACAGGCACCATGCCGACTTCTCTCCGGGAGAGTAAAACTTCTAACAGTCCGTGCATTGACTCTTTCTGGGATTCCAGTAATAGTTACCGATGGACATGGGAAGGTTTACTGTAAACTGTGGACCTTCAACTTGACGATGAAACACAGAAATTGCGTCGGAATTGAATACAACAGGCACCATGCCGACTTATGTCCGGGAGAGTGATGCTTCTATCTGTCTGTGCTTTGATTCTTTCCTGGGATTCCAGTAATAGATTCCGATGGACATCGGAAGATTTACTGTAACCTGTGGACCTTCAACTTAACGATGAAACACAGAAATTGCGTCGAAATTGAATACAAAAGGCACCGTGCCGACTTCTGTCCGCGAGGGTAATGCTTCTATCTGTCTGTGCTTTGATTCTTTCCTGGGATTCCAGTAATAGATTCCGATGGACATGGGAAGGTTTACTGTACCCTGTGGACCTTCAACTCGACGATGAAACACAGAAAGTGTGGCGGAATTGAATACAACTGGCATCATGCCGACTTGTCTCTGGGAGAGTAATGCTTCTGTCTGTCTGTGCTTTGACTCTTTCCTGGGATTCCAGTAATAGATTCCGATGGACATGGGAAGGTTTACTGTAACCTGTGGACCTTCAACTCGACGATTAACCACAGAAAGTGCGGCGGAATTGAATACAACTGGCATCATGCCGACTAACGTCCGGGAGAGTGATGCTTCTATCTGTCAGTGGTTTGATCCTTTCCTGGGAATCCAGTAATAGATTCCGATGGACATGGGAAGGTTTACTGTAACCTGAGGACCTTCAACTTGACGATGAAACACAGAAATTGCGTCGGAATCGAATACAACAGGCATCATGACGACTTCTGTTCGGGAGAGTAATGCTTCTAACTGTCTGTGCTTTGATTCTTACCTGGGATTCCAGTAATAGATTCCGATGGACATCGGAAGCTTTACTGTAACCTGTGGACCCTCAACTCGACGATGAAACACAGAAATTGCGTCGGAATTGAATACAACAGGCACCATGCCGACTTCTGTCCGGGAGAGTAATGCTTCTATCTGTCTGTGCTTTGATTCTTTCCTGGGATTCCAGTAATAGATTCCGATGGACATGGGGAGGTTTACTGTAACCAGTGGACCTTCAACTTGACGATGAAACACAGAAATTTCGTCCGAATTGAATACAACAGGCACCATGCCAACATCTGTCGGGGAGAGTAAAGCTTCTATCAGTCTGTGCTTTGATTCCTTCTTTGGATTCCAGTAATAGATTCCGATGGACATGGGAAGGTTTACTGTAACCTGTGGACCTTCAACTTGACGATGAAACACAGAAATTACGTCGGAGTTGAATACAACAGGCACCATGCCGACTTCTGTCCGAGAAAGTAATGCTTCTATCTGTCTGTGATTTGATTCATTCCTGGGATTCCAGTAATAGATTCTGATGGACATCGGAAGGTTTACTGTAAGCTGTGGACCTTTCACTTGACGATGAAACACAGAAATTGCGTCGGAATTGAACACAAAAGGCACCGTGCCGACTTCTGTCCGGGAGAGTAATGCTTCTATCTGTCTGTGCTTTGATTCTTTCCTGGGATTCCAGTAATAGATTCCGATGGACATGGGAGGGTTTACTGTAACCTTTGGACCTTCAACTTGACGATGAAACACAGAAATTGCGTCGGAAGTGAATACAACAGGCACCATGCCGACTTACGTCCGGGAGAGTGATGCTTCTATCTGTCAGTGGTTTGATCCTTTCCTGGGATTCCAGTAATAGATTCTGATGGACATCGGAAGGTTTACTGTAAGCTGTGGACCTTCAACTTGACGATGAAACACAGAAATTGCGTCGGAATAGAATACAAAACGCTCCATGCCTACTTCTGTCGGGGAAGTAATGCTTCAATCTGTCTGTGCTTTGATTCTTTCTTATGATTCCAGTAAAAGATTCCGATGGACATGTGAAGGTTTACTGTAACCTGTGGACCTTCAACTTGACGATGAAAGACAGAAATTACGTCGGAGTTGAATACAACAGGCTCCATGCCGACTTCTGTCCGGGAGAGTAATGCTTCTATCTGTCTGTGCTTTGATTCTTTCCTGGGATTCCAGTAATAGATTCCGATGGACATCGGAAAATTTACTGTAACCCGTGGACCTTTAACTTGACGATGAAACACAGAAATTGCGTCGGAATTGAATACAAAAGGCACCGTGCCGACTTCTGTCCGCGAGGGTAATGCTTCTACCTGTCTGTGGTTTGATTCTTTCCTGGGATTCCAGTAATAGATTCCGATGGACATGGGAAGATTTACTGTACCCTGTGGACCTTCAACTCGACGATGAAACACAGATAGTGCGGCGGAATTGAATACAACTGGCATCATGCCGACTTCCCTCCGGGAGAGTAATGCTTCTGTCTGTCTGTGCATTGACTCCTTCCTGGGATTCCAGTAATAGATTCCGATGGACATGGGAAGGTTTACTGTAACCTGAGGACCTTCAACGTGACGATGAAACACAGAAATTGCGTCGGAATCGAATACAACAGGCATCATGACGACTTCTGTTCGGGAGAGTAATGCTTCTAACTGTCTGTGCTTTGATTCTTACCTGGGATTCCAGTAATAGATTCCTATGGACATGGGGAGGTTTACTGTAACCAGTGGACCTTCAACTTGACGATGAAACACAGAAATTTCGTCCGAATTGAATACAACAGGCACCATGCCAACATCTGTCGGGGAGAGTAAATCTTCTATCTGTCTGTGCTTTTATTCCTTCTTTGATTCCAGTAATAGATTCCGATGGACATGGGAAGGTTTACTGTAACCTGTGGACCTTCAACGTGACGATGAAACACAGAAATTGCGTCGGAGTTGAATACAACAGGCACCATGCCAACTTCTGTCTGAGAAAGTAATGCTTCTATCTGTCTGTGATTTGATTCTGTCCTGGGATTCCAGTAATAGATTCCGATGGACATGGGGAGGTTTACTGTAACCAGTGGACCTTCAACTTGACGATGAAACACAGAAATTTCGTCCGAGTTGAATACAACAGGCACCATGCCAATATCTGTCGGGGAGGGTAAAGCTTCTATCTGTCTGTGCTTTGATTCCTTCTTTGGATTCCAGTAATAGATTCCGATGGACATGGGAAGGTTTACTGTAACCTGTGGACCTTCAACTTGACGATGAAACACAGAAATTACGTCGGAGTTGAATACAACAGGCACCATGCCGACTTCTGTCCGAAAAAGTAATGCTTCTATCTGTCTGTGATTTGATTCTTTCCTGGGATTCCAGTAATAGATTCTGATGGACATCGGAAGGTTTACTGTAAGCTGTGGACCTTTAACTTGACGATGAAACACAGAAATTGCGTCGGAATTGAACACAAAAGGCACCGTGCCGACTTCTGTCCGGGAGAGTAATGCTTCTATCTGTCTGTGCTTTGATTCTTTCCTGGGATTCCAGTAATAGATTCCGATGGACATGGGAGGGTTTACTGTAACCTTTGGACCTTCAACTTGACGATGAAACACAGAAATTTCGTCGGAAATGAATATAACAGGCACCATGCCGTCTTCTGTCCGGGAGAGTAATGCTTCTATCTGTCTGTGCTTGGATTCTTTCCTGGCATTCCAGTAATAAATGCCGATGGACATGGGAAGGTTTACTCTAACCTGTGGACCTTCAACTTGACGATGAAACAAAGAAATTCCGTCGGAATTGAATACAACAGGCATTGTGCCGACTTCTGTCCGGGAGAGTAATGCTTCTATCTGTCTGTGCTTTGATTCTTTCCTGGGATTCCAGTAATAGATTCCGATGGACATGGGAAGGTTTACTGTAACCTGTGGACCTTCAACTTGACGATGAAACACAGAAATTACGACGGAGTTGAATACAACAGGCACCATGCCGACTTCTGTCCGGGAAAGTAATGCTTCTATCTGTCTGTGATTTGATTCTTTCCTGGGATTCCTGTAATAGATTCTGATGGACATCGGAAGGTTTACTGTAACCTGTGGACCTTTAACTTGACGATGAAACACAGAAATTCCGTCGGAATTGAATACAAAGGGCACCGTGCCGACTTCTGTCCGGGAGAGTAATGCTTGTATCTGTCTGTGCTTTGATTCTTTCCTGGGATTCCAGTAATAGAATCCGATGGACATGGGAAGGTTTACTGTAACCTGTGGACCTACAACTCGACGATGAAGTACAGAAATTACGTCGGAATTGAATACAACAGGCACCATGCCGACTTCTCTCCGGGAGAGTAAAACTTCTAACAGTCCGTGGATTGACTCTTTCTGGGATTCCAGTAATAGTTACCGATGGACATGGAAAGGTTTACTGTAACCTGTGGACCTACAACTTGACGATGAAACACAGAAATTGCGTCGGAATAGAATACAAAAGGCTCCATGCCTACTTCTGTCGGGGAAGTAATGCTTCTATCTGTCTGTGCTTTGATTCCTTCTTATGATTCCAGTAAAAGATTCCGATGGACATGGGAAGGTTTACTGAACCTTTGGACCTTCAACTTGACGATGAAACACAGAAATTACGTCGGAGTTGAATACAACAGGCTCCATGCCGACTTCTGTCCGGGAGAGTAATGCTTCTATCTGTCTGTGCTTTGATTCTTTCCTGGGATTCCAGTAATAGATTCCGATGGAAATCGGAAGATTTACTGTAACCTGTGGACCTTCAACTTGACGATGAAACACAGAAATTGCGTCGGAAGTGAATACAAATGGCACCGTGCCGCCTTCTGTCCGCGAGGGTAATGCTTCTATCTGTCTGTGCTTTGATTCTTTCCTGGGATTCCAGTAATAGATTCCGATGGACATGGGAAGGTTTACTGTACCCTGTGGACCTTCAACTCGACGATGAAACACAGAAAGTGTGGCGGAATTGAATACAACTGGCATCATGCCGACTTGTCTCTGGGAGAGTAATGCTTCTGTCTGTCTGTGCTTTGACTCTTTCCTAGGATTCCAGTAATAGATTCCGATGGACATGGGAAGGTTTACTGTAACCTGTGGACCTTCAACTCGACGATTAACCACAGAAAGTGCGGCGGAATTGAATACAACTGGCATCATGCCGACTTACGTCCGGGAGAGTGATGCTTCTATCTGTCAGTGGTTTGATCCTTTCCTGGGAATCCAGTAATAGATTCCGATGGACATGGGAAGGTTTACTGTAACCTGAGGACCTTCAAGGTGACGATGAAACACAGAAATTGCGTCGGAATCGAATACAACAAGCATCATGACGACTTCTGTTCGGGAGAGTAATGCTTCTAACTGTCCTGTGCTTTGATTCTTACCTGGGATTCCAGTAATAGATTCCGATGGACATCGGAAGCTTTACTGTAAACCTGTGGACCCTCAACTCGACGATGAAACACAGAAATTGCGTCGGAATTGAATACAACAGGCACCATGCCGACTTCTGTCCGGGAGAGTAATGCTTCTATCTGTCTGTGCTTTGATTCTTTCCTGGGATTCCAGTAATAGATTCCGATGGACATGGGGAGGTTTACTGTAACCAGTGGACCTTCAACTTGACGATGAAACACAGAAATTTCGTCCGAATTGAATACAACAGGCACCATGCCAACATCTGTCGGGGAGAGTAAAGCTTCTATCTGTCTGTGCTTTGATTCCTTCTTGGATTCCAGTAATAGATTCCGATGGACATGGGAAGGTTTACTGTAACCTGTGGACCTTCAACTTGACGATGAAACACAGAAATTACGTCGGAGTTGAATACAACAGGCACCATGCCGACTTCTGTCCGAGAAAGTAATGCTTCTATCTGTCTGTGATTTGATTCTTTCCTGGGATTCCAGTAATAGATCCTGATGGACATCGGAAGGTTTACTGTAAGCTGTGGACCTTTTACTTGACAATGAAACACAGAAATTGCGTCGGAAATTGAACACAAAAGGCACCGTGCCGACTTCTGTCCGGGAGAGTAATGCTTCTATCTGTCTGTGCTTTGATTCTTTCCTGGATTCCAGTAATAGATTCCGATGGACATGGGAGGGTTTACTGTAACCTTTGGACCTTCAACTTGACGATGAAACACAGAAAATTGCGTCGGAAGTGAATACAACAGGCACCATGCCGACTTACGTCCGGGAGAGTGATGCTTCTATCTGTCAGTGATTTGATCCTTTCCTGGGAATCCAGTAATAGATTCCGATGGACATCGGAAGGTTTACTGTAACCTGTGGACCTCAACTCGACGATTAACCACAGAAAGCGCGGCGGAATTGAATACAACTGGCATCATGCCGACTTCTCTCCGGGAGAGTAATGCTTCTGTCTGTCTGTGCTTTGACTCTTTCCTGGGATTCCAGTAATAGATTCCGATGGACATGGGAAGGTTTACTGTAACCTGAGGACCTTCAACTTGACGATGAAACACAGAAATTGCGTCGGAATCGAATACAACAGGCATCATGACGACTTCTGTTCGGGAGAGTAATGCTTCTAACTGTCTGTGCTTTGATTCTTACCTGGGATTCCAGTAATAGATTCCGATGGACATCGGAAGCTTTACTGTAACCTGTGGACCCTCAACTCGACGATGAAACACAGAAATTGCGTCGGAATTGAATACAACAGGCACCATGCCGACTTCTGTCCCGGGAGAGTAATGCTTCTATCTGTCTGTGCTTTGATTCTTTCCTGGGATTCCAGTAATAGATTCCGATGGACAATGGGGAGGTTTACTGTAACCAGTGGACCTTCAACTTGACGATGAAACACAGAAATTTCGTCCGAATTGTATACAACAGGCACCATGCCAACATCTGTCGGGGAGAGTAATGCTTCTAACTGTCTGTGCTTTGATTCTTACCTGGGATTCCAGTAATAGATTCCGATGACATCGGAAGCTTTACTGTAACCTGTGGACCATCAACTTGACGATGAAACACAGAAATTACGTCGGAGGTTGAATACAACAGGCACCATGCCGACTTCTGTCCGAGAAAGTAATGCTTCCATCTGTCTGTGATTTGATTCTTTCCTGGGATTCCAGTAATAGATTCTGATGGACATCGGAAGGTTTACTGTAAGCTGTGGACCTTTTACTTGACGATGAAACACAGAAATTGCGACGGAATTGAACACAAAAGGCACCGTGCCGACTTCTGTCCGGGAGAGTAATGCTTCTATCTGTCTGTGCTTTGATTCTTTCCTGGGATTCCAGTAATAGATTCCGATGGACATGGGAGGGTTTACTGTAACCTTTGGACCTTCAACTTGACGATGAAACACAGAAATTTCGTTGGAAATGAATATAACAGGCACCGTGCCAACTTCTGTCCGGGAGAGTAGTGCTTCTATCTGTCTGTGGCTTTGACTCTTTCCTGGTATTCCAGTAATAGATTCCGATGGACATCGGAAGGTTTACTGTAACCTGTGGACCTTCAACTCGACGAAGAAGTACAGAAATTACGTCGGAATTGAATACAACAGGCACCATGCCGACTTATGTATGGGAGAGTGATGCTTCTATCTGTCTGTGCTTTGATCCTTTCCTGGGAATCCAGTAATACATTTCGGTGGACATCGGAAGGTTTACTGTAAATTTTGAACCTTCAACTCTACGATGAATCACAGGAATTGCGTCGGAATTGAAAACAACAGGCTCCATGCAAACTTCTGTCGGGGAGAGTAATGCTTCTAATCTGTCTGTGCTTTGATTCTTTCTTGGGATTCCAGTAATAGTCTCCGATGGGACATGGGAAGGTTTACTGTAACCTGTGGACCTTCAACTTGACGATGAAGCACAGAATTTACGTCGGAGTTGAATACAACAGGCCCATGCCGACTTCTGTCCGGGAGAGTAATGCTTCTAACTGTCTGTGCTTTGACGTTTTCCTGGGGATTCCAGTAATAGATTCCGGTGGACATGGAAGGTTACTGTAACCTGACGACCTTCAACGTGACGATAAAACACAGAAATAGCGTCGGAATCGAATACAACAGGCACCATGACGACTTCTGTCCGGGAGAGTAATGCTTCTATCTGTCTGTGTTTGATTCTTTCCTGGGATTCCAGTAATAGATTCCGATGGACATCGGAAGCTTTACTGTAACCTGTGGACCTCAACTCGACGATGAGGCACAGAAATTGCGTCGGAATTGAATACAACAGGCACCATGCCGACTTCTGTCCGGGAGAGTAATGCTTTTATCTGTCTTTGCTTTGATTCTTTCCTGGGGATTCCAGTAACAGATTCCGATGGACATGGGAAGGTTTACTGTAACCTGTGGACCTTTACTTGACGATGAAACACAGAAATGTCGTCGGAATTGAATACAACAGGCACCTTGCAACATCTGTCGGGGAGAGTAATGCTTCTATCTGTCTGTGCTTGATTCTTTCTTGGGATTCCAGTAATAGATGCCGATGGACATGGGAAGGTTTACTGTAACCTGTGGACCTTCAACATGACGATGAAGCACAGAAATTACGTCGGAGTTGAATACAACAAGCACCATGCGGACTTCTGTCCGGGAGAGTAATGCTTCTATCTGTCTGTGATTTGATTCTTTCCTGAGATTCAGTAATAGATTCTGATGGACATCGGGAAGGTTTACTGTAACCTGTGTACCTTTAACTTGACGATGAAACAAAGAAAATTGCGTCGGAATTGAATACAAAATGCACCGTGCCGTCTTCTGTCCGGGAGAGTAATGCTTCTATCTGTCTGGGCTTTGATTCTTTCCTGGGATTCCAGTAATAGATTCCGATGGACATGGGAAGGTTTACTGTAACCTGTGGACCTACAACTCGACGATGAAGCACAGAAATTACGTCGGAATTGAATACAACAGGCACCATGCCGACTTCTCTCCGGGAGAGTAAAGCTTCTATCTGTCTGTTGCTTGATTCATTCCTGGGATTCCAGTAATTGATTCCGATGGACATGGGAAGGTTTACTGTAACCTGTGGCCCTTCAGCTTGACGATGAACCAAAGAAATTGCGTCAGAATTGAAAACAACAGGCACCTTGCCGACTTCTGTCCGGGAGAGTAATGCTTCTATCTGTCTGTGGATTGATTTTTTCCTGGGATTCCAGTAATAGATTCCGATGGACATGGGAAGGTTTTCTGTAACCTTTGGACCTTCAACTTGACAATGAAACACAGAAAATTCGTCGGAAATGAATACAACAGGCACCATGCCGTCTTCTGTCCGGGAGAGTAATGCTTCTATCTGTCTGTGCTTTGATTCTTTCCTGGCATTCCAGTAATAGATTCCGATGGACATGGGAAGGTTTAATCTAACCTGTAGACCTTCAACTTGACGATGAAACACAGAAAATTCGTCGGAATTGAATACAACAGGCACCGTGCCAACTTCTGTCCGGGAGAGTAGTGCTTCTATCTGTCTGTGCTTTGATTCTTTCCTGGGATTCCAGTAATAGATTCCGATGCACATGGGAAGGTTTACTGTAACCTGAGGACATTCAACGTGACGATGAAACACAGAAATAACGTCGGAATTGAATACAACAGGCATCGTGCCGACTTCTGTCCGGGAGAGTAATTCTTCTATCTGTCTGTGCTTTGATTCTTTCCTGGGATTCCAGTAATAGATTTCGATGGACATGGGAAGGTTTACTGTAACCTGTGGACCATCAACTTCACGATGAAACACAGAAATTGCGTCTCAATTGATTACAACAGGCACCATGCCGACTTATGTCCGGGAGAGTGATGCATCTATCTGTCTGTGCTTTGATCCTTTCCTGGGAATCCAGTAACAGATTTCGGTGGACATCGGAAGGTTTACTGTAAATTGTGAACCTTCAACTCGACGATGAAACACAGAAATTGCGTCGGAATTGAAAACACCAGATTCCATGCCAACTTCTGTCGGAGAGAGTAATGTTTCTATCTGTCTGTGCTTTGATTCTTTCTTGGGATTCCAGTAATAGACTCCGATGGACATGGGAAGGTTTGCTGTAACCTGTGGACCTTCAACTCGACGACGAAACACAGAAAGTGCGGCGGAATTGATACAACTGGTATCATGCCGGCTTCTCTCCGGGAGAGTAATGCTTCTAACTGTCAGTGCTTTGACTCTTTCCTGGGATTCCAGTAATAGATTCCGTGGACATGGGAAGGTTTACTGTAACCTGTCGACCTTCAACTTGACGATGAAACACAGATATTTCGTCGGAATTGAATACAACAGGCACCATGCCAACATCTGTCGGGGAGAGTATTCCTTCTATCTGTCTGTGCTTTGATTCTTTCTTGGGATTCCAGTAATAGATGCCGATGGACATGGGAAGGTTTACTGTAACCTGTGGACCTTCAACTTGACGATGAAACACAGAAATTACGTCGGAGTTGAATACAACAAGCACCATGCCGACTTCTGTCCGGGAGAGTAATGCTTCTAACTGTCTGTGCTTTGACTCTTTAATGGTATTCCAGCAATAGATTCCGATGGACATCGGAAGGTTTACTGTAACCTGTGGACCTTCAACTCGACGAAGAAGTACAGAAATTACGTCGGAATTGAATACAACAAGCACCATGCCAACTTCTGTCCGGGAGAGTAATGCTTCTATCTGTCTGTGCTTTGATTCTTACCTGGGATTCCAGTAATAGATTCTGATGGACATCGGAAGGTATACTGTAACCTGTGGACCTTTAACTTGACGATGAAACACAGAAATTGCGTCGGAATTGAATACAAAAGGCACTGTGCCGACTTCTGTCCGGGAGAGTAATGCTTCTATCTGTCTGTGCTTTGATTCTTTCCTGGGATTCCAGTAATAGATTCCGATGGACATGGGAAGGTTTACTGTAACCTGAGGACCTTCAACGTGACGATGAAACACAGAAATAACGTCGGAATTGAATACAACAGGCATCGTGCCGACTTCTGTCCGGCAGAGTAATTCTTCTATCTGTCTGTGCTTTGATTCTTTCCTGGGATTCCAGTAATAGATTTCGATGGACATGGGAAGGTTTACTGTAACCTGTGGACCATCAACTTCACGATGAAACACAGAAATTGCGTCTCAATTGATTACAACAGGCACCATGCCGACTTATGTCCGGGAGAGTGATGCATCTATCTGTCTGTGCTTTGATCCTTTCCTGGGAATCCAGTAACAGATTTCGGTGGACATCGGAAGGTTTACTGTAAATTGTGAACCTTCAACTCGACGATGAAACACAGAAATTGCGTCGGAATTGAAAACAACAGATTCCATGCCAACTTCTGTCGGAGAGAGTAATGTTTCTATCTGTCTGTGCTTTGATTCTTTCTTGGGATTCCAGTAATAGACTCCGATGGACATGGGAAGGTTTGCTGTAACCTGTGGACCTTCAACTCGACGACGAAACACAGAAAGTGCTGCGGAATTGAATACAACTGGTATCATGCCGGCTTCTCTCCGGGAGAGTAATGCTTCTAACTGTCTGTGCTTTGACTCTTTCCTGGGATTCCAGTAATAGATTCCGGTGGACATGGGAAGGTTTACTGTAACCTGTCGACCTTCAAGTTGACGATGAAACACAGATATTTCGTCGGAATTGAATACAAAAGGCACCATGCCAACATCTGTCGGGGAGAGTAATCCTTCTATCTGTCTGTGCTTTGATTCTTTTCTGGGATTCCAGTAATAGATGCCGATGGACATGGGAAGGTTTACTGTAACCTGTGGACCTTCAACTTGACGATGAAACACAGAAATTACGTCGGAGTTGAATACAACAAGCACCATGCCGACTTGTGTCCGGGAGAGTAATGCTTCTATCTGTCTGTGCTTTGATTCTTGCCTGGGATTCCAGTAATAGATTCTGATGGACATCGGAAGGTATACTGTAACCTGTGGACCTTTAACTTGACGATGAAACACAGAAATTGCGTCGGAATTGAATACAAAAGGCACTGTGCCGACTTCTGTCCGGGAGAGTAATGCTTCTATCTGTCTGTGCTTTGATTCTTTCCTGGGATTCCAGTAATAGATTCCGATGGACATGGGGAGGTTTACTGTAACCTGTGGACCTTCAACTCGACGATGAAGCACGGAAATTACGTCGGAATTGAATACAACAGGCACCATGCCGACTTCTCTCCGGGAGAGTAAAGCTTCTATCTGTCTGTGGCTTGATTCTTTCCTGGGATTCCAGTAATTGATACCGATGGACATGGGAAGGTTTACTGTAACCTGTGTCCCTTCAGCTTCACGATGAAACAAAGAAATTGCGTCAGAATTGAAAACAACAGGCACCATGCCGACTTCTGTCCGGGAGAGTAATGCTTCTATCTGTCTGTGCTTTGATTTTTTCCTGGGATGCCAGTAATAGATTCCGATTGACATGGGAGGGTTTTCTGTAACCTGTGGACCTTCAACTTGACGATGAAACACAGAAATTTCGTCGGAAATGAATACAACAGGAACCATGCCGTCTTCAGTCCGGGAGAGTAATGCTTCTATCTGTCTGTGCTTTGATTCTTTCCTTGCATTCCGGTAATAGATTCCGATGGACATGGGAAGGTTTACCCTAACCTGTGGACCTTCAACTTGACGATGAAACACAGAAATTTCGTCGGTATTGAATACAACAGGCTCCGTGCCGACTTCTGTCCGGGAGAGTAATGCTTCTATCTGTCTGTGCTTTGATTCTTTCCTGGGATTTGCGACCGAACCGCCGAATCTTTCCATCAGTAAATGGGGTATGTTCTGAAGTGACTCCGATGTTTTAACCCCTCCACTGACAGAATGACCCGCTTCCTACTTCCGTATGTATAAAGCCAATACGTACTTGTAGCTGTCACGCCTTTGCGCTTACTGCTACGTATTTTAACCGTAAATAGCTCAGCCCTAATGGTAAGAGTTAGTAGTGAATTCTGGCGTTATTAATCTTTGAAGACAGCACAGCTGCCACAAGCTCAGCTCACTTTTACTCCACTCCTACCCTCGCCATTACACCACATTAATTAGGTGCTACATGGCCCTTGCTAAATTCACTTGCGTATACATTTTTGTCCATTACTCGCCAGTATTTACCTATTGGATTAGTACACTCCTAACCGGACTATTTCTCAAAGAGCTGTGATGATTAACCGGGTTCGATCCACGGCCTACAGTGTCCTACAGTTCAGACGGTCACACTGCCTACCTGACCCACTTAACTTGGTAGTGAGCTTATGTATCCAATCACCACGGCTAGCAGCAGTGGATAATCCTATCAGCACGACGAGAGCAGCAGACTTACCGTCGAATCCTCCTGAAAATACTGATAACTACGGTCGCCAGCTCTGAAGGAGCAAAAGAATAAATCAGTTTTTTGGCTCGTTTCAAAGTGAAACGGCTTAAGTTGAATTTAAACTTAATTCTGAATATTACTATTTCTGATCATTCTAGGTGATTCTACAAAACAAATACTCTCTCAATTTCTGTGAGTTGGCTTGGTAATTACCACCAAGACAACTTATGCAACTTAGGTTAACAAAATTCTATCCTTCAACTTATTTAATGATTTTGGATATTACTCTTTGGACAATTGCTATAGAATTAGTTAAGTGACTTTACTTGAAAGGTTACTCAGAAAAATTTAAGTAACTATAAATAGGCGACTCATTCTGGTGTGACCATTGCTCTTTTCTACATTCTTAAACGCTAAAGTATTCTACAACCAAAAGAATTGTAAATGAAAGAGGCGATGGTGGCCTCAGTCTGATTTCACTACACTATGTTTCAGGTTACTACACTTTACAATGAACAACATGCGTCGTAATTTTACTCATTACTATATTCTGTCTTCTGCACTTGCACAAAAGAAAACTGGTATTCTCCTTTTACATGTATACAAAGTTCGACTTAACAATTTCAAGCAGTCTTGCCTTGGGTAGACGTGTCGGTGCTGGTGGTGAGATGCATGTGGCTAACGCAGCTCTTCCTCTTCACGCCTCGTGCCCTTAATGGCGGCAGGAACTACGAGCTGTAGCACTCGTATAAGCTACTGCGCGTCCGCCATAAAATCTGGGCGCAGGAACTCTTACAATCAGCCCCAGTGGCATAGAGACGGCTTCGACAACCATTCATCGCGTTCCACTCCACAAACGGCGACGATATTCTCCTTTTCGCTGTTGCACAGTCACTTTTGCGTGAGCACAGTTATGCACGTCCGCTCACGTCAACACTCCCCAGGCCATTCCATTGTTCAGTCCCTGTGTCTCCAGCTACCTCTAGCTATGCTCGTATCACCAAGAGTGGGGGCGTTCCCCTACCACCTTTTCACCGAAATCATTTAGTATTTAAGAATATTTATATTTATTACCCTGGAGTTCAGACCAGTCATAATAATTTACTACTAGCTCTTTATAACATTAAATCATACAGTAATAACTTATTATTACCAAGAAAAAGAATACATTTGACTCCGAGAGCTCTGTGCATTGTCTGAGACAGCGCTAATTCCCAGTTTCGCCAATAGATGGCATCAGGGTGCACTCCCTGGCAGTCTCACACCAGCGCGCCCGTTTCCGACGCGCGGGCTCCAAATTACTGTCAGCCAACCATCATTTCAGTTCCGTTACAGATTCCAGTAATAGATTCCGATGGACATCGGAAGGTTTACTGTCACCTGTGGACCTTCAACTCGACGATGAAACACAGAAATAACGTCGGAATTCAATAAAACAGGCATCATGCCGACTTCTGTCCGGGAGAGTAATGCTTCTATCTGTCTGTGCTTTGATTCTTTCCTGGGATTCCAGTAATAGATTTCGATGGACATGGGAAGGTTTACTGTAACCTGTGGACCTTCAACTTCACGGTGCAACACAGAAATTGCGTCTCAATTGATTACAACAGGCACCATGCCGACTTCTATCCGGGAGAGTAATGCTTCTAACTGTCTGTGCTTTGACTCTCTCCTGGGATTCCAGTAATAGATTCCAATGGACATCGGAAGGTTTACTGTAACCTGTGGACCTTCAACTCGACGACGAAGCAAAGAAATTAAGTCGTAATTGAATACAACAGGCACGATGCCGACTTCTCTCCGGGAGAGTAAAGTTTCTATCTGTCTGTGTTTGATTCTTTCCTGGGATTCCAGTAATTGATTCCGATAGACACGTGAAAGTTTACTGTAACCTGTGGACCTTCAACTCGACGATGAAACACAGAAGTTGCGGCTGAATTGAATACAACTGGCACCATGCCGACTTCTCTCCGGGAGAGTAATGCTTCTAACTGTCTGTGCTTTGACTCTTTTGTGGGATTCCAGTAGTAGATTCCGATGGACATGGGAAGGTTTACTGTAACCTGTGGATCTTCAACCTGACGATGAAACACAGAAATTGCATCGGAATTGAATACGACAAGCACCATGCCGACTTCTGTCCGGGAGAGTAATGCTTCTATCTGTCTGCGCTTTGATTCTTTCCTGGGATTCCAGTAATAGACTCCGATGGACATGGGAAGGCTTCCTGTAACCTGTGGACCTTTAACTTGACGATGAAACAAAGAAATTGCGTCAGTATTGAAAACAACAGGCACCATGGCGACTTCTGTCCGGGAGAGTAATGCTTCTATCTGTCTGTGCTTTGATTTTTTTTTTGGGATTCCAGTAATAAATTCCGATGGACATGGGAAGGTTTTCTGTAACCTTTGGACCTTCAACTTGACGATAAAACACAGAAATGTGGTCGGAAATGAATACAACAGGCACCATGCCGTCTTCTGTCCGGGATAGTAATGCTTCTATCTGTCTGTGCTTTGATCCTTTCCTGGGGATCCAGTAATAGATTCCGATGGACATCGGAAGGTTTACTGTAACCTGTGGACCTTCAACGCGACGATGAAGCACTGAAATTACGTCGGAATTGAATACAACAGGCACCATGCCGACATCTGTCCGGGAGAGTAATGCTACTATCTGTCTGTGGTTTGATTCTTTCCTGGGATTCCAGTAATAGATTCCGATGGACATCGGAAGATTTACTGTAACCTGTGGACCTTCAACTCGACGATGAAACACAGAATTAGCGTCGGAATTGAATACAACATTCACCATGCCGACCTCTGTCTGGGAGAGTAATGCTTCTATCTGTCTGTGCTTTGATTCTTTAGTGGGAATCCAGTAATAGATTCCGATGGACATGGGAAGGTTTACTGTAACCTGTGGACCTTCAACTTGACGATGAAACACAGAAATTGCGTCGGAATTGAATGCAACAAGCACCATGCCGACTTATGTCTGGGAGAGTGATGCTTCTATCTGTCTGTGCTTTGATCCTTTTCTGGGAATCCAGTAATAGATTCCGATGGACATCGGAAGGTTTACTGTAACCTGTGGACCTTCAACTCGACGATGAAACACAGAATTTGCGTCGGAATTGAATACAACAGGCACCATGCCAACTTCTGTCCGGGAGAGTAATGCTTATATCTGTCTGTGCTTTGATTCTTTCCTGGGATTCCAGTAATAGATTCCGATGGACATCGTAAGGTTTACTGTAAACTGTGGACCTTCGACTCGACGATGAAGCACAGAAATAACGTCGAAATTGAATACAACAGGCACCATGCCGATGTCTCTCCGGGAGAGTAATGCTTCTAACAGTCTGTGATTTGACTCTTTCCTGTGATTCCAGTAATAGGTTCTGATGGACATGGGATGGTTTACTGTAACCTGTGGACCTTCAACTTTACGATGAAACACAGAAATTGCGTCGGAATTGAATACAACAGGCATCATGCCGACTTCTGTCCGGGAGAGTAATGCTTCTAACTGTCTGTGCTTTGACTCATTTGTGGGATTCCAGTAGTAGATTCCGATGGACATGGGAAGGTTTACTGTAACCTGTGGACCTTCAACATGACGATGAAGCACAGAAATTACGTCGGAGTTGAATACAACAAGCACCATGCCGACTTCTGTCCAGGAGAGTAATGCTTCTATCTGTCTGGGCTTTGATTCTTTCCTGGGATTCCAGTAATAGATTCCGATGGACAGGGGAAGGTTTACTGTAACCTGGGGAACTACAACTCGACGATGAAGCACAGAAATTACGTCGGAATTGAATATAACAGGCACCATGCCGACTTCTCTCCGGGAGAGTAAAGCTTCTATCTGTCTGTTGCTTGATTCTTTCCTGGGATTAAAGTAATTGATTCCGATGGACATGGGAAGGTTTACTGTAACCTGTGGACCTTCAACTTGACGATGAATCAAAGAAATTGCGTCAGAATTGAAAACAACAGGCACCTTGCCGACTTCTGTCCGGGAGAGTAATGCTTCTATCTGTCTGTGGGTTGATTTTTTTCCTGGGATTCCAGTAATAGATTCCGTTGGACATGGGAAGGTTTTCTGTAACCTTTGGACCTTCAACTTGACGATGAAACACAGAAAATTCGTCGGAAATGAATACAACAGGCACCATGCCGTCTTCTGTCCGGGAGAGTAATGCTTCTATCTGTCTGTGCTTTGATTCTTTCCTGGCATTCCAGTAATAGATTCCGATGGACATGGGAAGGTTTAATCTAACCTGTGGACCTTCAACTTGACGATGAAACACAGAAATTTCGTCGGAATTGAATACAACAGGCACCGTGCCGACTTCTGTCCGGGAGAGTAATGCTTCTATCTGTCTGTGCTTTGATTCTTTCCTGGGATTCCAGTAATAGATTCCGATGGACATGGGAAGGTTTACTGTAACCTGAGGACCTTAAACGTGACGATGAAACACAGAAATAACGTCGGAGTTGAATACAACAAGCACCATGCCGACTTCTGTCCGGGATAGTAATGCTTCTATCTGTCTGGGCTTTGATTCTTTCCTGGGATTCCAGTAATAGATTCCGATGGACATGGGAAGGTTTACTGTCACCTGTGGACCATCAACTTCACGATGAAACACAGAAATTGCGTCTTAATTGATTACAACAGGCACCATGCCGACTTATGTCCGGGAGAGTGATGCTTCTATCTGTCTGTGCTTTGATCCTTTAATGGGAATCCAGTAACAGATTTCGGTGGACATCGGACGGTTTACTGTAAATTGTGAACCTTCAACTCGACGATGAAACACAGAAATTGCGTCGGAATTGAAAACAACAGGCTCCATGCCAACTTCTGTCGGAGAGAGTAATGTTTCTATCTGTCTGTGCTTTGATTCTTTCTTGGGATTCCAGTAATAGACTCCGATGGACATGGGAAGGTTTGCTGTAACCTGTGGACCTTCAACTCGACGATGAAACACAGAAAGTGCGGCGGAATTGAATACAACTGGTATCATGCCGGCTTCTCTCCGGGAGAGTAATGCTTCTAACTGTCTGTGCTTTGACTCTTTCCTGCGATTCCAGTAATAGATTCCGGTGGACATGGGAAGGTTTACTGTAACCTGAAGACCTTCAACGTGACGATGAAACACAGAAATTGCGTCGGAATCGAATACAACAGGCACCATGACGACTTCTGTCCGGTAGAGTAATGCTTCTATCTGTCTGTGCTTTGATTCTTTCCTGGGATTCCAGTAACAGATTCCGATGGACATGGGAAGGTTTACTGTAACCTGTCGACCTTCAACTTGACGATGAAACACAGATATTTCGTCGGAATTGAATACAACAGACACCATGCCAACATCTGTCGGGGAGAGTAATCCCTCTATCTGTTTGTGCTTTGATTCTTTCTTGGGATTCCAGTAATAGATGCCGATGGACATGGGAAGGTTTACTGTAACCTGTGGACCTTCAACTTGACGATGAAACACAGAAATTACGTCGGAGTTGAATACAACAAGCACCATGCCGACTTCTGTCCGGGAGAGTAATGCTTCCTTCTGTCTGTGCTTTGATTCTTACCTGGGATTCCAGTAATAGATTCTGATGGACATCGGAAGGTATACTGTAACCTGTGGACCTTTAACTTGACGATGAAACACAGAAATTGCGTCGGAATTGAATACAAAAGGCACTGTGCCCACTTCTGTCCGGGAGAGTAATGCTTCTATCTGTCTGTGCTTTGATTCTTTCCTGGGATTCCAGTAATAGATTCCGATGGACATGGGGAGGTTTACTGTAACCTGTGGACCTTCAACTCGACGATGAAGCACAGAAATTACGTCGGAATTGAATACAACAGGCACCATGCCGACTTCTCTCCGGGAGAGTAAAGCTTCTATCTGTCCGTGGCTTGATTCTTTCCTGGGATTCCAGTAATTGATACCGATGGACATGGGAAGGTTTACTGTAACCTGTGTCCCTTCAGCTTGACGATGAAACAAAGAAATTGCGTCAGAATTGAAAACAACAGGCACCATGCCGACTTCTGTCCGGGAGAGTAATGCTTCTATCTGTCTGTGCTTTGATTTTTTCCTGGGATTCCAGTAATAGATTCCGATTGACATGGGAGGGTTTTCTGTAACCTGTGGACCTTCAACTTGACGATGAAACACAGAAATTTCGTCGGAAATGAATGCAACAGGAACCATGCCGTCTTCAGTCCGGGAGAGTAATGCTTCTATCTGTCTGTGCTTTGATTCTTTCCTTGCATTCCAGTAATAGATTCCGATGGACATGGGGAGGTTTACCCTAACCTGTGGTCCTTCAACTTGACGATGAAACACAGAAATTTCGTCCTAATTGAATACAACAGGCACCGTGCCGACTTCTGTCCGGGAGAGTAATGCTTCTATCTGTCTGTGCTTTGATTCTTTCCTGGGATTTGCGACCGAACCGCCGAATCTTTCCATCAGTAAATGGGGTATGTTCTCAAGTGACTCCGATGTTTTAACCCCTCCACTGACAGAATGACCCGCTTCCTACTTCCGTATGTATAAAGCCAATACGGACTTGTAGCTGTCACGCCTTTGCGCTTACTGCTACGTATTTTAACCGTAAATAGCTCAGCCCTAATGGTAAGAGTTAGTAGTGAATTCTGGCGTTATTAATCTTTGAAGACAGCACAGCTGCCACAAGCTCAGCTCACTTTTACTCCACTCCTACCCACGCCATTACACCACATTAATTAGGTGCTACATGGCCCTTGCTAAATTCACTTGCGTATACATTTTTGTCCGTTACTCGCCAGTATTTACCTATTGGATTAGTACACTCCTAACCGGACTATTTCTCAAAGAGCTGTGATGATTAACCGGGTTCGATCCACGGCCTACAGTGCCCTACAGTTCACACGGTCACACTGCCTACCTGACCCACTTAACTTGGTAGTGAGCTTATGTATCCAATCACCACGGCTAGCAGCAGTGGATAATCCTATCAGCACGACGAGAGCAGCAGACTTACCGTCGAATCCTCCTGAAAATACTTATAACTACGGTCGCCAGCTCTGAAGGAGCAAAAGAATAAATCAGTTTTTTGGCTCGTTTCAAAGTGAAACGGCTTAAGTTGAATTTAAACTTAATTCTGAATATTACTATTTCTGATCATTCTAGGTGATTCTACAAAACAAATACTCTCTCAATTTCTGTGAGTTGGCTTGGTAATTACCACCAAGACAATTTATGCAACTTAGGTTAACAAAATTCTATCCTTTAACTTATTTAATGATTTTGGATATTACTCTTTGGACAATTGCTATAGAATTAGTTAAGTGACTTTACTTGAAAGGTTACTAAGAAAAATTTAAGTAACTGTAAATAGGCGACTCATTCTGGTGTGACCATTGCTCTTTTCTACATTCTTAAACGCTAAAGTATTCTACAACCAAAAGAATTGTAAATGAAAGAGGCGATGGTGGCCTCAGTCTGATTTCACTACACTATGTTTCAGGTTACTACACTTTACAATGAACAACATGCGTCGTAATTTTACTCATTACTATATTCTGTCTTCTGCACTTGCACAAAAGAAAACTGGTATTCTACTTTTACATGTATACAAAGTTCGACTTAACAATTTCAAGCAGTCTTGCCTTGGGTAGACGTGTCGGTGCTGGTGGTGAGATGCATGTGGCTAACGCAGCTCTTCCTCTTCACGCCTCGTGCCCTTAATGGCGGCTGGAACTACGAGCTGTAGCACTCGTATAAGCTACTGCGCGTCCGCCATAAAATCTGGGCGCAGGAACTCTTACAATCAGCCCCAGTGGCATAGAGACGGCTTCGACAACCATTCGTCGCGTTCCACTCCACAAACGGCAACGATATTCTCCTTTTCGCTGTTGCACAGTCACTTTTGCGTGAGCACAGTTATGCACGTCCGCTCACGTCAACACTCCCCAGGCCATTCCATTGTTCAGTCCCTGTGTCTCCAGCTACCTCTAGCTATGCTCGTATCACCAAGAGTGGGGGCGTTCCCCTACCACCTTTTCACCGAAATCATTTAGTATTTAAGAATATTTATATTTATTACCCTGGAGTTCATACCAGTCATAATAATTTACTACTAGCTCTTTATAACATTAAATCATACAGTAATAACTTATTATTACCAAGAAAAAGAGTACATTTGACTCCGAGAGCTCTGTGCATTGTCTGAGACAGCGCTAATTCCCAGTTTCGCAAATAGATGGCATCAGGGTGCACTCCCTGGCAGTCTCACACCAGCGCGCCCGTTTCCGACGCGCGGGCTGCAAATTACTGTCAGCCCACCATCATTTCAGTTCCGTTACAGATTCCAGTAATAGATTCCGATGGACATCGGAAGGTTCACTGTAACCTGTGGACCTTCAACTCGACGATGAAGCACTGAAATTACGTCGGAATTGAATACAACAGGCACCATGCCGACATCTGTCCGGGAGAGTAATGCTTCTAACTGTCTGTGCTTTGATTCTTTCCAGGGATTCCAGTAATAGATTCCGATGGACATCGGAAGGTTTACTGTAACCTGTGGACCTTCAACTCGACGATGAAGCACTGAAATTACGTCGGAATTGAATACAACAGGCACCATGCCGACTTCTCTCCGGGACAGTAAAGCTTTTATCTGTCTGTGCTTTGATTCTTTCCTGGGATTCCAGTAATTGATTCCGATGGACATGAGAAGGTTTACTGTAACCTGTGGACCTTCAACTCGACGATGAAACACAGAAATTGCGGCCGAATTGAATACAACAGGCACCATGCCGACTTCTCTCCGGGACAGTAAAGCTTCTATCTGTCTGTGCTTTGATTCTTTCCTGGGATTCCAGTAATTGATTCCGATGGACATGAGAAGGTTTATTGTAACCTGTGGACCTTCAATTAGACGATGAAACACTGAAATTGCGTCGGAATTGAATACAGCAGTCACCATGCCGACTTATGTCTGGGAGAGTGATGCGTCTATCTGTCTGTGCCTTGATCCTTTCCTGGGAATCCAGTAATAGATTCCGATGGACATCGGAAGGTTTACTGTAACGTGTGGACTTTCAACTCGACGATGAAACACAGAATTTGCGTCGGAATTGAATACAACAGGCACCATGCCAACTTCTGTCCGGGAGAGTAATGCTTCTATCTGTCTGTGCTTTGATTCTTTCCTGGGATTCCAGTAATAGATTTCGGTGGACATGGGAAGGTTTACTGTAACCTGTGGACCTTCAACTTCACGATGAAACACAGAAATTGCGTGGGAATTGAATACAACATTCACCATGCCGACCTCTGTCCGGGAGAGTAATGCTTCTATCTGTCTGTGCTTTGATTCATTAGTGGGAATCCAGTAATAGATTCAGATGGACATGGGAAGGTTTACTGTAACCTGTGGACCTTCAACTTGACGATGAAACACAGAAATTTTGTCGGAAATGAATACAACAGGCACCATGCCGTCTTCTATTAGGGAGAGTAATGCTTCTATCTGTCTGTGCTTTGATTCTTTCCTTGCATTCCAGTAATAGATTCCGATGGACATGGGAGGGTTGACTGTAACCTGTGGACCTTCAACTTGACGATGAAACACAGAAATTTCGTCGTAATTGAATACAACAGGCACCGTGCCGACTTCTGTCCTGGAGAGTAATGCTTCTATCTGTCTGTGCTTCGATTCTTTCCTGGGATTCCAGTAATAGATTCCGATGGACATCGTAAGGTTTACTGTAACCTGTGGACCTTCAACTCGACGAGAAAACACAGAAATAACGTCGAAATTGAATACAACAGGCACCATGCCGACGTCTCTCCGGGAGAGTAATGCTTCTAACAGTCTGTGCTTTGACTCTTTCCTGGGATTCCAGTAATACATTCCGATGGACATCGGAAGGTTTACTGTAACCTGTGGTACTTCAACTCGGCGATGAAACACTGAAATTGCGTCGGAATTGAATACAACAGACATGATGCCGACTTCTCTCCGGGAGAGTAAAGCTTCTATCTGTCTGTGCTTTTATTCTTTCCTGGGATTCCAGTAATTGATCCCGATGGACATGAGAAGGTTTACTGTAACCTGTGGACCTTCAACTCGACGATGAAACACAGAAATTGCGGCGGAATTGAATACAACTGGCACCATGCCGACTTATGTCCGGGAGAGTAATGCTTCTATCTGTCTGTGCTTTGATTCTTTCCTGGGATTCCAGTAATAGATTTCGATGGACATGGGAAGGTTTACTGTAACCTGTGGACCTTCAACTTCACGATGAAACACAGAAATTGCGTGGGAATTGAATACAACATTCACCATGCCGACCTCTGTCTGGGAGAGTAATGCTTCCATCTGTCTGTGCTTTGATTCTTTAGTGGGAATCCAGTAATAGATTCCGATGGACATGGGAAGGTTTACTGTAACCTGTGGACCTTCAACTTGACGATGAAACACAGAAATTGCGTCGGAATTGAATGCAACAAGCACCATGCCGACTTCTGTCCGGGAGAGTAATGTTTCTATCTGTCTGCGCTTCGATTCTTTCCTGGGATTCCAGTAATAGACTCCGATGGACATGGAATGGCTTATTGTAACCTGTGGACCTTCAATTTGACGATGAAACACTGAAATTGCGTCGGAATTGAATACAGCAGGCACCATGCCGAGTTATGTCTGGGAGAGTGATGCTTCTATCTGTCTGTGCTTTGATCCTTTTCTGGGAATCCAGTAATAGATTCCGATGGACATCGGAAGGTTTACTGTAACCTCTGGACCGTCAACTCGACGATGAAACACAGAATTTGCGTCGGAATTGAATACAACATGCACCATGCCAACTTATGTCCGGGAGAGTAATGCTTCTATCTGTCTGTGCATTGATTCTTTCCTGGGATTCCAGTAATAGATTTCGATGGACATGGGAAGGTTTACTGCAACCTGTGGACCTTCAACTTCACGATGAAACACAGAAATTGCGTGGGAATTGAATACAACATTCACCATGCCGACCTCTGTCCGGGAGCGTAATGCTTCTATCTGTCTGTGCTTTGATTCATTAGTGGGAATCCAGTAATAGATTCCGATGGACATGGGATGGTTTACTGTAACCTGTGCACCTTCTACTCGACGATGAAGCACAGAAATTACGTCGCAATTGAATACAACAGGCACCATGCCGACTTCTCTCCGGGAGAGTAAAGCTTCTATCTGTCTGTGCTTTGATTGTTTCCTGGGATTCCAGTAATTGGTTCCGATGGACATGAGAAGGTTTACTGTAACCTGTGGACCTTCAACGCGACGATGAAACACAAAAATTGCGGTGGAATTGAATACAACTGGCACCATGCCGACTTCTCTCCGGGAGAGTAATGCTTCTAACTGTCTGTGCTTTGACTCATTTGTGGGATTCCAGTAGTAGATTCCGATGGACATGGGAAGGTTTACTGTAACCTGTGGACCTTCAACTTGACGATGAAACACAGAAATAGCGTCGGAATCGAATACAACAGGCACCATGACGACTTCTGTCCGGGAGAGTATTGCTTCTATCTGTCTGTGTTTGATTCTTTCCTGGGATTCCAGTAATAGATTCCGATGGACATCGGCAGCTTTACTGTAACCTGTGGACCCTCAACTCGACGATGAGACACAGAAATTGCGTCTGAATTGAATACAACAGGCACCATGCCGACTTCTGTCCGGGAGAGTAATGCTTTTATGTGTCTGTGCTTTGATTCTTTCCTGGGATTCCAGTAACAGATTCCGATGGACATGGGAAGGTTTACTGTAACCTGTGGACCTTCAACTTGACGATGAAGCACAGAAATTACGTCGCAATTGAATACAACAGGCACCATGCCGACTTCTCTCCGGGAGAGTAAATCTTCTATCTGTCTGTGCTTTGATTCTTTCCTGGGATTCCAGTAATTGGTTCCGATGGACATGAGAAGGTTTACTGTAACCTGTGGACCTTCAACTCGACGATGAAACACAAAAATTGCGGTGGAATTGAATACAACTGGCACCATGCCGACTTCTCTCCGGGAGAGTAATGCTTCTAACTGTCTGTGCTTTGACTCATTTGTGGGATTCCAGTAGTAGATTCCGATGGACATGGGAAGGTTTACTGTAACCTGTGGACCTTCAGCTTGACGATGAAACACAGAAATTGCGTCGGAATCGAATACAACAGGCACCATGACGACTTCTGTCTGGGAGAGTAATGCTTCTATCTGTCTGTGTTTGATTCTTTCCTGGGATTCCAGTAATAGATTCCGTTGGACATCGGCAGCTTTACTGTAACCTGTGGACCCTCAACTCGACAATGGGACACAGAAATTGCGTCGGAATTGAATACAACAGGGACCATGCCGACTTCTGTCCGGGAGAGTAATGCTTTTATGTGTCTGTGCTTTTATTCTTTCCTGGGATTCCAGTAACTGATTCCGATGGACATGGGAAGGTTTACTGTAACCTGTGGACCTTCAACTTGACGATGAAACACAGAAATTTCGTCGGAATTGAATACAACAGGCACCATGCCAACTACTGTCGGGGAGAGTAATGCTTCTATCTGTCTGTGCTTTGATTCTTTCTTGGAATTCCAGTAATAGATGCCGATGGACATGGGAATGTTTACTGTAACCTGTGGACCTTCAACATGACGATGTTGCACAGAAATTACGTCGGAGTTGAATACAACAAGCACCATGCCGACTTCTGTCCAGGAGAGTAATGCTTCTATCTGTCTGGGCTTTGATTCTTTCCTGGGATTCCAGTAATAGATTCCGATGGACAGGGGTAGGTTTACTGTAACCTGGGGAACTACAACTCGACGATGAAGCACAGAAATTACGTCGGAATTGAATATAACAGGCACCATGCCGACTTCTCTCCGGGAGAGTAAAGCTTCTATCTGTCTGTTGCTTGATTCTTTCCTGGGATTAAAGTAATTGATTCCGATGGACATGGGAAGGTTTACTGTAACCTGTGGACCTTCAGCTTGACGATGAATCAAAGAAATTGCGTCAGAATTGAAAACAACAGGCACCTTGCCGACTTCTGTCCGGGAGAGTAATGCTTCTATCTGTCTGTGGGTTGATTTTTTCCTGGGATTCCAGTAATAGATTCCGTTGGACATGGGAAGGTTTTCTGTAACCTTTGGACCTTCAACTTGACGATGAAACACAGAAAATTCGTCGGAAATGAATACAACAGGCACCATGCCGTCTTCTGTCCGGGAGAGTAATGCTTCTATCTGTCTGTGCTTTGATTCTTTCCTGGCATTCCAGTAATAGATTCCGATGGACATGGGAAGGTTTAATCTAACCTGTGGACCTTCAACTTGACGATGAAACACAGAAATTTCGTCGGAATTGAATACAACAGGCACCGTGCCGACTTCTGTCCGGGAGAGTAATGCTTCTATCTGTCTGTGCTTTGATTCTTTCCTGGGATTCCAGTAATAGATTCCGATGGACATGGGAAGGTTTACTGTAACCTGAGGACCTTCAACGTGACGATGAGACACAGAAATAACGTCGGAATTGAATACAACAGGCATCATGCCGACTTCTGTCCGGGAGAGTAATTCTTCTATCTCTCTGTGCCTTTATTCTTTCCTGGGATTCCAGTAATAGATTTCGATGGATATGGGAAGGTTTACTGTAACCTGTGGTCCATCAACTTCACGATGAAACACAGAAATTGCGTCTCAATTGATTACAACAGGCACCATGCCGACTTATGTCCGGGAGAGTGATGCTTCTATCTGTCTGTGCTTTGATCCTTTCCTGGGAATCCAGTAACAGATTTCGGTGGACATCGGATGGTTTACTGTAAATTGTGAACCTTCAACTCGACGATGAAACACAGAAATTGCGTCGCAATTGAAAACAACAGGCTCCATGCCAACTTCTGTCGGAGAGAGTAATGTTCTATCTGTCTGTGCTTTCATTCCTTCTTGGGATTCTAGTAATAGACTCCGATGGACATGGGAGGGTTTACTGTAACCTGACGACCTTCAACGTGACGATGAAACACAGAAATTGCATCGGAATCGAATACAACAGGCACCATGACGGCTTCTGTCCGGGAGAGTAATGCTTTTATCTGTCTGTGCTTTGATTCTTTCCTGGAATTCCAGTAATAGATTCCGATGGACATCGGAAGCTTCACTGTAACCTGTGGACCCTCAACTCGACGATGAAACACAGAAATTGCGTCGGAATTGAATACAACAGGCACCATGCCGACTTCTGTCCGGTAGAGTAATGCTTCTATCTGTCTGTGCTTTGATTCTTTCCTGGGATTCCAGTAACAGATTCCGATGGACATGGGAAGGTTTACTGTAACCTGTCGACCTTCAACTTGACGATGAAACACAGATATTTCGTCGGAATTGAATACAACAGGCACCATGCCAACATTTGTCGGGGAGAGTAATCCTTCTATCTGTCTGTGCTTTGATTCTTTGTTGGGATTCCAGTAATAGATGCCGATGGACATGGGAAGGTTTACTGTAACCTGTGGACCTTCAACTTGACGATGAAACACAGAAATTACGTCGGAGTTGAATACAACAAGCACCATGCCGATTTCTGACCGGGAGAGTAATGCTTCTATCTGTCTGTGCTTTGATTCTTACCTGGGATTCCAGTAATAGTTTCTGATGGATATCGGAAGGTATACTGTAACCTGTGGACCTTTAACTTGACGATGAAACACAGAAATTGCGTCGGAATTGAATACAAAAGGCACTGTGCCCACTTCTGTCCGGGAGAGTAATGCTTCTATCTGTCTGTGCTTTGATTCTTTCCTGGGATTCCAGTAATAGATTCCGATGGACATGGGAAGGTTTACTGTAACCTGTGGACCTTCAACTCGACGATGAAGCACAGAAATTACGTCGGAATTGAATACAACAGGCACCATGCCGACTTCTCTCCGGGAGAGTAAAGCTTCTATCTGTCTGTGGCTTGATTCTTTCCTGGGATTCCAGTAATTGATACCGATGGACATGGGAAGGTTTACTGTAACCTGTATCCCTTCAGCTTGACGATGAAACAAAGAAATTGCGTCAGAATTGAAAACAACAGGCACCATGCCGACTTCTGTCCGGGAGAGTAATGCTTCTATTTGTCTGTGCTTTGATTTTTTCCTGGGATTCCAGTAATAGATTCCGATTGACATGGGAGGGTTTTCTGTAACCTGTGGACCTTTAACTTGACGATGAAACACAGAAATTTCGTCGGAAATGAATACAACAGGAACCATGCCGTCTTCAGTCCGGGAGAGTAATGCTTCTATCTGTCTGTGCTTTGATTCTTTCCTGGCATTCCAGTAATAGATTCCGATGGACATGGGAAGGTTTACCCTAACCTGTGGACCTTCAACTTGACGATGAAACACAGAAATTTCGTCGGAATTGAATACAACAGGCACCGTGCCGACTTCTGTCCGGGAGAGTAATTCCTCTATCTGTCTGTGCTTTGATTCTTTCCTGGGATTTGCGACCGAACCGCCGAATCTTTCCATCAGTAAATGGGGTATGTTCTCAAGTGACTCCAATGTTTTAACTCCTCCACTGACAGAATGTATAAAGCCAATACGGACTCGTAGCTGTCACGCCTTTGCGCTTACTGCTACGTATTTTAACCGTAAATAGCTCAGCCCTAATGGTAAGAGTTAGTAGTGAATTCTGGCGTTATTAATCTTTGAAGACAGCACAGCTGCCACAAGCTCAGCTCACTTTTACTCCACTCCTACCCTCGCCATTACACCACATTAATTAGGTGCTACATGGCCCTTGCTAAATTCACTTGCGTATACATTTTTGACCGTTACTCGCCAGTAATTACCTATTGGATTAGTACACTCCTAACCGGACTATTTCTCAAAGAGCTGTGATGATTAACCGGGTTCGATCCACGGCCTACAGTGCCCTACAGTTCACACGGTAACACTGCCTACCTGACCCACTTAACTTGGTAGTGAGCTTATGTATCCAATCACCACGGCTAGCAGCAGTGGATAATCCTATCAGCACGACGAGAGCAGCAGACTTACCGTCGAATCCTCCTGAAAATACTTATAACTACAGTCGCCAGCTCTGAAGGAGCAAAAGAATAAATCAGTTTTTTGGCTCGTTTCAAAGTGAAACGGCTTAAGTTGAATTTAAACTTAATTCTGAATATTACTATTTCTGATCATTCTAGGTGATTCTACAAAACAAATACTCTCTCAATTTCTGTGAGTTGGCTTGGTAATTACCACCAAGACAACTTATGCAACTTAGGTTAACAAAATTCTATCCTTCAACTTATTTAATGATTTTGGATATTACTCTTTGGACAATTGCTATAGAATTAGTTAAGTGACTTTACTTGAAAGGTTACTCAGAAAAATTTAAGTAACTATAAATAGGCGACTCATTCTGGTGTGACCATTGCTCTTTTCTACATTCTTAAACGCTAAAGTATTCTACAACCAAAAGAATTGTAAATGAAAGAGGCGATGGTGGCCTCAGTCTGATTTCACTACACTATGTTTCAGGTTACTACACTTTACAATGAACAACATGCGTCGTAATTTTACTCATTACTATATTCTGTCTTCTGCACTTGCACAAAAGAAAACTGGTATTCTCCTTTTACATGTATACAAAGTTCGACTTAACAATTTCAAGCAGTCTTGCCTTGGGTAGACGTGTCGGTGCTGGTGGTGAGATGCATGTGGCTAACGCAGCTCTTCCTCTTCACGCCTCGTGCCCTTAATGGCGGCTGGAACTACGAGCTGTAGCACTCGTATAAGCTACTGCGCGTCCGCCATAAAATCTGGGCGCAGGAACTCTTACAATCAGCCCCAGTGGCATAGAGACGGCTTCGACAACCATTCGTCGCGTTCCACTCCACAAACGGCGACGATATTCTCCTTTTCGCTGTTGCACAGTCACTTTTGCGTGAGCACAGTTATGCACGTCCGCTCACGTCAACACTCCCCAGGCCATTCCATTGTTCAGTCCCTGTGTCTCCAGCTACCTCTAGCTATGCTCGTATCATCAAGAGTGGGGGCGTTCCCCTACAACCTTTTCACCGAAATCATTTAGTATTTAAGAATATTTATATTTATTACCCTGGAGTTCATACCAATCATAATAATTTACTACTAGCTCTTTATAACACTAAATCATACAGTAATAACTTATTATTACCAAGAAAAAGAATACATTTGACTCCGAGAGCTCTGTGCATTGTCTGAGACAGCGCTAATTCCCAGTTTCGCAAATAGATGGCATCTGGGTGCACTCCCTGGCAGTCTCACACCAGCGCGCCCGTTTCCGACGCGCGGGCTCCAAATTACTGTCAGCCAACCATCATTTCAGTTCCGTTACAGATTCCAGTAATAGATTCCGATGGACATCGGAAGGTTTACTGTCACCTGTGGACCTTCAACTCGACGATGAAACACAGACATAACGTCGGAATTCAATAAAACAGGCATCATGCCGACTTCTGTCCGGGAGAGTAATGCTTCTATCTGTCTGTGCTTTGATTCTTTCCTGGGATTCCAGTAATAGATTTCGATGGACATGGGAAGGTTTACTGTAACCTGTGGACCTTCAACTCGACGATGAAGCTCAGAAATTACGTCGTAATTGAATACAACAAGCACGATGCCGACTTCTCTCCGGGAGTGTAAAGCTTCTATCTGTCTGTGTTTGATTCTTTCCTGGGATTCCAGTAATTGATTCCGATAGACATGTGAAAGTTTACTGTAACCTGTGGACCTTCAATTCGACGATGAAACACAGAAGTTGCGGCGGAATTGAATACAACTGGCACCATGCCGACTTCTCTCCGGGAGAGTAATGCTTCTAACTGTCTGTGGTTTGACACTTTTGTGGGATTCCAGTAGTAGATTCCGATGGACATGGGAAGGCTTTCTGCAACCTGTGGACCTTCAACGTGACGACGAAACAAAGAAATTGCGTCAATATTGAAAACAACAGGCACCATGGCGACTTCTGTCCGGGAGAGTAATGCTTCTATCTGTCTGTGCTTTGATTTCTTTTGGGATTCAAGTAATAAATTCCGATGGACATGGGAAGGTTTTCTGTAACCTTTGGACCTTCAGCTTGACGATAAAACACAGAAATGTGGTCGGAAATGAATACAACAGGCACCATGCCGTCTTCTGTCCGGGAGAGTAATGCTTCTATCTGTCTGCGCTTTGATCCTTTCCTGGGGATGCAGTAATAGATTCCGATGGACATGGAATGGCTTATTGTAACCTGTGGACCTTCAATTTGACGATGAAACACTGAAATTGCGTCGGAATTGAATACAGCAGGCACCATGCCGACTTATGTCTGGGAGAGTGATGCTTCTATCTGTCTGTGCTTTGATCATTTTCTGGGAATCCAGTAATAGATTCCGATGGACATCGGAAGGTTTACTGTAACCTGTGGACCTTCAACTCGACGATGAAACACAGAATTTGCGTCGGAATTGAATACAACAGGCACCATGCCAACTTCTGTCCGGGAGAGTAATGCTTCTATCTGTCTGTGCTTTGATTCTTTCCTGGGATTCCAGTAATAGATTTCAATGTACATGGGAAGGTTTACTGCAACCTGTGGACCTTCAACTTCACGATGAAACACAGAAATTGCGTGGCAATTGAATACAACATTCACCATGCCGACCTCTGTCCGGGAGCGTAATGCTTCTATCTGTCTGTGCTTTGATTCGTTAGTGGGAATCCAGTAATAGATTCCGATGGACATGGGAAGGTTTACTGTAACCTGTGGACCTTCAACTTGACGATGAAACACAGAAATTTTGTCGGAAATGAATACAACAGGCACCATGCCGTCTTTTATTAGGGAGAGTAATGCCTCTATCTGTCTGTGTTTTGATTCCTTCCTGGCATTCCAGTAATAGATTCCGATGGACATGGGAAGGTTTACTGTAACCTGTGGGCCTTCAACTTGACGGTGAAAGACAGAAATTTCGTCGTAATTGAATACAACAGGCACCGTGCCGACTTCTGTACGGGAGAGTAATGCTTCTATCTGTCTGTGCTTTGATTCTATCCTGGGATTCCAGTAATAGATTCCGATGGACATCGTAAGGTTTACTGTAACCTGTGGACCTTCAACTCGACGATGAAACACCGAAATTACGTCGAAATTGAATACAACAGGCACCATGCCGATGTCTCTCCGGGAGAGTAATGCTTCTAACAGTCTGTGCTTTGACTCTTTCCTGTGATTCCAGTAATAGATTCTGATGGACATGGGATGGTTTACTGTAACCTGTGGACCTTCAACTTTACGATGAAACACAGAAATTGCGTCGGAATTGAATACAACAGGCATCATGCCGACTTCTGTCCGGGAGAGTAATCCTTCTATCTGTCTGTGCTTTGATTCTTTCCTGGGATTCCAGTAATAGATTTCGATGGACATGGGAAGGTTTACTGTAACCTGTGGACCTTCAACTTTACGATGAAACACAGAAATTGGGTCACAATTGATTACAACAGGCACCATGCCGATTTCTGTCCGGGAGAGTAATGCTTCTAACTGTCTGTGCTTTGACTCTATCCTGGGATTCCAGTAATACATTCCGATGGACATCGGAAGGTTTACTGTAACCTGTGGACCGTCTACTCGACGATGAAGCACAGAAATTACGTCGCAATTGAATACAACAGGCACCATGCCGACTTCTCTCCGTGAGAGTAAAGCTTCTATCTGACTGTACTTTGATTCTTTCCTGGGATTCCAGTAATTGGTTCCGATGGACATGAGAAGGTTTACTGTAACCTCTGGACCTTCAACTCGATGATGAAACACAAAAATTGCGGTGGAATTGAATACAACTGGCATCATGCCGATTTCTCTCCGGGAGAGTAATGCTTCTAACTGTCTGTACTTTGACTCTTTCCTGGGATTCCAGTAGTAGATTCCGATGGACATGGGAAGGTTTACTGTGACCTGTGGACCTTCAACTTGACGATGAAACATAGAAATTGCGCCGGAATTGAATACAACAAGCACCATGCCGACTTTTGTCCGGGAGAGTAATGCTTCTATCTGTCTGCGCTTTGATTCTCTCCTGGGATTCCAGTAATAGACCCCGATGGACATGGGAAGGCTTACTGTAACCTGTGAACCTTCAACTTGACGATGAAACAAAGAAATTGCGTCAGTATTGAAAACAACAGGCACCATGCCGACTTCTGTCCGGGACAGTAATGCTTCTATCTGTCTGTGCTTTGATTTTTTTTTTGGGATTCCAGTAGTAGATTACGATGGACATGGGAAGGTCTTCTGTAACCTTTGGACCTTCAGCTTGACGATAAAACACAGAAATGTCGTCGGAAATAAATACAACAGGCACCATGCCGTCTTCTGTCCGGGAGAGTAATGCTTCTATCTGTCTGTGCTTTGATTCTTTCCTGGCATTCCAATAATAGATTCCGATGGACATGGGAAGGTTTACTGTAACCTGTGGACCTTCAACTTGACGATGACACACAGAAATTTCGTCGGAATTCAATACAACAGGCACCATGCCGACTTCTGTCCGGGAGAGTAATGCTTCTAACTGTCTGTGCTTTGACTCTTTCCTGGGATTCCAGTAATACATTCCGATGGACATCGGAAGATTTACTGTAACCTGTGGTACTTCAACTCGACGATGAAACACTGAAATTACGTCGGAATTGAATACAACAGGCACCATGCCGACTTCACTCCGGGACAGTAAAGCTTCTATCTGTCTGTGCTTTGATTCTTTCCTGGGATTCCAGTAATTGATTCCGATGGACATGAGAAGGTTTACCGTAACCTGTGGACCTTCAACTCGACGATGAAACACAGAAATTGCAGCGGAATTGAAAACAACTGGCACCATGCCGACTTCTCTCCGGGAGAGTAATGCTTCTAACTGTCTGTGCTTTGACTCTTTCGTGGGATTCCAGTAGTAGATTCCGATGGACATGGGAAGGTTTACTGTAACCTGTGGACCTTCAACTTGACGATGAAACACAGAAATTGCGTCGGAATTGAATGCAACAAGCACCATGCCGGCTTTTGACCGGGAGAGTAATGCTTCTATCTGTCTACGCTTTGATTATTTTCTGGGATTCCAGTAATAGACTCCGATGGACATGGGAAGGCTTATTGTAACCTGTGGACCTTCACTTGACGAAGAAACACTGATATTGCGTCGGAATTGAATACAGCAGGCACCATGCCGACTTATGTCTGGGAGAGTGATGCTTCTATCTGTCTGTGCCTTGATCCTTTCCTGGGAATCCAGTAATAGATTCCGATGGACATCGGAAGATTTACTCTAACCTGTGAACCTTCAACTCGACGATGAAACACAGAATTTGCGTCGGAATTGAATACAATAGGCACCATGCCAACTTCTGTCCGGGAGAGTAATGCTTCTATCTCTCTGTGCTTTGATTCTTTCCTGGGATTCCAGTAATAGATTTCGATGGACATGGGAAGGTTTACTGTAACCTGTGGACCTTCAACTTCACGATGAAACACAGAAATTGCGTGGGAATTGAATACAACATTCACCATGCCGACCTCTGTCTGGGAGAGTAATGCTTCTATCTGTCTGTGCTTTGATTCTTTAGTGGGAATCCAGAAATAGATTCCGTTGTACATGGGAAGGTTTACTGTAACCTGTGGACCTTCAACTTGACGATGACACACAGAAATTTCGTCGGAATTGGATACAACAGGCACCATGCCGACTTCTGTCCGGGAGAGTAATGCTTCTAACTGTCTGTGCTTTGACTCTTTCCTGGGATTCCAGTAATACATTCCGATGGACATCGGAAGATTTACTGTAACCTGTGGACCTTCAACTCGACGATTAAGCACAGAAATTTCGTCGGATTTGAATACAACAGGCACCATGTCGACTTCTCTCCGGGAGAGTAAAGCTTCTATCTCTCTGTGCTTTGATTCTATCCTGGGATTCCAGTAATTGATTCCGCTGGACATGGGAGGATTTACTGTAATCTGTGGACATTTAGCTTGACGTGAAACACAGATATTGCGTCGGAATTGAATACAAAAGGCACCGTGCCGACTCCTGCCTAGGAGAGTAATGCTTCTATCCGTCTGAGCTTTGATTCTTTCCTGGGATTCCAGTAATTGATTCCGATGGACATGCGAAGGTTTACTGTAACCTGTGGACCTTCAACTTGACGAGGAAACTCAGAAATTGCGTCGGAACTGAAACCAACAGGCACCATGCCGACTTCTCTCCGGGAGAGTATTGCTTCTATTCGTCTGTGCTTTGATTCTTTCCTGGAATTCCAGTAATAGATTCCGAGGGACAACGTAACATTTACTGTAACCTGTGGACCTTCAACTCGACGATGAAACACAGAATTAACGTCGAAATTGAATACAACAGGCTCCATGCCGACTTCTCTCCGGGAGAGTAATGCTTCTAACAGTCTGTGCTTTAACTCTTTCCTGTGATTCCAGTAATAGATACCGATGGACATGGGAAGGTTTACTGTAACCTGTGGACCTTCAACTCGACGATGAAACGAACAAATTGCGTCGTAATTGAATACAACAGGCACCATGCTGACTTCTGTCCGGGAGAGTAATGCTTTTATCTGTCTGTGCTTTGATTCTTTCCTGGGATTTCAGTAATAGATTCCGATGGACATGGGAAGGTCTACTGTAACCTTTCGACCTTCAACTTGACGATGAAACACAGAAATTTCGTCGAAATAGAATACAACAGGCACCATGCTGTCTACTGTCCGGGAGAGTAATGCTTCTATCTATCTGTGCTTTGAATCTTTCCTGGGATTCCAGTAATAGATACCGATGGACATGGGAAGGTTTACTGTAACCTGTGGAGCTTCAACTAGACGATGATACACAGAAATGGCGTCGGAATTGAATACAACAGGCACCATGCCGACTTATGTCCGGGGGAGTGATGCTTCTATCTGTCTGTGCTTTGATCCTTTCCTGGGAATCCAGTAATAGATTCCGATGGACATCGGAAGGTTTAGTGTACCCTGTGGACCCTCAACTAGGCGATGAAACACATAAATTGCTGCGGAATTGAATACAACTGGCACCATGCCGACTTCTGTCCGGGAGAGTAATGCTTCTAACTGTCTGTGCTTTGACTCTTTTCTGGGACTCCTGTAATAGATTACGATGGACATGGGAAGGTTTACTGTAACCTGTGGACCTTCAACTTGACGATGAAACACAGAAATTGCGTCGTAATTGAATACAATAGGCACCATGCCGAATTCTGTCCGGGAGAGTAATGCTTCTATCTGTCTGTGCTTTGATTCTTTATGGGATTCCAGTAATTGATTCCGATGGACATGGGAAGGTTTAATGTAACCTGTGGACGTTCAACTCCACAATGAAACACAGAAATTGCGTCAGAATTGTATACAACATGCACCATGCCGACTTCTGTGCGGGAGAGTAATGCTTCTATCTCTGTGTGCTTTGATTCTTTCCTGGGATTCCAGTAATAGATTCCGATGGACATGGGAAGGTTTACGGTAACCTGTGGACCTTCAACTTGACGATGAAACACAGAAATTGCGTCGGAATTGAGTTCAACAGGCACCATGCCGACTTATGTCCGGGAGAGTGATGCTTCTATCTGTCTGTGCTTTGATCCTTTCCTAGGAATCCAGTAATAGATTCCGATGGACATCGGAAGGTTTACTGTAACCTGTGGACCTTCAACTTGGCGATGCAACACAGAAATTGCGTCGGAATTGAATACAAGAGGCACCATGCAGACTTCTGTCCGGGAGAGTAACGCTTCTATCTGTCTGTGCTTTGATTCTTTACTGGGATGCCAGTAATACATTCCGATGGACATGGGATGGTTTACTGTAACCTGTGGGCTTTTAACTTGACGATGAAACACAGAAATTGCGTCGGAATTCAAAACAACAGGCATCATGCCGACTTCTGTCCGGGACAGTAACGCTTCTATCTGTCTGTGCTTTGATTCTTTCCTGGGATTCCAGTAATAGATTCAGATGGACATGGGAAGGTTTACTGTAACCTGTGGACATTCAACTTGACGATTAAACACAGAAATTTCGTCTTAATTGAATACAACAGGCACTATGCCGACATCTGTCCGGGAGAGTAATGCTACTATCTGTCTGTGTTTGATTCTTTCCTGGGATTCCAGTAATAGATTCCGATGGACATCGGAAGGTTTACTGTAACCTGTGGTCCTTCAACTCGACGACGACACACAGAAATTGCGGCGGAATTCAATACAACTGGCACCATGCCGACTTCTCTCCGGGAGAGTAATGCTTCTAACTGTCTGTGATTTGACTCTTTCGTGGGATTCCAGTAGAAGATTCCGATGGACATGAGAAGGTTTACTGTAACCTGTGGACCTTCAACTTGACGATGAAACACAGAAATTGCGTCGGAATGGAATGCAACAAGCACCATGCCGACTTCTGTCCGGGAGAGTAATGCTTCTATCTGTCTGCGCTTCGATTCTTTCCTGGGATTCCAGTAATAGACTCCGATGGACATGGGAAAGCTTATTGTAACCTGTGGACCTTCAATTTGACGATGAAACACTGAAATTGCGTCGGAATTAAATACAGCAGTCACCATGCCGACTTATGTCTGGGAGAGTGATGCTTCTATCTGTCTGTGATTTGATCCTTTCCTGGGAATCCAGTAATAGATTCCGATGCACATCGGAAGGTTTACTGTAACCTGTGGACCTTCAACTCGGCGATGAAACACAGAATTTGCGTCGGAATTGAATACAACAGGCACCATGCCAATTTCTGTCCGGGAGAGTAATGCTTCTAACTGTCTGTGCTTTGATTCTTTCCTGGGATTCCAGTAATAGATTTCGATGGACATGGGAGAGTTTACTGTAAACTGTGAACCTTCAACTTCACGATGAAACACAGAAATTGCGTGGGAATTGAATACAACATTCAAATGCCGACCTCTGTCCGGGAGAGTAATGCTTCTATCTGTCTGTGGTTTGATTCATTAGTGGGAATCCAGTAATAGATTCCGATGGACATGGGAAGGTTTACTGTAACCTGTGGAAATTCAACTTGACGATGAAACACAGAAATTGCGTCAGAATTGAATACAAAAGGCACCGTGCCGACTTCTGTCCAGGAGAGTAATGCTTCTATCCGTCAGAGCTTTGATTCTTTCCTGGGATTCCAGTAATTGATTCCGATGGACATGGGAAGGTTTACTGTAACCTGTGGACTTTCAACTTGACGATGAAACACATAAATTGCGTTGGAATTGAAAACAACAGGAACCATGCCGACTTCTGTCCGGGAGAGTAATGCTTATATCTGTCTGTGCTTTGATTCTTTCCTGGGATTCCAGTAATAGATTCCGATGGACATGGGAAGGGTTACTGTAACCTGTGGACCTTCAACGTGACGATGAAACACCTAAATTTTGTCGGAAATGAATACAACAGGCACCATGCCGTCTTCTATTAGGGAGAGTAATGCTTCTATCTGTCTGTGCTTTGATTCTTTCCTGGCATTCCAGAAATAGATTCCGATGGACATGGGAAGGTTTACTGTAACTTGTGGACCTTCAACTTGACGATGAAACACAGAAATATCGTCGTAATTGAATACAACAGGCACCGTGACGACTTCTGTCCGGGAGAGTAATGCTTATATCTGTCTGTGTTTTGATTCTTTCCTGGGATTCCAGTAATAGATATCGATTTACATCGTTAGGTTTACTGCAACCTGTGGACCTTCAACTCGACGATGAAACACAGAAATAACATCGAAATTGAATACAACAGGCACCATGCCGACGTCTCTCCGGGAGAGTAATGTTTCTAACAGTCTGTGCTTTGACTCTTTCCTGTGATTCCAGTAATAGATACCGATGGACATGGGAAGGTTTACTGTAACCTGTGGCCTTCAACTTGACAATGAAACACAGAAATTTCGTCGGAATTGAATACAACAGGCACCATGCCGACTTATGTCTGGGGGAGTGATGCTTCTATCTGTCTGTGCTTTGATCCTTTCCTGGGAATCCAGTAATAGATTGCGATAGACATCGGAAGGTTTACTGTATCCTGTGGACCTTCGACTAGACGATGAAACACATAAATTGCTGCGGAATTGAATACAACTGGCACCATGCCGACTTCTGTCGGGGAGAGTAATGCTTCTATCTGTCTGTGCTTTGACTCTTATCTGGGATTCCTGTAATAGATTACGATGGACATGGGAAAGTTTACTAAAACCTGTGGACCTTCAACTTGACGATGAAACACAGAAATTGCGTCGGAATTGAATACAACAGGCACCATGCCGACATATGTCCGGGAGAGTGATGCTTCTATCTGTCTGTGCTTTGATCCTTTCCTGGGAATCCAGTAATAGATTCCGATGGACAGCGAAAGGTTTACTGTAACCTGTGGACCTTGAACTCGACGATGAAACACAGAAATTGCGTCGAAATTGAATACAACAGGCACCATGCCAACTTCTGTCCGGGGGAGTAATGCTTCTATCTGTCTGTGCTTTGATTGTTTCCTGGGATTCCAGTAATAGATTCCGATGGACATGGGAAGGTTTACTGTAACCTGTGGACCTTCAACTTGACAATGAAACACAAAAATTGCGTCGGAATTGTATACAACAGGCACCATGCCGGCTTCTGTCCGGGAGAGTAATGCTTCTATCTGTCTGTGCTTTGATTCTTTCCTGGGAGTCCAGTAATAGATTCCGATGGACATGGGAAGGTTTTCTGCAACCTGTGGACCTTCAACTTGACGATGAAACACAGAAATTGCGTCGGAATTGAATACAACAATCACCATGCCGACTTATGTCCGGGAGAGTGATGCTTCTATCTGTCTGAGGTTTGAGCCTTTCCTGGGAATCCAGTAATAGATTCAGATGGACATGGGAAGGTTTACTGTAACCTGTGGACCTTCAACTTGACGACGAAACACAGAAATTGCGTTGGAATATAATACAACAGGCACCATGCCGACTTATGTCCGGGAGAGTGCTGCTTCTATCTGTCTGTGCTTTGAGCCTTTCCTGGGAATCCAGTAATAGATTCCGATATTCATCGAAAGGTTTACTGTAACCTGTGGACCTTTAACTCGACGATGAAACACAGATATTGCGTCGAAATTGAATACAACAGGCACCATGAAAACTTCTGTTCGGGAAAGTAATGCTTCTATCTGTCTGTGCTTTGATTCTTTCTTGGGATTCCAGTAATAGATTCCGATGGACATGGGAGGGTTTACTGTAGCCTGTGGACCTTCAACTTGACGATGAAACATAGAAATTGCGTCGGAATTGAATACAACACGCACCATGCCGACTTCTGTCCGGGAGAGTAATGCTTCTAACTGTCTGTGCTTTGATTCTTTCCTGGGATTCCAGTAATTGATTCCGATGGACATGGGAAGGTTTACTGTAACCTGTGGACCTTCGACGTGACGATGAAACACAGAAATTGCGTCGGATTTGAATACAACAGGCACCATGCCGAGTTCTGTCCGGGAGAGTAATGCTTCTATCTGTCTGTGCTTTGACTCTTTACTGGGATTCCAGTAATAGATTCCGATGGACATGGGACGGTTTACTGTAACCTGTGGAACTTCAACTTGACAATGGAACACAGAAATAGCGTCGAAATTGAAAACAATAGGCACCATGCCGGCTTCTGTCCAGGAGAGTAATACTTCCATCTGTCTGTGCTTTGAATCTTTCCTGGGATTCCAGTAATAGATTTCGATGGACATGTTAAGGTTTACTGTAACCTGTGGACCGCCAACTTGACGATGAAACACAGAAATTTCGTCTGAATTGAATACAACAGGCACCATGCCGTCTTCTGTCCGGGAGAGTAATGCTTCTATCTGTCTGTGCTTTGATTCTTTCCTGGCATTCCAGTAACAGATCCCGATGGACATGGGAAGGTTTATTGTAAACTGTGGACCTCCAATTTGACGATGAAACACAGAAATTTCGTTGGAATTGAATACAACAGGCGCCATGCCGACTTCTGTCCGGGAGAGTAATGGTTCTGTCTGTCTGTGCTTTGATTCTTTCCTGGGATTCCAGTAATAGATTCCGATGGACATGGGAAGGTTTACTGTAACCTGTGGACCTTCAACTTGACGATGAAACACAGAAATTTCGTCGGAATTGAATACAACAGGCACCATGCCGTCTTCTGTCCGGGAGAGTAAGGCTTCTATCTGTCTGTGCTTTGATTCTTTCCTGGCAATCCAGTAATAGATTCCGATGGACATGGGAAGGTTTACTGTAACCTGTTGACCTTCAACTCGACGATGAGACACAGAAATTTCGTTGGAATTGAATACAACAGACACCATGCCGACTTCTGTCCGGGAGAGTAATGCTTCTGTCTGTCTGTGCTTTGATTCTTTCCTGGGATTCCAGTAATAGATTCCGATGGACATGGGAAGGTTTACTGTAACCTGTGGACTTTCAACTTGACGATGAAACACAGAAATTTCGTCGGAATTGAATACAACAGGCACCATGCCGTCTTCTGTCCGGGAGAGTAATGCTTCTAACTGTCTTTGCTTTCATTCTTTCCTGGGATTCCAGTAATAGATTCCGATGGACATGGGAAGGTTTACTGTAACCTGTGGACCTTCAACTTGACGATGAAACACAGAAATTGCGTCGTAATTGAATACAACAGGCACCATGCCGAGTTCTGTCCGGGAGAGTAATGCTTCTATCTGTCTGTGCTTTGACTCTTTACTGGGATTCCAGTAATAGATTCCGATGGACATGGGAAGGTTTACTGTAACCTGTGGACCTTCCACTCAACAATGAAACACAGAAATTTTGTCGGAATTGGATACAACAGGCACCATGCCGACTTCTCTCCGGGAGAGTAATGCTTCTAACTCTGTGTGCTTTGACTCTGTCCTGGGATTCCAGTAATAGATTCCGATGGACATGGGAAGGTTTACTGTAACCTGTGGACCTTCAACTTGACGATGAAACACAGAAATTTCGTCAGAATTGAATACAACAGGCACCATGCCGACTTCTGTCCACGAGAGTAATGCTTCTATCTGCCTGTGCTTTGATTCTTTCTTGGGATTCCAGTAAGAGATTCCGATGGACATGGGAAGGTTTACTGTAACCTGTGGAAATTCAACTTGACAATGGAACACAGAAATTGCGTCGGAATTGAATACAATAGGCACCATGCCGGCTTCTGTCCGGGAGAGTAATACTTCCATCTGTCTGTGCTTTGAATCTTTCCTGGGATTCCAGTAATAGATTTCGATGGACATGTTAAGGTTTACTGTAACCTGTGGATCGCCAACTTGACGATGAAACACAGAAATTTCGTCGGAATTGAATACAACAGGCACCATGCAGTCTTCTGTCCGGGAGAGTAATGCTTCTATCTGTCTGTGCCTTGATTCTTTCCTGGCATTCCAGTAACAGATCCCGATGGACATGGGAAGGTTTACTGTAAACTGTGGACCTTCAATTTGACGATGAAACACAGAAATTTCGTTGGAATTGAATAAAACAGGTGCCATGCCGACTTCTGTCCGGGAGAGTAATGCTTCTGTCTATCTGTGATTTGATTCTTTCCTGGGATTCCAGTAATAGATTCCGATGGACATGGGAAGGTTTACTGTAACCTTTGGACCTTCAACTTGACGATGAAACACAGAAATTTCGTCGGAATTGGATACAACAGGCACCATGCCGTCTTCCGTCCGGGAGAGTAAGGCTTCTATCTGTCTGTGCTTTGATTCTTTCCTGGCAATCCAGTAATAGATTCCGATGGACATGGGAAGGTTTACTGTAACCTGTTGACCTTCAACGTGACGATGAAACACAGAAATTTCGTTGGAATTGAATACAACAGACACCATACCGACTTCTGTCCGGGAGAGTAATGCTTCTATCTGTCTGTGCTTTAATTCTTTCCTGGGATTCCAGTAATTGATTCCGATGGACATGGGAAGGTTTACTGTAACCTATGGACCTTCAACTTGACGATGAAACACAGATATTTCGTCGGAATTGAATACAACAGGCGCCATGCCGACTTCTGTCCGGGAGAGTAATGCTTCTGTCTGTCTGTGCTTTGATTCTTTCCTGGGATTCCAGTAATAGATTCCGATGGACATGGGAAGGTTTACTGTAACCTGTGGACCTTCAACTTGACGATGAAACACAGAAATTTTGTCGGAATTGAATATAACAGGCACCATGCCGTCTTCTGTCCGGGAGAGTAATGCTTCTAACTGTCTGTGCTTTGATTCTTTCCTGGGATTCCAGTAATAGATTCCGATGGACATGGGAAGGTTTACTGTAACCTGTGGACCTTCCACTCTACGATGAAACACAGAAATTTCGTCGGAATTGAATACAACAGGCACCATGCCGACTTCTGTCCGGGAGAGTAATGCTTCTATCTGTCTGTGCTTTGATTCTTTCTTGGGATTCCAGTATTAGATTCCGATGGACATGGGAAGGTTTACTGTAACCTGTGGAACTTGAACTTGACAATGGAACACAGAAATTGCGTCGGAATTGAATACAATAGGCACCATGCCGGCTTCTGTCCGGGAGAGTAATACTTCCATCTGTCTGTGCTTTGAATCTTTCCTGGGATTCCAGTAATAGATTTCGATGGACATGTTAAGGTTTACTGTAACCTGTGGACGGCCAACTTGACGATGAAACACAGAAATTTCGTCGGAATTGAATACAACAGGCACCATGCCGTGTTCTGTCCGGGAGAGTAATGCTTCATTCTGTCTGTGCTTTGATTCTTTCCTGGCATTCCAGTAACAGATCACGATGGACATGGGAAGGTTTACCGTAAACTGTGGACCTTCAATTTGACGCTGAAACACAGAAATTTCGTTGGAATTGAATACAACAGGTGCCATGCCGACTTCTGTCCGGGAGAGTAATGCTTTTGTCTGTCTGTGCTTTGATTCTTTCCTGGGATTCCAGTAATAGATTCCGATGGACATGGGAAGGTTTACTGTAACCTGTGGACCTTCAACTTGACGACGAAACACAGAAATTTCGTCGGAATTGAATACAACAGGCACCATGCCGTCTTTTGTCCGGGAGAGTAAGGCTTCAATCTGTCTGTGCTTTGATTCTTTCCTGGCAATCCAGTACTAGATTCCGATGGACATGGGAAGGTTTACTGAAACCTGTTGACCTTCAACGTGACGATGAAACACAGAAATTTCGTTGGAATTGAATACAACAGACACCATGCCGACTTCTGTCCGGGAGAGTAATGCTTCTATCTGTCTGTGCTTTAATTCTTTCCTGGGATTCCAGTAACAGATTCCGATGGACATGGGAAGGTTTACTGTAACCTGTGGACCTTCAACTCGACGATGAAACACAGACATTTCGTCGGAATTGAATACAACAGGCGCCATGCCGACTTCTGTTCGGCAGAGTAATGCTTCTATCTGTCTATGTTATGATGCTTTCCTGGGAATCCAGTAATAGATTCCGATGGACATGGGAAGGTTTACTGTAACCTGTGGACCTTCAACGTGACGATGAAACACAGAAATTGCGTCGGAATTGAATACAACAGGCACCATGCCCACTTATGTCCGAGTGAGTGATGCTTCTATCTGTCTGTGCTTTGATCCTTTCCTGGGAATCCAGCAATAGATTCCGAAGGACATCGGAAGGTTTACTGTAACCTAGGGACCTCGAACTCGACGATGAAACACAGAAATTGCGTCGAAATTGAATACAACAGGCACCATGACAACTTCTGTTCGGGAAAGAAATGCTTCTATCTGTCTGTGCTTCGATTCTTTCTTGGGATTCCAGTAATAGATTCCGATGGACATGGGAAGGTTTACTGTAGCCTGTGGACCTTCAACTTGACGATGAAACATAGAAATTGCGTCGGAATTGGATACAACACGCACCATGCCGACTTCTGTCCGGGAGAGTAATGCCTCTAACTGTCTATGCTTGGATTCTTTCCTGGGATTCCAGTAATAGATTCAGATGGACATGGGAAGGTTTACTGTAACCTGTGGACCTTCCACTCTGCGATGAAACACAGAAATTTCGTCAGAATTGAATACAACAGGCACCATGCCGACTTCTCTCCGGGAGAGTAATGCTTCTAACTGTGTGTGCTTTGCCTCTGTCCTGGGATGCCAGTAATAGATTCCGATGGACATGGGAAGGTTTACAGTAACCTGTGGACCATCAACTTGACGATGAAACACAGAAATTTCGTCGGAATTGAATACAACAGGCACCATGCCGACCTCTGTCCGGGAGAGTAATGCTTCTATCTGTCTGTGTTTTGATTCTTTCCTGGGATTCCAGTAATAGATTCCGATGGACATGGGAAGGTTTACTGTAACCTGTGGAACTTCAACTTGACAATGGAACACAGAAATTGCGTTGGAATTGAATACAATAGGCACCATGCCGGCTTCTGTCCGGGAGAGTAATACTTCCATCTGTTTGTGATTTGAATCTTTCCTGGGATTCCAGTAATAGATTTCGATGGATATGTTAAAGTTTACTGTAAACTGTGGACACCCAACTTGACGGTGAAACACAGAAATTTCGTCGGAATTGAATACAACAGGCACCATGCCGTCTTCAGTCCGGGAGAGTAATGCTTCTATCTGTCTGTGCTTTGATTCTTTCCTGGCATTCCATTAATAGATCCCGATGGACATGGGAAGGTTTACTGTAAACTGTGGACCTTCAATTTGACGATGAAACACAGAAATTTCGTTGGAATTGAATACAACAGGCGCCATGCCGACTTCTGTCCGGGAGAGTAATGCTTGTGTCTGCCTGTGCTTTGTTTCTTTCCTGGGATTCCAGTAATAGATTCCGATGGACATGGGAAGATTTACTGTAACCTGTGGACCTTCAACTTGACGAAGAAACACATAAATTGCGTCGGAATTGAATACAACAGGCACCAAGCCGACTTCTGTCCGGGAGAGTAATGCATCTATCTGTCTGTGCTTTGATTCCTTCCTGGGATTCCAGTAATATTTTCCGATGGACATGGGAAAGTATACTGTAACCTGTGGACCTTCAACTTGACGATGAAACACAGAAATTTCGTCGGAATTGAATACAACCGGCACCATGCCGTCTTCTGTCCGGGAGAGTAAGGCTTCTATCTGTCTGTGCTTTGATTCTTTCCTGGCAATCCAGTAATATATATTGCGATGGACATGGGAAGGTTTACTGTAAGCTGTTGACCTTCAACGTGACGATGAAACACAGAAATTTCGTTGGAATTGAATACAACAGGCACCATGCAGACTTCTGTCCGGGAGAGTAACGCTTCTATCTGTCTGTGCTTTAATTCCTTCCTGGGATTCCAGTAATAGATTCCGATGGACATGGGAAAGTTTACTGTAACCTGTAGACCTTCAACTTGACGATGAAACACAGAAATTTCGTCGGAATTGAATACAACAGGCACCATGCCGTCTTCTGTCCGGGAGAGTAAGGCTTCTATCTGTCCGTGCTTTGATTCTTTCCTGGCAATCCAGTGATAGATTCCGATGGACATGGGAAGGTTTACTGTAACCTGTTGACCTTCAACGTGTCGATGAAACACAGAAATGTCGTTGTAATTGAATACAACAGGCACCATTCCGACTTCTGTCCGGCTGAGTGATGCTTCTATCTGTCTGTGATTTGATTCTTTCCTGGGATTCCAGTAGAAGATTCCAATGGACATGGGAAGGTTTACTGTAACCTGTGGACCATCTTGACGATGAAACACAGAATTTGCGTTGGAATTGAATACAACGGGCACCTTGCCGACTTCTGTCCGGGAGAGTAATGCTTCTAACTGTCTGTGCTTTGATTGTTTCCTGGGATTCCAGTAGAGGATTCCGATTGACATGGGATGGTTTACTGTAACCTGTGGACCTTCAACTTGACGATGAAACACAGAAATTGCGTCTTAATTGAATACAACAGGCTCAATGCCGACTTCTGTCCGCTTAAGTAATGCTTCTATCTGTCTGTGTATTGATACTTTCCTGGGATTCCAGTAATAGATTCCGATGGACATCGGAAGGTTTACTGTAACCTGTGGACCTTCAACTTGACGATGAAACACAGAAATTGCATCGGAATTGAGTTCAACAAGGCACCATGCCGACTTCTCTCTGGGAGAGTAATGCTTCTAACTGTCTGTGCTTTGACTATTTCCTGGGATTCCAGTAATAGATTCCGATGGACATGGGAAGGTTTCCTGTAACCTGTGGACCTTCAACTTGACAATGGAACACAGAAATTGCGTCTGAATTGAATACAATAGGCACCATGCCGGCTTCTGTCCGGGAGAGAAATACTTCCATCTGTCTGTGCTTTGAATCTTTCCTGGGATTCCAGTAATAGATTTCGATGGACATGTTAAGGTTTACTGTAACCTGTGGACCCCCAACTTGACGGTGAAACACAGAAATTTCGTAGGAATTGAATACAACAGGCACCATGCCGTCTTCTGTCCGGGAGAGTAATGCTTCTATCTGTCTGGGCTTTGATTCTTTCCTGGCATTCCAGTAATAGATCCCGATGGACATGGGAAGGTTTACTGTAAACTGTGGACCTTCAATTTGACGATGAAACACAGAAATTTCGTTGGAATTGAATACAACAGGCGCCATGCCGGCTTCTGTCCGGGAGAGTAATGCTTCTGTCTGCCTGTGCTTTGATTCTTTCCTGGGATTCCAGTAATAGATTCCGATGGACATGGGAAGATTTACTGTAACCTGTGGACCTTCAACTTGACGAAGAAACACATAAATTGCGTCGGAATTGAATACAAGAGGCACCATGCCGACTTCTGTCCGGGAGAGTAATGCATCTATCTGTCTGGGTTTTGATTCCTTCCTGGGATTCCAGTAATAGATTCCGATGGACATGGGAAAGTTTACTGTAACCTGTGGACCTTCAACTTGACGATGAAACACAGAAATTTCGTCCGAATTGAATAAAACCGGCACCATGCCGTCTTATGTCCGGGAGAGTAAGGCTTCTATCTGTCTGTGCTTTGATTCTTTCCTGGCAATCCAGTAATAGATTCCGATGGACATGGGAAGGTTTACTGTAACCTGTGTAAATTCACCTTGACGATGAAACACAGAAATTTCGTCGGAATTCAATACAACAGGCACAATGCCGTCTTCTGTCCGGGAGAGTAAGGCTTCTATCTGTCTGTGCTTTGATTCTTTCCTGGCAATCCAGTAATAGATTTCCGATGGACATGGGAAGGTTTACTGTAACCTGTTGACCTTCAACGTGACGATGAACAACAGAAATTTCGTTGGAATTGAATACAACAGGCACCATCACAACTTCTGTCCGGCTGAGTGATGCTTCTATCTATTTGTGATTTGATTCTTTCCTGGGATTCCAGTAGAAGATTCCAATGGACATGGGAAGGTTTACTGTAACCTGTGGACCATCTTGACGATGAAACACAGAAATTGCGTTGGAATTGAATACAACGGGCACCTTGCCGACTTCTGTCCGGGAGAGTAATGCTTCTAACTGTCTGTGCTTTGATTGTTTCCTGGGATTCCAGTAGCAGATTCCGATTGACATGGGATGGTTTACTGTAACCTGTGGACCTTCAACTTGACGATGAAACAAAGAAATTGCGTCTTAATTGAATACAACAGGCTCAAATGCCGACTTCTGCCCGCTTGAGTAATGCTTCTATCTGTCTGTGTATTGATACTTTCCTGGGATTCCAGTAATAGATTCCGATGGACATCGGAAGGTTTACTGTAACCTGTGGACCTTCAACTTGACGATGAAACACAGAAATTGCATCGGAATAGAGTTCAACAGGCACCATGCCGGACTTCTCTCCGGGAGAGTAATGCTTCTAACTGTCTGTGCTTTGACTATTTCCTGGGATTCCAGTAATAGATTCCGATTCACACGGGAAGGTTTACCGTAACCTGTGTACCTTCAACTTGACGATGAAACACAGAAATTGCGTGGGAATTGAATACAATAGGCACCATGCCAACTTCAGTCCGGGAGAGTAATGCTACTATCTGTCTGTGCTTTGATTCTTTCCTGGGATTCCAGTAATAGATTCCGATGGACATGGGAAGGTTTACTGTAACCTGAGGACCTTCAACTTGACGATGAAACACAGAATTTTCGTCGGAATTGAATACAACAGGCACCATGCCGACTTCTGTCCGGGGGAGTAATGCTTCCATCTCTCTGTGCTTTGATTCTTTCCTGGGCTTCCAGTAAAACATTCCGATGGACATGGGAAGGTAAACTGTAACCTGTGGTCTTTTAACTTGACGGTGAAACATAGAAATTGCGTTGGTACTCAATACAACAGGCACCATGCCGACTTCTGTCGGGGAGAGTAATGCTACTATCTTTCTGTGATTTGATTCTTTCCTGGGATTCCAGTAATAGATTCCAATGGACATCGGAAGGTTTACTGTAACTTGTCGATCTATAACTTGACGATGAAAAACAGAAATTGCGTCGGAAATGAATACAACAGGCACCATGCCGACTTCTGTCCGGGCGAGTAATGCTTCTAACTGTCTGTGCTTTGACTCTTTTCTGGGATTCCTGTAATAGATTACGATGGACATGGGAAGGTTTACTGTAACCTGTGGACCTTCAACTTGACGATTAAACACAGAAAATGCGTCGGAATTGAATACAACAGGCACCATGCAGACTTATGTCCGGGAGAGTGATGCTTCTATCTGTCTGTGCTTTGATCCCTTTCCTGGGAATCCAGTATTAGATTCCGATGGACAGCGGAAGGTTTACTTGTAAAATGTGGACCTTGAACTCGACGATGAAACACAGAAATTTCGTTGGAATTGAATACAACAGGCACCATTCCGACTTCTGTCCGACTGAGTGATGCTTCTATCTGTCTGTGTATTGATTCTTTCCTGGGATTCCAGTAGAAGATTCCAATGGACATGGGAAGGTTTACTGTAACCTGTGGACCATCTTGACGATGAAACACAGAAATTGCGTTGGAATTAAATACAACGGGCACCTTGCCGACTTCTGTCCGGGAGAGTAATGCTTCTAACTGTCTGTGCTTTGATTGTTTCCTGGGATTCCAGTAGAAGATTCCGATTGACATGGGATGGTTTACTGTAACCTGTGGACCTTCAACTTGACGATGAAACACAGAAATTGCGTCTTAATTGAATACAACAGGCTCAATGCCGACTTCTGTCCGCTTAAGTAATGCTTCTATCTGTCTGTGTATTTGTACTTTCCTGGGATTCCAGTAATAGATTCCGATGGACATCGGAAGGTTTACTGTAACCTGTGGACCTTCAACTTGACGATAAAACACAGAAATTGCATCGGAATTGAGTTCAACAAGGCACCATGCCGACTTCTCTCTGGGAGAGTAATGCTTCTAACTGTCTGTGCTTTGACTATTTCCTGGGATTCCAGTAATAGATTCCGATGGACATGGGAAGGTTTCCTGTAACCTGTGGACCTTCAACTTGACAATGGAACACAGAAATTGCGTCTGAATTGAATACAATAGACGACATGCCGGCTTCTGTCCGGGAGAGAAATACTTCCATCTGTCTGTGCTTTGTATCTTTCCTGGGATTCTCAGTAATAGATTTCGATGGACATGTTAAGGTTTACTGTAACCTGTGGATCCCCAACTTGACGGTGAAACACAGAAATTTCGTCGGAATTGAATACAACAGGCACCATGCCGTCTTCTGTCCGGGAGAGTAATGCTTCTATCTGTCTGGGCTTTGATTCTTTCCTGGCATTCCAGTAATGGATCCCGATGGACATGGGAAGGTTTACTGTAAACTGTGGGACCTTCAATTTGACGATGAAACACAGAAAATTTCGTTGGAATTGAATAAAACAGGCGCCATGCCGACTTCTGTCCGGGAGAGTAATGCTTCTGTCTGCCTGTGCTTTGATTCTTTCCTGGGATTCCAGTAATAGATTCCGATGGACATGGGAAGATTTACTGTAACCTGTGGACCTTCAACTTGATGAAGAAACACATAAATTGCGTCGGAATTGAATACAACAGGCACCATGCCGACTTCTGTCCGGGAGAGTAATGCATCTATCTGTCTGTGCTTTGATTCCTTCCTGGGATTCCAGTAATAGATTCCGATGGACATGGGAAAGTTTACTGTAACCTGTGGACCTTCAACTTGACCGATGAAACACAGAAATTTCGTCGGAATTGAATACAACCGGCACCATGCCGTCTTCTGTCCGGGAGAGTAAGGCTTCTATCTGTCTGTGCTTTGATTCTTTCCTGGCAATCCCAGTAATAGATTCCGATGGACATGGGAAGGTTTACTGTAACCTGTGTACCTTCACCTTGACGATGAAACACAGAAATTTCGTCGGAATTCAATACAACAGGCACAATGCCGTCTTCTGTCCGGGAGAGTAAGGCTTCTATCTGTCTGTGCTTTGATTCTTTCCTGGCAATCCAGTAATAGATTCCGATGGACATGGGAAGGTTTACTGTAACCTGTTGACCTTCAACGTGACGATGAACAACAGAAATTTCGTTGGAATTGAATACAACAGGCACCATTCCAACTTCTGTCCGGCTGAGTGATGCTTCTATCTATTTGTGATTTGATTCTTTCCTGGGATTCCAGTAGAAGATTCCAACGGACATGGGAAGGTTTACTGTAACCTGTTGACCATCTTGACGATGAAACATAGAAATTGCGTTGGAATTGAATATAACGGGCACCTTGCCGACTTCTGTCCGGGAGAGTAATGCTTCTAACTGTCTGTGCTTTGATTGTTTCCTGGGATTCCAGTAGAAGATTCCGATTGACATGGGATGGTTTACTGTAACCTGTGGACCTTCAACTTGACGATGAAACAAAGAAATTGCGTCTTAATTGAATACAACAGGCTCAATGCCGACTTCGGTCCGCTTGAGTAATGCTTCTATCTGTCTGTGTATTGATACTTTCCTGGGATTCCAGTAATAGATTCCGATGGACATCGGAAGGTTTACTGTAACCTGTGGACCTTCAACTTGACGATGAAACACAGAAATTGCATCGGAATAGAGTTCAACAGGCACCATGCCGACTTCTCTCCGGGAGAGTAATGCTTCTAACTGTCTGTGCTTTGACTATATCCTGGGATTCCAGTAATAGATTCTGATTCACACGGGAAGGTTTACCGTAACCTGTGTACCTTCAACTTGACGATGAAACACAGAAATTGCGTGGGAATTGAATACAATAGGCACCATGCCAACTTCAGTCCGGGAGAGTAATGCTACTATCTGTCTGTGCTTTGATTCTTTCCTGGGAATCCAGTAATAGATTCCGATGGACATGGGAAGGTTTACTGTAACCTGAGGACCTTCAACTTGACGATGAAACACAGAATTTTCGTCGGAACTGAATACAACAGGCACCATGCCGACTTCTGTCCGGGGGAGTAATGCTTCCATCTTTCTGTGCTTTGATTCTTTCCTGGGCTTCCAGTAAAACATTCCGATGGACATGGGAAGGTATACTGTAACCTGTGGACTTTTAACTTGACGGTGAAACATAGAAATTGCGTTGGTACTCAATACATCAGGCACCATGCCGACTTCTGTCGGGGAGAGTAATGCTACTATCTTTCTGTGATTTGATTCTTTCCTGGGATTCCAGTAATAGATTCCGATGGACATCGGAAGGTTTACTGTAACTTGTCGACCTATAACTTGACGATGAAAAACAGAAATTGCGTCGGAAATGAATACAACAGGCACCATGCCGACTTCTGTCCGGGCGAGTAATGCTTCTAACTGTCTGTGCTTTGACTCTCTTCTGGATTCCTGTAATAGATTACGATGGACATGGGAAGGTTTACTGTAACCTGTGGACCTTCAACTTGACGATTAAACACAGAAATTGCGTCGGAATTGAATACAACAGGCACCATGCCGACTTATGTCCGGGAGAGTGATGCTTCTATCTGTCTGTGCTTTGATCCTTTCCTGGGAATCCAGTATTAGATTCCGATGGACAGCGGAAGGTTTACTGTAAAATGTGGACCTTGAACTCGACGATGAAACACAGAAATTGCGTCGAAATTGAATACAACAGGCACCATGCCAACTTCTGTTCGGGAAAGTAATGCTTCTATCTGTCTGTGCTTTGAATCTTTCCTGGGTTTCCGGTAATAGATTCCGATGGACATGGGAAGTTTTACTGTAACGTGTGGACCTTCAACTTGACGACGAAACACAGAAATTGCGTCGGAATTGAATACAAGAGGCACCATGCCGACTTCTGTCCGGGAGAGTAATGCTTCTAACCGTCTGTGCTTTGATTCTTTCCTGGGATTCCAGTAATAGATTCCGATGGACATGGGAAGGTCTACCGTAACCTGCGGACCGTCAACGTGACGATGAAACACAGAAATTGCATCGGAATTGAATACAATAGGCACCATGACGACTTCTGTCCTCTAACTGTCTGTGCCTTGATTCTTTCCTGGGATTTCACTAATACATTCCGATGAACATGGGAAGGTTTACTGTAACCTGTGGACCTTCAACTTGACGATGAAACACAGAAATTGCGTCGGAACTGATCACAACAGCCACCACGCCGGTTTCTCTCCGGAAAATAATGCTTCTAACTGTCTGTGCTTTGATTGTTTCCTGGGATTCCAGTAGAAGATTCCGATTGACATGGGATGGTTTACTGTAACCTGTGGACCTTCAACTTGACGATGAAACGCAGAAATTGCGTCGGAATTGAATACAACAGGCTCAATGCCGACTTCTGTCCGGTAGAGTAATGCATCTATCTGTCTGTGCTTGACTCTTTCCTGGGATTCCAGTAATAGATTCCGATGGACATGGGGAGGTTTCCTGTAACCTGTGGACCTTCAACTTGACGAAGAAACACAGAAATTGTGTCGGAATTAAATACAACAGGCACCGTGCCAACTTCTGTTCGGGAAAGTAATGCTTCTATCTGTCTGTGCTTTGAATCTTTCCTGGGATTCCGGTAATAGATTCCGATGGACATGGGAAGTTTTACTGTAACGTGTGGACCTTCAACTTGACGACGAAACACAGAAATTGCGTCGGAATTGAATACAAGAGGCACCATGCCGACTTCTGTCCGGGAGAGTAATGCTTCTAACCGTCTGTGCCTTGATTCCTTCCTGGGATTCCAGTAATACATTCCGATGGACATGGGAAGGTCTACCGTAACCTGTGGACCGTCAACTTGACGATGAAACACAGAAATTGCATTGGAATTGAATACAATAGGCACCATGACAACACTTCTGTCCGGGAGAGTAAAGCTTGTAACTGTCTGTGCCTTGATTCTTTCCTGGGATTTCACTAATACATTCCGATGAACATGGGAAGGTTTACTGTAACCTGTGGACCTTCAACTTGACGATGAAACACAGAAATTGCGTCGGAACTGATCACAACAGCCACCACGCCGGTTTCTCTCCGGAGAGTAATGCTTCTAACTGTCTGTGCTTTGACTGTTTCCTGGATTCCAGTAGAAGATTCCGATTGACATGGGATGGTTTACTGTAACCTGTGGACCTTCAACTTGACGATGAAACGCAGAAATTGCGTCGGAATTGAATACAACAGGCCTCAATGCTGACTCTGTCCGGTAGAGTAATGCTTCTAACTGTCTGTTCTTTGATTCTTTCCTGAGATTCTAGTGATAGATTCCGATGGACATGGGAAGGTTTACTGTAACCTGTGGACCTTCCACTTGCCGATGAAACACAGAAATTGCGTCGGAACTGATCACAACCAGCCACCTGCCGGTTTCTCTCCGGAGAGTAATGCGTCTAACTGTCTGTGCTTTGATTGTTTCCTGGGATTCCAATAGAAGATTCCGATTGACATGGATGGTTTACTGTAACCTGTGACCTTCAACTTGACGATGAAGCACAGAAATTGCATCGGAATTGAATACAACAGGCAAGATGCCGACTTCTGTCCGGGGGAGTAATGCTTCTATCTGTCTGTGCTTTGATTCTTTCCTGGGATTCCAGTAATACATTCCGATGGACATGGGAAGGTTTACTGTAAACTGTGGACCTTCAACTTGGCAATGAAACACAGAAATTGCGTCGAATTGAATTCAACAGGCACCATGCCGACTTCTGCCGGAGAGTACTGCTTCTATCTGTCTGTGCTTTGACTCTTTCCTGGGATTCCAGTATTAGATTCCGATGGACATGAGAAGGTTTACCGTAACCTGTGGACCGTCACCTTGACGATGAAACACAGAAATTGCATCGAAATTGAATACAATAGGCACCAAGCCGACTTCTGTCCGGGAGAGTAAAGCTTCTAACTGTCTGTGCTTTGATTCTTTCCTGGGATTTCACTAAACCATTGCGATGAACATGGGAAGGTTTACTGTAACCTGTGGATCTTCAATTGACAATGAAACACAGAAATTGCGTCAGAACTGATCACAACAGCCACAATGCCGGTTTCTCTCCGGAGAGTAATGCTTCTACTGTCTGTGCTTTGATTGTTTCCTAAGATTCCAGTAGAAGATTCCGATTGACATGGATGGTTTACTGTAACCTGTGGACATTCAACTTGACGATGAAACACAGAAATTGCGTCGGAATTGAATACAACAGGCTCAATGCCGACTTTTGTCCGGTAGAGTAATGTTTCTATCTGTCTGTGTATTGATACTTTCCTGGGATTCCAGTAATAGATTCCGATGGACATCATAAGGTTTACTGTAACCTGTGGACCTTCAACTTGACGACGAAACACAGAAATTGCATCGGAATTGAGTTCAACAGGCACCATGCGGACTTCTCTCCGGGAGAGTAATGCTACTAACTGTCTGTGCTTTGACTCTTTCCTGGGATTCCAGTAATAGATTCCAATGGACATGCGAAGGTTTCCTGTAACCTGTGGACATTCAACTTGACGATGAAACGCAGAAATTGTGTCGGAATTAAATACAGGAGGCACCGTGCCGACTTCTGTACGGGAGAGTAATGCTTCTAACTGTCTGTGCTTTGATTCTTTCCTGAGATTCTAGTAATAGACTCCGATGGACTTGGAAGGTTTACTGTAACCTGTGGACCTTCCACTTGACGATGAAACACAGAAATTGCGTCGGAATTGAATACAGGAGGCACCATGCCGTCTTCTGTCCGGGAGAAAAATACTTCTAACTGTCTGAGCTTTGATTCTTTCCTGGGATTCCAGTAATAGATTCCGATGGACACGGGAAAGTTTACCGTAACCTGTGTACCTTCAACTTGACGATGAAACACAGAAATTGCGTGGGAATTGAATACAATAGGCACCATGCCGACTTCTGTCCGGGAGAGTAATGCTACTATCTGTCTGTGCTTTGATTCTTTCCTGGGTTCCAGTAATAGATTCCGATGGACATGGGTAGGTTTACTGTAACCTGAGGACCTTCCGCTTGACGATGAAACACAGAATTTTCGTCGGAATTGAATACAACAGGCACCATGCAGACTTCTGTCCGGGAGAGTAATGCTTCTATCTGTCTATGCTATGATGCTTTCCTGGGATTCCAGTAATAGATTCCGATAGACATGGGAAGGTTTACTGTAACCTGTGAACCTTCAACGTGACGATGAAACACAGATAATGCGTCGGATTTGAATACAACAGGCACCATGCCGACTTATGTCCGGGAGAGTGATGCTTCTATCTGTCTGTGCTTTGATCCTTTCCTGGGAATCCAGTAATAGATTCCGATGGACATCGGAAGGTTTACTGTAACCTGTGGACCTTGAACTCGACGATGAAACACAGAAATTGCGTCGAAATTGAATACGACAGGATCCATGCCAACTTCTGTTCGGGAAAGTAATGCTTCTATCTGTCTGTGCTTTGATTCTTTCTTGGGATTCCAGTAATAGATTCCGATGGACATGGGAAGTTTTACTGTAAGCTGTGGACCTTCAACTTGGCGATGAAACACAGAAATTGCGTCGGAATTGAATACAACAGGCTCCATGCCGACTTCTGTCCGGGGGAATAATGCTTCTATCTGTCTGTGCTTTGATTCTTTCTTGGGATTCCAGTAATAGATTCCGATGGACATGGAAAGGTTAACTGTAACCTGTGGACTTTCAACTTGGCGATGAAACACAGAAATTGCGTCGGAATTGAATACAACAGGCACCATGCCGACATCTGTCCAGGAGAGTAATGCTTCTATCTGTCTGTGTTTTGATTCTTTCCTGGGATTTCAGTAATAGATTCCGATGGACATGGGAAGGTTTACTGTAACCTGTGGACCTTCAACTTGACGATGAAACACAGAAATTGCGTTGGAATTGAATACAACAGGCACCGTGCCGACTTCTGTCCGGGAGAGTAATGCTTCAATCTGTCTGTGCTTTGATTCATCCTGGGATTCCAGTAATAGATTCCGATGGACATGGGAAGGTTTGCTATAACGTGTGGACCTTCAACTTGACGACGAAACACAGAAATTGCGTCGGAATTGAACACAAGAGGCACCATGCCGACTTCTGTGCGGGAGAGTAATGCTTCTAACTGTCTGTGCTTTGATTCTTTATTGGGATTCCAGTAATAGATTCCGATGGACACGGGAGGGTTTACCGTAACCTGTGTACCTTCAACTTGACGATGAAACACAGAAATTGCGTGGGATTGGAATACAATAGGCACCATGCCGACTTCTGTCCGGGAGAGTAATGCTACTATCTGTCTGTGCTTTGATTCTTTCCTGGGATTCCAGTAATAGATTCCGATGGACATGGGTAGGTTTACTGTAACCTGAGGACCTTCAACTTGACGATGAAACACAGAATTTTCGTCGGAATCGAATACAACAGGCACCATGCCGACTTCTGTCCGGGAGAGTAATGCTTCTATCTGTCTATGCTATGATGCTTTCCTGGGATTCCAGTAATAGATTCCGATGGACATGGGAAGGTTTACTATAACCTGTGGACCTTCAACTTGACGATGAAACACAGAAATTCCTGCGGAATTGAATACAACAGTCACCATGCCGACTTATGTACGGTAGAATGATGCTTCTATCTGGCTGTGCTTTGATCCTTTCCTGGGAATCCAGTAATAGATTCCGATGGACATCGGTAGGTTTACTGTAACCTGTGGACGTTGAACTCGACGATGAAACACAGAAATTCCGTCGAGTTTGAATACAACAGGCACCATGCCAACTTCTGTTTGGGAAAGTAATGCTTCTATCTGTCTGTGCTTTGATTCTTTCTTGGGATTCCAGTAATAGATTCCGATGGACATGGAAAGGTTTACTGTAACCTGTGGACTTTCAACTTGGCGATGAAACACAGACATTGCGTCGGAATTGAATACAACAGGCACCATGCCGACTTCTGTCCGGGGGAGTAATGCTTCTATCTATCTGTGCTTTGATTCTTTCCTGGGATTCCAGTAATACATTCCGATGGACATGGGAAGGTTTACTGTAACCTGTGGACTTTTAACTTGACGACGAAACACAGAAATTGCGTCGGAATTCAATACAACAGGCACCATGACGACTTCTGTCCGGGAGAGTAATGCTACTATCTGTCTGTGCTTTGAATCTTTCCTGGGATTCCAGTAATAGATTCCGATGGACATCGGAACGTTTACTGTAACTTGTCGACCTTTAACTTGACGATGAAACACAGAAATTGCGTCGGAATTGAATACAACAGGCACCATGCCGACATCTGTCCAGGAGAGTAATGCTTCTATCTGTCTGTGTTCTGATTCTTTCCTGGGATTTCAGTAATAGATTCCGATGGACATGGGAAGGTTTACTGTAACCTGTGGACCTTCAACTTGACGATGAAACACAGAAATTGCGTCGGAATTGTATACGACACGCACCATGCCGACTTCTGTCCGGGAGAGTAATTCTACTAACTGTCTGTGCTTTGATTCTTTCTTGGGATTCCAGTAATAGATTCCGATGGACATGGAAAGGTTTACTGTAACCTGTGGACTTTCAACTTGGCGATGAAACACAGACATTGCGTCGGAATTGAATACAACAGGCACCATGCCGACTTCTGTCCGGGGGAGTAATGCTTCTATCTATCTGTGCTTTGATTCTTTCCTGGGATTCCAGTAATACATTCCGATTCACACGGGAAGGTTTACCGTAACCTGTGTACCTTCAACTTGACGATGAAACACAGAAATTGCGTGGGAATTGAATACAATAGGCACCATGCCAACTTCAGTCCGGGAGAGTAATGCTACTATCTGTCTGTGCTTTGATTCTTTCCTGGGAATCCAGTAATAGATTCCGATGGACATGGGAAGGTTTACTGTAACCTGAGGACCTTCAACTTGACGATGAAACACAGAATTTTCGTCGGAACTGAATACAACAGGCACCATGCCGACTTCTGTCCGGGGGAGTAATGCTTCCATCTTTCTGTGCTTTGATTCTTTCCTGGGCTTCCAGTAAAACATTCCGATGGACATGGGAAGGTATACTCTAACCTGTGGACTTTTAACTTGACGGTGAAACATAGAAATTGCGTTGGTACTCAATACAACAGGCACCATGCCGACTTCTGTCGGGGAGAGTAGTGCTACTATCTTTCTGTGATTTGATTCTTTCCTGGGATTCCAGTAATAGATTCCGATGGACATCGGAAGGTTTACTGTAACTTGTCGACCTATAACTTGACGATGAAAAACAGAAATTGCGTCGGAAATGAATACTACAGGCACCATGCCGACTTCTGTCCGGGCGAGTAATGCTTCTAACTGTCTGTGCTTTGACTCTCTTCTGGGATTCCTGTAATAGATTACGATGGACATGGGAAGGTTTACTGTAACCTGTGGACCTTCAACTTGACGATTAAACACAGAAATTGCGTCGGAATTGAATACAACAGGCACCATGCCGACTTATGTCCGGGAGAGTGATGCTTCTATCTGTCTGTGCTTTGATCCTTTCCTGGGAATCCAGTATTAGATTCCGATGGACAGCGGAAGGTTTACTGTAAAATGTGGACCTTGAACTCGACGATGAAACACAGAAATTGCGTCGAAATTTAATACAACAGGCACCATGCCAACTTCTGTTCGGGAAAGTAATGCTTCTATCTGTCTGTGCTTTGAATCTTTCCTGGGATTCCGGTAATAGATTCCGATGGACATGGGAAGATTTACTGTAACGTGTGGACCTTCAACTAGACGACGAAACACAGAAATTGCGTCGGAATTGAATACAAGAGGCACCATGCCGACTTCTGTCCGGGAGAGTAATGCTTCTAACCATCTGTGCTTTGATTCTTTCCTGGGATTCCAGTAATAGATTCCGATGGACATGGGAAGGTCTACCGTAACCTGCGGACCGTCAACTTGACGATGAAACACAGAAATTGCATCGGAATTGAATACAATAGGCACCATGACGACTTCTGTCCGGGAGAGTAAAGCTTCTAACTGTCTGTGCGTTGATTCTTTCCTGGGATTTCACTAATACATTCCGATGAACATGGGAAGGTTTACTGTAACCTGTGGACCTTCAACTTGACGATGAAACACAGAAATTGCGTCGGAACTGATCACAACAGCCACCACGCCGGTTTCTCTCCGGAGAGTAATGCTTCTAACTGTCTGTGCTTTGATTGTTTCCTGGGATTCCAGTAGAAGATTCCGATTGACATGGGATGGTTTACTGTAACCTGTGGACCATCAACTTGACGATGAAACGCAGAAATTGCGTCGGAATTGAATACAACAGGCTCAATGCCGACTTCTGTCCGGTAGAGTAATGCATCTATCTGTCTGTGCTTTGACTCTTTCCTGGGATTCCAGTAATAGATTCCGATGGACATGGGGAGGTTTCCTGTAACCTGTGGACCTTCAACTTGACGATGAAACACAGAAATTGTGTCGGAATTAAATACAACAGGCACCGTGCCAACTTCTGTTCGGGAAAGTAATGCTTCTATCTGTCTGTGCTTTGAATCTTTACTGGGATTCCGGTAATAGATTCCGATGGACATGGGAAGTTTTACTGTAACGTGTGGACCTTCAACTTGACGACGAAACACAGAAATTGCGTCGGAATTGAATACAAGAGGCACCATGCCGACTTCTGTCCGGGAGAGTAATGCTTCTAACCGTCTGTGCTTTGATTCCTTCCTGGGATTCCAGTAATAGAATCCGATGGACATGGGAAGGTCTACCTTAACCTGTGGACCGTCAACTTGACGATGAAACACAGAAATTGCATTGGAATTGAATACAATAGGCACCATGACGACTTCTGTCCGGGAGAGTAAAGCTTGTAACTGTCTGTGCCTTGATTCTGTCCTGGGATTTCACTAATACATTCCGATGAACATGGGAAGGTTTACTGTAACCTGTGGACCTTCAACTTGACGATGAAACACAGAAATTGCGTCGGAACTGATCACAACAGCCACCACGCCGGTTTCTCTCCGGAGAGTAATGCTTCTAACTGTCTGTGCTTTGACTGTTTCCTGGGATTCCAGTAGAAGATTCCGATTGACATGGGATGGTTTACTGTAACCTGTGGACCTTCAACTTGACGATGAAACGCAGAAATTGCGTCGGAATTGAATGCAACAGGCTCAATGCCGACTTCTGTCCGGGAGAGTAATGCTTCTAACTGTCTGTTCTTTGATTCTTTCCTGAGATTCTAGTAATAGATTCCGATGGACATGGGAAGGTTTACTGTAACCTGTGGACCTTCCACTTGCCGATGAAACACAGAAATTGCGTCGGAACTGATCACAACAGCCACCATGCCGGTTTCTCTCCGGAGAGTAATGCGTCTAACTGTCTGTGCTTTGATTGTTTCCTGGGATTCCAATAGAAGATTCCGATTGACATGGGATGGTTTACTGTAACCTGTGGACCTTCAACTTGCCGATGAAGCACAGAAATTGCATCGGAATTGAATACAACAGGCACCATGCCGACTTCTGTCCGGGGGAGTAATGCTTCTATTTGTCTGTGCTTTGATTCTTTCCTGGGATTCCAGTAATACATTCCGATGGACATGGGAAGGTTTACTGTAAACTGTGGACCTTCAACTTGGCAATGAAACACAGAAATTGCGTCGGAATTGAATTCAACAGGCACCATGCCGACTTCTGTCCGGGAGAGTACTGCTTCTATCTGTCTGTGCTTTGATTCTTTCCTGGGATTCCAGTATTAGATTCCGATGGACATGAGAAGGTTTACCGTAACCTGTGGACCGTCACCTTGACGATGAAACACAGAAATTGCATCGAAATTGAATACAATAGGCACTAAGCCGACTTATGTCCGGGAGAGTAAAGCTTCTAACTGTCTGTGCTTTGATTCTTTCCTGGGATTTCACTAAACCATTCCGATGAAGATGGGAAGGTTTACTGTAACCTGTGGATCTTCAATTTGACAATGAAACACAGAAATTGCGTCAGAACTGATCACAACAGCCACCATGCCGGTTTCTCTCCGGAGAGTAATGCTTCTAACTGTCTGTGCTTTGATTGTTTCCTAAGATTCCAGTAGAAGATTCCGATTGACATGGGATGGTTTACTGTAACCTGTGGACATTCAACTTGACGATGAAACACAGAAATTGCGTCGGAATTGAATACAACAGGCTCAATGCCGACTTTTGTCCGGTAGAGTAATGTTTCTATCTGTCTGTGCAATGATACTTTCCTGGGATTCCAGTAATAGATTCCGATGGACATCATAAGGTTTACTGTAACCTGTGGACCTTCAACATGACGACGAAACACAGAAATTGCATCGGAATTGAGTTCAACAGGCACCATGCCGACTTCTCTCCGAGAGAGTAATGCTACTAACTGTCTGTGCTTTGACTCTTTCCTGGGATTCCAGTAATAGATTCCAATGGACATGCGAAGGTTTCCTGTAACCTGTGGACATTCAACTTGACGATGAAACGCAGAAATTGTGTCGGAATTAAATACAGGAGGCACCGTGCCGACTTCTGTACGGGAGAGTAATGCTTCTAACTGTCTGTGCTTTGATTCTTTCCTGAGATTCTAGTAATAGACTCCGATGGACTTGGAAGGTTTACTGTAACCTGTGGACCTTCCACTTGACGATGAAACACAGAAATTGCGTCGGAATTGAATACAGGAGGCACCATGCCGTCTTCTGTCCGGGAGAAAAATACTTCTAACTGTCTGAGCTTTGATTCTTTCCTGGGATTCCAGTAATAGATTCCGATGGACACGGGAAAGTTTACCGTAACCTGTGTACCTTCAACTTGACGATGAAACACAGAAATTGCGTGGGAATTGAATACAATAGGCACCATGCCGACTTCTGTCCGGGAGAGTAATGCTACTATCTGTCTGTGCTTTGATTCTTTCCTGGGTTCCAGTAATAGATTCCGATGGACATGGGTAGGTTTACTGTAACCTGAGGACCTTCCGCTTGACGATGAAACACAGAATTTTCGTCGGAATTGAATACAACAGGCACCATGCAGACTTCTGTCCGGGAGAGTAATGCTTCTATCTGTCTATGCTATGATGCTTTCCTGGGATTCCAGTAATAGATTCCGATAGACATGGGAAGGTTTACTGTAACCTGTGAACCTTCAACTTGACGATGAAACACAGATAATGCGTCGGATTTGAATACAACAGGCACCATGCCGACTTATGTCCGGGAGAGTGATGCTTCTATCTGTCTGTGCATTGATCCTTTCCTGGGAATCCAGTAATAGATTCCGATGGACATCGGAAGGTTTACTGTAACCTGTGGACCTTGAACTCGACGATGAAACACAGAAATTGCGTCGAAATTGAATACGACAGGCACCATGCCAACTTCTGTTCGGGAAAGTAATGCTTCTATCTGTCTGTGCTTTGATTCTTTCTTGGGATTCCAGTAATAGATTCCGATGGACATGGGAAGTTTTACTGTAAGCTGTGGACCTTCAACTTGGCGATGAAACACAGAAATTGCGTCGGAATTGAATACAACAGGCTCCATGCCGACTTCTGTCCGGGGGAGTATTGCTTCTATCTGTCTGTGCTTTGATTCTTACTTGGGATTCCAGTAATAGATTCCGATGGACATGGAAAGGTTAACTGTAACCTGTGGACTTTCAACTTGGCGATGAAACACAGAAATTGCGTCGGAATTGAATACAACAGGCACCATGCCGACATCTGTCCAGGAGAGTAATGCTTCTATCTGTCTGTGTTTTGATTCTTTCCTGGGATTTCAGTAATAGATTCCGATGGACATGGGAAGGTTTACTGTAACCTGTGGACCTTCAACTTGACGATGAAACACAGAAATTGCGTTGGAATTGAATACAACAGGCACTGTGCCGACTTCTGTCCGGGAGAGTAATGCTTCAATCTGTCTGTGCTTTGATTCATCCTGGGATTCCAGTAATAGATTCCGATGGACATGGGAAGGTTTACTATTACGTGTGGACCTTCAACTTGACGACGAAACACAGAAATTGCGTCGGAATTGAACACAAGAGGCACCATGCCGACTTCTGTGCGGGAGAGTAATGCTTCTAACTGTCTGTGCTTTGATTCTTTATTGGGATTCCAGTAATAGATTCCGATGGACACGGGAGGGTTTACCGTAACCTGTGTACCTTCAACTTGACGATGAAACACAGAAATTGCGTGGGATTGGAATACAATAGGCACCATGCCGACTTCTGTCCGGGAGAGTAATGCTACTATCTGTCTGTGCTTTGATTCTTTCCTGGGATTCCAGTAATAGATTCCGATGGACATGGGTAGGTTTACTGTAACCTGAGGACCTTCAACTTGACGATGAAACACAGAATTTTCGTCGGAATCGAATACAACAGGCACCATGCCGACTTCTGTCCGGGAGAGTAATGCTTCTATCTGTCTATGCTATGATGCTTTCCTGGGATTCCAGTAATAGATTCCGATGGACATGGGAAGGTTTACTGTAACCTGTGGACCTTCAACTTGACGATGAAACACAGAAATTCCTGCGGAATTGAATACAACAGTCACCATGCCGACTTATGTACGGTAGAATGATGCTTCTATCTGGCTGTGCTTTGATCCTTTCCTGGGAATCCAGTAATAGATTCCGATGGACATCGGTAGGTTTACTGTAACCTGTGGACCTTGAACTCGACGATGAAACACAGAAATTCCGTCGAATTTGAATACAACAGGCACCATGCCAACTTCTGTTCGGGAAAGTAATGCTTCTATCTGTCTGTGCTTTGATTCTTTCTTGGGATTCCAGTAATAGATTCCGATGGACATGGAAAGGTTTACTGTAACCTGTGGACTTTCAACTTGGCGATGAAACACAGACATTGCGTCGGAATTGAATACAACATACACCATGCCGACTTCTGTCCGGGGGAGTAATGCTTCTATCTATCTGTGCTTTGATTCTTTCCTGGGATTCCAGTAATACATTCCGATGGACATGGGAAGGTTTACTGTAACCTGTGGACTTTTAACTTGACGACGAAACACAGAAATTGCGTCGGAATTCAATACAACAGGCACCATGCCGACTTCTGTCCGGGAGAGTAATGCTACTATCTGTCTGTGCTTTGAATCTTTCCTGGAATTCCAGTAATAGATTCCGATGGACATCGGAAGGCTTACTGTAACTTGTCGACCTTTAACTTGACGATGAAACACAGAAATTGCGTCGGAATTGAATACAACAGGCACCATGCCGACATCTGTCCAGGAGAGTAATGCTTCTATTTGTCTGTGTTTTGATTCTTTCCTGGGATTTCAGTAATAGATTCCGATGGACATGGGAAGGTTTACTGTATCCTGTGGACCTTCAACTTGACGATGAAACACAGAAATTGCGTCGGAATTGTATACGACACGCACCATGCCGACTTCTGTCCGGGAGAGTAATTCTACTAACTGTCTGTGCTTTGATTCTTTCCTGGGATTCCAGTAAAAGATTCCGATGGACATGGGAAAGTTTTCTGTAACCTGTGGACCTTCAACTTGACGATGAAACACAGAAATTGCGTCGGAATTGAATACAACAGGCACCATGCCGACTTCTGTCCGGGAGAGTAATGCTTCTATCTGTCTGTGCTTTGATTGTTTCCTGGGATTCCAGTAATAGTTTACAATAGACATGGGAAGGTTTACTGTAACCTGTGGACCTTCAACTTGACGATGAAACACAGAAATTTCGTCGGAACTGAATACAACAGGCACCATTCCGACTTCTGTCCGGCTGAGGAATGCTTCTATCTGTCTGTGATTTGATTCTTTCCTGGGATTCCAGTAGATGATTCCAATGGACATCGGAAGGTTCACTGTAACCTGTGGACCATCTTGACGATGAAACACAGAAATTGCGTTGGAATTGAATACAACAGGCACCGTGCCGACTTCTGTCCGTTAGAGTAATGCTTCAATCTGTCTGTGCTTTGATTCTTTCCTGGGATACTAGTAATAGATTCCGATGGACATGGGAAAGTTTACTGTAACCTGTGGACCTTCCACTTGACGATGAAACACAGAAATTGCGTCGGAATTGAATACAAGAGGCACCATGCCGACTTCTGTCTGGGAGAGTAATACTTCTAACTGTCTGTGCATTGATTCTTTCCTGGGATTCCAGTAATAGATTCCGATGGACACGGGAAGGTTTACCGTAACCTGTGTACCTTCAACTTGACGATGAAACACAGAAATTGCGTGGGAATTGAATACAATAGGCACCATGCCGGTTTCTGTCCGGGAGAGTAATGCTACTATCTGTCTGTGCTTTGATTCTTTCTTGGGATTCCAGTAATAGATTCCGATGGACATGGGAAGGTTTACTGTAACCTGAGGACCGTCAACTTGACGATGAAACACAGAATTTTCGTCGGAATTGAATACAACAGGCACCATTCCGACTTCTGTCCCTGAGAGTAATGCTTCTATCTGTCTATGTTATGATGCTCTCCTGGGATTCCAGTAATAGATTCAGATGGACATCGGAAGGCTTACTGTAACTTGTCGACCTTTAACTTGACGATGAAACACAGAAATTGCGTCGGAATTGAATACAACAGGCACCATGCCGACATCTGTCCATGAGAGTAATGCTTCTATCTGTCTGTGTTTTGATTCTTTCCTGGGATTTCAGTAATAGATTCCGATGGACATGGGAAGGTTTACTGTATCCTGTGGACCTTCAACTTGACGATGAAACACAGAGATTGCGTCGGAATTGAATACAACAGGCACCATGCCGACTTCTGTCCGGGGGAGTAATGCTTCTATCTGTCTGTGCTTTGTTTCTTTCCTGGGATTCCAGTAATACATTCCGATGGACATGGGAAGGTTTATTGTAACCTGTGGACTTTTAACTTGACGATGAAACACAGAAATTGCGTCGGAATTGAATACAACAGGCACCATGTAGACTCCTGTCCGGGAGAGTAATGCTTCAATCTGTCTGTGTTTTGATTCTTTCCTGGGAATCCAGTAATAGATTCCGATGGACATGGGAAGGTTTACTGTAACCTGTGGACCTTCAACTTGATGATGAAACACAGAAATTGCGTCGGAATTGTATACAACACGCACCATGCCGACTTCTGTCCGGGAGAGTAATTCTTCAAACTGTCTGTGCTTTGATTCTTTCCTGGGATTCCAGTAAAAGATTCCGATGGACATGATAAGTTTTTCTGTAACCTGTGGACCTTCAACTTGACGATGAAACACAGAAATTGCGTCGGAACCGAATGCAACAGGCACCATGCCGACTTCTGTCCAGGAGAGTAATGCTTCTATCTGTCTGTGCTTTATTTCTTTCTTGGGATTCCAGTAATAGATTCCGATGGACATGGGAAGGTTTACTGTAACCTGTGGACCTTCAACTTGGCGATGAAACACAGAAATTGCGTCGGAATTGAATACAACAGGCACCATGCCGAATTCTGTCCGGGAGAGTACTGCTTCTATCTGTCTGTGCTTTGATTCTTTCCTGGGATTCCAGTATTAGATTCCGATGGACATGGGAAGGTTTACTGTAACTTGTAGACCTTCAACTTGACGATGAAACACAGAAATTCGCGTCGTAATTTAAAACAACAGGCACCATGCCGACTTCTGTCCGGGACAGTAATGCTTCTATCTGTCTGTGCTTTGATTCTTTCCTGGGAGGCCAGTAATAGATTCCGATGGACATGGGATGGTTTACTGTAACCCGTGGACTTTCAACTTGACGATGAAACACAGAATTTGCGTCGGAATTGAATACAACACTCACCATGCCGACTTCTGTCCGGGAGAGTAATGCTTATAACTGTCTGTGCTTTGATTCTTTCCTGGGAATCCAGTAATAGATTCCGATGGACATCGGAAGGTTTACTATAACCTGTGGACCATCAACTCGACGATGAAACACAGAAATATCGTCGAAACTGAATACAACAGGCACCATGCCGCCTTCTGTCCGGGACAGTAATGCTTCTATTTGTCTGTGCTTTGATTCTTTCCTGGGATTCCAGTAATAGATTCAGATGGACATGGGAAGGTTTACTGTAACCTGTGGACCTTCAACTTGACGATGAAACACAGAAATTGCGTCGGAATTGAATACAACAGGCACCATGCCGACTTCTGTCCGGGAGAGTAATGCTTCTATCTGTCTGTGCTTTGATTGTTTCCTGGGATTCCAGTAATAGTTTCCAATAAACATGGGAAGGTTTACTGTAACCTGTGGACCTTCAACTTGACGATGAAACACAGAAATTTCGTCGGAACTGAATACAACAGGCACCATTCCGACATCTGTCCGGCTGAGTAATGCTTCTATCTGTCTGTGATTTGATTCTATCCTGGGATTCCAGTAGAAGATTCCAATGGACATCGGAAGGTTTACTGTAACCTGTGGACCATCTTGACGATGAAACACAGAAATTGCGTTGGTATTGAATACAACAGTCACCGTGCCGACTTCTGTCCGGGAGAGTAATGCTTCAATCTGTCTGTGCTTTGATTCCTTCCTGGGATTCCAGTAATAGATTCCGATGGACATGGGAAGGTTTACTGTAACGTGAGGATCTTCAACTTGACGACGAAACACAGAAATTGCGTGGGAATTGAATACAACAGGCACCATGCCGTCTTCTGTCCGGGAGAGCAATGCTTCTACCTGTTGTGATGTTACAAAATAGAAGTGATGTTGCTATTCGATGGAAAGTTGGAAATTGAGATTTAACTAACTGTTTTATCAATCACAATTGGCGTAAGAATCATGGATTGACCATTGTCATAAAATATTGCATTATGAGATGTGAATAGTTTTTACTTGCGGTTTCGCGTGGCTTGAGGCAGTCTCAACTAGCGTGCTATTGATTAAGAAATTGCGTTATCGTCTTTCTAATTACTTCATGATCGTAGATACGATCATACCCGGTTGTGAAGTTATTGTTATGACAAAACAATTTCCTAAGGGACCAGAAAGTTTTTAAGGGCGCAAAAACAACTGTAACATCACACAAAAGAGAAATTCAATATTAAAGCTGATGCAAGAAGACGATAAAACAGTTTTCTTTTTATCAATGTAACACGCACATTGGACTGCTGATCTTGGAGTCTGTAATATTAGCAAAATGCATAATTAAAATGAAAATAATACTGAGGAGATAATAGGAATGAGCACTGCTAAATGATTCAGTATTCCCAGAACAAATATTTATTATAACTAAAACATATATCGTACCTTAAGCTTAATACAACAATGACGGTAGATTTTTATGTCCGTATCATGTCCACTGAGCGCTCTTTTATATAGCCATTGTCCTCTTGAGTCGCTCGTGCTTCGTCACGGTAAGTTACAACAGTTCTTCTTCCTACACTTCACTCAAAACTTAAACATAACACGTTTTTATACATTTACTAAAAAATTAGATCAGACTGCCACAGATCTGCGTCCGTCTTACTTCAGAAAAACAGTACAAGTCTTTTTAGCGCTCAAGGCTTCATTTGTTCTCCAGCGAACAAAATAGTGAAGGATTGCACATCTATCCGTATTTCTGTTTATATTGCCGCCCAAAGACGACGAATTACATTATTAGAAAATTCCACCGTCGCTATGCGACGCCTTATTATATATTAATCATTCTTTATAAACAAGTATTTGCCTTCTGGCTGAATTTGCTGTTTTAATTAAGCCAAAAATAGCGAATATCACACTGTCTGTGCTTTGATTCTTTCCTGGGATTCCGGTAATAGATTCCGATGGACATGGGAAAGTTTACCGTAACCTGTGTACCTTCAACTTGACGATGAAACACAGAAATTGCGTGGGAATTGAATACAATAGGCACCATGCCGACTTCTGTCCGGGAGAGTAATGCTACTATCTGTCTGTGCTTTGATTCTTTCCTGGGATTCCAGTGATAGATTCCGATGGACATGGGTAGGTTTACTGTAACCTGAGGACCTTCCGCTTGACGATGAAACACAGAATTTTCGTCGGAATTGAATACAACAGGCACCATGCAGACTTCTGTCCGGGAGAGTAATGCTTCTATGTGTCTATGCTATGATGCATTCCTGGGATTCCAGTAATAGATTCCGATGGACATGGGAAGGTTTACTGTAACCTGTGAACCTTCAACTTCACGATGAAACACAGATATTGCGTCGGATTTGAATACAACAGGCACCATGCCGACTTATGTCCGGGAGAGTGATGCTTCTATCTGTCTGTGCTTTGATTCTTTCTTGGAATTCCAGTAATAGATTCCGATGGACGTGAGAAGTTTTACTGTAACTTGTAGACCTTCAACTTGACGATGAAACACAGAAATTGCGTCGTAATTCAAAACAACAGACACCATGCCGACTTCTGTCCGGGACAGTAATGCTTCTATCTGTCTGTGCTTTGATTCTTTCCTGGGATTCCAGTAATAGATTCCGATGGACATCAGGAGGTTTATTGTAACTTGTGGACCTTCAACGTGACGATGAAAAACAGAAATTGCGTCGGAATTGAATACAACGGGCACCATGCCGACTTCTGTCCGGGAGAGTAATGCTTCTATCTGTCTGTGCTTTGATTCTTTCCTGGGAGGCCAGTAATAGATTCCGATGGACATGGGATGGTTTACTGTTACCCGTGGACTTTCAACTTGACGATGAAACACAGAATTTGCGTCGGAATTGAATACAACACGCACCATACCGACTTCTGTCCGGGACAGTAATGCTTATAACTGTCTGTGCTTTGATTCTTTCCTGGGAATCCAGTAATAGATTCCGATGGACATCGGAAGGTTTACTATAACCTGTGGACCATCAACTCGACGATGAAACACAGAAATATCGTCGAAACTGAATACAACAGGCACCATGCCAACTTCTGTTCGGGAAAGCAATGCTTCTATCTGTCTGTGCTTTGATTCTTTCTTGGGATTCCAGTAATAGATTCCGATGGACATGAGAAGGTTTACTGTAACCTGCGGACATTCAACTTGGCGATGAAACAGAGAAATTGCGTCGGAAGTGAATACAACAGGCACCATGACGCCTTCTGTCCGGGACAGTAATGCTTCTATCTGTCTGTGCTTTGATTCTTTCCTGGGATTCCAGTAATAGATTCAGATGGACATGGGAAGGTTTACTGTACCCTGTGGACCTTCAACCTGACGATGAAACACAGAAATTGCGTCGGAATTGAATACAACAGGCACCATGCCGACTTATGTCCGGGAGAGTGAAGATTCTATCTGTCTGTGCTTTGAGCCTTTCCTGGGAATCCAGTAATAGTTTCCGATGGACATCGAAAGGTTTACTGTAACCTGTGGACCTTTAACTCGACGATGAAACACAGAAATTGCGTCGAAATTGAATACAACATTCACCATGACAACTTCTGTTCGGGAAAGTAATGCTTCTATCTGCCTGTGTTTTGATTCTTTCTTGGGATTCCAGTAATAGATGCCCATGGACATGGGAAAGTTTACTGTAACCTGTGGACCTTCAACTTGACGATGAAACACTGAAATTGCGTCGGAATTGAATACAACAGGCTCAATGCCGACTTTTGTCCGGTAGAGTAATGCTTCTATCTGTCTGTGTATTGATACTATCCTGGGATTCCAGTAATAGATTCCGATGGACATCATAAGGTTTACTGTAACCTGTGGACCTTCAACTTGACGACGAAACACAGAAATTGCATCGGAATTGAGTTCAACAGGCACCATGCCGACTTCTCTCCGAGAGAGTAATGCTACTAACTGTCTGTGCTTTGACTCTTTCCTGGGATTCCAGTAATAGATTCCAATGGACATGCGAAGGTTTCCTGTAACCTGTGGACATTCAACTTGACGATGAAACGCAGAAATTGTGTCGGAATTAAATACAGGAGGCACCGTGCCGACTTCTGTACGGGAGAGTAATGCTTCTAACTGTCTGTGCTTTGATTCTTTCCTGAGATTCTAGTAATAGACTCCGATGGACTTGGAAGGTTTACTGTAACCTGTGGACCTTCCACTTGACGATGAAACACAGAAATTGCGTCGGAATTGAATACAGGAGGCACCATGCCGTCTTCTGTCCGGGAGAAAAATACTTCTAACTGTCTGAGCTTTGATTCTTTCCTGGGATTCCAGTAATAGATTCCGATGGACACGGGAAAGTTTACCGTAACCTGTGTACCTTCAACTTGACGATGAAACACAGAAATTGCGTGGGAATTGAATACAATAGGCACCATGCCGACTTCTGTCCGGGAGAGTAATGCTACTATCTGTCTGTGCTTTGATTCTTTCCTGGGTTCCAGTAATAGATTCCGATGGACATGGGTAGGTTTACTGTAACCTGAGGACCTTCCGCTTGACGATGAAACACAGAATTTTCGTCGGAATTGAATACAACAGGCACCATGCAGACTTCTGTCCGGGAGAGTAATGCTTCTATCTGTCTATGCTATGATGCTTTCCTGGGATTCCAGTAATAGATTCCGATAGACATGGGAAGGTTTACTGTAACCTGTGAACCTTCAACTTGACGATGAAACACAGATAATGCGTCGGATTTGAATACAACAGGCACCATGCCGACTTATGTCCGGGACAGTGATGCTTCTATCTGTCTGTGCATTGATCCTTTCCTGGGAATCCAGTAATAGATTCCGATGGACATCGGAAGGTTTACTGTAACCTGTGGACCTTGAACTCGACGATGAAACACAGAAATTGCGTCGAAATTGAATACGACAGGCACCATGCCAACTTCTGTTCGGGAAAGTAATGCTTCTATCTGTCTGTGCTTTGATTCTTTCTTGGGATTCCAGTAATAGATTCCGATGGACATGGGAAGTTTTACTGTAAGCTGTGGACCTTCAACTTGGCGATGAAACACAGAAATTGCGTCGGAATTGAATACAACAGGCTCCATGCCGACTTCTGTCCGGGGGAGTATTGCTTCTATCTGTCTGTGCTTTGATTCTTACTTGGGATTCCAGTAATAGATTCCGATGGACATGGAAAGGTTAACTGTAACCTGTGGACTTTCAACTTGGCGATGAAACACAGAAATTGCGTCGGAATTGAATACAACAGGCACCATGCCGACATCTGTCCAGGAGAGTAATGCTTCTATCTGTCTGTGTTTTGATTCTTTCCTGGGATTTCAGTAATAGATTCCGATGGACATGGGAAGGTTTACTGTAACCTGTGGACCTTCAACTTGACGATGAAACACAGAAATTGCGTTGGAATTGAATACAACAGGCACTGTGCCGACTTCTGTCCGGGAGAGTAATGCTTCAATCTGTCTGTGCTTTGATTCATCCTGGGATTCCAGTAATAGATTCCGATGGACATGGGAAGGTTTACTATAACGTGTGGACCTTCAACTTGACGACGAAACACAGAAATTGCGTCGGAATTGAACACAAGAGGCACCATGCCGACTTCTGTGCGGGAGAGTAATGCTTCTAACTGTCTGTGCTTTGATTCTTTATTGGGATTCCAGTAATAGATTCCGATGGACACGGGAGGGTTTACCGTAACCTGTGTACCTTCAACTTGACGATGAAACACAGAAATTGCGTGGGATTGGAATACAATAGGCACCATGCCGACTTCTGTCCGGGAGAGTAATGCTACTATCTGTCTGTGCTTTGATTCTTTCCTGGGATTCCAGTAATAGATTCCGATGGACATGGGTAGGTTTACTGTAACCTGAGGACCTTCAACTTGACGATGAAACACAGAATTTTCGTCGGAATCGAATACAACAGGCACCATGCCGACTTCTGTCCGGGAGAGTAATGCTTCTATCTGTCTATGCTATGATGCTTTCCTGGGATTCCAGTAATAGATTCCGATGGACATGGGAAGGTTTACTGTAACCTGTGGACCTTCAACTTGACGATGAAACACAGAAATTCCTGCGGAATTGAATACAACAGTCACCATGCCGACTTATGTACGGTAGAATGATGCTTCTATCTGGCTGTGCTTTGATCCTTTCCTGGGAATCCAGTAATAGATTCCGATGGACATCGGTAGGTTTACTGTAACCTGTGGACCTTGAACTCGACGATGAAACACAGAAATTCCGTCGAATTTGAATACAACAGGCACCATGCCAACTTCTGTTCGGGAAAGTAATGCTTCTATCTGTCTATGCTTTGATTCTTTCTTGGGATTCCAGTAATAGATTCCGATGGACATGGAAAGGTTTACTGTAACCTGTGGACTTTCAACTTGGCGATGAAACACAGACATTGCGTCGGAAATGAATACAACAGGCACCATGCCGACTTCTGTCCGGGGGAGTAATGCTTCTATCTATCTGTGCTTTGATTCTTTCCTGGGATTCCAGTAATACATTCCGATGGACATGGGAAGGTTTACTGTAACCTGTGGACTTTTAACTTGACGACGAAACACAGAAATTGCGTCGGAATTCAATACAACAGGCACCATGCCGACTTCTGTCCGGGAGAGTAATGCTACTATCTGTCTGTGCTTTGAATCTTTCCTGGAATTCCAGTAATAGATTCCGATGGACATCGGAAGGCTTACTGTAATTTGTCGACCTTTAACTTGACGATGAAACACAGAAATTGCGTCGGAATTGAATACAACAGGCACCATGCCGACATCTGTCCAGGAGAGTAATGCTTCTATCTGTCTGTGTTTTGATTCTTTCCTGGGATTTCAGTAATAGATTCCGATGGACATGGGAAGGTTTACTGTATCCTGTGGACCTTCAACTTGACGATGAAACACAGAAATTGCGTCGGAATTGTATACGACACGCACCATGCCGACTTCTGTCCGGGAGAGTAATTCTACTAACTGTCTGTGCTTTGATTCTTTCCTGGGATTCCAGTAAAAGATTCCGATGGACATGGGAAAGTTTTCTGTAACCTGTGGACCTTCAACTTGACGATGAAACACAGAAATTGCGTCGGAATTGAATACAACAGGCACCATGCCGACTTCTGTCCGGGAGAGTAATGCTTCTATCTGTCTGTGCTTTGATTGTTTCCTGGGATTCCAGTAATAGTTTACAATAGACATGGGAAGGTTTACTGTAACCTGTGGACCTTCAACTTGACGATGAAACACAGAAATTTCGTCGGAACTGAATACAACAGGCACCATTCCGACTTCTGTCCGGCTGAGGAATGCTTCTATCTGTCTGTGATTTGATTCTTTCCTGGGATTCCAGTAGATGATTCCAATGGACATCGGAAGGTTCACTGTAACCTGTGGACCATCTTGACGATGAAACACAGAAATTGCGTTGGAATTGAATACAACAGGCACCGTGCCGACTTCTGTCCGTTAGAGTAATGCTTCAATCTGTCTGTGCTTTGATTCTTTCCTGGGATACTAGTAATAGATTCCGATGGACATGGGAAAGTTTACTGTAACCTGTGGACCTTCCACTTGACGATGAAACACAGAAATTGCGTCGGAATTGAATACAAGAGGCACCATGCCGACTTCTGTCTGGGAGAGTAATACTTCTAACTGTCTGTGCATTGATTCTTTCCTGGGATTCCAGTAATAGATTCCGATGGACACGGGAAGGTTTACCGTAACCTGTGTACCTTCAACTTGACGATGAAACACAGAAATTGCGTGGGAATTGAATACAATAGGCACCATGCCGGTTTCTGTCCGGGAGAGTAGTGCTACTATCTGTCTGTGCTTTGATTCTTTCTTGGGATTCCAGTAATAGATTCCGATGGACATGGGAAGGTTTACTGTAACCTGAGGACCGTCAACTTGACGATGAAACACAGAATTTTCGTCGGAATTGAATACAACAGGCACCATTCCGACTTCTGTCCCTGAGAGTAATGCTTCTATCTGTCTATGTTATGATGCTCTCCTGGGATTCCAGTAATAGATTCAGATGGACATCGGAAGGCTTACTGTAACTTGTCGACCTTTAACTTGACGATGAAACACAGAAATTGCGTCGGAATTGAATACAACAGGCACCATGCCGACATCTGTCCAGGAGAGTAATGCTTCTATCTGTCTGTGTTTTGATTCTTTCCTGGGATTTCAGTAATAGATTCCGATGGACATGGGAAGGTTTACTGTATCCTGTGGACCTTCAACTTGACGATGAAACACAGAGATTGCGTCGGAATTGAATACAACAGGCACCATGCCGACTTCTGTCCGGGGGAGTAATGCTTCTATCTGTCTGTGCTTTGTTTCTTTCCTGGGATTCCAGTAATACATTCCGATGGACATGGGAAGGTTTATTGTAACCTGTGGACTTTTAACTTGACGATGAAACACAGAAATTGCGTCGGAATTGAATACAACAGGCACCATGTAGACTCCTGTCCGGGAGAGTAATGCTTCAATCTGTCTGTGTTTTGATTCTTTCCTGGGAATCCAGTAATAGATTCCGATGGACATGGGAAGGTTTACTGTAACCTGTGGACCTTCAACTTGATGATGAAACACAGAAATTGCGTCGGAATTGTATACAACACGCACCATGCCGACTTCTGTCCGGGAGAGTAATTCTTCAAACTGTCTGTGCTTTGATTCTTTCCTGGGATTCCAGTAAAAGATTCCGATGGACATGATAAGTTTTTCTGTAACCTGTGGACCTTCAACTTGACGATGAAACACAGAAATTGCGTCGGAACTGAATGCAACAGGCACCATGCCGACTTCTGTCCAGGAGAGTAATGCTTCTATCTGTCTGTGCTTTATTTCTTTCTTGGGATTCCAGTAATAGATTCCGATGGACATGGGAAGGTTTACTGTAACCTGTGGACCTTCAACTTGGCGATGAAACACAGAAATTGCGTCGGAATTGAATACAACAGGCACCATGCCGAATTCTGTCCGGGAGAGTACTGCTTCTATCTGTCTGTGCTTTGATTCTTTCCTGGGATTCCAGTATTAGATTCCGATGGACATGGGAAGGTTTACTGTAACTTGTAGACCTTCAACTTGACGATGAAACACAGAAATTCGCGTCGTAATTTAAAACAACAGGCACCATGCCGACTTCTGTCCGGGACAGTAATGCTTCTATCTGTCTGTGCTTTGATTCTTTCCTGGGAGGCCAGTAATAGATTCCGATGGACATGGGATGGTTTACTGTAACCCGTGGACTTTCAACTTGACGATGAAACACAGAATTTGCGTCGGAATTGAATACAACACTCACCATGCCGACTTCTGTCCGGGAGAGTAATGCTTATAACTGTCTGTGCTTTGATTCTTTCCTGGGAATCCAGTAATAGATTCCGATGGACATCGGAAGGTTTACTATAACCTGTGGACCATCAACTCGACGATGAAACACAGAAATATCGTCGAAACTGAATACAACAGGCACCATGCCGCCTTCTGTCCGGGACAGTAATGCTTCTATTTGTCTGTGCTTTGATTCTTTCCTGGGATTCCAGTAATAGATTCAGATGGACATGGGAAGGTTTACTGTAACCTGTGGACCTTCAACTTGACGATGAAACACAGAAATTGCGTCGGAATTGAATACAACAGGCACCATGCCGACTTCTGTCCGGGAGAGTAATGCTTCTATCTGTCTGTGCTTTGATTGTTTCCTGGGATTCCAGTAATAGTTTCTAATAAACATGGGAAGGTTTACTGTAACCTGTGGACCTTCAACTTGACGATGAAACACAGAAATTTCGTCGGAACTGAATACAACAGGCACCATTCCGACATCTGTCCGGCTGAGTAATGCTTCTATCTGTCTGTGATTTGATTCTATCCTGGGATTCCAGTAGAAGATTCCAATGGACATCGGAAGGTTTACTGTAACCTGTGGACCATCTTGACGATGAAACACAGAAATTGCGTTGGTATTGAATACAACAGGCACCGTGCCGACTTCTGTCCGGGAGAGTAATGCTTCAATCTGTCTGTGCTTTGATTCCTTCCTGGGATTCCAGTAATAGATTCCGATGGACATGGGAAGGTTTACTGTAACGTGAGGATCTTCAACTTGACGACGAAACACAGAAAGTGCGTGGGAATTGAATACAACAGGCACCATGCCGTCTTCTGTCCGGGAGAGCAATGCTTCTACCTGTTGTGATGTTACAAAATAGAAGTGATGTTGCTATTCGATGGAAAGTTGGAAATTGAGATTTAACTAACTGTTTTATCAATCACAATTGGCGTAAGAATCATGGATTGACCATTGTCATAAAATATTGCATTATGAGATGTGAATAGTTTTTACTTGCGGTTTCGCGTGGCTTGAGGCAGTCTCAACTAGCGTGCTATTGATTAAGAAATTGCGTTATCGTCTTTCTAATTACTTCATGATCGTAGATACGATCATACCCGGTTGTGAAGTTATTGTTATGACAAAACAATTTCCTAAGGGACCAGAAAGTTTTTAAGGGCGCAAAAACAACTGTAACATCACACAAAAGAGAAATTCAATATTAAAGCTGATGCAAGAAGACGATAAAACAGTTTTCTTTTTATCAATGTAACACGCACATTGGACTGCTGATCTTGGAGTCTGTAATATTAGCAAAATGCATAATTAAAATGAAAATAATACTGAGGAGATAATAGGAATGAGCACTGCTAAATGATTCAGTATTCCCAGAACAAATATTTATTATAACTAAAACATATATCGTACCTTAAGCTTAATACAACAATGACGGTAGATTTTTATGTCCGTATCATGTCCACTGAGCGCTCTTTTATATAGCCATTGTCCTCTTGAGTCGCTCGTGCTTCGTCACGGTAAGTTACAACAGTTCTTCTTCCTACACTTCACTCAAAACTTAAACATAACACGTATTTATACATTTACTAAAAAATTAGATCAGACTGCCACAGATCTGCGTCCGTCTTACTTCAGAAAAACAGTACAAGTCTTTTTAGCGCTCAAGGCTTCATTTGTTCTCCAGCGAACAAAATAGTGAAGGATTGCACATCTATCCGTATTTCTGTTTATATTGCCGCCCAAAGACGACGAATTACATTATTAGAAAATTCCACCGTCGCTATGCGACGCCTTATTATATATTAATCATTCTTTATAAACAAGTATTTGCCTTCTGGCTGAATTTGCTGTTTTAATTAAGCCAAAAATAGCGAATATCACACTGTCTGTGCTTTGATTCTTTCCTGGGATTCCAGTAATAGATTCCGATGGACATGGGAAAGTTTACCGTAACCTGTGTACCTTCAACTTGACGATGAAACACAGAAATTGCGTGGGAATTGAATACAATAGGCACCATGCCGACTTCTGTCCGGGAGAGTAATGCTACAATCTGTCTGTGCTTTGATTCTTTCCTGGGATTCCAGTGATAGATTCCGATGGACATGAGTAGGTTTACTGTAACCTGAGGACCTTCCGCTTGACGATGAAACACAGAATTTTCGTCGGAATTGAATACAACAGGCACCATGCAGACTTCTGTCCGGGAGAGTAATGCTTCTATGTGTCTATGCTATGATGCTTTCCTGGGATTCCAGTAATAGATTCCGATGGACATGGGAAGGTTTACTGTAACCTGTGAACCTTCAACTTCACGATGAAACACAGATATTGCGTCGGATTTGAATACAACAGGCACCATGCCGACTTATGTCCGGGAGAGTGATGCTTCTATCTGTCTGTGCTTTGATTCTTTCTTGGAATTCCAGTAATAGATTCCGATGGACGTGAGAAGTTTTACTGTAACTTGTAGACCTTCAACTTGACGATGAAACACAGAAATTGCGTCGTAATTCAAAACAACAGACACCATGCCGACTTCTGTCCGGGACAGTAATGCTTCTATCTGTCTGTGCTTTGATTCTTTCCTGGGATTCCAGTAATAGATTCCGATGGACATCAGGAGGTTTATTGTAACTTGTGGACCTTCAACGTGACGATGAAAAACAGAAATTGCGTCGGAATTGAATACAACGGGCACCATGCCGACTTCTGTCCGGGAGAGTAATGCTTCTATCTGTCTGTGCTTTGATTCTTTCCTGGGAGGCCAGTAATAGATTCCGATGGACATGGGATGGTTTACTAATACCCGTGGACTTTCAACTTGACGATGAAACACAGAATTTGCGTCGGAATTGAATACAACACGCACCATACCGACTTCTGTCCGGGACAGTAATGCTTATAACTGTCTGTGCTTTGATTCTTTCCTGGGAATCCAGTAATAGATTCCGATGGACATCGGAAGGTTTACTATAACCTGTGGACCATCAACTCGACGATGAAACACAGAAATATCGTCGAAACTGAATACAACAGGCACCATGCCAACTTCTGTTCGGGAAAGCAATGCTTCTATCTGTCTGTGCTTTGATTCTTTCTTGGGATTCCAGTAATAGATTCCGATGGACATGAGAAGGTTTACTGTAACCTGCGGACATTCAACTTGGCGATGAAACAGAGAAATTGCGTCGGAAGTGAATACAACAGGCACCATGACGCCTTCTGTCCGGGACAGTAATGCTTCTATCTGTCTGTGCTTTGATTCTTTCCTGGGATTCCAGTAATAGATTCAGATGGACATGGGAAGGTTTACTGTAACCTGTGGACCTTCAACCTGACGATGAAACACAGAAATTGCGTCGGAATTGAATACAACAGGCACCATGCCGACTTATGTCCGGGAGAGTGAAGATTCTATCTGTCTGTGCTTTGAGCCTTTCCTGGGAATCCAGTAATAGTTTCCGATGGACATCGAAAGGTTTACTGTAACCTGTGGACCTTTAACTCGACGATGAAACACAGAAATTGCGTCGAAATTGAATACAACATTCACCATGACAACTTCTGTTCGGGAAAGTAATGCTTCTATCTGCCTGTGTTTTGATTCTTTCTTGGGATTCCAGTAATAGATGCCCATGGACATGGGAAAGTTTACTGTAACCTGTGGACCTTCAACTTGACGATGAAACACTGAAATTGCGTCGGAATTGAATACAACAGGCTCAATGCCGACTTTTGTCCGGTAGAGTAATGCTTCTATCTGTCTGTGTATTGATACTATCCTGGGATTCCAGTAATAAATTACGATGGACATCGGAAGGTTTACTGTGACCTGTGGACCTTCAACTTGACGATTAAACACAGAAATTGCGTCGGAATTGAATACAACAGGCACCATGCCGACTTCTGTCCGGGAGAGTAATGCTTCTATCTGTCTGTGCTTTGATTGTTTCCTGGGATTCCAGTAACAGATTCCGATGGACATGGAAGGTTTACTGTAACGTGTGGACCTTCAACTTGACGATGAAACACAGAAATTGCGTCGGAATTGAATACAACAGGCACCATGCCGACTTCTGTCCGGGAGAGTAATGCTTCAATCTGTCTGTGCTTTGATTCTTTCCTGGGATTCCAGTAACAGATTCCGATGGACATGGGAAGGTTTACTGTAACGTGTGGACCTTCAACTTGACGACGAAACACAGAAATTGCGTGGGAATTGAATACAACAGGCACCATGCCGACTTCTGTCCGGGAGAGTAAAGCTACTAACTGTCTGTGCTTTGATTCTTTCCTGGGATTTCACTAATACATTCCGATGAACATGGGAAGGTTTACTGTAACCTGTGGACCTTCAACTTGACGATGAAACACAGAAATTGCGTCGGAACTGATCACAACAGCCACCATGCCGGTTTCTCTCCGGAGAGTAATGCTTCTAACTGTCTGTGCTTTGATTCTTTCCTGAGATTCTAGTAATAGATTCCGATGGACATGAGAAGGTTTACTGTAACCTGTGGACATTTAACTTGGCGATGAAACACAGAAATTGCGTCGGAAGTGAATACAACATGCACCATGCCGACTTCTGTCCGGGAGAGTAATGCTTCTATCTGTCTGTGCTTTGACTCTTTACTGGTGTTCCAGTAATTGATTTCGATGGACATATTAAGGTTTACTGTAACCTGTGGACCGTCAACTTGACAATGAAACACAGAAATTTCGTCGGAATTGAATGCAACAGGCACCATGCCGTCTTCTGTCCGGGAGAGCAATGCTTCTACCTGTCTGTGCTTTGATTCTTTCCTGGCATTCCAGTAATAGATTCCGATGGACATGGGAAGGTTTACCGTAACTTGTGGACCTTCCACTCTACGGTGAAACACAGAAATTGCGTCGGAATTGGATACAACAGGCACCATGCCGACTTCTCTCCGGGAGAGTAATGCTTCTATCTGTCTGTGCTTTAATTCTTTCCTGGGATTCCAGTAATAGATTCCGATGGACATGGGAAGGTTTACTGTAACCTGTGGACCTTCAACTTGACGATGAAACTCAGAAATTTCGTCGGAATTGAATACAACAGGCACCATGCCGACTTATGTTCGGGAGAGTAAAGCTTCTATCTGTCTGTGCATTGATTCTTTCTTGGGATTCCAGTAATAGATTCCGATGGACATCGGAAGGTTTACTGTAACTTGTCGACCTTTAACTTGACGATGAAACACAGAAATTGCGTCGGAATTGAATACAACAGGCACCATGCCGACTTCTGTCCAGGAGAGTAATGCTTCTATCTGTCTGTGTTTTGATTCTTTCCTGGGTTTCCAGTAATAGATTCCGATGGACATGGGAAGGTTTGCTGTAACCTGTGGACCTTCAACTTGACGATGAAACACAGAAATTGCGTCGGAATTGTATACAACACGCACCATGCCGACTTTTGTCCGGGAGAGTAATTCTTCTAACTGTCTTGTGCTTTGATTCTTTCCTGGGATTCCAGTAAAATATTCCGATTTACATGGGAAGGTTTTCTGTAACCTGTGGACGTTGAACTTGACGATGAAACACAGAAATTGCGTCGTAATTGAATACAACAGGCTCCATGCCGACTTCTGTCCGGGAGAGTAATGCTTCTATCTGTCTGTGCTTTGATTCTTTCTTCGCATTCCAGTAATAGATTCCGATGGGCATGGGAAGGCTTCCTGTAACCTGTGGACCTTCAACTTGGCGATGAAACACAGAAATTGCGTCTGAATTGAATCCAACAGGCACCATGCCGACTTCTGTCCGGGACAGTAATGCTTCTATCTGTCTGTGCTTTGATTCTTTCCTGGGATTCCAGTAATAGATTCCGATGGACATCAGATGGTTTACTGTAACTTGTGGACCTTCAACGTGACGATGAAACACAGAAATTGCGTCGGAATTGAATACAACAGGCACCATGCCGACTTCTGTCCGGGAGAGTAATTCTTCCATCTGTCTGTGCTTTGATTCTTTCCTGGGATTCCAGTATTAGATTCCGATGGACATGGGAAGGTTTACTGTAACTTGTTGACCTTCAACTTGACGATGAAACACAGAAATTGCGTCGCAATTCAAAACAACAGGCACCATGCCGACTTCTGTCCGGGACAGTAATGCTTCTATCTGTCTGTGCTTTGATTCTTTCCTGGGATTCCAGTAATAGATTCCGATGGACATCAGAAGGTTTACTGTTCCTTGTGGACCTTCAACGTGACGATGAAACACAGAAATTGCGTCGGAATTGAATACAACAGGCACCATGCCGACTTCTGTCCGGGAGAGTAATGCTTCCATCTGTCTGTGCTTTGATTCTTTCCTGGGAGTCCAGTAATAGATTCCGATGGACATGGGAAGGTTTACTGTAACCCGTGGATCTTCAACTTGACGATGAAACACAGAAATTGCGTCGGAATTGAATACAACACGCACCATGCCGACTTCTGTCCGGGAGAGTAATGCTTCTAACTGTCTGTGCTTTGATGCTTTCCTGGGAATCCAGTAATAGATTCCGATGGACATCAAAAGGTTTACTATCACCTGTGGGCCATCAACTCGACGATGAAACACAGAAATATCGTCGAAACTGAATACAACAGGCACCATGAAAACTTCTGTTCGGGAAAGCAATGCTTCTATCTGTCTGTGCTTTGATTCTTTCTTGGGATCCAGTAATAGATTCCGATGGACATGGGAAGGTTTACTGTAACCTGTGGAACTTCAACTTGACAATGGAACACAGAAATTGCGTCGGAATTGAATACAATAGGCACCGTGCCGGCTTCTGTCCGGGAGAGTAATACTTCTATCTGTCTGTGCATTGATACTTTCCTGGGATTCCAGTAATTGATTTCGATGGACATGTTAAGGTTTACGGTAACCTGTGGACCGTCAACTTGACGATGAAACACAGAAATTTCGTCGGAATTGAATGCAACAGGCACCATGCCGTCTTCTATCCGGGAGAGCAATGCTTCTATCTGTCTGTGCTTTGATTCTTTCCTGGCATCCCAGTAATCGATTCCGATGGACATGGGAAGGTTTACTGTAACCTGTGGACCTTCAACTTGACGATGAAAGACAGAAATTGCGTCGGAATTGAATACAACAGGCACCATGCCGACTTCTGTCCGGGAGAGTAGTGCTTCTATCTGTCTGTGCTTTGATTGTTTCCTGGGATTCCAGTAATAGATTCCGATAGACATGGGAAGGTTTACTGCAACCTGTGGACCTTCAACTTGACGATGAAACACAGAAATTTCGTCGGAACTGAATACAACAGGCACCATCCCGACTGCTGTCCGGCTGAGTAATGCTTCTATCTGTCTGTGATTTCATTCTTTCCTGGGATTCCAGTAGAAGATTCCAATGGACATCGGAAGGTTTACTGTAACCTGTGGACTATCTTGACGATGAAACACAGAAATTGCGTTGGAATTGAATACAACAGGCACCGTGCCGACTTCTATCCGGGAGAGTAATGCTTCAATCTGTCTGTGCTTTGATTGTTTCCTGGGATTCCAGTAATAGATCCCGACGGACATGGGAAGGTTTACTGTAACGTGTGGACCTTCAACTTGACGACGAAACACAGAAATTGCGTCGGAATTCAATACAACAGGCACCATGCCGACTTCTGTCCGGGAGAGTAATGCTTCTATCTGTCTGTGATTTGACTCTTTACAGGGATTCCAGTAATAGATCCCGATGGACATGGGAAGCTTTACTGTAACCTGTGGAACTTCAACTTGACAATGGAACACAGAAATTGCGTCGGAATTGAATACAATAGGCACCATGCCGGCTTCTGTCCGGGAGAGTAATACTTCTATCTGTCTGTGCTTTGATTCTTTCCTGGGATTCCAGTAATTGATTTCGATGGACATGTTAAGGTTTACTGTAACCTGTGGACCGTCAACTTGAGAATGAAACACAGAAATTTCGTCGGAATTGAATGAAACAGGCACCATGCCGTCTTCTGTCCGGGAGAGTAACGCTTCTATCAGTCTGTGCTTTGATTCTTTCCTGGCATTCCAGTAATAGATCCCGATGGACATGGGAAGGTTTACTGTAAACTGTGGACCTTCAACTTGACGATGAAACACAGAAATTTCGTTGGAATTGAATACAACACCCGCCATGCCGATTTCTGTCCGGGAGAGTAATGCTTCTTTCTGTCTGTGCTTTGATTCTTTCCTGGGATTCCGGTAATAGATTCCGATGGACATGGGAAGGTTTACTGTAACCTGTGGTCCTTCAACTTGACGATGAAACACATAAATTGCATTGGAATTGAATACAACGGGCACCATGACGACTTCTGTCCGGGAGAGTAATGCATCTATCTGACTGTGCTTTGATTCTTTCCTGGGATTCCAGTAATAGATTCCGATGGACATGGGAAAGTTTATTGTAACCTGTGGACCTTCAACTTGACGATGAAACACAGAAATTTCGTCGGAATAAAATACAACAGGCACCTTGCCGTCTTCTGTCCGGGAGAGTAATGCTTCTATCTGTCTGTACTTTGATTCTTTTCTGGCAATCCAGTAATGGATTCCGATGGACATGGGAAGGTTTACTGTTACTTGTGGACCTTCAACGTGACGATGGAGCACAGAAATTTCGTTGGAATTGAATACGACAGGCACCATGCCGACTTCTGTCCGGGAGAGTAATGCTTCTATCTGTCTGTGCTTTGATTCCTTCCTGGGATTCCAGTAATAGATTCCGATGGACATGGGAAGGTTTATTGTAACCTGTTTACCTTCGACTTGACGATGAAACACAGAAATTGCGTCGGAATTGAATACAACAGGCACCATGCCGACTTCTGTCCGGAAGAGTAATGCTTCTATCTGTCTGTGCTTTGATTGTATCCTGGGATTCCTGTAATAGATTCCCATAGACATGGGAAGGTTTACTGTAACCTGTGGACCTTCAACTTGACGATGAAACACAGAAATTTCGTCGGAACTGAATACAACAGGCACCATTCCGACTGCTGTCCGGCTGAGTAATGCTTCTATCTGTCTGTGATTTGATTCTTTCCTGGGATTCCAGTAGAAGATTCCAATGGACATCGGAAGGTTTACTGTAACCTGTGGACCATCTTGACGATGAAACACAGAAATTGCGTTGGAATTGAATACAACAGGCACCGTGCCGACTTCTATCCGGGAGAGTGATGCTTCAATCTGTCGGTGCTTTGATTGTTTCCTGGGATTCCAGTAATAGATCCCGATGGACATGGGAAGGTTTACTGTAACGTGTGGACCTTCAACTTGACGACGAAACACAGAAATTGCGTCGGAATTCAATACAACAGGCACCATGCCGACTTCTGTCCGGGAGTGTAATGCTTCTAACTGTCTGTGCTTTGATTCTTTCCTGGGATTCCAGTAATAGATTCCGATGGACATGGGAAGGTCTACCGTAACCTGTGGACTGTCTACTTGACGATGAAACACAGAAATTGCATCGGAATTGAATACAATAGGCACCATGCCGACTTCTGTCCGGGACAGTAAAGCTTCTAACTGTCTGTGCTTTGATTCTTTCCTGGGATTTCAATAATACATTCCGATGAACATGGGAAGGTTTACTGTAACCTGTGGACCTTCGACTTGACGATGAAACACAGAAATTGCGTCGGGACTGCTCACAACAGCCACCATGCCGGTTTCTCTCCGGAGAGTAATGCTTCTAACTGTCTGTGCTTTGATTAATTCCTGGGATTCCAGTAGAAGATTCCGATTGACATGGGATGGTTTAATGTAACCTGTGGACCTTCAACTTGACGATGAAACACAGAAATTGCGTCGGAATTGAATACAACAGGCTTATGCCGACTTCTGTCCGGTAGAGTAATGCTTCTATCTGTCTGTGTATTGATGCTTTCCTGGGATTCCAGTAACAGATTCCGATGGACATCGGAAGGTTTACTGTAACCTGTGGACCTTCAACTTGACGATGAAACGCACAAATTGCATCGGAATTGAGTTCAACAGGCACCATACCGACTTCCCTCCGGGAGAGTAATGATTCTAACTGTCTGTGCTTTGACTCTTTCCTGGGATTCCAGTAATAGATTCCTATGGACATGGGAAGGTTTCCTGTAACCTGTGGACCTTCAACTTGACGATGAAATACAGAAATTGTGTCGGAATTAAATACAACAGGCACCGTGCCGACTTCTGTCCGGGAGAGTAATGCTTCTAACTGTCTGTGCTTTGATTCTTTCCTGAGATTCTAGTAATAGATTCCGATGGACATGGGAGGTTTACTGTAAACTGTGGACCTTCCACTTGACGTTGAAACACAGAAATTGCGTCGGAATTGAATACAAGAGGCACCATGGCGACTTCTGTCCGGGAGAGTAATACTTCTAACAGTCTGTGCTTTGATTCTTTCCTGGGATTCCAGTAACAGATTCCGCTGGACACGGGAAGGTTTACCGTAATCTGTGTACCTTCAACTTGACGATGAAACACAGAAATTGCGTGGGAATAGAATACAAGAGGCACCATGCCGACTTCTGTCCGGGAGAGTAATGCTACCATCTGTCTGTGCTTTGATTCTTTCCTGGGATTCCAGTAATAGATTCCGATGGACATGGGAAGGTTTACTGTAACCTGTGGACCTTCAACTTGACAATGGAACACAGAAATTGCGTCGGAATTGAATACAATAGGCACCATGCCGGCTTCTGTCCGGGAGAGTAATGCTTCTATCTGTCTGTGCTTTGATTCCTTCCTGGGATTCCAGTAATAGATTCCGATGGACATGGGAAGGTTTAATGTAACCTGTTTACCTTCGTCTTGACGATGAAACACAGAAATTGCGTCGGAATTGAATACAACAGGCACCATGCCGACTTCTGTCCGGAAGAGTAATGCTTCTATCTGTCTGTGCTTTGATTGTTTCCTGGGATTCCAGTAATAGATTCCCATAGACATGGGAAGGTTTACTGTAACCTGTGGACCTTCAACTTGACGATAAACACAGAAATGTCGTCGGAACTGAATACAACAGGCACCATTCCGACTTCTGTCCGGCTGAGTAATGCTTCTATCTGTCTGTGAATTGATTCTTTCCTGGGATTCCAGTAGAAGATTCCAATGGACATCGGAAGGTTTACTGTAACCTGTGGACCATCTTGACGATGCAACACAGAAATTGCGTTGGAATTGAATACAACATGCACCGTGCCGACTTCTGTCCGGGAGAGTAATGCTTCAATCTGTCTGTGCTTTGATTGTTTCCTGGGATTCCAGTAATAATTCCGATGGACATGGGAAGGTTTACTGTAACGTGTGGACCTTCAACTTGACGACGAAACACAGAAATTGCGTCGGAATTCAATACAACAGGCACCATGCCGACTTCTGTCCGGGAGAGTAAAGCTTCTAACTGTCTGTGCTTTGATTCTTTCCTGGGATTTCACTAATACATTCCGATGAACATGGGAAGGTTTACTGTAACCTGTGGACCTTCAACTTGACGATGAAACACAGAAATTGCGTCGGGACTGCTCACAACAGCCACCATGACGGTTTCTCTCCTGAGAGTAATGCTTCTAACTGTCTGTGCTTTGATTGTCTCCTGGGATTCCAGTAGAAGATTCCGATTGACATGGGATGGTTTAATGTAACCTGTGGACCTTCAACTGTGACGATGAAACACAGAAATTGCGTCGGAATTGAATACAACAGGCTCAATGCCGACTTCTGTCCGGTAGAGTAATGCTTCTATCTGTCTGTGTATTGATACTTCCCTGGGATTCCAGTAATAGATTCCGATGGACATCGGAAGGTTTACTGTAACCTGTGGACCTTCAACTTGACGATGAAACGCAGAAATTGCATCGGAATTGAGTTCAACAGGCACCATGCCGACTTCTCTCCGGGAGAGTAATGCTTCTAACTGTCTGTGCTTTGACTCTTTCCTGGGATTCCAGTAATAGATTCCGATGGACATGGGAAGGTTTCCTGTAACCTGTGGACCTTCAACTTGACGATGAAACACAGAAATTGTGTCGGAATTAAATACAACAGGCACCGTGCCGACTTCTGTCCGGGAGAGTAATGCTTCTATCTGTCTGTGCTTTGATTCTTTCCTGAGATTCTAGTAATAGATTCCGATGGACATGGGAAGGTGTACTGTAACCTGTGGACCTTCCACTTGACGTTGAAACACAGAAATTGCGTCGGTATTGAATACAAGAGGCACCATGCCGACTTCTGTCCGGGAGAGTAATACTTCTAACTGTCTGTGCATTGATTCTTTCCTGGGATTCCAGTAACAGATTCTGATGGACACGGGAAGGTTTACCGTAACCTGTGTACCTTCAACTTGACGATGAAACACAGAAATTGCGTGGGAATAGAATACAAGAGGCACCATGCCGACTTCTGTCCGGGATAGTAATGCTACTATCTGTCTGTGCTTTGATTCTTTCCTGGGATTCCAGTAACAGATTCCTATGGACATGGGAAGGTTTACTGTAACCTGTGGACCTTCAACTTGACGATGAAACACAGAATATTCGTCGAAATTGAATACAACAGGCACCATGCCGACTTCTGCCCGGGAGAGTAATGCTTCTAACTGTCTGTGCTTTGTTTCTTTCCTGGGATTCCAGTAATACATTCCGATGAACATGGGAGGGTTTACTGTAACCTGTGGACCTTCAACGTGACGATGAAACACAGAAATTGCGTCGGAACTGATTACAACAGCACCATGCCGGTTTCTCTCCGGGAGAGAAATGCTTCTAACTGTCTGTGCTTTGATTCTTTCCTGGGATTCCAGTAGAAGATTCCGATGGACATAGGATGGTTTACTGTAACCTGTGGTCCTTCATCTTGACGATGAAACACAGAAATTGCGTCGGAAATGAATACAACAGGCACCATGCCGACTTCTGTCCGGGAGGGTAATGCTTCTAACTGTCTGTGCTTTGATTCTTTCCTGGGATTTCAGTAATAGATTCAGATAGACATGGGAAGGTTTACTGTAACCTGTGGACCTTCAAAATGACGTAGAAACATAGAAATTGCTTCGAAACCTAATACATCAGTCACCATGCCAACTACTCTCTGGGAAAGAAATTCTTCTAACTGTCTGTGGTTTCGTTTTTTCCTGGGAGTCCAGTAATAGATTCCGATGGACATGGGAAGGTTTACTGTAACCTGTGGATATTCAACTCGACGATGAAGCACAGAAATTGCGTCGGAATTGAATACAACAGGCACCATGCCGACTACTGTCCGGGAGAGTAATGCTTCTAACTGTCTGTGCTTTGACTCTTTCCTGGGATTCCAGTAAAAGATTCCGATGGACATGGAAAAGTTTACTGTAAGCTGTGGACCGTCAATTTCACGATGAAACACAGATATTGCGTCGGAATTGAATACAAAGGCAAATTGCCAACTTCTGTCCGGGAGAGTAATGCTTCTAACTGTCTGAGCTTTGATTCTACCCTGGGATTCCAGTAATAGATTCCGATAGACATGGGAAGGTTTAAAGTAACCTGTGGTCCTTCAACTTGACGATGAAACACAGAAGTTGCGTCGGAACCTAATACAACTGTCACTATGCCGACTATTCTCCAGGAGGAATTGTTTCTAACTGTCTGTGCTTTGATTCTTTCCTGGGAGTCCAGTATGAGATTCCGATGGACATTTGAAGGTTTACTGTAACCTGTGGACCTTCAAATTGACGATGAAACACAGAAATTGCGTCGGAATTGAATACAAGAGGCACCATGCCGACTTCTGTCCTGGAGAGTGATGCTTGTATCTGTCTGTGATCTGATTCTTTCCTGGGATTCCAGTAATAGATTACGATGGACATGGGAACTTTTACTGTAACCTGTGGACCTTCAACTTGACGATGAATAACAGAATATGCGTCGGAATTGAATACAACAGGCATCATGCCCACTTATCTACGGGAGAGTAATGCTTCTAACTGTCTGTGCTTTGATTCTTTCCTGGGATTCCAGTATAACATTCCGATGGACATGGGAAGGTTTACTGTAACCTGTGGACCTTCAACTTGACGATGAAACACAGTAATTGCGTCGAAATTGAATACAACAGGCACCGTGCCGACTTCTGTCCGGGAGAGTAATGGTTCTAACTGTCTGTGCTTTGATTCTTTCCTGGGATTCCAGTAATGGATTTCGATGAACATGGGAAGGTTTACTGTAACCTGTGAACCTTCAACTTGATGAAACAAAGTAATTGCGCCCGAAATGATTACAACAGGCACCATGCCGACTTCTCTCCGGGTGAGTAATGCTTCCAACTGACTGTGCTTTGATTCTTTCCTGAAAATCCAGTAATGGATACCGATGGACATGGGAAGGTTTACTGTAACCTGTAGACCTTCAACTTGACGATGAAACACAGAAATTGCGTCGGAATTGAATACAACAGGCACAATGCCGACTTCTGTCCGGGAGAGTAATGCTTCTAACAGTCAGTATTTTGATTCCTTCCTGGGATTCCAGTAATAGACTCCGATGGACATGGGAAGGTTTACTGTAACCTGTGGACCTTTAACTTGACGATGAAACACAGAAATTGCGTCGGAAAACATTACAATAGGCACCATGCCGACTTCTCTCCGGGAGAGTAATGCTTCTAACTGACTGTGCTTTGATTCTTTCCTGATATTCCAGTAATGGATACCGATGGACATGGGAAGGTTCACTGTAACCTGTGGACCTTCAACTTGACGATGAAACACAGAAATTGCGTCGGAATTGAATACAACAGGCACAATGCCGACATCTGTCCGGAAGAGTATTGCTTCTATCTGTCTGTGCTTTGAATCTTTCCTGGGATTCCAGTAATAGATTCCGATGGATATGGGAAGGTTTACTGTAACCTGTGGACCTTCAACTTGACGATGAAACACAGTAATTGCGTCGGAATTGAATACAACAGGCACCATGCCGACTCCAGTCCGGGAGAGTAATGGATCTAACTGTCTGTGTTTTGACTCTTTCCTGGGATTCCAGTATTGGATTACGATGAACATGGGAAGGTTTACTGTAACCTGTGAACCTTCAACTTGACGATGAAACACAGTAATTGCGTCGGAAATGATTGCAACAGGCACCATGCCGACTTCTCTCCGGGAGAGTAATGCTTCTAACTGACTGTGCTTTGAATCTTTCCTGAAATTCCAGTAATGGAAACCGATCGACATGGGAAGGTTTACTGTAACCTGTGGACCTTCAAATTGACGAAGAAACACAGAAATTGCGTCGGAATTGAATACAACAGGCACAATGCCGACTTCTGTCCGGGAGAGTAATGCTTCGAACTGTCAGTATTATGATTCTTTCCTGGGATTCCAGTAATAGACTCCGATGGACATGGGAAGGTTTACTGTAACCTGTGGACCTTCAACGTGACGATGAAACACAGAAATTGCGTCGGAATTGAATACAACAGTCACCATGCCGACTTCTCTCCGGGAGAGTAACGCTTCTAACTGTCTGTGCTTTATTTCTTTCCTGGGATTCCAGTCATACATTCCGATGAACATGGGAAGGTTTACTGTAACCTGTGGACCTTCAACGTGACGATGAAACACAGAAATTGCGTCGGAACTGATTACAACAGCACCATGCCGGTTTCTCTCTGGGAGAGTAATGCTTCTAACTGTCTGTGCTTTGATTGTTTCCTGGGATTCCAGTAGAAGATTCCGATGGACATGGGATTGTTTACTGTAACCTGTGGACCTTCAACATGACGATGAAACACAGAAATTGCGTCGGAATTGACCCAACAGGCACCAAGCCGACTTCTCTCCGGGAGAGTAATGGTTCTAACTGTCTGATTCTTTCCTGGGATCCAGTAATAGATTCCGATGAACATGGGAAGGTTTACTGTAACCTGTGGGCCTTCAACTTGACGATGAAACACAGTAATTGCGTCGAAAATGATTACAACAGGCACCATGCCGACTTCTCTCCGGGAGAGTAATGCTTCCAACTGACTGTGCTTTGATTTTTTCCTGAAATTCCAGTAATGGATGCCGATTGACATGGGAAGGTTTACTGTAACCTGTGGACCTTCAACTTCACGATGAAACACAGAAATTGCGTCGGAATTGAATACAACAGGCACAATGCCGACTTCTGTCCGGGAGAGTAATGCTTCGAACTGTCAGTATTTTGATTCCTTCCTGGGATTCCAGTAATAGACACCGATGACCATGGGAAGGTTTACTGTAACCTGTGGACCTTGAACTTGACGATGAAACACAGACATTGCGTCGGAATTGAATGCAACAGGCACCATGCCGACCTCTCTCTCGGAGAGTAATGCTAATAACTGCATGTGCTTTGATTCCTTCCTGGGATTCCAGTAATTGATTCCAATGGACATCGGAAGGTTTACTGTGACCTGCGGACCTTCACCTCGACGATGAAACATAGAAATTTCGTCGGAATTGAATACAACAAACACCATGTGGACTTCTGTCCGGGAGAGTAATGCTTCTATCTGTCTGTGCTTTGAATCTTTCTTGGGATTCCAGTAATAGATTCCGATGGATATGGGAAGGTTTACTGTAACGTGTGGACCTTCAACTTGACGATGAAACACAGTAATTGCGTCGGAATTGAATACAACAGGCACCATGCCGACTTCTGTCCCGGAGAGTAATGCTTCTATCTGTCTGTGCTTTAATTCTTTCCTGGTATTCCAGTAATAAATTCCGATGGACATCGGAGAGTTTACTGTAACCGGTGGACCTTCAACTTGACGATGAAACACAGAAATTTCGGCGGAATTGAATACAAAAGGCACCGTGCCGACTTCTGTCCGGGAGAGTAATGCTTCTATCTGTCTGTGCTTTGATTCTTTCTTCGGATTCCAGTTATAGATTCCGATGGACATTTGAAGGTTTACTGTAACCTGTGGACCTTCAACTTGACGTTGAAACACAGAAATTGCGTCGGAATTGAATACAACTGGCTCCATGCCGACTTCTGTCCGGGAGAGTAATGCTTCTATCTGTGTGTGCTTTGATTCCTTCCTGGGATTCCAGTAATAGATTCCGATGGACATGGGAAGATTTACTGTAACCTGAGGACCTTCAACTTGACGATGATACACAGAAATTGCGTCGGAATTGAATACAACAGACAGCATGATGACTTCTGTCCGGGACAGTAATGCTTCTATCTGTCTTTGCTTTGATTCTTTCCTGGGATTCCAGTGATAGGTTACGATGGACTTGGGAAGGTTTACTGTAACCAGTGGATCTTGAACATGACGATGAAACACAGAAATTTCGTCGGAATTGAATACAACAGGCACCATGCCGACTTCTGTCCGGGAGAGCAAAGCTTCTAAGTGTCTGTGCTTTGACTCTTTTCTGGGATTCCAGTAATAGATTCCGATGGACATGGGAAGGTTTACTGTAACCTGTGGACCTTCAACTTGACGATGAAACACAGAAATTTCGTCGGAATTGAATACAACAGGCACACAGTAATTTCATCGGAATTGAATACCACAGGCACCATGCCGACATCGGTCTGTGCTTTGATTCTTTACTGGGATTCCAGTAACCTGTGGACCCACAACTTGGCGATGAAACACAGAAATTGCGTCAGAGTTGAATACAACAGGCACCATGCCGACTTCTGTCCGGGAGAGTAATGCTTCAATCTGTCTGTGCTTTCATTCTTTCCTGGGATTCCAGTAATAGATTCCAATGGACATGGGAAGGTTTACTGTAACCTGTGGACCTTCAACTTGACGATGAAACACAGAAATTGGGTCGGAATTGAATACAACAGGCACAATGTCGACTTCTGTCCGGGAGAGTAATGCTTCTAACTGTCAGTATTTTGATTCCTTCCTGGGATTCCAGTAATAGACTCCGATGGACATGGGAAGGTTTACTGTAACCTGTGGACCTTTAACTTGACGATGAAACACAGAAATTGCGTCGGAAAACATTACAATAGGCACCATGCCGACTTCTCTCCGGGAGAGTAATGCTTCTAACTGACTGTGCTTTGATTATTTCCTGATATTCCAGTAATGGATACCGATGGACATGGGAAGGTTCACTGTAACCTGTGGACCTTCAACTTGACGATGAAACACAGAAATTGCGTCGGAATTGAATACAACAGGCACAATGCCGACATCTGTCCGGAAGAGTATTGCTTCTATCTGTCTGTGCTTTGAATCTTTCCTGGGATTCCAGTAATAGATTCCATTGGATATGGGAAGGTTTACTGTAACCTGTGGACCTTCAACTTGACGATGAAACACAGTAATTGCGTCGGAATTGAATACAACAGGCACCATGCCGACTCCAGTCCGGGAGAGTAATGGATCTAACTGTCTGTTTTTTGACTCTCTCCTGGGATTCCAGTATTGGATTACGATGAACATGGGAAGGTTTACTGTAACCTGTGAACCTTCAACTTGACGATGAAACACAGTAATTGCGTCGGAAATGATTACAACAGGCACCATGCCGACTTCTCTCCGGGAGAGTAATGCTTCTAACTGACTGTGCTTTGAATCTTTCCTGAAATTCCAGTAATGGAAACCGATCGACATGGGAAGGTTTACTGTAACCTGTGGACCTTCAAATTGACGATGAAACACAGAAATTGCGTCGGAATTGAATACAACAGCACAATGCCGACTTCTGTCCGGGAGAGTAATGCTTCGAACTGTCAGTATTATGATTCTTTCCTGGGATTCCAGTAATAGACTCCGATGGACATGGGAAGGTTTACTGTAACCTGTGGACCTTCAACGTGACGATGAAACACAGAAATTGCGTCAGAATTGAATACAACAGTCACCATGCCGACTTCTCTCCGGGAGAGTAATGCTTCTAACTGTCTGTGCTTTGTTTCTTCCCTGGGATTCCAGTAATACATTCCGATGAACATGGGAAGGTTTACTGTAACCTGTGGACCTTCAACGTGACGATGAAACACAGAAATTGCGTCGGAACTGATTACAACAGCACCATGCCGGTTTCTCTCTGGGAGAGTAATGCTTCTAACTGTCTGTGCTTTGATTGTTTCCTGGGATTCCAGTAGAAGATTCCGATGGACATGGGATTGTTTACTGTAACCTGTGGACCTTCAACATGACGATGAAACACAGAAATTGCGTCGGAATTGACCCAACAGGCACCAAGCCGACTTCTCTCCGGGAGAGTAATGGTTCTAACTGTCTGATTCTTTCCTGGGATCCAGTAATAGATTCCGATGAACATGGGAAGGTTTACTGTAACCTGTGGGCCTTCAACTTGACGATGAAACACAGTAATTGCGTCGAAAATGATTACAACAGGCACCATGCCGACTTCTCTCCGGCAGAGTAATGCTTCCAACTGACTGTGCTTTGATTTTTTCCTGAAATTCCAGTAATGGATGCCGATTGACATGGGAAGGTTTACTGTAACTTGTGGACCTTCAACTTCACGATGAAACACAGAAATTGCGTCGGAATTGAATACAACAGGCACAATGCCGACTTCTGTCCGGGAGAGTAATGCTTCGAACTGTCAGTATTTTGATTCCTTCCTGGGATTCCAGTAATAGACACCGATGACCATGGGAAGGTTTACTGTAACCTGTGGACCTTGAACTTGACGATGAAACACAGACATTGCGTCGGAATTGAATGCAACAGGCACCATGCCGACCTCTCTCTCGGAGAGTAATGCTAATAACTGCATGTGCTTTGATTCCTTCCTGGGATTCCAGTAATTGATTCCAATGGACATCGGAAGGTTTACTGTAACCTGCGGACCTTCACCTCGACGATGAAACATAGAAATTTCGTCGGAATTGAATACAACAAACACCATGTGGACTTCTGTCCGGGAGAGTAATGCTTCTATATGTCTGTGCTTTGAATCTTTCTTGGGATTCCAGTAATAGATTCCGATGGATATGGGAAGGTTTACTGCAACGTGTGGACCTTCAACTTGACGATGAAACACAGTAATTGCGTCGGAATTGAATACAACAGGCACCATGCCGACTTCTGTCCCGGAGAGTAATGCTTCTATCTGTCTGTGCTTTAATTCTTTCCTGGTATTCCAGTAATAAATTCCGATGGACATCGGAGAGTTTATTGTAACCTTTGGACCTTCAACTTGACGATGAAACACAGAAATTTCGGAGGAATTGAATACAAAAGGCACCGTGCCGACTTCTGTCCGGGAGAGTAATGCTTCTATCTGTCTGTGCTTTGATTCTTTCTTCGGATTCCAGTTATAGATTCCGATGGACATTTGAAGGTTTACTGTAACCTGTGGACCTTCAACTTGACGTTGAAACACAGAAATTGCGTCGGAATTGAATACAACTGGCTCCATGCCGACTTCTGTCCGGGAGAGTAATGCTTCTATCTGTGTGTGCTTTGATTCTTTCCTGGGATCCCAGTAATACATTCCGATGGACATGGGAAGATTTACTGTAACCTGAGGACCTTCAACTTGACGATGATACACAGAAATTGCGTCGGAATTGAATACAACAGACAGCATGATGACTTCTGTCCGGGACAGTAATGCTTCTATCTCTCTTTGCTTTGATTCTTTCCTGGGATTCCAGTGATAGGTTACGATGGACTTGGGAAGGTTTACTGTAACCGGTGGATCTTGAACATGACGATGAAACACAGAAATTTCGTCGGAATTGAATACCACAGGCACCATGCCGACTTCTGTCCGGGAGAGCAAATCTTCTAAGTTTCTGTGCTTTGACTCTTTTCTGGGATTCCAGTAATAGATTCCGATGGACATGGGAAGGTTTACTGTAACCTGTGGACCTTCAACTTGACGATGAAACACAGAAATTTCGTCGGAATTGAATACAACAGGCACACAGTAATTTCATCGGAATTGAATACCACAGGCACCATGCCGACATCGGTCTGTGCTTTGATTCTTTACTGGGATTCCAGTAACCTGTGGACCCACAACTTGGCGATGAAACACAGAAATTGCGTCAGAGTTGAATACAACAGGCACCATGCCGACTTCTGTCCGGGAGAGTAATGCTTCAATCTTTCTGTGCTTTCATTCTTTCCTGGGATTCCAGTAATAGATTCCAATGGACATGGGAAGGTTTACTGTAACCTGTGGACCTTCACGTTGACGACAAAACACAGAAATTGCGTCGGCATTGAATACAACAGGCACAATGCCGACTTCTGTCCGGGAGAGTAATGCTTATATCTGTCTGTGTATTGATTCTTTCCTGGGATTCCAGTAATAGATTCCGATGGACATCGGAAGGTTTACGGTAACCTGTGGACCTTCAACTCGACGATGAAACACAGAAATTGCGTCGGAATTGAATTCAACAGGCACCATGCCGACTTCTCTCCGGGAGAGTAATGCTTCTATCTATCTGTGCTTTGACTCTTTCCTGGGATTCCAGTAATAGTTTCCCATGGACATGGGAAGGTTTACTGTAACCTGCGGACCTACAACTTGACGATGAAACACAGAAATTGTGTCGGAATTAAATACAACAGGCACCGTGCCGACTTCTGTCGGGGAGAGCAATGCTTCTATTTGTCTGTGCTTTGATTCTTTCCTGGGATTCCAGTAATAGATTCCGATGGACATCGGAAGGTTTACTGTAACCTGTGGACCTTCAACTCGACGATGAAACACAGAAATTGCGTCGGAATTCAATACAACAGGCACCATGCCGACTTCTGTCCGGGAGAGTAATGCTTCTAACTGTCTGTGCTTTGATACTTTCCTGGGATTCCAGTAATAGATTCCGATGGACATGGGAAGGTTAACTGTAACCTGTGGACCGTCAACTTGACGATGAAACACAGAAATTGCGTCGGAATTGAATACAACAGGCACAATGCCGACTTCTGTCCGGGAGAGTAATGCTTCGAACTGTCAGTATTTTGATTCCTTCCTGGGATTCCAGTAACAGACACCGATGACCATGGGAAGGTTCACTGTAACCTGTGGACCTTGAACTTGACGATGAAACACAGACATTGCGTCGGAATTGAATGCAACAGGCACCATGCCGACCTCTCTCTCGGAGAGTAATGCTAATAACTGCATGTGCTTTGATTCCTTCCTGGGATTCCAGTAATTGATTCCAATGGACATCGGAAGGTTTACTGTAACCTGCGGACCTTCACCTCGACGATGAAACATAGAAATTTCGTCGGAATTGAATACAACAAACACCATGTGGACTTCTGTCCGGGAGAGTAATGCTTCTATCTGTCTGTGCTTTGAATCTTTCTTGGGATTCCAGTAATAGATTCCGATGGATATGGGAAGGTTTACTGTAACGTGTGGACCTTCAACTTGACGATGAAACACAGTAATTGCGTCGGAATTGAATACAACAGGCACCATGCCGACTTCTGTCCCGGAGAGTAATGCTTCTATCTGTCTGTGCTTTAATTCTTTCCTGGTATTCCAGTAATAAATTCCGATGGACATCGGAGAGTTTACTGTAACCTGTGGACCTTCAACTTGACGATGAAACACAGATATTTCGGCGGAATTGAATACAAAAGGCACCGTGCCGACTTCTGTCCGGGAGAGTAATGCTTCTATCTGTCTGTGCTTTGATTCTTTCTTCGGATTCCAGTTATAGATTCCGATGGACATTTGAAGGTTTACTGTAACCTGTGGACCTTCAACTTGACGTTGAAACACAGAAATTGCGTCGGAATTGAATACAACTGGCTCCATGCCGACTTCTGTCCGGGAGAGTAAAGCTTCTATCTCTGTGTGCTTTGATTCTTTCCTGGGATTCCAGTAATAGATTCCGATGGACATGGGAAGAATTACTGTAACCTGAGGACCTTCAACTTGACGATGATACACAGAAATTGCGTCGGAATTGAATACAACAGACAGCATGATGACTTCTGTCCGGGACAGTAATGCTTCTATCTGTCTTTGCTTTGATTCTTTCCTGGGATTCCAGTGATAGGTTACGATGGACTTGGGAAGGTTTACTGTAACCAGTGGATCTTGAACATGACGATGAAACACAGAAATTTCGTCGGAATTGAATACAACAGGCACCATGCCGACTTCTGTCCGGGAGAGCAAAGCTTCTAAGTGTCTGTGCTTTGACTCTTTTCTGGGATTCCAGTAATAGATTCCGATGGACATGGGAAGGTTTACTGTAACCTGTGGACCTTCAACTTGACGATGAAACACAGAAATTTCGTCGGAATTGAATACAACAGGCACACAGTAATTTCATCGGAATTGAATACCACAGGCACCATGCCGACATCGGTCTGTGCTTTGATTCTTTACTGGGATTCCAGTAACCTGTGGACCCACAACTTGGCGATGAAACACAGAAATTGCGTCAGAGTTGAATACAACAGGCACCATGCCGACTTCTGTCCGGAAGAGTAATGCTTCAATCTGTCTGTGCTTTCATTCTTTCCTGGGATTCCAGTAATAGATTCCAATGGACATGGGAAGGTTTACTGTAACCTGTGGACCTTCAACTTGACGATGAAACACAGAAATTGGGTCGGAATTGAATACAACAGGCACAATGTCGACTTCTGTCCGGGAGAGTAATGCTTCTAACTGTCAGTATTTTGATTCCTTCCTGGGATTCCAGTAATAGACTCCGATGGACATGGGAAGGTTCACTGTAACCTGTGGACCTTCAACTTGACGATGAAACACAGAAATTGCGTCGGAATTGAATACAACAGGCACAATGCCGACATCTGTCCGGAAGAGTATTGCTTCTATCTGTCTGTGCTTTGAATCTTTCCTGGGATTCCAGTAATAGATTCCATTGGATATGGGAAGGTTTACTGTAACCTGTGGACCTTCAACTTGACGATGAAACACAGTAATTGCGTCGGAATTGAATACAACAGGCACCATGCCGACTCCAGTCCGGGAGAGTAATGGATCTAACTGTCTGTGTTTTGACTCTCTCCTGGGATTCCAGTATTGGATTACGATGAACATGGGAAGGTTTACTGTAACCTGTGAACCTTCAACTTGACGATGAAACACAGTAATTGCGTCGGAAATGATTACAACAGGCACCATGCCGACTTCTCTCCGGGAGAGTAATGCTTCTAACTGACTGTGCTTTGAATCTTTCCTGAAATTCCAGTAATGGAAACCGATCGACATGGGAAGGTTTACTGTAACCTGTGGACCTTCAAATTGACGATGAAACACAGAAATTGCGTCGGAATTGAATACAACAGCACAATGCCGACTTCTGTCCGGGAGAGTAATGCTTCGAACTGTCAGTATTATGATTCTTTCCTGGGATTCCAGTAATAGACTCCGATGGACATGGGAAGGTTTACTGTAACCTGTGGACCTTCAACGTGACGATGAAACACAGAAATTGCGTCAGAATTGAATACAACAGTCACCATGCCGACTTCTCTCCGGGAGAGTAATGCTTCTAACTGTCTGTGCTTTGTTTCTTCCCTGGGATTCCAGTAATACATTCCGATGAACATGGGAAGGTTTACTGTAACCTGTGGACCTTCAACGTGACGATGAAACACAGAAATTGCGTCGGAACTGATTACAACAGCACCATGCCGGTTTCTCTCTGGGAGAGTAATGCTTCTAACTGTCTGTGCTTTGATTGTTTCCTGGGATTCCAGTAGAAGATTCCGATGGACATGGGATTGTTTACTGTAACCTGTGGACCTTCAACATGACGATGAAACACAGAAATTGCGTCGGAATTGACCCAACAGGCACCAAGCCGACTTCTCTCCGGGAGAGTAATGGTTCTAACTGTCTGATTCTTTCCTGGGATCCAGTAATAGATTCCGATGAACATGGGAAGGTTTACTGTAACCTGTGGGCCTTCAACTTGACGATGAAACACAGTAATTGCGTCGAAAATGATTACAACAGGCACCATGCCGACTTCTCTCCGGCAGAGTAATGCTTCCAACTGACTGTGCTTTGATTTTTTCCTGAAATTCCAGTAATGGATGCCGATTGACATGGGAAGGTTTACTGTAACTTGTGGACCTTCAACTTCACGATGAAACACAGAAATTGCGTCGGAATTGAATACAACAGGCACAATGCCGACTTCTGTCCGGGAGAGTAATGCTTCGAACTGTCAGTATTTTGATTCCTTCCTGGGATTCCAGTAATAGACACCGATGACCATGGGAAGGTTTACTGTAACCTGTGGACCTTGAACTTGACGATGAAACACAGACATTGCGTCGGAATTGAATGCAACAGGCACCATGCCGACCTCTCTCTCGGAGAGTAATGCTAATAACTGCATGTGCTTTGATTCCTTCCTGGGATTCCAGTAATTGATTCCAATGGACATCGGAAGGTTTACTGTAACCTGCGGACCTTCACCTCGACGATGAAACATAAAAATTTCGTCGGAATTGAATACAACAAACACCATGTGGACTTCTGTCCGGGAGAGTAATGCTTCTATCTGTCTGTGCTTTGAATCTTTCTTGGGATTCCAGTAATAGATTCCGATGGATATGGGAAGGTTTACTGCAACGTGTGGACCTTCAACTTGACGATGAAACACAGTACTTGCGTCGGAATTGAATACAACAGGCACCATGCCGACTTCTGTCCCGGAGAGTAATGCTTCTATCTGTCTGTGCTTTAATTCTTTCCTGGTATTCCAGTAATAAATTCCGATGGACATCGGAGAGTTTATTGTAACCTTTGGACCTTCAACTTGACGATGAAACACAGAAATTTCGGCGGAATTGAATACAAAAGGCACCGTGCCGACTTCTGTCCGGGAGAGTAATGCTTCTATCTGTCTGTGCTTTGATTCTTTCTTCGGATTCCAGTTATAGATTCCGATGGACATTTGAAGGTTTACTGTAACCTGTGGACCTTCAACTTGACGTTGAAACACAGAAATTGCGTCGGAATTGAATACAACTGGCTCCATGCCGACTTCTGTCCGGGAGAGTAATGCTTCTATCTGTGTGTGCTTTGATTCTTTCCTGGGATCCCAGTAATAGATTCCGATGGACATGGGAAGATTTACTGTAACCTGAGGACCTTCAACTTGACGATGATACACAGAAATTGCGTCGGAATTGAATACAACAGACAGCATGATGACTTCTGTCCGGGACAGTAATGCTTCTATCTCTCTTTGCTTTGATTCTTTCCTGGGATTCCAGTGATAGGTTACGATGGACTTGGGAAGGTTTACTGTAACCAGTGGATCTTGAACATGACGATGAAACACAGAAATTTCGTCGGAATTGAATACAACAGGCACACAGTAATTTCATCGGAATTGAATACCACAGGCACCATGCCGACATCGGTCTGTGCTTTGATTCTTTACTGGGATTCCAGTAACCTGTGGACCCACAACTTGGCGATGAAACACAGAAATTGCGTCAGAGTTGAATACAACAGGCACCATGCCGACTTCTGTCCGGGAGAGTAATGCTTCAATCTGTCTGTGCTTTCATTCTTTCCTGGGATTCCAGTAATAGATTCCAATGGACATGGGAAGGTTTACTGTAACCTGTGGACCTTCACGTTGACGACAAAACACAGAAATTGCGTCGGCATTGAATACAACAGGCACAATGCCGACTTCTGTCCGGGAGAGTAATGCTTATATCTGTCTGTGTATTGATTCTTTCCTTTGATTCCAGTAATAGATTCCGATGGACATCGGAAGGTTTACGGTAACCTGTGGACCTTCAACTCGACGTTGAAACACAGAAATTGCGTCGGAATTGAATTCAACAGGCACCATGCCGACTTCTCTCCGGGAGAGTAATGCTTCTATCTATCTGTGCTTTGACTCTTTCCTGGGATTCCAGTAATAGTTTCCCATGGACATTGGAAGGTTTACTGTAACCTGCGGACCTACAACTTGACGATGAAACACAGAAATTGTGTCGGAATTAAATACAACAGGCACCGTGCCGACTTCTGTCGGGGAGAGCAATGCTTCTATTTGTCTGTGCTTTGATTCTTTCCTGGGATTCCAGTAATAGATTCCGATGGACATCGGAAGGTTTACTGTAACCTGTGGACCTTCAACTCGACGATGAAACACAGAAATTGCGTCGGAATTCAATACAACAGGCACCATGCCGACTTCTGTCCGGGAGAGTAATGCTTCTAACTGTCTGTGCTTTGATACTTTCCTGGGATTCCAGTAATAGATTCCGATGGACATGGGAAGGTTAACTGTAACCTGTGGACCGTCAACTTGATGATGAAACACAGAAATTGCGTCGGAATGGAATACAACAGGCACAATGCCGACTTCTGTCCGGGAGAGTAATGCTTCTATCTCTCTGTGCTTTGATTCATTTTTGGGATTCCAGTAATAGATTCCGATGGTCTTGGGAAGGCTTACTGTAACCTGTGGACCGTCAACTCGACGATGAAACACAGAAATTGCGTCGCAATTGAATACAACAGGTACCATGCCGACTTCTGTCCTGGTGAATAATGCTTCTATCTGTCTGTGCTTTGATTCATTCCTGGGATTCCAGTAATAGATTCCGATAGACATGGAAAGGTTTACTGTAACCTGTGGACCTTCAACTTGACGACGAAACACAGAAATTGCGACGGAATTGAATACGACAGGCACAATGACGACTTCAGCCCGGGAGAGTAATGCTTCTATCTGTCTGTGCTTTGATTCTTTCCTGGGATACCAGTAACAGATTCCGATGGACATGGGAAGGTTTACAATAACCTGTGGACCATCAACCTGGCGATGAAACACATAAATTGCGTCGGAATTGAATACAACAGGAACCATGCCGACTTCTGTCCGGGAGAGTAATGCTTCTATCTGTCTGTGCTTTGAATCTTTCCTGGGATTCCAGTAATAGATTCCGATGGACATCGGATGGTTTACTGTAATCTGTGGACCCTCAACTCGACGATGAAACACAGAAATTGCGTCGGAATTGAATACAACAGGCACCATGCCGACTTCTGTCCGGGAGAGTAATGCTTCTATCTGTCTGTGCCTTGATTCTTTCCTGGGATTCCAATAAAAGATTCTGATGGACATGAGAAGGTTTACTGTAACCTGTGGACCTTCAACTTGACGATGAAACACAGAAATTTCGTCGGAATTGAATACAGCAGGCACCATGCCGACTTCTCTCTGGGAGAGTAATGCTGCTAACTGTCTGTGCTTTGACTCTTTCCTGGGATTCCAGTAATAGATTCCCATGGACATGGGAAGGTTTACTGTAACCTGTGACCTACAACTTGACGATGAAACACAGATATTGTGTCGGAATTAAATACAACAGGCACCGTGCCGACTTCTGTGCGGGTGTGCAATGCTTCCATTTGTCTGTGGTTTGATTCTTTCCTGGGATTCCAGTAATACATTCCGATGGACATCGGAAGGTTTACTGTAACCTGTGGACCTTCAACTCGACGATGAAACACAGAAATTGCGTCGGAATTTAATACAACAGGCACCATGCCGACTTCTGTGCGGGAGAGTAATGCTTCTATCTGTCTGTGCTTTGATACTGTCCTGGGATTCCAGTAAAGGATTCCGATGGACATGGGAAGGTTAACTGTAACCTGTGGACCGTCAACTTGACGATTAAACACAGAAATTGCGTTGGAATTAAATACAACAGGCACAATGCTGACTTCTGTCCGGGAGAGTAATGCTTCTAACTGTCAGTATTTTGATTCCTTCCTGGGATTCCAGTAATACACTCCAGGAAATGGAAAAACGAAACATTGTCCCCGGTGTGTCAGACCCACCATACTTGCTCCGGACACTGCGAGAGGGCTGTACAAGCAACGATCACACGCACGGCACATCAGACACACCAGGAACCGCGGTGTTGGCCGTCGAATGGCGCTAGCTGCGCAGCATTTGTGCACCGCCGCCGTCAGTGTCAGCCAGTTTTCCGTGGCAAACGGAGCTCCATCGCAGTCTTTAACACTGGTAGCATGCCGCGACAGCGTGGACGTGAACCGTATGTGCAGTTGACGGACTTTGAGCGAGGGCGTATAGTGGGCATGCGAGAGGCCGGGTGGACGTGCCGCCGAATTGCTCAACACGTGGGGCGTGATGTCTCCACAGTACATCGATGTTGTCGCCAGTGGTCGGCAGAAGGTGCACGTGCCCGTCGACCTGGGACCGGACCGCAGCGACGCACGGATCCACGCCAAGACTGTAGGATCCTACGCAGTGCCGTAGGGGACCGCACCGCCACTTCCCAGCAAATTAGGGACACTGTTGCTCCTGGGGTATCGGCGAGGACCATTCGCAACCGTCTCCATGAAGCTGGGCTGCGGTCCCGCACACCGTTAGGCCATCTTCCGCTCACGCCCCAACATCGTACAGCCTGCCTCCAGTGGTGTCGCGACAGGCGTGAATGGAGGGACGAATGGAGACGTGTCGTCTTCAGCGATGAGAGTAGCTTCTGCCTTGGTGCCAATGATGGTCGTATGCGTGTTTGGCGCCGTGCAGGTGAGCGCCAAAATCAGGACTGCATACGACCGAGGCACTCAGGGCTAACACCCGGCATCATGGTGTGGGGAGCGATCTCCTGCACTGGCCGTACCCCACTGGTGATTGTCGAGGGGACACTGAATAGTGCACGGTACATCCAAACCGTCATCGAACCCATCGTTCTACCATTCTTAGACCGGCAAGGGAACTTGCTGTTCCAACAGGAGAATGCACGTCCGCATGTATTTCGTGCCACCCAACGTGCTCTAGAAGGTGTAAATCAACTACCCTGGCCAGCAAGATCTCCGGATCTGTCCCCCATTGAGCATGTTTGGGACTGTATGAAGCGTCGTCTCACGCGGTCTGCACGTCCAGCACGAACGCTCGTCCAACTGAGGCGCCAGGTGGAAATGGCATGGAAAGCCGTTCCACAGGACTACATCCAGCATCTCTACGATCGTCTCCATGGGAGAATAGCAGCCTGCATTGCTGCGGAAGGAGTATATACACTATACTAGTGCCGACATTGTGCATGCTCTGTTGCCTGTGTCTATGTGCCTGTGGTTCTGTCAGTGTGATCATGTGATGTATCTGACCACTGGAATGTGTCAATAAAGTTTCCCCTTTCTGGGACAATGAATTCACGGTATCCTTATTTCAATTTCCAGGAGTGTAGATTCTGATGGACATCGGAAGGTTTACTGTAACCTGTGGACCTTCAACTCGACGATGAAACACAGAAATTGCGTCGGAATTTAATACAACAGGCACCATGCCGACTTCTGTCCGCGAGAGTAATGCTTCTGTCTGTCTGTGCTTTGATACTGTCCTGGGATTCCAGTAATAGATTCCGATGGACATGGGAAGGTTAACTGTAACCTGTGGACCGTCAACTTGACGATGAAACACAGAAATTGCGTCGGAATGGAATACAACAGGAACCATGCCGACTTCTGTTTGGGAGAGTAATTTTTCTATCTGTCTGTGCTTTGATTGTTTCCTGGGATTCCAGTAATAGATTCCGATGGACATGGTAAGGTTTACTGTAACCTGTGGACCTTCAACTTGACGTTGAAACACAGATATTGCGACGGAATTGAATACAACAGGCACCATGCCGACTTCTGCCCGGGAGAGTAATGCTTATATCTGTCTGTAATTTGATTCTTTTATGGGATTCCAGTAATAGATCCCGATGGACATGGGAAGGTTTACTGTAACCTGTGGACCTTCAACTCGACGATGAAACACAGAAATTGCGTCGTAATTGAATTCAGCAGGCACCATGCTGACTTCTCTCCGGGAGAGTAATGCTTCTAACTGTCTGTGCTTTGACTCTTTCCTGGGATTCCAGTAATAGATTCCCATGGCCATGGGAAGGTTTACTGTAATCTGTGGACCTACAACTTGACGATGAAACACAGAAATTGCGTCGGAATTAAATACAACAGGCACAATGCCGACTTCTGTCCGGGAGAGTAATGCTTCTAACTGTCAGTATTTTGATTCCTTCCTGGGATTCCAGTAATACACTCCAGGAAATGGAAAAAAGAACACATTGACCCCGGTGTGTCAGACCCACCATACTTGCTCCGGACACTGCGATAGGGCTGTACAAGCAATGATCACACGCACGGCACAGCGGACACACCAGAAACCGCGGTGTTGGCCGTCGAATGGCGCTAGCTGCGCAGCATTTGTGCACCGCCGCCGTCAGTGTCAGCCAGTTTGCCGTGGCATACGGAGCTCCATCGCAGTCTTTAACACTGATAGCATGCCGCGACAGCGTGAACGTGAACCGTATGTGCAGTTGACGGACTTTGAGCGAGGGCGTATAGTGGGCATGCGAGAGGCCGGGTGGACGTGCCGCCGAATTGCTCAACACGTGGGGCGTGATGTCTCCACAGTACATCGATGTTGTCGCCAGTGGTCGGCAGAAGGTGCACGTGCCCGTCGACCTGGGACCAGACCGCAGCGACGCACGGATGCACGCCAAGACCGTAGGGTCCTACGCAGTGCCGTAGGGGACCGCACCGCCACTTCCCAGCAAATTAGGGGCACTGTTGCTCCTGGGGTATCGGCGAGGACCATTCGCAACCGTCTCCATGAACCGGGCTGCGGTCCCGCACACCGTTAGGCCGTCTTCTGCTCACGCCCCAACATCGTGCAGCCTGCCTCCAGTGGTGTCGCGACAGGCGTGAATGGAGGGACGAATGGAGACGTGTCGTCTTCAGCGATGAGAGTCGCTTCTGCCTTGGTGCCAATGATGGTCGTATGCGTGTTTGGCGCCGTGCAGGTGAGCGCCACAATCAGGACTGCATACGACCGAGGCACACAGGGCCAACACCTGGCATCATGGTGTGGGGAGCGATCTCCTACACTGGCCGTACACCACTGGTGATCGTCGAGGGGACACTGAATAGTGCACGGTACATCCAAACCGTCATCGAACCCATCGTTCTACCATTCTTAGACCTGCAAGGGAACTTGCTGTTCCAACAGGAGAATGCACGTCCGCAAGTATCCCGTGCCACCCAACGTGCCCTAGAAGGTGTAAGTCAACTACCCTGGCCAGCAAGATCTCCGGATCTGTCCCTCATTGAGCATGTTTGGGACTGTATGAAGCGTCGTCTCACGCGGTCTGCACGTCCAGCACGAACGCTGGTTCAACTGAGGCGCCAGGTGGAATTGGCATGGAAAGCCGTTCCACAGGACTACATCCAGCATCTCTACGATCGTCTCCATCGGAGAACAGCAGCCTGAATTGCTGCGGAAGGTGGATATACACTGTACTAGTGCCGACATTGTGCATGCTCTGTTGCCTGTGTCTATGTGCCTGTGGTTCTGTCAGTGTGATCATGTGATGTATCTGACCCCAGGAATGTGTCAATAAAGTTTCCCCTTCCTGGGACAATGAATTCACGGTGTTCTTATTTCAATTTCCAGGAGTGTAGATTCCAATGGACATGGGAAGGTTTACTGTAACCTGTGGACCTTCACGTTGACGACGAAACACATTAATTACTTCGGCATTGAATACAACAGGCACAATGCCGACTTCTGTCCGGGAGAGTAATGGTTATATCTGTCTGTGTATTGATTCTTTCCTGGGATTCCAGTAACAGATTCCGATGGACATCGGAAGGTTTATTGTAACCTGTGGACCTTCAACTCGACGATGAAACACAGAAAATGCATCGGAATTGAATTCAACAGGCACCATGCCGACTTCTCTCCGGGAGAGTAATGCTTCTAACTGTCTGTGCTTTGACTCTTTCCTGGGATTCCAGTAATAGATTCCCATGGACATGGTAAGGTTTACTGTAACCTGTGGACCTACAACCTGACGATGAAACACAGAAATTGTGTCAGAATTAAATACAACAGGCACCGTGCCGACTACTGTCCGGGAGAGCAATGCTTCTAACTGTCTGTGCATTGATTCTTTCCTGGGATTCCAGTAATAGATTCCGATGGACATGGGAAGGTTTACTGTAACCTGTGGACCTTCAACTCGACGATGAAACACTGAAATTGCGTCGGAATTGAATACAACAGGCAAAATGCCGACTTCTGTCCGGGAGAGTAATGTTTCTAACTGTCAGTATTTTGATTCCTTCCTGGGATTCCAGTAATACACTCCTGGAATGGGAAAGAAGAACACATTGACCCCGGTGTGTCAGACCCACCATACTTGCTCCGGACACTGCGAGAGGGCTGTACAAGCAATGATCACATGCACGGCACTGCGGACACACTAGGAACCGCGGTGTTGGCCGTCGCATGGCGCTAGCTGCGCAGCATTTGTGCACCGACGCCGTCAGTGTCAGCCAGTTTGCCGTGGCATACGGAGCTCCATCGCAGTCTTTAACACTGGTAGCATGCCGCGACAGCGTGGACGTGAACCGTATGTGCAGTTGACGGACTTTGAGCGAGGGCGTATAGTGGGCATGCGGGAGGCCGGGTGGACGTACCGCCGAATTGCTCAACACGTGGGGCGTGAGGTCTCCACAGTACATCGATGTTGTCGCCAGTGGTCGGCGGAAGGTATACGTGAACGTCGACCTGGGACCGGACCGCAGCGACGCACGGATGCACGCCAAGACCGTAGGATCCTACGCAGTGCCGTAGGGGACCGCACCGCCACTTCCCAGCAAATTAGGGAAACTGTTGCTCCTGGGGTATCGGCGAGGACCACTCGCAACCGTCTCCATGAAGCTGGGCTACGGTCCCGCACACCGTTAGGCCGTCTTCCGCTCACGCCCCAACAACGTGCAGCCTGCCTCCAGTGGTGTCGCGACAGGCGTGAATGGAGGGACGAATGGAGACGTGTCGTCTTCAGCGATGAGAGTCGCTTCTGCCTTGGTGCCAATGATGGTCGTATGCGTGTTTGGCGCCGTGCAGGTGAGCGCCACAATCAGGACTGCATGCGACCGACGCACACAGGGCCAACATCCTGCATCATGGTGTAGGGAGCGATCTCCTTCACTGGCCGTACACCACTGGTGATTGTCGAGGGGACACTGAATAGTGCACGGTACATCCAAACCGTCATCGAACCCATCGTTCTACCATTCCTAGTCCGGCAAGGGAACTTGCTGTTCCAACAGGAGAATGCACGTCCGCTTGTATCACGTGCCACCCAACGTGCTCTAGAAGGTGTAAGTCAACTACCCTAGCCAGCCAGATCTCCGGATCTGTCCCCCATTGAGCATGTTTGGGACTGTATGAAGCGTCGTCTCACGCGGTCTGCACGTCCAGCACGAACGCTGGTCCAACTGAGGCGCCAGGTGGAAATGGCATGGCAAGCCGTTCCACAGGACTACATCCAGCATCTCTACGATCGTCTCCATGGGAGAATAGCAGCCTGCATTGCTGCAAAAGGTGGATATACACTGTACTAGTGCCGACATTGTACGTAGTCTGTTGCCTGTGTCTATGTGCCTGTGGTTCTGTCAGTGTGATCATGTGATGTATCTGACCCCAGGAATGTGTCAACAAAGATTCCCCTTCCTGGGACAATGAATTCACAGTGTCCTTATTTAAATTTCCAGGAGTGTAGATTCCGATGGACATCGGAAGGTTTACTGTAACCTGTGGACCATCAACTCGACGATGAAATACAGAAATTGCGTCGGAATTGAACACAACAGGCACCATGCCGACTTCTCTCCGGGAGAGTAATGGTTCTAACTGTCTGTGCTTTGACTCTTTCCTGGGATTCCACTAATAGTATCCGATGGACATGGGAAGGTTTACTGTAACCTGTGGACCTTCAACTTGACGATGAAACACAGAAATTGCGTCGGTATTGACTAAAACAGACTCCATGCCGACTACTGTCCGGGAGAGTAATTCTTCTATCTGTCTGTGCTTTGATACTTTTCTGGGATTCCAGTAATAGACTCCGATGGGCATGGGAAGGTATACTGTGACCTGTGGATGAAACACAGAAATTGCGTCAGAAACGAATACAACAGGCACCATGCCGACTTCTGTCCGGGAGTGTAATGCTTGTAACTGTCAGTATTTTGATTCTTTCCTGGGATTCCAGTAATAGATTCCGATGGACATCGGAAGGTGTACTATAACCTGTGGACCATCGTGACGTGAAACACAGAAATTGCATCGGAATTGAATACAACAGGCACCGTGACGACTTCTGTCCGGGAGAGTATTGCTTCAATCTGTCTGTGATTTGATTCTTTCCTGGGATTCCAGTAATAGATTCCGATGGACATGGGAAGGCTTACTGTAACCTGTGGACCTTTAACTTGACGATGAAACACAGAAATTGCGTCGGAATTGAATACAAGAGGCACCATGCCGACTTCTGTCCGGGAGAGTAATGCTTCTAACTGTCTGTGCTTTGATTCTTTCCTGGAAGTCCAGTAATAGATTCCGATGGACATGGGAAGGATTACCGTAACCTGTGGACCTTCAACTTGTCGATGAAACACATAAATTGCGTCGGATTTGAATACAACAGGCACCATGCCGACTTCTGTCTGGGAGAGTAATGCTTCTATCTGTCTGTGCTTTAATTCTTTCCTGGGATTCCAGTAATAGATTCCTATGGACATGGGAAGGTTTACTGTAACCTGAGGACCTTCAACTTGACGATGAAACACAGAAATTTCGTCGGAATTGAATACAACAGGCACCATGCCGACTTCTGTCCGGGAGAATAATGCTTCTATCTGTCTGTGCTATGATGCTTTCCTGGGATTCCAGTAACAGATTCCGATGGACATGGGAAGGTTTATTGTAACCTGTGGACCTTCTACTCGACAATGAACAACAGATATTGCGTCGGAATTGAATACAACAGGCACCATGGCGACTTCTGTCCGGGAGAGTAATGCTTCTAACTGTCAGTATTTTGATTTCTTCCTGGGATTCCAGTAATAGATTCCGATGGACATCGGAAGGTTTACTGTAACCTGTGGACATTCAACTCGACGATGAAACACAGAAATTGCGACGGAATTGAATACAACAGGCACCGTGCCGACTTCTGTCCGGGAGAGTAATGCTTCTAACTGTCTGTGCTTTGATACTGTCCTGGGATTCCAGTAATAGATTCCGATGGACATGGGAAGGTTTACTGTAACCTGTGGACTTTCAACTTGACGACAAAACACAGAAATTGCGTAGGAGTTGAATACAAATGGCACCGCGCCGACTTCTGTCCGGGAGCGTAATGCTTCTAACTGTCTGTGCTTTGACTCTTTCCTGGGATTCCAGTAAAAGATTCCGATGGACATGGGAAGGTTTTCTGTAACCTGTGGACGTTTAACTTGACGATAAAACCACAGAAATTGCGTCGGAATTGAATACAAGAGGCACCGTGCCGACTTCTGTCCGGGAGAGTAATGCTTCTAACTGTCTGTGATTTGATTCTCTCCTGGGATTTTAGTAATAGATTCCGATGGACATGGGAAGGATTACCGTAACCTGCGGACCTTCAACTTGTCTATGAAACACAGAAATTGCGTCGGATTTGAATACAACGGGCACCATGCCGACTTCTGTCTGGGAGAGTAATGCTTCTATCTGTCTGTGCTTTGATTCTTTCCTGGGATTCCAGTAATAGATTCCGATGGACATGGGAAGGTTTATTGAAACCTGTGGACCTTCAACTCGACAATGAAACACAGACATTGCGTCGGAATTGAATACAACAGGCACCATGCCGACTTCTGTCCGGGAGAGTAATGCTTCTAACTGTCTGTGCTTTGATTCTTTCCTGGGATTCCAGTAATAGATACGGATGGACATGGGACGGATTACTGTAACCTGTGGACCTTAAACTTGACGATGAAACACAGAAATTGCGCCGGAATTGAATACAACAGGCACCATGCCGACTTCTCTCCGGGAGAGTAATGGTTCTAACTGTCTGTGCTTTGACTCTTTCCTGGGATTCCAGTAATACATTAAGATGGACATGGGAAGGTTTACTGTAATCTGTGGACCTTCAACTTGTTGATGAAATAAAGAAATTGCGTCGGAATTGAATACAACAGGCACCGTGCCGACATCTGTCCGGGAGAGTAATGCTTTTAACTGTCTGTGCTTTGATTCTTTCCTGGGATTCCAGTAATAGATACGGATGGACATGGGACGGATTACTGTAACCTGTGGACCTTAAACTTGACGATGAAGCACAGAAATTGCGTCGGAATTGATACAACAGGCACCATGCCGACTTCTGACCGGGAGAGAATGCTTCTATCTGTCTGTGCTTTGAGTCCTTTCTGGGATTCCAGTAATAGACTCCGATGGACATGGGAAGGTTTTCTGTGACCTGTGGGCCTTCAACTCTACGATGAAACACAGAAATTGCGTCGGAATAGAATACAACAGGCACCATGCCGACTTCTGTCCGGGAGGGTAATGCTTGTAACTGTCTGTGTTTTGATTCTTTCCTGGGATTCCAGCAATAGATTCCGATGGACATGGGAAGGATTACAGTAACCTGTGGACCTTCAACGTGTGGATAAAACACAGAAATTGCGTCGGCTTTGAATACAACAGGCACCATGCCGACTTCTATCCGGGAGAGTAATGCTTCTATCTGTCTGTGTTTTGATTCTTTCCTGGGATTCCAGTAATAGAATCCGATGGAATTGGGAAAGTTTACTGTAACCTGAGGACCTTCAACTTGACGATGAAACACAGATATTTCGTCGGAATTGAATACAACAGGCACCATGCCGACTACTGTCCGGGAGAATAACGCTTATATCTGTCTGTGCTATGATGCTTTTCTGGGATTCCAGTAACAGATTCCGATGGACATGGGAAGGTTTATTGTAACCTGTGGACCTTCAACTCGACGATGAAACACAGAAATTGCGTCGGAATTGAATACAACAGGCACCATGCCGACTTCTGTAGGAGAGAGTAATGCTTCTAACTGTCAGTACTTTGATTCCTTCCTGGGATTCCAGTAATAGATTCCGATGGACATCGGAAGGTTTACTGTAACCTGTGGACCTTAAACATGACGATGAAACACAGAAATTGCGTCGGAATTGAATACAACAGGCACCATGCCGACTTCTGTCCGGGAGAGTAGTGCTTCTATCTGTCTGTGCTTTGATACTGTCCTGGGATTCCAGTAACAGATTCCGATGGACATCGGAAGGTTTATTGTAACCTGTGGACCTTCAACTCGACGATGAAACACAGAAAATGCATCGGAATTGAATTCAACAGGCACCATGCCGACTTCTCTCCGGGAGAGTAATGCTTCTAACTGCCTGTGCTTTGACTCTTTCCTGGGATTCCAGTAATAGATTCCCATGGACATGGTAAGGTTTACTGTAACCTGTGGACCTACAACCTGACGATGAAACACAGAAATTGTGTCAGAATTAAATACAACAGGCACCGTGCCGACTACTGTCCGGGAGAGCAATGCTTCTAACTGTCTGTGCATTGATTCTTTCCTGGGATTCCAGTAATAGATTCCGATGGACATGGGAAGGTTTACTGTAACCTGTGGACCTTCAACTCGACGATGAAACACTGAAATTGCGTCGGAATTGAATACAACAGGCAAAATGCCGACTTCTGTCCGGGAGAGTAATGTTTCTAACTGTCAGTATTTTGATTCCTTCCTGGGATTCCAGTAATACACTCCTGGAATGGGAAAGAAGAACACATTGACCCCGGTGTGTCAGACCCACCATACTTGCTCCGGACACTGCGAGAGGGCTGTACAAGCAATGATCACATGCACGGCACTGCGGACACACTAGGAACCGCGGTGTTGGCCGTCGCATGGCGCTAGCTGCGCAGCATTTGTGCACCGACGCCGTCAGTGTCAGCCAGTTTGCCGTGGCATACGGAGCTCCATCGCAGTCTTTAACACTGGTAGCATGCCGCGACAGCGTGGACGTGAACCTTATGTGCAGTTGACGGACTTTGAGCGAGGGCGTATAGTGGGCATGCGGGAGGCCGGGTGGACGTACCGCCGAATTGCTCAACACGTGGGGCGTGAGGTCTCCACAGTACATCGATGTTGTCGCCAGTGGTCGGCGGAAGGTATACGTGAACGTCGACCTGGGACCGGACCGCAGCGACGCACGGATGCACGCCAAGACCGTAGGGTCCTACGCAGTGCCGTAGGGGACCGCACCGCCACTTCCCAGCAAATTAGGGAACTGTTGCTCCTGGGGTATCGGCGAGGACCACTCGCAACCGTCTCCATGAAGCTGGGCTACGGTCCCGCACACCGTTAGGCCGTCTTCCGCTCACGCCCCAACAACATGCAGCCTGCCTCCAGTGGTGTCGCGACAGGCGTGAATGGAGGGACGAATGGAGACGTGTCGTCTTCAGCGATGAGAGTCGCTTCTGCCTTGGTGCCAATGATGGTCGTATGCGTGTTTTGCGCCGTGCAGGTGAGCGCCACAATCAGGACTGCATGCGACCGACGCACACAGGGCCAACATCCTGCATCATGGTGTAGGGAGCGATCTCCTACACTGGCCGTACACCACTGGTGATCGTCGAGGGGACACTGAATAGTGCACGGTACATCCAAACCGTCATCGAACCCATCGTTCTACCATTCCTAGTCCGGCAAGGGAACTTGCTGTTCCAACAGGAGAATGCACGTCCGCATGTATCACGTGCCACCCAACGTGCTCTAGAAGGTGTAAGTCAACTACCCTAGCCAGCCAGATCTCCGGATCTGTCCCCCATTGAGCATGTTTGGGACTGTATGAAGCGTCGTCTCACGCGGTCTGCACGTCCAGCACGAACGCTGGTCCAACTGAGGCGCCAGGTGGAAATGGCATGGCAAGCCGTTCCACAGGACTACATCCAGCATCTCTACGATCCTCTCCATGGGGGAATAGCAGCCTGCATTGCTGCAAAAGGTGGATATACACTGTACTAGTGCCGACATTGTACGTAGTCTGTTGCCTGTGTCTATGTGCCTGTGGTTCTGTCAGTGTGATCATGTGATGTATCTGACCCCAGGAATGTGTCAACAAAGATTCCCCTTCCTGGGACAATGAATTCACAGTGTCCTTATTTAAATTTCCAGGAGTGTAGATTCCGATGGACATCGGAAGGTTTACTGTAACCTGTGGACCATCAACTCGACGATGAAATACAGAAATTGCGTCGGAATTGAACACAACAGGCACCATGCCGACTTCTCTCCGGGAGGGTAATGGTTCTAACTGTCTGTGCTTTGACTCTTTCCTGGGATTCCACTAATAGTATCCGATGGACATGGGAAGGTTTACTGTAACCTGTGGACCTTCAACTTGACGATGAAACACAGAAATTGCGTCGGTATTGACTAAAACAGACTCCATGCCGACTACTGTCCGGGAGAGTAATTCTTCTATCTGTCTGTGCTTTGATACTTTTCTGGGATTCCAGTAATAGACTCCGATGGGCATGGGAAGGTATACTGTGACCTGTGGATGAAACACAGAAATTGCGTCAGAATCGAATACAACAGGCACCATGCCGACTTCTGTCCGGGAGTGTAATGCTTGTAACTGTCAGTATTTTGATTCTTTCCTGGGATTCCAGTAATAGATTCCGATGGACATCGGAAGGTGTACTATAACCTGTGGACCATCGTGACGTGAAACACAGAAATTGCATCGGAATTGAATACAACAGGCACCGTGACGACTTCTGTCCGGGAGAGTATTGCTTCAATCTGTCTGTGATTTGATTCTTTCCTGGGATTCCAGTAATAGATTCCGATGGACATGGGAAGGCTTACTGTAACCTGTGGACCTTTAACTTGACGATGAAACACAGAAATTGCGTCGGAATTGAATACAAGAGGCACCATGCCGACTTCTGTCCGGGAGAGTAATGCTTCTAACTGTCTGTGCTTTGATTCTTTCCTGGAAGTCCAGTAATAGATTCCGATGGACATGGGAAGGATTACCGTAACCTGTGGACCTTCAACTTGTCGATGAAACACATAAATTGCGTCGGATTTGAATACAACAGGCACCATGCCGACTTCTGTCTGGGAGAGTAATGCTTCTATCTGTCTGTGCTTTAATTCTTTCCTGGGATTCCAGTAATAGATTCCTATGGACATGGGAAGGTTTACTGTAACCTAAGGACCTTCAACTTGACGATGAAACACAGAAATTTCGTCGGAATTGAATACAACAGGCACCATGCCGACTTCTGTCCGGGAGAATAATGCTTCTATCTGTCTGTGCTATGATGCTTTCCTGGGATTCCAGTAACAGATTCCGATGGACATGGGAAGGTTTATTGTAACCTGTGGACCTTCTACTCGACAATGAACCACAGAAATTGCGTCGGAATTGAATACAACAGGCACCATGCCGACTTCTGTCCGGGAGAGTAATGCTTCTAACTGTCAGTATTTTGATTTCTTCCTGGGATTCCAGTAATAGATTCCGATGGACATCGGAAGGTTTACTGTAACCTGTGGACATTCAACTCGACGATGAAACACAGAAATTGCGACGGAATTGAATACAACAGGCACCGTGCCGACTTCTGTCCGGGAGAGTAATGCTTCTAACTGTCTGTGCTTTGATACTGTCCTGGGATTCCAGTAATAGATTCCGATGGACATGGGAAGGTTTACTGTAACCTGTGGACTTTCAACTTGACGACAAAACACAGAAATTGCGTAGGAGTTGAATACAAATGGCACCGCGCCGACTTCTGTCCGGGAGCGTAATGCTTCTAACTGTCTGTGCTTTGACTCTTTCCTGGGATTCCAGTAAAAGATTCCGATGGACATGGGAAGGTTTTCTGTAACCTGTGGACGTTTAACTTGACGATAAAACCACAGAAATTGCGTCGGAATAGAATACAAGAGGCACCGTGCCGACTTCTGTCCGGGAGAGTAATGCTTCTAACTGTCTGTGCTTTGATTATTTCCTGGGATTTTAGTAATAGATTCCGATGGACATGGGAAGGATTACCGTAACCTGCGGACCTTCAACTTGTCTATGAAACACAGAAATTGCGTCGGATTTGAATACAACGGGCACCATGCCGACTTCTGTCTGGGAGAGTAATGCTTCTATCTGTCTGTGCTTTGATTCTTTCCTGGGATTCCAGTAATAGATTCCGATGGACATGGGAAGGTTTATTGAAACCTGTGGACCTTCAACTCGACAATGAAACACAGACATTGCGTCGGAATTGAATACAACAGGCACCATGCCGACTTCTGTCCGGGAGAGTAATGCTTCTAACTGTCTGTGCTTTGATTCTTTCCTGGGATTCCAGTAATAGATACGGATGGACATGGGACGGATTACTGTAACCTGTGGACCTTAAACGTGACGATGAAACACAGAAATTGCGCCGGAATTGAATACAACAGGCACCATGCCGACTTCTCTCCGGGAGAGTAATGGTTCTAACTGTCTGTGCTTTGACTCTTTCCTGGGATTCCAGTAATACATTAAGATGGACATGGGAAGGTTTACTGTAATCTGTGGACCTTCAACTTGTTGATGAAATAAAGAAATTGCGTCGGAATTGAATACAACAGGCACCGTGCCGACATCTGTCCGGGAGAGTAATGCTTCTAACTGTCTGTGCTTTGATTCTTTCCTGGGATTCCAGTAATAGATACGGATGGACATGGGACGGATTACTGTAACCTGTGGACCTTAAACTTGACGATGAAGCACAGAAATTGCGTCGGAATTGATACAACAGGCACCATGCCGACTTCTGACCGGGAGAGAATGCTTCTATCTGTCTGTGCTTTGAGTCCTTTCTGGGATTCCAGTAATAGACTCCGATGGACATGGAAAGGTTTTCTGTGACCTGTGGGCCTTCAACTCTACGATGAAACACAGAAATTGCGTCGGAATAGAATACAACAGGCACCATGCCGACTTCTGTCCGGGAGGGTAATGCTTGTAACTGTCTGTGCTTTGATTCTTTCCTGGGATTCCAGCAATAGATTCCGATGGACATGGGAAGGATTACAGTAACCTGTGGACCTTCAACGTGTGGATAAAACACAGAAATTGCGTCGGCTTTGAATACAACAGGCACCATGCCGACTTCTATCCGGGAGAGTAATGCTTCTATCTGTCTGTGTTTTGATTCTTTCCTGGGATTCCAGTAATAGAATCCGATGGAATTGGGAAAGTTTACTGTAACCTGAGGACCTTCAACTTGACGATGAAACACAGATATTTCGTCGGAATTGAATACAACAGGCACCATGCCGACTACTGTCCCGGAGAATAACGCTTATATCTGTCTGTGCTATGATGGTTTTCTGGGATTCCAGTAACAGATTCCGATGGACATGGGAAGGTTTATTGTAACCTGTGGACCTTCAACTCGACGATGAAACACAGAAATTGCGTCGGAATTGAATACAACAGGCACCATGCCGACTTCTGTCCGAGAGAGTAATGCTTCTAACTGTCAGTACTTTGATTCCTTCCTGGGATTCCAGTAATAGATTCCGATGGACATCGGAAGGTTTACTGTAACCTGTGGACCTTAAACATGACGATGAAACACAGAAATTGCGTCGGAATTGAATACAACAGGCACCATGCCGACTTCTGTCCGGGAGAGTAGTGCTTCTATCTGTCTGTGCTTTGATACTGTCCTGGGATTCCAGTAATAGATTCCGATGGACATGGGAAAGTTAACTGTAACCTGTGGACCCCCAACTTGACGATGAAACACGGAAATTTCGTCGGAATTGAATACAACAGGCACCACGCCGACTTCTAACCGGGAGAGTAATGCTTCTATCTGTCTCTGCTTTGATTCCTTTCTGGGATTCCAGTAATAGACTCCGATGGACATGGGAAGGTTTACTGTAACCTGTGGACCTTCACGTTGACGACGAAACACAGAAATTGCGTCGGCTTTGAATACAACAGGCACAATGCCGACTTCTGTCCGGGAGAGTAATGGTTATATCTGTCTGTGTATTGATTCTTTCCTGGGATTCCAGTAATAGATTCCGATGGACATCGGAAGGTTTATGGTAACCTGTGGACCTTCAACTCGACGATGAAACACAGAAAATGCATCGGAATTGAATTCAACAGGCACCATTCCGACTTCTCTCCGGGAGAGTAATGCTTCTAACTGTCTGTGCTTTGACTCTTTCCTGGGATTCCAGTAATAGATTCCCAAGGACATGGTAAGGTTTACTGTAACCTGTGGACCTACAACCTGACGATGGAACACAGAAATTGAGTCGGAATTAAATACAACAGGCACCGTGCCGACTACTGTCCGGGAGAGCAATGCTTCTAACTGTCTGTGCTTTGATATTGTCCTGGGATTCCAGTAATAGATTCCGATGGACATGGGAAAGTTAACTGTAACCTGCGGACCTTCAACCTGACGATGAAACACAGAAATTGCGTCGGAATTGAATACAACAGGCACAATGCCGACTTCTGTCCGGGAGAGTAATGTTTTTAACTGTCAGTATTTTGATTCCTTCCTGGGATTCCAGTAATACACTCCTGGATTGGGAAAGAAGAACACATTGACCCCGGTGTGTCAGATCCACCATACTTGCTCCGGACACTGCGAGAGGGCTGTACAAGCAATGATCACACGCACGGCACTGCGGACACACTAGGAACCGCGGTGTTGGCCGTCGAATGGCGCTAGCTGCGCAGCATTTGTGCACCGCCGCCGTCAGTGTCAGCCAGTTTGCCGTGGCATACGGAACTCCATCGCAGTCTTTAACACTGGTAGCATGCCGCGACAGCGTGGACGTGAACCGTATGTGCAGTTGACGGACTTTGAGCGAGGGCGTATAGTGGGCATGCGGGAGGCCGGGTGGACGTCGCCAGTGGTCGGCGGAAGGTGCACGTGAACGTCGACCTGGGACCGGACCGCAGCGACGCACGGATGCACGCCAAGACCGTAGGTCCTACGCAGTGCCGTAGGGGACCGCAGCGCCACTTCCCAGCAAATTAGGGACACTGTTGCTCCTGGGGTATCGGCGAGGACCATTCGCAACCGTCTCCATGAAGCTGGGCTACGGTCCCGCACACCGTTAGGCCGTCTTCCGCTCACGCCCCAACATCGTGCAGCCTGGTGTCGCGACAGGCGTGAATGGAGGGACGAATGGAGACGTGTCGTCTTCAGCGATGAGAGTCGCTTCTGCCTTGGTGCCAATGATGGTCGTATGCGTGTTTGGCGCCGTGCAGGTGAGCGCCACAATCAGGACTACATGCGACTGAGGCACACAGGGCCAACATCCTGCATCATGGTGTAGGGAGCGATCTCCTACACTGGCCGTACACCACTGGTGATCGTCGAGGGGACACTGAATAGTGCACGGTACATCCAAACCGTCATCGAACCCATCGTTCTACCATTCCTAGACCGGCAAGGGAACTTGCTGTTCCAATAGGAGAATGCACGTCCGCATGTATCCCGTGCCACCCAACGTGCTCTAGAAGGTGTAACTCAACTACCCTAGCCAGCCACATCTCCGGATCTGTCCCCCATTGAGCATGTTTGGGACTGTATGAAGCGTCGTCTCACGCGGTCTGCACGTCCAGCACGAACGCTGGTCCAACTGAGGCGCCAGGTGGAAAAGGCATGGCAAGCCGTTCCACAGGACTACATCCAGCATCTCTACGATCGTCTCCATGGGAGAACAGCAGCCTGCATTGCTACGAAAGTTGGATTTACACTGTACTAGTGCCGACATTGTGCGTGCTCTGTTGCCTGTGTCTATGTGCCTGTGGTTCTGTCAGTGTGATCATGTGATGTATCTGACCCCAGGAATGTGTCAACAAAGTTTCCCCTTCCTGGGACAATGAATTCACTGTGTCCTTATTTCAATTTCCAGGAGTGTAGATTCCGATGGACATCGGAAGGTTTACTGTAACCTGAGGACCATCAACTCGACGATGAAATACAGAAATTGCGTCGGAATTGAACACAACAGGCACCATGCCGACTTCTCTCCGGGAGAGTAATGGTTCTAACTGTCTGTGCTTTGACTCTTTCCTGGGATTCCACTAATAGTATCCGATGGACATGGGAAGGTTTACTGTAACCTGTGGACCTTCAACTTGACGATGAAACACAGAATTTGCGTCGGAATTGAATACAACAGGCACCATGCCGACTTCTGTCCGGGAGAGTAATGCTTCTAACTGTCTGTGCTTTGATTCTTTCCTGGGATTCCAGGAATAGATTCCGATGGACATGGGAAGGTTTACTGTAACCTGTGGACCTTCAACTTGACGATGAAACACAGAAATTGCGTCGGAATTGAACACACGAGTCACCATGCCGACTTCTCTCCGGGAGAGTAAAGCTTCCAACTGTCTGTGTTTTGATTCCTTCCAGGGATTCCAGTAATAGATTCCGATGGACATGGGAAGGTTTACTGTAACCTGTGGACCTTCAACTTGACGATGAAACACAGAAATTGCGTCGCAATTGAATACAAGAGGCACCATGCCGACTTCTCTCCGATAGAGTAAAGATTCTAACTGTCTGTGCTTTGAATCTTTCCTGGGATTCCGGTAATAGATTCCGATGGACATGGGAAGGTTTACTGTTACCTGTGGTCCTTTAACTTGACGATGAAACACAGAAATTGCGTCTGAACCTAATACAACAGGCACCATGCCGACTTCTGTCCGGGAGAGTAATGCTTCCAACTGTCTCTGTTTTGATTCCTTCCTGGGATTCCAGTAGTTGATTCCGATGGATATCGTAAGGTTTACTGTAACCTGTGGACCATCCACTTGACGATGAAACACAGAAATTGCGACGGAATTGAACACAACAAGCACCGTGCCGACTTCTCTCCGGGTGAGTAATGCTTCTAACTGTCTGTGTTTTGAATCCTTCCTGGGATTCCAGTAATAGATTCCGATGGACATGGGAAGGTTTACTGTGAGCTGTGGACCATCAACTTGACGATGAAACACAGAAATTGCGTCGGAAATGAAAACAACAGGCACCGTGGCGACTTCTGTCCGGGAGAGTAATGCTTCCAACTGTCTGTGCTTTGATTCTTTCGTTGAATTCCAGTAATAGATTCCGATGGACATGGGAAGGTTGACTGTAGCCTGTGGACCTTCAACTTAAGGATGACACACAGAAATTGCGTCGGCATTGAGTACAACATTCACCATGCCGACTTCTCTCCGGGAGAGTAATGCTTTTAACTGTCTGTGCTTTGACTCTCTCCTGGGATTCCAGTAATAGATTCCAATGGACATGTGAAGGTTTACTGTAACCTGTGCACCTTCAACTTGACGATGAAACACAGAAATTGCGTCGGAATTGAATACAACAGGCACCGTGCCGACTTCTGTCCGGGAGAGCAATGCCTCCAACTGTCTGTGTCTTGATTCCTCCCTGAGATTCCAGTAATAGATTCCGATGGGCATCGGAAGGTTTACCGTAACCTGTGGACCTTCAACTTGACGATGAAACACAGAAATTGGGTCGAAATTGAATACATCAGGCACCGTGCCGACTTCTGTCCCGAAGAGTAATGCTTCCAATAGTCTGTGCTTTGATTCCTTCCTCGGATTTTAGTAATCGATTCTGATGGACATCGGAAGGTTTACTGTGACCTGTGGACCTTCAACTTGACGATGAAACACAGAAATTGCGTCGAAACTGAATACAAGAGGCACCATGCCGGCTTCTCTCCGGGAGAGTAAAGCTTCTAACTGTCTGTGCTTTGATTCTTTCCTGGGATTCCGGTAATGGATTCCGATGGACATGGGAAGGTTTACTGTTACCTGTGGTCCTTTAACTTGACGATGAAACACAGAAATTGAGTCGGAATTGAATACACCAGGCACCATGCCGACTTCTCTCCGGGAGAGTAATACTTCTAACTGTCTGTGCTTCGAATCATTCCTGGGATTCCCGTAATAGATTCCGATGGACATGGGAAGGTATACTGTAACCTGTAGACCTTCAACTTGTTGATGAAACACAGAAATTGAGTCGGAATTGGATACAACAGGCACCATGCCGACTTCTCTCCGGGAGAGTAATGCTTTTAACTGTCTGTGATTTGACTCTTTCCTCGGATTCCAGTAATAGATTCCGATGGACATGGGAAGGTTTACTATAACCTGGGGACCTTCAACTTGACGATGAAACACAGAAATTGCGTCGGAATCGAATACAACATTCACCATGAATACATCTGTGTGGGAAAGTAACGCTTCTAACTGTCTGTGCATTGATTCTGTCCTTGGATTGCAGTAATAGGTTACAATGGACATGGGAAGGTTAACTGTAACCTGTGGACCTTCAACTTGACGATGAAACACAGAAATTGCGTCGGAATTTTATACACTAGGCACCAAGCCGACTTCCCTCCGGGAGAGTAATTCTTCTAACTGACTGTGCATCGACTCATTCCTGGGATTCCAGTAATAAATTCCGATGGACATGGGAGGGTTTACTGCAACCTGTGGACCATCAAGTTGACGATGAAACACAGAAATTGCGTCGGAATTGAATACAACAGGCACCATGAATACAGCTGTCCGGGAAAGTAATGCTTCTAACTGTCTGTGCTTTGATTCTTTCCTGGGATTCCAGTAATAGATTCCGATTGACATGAGAAGGTGTACTGTAACCTGTGGACCTTCAACTTGACGATGAAACACAGAAATTGCGTCGGAATTGAAAACAACAGGCACCATGCCGACTTCTGTCCGGGAGAGTAATGCTTCTAAATTCAGTATTTTGATTCTTTCCTGGGATTCCAGTAATGGATTCCGATGGACATGCGAATGTTTACTGTGACCTGTGGACCTTCATCTTGACAATGAAACACAGAAATTGCGTCGTAATTGATTACACCAGGCACCATGCCGACTTTTCCTTGGGAGAGTGATGCTTCCAACTGTCTGTGATTTGATTCCTTCCTCGGATTCCAGTAATAGATTCTGATAGACATCGGAAGGTTTACTGTAACCTGTGGACCTTCAACTTGACGATGAAACACAAAAATTGCGTCGGAATTGAATACAACAGGCACCGTGCCGACTTCTGTCCGGGAGAGTAATGCTTCTGACAGTCTGTGCTTTGATTCTTTCCTGGGGTTCCAGTAATAGATTCCGATGGACATGGGAAGGTTTACTGTAAGCTGTGGACCTTCAACTTGACGATGAAACACAAAAATTAGCGTCGGAATTGAATACAACAGGCACCATGCCGACATTTGTCCGGGAGGATAATGCTACTAACTGTCTGTGCTTTGATTCTTTCCATGGATTGCAGTAATAGATTACAATGGACATGGGAAGGTTAACTGTAACCTGTGGACCTTCAACTTGACGATGAAACACAGAAATTGCGTCGGAATTGATTACACCAGGCTCCATGCAGACTTCTCTCCGGGAGAGTAATGCATCTAACTGTCTGTGCTTCGATTCATTCTTGGGATTCCAGTAATAGATTCCGATGGACATGGGAAGGTATACTGTAACCTGTGGACCTTCAACTTGACGATGAAACACAGAAATTGCGTCGGAATTGAATGCAACAGGTACCATGCCGACTTTTCTCCGGGAGAGTAATGCTTCCAACTGTCTGTGTTTTGATTCCTTCCTGGGATTCCAGTAATAGATTCCGATGGACATCGGAAGGCTTACTGTAACCTGTGGACCTTTCACTTGACGATGAAACACAGAAATTGCAATGGAATTGAACACAACAGGCACCATGCCGACATTTGTCCGGGAGAATAATGCTTCTAACTGTCTGTGCTTTGATTCTTTCCTTGGATTGCAGTAATAGATTACAATGGACATGGGAAGGTTAACTGTATCCTGTGGACCTTCAACTTGACGATGAAACACAGAAATTGCGTCGGAATTGAATACACCAGGCACCATGCCGACCTCTCTCCGGGAGAGTAATGCTTCTAACTGTCTGTGCTTTCATTCCTTCCTGGGATTCCAGTAATAGATTCCGATGGACATGGGAAGGTTTACTGTAACCTGTGGACCTTCAACTTGACGATGAAACACAGAAATTGCGTCGGAAATGAATACAACAGGCACCGTGCCGTCTTCTGTCCGGGAGAGTCATGCTTCCAACTGTCTGTGCTTTGATTCTTTCCTGGAATTCCAGTAATAGATTCCGATGGACATGGGAAGGTTTACTGTAGCCTGTGGACCTTCAACTTGAGGATGACACACAGATATTGCGTCGGAATTGTAAAGAACATTCACCATGCCGACTTCTCTCCGGGAGAGTAATGCTTTTAACTGTCTGTGCTTTGACTCTCTCCTGGGATTCCAGTAATAGATTCCAATGGACATGTGAAGGTTTACTGTAACCCGTGTACCTTCAACTTGACAATGAAACACAGAAATTGCGTCGGAATTGAATACAACAGGCACCGTGCCGACTTCTGTCCGGGAGAGCAATGCCTCCAACTGTCTGTGTCTTGATTCCTCCCTGAGATTCCAGTAATAGATTCCGATGGGCATTGGAAGGTTTACAGTAACCTGTGGACCTTCAGCTTGACGATGAAACACAGAAATTGCGTCGGAATTGAATACATCAGGCACCGTGCCGACTTCTGTCCCGAAGAGTAATGCTTCTAACAGTCTGTGCTTTGATTCCTTCCTCGGATTCCAGTAATAGATTCTGATGGACATCGGAAGGTTTACTGTAACCTGTGGACCTTCAACTTGACGATGGAACACAGAAATTTCGTCGAAATTGAATACAAGAGGCACCATGCCGACTTCTCTCCGGGAGAGTAAAGCTTCTTACTGTCTGTGCTTTGATTCATTCCTGGGAATCCGGTAATAGATTCCGATGGACATGGGAAGGTTAACTGTAACCTGTGGACCTTCAACTTGACGATGAAACACAGAAATTGCGTCGGAATTTTATACACCAGGCACCAAGCCGACTTCCCTCCGGGAGAGTAATGCTTCTAACTGTCTGTGCATCGAATCATTCCTGGGATTCCAGTAATAGATTCCGATGGACATGGGAGGGTTCACTGTAACCTGTGGACCTTCAACTTGACGATGAAACACAGAAATTGCGTCGGAATTGAATACAACAGGCACCATAAATACATTTGTCCGGGAAAGTAATGCTTCTAACTGTCTGTGCTTCGATTCATTCTTGGGATTCCAGTAATAGATTCCGATGGACATGGGAAGGTATACTGTAACCTGTGGACCTTCAACTTGACGATGAAACACAGAAATTGCGTCGGAATTGAATGCAACAGGTACCACGCCGACTTTTCTACGGGAGAGTAATGCTTCCAACTGTCTGTGTTTTGATTCCTTCCTGGGATTCCAGTAATAGATTCCGATGGACATGGGAAGGTATACTGTAACCTGTTTACCTTCAACTTGACGATGAAACACAGAAATTGCGTCGGAATTGAATGCAACAGGTACCACGCCGACTTTTCTCCGGGAGAGTAATGCTTCCAACTGTCTGTGTTTTGATTCCTTCCTGGGATTCCAGTAATAGATTCCGATGGACATCGGAAGGCTTACTGTAACCTGTGGACCTTTCACTTGACGATGAAACACAGAAATTGCGACGGAATTGAACACAACAGGCACCATGCCGACATTTGTCCGGGAGAATAATGCTTCTAACTGTCTGTGCTTTGATTCTTTCGTTGGATTGCAGTAATAGATTACAATGGACATGGAAAGGATAACTGTATCCTGTGGACCTACAACGTGACGATGAAACACAGAAATTGCGTCGGAAATGAATACAACAGCACCGTGCCGTCTTCTGTCCGGGAGAGTAATGCTTCCAAATGTCTGTGCTTTGATTCTTTCCTGGAATTCCAGTAATAGATTCCGATGGACATGGGAAGGTTTACTGTAGCCTGTGGACCTTCAACTTGAGGATGACACACAGAAATTGCGTCGGAATTGTAAAGAACATTCACCATGCCGTCTTCTCTCCGGGAGAGTAAAGCTTCTAACTGTCTGTGCTTTGATTCATTCCTGGGAATCCGGTAATAGATTCCGATGGACATGGGAAGGTTTACTGTTACCTGCGGTCCTTTAACTTGACGATGAAACACAGAAATTGCGTCGGAACCTAATACAACAGGCACCATGACGACTTCTGTCCGGGAGAGTAATGCTTCTAACTGTCTGTGCAATGATTCTTTCCTGGGATTCCAGTAATAGATTTCGATTGACATGGGAAGGTTTACTGTAAACTGTGGACCTTCAACTTGACGATGAAGCATAGAAATTGCGTCGAAATTGAATACAACAGGCACCGTGCCGACTTCTCTCCGGGAGAGTAATGCTTCTAACTGTCTGTGCTTTGATTCTTTCCTGGGTTTTTAGTAATAGATTCCGATGGACATCGGAAGGTTTACCGTAACCTGCGGACCTTCAACTTGACGATGAAACAGAGAAATTGCGTCGGAACTGAATACAACAGGCACCATGCCGACTTCTTTCCGGGTGAGTAATGCTGCAAACTGTCTGTGATTTGGCCCTTTCCTCGGATTCCAGTAATAGATTCCGATGGACATGGGAAGGTTTACTATAACCTGGGGACCTTCAACTTGACGATGAAACTCAGAAATTGCGTCGGAATTGAATACAACAGGCATCATGAGTACATCTGCCCGGGAAAGTAATGCTTCTAACTGTCTGTGCTTTGATTCTGTCCGTGGATTGCAGTAATAGATTCCAATGGACATGGGAAGGTTAACTGTAACCTGTGGACCTTCAACTTGACGATGAAACACAGAAATTGCGTCGGAATTTTATACACCAGGCACCATGCCGACTTCCCTCCGGGAGAGTAATGCTTCTAACTGTCTGTGCATCGAATCATTCCTGGGATTCCAGTAATAGATTCCGATGGACGTGGGAGGGTTTAATGTAACCTGTGGACCTTCAACTTGACGATGAAACACAGAAATTGCGTCGGAATTGAATACAACAGGCACCATAAACACATCTGTTCGGGAAAGTAATGCTTCTAACAGTCTGTGCTTTGATTCTTTCCTGGGATTCCAGTATTAGATTCCGATTGACATGAGAAGGTGTCCTGTAACCTGTGGACCTTCAAATTGACGATGAAACACAGAAATTGCGTCGCAATTGAATACAACAGGCACCATGCCGACTTCTGTCCGGGAGAGTAATGCTTCTAAATGTCAGTATTTTGATTCTTTCCTGGGATTCCAGTAATGGACTCCGATGGACATGCGAATGTTTACTGTAACCTGTGGAACTTCAACTTGACGATGAAATACAGAAATTGCGTCGGAATTGATTACACCAGGCACCATGCCGACTTTTCTCCGGGAGAGTAATGCTTCCAACTGTCTGTGATTTGATTCCTTCCTCGGATTCCAGTAATAGATTCTGATGGACATCGGAAGGTTTACTGTAACCTGTGGACCTTCAACTTGACGATGCAACACAGAGATTCCGTCGGAATTGAATACAACAGGCACCGTGCCGGCTTCTGTCCGAGAGAGTAATGCTTCCAACTGTCTGTGCTTTGATTCCTTCCTGGGATTCCAGTAATAGAATCCGATGGACATGGGAAGGTTTACTGTAACCTGTGGACCTTCTACTTGACGATGAAACACAGACATTGCGTCGTAATTGAGTACAATAGGCACCGTGCCGACCTCTGTCCGGGAGAGTAATGCTTCTAACAGTCTGTGCTTTGATTCTTTCCTGGGATTCCAGTAATAGATTCCGATGAACATGGGAAGGTTTACTGTATCCTGTGGACCTTCAACTTGACGATGAAACACAGAAATTAGCGTCGGGATTGAATACAACAGGCACCATGCCGACATTTGTCCGGGAGAATAATGCTTCTAACTGTCTGTGCTTTGATTCTTTCCTTGGATTGCAGTAATAGATTACAATGGACATGGGAAGGTTAACTGTATCCTGTGGACCTTCAACTTGACGATGAAGCACAGAAATTGCGTCGGAATTGAATACACCAGGCACCATGCCGACCTCTCTCCATGAGAGTAATGCTTCTAACTGTCTGTGTTTTGATTCCTTCCTGGGATTCCAGTAATAGATTCCGATGGACATGGGAAGGTTTACTGTAACCTGTGGACCTTCAACTTGACGATGAAACACAGAAATTGCGTCGGAAATGAATACAACAGGCACCGTGCCGTCTTCTGTCCGGGAGAGTAATGCTTCCAACTGTCTGTGCTTTGAATCTTTCCTGGAATTCCAGTAATAGGTTCCGATGGACATGGGAAGGTTTACTGTAGCCTGTGGACCTTCAACTTGAGGATGACACACAGAAATTGCGTCGGAATTGTAAAGAACATTCACCATGCCGACTTCTCTCCGGGAGAGTAATGCTTTTAACTGTCTGTGCTTTGACTCTCTCCTGGGATTCCAGTAATAGATTCCAATGGACATGTGAAGGTTTACTGTAACCCGTGGACCTTCAACTTGACGATGAAACACAGAAATTGCGTCGGAATTGAATACACCAGGCACCATGCCGACCTCTCTCCGGGAGAGTAATGCTTCTAACTGTCTGTGTCTTGATTCCTCCCTGACATTCCAGTAATAGATTCCGATGGGCATCGGAAGGTTTACTGTAACCTGTGGACCTTCAACTTGACGATGAAACACAGAAATTGGGTCGGAATTGAATACATCAGGCACCGTGCCGACTACTGTCCCGAAGAGTAATGCTTCTAACAGTCTGTGCTTTGATTCCTTCCTCGGATTCCAGTAATAGGTTCTGATGGACATCGGAAGGTTTACTGTAACCTGTGGACCTTCAACTTGACGATGGAACACAGAAATTTCGTCGAAATTGAATACAGGAGGCACCATGCCGAATTCTCTCCGGGAGAGTAAAGCTTCTAACTGTCTGTGCTTTGATTCATTCCTGGGATTCCAGTAATAGATTCCGATGGACATGGGAAGGTTTACTGTTACCTGCGGTCCTTTAACTTGACGATGAAACACAGAAATTGCGTCGGAACCTAATACAACAGGCACCATGACGACTTCTGTCCGGGAGAGTAATGCTTCTAACTGTCTGTGCAATGATTCTTTCCTGGGATTCCAGTAATAGATTTCGATTGACATGGGAAGGTTTACTGTAAACTGTGGACCTTCAACTTGACGATGAAGCATAGAAATTGCGTCGAAATTGAATACAACAGGCACCATGCCGACTTCTGTCCGGGAGAGTAATGCATCTATCTGTCTGTGCTTATTTTCTTTCCTGGGATTCCAGTAATAGATTCCGATGGACACGGGAAGGTTAACAGTAACCTGTGGACTCTCAACTTGACGATGAAACACAGAAATTGCGTCGGAATGAAATACACCAGGCACCATGCCGACTTCTCTCCGGGAGAGTAATGCTTCTAACTGTCTGTGCTTCGATTCATTCCTGGGATTCCAGTAATAGATTCCGATGGGCATGGGAAGGTATACTGTAACCTGTGGACCTTCAACTTGACGATGAAACACAGAAATTGCGCCGGAATTGAATACAACAGGCACCATGCCGACTTTTCTCCGGGAGAGTAATGCTTCCAACTGTCTGTGTTTTGATTCCTTCCTGGGATTCCAGTAATAGATTCCGATGGACATCGGAAGGCTTACTGTAACCTGTCTACCTTTCACTTGACGATGAAACACAGAAATTGCGACGGAATTGAACACAACAGGCACCGTGCCGACTTCTTTCCGGGAGAGTAATGCTTCTAACTGTTTGTGCTTTGATTCTTTCCTGGGTTTTTAGTAATAGATTCCGATGGACCTCGGAAGGTTTACCGTATCCTGCGGACCTTCAACTTGACGATGAAACAGAGAAATTGCGTCGGAATTGAATACAACAGGCACCATGCCGACTTCTTTCTGAGTGAGTAATGCTTCTAACTGTCTATGATTTGACTCTTTCCTCGGATTCCGATAATAGATTCCGATGGACATGGGAAGGTTTACTATAACCTGGGGACCTTCAACTTGACGATGAAACACAGAAATTGCGTCGGAATTGAATACAACAGGCATCATGAGTACATCTGCCCGGGAAAGTAATGCTTCTAACTGTCTGTGCTTTGATTCTGCCCTTGGATTTCAGTAATAGATTCCAATGGACATGGGAAGGTTAACTGTAACCTGTGGACCTTCAACTTGACGATGAAACACAGAAATTGCGTCGGAATTTTATACACCAGGCACCAAGCCGACTTCCCTCCGGGAGAGTAATGCTTCTAACTGTCTGTGCATCGAATCATTCCTGGGATTCCAGTAATAGATTCAGATGGACATGGGAGGGTTCACTGTAACCTGTGGACCTTCAACTTGACGATGAAACACAGAAATTGCGTCGGAATTGAATACAACAGGCACCATAAATACATCTGTCCGGGAAAGTAATGCTTCTAACTGTCTTTGCTTCGATTCATTCTTGGGATTCCAGTAATAGTTTCCGATGGACATGGGAAGGTATACTGTAACCTGTGGACCTTCAACTTGACGATTAAACACAGAAATTGCGTCGGAATTGAATGCAACTGGTACCACGCCGACTTTTCTACGGGAGAGTAATGCTTCCAACTGTCTGTGTTTTGATTCCTTCCTGGGATTCCAGTAATAGATTCCGATGGACCTGGGAAGGTATACTGTAACCTGTGGACCTTCAACTTGACGATGAAACACAGAAATTGCGTCGGAATTGAATGCAACAGGTACCACGCCGACTTTTCTCCGGGAGAGTAATGCTTCCAACTGTCTGTGTTTTGATTCCTTCCTGGGATTCCAGTAATAGATTCCGATGGACATCGGAAGGCTTACTGTAACCTGTGGACCTTTCACTTGACGATGAAACACAGAAATTGCGACGGAATTGAACACAACAGGCACCATGCCGACATTTGTCCGGGAGAATAATGCTTCTAACTGTCTGGGCTTTGATTCTTTCCTTGGATTGCAGTAATAGATTGCAATGGACATGGAAAGGATAACTGTATCCTGTGGACCTACAACTTGACGATGAAACACAGAAATTGCGTCGGAAATGAATACAACAGGCACCGTGCCGTCTTCTGTCCGGGAGAGTAATGCTTCCAACTGTCTGTGCTTTGATTCTTTCCTGGAATTCCAGTAATAGATTCCGATGGACATGGGAAGGTTTACTCTAGCCTGTGGACCTTCAACTTGAGGATGACACACAGAAATTGCGTCGGAATTGTAAAGAACATTCACCATGCCGACTTCTCTCCGGGAGAGTAAAGCTTCTAACTGTCTGTGCTTTGATTCATTCCTGGGAATCCGGTAATAGATTCCGATGGACATGGGAAGGTTTACTGTTACCTGCGGTCCTTTAACTTGACGATGAAACACAGAAATTGCGTCGGAACCTAATACAACAGGCACCATGACGACTTCTGTCCGGGAGAGTAATGCTTCTAACTGTCTGTGCGTTGATTCTTTCCTGGGATTCCAGTAATAGATTTCGATTGACATGGGAAGGTTTACTGTAAACTGTGGACCTTCAACTTGACGATGAAGCATAGAAATTGCGTCGAAATTGAATACAACAGGCACCGTGCCGACTTCTCTCCTTGAGAATAATGCTTCTAACTGTCTGTGCTTTGATTCTTTCCTGGGTTTTTAGTAATAGATTCCGATGGACATCGGAAGGTTTACCGTAACCTGCGGACCTTCAACTTGACGATGAAACAGAGAAATTGCGTCGGAATTGAATACAACAGGCACCATGCCGACTTCTTTCCGGGTGAGTAATGCTTCTAACTGTCTGTGATTTGACTCTTTCCTCGGATTCCAGTAATAGATTCCGATGGACATGGGAAGGTTTACTATAACCTGGGGACCTTCAACTTGACGATGAAACTCAGAAATTGCGTCGGAATTGAATACAACAGGCATCATGAGTACATCTGCCCGGGAAAGTAATGCTTCTAACTGTCTGTGCTTTGATTCTGTCCGTGGATTGCAGTAATAGGTTCCAATGTACATGGGAAGGTTAACTGTAACCTGTGGACCTTCAACTTGACGATGAAACACAGAAATTGCGTCGGAATTTTATACACCAGGCACCATGCCGACTTCCCTCCGGGAGAGTAATGCTTCTAACTGTCTGTGCATCGAATCATTCCTGGGATTCCAGTAACAGATTCCGATGGACGTGGGAGGGTTTATTGTAACCTGTGGACCTTCAACTTGACGATGAAACACAGAAATTGCGTCGGAATTGAATACAACAGGCACTATAAATACATCTGTTCGGGAAAGTAATGCTTCTAACAGTCTGTGCTTTGATTCTTTCCTGGGATTCCAGTATTAGATTCCGATTGACATGAGAAGGTGTCCTGTAACCTGTGGACCTTCAACTTGACGACGAAACACAGAAATTGCGTCGCAATTGAATACAACAGGCACCATGCCGACTTCTGTCCGGGAGAGTAATGCTTCTAAATGTCAGTATTTTGATTCTTTCCTGGGATTCCAGTAATGGACTCCGATGGACATGCGAATGTTTACTGTAACCTGTGGAACTTCAACTTGACGATGAAACACAGAAATTGCGTCGGAATTGATTACACCAGGCACCATGCCGACTTTTCTCCGGGAGAGTAATGCTTCCAACTGTCTGTGATTTGATTCCTTCCTCGGATTCCAGTAATAAATTCTGATGGACATCGGAAGGTTTACTGTAACCTGTGGACCTTCAACTTAAAGATGCAACACAGAGATTCCGTCGGAATTGAATACAACAGGCACCGTGCCGACTTCTGTCCGAGAGTGTAATGCTTCCAACTGTCTGTGTTTTGATTCCTTCCTGGGATTCCAGTAATAGAATCCGATGGACATGGGAAGGTTTACTGTAACCTGTGGACCTTCTACTTGACGATGAAACACAGAAATTGCGTCGTAATTGAGTACAACAGGCACCGTGCCGACCTCTGTCCGGGAGAGTAATGCTTCTAACAGTCTGTGCTTTGATTCTTTATTGGGATTCCAGTAATAGATTCCGATGAACATGGGAAGGTTTACTGTAACCTGTGGGCCTTCAACTTGCCGATGAAACACAGAAATTAGCGTCGGAATTGAATACAACAGGCACCATGCCGACACTTGTCCGGGAGAATAATGCTTCTAACTGTCTGTGCTTTGATTCTTTCCTTGGATTGCAGTAATAGATTACAATGGACATGGGAAGGTTAACTGTATCCTGTGGACCTTCAACTTGACGATGAAACACAGAAATTGCGTCGGAAATGAATACAACAGGCACCGTGCCGTCTTCTGTCCGGGAGAGTAATGCTTCCAACTGTCTGTGCTTTGAATCTTTCCTGGAAATCCAGTAATAGGTTCCGATGGACATGGGAAGGTTTACTGTAGCCTGTGGACCTTCAACTTGAGGATGACACACAGAAATTGCGTCGGAATTGTAAAGAACATTCACCATGCCGACTTCTCTCCGGGAGAGTAATGCTTTTAACTGTCTGTGCTTTGACTCTCTCCTGGGATTCCAGTAATAGATTCCAATGGACATGTGAAGGTTTACTGTAACCCGTGGACCTTCAACTTGACGATGAAACACAGAAATTGCGTCGGAATTGAATACACCAGGCACCATGCCTACCTCTCTCCGGGAGAGTAATGCTTCTAACTGTCTGTGTCTTGATTCCTCCCTGAGATTCCAGTAATAGATTCCGATGGGCATCGGAAGGTTCACTGTAACCTGTGGACCTTCAACTTGACGATGAAACACAGAAATTGGGTCGGAATTGAATACATCAGGCACCGTGCCGACTTCTGTCCCGAAGAGTAATGCTTCTAACAGTCTGTGCTTTGATTCCTTCCTCGGATTCCAGTAATAGGTTCTGATCGACATCGGAAGGTTTACTGTAACCTGTGGACCTTCAACGTGACGATGGAACACAGAAATTTCGTCGAAATTGAATACAGGAGGCACCATGCCGACTTCTCTCCGGGAGAGTAAAGCTTCTAACTGTCTGTGCTTTGATTCATTCCTGGGATTCCGGTAATAGATTCCGATGGACATGGGAAGGTTTACTGTTACCTGCGGTCCTTTAACTTGACGATGAAACACAGAAATTGCGTCGGAACCTAATACAACAGGCACCATGACGACTTCTGTCTGGGAGAGTAATGCTTCTAACTGTCTGTGCGTTGATTCTTTCCTGGGATTCCAGTAATAGATTTCAATTGACATGGGAAGGTTTACTGTAAACTGTGGACCTTCAACTTGACGATGAAGCTTTGAAATTGCGTCGAAATTGAATACAACAGGCACCATGCCGACTTCTGTCCGGGAGAGAAATGCATATATCTGTCTGTGCTTTGTTTCTTTCCTGGGATTCCAGTAATAGATTCCGATGGACACGTTAAGTTTGACAGTACCTGTGGACTCTCAACTTGACGATGAAACACAGAAATTGCGTCGGAATTAAATACACCAGGCACCATGCCGACTTCTCTCCGGGAGAGTAATGCTTCTAACTGTCTGTGCTTCGATTCATTCCTGGGATTCCAGTAATAGATTCCGATGGACATGGGAAGGTATACTGTAACCTGTGGACCTTCAACTTGACGGTGAAACACAGAAATTGCGTGGGAATTGAATACAACAGGCACCATGCCGACTTTTCTCCGGGAGAGTAATGCTTCCAACTGTCTGTGTTTTGATTCCTTCCTGGGATTCCAGTAATAGATTCCGATGGATATCGTAAGGTTTACTGTAACCTGTGGACCATCCGCTTGACGATGAAACACAGAAATTGCGACGGAATTGAACACAACAGGCACCGTGCCGACTTCTCTCCGGGAGAGTAATGCTTCTAACTGTCTGTGCTTTGATTCTTTCCTGGGATTTTAGTAATAGATTCCGATGGACATCGGAAGGTTTACTATAACCTGCGGACATTCAACTTGACGATGAAACACAGAAATTGCGTCGGAATTGAAACAACAGGCACCATGCCGACTTCTTTCCGGTCGAGTAATGCTTCTAACTGTCTGTGATTTGACTCTTTCCTCGGATTCCAGTAATAGATTCCGATGGACATGGGAAGGTTTACTATAACCTGGGGACCTTCAACGTGACGATGAAACACAGAAATTGCGTCGGAATTGAATACAACAGGCACCATGCCGACTTTTTTCCGGGAGAGTAATGCTTCCAACTGTCTGTGTTTTGATTCCTTCCTGGGATTCCAGTAATAGATTCCGATGGACATCGGAAGGCTTACTGTAACCTGTCTACCTTTCACTTGACGATGAAACACAGAAATTGCGACGGAATTGAACACAACAGGCACCGTGCCGACTTCTTTCCGGGAGAGTAATGCTTCTAACTGTTTGTGCTTTGATTCTTTCTTGGGTTTTTAGTAATAGATTCCGATGGACATCGGAAGGTTTACCGTAACCTGCGGACCTTCAACTTGACGATGAAACAGAGAAATTGCGTCGGAATTGAATACAACAGGCACCATGCCGACTTCTTTCTGGATGAGTAATGCTTCTAACTGTCTATGATTTGACTCTTTCCTCGGATTCCAATAATAGATTCCGATGGACATGGGAAGGTTTACTATAACCTGGGGACCTTCAACTTGACGATGAAACACAGAAATTGCGTCGGAATTGAATACAACAGGCATCATGAGTACATCTGCCCGGGAAAGTAATGCTTCTAACTGTCTGTGCTTTGATTCTGCCCTTGGATTGCAGTAATAGATTCCAATGGACATGGGAAGGTTAACTGTAACCTGTGGACCTTCAACTTGACGATGAAACACAGAAATTGCGTCGGAATTTTATACACCAAGCACCAAGCCGACTTCCCTCCGGGAGAGTAATGCTTCTAACTGTCTGTGCATCGAATCATTCCTGGGATTCCAGTAATAGATTCCGATGGACATGGGAGGGTTCACTGTAACCTGTGGACCTTCAACTTGACGATGTAACACAGAAATTGCGTCCGAATTGAATACAACAGGCACCATAAATACATCTGTCCGGGAAAGTAATGCTTCTAACTGTCTGTGCTTCGATTCATTCTTGGGATTCCAGTAATAGATTCCGATGGACATGGGAAGGTATACTGTAACCTGTGGACCTTCAACTTGACGATGAAACACAGAAATTGCGTCGGAATTGAATGCAACAGGTACCACGCCGACTTTTCTCCGGGAGAGTAATGCTTCCAACTGTCTGTGTTTTGATTCCTTCCTGGGATTCCAGTAATAGATTCCGATGGACATGGGAAGGTATACTGTAACCTGTGGACCTTCAACTTGACGATGAAACACAGAAATTGCGTCGGAATTGAATGCAACAGGTACCACGCCGACTTTTCTCCGGGAGAGTAATGCTTCTAACTGTCTGTGCTTTGATTCTTTCCTGGGTTTTTAGTAATAGATTCCGATGGACATCGGAAGGTTTACCGTAACCTGCGGACCTTCAACTTGACGATGAAACAGAGAAATTGCGTCGGAATTGAATACAACAGGCACCATGCCGACTTCTTTCCGGGTGAGTAATGCTTCTAACTGTCTGTGATTTGACTCTTTCCTCGGATTCCAGTAATAGATTCCGATGGACATGGGAAGGTGTACTATAACCTGGGGACCTTCAACTTGACGATGAAACTCAGAAATTGCGTCGGAATTGAATACAACAGGCATCATGAGTACATCTGCCCGGGAAAGTAACGCTTCTAACTGTCTGTGCTTTGATTCTGTCCGTGGATTGCAGTAATAGATTCCAATGGACATGGGAAGGTTAACTGTAACCTGTGGACCTTCAACTTGACGATGAAACACAGAAATTGCGTCGGAATTTTATACACCAGGCACCATGCCGACTTCCCTCCGGGAGAGTAATGCTTCTAACTGTCTGTGCATCGAATCATTCCTGGGATTCCAGTAATAGATTCCGATGGACGTGGGAGGGTTTACTGTAACCTGTGGACCTTCAACTTGACGATGAAACACAGAAATTGCGTCGGAATTGAATACAACAGGCACCATAAATACATCTGTTCGGGAAAGTAATGCTTCTAACAGTCTGTGCTTTGATTCTTTCCTGGGATTCCAGTATTAGATTCCGATTGACATGAGAAGGTGTCCTGTAACCTGTGGACCTTCAACTTGACGACGAAACACAGAAATTGCGTCGCAATTGAATACAACAGGCACCATGTCGACTTCTGTCCGGGAGAGTAATGCTTCTAAATGTCAGTATTTTGATTCTTTACTGGGATTCCAGTAATGGACTCCGATGGACATGCGAATGTTTACTGTAACCTGTGGAACTTCAACTTGACGATGAAAGACAGAAATTGCGTCGGAATTGGTTACACCAGTCACCATGCCGACTTTTCTCCGGGAGAGTAATGCTTCCAACTGCCTGTGATTTGATTCCTTCCTCGGATTCCAGTAATAGATTCTGATGGACATCGGAAGGTTTACTGTAACCTGTGGACCTTCAACTTGACGATGCAACACAGAGATTCCGTCGGAATTGAATACAACAGGCACCGTGCCGACTTCTGTCCGAGAGAGTAATGCTTCCAACTGTCTGTGTTTTGATTCCTTCCTGGGATTCCAGTAATAGAATCCGATGGACATAGGAAGGTTTACTGTAACTTGTGGACCTTCTACTTGACGATGAAACACAGAAATTGCGTCGTAATTGAGTACAACAGGCACCGTGCCGACCTCTGTCAGGGAGAGTAATGCTTCTAACAGTCTGTGCTTTGATTCTTTCCTGGGATTCCAGTAATAGATTCCGATGAACATGGGAAGGTTTACTGTAACCTGTGGACCTTCAATTTGACGATGAAACACAGAAATTAGCGTCTGAATTGAATACAACAGGCACCATGCCGACATTTGTCCGGGAGAATAATGCTTCTAACTGTCTGTGCTTTGATTCTTTCCTTGGATTGCAGTAATAGATTACAATGGACATGGGAAGGTTAACTGTATCCTGTGGACCTTCAACTTGACGATGAAACACAGAAATTGCGTCGGAATTGAATACACCAGGCACCATGCCGACCTCACTCCGGGAGAGTAATGCTTCTAACTGTCTGTGTTTTGATTCCTTCCTGGAATTCCAGTAATAGGTTCCGATGGACATGGGAAGGTTTACTGTAGCCTGTGGACCTTCAACGTGAGGATGACACACAGAAATTGCGTCGGAATTGTAAAGAACATTCACCATGCCGACTTCTCTCCGGGAGAGTAATGCTTATAACTGTCTGTGCTTTGACTCTCTCCTGGGATTCCAGTAATAGATTCCAATGGACATGTGAAGGTTTACTGTAACCCGTGGACCTTCAACTTGACGATGAAACACAGAAATTGCGTCGGAATTGAATACACCAGGCACCATGCCGACCTCTCTCCGGGAGAGTAATGCTTCTAACTGTCTGTGCCTTGATTCCTCCCTGAGATTCCAGTAACAGATTCCGATGGGCATCGGAAGGTTTACTGTAACCTGTGGACCTTCAACTTGACGATGAAACACAGAAATTGGGTCGGAATTGAATACATGAGGCACCGTGCCGTCTTCTGTCCCGAAGAGTAATGCTTCTAACAGTCTGTGCTTTGATTCCTTCCTCGGATTCCAGTAATAGGTTCTGATGGACATCGGAAGGTTTACTGTAACCTGTGGACCTTCAACTTGACGATGGAACACAGAAATTTCGTCGAAATTGAATACACCAGGCACCATGCCGACTTCTCTCCGGGAGAGTAAAGCTTCTAACTGTCTGTGCTTTGATTCATTCCTGGGATTCCGGTAATAGATTCCGATGGACATGGGAAGGTTTACTGTTACCTGCGGTCCTTTAACTTGACGATGAAACACAGAAATTGCGTCGGAACCTAATACAACAGGCACCATGACGACTTCTGTCCGGGAGAGTAATGCTTCTAACTGTCTCTGCGTTGATTCTTTCCTGGGATTCCAGTAATAGATTTCAATTGACATGGGAAGGTTTACTGTAAACTGTGGACCTTCAACTTGACGATGAAGCATTGAAATTGCGTCGAAATTGAATACAACAGGCACCATGCCGACTTCTGTCCGGGAGAGAAATGCATCTACCTGTCTGTGCTTTGTTTCTTTCCTGGGATTCCAGTAATAGATTCCGATGGACACGTTAAGGTTAACAGTAACCTGTGGACTCTCAACTTGACGATGAAACACAGAAATTGCGTCGGAATTAAATACACCAGGCACCATGCCGACTTCTCTCCGGGAGAGTAATGCTTCTAACTGTCTGTGCTTCGATTCATTCCTGGGATTCCAGTAATAGATTCCGATGGACATGGGAAGGTATACTGTAACCTGGGGACCTTCAACGTGACGATGAAACACAGAAATTGCGTCGGAATTGAATACAACAGGCACCATGAATACATCTGTCCGGGAAAGTAATGCTTCTAACTGTCTGTGCTTCGATTCTCTCCTTGGATTGCAGTAATATATTACAATGGACATGGGAAGGTTAACTGTAACCTGTGGACCTTCAACTTGACGATGAAACACAGAAATTTGCGTCGGAATTTTATACACCAGGCACCATGCCGACTTCCCTCCAGGAGAGTAATTCTTCTAACTGACTGTGCATCGAATCATTCCTGGGATTCCAGTAATAGATTCCGATGGACATGGGATGGTTTACTGCAATCTGTGGACCTTCAAGTTGACGATGAAACACAGAAATTGCGTCAGAATTGAATACAACAGGCACCATGAATACAACTGTCCGGGAAAGTAATGCTTCTGACTGTCTGTGCTTTGATTCTTTCCTGGGATTCCAGTAATAGATTCCGATTGACATGAGAAGATGTACTGTAACCTGTGGACCTTCAACTTGACGATGAAACACATGAATTGCGTCGGAATTGAATACAACAGGCACCATGCCGACTTCTGTCCGGGAGAGTAATGCTTCTAAATTCAGTATTTTGATTCTTTCCTGGGATTCCAGTAATGGACTCCGATGGACATGCGAATGTTTACTGTAACCTGTGGACCTTCAACTTGACAATGAAACACAGAAATTGCGTCAGAATTGATTACACCAGGCACCATGCCGACTTTTCTCCGGGAGAGTGATGCTTCCAACTGTCTGTGTTTTGATTCCTTCCTCGGATACCAGTAATAGATTCTGATGGACATCGGAAGGTTTACTGTAACCTGTGGACCTTCAACTTGATGAACACAGAAATTGCGTCGGAATTGAATACACCAGGCACCATGCCGACTTCTCTCCGGGAGAGTAATGCTTCTAACTGTCTGTGCTTCGATTCATTCTTGGGAATCCAGTAATAGATTCCGATGGACATGGGAAGGTATACTGTAACCTGCTGACCTTCTACTTGACGATGAAACACAGAAATTGCGTCGGAATTGAATACAACAGGCACAGTGCCGACTTCTGTCCGGGAGAGTAATGCTTCGAACTGTCTGTGTTTTGATTCCTTCCTGGGATTCCAGTAATAGATTCCGATGGACATCGGAAGGTTTACTGTAACCTGTGGACCTTCCACTTGACGATGAAACACTGAAATTGCGACGGACTTGAACACAACAGGCACCGTGACGACTTCTCTCCGGGAGAGTAATGCTTCTAACTGTCTGTGCTTTGATTCTTTCCTGGGATTTTAGTAATAGATTCCGATGGACATCGGAAGGTTTACTGTAACCTGCGGACCTTCAACTTGACGATGAAACACAGAAATTGCGTCGGAATTGAATACAACAGGCACCATGCCGACTTCTTTCCGGGTGAGTAATGCTTCTAACTGTCTGTGATTTGACTCTTTCCTCGGATTCCAGTAATAGATTCCGATGGACATGGGAAGGTTTACTATAACCTGGGGAGCTTCAACTTGACGATGAAACACAGAAATTGCGTCGGAATTGAATCCAACAGGCACCATGAATACATCTGCCCGGGAAAGTAATGCTTCTAACTGTCTGTGCTTTGATTCTGTCCTTGGATTGTAGTGATAGATTACAATGGACATGGGAAGGTTAACTGTAACCTGTGGACCTTCAACTTGACGATGAAACACAAAAATTGCGTCGGAATTTTAAACACCAGGCACCATGCTGACTTCTCACCGGGAGAGTAATGCTTCTAACTGAGTGTGCATCGAATCATTCCTGCGATTCCAGTAATAGATTCCGATGGACATGGGAGGGTTTACTGTAACCTGTGGAATTTCAACTTGACGACGAAACACAGAAATTGCTTCGCAATTGAATACAACAGGCACCATGAATACATCTGTCCGGGAAAGTAATGCTTCTAACTGTCTGTGCTTCGATTCTGTCCTTGGATTGCAGTAATATATTACAATGGACATGGGAAGGTTAACTGTAACCTGTGGACCTTCAACTTGACGATGAAACACAGAAATTGCGTCGGAATTGAATACAACAGGCACCATGCCGACTTCCCTCCGGGAGAGTAATTCTTCTAACTGACTGTGCATCGAATCATTCCTGGGATTCCTGTAATAAATTCCGATGGACATGGGAGGGTTTACTGCAAACTGTGGACCTTCAAGTTGACGATGAAACACAGAAATTGCGTCGGAATTGAATACAACAGGCACCATGAATACAACTGACCGGGAAAGTAATGCTTCTGACTGTCTGTGCTTTGATTCTTTCCTGGGATTCCAGTAATAGATTCCGATTGACATGAGAAGGTGTACTGTATCCTGTGGACCTTCAACTTGACGATGAAACACAGAAATTGCGTCGGAATTGAATACAACAGGCTCCATGCCGACTTCTGTCCGGGAGAGTAATGCTTCTAAATTCAGTATTTTGATTCTTTCCTGGGATTCCAGTAATGGACTCCGATGGACATGCGAATGTTTACTGTAACCTGTGGACCTTCAACTTGACAATGAAACACAGAAATTGCGACAGAATTGATTACACCAGGCACCATGCCGACTTTTCTCCGGGAGAGTGATGCTTCCAACTGTCTGTGTTTTGATTCCTTCCTCGGATTCCAGTAATAGATTCTGATGGACATCGGAAGGTTTACTGTAACCTGTGGACCTTCAACGTGACGATGAAACACAGATATTGCGTCGGAATTGAATACAACAGGCCCCGTGCCGACTTCTGTCCGGGAGAGAAATGCTTCTAACAGTCTGTGTTTTGATTCCTTCCTGGGATTCCAGTAATAGATTCCGATGGACATGGCAAGGTTTACTATAACCTGTGGACCTTCAACTTGACGATGAAACACAGAAATCAGCGTTGGAATTGAATACAACAGGCACCATGCCGACATTTGTCCGGGAGAATAATGCTACTAACTGTCTGTGCTTTGATTCTTTCCTTGGATTGCAGTAATAGATTACAATGGACATGGGAAGGTTAACTGTAATCTGTGTACCTTCAACTTGACGATGAAACACGGAAATTGCGTCGGAATTGAATACACCAGGCACCATGCCGACTTTTCTCCGGGAGAGTAATGCTTTTAACTGTCTGTGATTCGATTCATTCTTGGGATTCCAGTAATAGATTCCGATGGACATGGGAAGGTATACTGTAACCTGTGGACCTTCAACTTGACGATGAAACACAGAAATTGCGACGGAATTGAATGCAACAGGTACCATGCCGACTTTTCTCCGGGAGAGTAATGCTTCCAACTGTCTGTGCTTTGATTCCTTCCTGGGATTCCAGTAATAGATTCCGATGGACATCGGAAGGTTTACTGTAACCTGTGGACCTTCCACTTGACGATGAAACACAGAAATTGCGACGGAATTGAACACAACAGGCACCGTGCCGACTTCTCTCCGGGAGAGTAATGCTTCTAACTGTCTGTGCTTTGATTCTTTCCTGTGATTTTAGTAATAGATTCCGATGGACATCGGAAGGTTTACTGTAACCTGTGGACCTTCAACTTGACGATGAAACACTGAAATTGCGTCGGAATTGAATACAACAGGCACCATGCCGACTTCTTTCCGGGTGAGTAATGCTTCTAACTGTCTGTGATTTGACTCTTTCCTCGGTTTCCAGTAATAGATTCCGATGGACATGGGAAGGTTTACTATATCCTGGGGACCTTCAACTTGACGATGAAACACAGAAATTGCGTCGGAATTGAATACAACAGGCACCATGAATACATCTGCCCGGGAAAGTAATGCTTCTAACTGTCTGTGCTTTGATTCTGTCCTCGGATTGCAGTAATAGATTACAATGGACATGGGAAGGTTAACTGTAACCTGTGGACCTTCAACTTGACGATGATACACAGAAATTGCGTCGGAATATTATACACCAGGCACCATGCCGACTTCCCTCCGGGAGAATAATGCTTCTAACTGACTTTGCATCGTATCATTCCTGGGATTCCAGTAATAGATTCCGATGGACATGGGAGGGTTTACTGTAACCTGTGGAACTCCAACTTGACGATGAAACACAGAAATTGCGTCGGTATTGAATACAACAGGCACCATAAATACATCTGTCCGGGAAAGTAATGCTTCTAACTGTCTGTGCTTTGATTCTTTCCTGGGATTCCAGTAATAGTTTCCGATTGACATGAGAAGGTGTACTGTCACCTGTGGACCTTCAACTTGACGACGAAACACAGAAATTGCGTCGCAATTGAATACAACAGGCACCATGCCGACTTCTGTCCGGGAGAATAATGCTACTAACTGTCTGTGCTTTGATTCTTTCCTTGGATTACAGTAATAGATTACAATGGACATGGGAAGGTTAACTGTAACCTGTGGACCTTCAACTTGACGATGAAACAGAGAAATTGAGTCGGAATTGAATACACCAGGCACCATGCCGACTTCTCTCCGGGAGAGTAATGCTTCTAATTGTCTGTGCTTCGATTCATTCTTGGGATTCCAGTAATAGATTCCGATGGACATGGGAAGGTATACTGTAAACTGCTGACCTTCAACTTGACGACGAAACACAGAAATTGCGTCGGAATTGAATGCAACAGGTACCATGCCGACTTTTCTCCGGGAGAGTAATGCTTCGAACTGTCTGTGTTTTGATTCCTTCCTGGGATACCAGTAATAGATTCCGATGGACATCGGAAGGTTTACTGTAACCTGTGGACCTTCCACTTGACGATGAAACACAGAAATTGCGACGGAATTGAACACAACAGGCACCGTGCCGACTTCTCTCTGGGAGAGTAATGCTTCTAACTGTCTGTGCTTTGATTCTTTTCTGGGATTTTAGTAATACTTTCCGATGGACATCGGAAGGTTTACTGTAACCTGCGGACCTTAAACTTGACGATGAAACACAGAAATTGCGTCGGAATTGAATACAACAGGCACCATGCCGACTTCTTTCCGGGTGAGTAATGCTTCTAACTGTCTGTGATTTGACTCTTTCCTCGGATTCCAGTAATAGATACCGATGGACATGGGAAGGTTTACTATAACCTGGGGAGCTTCAACTTGACGATGAAACACAGAAATTGCGTCAGAATTCAATACAACAGGCACCATGAATACATCTGCCCGGGAAAGTAATGCTTCTAACTGTCTGTGCATTGATTCTGTCCTTGGATTGCAGTAATAGATTACAATGGACATGGGAAGGTTAACTGTAACCTGTGGACCTTCAACTTGACGACGAAACACAAAAATTGCGTCGGAATTTTAAACACCAGGCACCATGCCGACTTCCCTCCGGAAGAGTAATGCTTCTAACTGACTGTGCATCGAATCGTTCCTGCGATTCCAGTAATAGATTCCGATGGACATGGGAGGGTTTACTGTAACCAGTGGACCTTCAACTTGACGACGAAACACAGAAATTGCGTCGCAATTGAATACAACAGGCACCATGCCGACTTCTGTTCGGGAGAGTAATGCTTCTAAATGTCAGTATTTTGATTCTTTCCTGGGATTCCGGTAATGGACTCTGATGGACATGCGAATATTTACTTATAACCTGTGGAACTTCACCTTGACGATGAAACACAGAAATTGCGTCGGAATTGATTACACCAGGCACCATGCCGACTTTTCTCCGGGAGAGTGATGCTTTCAACTGTCTGTGTTTTGAATCCTTCCTCGGATTCCAGTAATAGATTCTGATGGACATCGGAAGGTTTACTGTAACCTGTGGACCTTCAACTTGACGATGAAACACAGAAATTGCGTCGGAATTGAATACAACAGGCACCGTGCCGACTTCTGTCCTGGAGAGTAATGCTTCTAACAGTCTGTGTTTTGATTCTTTCCTGGGATTCCAGTAATAGATTCCGATGGACATGGGAAGGTTTACTGTAACCTGTGGACCTTCAACTTGACGATGAAATACAGATATTAGCGTTGGAATTGAATACAACAGGCACCATGCCGACATTTGTCCGGGAGAATAATGCTACTAACTGTCTGTGCTTTGATTCTTTCCTTGGATTGCAGTAATGGATTACAATGGACATGGGAAGGTTAACTGTAATCTGTGTACCTTCAACTTGACGATGAAACACAGAAATTGCATCGGAATTGAATACACCAGGCACCATGCCGACTTTTCTCCGGGAGAGTAATGCTTCTAACTGTCTGTGCTTCGATTCATTCTTGGGATTCCAGTAATAGATTCCGATGGACATGGGAAGGTATACTGTAACCTGTGGACCTTCAACTTGACGATGAAACACAGAAATTGCGACGGAATTGAATGCAACAGGTACCATGCCGAATTTTCTCCGGGAGAGTAATGCTTCCAACTGTCTGTGCTTTGATTCCTTCCTGGGATTCCCGTAATAGATTCCGATGGACATCGGAAGGTTTACTGTAACCTGTGGACCTTCCGCTTGACGATGAAACACAGAAATTGCGACGGAATTGAACACAACAGGCACCGTGCCGACTTCTCTCCGGGAGAGTAATGCTTCTAACTGTCTGTGCTTTGATTCTTACCTGGGATTTTAGTAATAGATTCCGATGGACATCGGAAGGTTTACTGTAACCTGTGGACCTAAACTTGACGATGAAACACTGAAATTGCGTCGGAATTGAATACAACAGGCAACATGAATACATCTGCCCGGGAAAGTAATGCTTCTAACTGTCTGTGCTTTGATTCTGTCCTCGGATTGCAGTAATAGATTACAATGGAGATGGGAAGGTTAACTGTAACCTGTGGACCTTCAACTTGACGATGATACACAGAAATTGCGTCGGAATATCATACACCAGGCACCATGCCGACTTCCCTCCGGGAGAATAATGATTCTAACTGACTTTGCATCGTATCATTCCTGGGATTCCAGTAATAGATTCCGATGGACATGGGTGGGTTTGCTGTAACCTGTAGACCTTCAACTTGACGATGAAACACAGAAATTGCGTCGGTATTGAATACAACAGGCACCATAAATACATCTGTCCGGGAAAGTAATGCTTCTAACTGTCTGTGCTTTGATTCTTTCCTGGGATTCCAGTAATAGTTTCCGATTGACATGAGAAGGTGTACTGTCACCTGTGGACCTTCAACTTGACGACGAAACACAGAAATTGCGTCGCAATTGAATACAACAGGCACCATGCCGACTTCTGTCCGGGAGAATAATGCTACTAACTGTCTGTGCTTTGATTCTTTCCTTGGATTGCAGTAATAGATTACAATGGACATGGGAAGGTTATCTGTAACCTGTGGACCTTCAACTTGACGATGAAACAGAGAAATTGCGTCGGAATTGAATACACCAGGCACCATGCCGACTTCTCTCCGGGAGAGTAATGCTTCTAACTGTCTGTGCTTCGATTCATTCTTGGGATTCCAGTAATAGATTCCGATGGACATGGGAAGGTATACTGTAACCTGCTGACCTTCAACTTGACGATGAAACACAGAAATTGCGTCGGAATTGAATGCAACAGGTACCATGCCGACTTTTCTCCGGGAGAGTAATGCTTCGAACTGTCTGTGTTTTGATTCCTTCCTGGGATTCCAGTAATAGATTCCGATGGACATCGGAAGGTTTACTGTAACCTGTGGACCTTCCACTTGACGATGAAACACAGAAATTGCGACGAAATTCAACACAACAGGCACCGTGCCGACTTCTCTCCGGGAGAGTAATGCTTCTAACTGTCTGTGCTTTGATTCTTTCCTGGGATTTTAGTAATAGATTCCGATGGACATCGGAAGGTTTACTGTAACCTGCGGACCTTCAACTTGACGATGAAACACAGAAATTGCGTCGGAATTGAATACAACAGGCACCATGCCGACTTCTTTCAGGGTGAGTAATGCTTCTAACTGTCTGTGATTTGACTCTTTCCTCGGATTCCAGTAATAGATTCCGATGGACATGGGAAGGTTTACTATAACCTGGGGAGCTTCAACTTGACGATGAAACACAGAAATTGCGTCGGAATTGAATACAACAGGCACCATGAATACATCTGCCCGGGAAAGTAATGCTTCTAACTGTCTGGGCTTTGATTCTGTCCTTGGATTGCAGTAATAGATTACAATGGACATGGGAAGGTTAACTGTAACCTGTGGACCTTCAACTTGACGATGAAACACAAAAATTGCGTCGGAATTTTAAACACCAGGCACCATGCCGACTTCCCTCCGGGAGAGAAATGCTTCTAACTGACTGTGCATCGAATCATTCCTGCGATTCCAGTAATAGATTCCGATGGACATGGGAGGGTTTACTGTAACCTGTGGACCTTCAACTTGACGACGAAACACAGAAATTGCGTCGCAATTGAACACAACAGGCACCATGCCGACTTCTGTCCGGGAGAGTAATGCTTCTAAATGTCAGTATTTTGATTCTTTCCTGGGATTCCGGTAATGGACTCTGATGGACATGCGAATATTTACTGTGACCTGTGGAACTTCACCTTGACGATGAAACACAGAAATTGCGTCGGAATTGATTACACCAGGCACCATGCCGACTTTTCTCCGGGAGAGTAATGCTTCCAACTGTCTGTGCTTTGATTCTTTCCTGGGATTCCAGTAATAGATTCCGATGAACATGGGAAGGTTTACTATAACCTGTGGACCTTCAACTTGACGATGAAACACAGAAATTAGCGTCGGAATTGAATACAACAGGCACCATCCGACATTTGTCCGGGAGAATAATGCTTATAACTGTCTGTGCTTTGATTCATTCCTTGGATTGCAGTAATAGATTACAATGGACATGGGAAGGTTAACTGTAACCTGTGGACCTTCAACTTGACGATGAAACACAGAAATTGCGTCGGAATTGAATACACGAGGCACCATGCCGACTTCTCTCCGGGAGAGTAGAGCTTCTAATTGTCTGCGTTTTGATTCCTTCCTCGGATTGCAGTAATAGATTCCGATGGACATCGGAAGGTTTACTGTAACCTGTGGACCTTCAACTGTACGATGAAACACAGAAATTGTGTCGGAATTGATTACAACAGGCACCGTGCCGACTTCTGTCCGGGAGAGTAATGCTTCCAACCGTCTGTGCTTTGATTCCTTCCTGGGATTCCAGTAATAGATTCCGATGGACATCGGAAGGTTTACTGTAACCTGTGGACCTTCAACTTGACGATGAAACACAGAAATTGCGTCGCAATTGAATACAGCAGGCACCGTGCCGACTTCTGTCCGGGAGAGTAACGCTTCTAACAGTCTGTGCTTTGATTCTTTCCTGGGATTCGAGTAATAGATTCCGATGGACACGGGAAGGTTTACTGTAACCTGTGGACTTTCAACTTGACGATCAAACACAGAAATTGCGTCGGAATTGAATACAACAGGCACCATGAATACATCTGTCCGGGAAAGTAATGCTTCTAATTGTCTGTGCTTTGATTCTTTCCTTGGATTGCAGTAATAGATAACAATGGACATGGGAAGGTTAACTGTAACCTGTGGACCTTCAACTTGACGACGAAACACAGAAATTGCGTCGCAATTGAATACAGCAGGCAACATGCCGACTTCTGTCCGGGAGAGTAATGCTTCTAAATGTCAGTATTTCGATTCTTTCCTGGGATTCCAGTAATAGATTCCGATGGACATGGGATGGTGTACTGTAACCTGTGGACCTTCAACTTGACGATGATACACAGAACATAAGTCGGAAATGAATATAACAGGCACCATGCCGACTTCTGTCCGGGAGAGTAATGCTTCTAAATGACAGTATTTTGATTCTTTCCTGGGATTCCAGTAATGGACTCCGATGGACATGCGAATGTTTACTGTAACCTTTGGACCTTCAAACTGACGACGAAACACAGAAATTGCGTCGGAATTGAATGCAACAGACGCCATGCCAACTTTTCTCCGGGAGAGTAATGCTTCCAACTGTCTGTGTTTTGATTCCTTCCTGCGATTCCAGTAATACACTCCGATGGACATCGGAAGGTTTACTGTAACCTGCGGACCTTCAACTCGACGATGAAACACAGAAATTGCATCGGAATTGAATACAACAGGCACCATGCCGACTTCTTTTCCGGGAGAGTAATGCTTCTAACTGTCTGTGCTTTGATTCTCTCCTGGTATTCCAGTAATAGATTCCGATGGACATGGGAAGGTTTACTGTAACCTGTGGACCATAACTTGATGATGAAACACAGAAATTATGTCGCAATTGAATACAAGAGGCTCCATGAAGACTTCCCTCCGGGAGATCAAAGCTTCTAACTGTCTGTGCTTTGATTCTTTCCTGGGCTTCCGGTAATAGATTCCGATGGACATGGGAAGGTTTACTGTTACCTGTGGACCTTCAACTTGACGATGAAATACAGAAATTGCGTCGGAACCTAATACAACAGGCACTATGACGACTTCTCTCCGGGAGAGTAATGTTTCTTACTGTCTGTGCGTTGATTCTTTCCTGGGATTCAGGTAATAGATTCCGATTGACATGGGAAGGTTTACTGTAACCTGTGGACCTTCAGCTTGACGATGAAACACAGATATTGCGTCAGAATTGACTACAACAGGCACCATGCCGACTTCTGTCCGGGAGAGTAATGCTTCTATCTGTCTGTGCTTTGATTCTTTCCTGGGATTCCAGTAATTGATTCCGATGGACATGGGAAGGTTAACTGTAACCTGTGGACCATCAACGTGACGATGAACCACAGAAATTGCGTCGGATTTGAATACAATAGGCACCATGCCGACTTCTCTCCGGGAGAGTAATGGTTCTAACTGTCTGCGCTTTGACTCTTTCCTGGGATTTCTGTAATAGATTCCGATGGACATGGGAAGGTTTACTGTAACCTGTGGACCTTCAACTTGACGATGAAACACAGAAATTGTGTCGGAATTGAATACACCAGGCACCATGCCGACTTTTCTCCGGGAGAGTAATGCTTCCAACTGTCTGTGTTTTGATTCCTTCCTCGCATTCCAGTAATAGATTCTGATGGACATCGGAGGGTTTTCTGTAACCTGTGGACCATCAACTTGACGATGAAACACAGAAATTGCGTCGGAATTGAATACAACAGGCACCGTGCCGACTTCTTTCCGGGAGAGTAATGCTTCAATCTGTTTGTGCTTTGATTCTTTCCTGGGATTCCAGTAGTAGATTCCGATGGACATGAGAAGGTGTACTGTAACCTGTGGACCTTCAACTTGACGATGAAACACAAGAATTGCATCGGAAATGAATACAACAGGCACCATGCCGACTTCTCTCCGGGAGAGTAATGCTTCCAACCTTCTGCGCTTTGAGTCTTTCCTGGGATTCCAGTAATAGATTCCGATGGACTTGGGAAGGTTTACTGTAACCTGTGGATCTTCAACTCGACGATGAAACACAGAAATTGCGTAGGAATTGAATACAGCAGGCACCATGCCGACTTCTCTCCTCGAGAGTAATGCTTCCATATGTCTGTGCTTTGATTTATTCCTGGGATTCCAGTAATAGATTCCGATGGACATGGGAAGGTTTACTGTAACCTGTGGACCTTCAACTTGACGATGAAACACAGAAATTGCGTCGGAATTGAATACAACAGGCACCATGCCGACTTCTGTCCTGAAGAGTAATGCTTCTAACTGTCTGTGTTTTGATTCTTTCCTGGTATTCCAGTAATAGATTCCGATGGACATGGGAAGGCTTACTGTAACCTGTGGACCTTCAACTTGACGATGAAACACAGAAATTGCGTCGGAATTGAATACAACAGGCGTCATGCCGACTTCTTTCCGGGAGAGTAATGCTTCTAACTGTCTGTGATTTGACTCCTTCCTCGTATTCCAGCAATAGATTCCGATGGACATGGGAAGGTTTACCGTACCCTGTGGACCTTCAACTTGACGATGAAACACATAAATTGCGTCGGAATCGAATACAACAGGCACCGTGCCGAATTCTGTCCAGGAGGGTATTGCTTCTATATGTCTGTGCTTTGATTCATTCCTGGGATTCCAGTAATAGATTCCGATGGACATGGGAAGGTTTACTGTAACCTGTGGACCTTCAACATGACGATGAATCACAGAAAGTGCGTCGGAATTGAATACAACAGGCACCGTCCCGATTTCTGTCCGGGAGAGTAATGCTTCTAACTGTCTGTGCTTTGATTCTTTTCTGGGATTCCAGTAATAGATTCCGATGAACATGGGAAGGATTACTGTAACCTGTGGACCTTCAACTTGACGACGAAATACAGAAATTGCGTCGGAATTGAACACAACAGGCACCATGCCGACTTCTGTCCGGGAGAGCAATGCTTCCATCTGTCTGTGCTTTGATTCTTTCCGGGGATTCCAGTAATAGATTCCGATGGACATGGGATGGTTAACTCTAACCTGTCGACCTTCAACTGGACGATGAAACACAGAAATAGCGACGGAATTGAATACTACAGGCACCATGATGACTTTTGCCCGGGAGAGTAATGCTTCTAACTTTCAGTATGTTGATTCTTTCCTGGGATTCCAGTAATAGGCTCCGATGGACATGGGAAGGTATACTGTAACCTGTGGACCTTCAACGTAACGATGAAACACAGAAATTGCGTCGGAAATGAATACAACAGGCACCGTCCCGACTTCTGTCCGGGAGAGTAATGCTTCTATCTGTCTGTGCTTATATTCCTTCCGGGGATTACAGTAATAGATTCCGATGGACATGGGAGGGTTTACTGTAACCTGTGGACCTTCAACTGGTCGATGAAACACAGAAATTGCGTCGGAATTGAATACAACGGGCACCGTGCCGACTTCTGTGCGGGAGAGTAATGCTTCTAACTGTCTGTGCTTTGATTCTTTCCTGGGATTCCAGTAATAGATTGCGATGGACATGGGAAGGTTAATTGTAACCTGTGGACCTTAAACTTGACGATGAAACACAGAAATTGCGTCGGAATTAAATAAAATAGGCACCATGCCGACTTCTCTCCGGAAGAGTAATGCTTCTAACTGTCTGTGTTTTGATTCTTTCCTGGGATTCCAGTAATAGATTGCGATGGACATGGGCAGGTTTACTGTAACCTGTGGACCTTCAACTTGACGACGAAACACAGAAATTGCGACGGAATTGAATACAACAGGCACCGTGCCTACTTCTGTCCCGTAGAATAATGCTTCTAACAGTCTGTGCTTTGATTCTTTCCTGGGATTACAGTAATTGATTCCGATGAACATGGGAAGGTTTACAGTAACCTGTGGTCCTTCAACTCGACGATGAAACACAGGAATTGCGTCGGAATTGAATAGAACAGGCACCATGCCGACTTCTGTCCCGGAGAGTAATGCTTCTAAATGTCAGTATTTTGATTCTATCCTAGGATTCCAGTAATAGACTCCGATGGACATGGGAAGGTTTGCTGTAACCTGTGGCCCTTCAACTTGACGATGAAACACAGAAATTGCGTCGGAATTGAATGCAACAGGCACCATGCCGACTTCTCTCCGGGTGAGTAATGCTTATAACTGCCTGCGTTTTGATTCCTTCCTGGGTTTCCAGTAATAAATTCCGATGGACATAAAAAGGTTTACTGTAACCTCTGGACCTTCAACTCGACCATGAAACATAGAAATTGCGACGGAATTGAATACAACAGGCACCATGCCGTTTTCCGTCCGGGAGAGTAATGCATCTATCTGTCTGTGCTTTGTTTCTTTGCTGGGATTCCAGTAATAGATTCCGATGGACATGGGAAGGTTTACTGTAACCTGTGGACCTTCAACTGGACAATGAAACACAGAAATAGCGACGGAATTGATTACAACATGCACCATGACGACTTTTGCCCGGGAGAGTAATGCTTCTAACTTTCAGTATGTTGATTCTTTCCTGGGATTCCAGCAATAGACTCCGATGGACATGGGAAGGTATACTGTAACCTGTGGACCTTCAACGTGACGATGAAACACAGAAATTGCGTCGGAATTGAATGCAACAGGCACCGTCCCGACTTCTGTCCGGGAGAGTAATGCTTCTATCTGTCTGTGCTTTGATTCTATCCTGGGATTCCAGTAATAGATTCCGATGGACATGGGAAGGTTTACTGTAACCTGTCGACCTTCAACTTGACGATGAAACACAGAAATTTCGTCGGAATTGAATGCAACAGGCTCCATGCAGATTTCTCTCCGAGAGAGTAATGCTTCTAACTGTCTGTGCTTTGACTCTTTCCTGGGATTCCAGCAATAGATTCCGAAGGACATCGGAAGGTTTAGTGTAACCTGTGGACCTTCAACTTGACGATGAAACACAGAAATTGCGTCGGAATTGAATACGCCTGGCACCATGCCGACTTCTCTTCGGGAGAGTAATGCTTCCAACCGTCTGTGTTTTAATTCCTTCCTGGGATTCCAGTAATAGATTCCGATGGACATGGGAAGGTTTACTGTAACCTGTGGACCTTCTACTTGACGTTGAAACACAGAAATTGCGTCGGAATTGAATACAACAGGCACCGTGCCGACTTCTGTCCGGGAGAGTAATGCTTCAAAATGTCAGTATTTTGATTCTTTCCTGGGATTCCGGTAGTGGACTCTGATGGACATGCGAATATTTACTGTAACCTGTGGAACTTCACCTTGACGACGAAACACAGAAATTGCGTCGGAATTGATTACACCAGGCACCATGCCGACTTTTCTCCGGGAGAGTAATGCTTCCAACTGTCTGTGCTTTGATTCTTTCCTGGGATTCCAGTAATAGATTCCGATGAACATGGGAAGGTTTACTATAACCTTTGGACCTTCAACTTGACGATGAAACACAGAAATTAGCGTCGGAATTGAATACAACAGGCACCATGCCGACATTTGTCCGGGAGAATAATGCTTCTAACTGTCTGTGCTTTGATTCATTCCTTGGATTGCAGTAATAGATTACAATGGACATGGGAAGGTTAACTGTAACCTTTGGACCTTCAACTTGACAATGAAACACAGAAATTGCGTCGGAATTGAATACACCAGGCACCATGCCGACCTCTCTCCGGGAGAGTAATGCTTATAACTGTCTGTGCTTTGACTCTTTCCTCGGAATCCAGTAATAGATTCCGATGGACATGGGCAGGTTTACTGTAACCTGTGGACCTTCAACTTGACGATGAAACACAGAAATTGCGTCGGAATTGAATACACGAGGCACCATGCCGACTTCTTTCCGGGAGAGTAGAGCTTCTAACTGTCTGCGTTTTGATTCCTTCCTCGGATTGCAGTAATAGATTCCGAAGGACATCGGAAGGTTTACTGTAACCTGTGGACCTTCAACAGTACGATGAAACACAGAAATTGTGTCGGAATTGATTACAACAGTCACCGTGCCGACTTCTGTCCGGGAGAGTAATGCTTCCAACTGTCTGTGCTTTGATTCTTTCCTGGGATTCCAGTAATAGATTCCGATGAACATGGGAAGGTTTACTATAACCTTTGGACCTTCAACTTGACGATGAAACACAGAAATTAGCGTCGGAATTGAATACAACAGGCACCATGAATACATCTGTACGGGAAAGTAATGCTTCTAATTGTCTGTGCTTTGATTCTTTCCTTGGATTGCAGTAATAGATAACAATGGACATGGGAAGGTTAACTGTAACCTGTGGACCTTCAACTTGACGACGAAACACAGAAATTGCGTCGCAATTGAATACAGCAGGCAACATGCCGACTTCTGTCCGGGAGAGTAATGCTTCTAAATGTCAGTATTTCGATTCTTTCCTGGGATTCCAGTAATAGATTCCGATGGACATGGGATGGTGTACTGTAACCGGTGGACCTTCAACTTGACGATGATACACAGAACATAAGTCGGAAATGAATATAACAGGCACCATGCCGACTTCTGTCCGGGAGAGTAATGCTTCTAAATGTCAGTATTTTGATTCTTTCCTGGGATTCCAGTAATGGACTCCGATGACATGCGAATGTTTACTGTAACCTTTGGACCTTCAAACTGACGACGAAACACAGAAATTGCGTCGGAATTGAATGCAAGAGACACCATGCCAACTTTTCTCCGGGAGAGTAATGCTTCCAACTGTCTGTGTTTTGATTCCTTCCTGCGGTTCCAGTAATACACTCCGATGGACATCGGTAGGGTTACTGTAACCTGCGGACCTTCAACTCGACGATGGAAGACAGAAATTGCATCGGAATTGAATACAACAGGCACCATGCCGACTTCTTTTCCGGGAGAGTAATGCTTCTAACTGTCTGTGCTTCGATTCTCTCCTGGTATCCCAGTAATAGATTCCGATGGACATGGGAAGGTTTACTGTAACCTGTGGACCATAACTTGATGATGAAACACAGAAATTATGTCGCAATTGAATACAAGAGACTCCATGCCGACTTCCCTCCGGGAGATCAAAGCTTCTAACTGTCTGTGCTTTGATTCTTTCCTGGGCTTCCGGTAATAGATTCCGATGGACATGGGAACGTTTACTGTTACCTGTGGACCTTCAACTTGACGATGAAATACAGAAATTACGTCGGAACCTAATACAACAGGCACTATGACGACTTCTCTCCGGGAGAGTAATGTTTCTAACTGTCTGTCCGTTGATTCTTTCCTGGGATTCAGGTAATAGATTCCGATTGACATGGGAAGGTTTACTGTAACCTGTGGACCTTCAGCTTGACGATGAAACACAGATATTGCGTCGGAATTGACTACAACAGGCACCATGCCGACTTCTGTCCGGGAGAGTATTGCTTCTATCTGTCTGTGCTTTGATTCTTTCCTGGGATTCCAGTAATTGATTCCGATGGACATGGGAAGGTTAACTGTAACCTGTGGACCATCAACGTGACGATGAACCACAGAAATTGCGTCGGATTTGAATACAATAGGCACCATGCCGACTTCTCTCCGGGAGAGTAATGGTTCTAACTGTCTGCGCTTTGACTCTTTCCTGGGATTTCTGTAATAGATTCCGATGGACATGGGAAGGTTTACTGTAACCTGTGGACCTTCAACTTGACGATGAAACACAGAAATTGTGTCGGAATTGAATACACCAGGCACCATGCCGACTTTTCTCCGGGAGAGTAATGCTTCCAACCGTCTGTGTTTTGATTCCTTCCTCGCATTCCAGTATTAGATTCTGATGGACATCGGAGGGTTTTCTGTAACCTGTGGACCTTCAACTTGACGATGAAACACAGAAATTGCGTCGGAATTGAATACAACAGGCACCGTGCCGACTTCTTTCCGGGAGAGTAATGCTTCCAACTGTCTGTGCTTTTATTCCTTCCTGGGATTCCAGTAGTAGATTCCGATGGACATGAGAAGGTTTACTGTAACCTGTGGACCTTCTACTTGACGATGAAACACAGAAATTGCGTCGGAATTGAATACAACAGGCACAGTGCCGAATTCTGTCCGGAAGAGTAATGCTTCTAACTGTCTGTGTTTCGATTCATTCCTGGGATTCCAGTAATAGATTCCGATGGACGTGGGAAGGTATACTGTAACCTGTGGACCTTCAACATGACTATGAAACACAGAAATTGCGTGGGAATTGAATACAACAGGCACTATGCCGACTTCTGTCCGGGAGAGTAATGCTTCAATCTGTTTGTGCTTTGATTCTTTCCTGGGATTCCAGTAGTAGATTCCGATGGACATGAGAAGGTGTACTGTAACCTGTGGACCTTCAACTTGACGATGAAACACAAGAATTGCGTCGGAAATGAATACAACAGGCACCATGCCGACTTCTCTCCGGGAGAGTAATGCTTCCAACATTCTGCGTTTTGAATCTTTCCTGGGATTCCTGTAATAGATTCCGATGGACTTCGGAAGGTTTACTGTAACCTGTGGATCTTCAACTCGACGATGAAACACAGAAATTGCGTAGGAATTGAATACAGCAGGCACCATGCCGACTTCTCTACTCGAGAGTAATGCTACCATATGTCTGTGCTTTGATTTATTCCTGGGATTCCAGTAATAGATTCCGATGGACATGGGAAGGTTTACTGTAACCTGTGGACCTTCAACTTGACGATGAAACACAGAAATTGCGTCGGAATTGAATACAACAGGCCCCATGCCGACTTCTGTCCTGAAGAGTAATGCTTCTAACTGTCTGTTCTTTGATTCATTCCTGGGATTCCAGTAATAGATTCCGATGGACATGGGAAGGTATACTGTAACCTGTGGACCTTCAACATGACTATGAAACACAGAAATTGCGTGGGAATTGAATACAACAGGCACTATGCCGACTTCTGTCCGGGAGAGTAATGCTTCAATCTGTTTGTGCTTTGATTCTTTCCTGGGATTCCAGTAGTAGATTCCGATGGACATGAGAAGGTTTACTGTAACCTGTGGACCTTCAACTTGACGATGATACACAAGAATTGCGTCGGAAATGAATACAACAGGCACCATGCCGACTTCTCTCCGGGAGAGTAATGCTTCCAACCTTCTGCGTTTTGAATCTTTCCTGGGATTCCTGTAATAGATTCCGATGGACTTCGGAAGGTTTACTGTAACCTGTGGATCTTCAACTCGACGATGAAACACAGAAATTGCGTAGGAATTGATTACAGCAGGCACCATGCCGACTTCTCTCCTCGAGAGTAATGCTACCATATGTCTGTGCTTTGATTTATTCCTGGGATTCCAGTAATAGATTCCGATGGACATGGGAAGGTTTACTGTAACCTGTGGACCTTCAACTTGACGATGAAACACAGAAATTGCGTCGGAATTGAATACAACAGGCCCCATGCCGACTTCTGTCCTGAAGAGTAATGCTTCTAACCGTCTGTTCTTTGATTCTTTCCTGGTATTCCAGTAATAGATTCCGATGGACATGGGAAGGCTTACTGTAACCTGTGGACCTTCAACTTGACGATGAAACACAGAAATTGCGTCGGAATTGAATACAACAGGCGTCATGCCGACTTCTTTCCGGGAGAGTAATGCTTCTAACTGTCTGTGATTTGACTCCTTCCTCGTATTCCAGCAATAGATTCCGATGGACATGGGAAGGTTTAATGTACCCTGTGGACCTTCAACTTGACGATGAAACACAGAAATTGCGTCGGAATCGAATACAACAGGCACCGAGCCGAATTCTGTCCAGGAGGGTAATGCTTCTATATGTCTGTGCTTTGATTCATTCCTGGGATTCCAGTAATAGATTCCGATGGACATGGGAACGTTTACTGTAACCTGTGGACCTTCAGCTTGACGATGAAACACAGATATTGCGTCGGAATTGACTACAACAGGCACCATGCCGACTTCTGTCCGGGAGAGTATTGCTTCTATCTGTCTGTGCTTTGATTCTTTCCTGGGATTCCAGTAATTGATTCCGATGGACATGGGAAGGTTAACTGTAACCTGTGGACCATCAACGTGACGATGAACCACAGAAATTGCGTCGGATTTGAATACAATAGGCACCATGCCGACTTCTCTCCGGGAGAGTAATGGTTCTAACTGTCTGCGCTTTGACTCTTTCCTGGGATTTCTGTAATAGATTCCGATGGACATGGGAAGGTTTACTGTAACCTGTCTACCTTCAACTTGACGATGAAACACAGAAATTGCGTCGGAATTGAATGCAACAGGCACCATGCAGATTTCTCTCCGAGAGAGTAATGCCTCTAACTGTCTGTGCTTTGACTCTTTCCTGGGATTCCAGCAATAGATTCCGATGGACATCGGAAGGTTTAGTGTAACCTGTGGACCTTCAACTTGACGATGAAACACTGAAATTGCGTCGGAATTGAATACACCTGGCACCATGCCGACTTCTCTCCGGGAGAGTAATGCTTCCAACCGTCTGTGTTTTAATTCCTTCCTGGGATTCCAGTAATAGATTCCGATGGACATGGGAAGGTTTACTGTAACCTGTGGACCCTCAACTTGTCGATGAAACACAGAAATTGCGTCGGAATTGAACACAACGGGCACCGTGCCGACTTCTGTCCGGGAGAGTAATGCTTCTAACTGTCTGTGCTTTGATTCTTTCCTGGGATTCCAGTAATAGATTGCGATGGACACGGCAAGTTTAACTGTAACCTGTGGACCTTAAACTTATGATGAAACACAGAAATTGCGTCGGAATTGAATAAAATAGGCGCCATGCCGACTTCTCTCCGGGAGAGTAATGCTTCTAACTGTCTGTGCTTTGATTCTTTCCTGGGATTCCAGTAATAGATTCCGATGGACATGGGCAGGTTTACTGTAACCTGTGGACCTTCAACTTGACGACGAAACACAGAAATTGCGACGGAATTGAATACAACAGGCACCGTGCCGACTTCTGTCCCGGAGAATAATGCTTCTAGCAGTCTGTGCTTTGATTCTTTCCTGGGATTACAGTAATTGATTCCGATGAACATGGGAAGGTTTACAGTAACCTGTGGTCCTTCAACTCGACGATGAAACACAGGAATTGCGTCGGAATTGAATAGAACAGGCACCATGCCGACTTCTGTCCCGGAGAGTAATGCTTCTAAATGTCAGTATTTTGATTCTATCCTAGGATTCCAGTAATAGACTCCGATGGACATGGGAAGGTTTGCTGTAACCTGTGGCCCTTCAACTTGACGATGAAACACAGAAATTGCGTCGGCATTGAATGCAACAGGCACCATGCCGACTTCTCTCCGGGTGAGTAATGTTTATAACTGCCTGCGTTTTGATTCCTTCCTGGGTCTCCAGTAATAAATTCCGATGGACATGGGAAGGTTTACTGTAACCTCTGGACCTTCAACTCGACGATGAAACATAGAAATTGCGACGGAATTGAATACAACAGGCACCATGCCGTTTTCCGTCCGGGAGAGCAATGCTTTTATCTGTCTGTGCTTTGATTCTTTCCTGGGATTCCAGTAATACATTTCGATGGACATGGGGAGGTTTACTGTAACCTGTGGACCTTCAACTTGACGAAGAAACACAGATATTATGTCGGAATTGAATACAACAGGCACCATGCCGATCTTTGTCCGGGAGAGTAATGCATCTATCTGTCTGAGCTATGTTTCTTTGCTGGGATTCCAGTAATAGATTCCGATGGACATGGGAAGGTTTACTGTAACCTGTGGACCTTCAACTGGACGATGAATCACAGAAATAGCGACGGAATTGAATACAACAGGCACCATGACGACTTTTGCCCGGGAGAGTAATGCTTCTAACTTTCAGTATGTTGATTCTTTCCTGGGATTCCAGTAATAGACTCCGATGGACATGGGAAGGTATACTGTAACCTGTGGACCTTCAACGTGACGATGAAACACAGAAATTGCGTCGGAATTGAATGCAACAGGCACCGTCCGGACTTCTTCCGGGAGAGTAATGCTTCTATCTGTCTGTGCTTTGATTCTATCCTGGGATTCCAGTAATAGATTCCGATGGACATGGGAAGGTTTACTGTAACCTGTCGACCTTCAACTTGACGATGAAACACAGAAATTGCGTCGGAATTGAATACAACAGGCACCGTGCCGACTTCTGTGCGGGAGAGTAATGCTTCTAACTGTCTGTGCTCTGACTCTTTCCTGGGATTCCAGTAATAGATTCCGATGGACATTGGAAGGTTTGCTGTAACCGTGGACCTTCAACTTGACGATGAAACATAAAAATTGTGTCGGATTTGAATACACCAGTCACCATGCCGACTTCCCTCTGAGAGAGTAATGCTTCCAAATGTCTGTGCTTTGATTCCTTCCTGGGAGTCCAGTAATAGATTCCGATGTACTTGGGAAGGTTTACTGTAACCTGTGGACCTTCAACTTGTCGATGAAACACAGAAATTGCGCCGGAATTGAATACAACGGGCACCGTGCCGACTTCTCTCCGGGAGAGTAATGCTTCTAACTGTCTGTGCTTTGATTTTTCCTGGGATTCCAGTAATAGATTGCGATGGACATGGGAGGGTTATCTGTAACCTGTGGACCTTAAACTTGACGATGAAACACAGAAATTGCGTCGGAATTGAATACAACAGGCACCGTGCCGACTTCTGTGCGGGAGAGTAATGCTTCTAACTGTCTGTGCTCTGACTCTTTCCAGGGATTCCAGTAATAGATTCCGATGGACATTGGAAGGTTTGCTGTAACCAGTGGACCTTCAACTTGACGATGAAACACAGAAATTGCGTCGGAATTGAATATAACAGGCACAATGACGACTTCTCTCCGGAGAGTAATGCTTCTATCTGTCTGTGGTTTGATTCATTCCTGGGATTCCAGTAATAGATTCCGATGGACATGGGAAGGTTTACTGTAACCTGTGGACCTTCAACTTGACGATGAAACACAGAAATTGCGTCGGAATTGAATACAACAGGCACCGTCGAGACTTCTGGGCGGGAGAGTAATGCTTCTAACTGTCTGTGCTTTGCTTCTTTCCTGGGTTTCGAGTAATAGATTCCGATGGACATGGGAAGGTTTGCTGTAACCAGTGGACCTTCAACTTGACGATGAAACACGGAAATTTCGTCGGATTTGAATACACCAGGCACCATGCTGACTTCTGTCCGGGAGAGTAATGCTTCTAAATGTCAGTATTTTGATTCTATCCTGGGATTCCAGTAATAGACTCCGATGGACATGGGAAGGTTTGCTGTAACCTGTGGACCTTCAACTTGACGATGAAACACAGAAATTGCTTCGGCATTGAATGCAACAGGCACCATGCCGACTTCTCTCCGGGTTAGTAATGCTTATAACTGCCTGTTTTTTGATTCCTTCCTGGGATTCCAGTAATAAATTCCGATGGACATAGGAAGGTTTACTGTAACCTGTGGACCTTCAACTCGACGATGAAACATAGAAATTGCGACGGAATTGAATACAACAGGCACCATGCCGTTTTCTGTCCGGGAGAGCAATGCATTTATCTGTCTGTGCTTTGATTCCTTCCTGGGATTCCAGTCATAGATTCCGATGGACATGGGAAGGTTTACTGTAAGCTGTGGACCTTCACCTTGACAAAGAAACACAGATATTATGTCGGAATTGAATACAACAGGCACCATGGCGATCTTTGTCCGGGAGAGTAATGCATCTATCTGTCTGCGCTTTGATTCTTTGCTGGGATTCCAGTAATAGGTTCCGATGGACATGGGAAGGTTTACTGTAACCTGTGGACCTTCAACTTGACGATGAAACACAGAAATTGCGTCGGAATTGAATACAACAGGCACAATGACGACATCTGTCCGGGAGAGTAATCCTTCTAACTGTCAGAACTTTCATTCTTTCCTGGGATTCCAGTAATAGACTCCGATGGACATGGGAAGGGTTACTGTAACCTGTGGACCTTCAACTAGACGATGAAACACAGAAATTGCGTCGGAATTGAATTCAACAGGCACCATGCCGACTTCTCTCCGGGAGAGTAATGCTTATAACTGCCTGTTTTTTGATTCCTTCCTGGGATTCCAGTAATAGATTCCGATGGACATGGGAAGGTTTACTGTAACCTGTGGACCTTCAACTTGACGAAGAATCACAGAAATTGCGTCGGAATTGAATACAACAGGCACCATGCCGACTTCTGTCCGGGAGAGTAATGTATCTATCTGTCTGTGCTTTGAATCTTTCCGGGGATTCCAGTAATAGATTCCGATGGACATGGGAAGGTTTACCGTAACCTGTCGACCTACAACTTGACGATAAAACACAGAAATTGCGTCGGAATTGAATACAACAGGCACCGTGCCGACTTCTGTCCGGGAGAGTAATGCTTCTAACTGTCTGTGCTTTGTTTCATTCCTGGGATTCCAATTACAGATTCCGATTGACATGGGAAGGTTTACTGTAACCTGTGGACGATCAACTTGACGATGAAATACAGAAATCGCGTCGGAATTGAGTACAACAGGCACCATGCCAACTTCTCTCCGGGAGAGTAATGCTTCTAACTGTCTGTGCTTTGACTCTTTCATGGGAATCCAGTAATAGATTCCGATGGACATGGGAAGGTTTACTGTAACCTGTGGACCTTCAACTTGGCGATGAAACACAGAAATTGCTTCGGAGTTGATTACACCAGGCACCATACCTACTTCTATCCGGGATGGTAATGCTTCCAACTGTCAGAGCTTTGATTTCTTCCTGGGATTCCGGTAGTAGATTCCGATGGACATGGGAAGGTTTACTGTAACCTGTGGACCTTCACCTTGACGACGAAGCACAGAAATTGCGTTGGAATTGAATACAACAGGCACCATGCCGACTTCTCTCCGGGAGAGTAATGCTTCCAACTGTCTGTGTTTTGATTCTTTTTTGGGATTCCAGTAATACATTCCGATGGACATGGGAATGTTATCTGTAACCTGTGGACCTTCAACTCGTCGATGAAACACAGACATTGCGTCGGAATTGAATACAACAGGCACCATGCAGACTTCTCTCCGGAGAGTAATGCTTCTATCTGTCTTTGCTTTGATTCATTCTTGGGATTGCAGTAATAGATTCCGATGGACATGGGAAGGTTTACTGTAACCTGTGGACCTTCAACTTGACGATGAAACACAGAAATTGCGTCGGAATTGAATACAACAGGCACCGTCGAGTCTTCTGTCCGGGAGAGCAATGCTTCTAGCTGTCTGTGCTTTGATTCTTTCCTGGGATTCCAGTAATAGATTCCGATGGACATAGGAAGTTTTACTGTAACCTGTGGACTTTCAACTTGACGATAAAACGCAGAAATTGCGTCGAAATTGAATACAACAGGCACCATGCCGACTTCTGTCCGGGAGAGTAATGCTTGTATCTGCCTGTGCTTTGATTCCTTCCGGGGATTCCAGTAATAGATTCCGATGTTCATAGGAGGGTTAACTGTAACCCGTCGACCTTCAACTTGACGATGAAACACAGAAATTGCGTCGGAATTGAATACAACAGGCACCATGCCGACTTCTGCCCGGGAGAGTAATGCTTCTAACTGTCAGAAATTTGATTCTTTCCTGGGATTCCAGTAATAGATTCCGATGGACATGGGAAGGTTTACTGTAACCTGTGGACCTTGAACCTGACGATGACACACAGAAATTGCGACGGAATTGAATACAACAGGTACCATGCCGACTTATGTCCGGGAGAGTAATGCTTCTAAATGTCAGTATTTTGATTCTATCCTGGGATTCCAGTAATAGACTCCGATGGACATGGAAAGGTTTATTGTAACCTGTGGATCATCAAATTGACGATGAAACACAGATATTGCGTCGGAATTGAATACAACAGGTACCATGCCGACTTATGTCTGGGAGAGTAATGCTTCTATCTGTCTGTGCTTTGATTCTTTCTGGGGATTCCAGTAATAGATTCCGACGGACATCGGAAGGTTTGCTGTAACCTGTGGACCTTCAACTCGACGATGAAACACAGACATTGCGTCGGAATTGAATACAACAGGCACCATGCCGACTCCACTCCGGGAGAGTAATGCTTCTAACTGTCTGTCCTTTGACTCTTTCCTGGGATTCCAGTAGTAGATTCCGATGGACATGGGAAGGTTTACTGTAACCTGTGGACCTTCAACTTGACGATGAAACACAGAAATTGCGTCGGAATATAATACAACAGGCACCATGCTGACTTCTGTCCCGGAGAGTAATGCTTGTATCTGTCTGTGCTTTGATTCTTCCCTGGGATTCCAGTAATAAATTCCGATGGACATGGGAAGGTTTACTGTAACCTGTGGACCTTCAACTTGACTATGAGACACAGAAATTGCTTCGGAACCTCATAGAACGGGCATTATGCCGACTTCTCTCCGGGTGAGTGATGCTTCAATAATGTCTGTGCTTTGATTCTTTCCTGGAATTCCAGTAATATATTCCGATGGACATGGGAACGTTTACTGTAACCTGTGGACCTTCAACTTGAAGCTGAAACACAGAAATTGCGTTGGAATTTAATACAACAGTCACCATGCGACTTCTGTCCGGGAAAGTAATGCTTCTATCTGTCTGTGCTTTGACTCTTTCCTGGGATTCCAGTAATAGATTCCGAAGGACATGGGAACGATTACTGTAACCTGTCGACCTTCAACTTGACGATGAAACACAGAAATTGCGTCGGAATTGAATACAACATTCACCATGCCGACTTGTCTGAGGGAGAGTAATGCTTCTAACTGTTTGTGCTTTGATTCTTTCCTGGGATTCCAGTAATAGATTCCGATGGACATGATAGGGTTTACTGTAAGCTGTGGACATTCAACTTGACGATGAAACACAGAAATTGCGTCGGAATTGGATACAACAGGCACAGTGCCGACTTCTCTCCAGGAGAGGAATGCTACTAACTGTCTGTGCTTTGATTCTGTCCTAGGATTCCAGTAATAGATTCCGATGGACATGGGAAGGTTTACTGTAACCTGTTGACCTTCACCTTGACGATAAAACACAGAAATTGCGTCGGAATTGAATACAACAGGCACCGTGCCGACTTCTGTCCGGGAGAGTAATGCTTCTAACTGTCTCTGCTTTGACTCTTTCAAGGGATTCCAGTAATAGATTACGATGGACATGGGAAGGTTTACTGTAACCTGTGGACCTTCAACTTGACGACGAAGCAAAGAAATTGCGTCGGAATTGAATACAACATGCTCCATGCCGACTTCTCTCTGGGAGAGTAATGCTTTCAACTGTCTGTGTTTTGATTCTTTTTTGGGATTCCAGTAATATATTCCGATGGACATGGGAACGTTATCTGTAACCTGTGGACCTGCAACTCGACGATGAAACACAGACTTTGGGACGGAATTGAATACAACAAGCTCCATGCTGACTTCTCTCCGGAGAGTAATGCTTCTATCTGTCTGTGCTTTGATTCATTCCTGGGATTCCAGTAATAGATTCCGATGGACATGGGAAGGTTTACTGTAATCTGTGGACCTTCAACTTGACGATGAAACACAGAAATTGCGTCGGAATTGAATCCAACAGGCACCGTGCCAACTCCTGTCCGTGAGAGTAATGCTTCTTTCAGTCTGTGCTTTGATTCTTTCCTGGGATTCCAGTAATAGATTCCGATGGACATTTTTTTTTTTTTTTTTTTTTTTTTTCACTTGCCGCCCTGATTTTACGACCCACCACCTAAGTGCTTAAGGTGGGTCTATTTTGACCACTTGGCCGCTACGACCGGTGTGCGGACTCTGATGTAGTTGATGAAACTCACACCAGTTCCCGCATCCGGTCGCACCGTTGCCCGTGTCCCGCCACGTGGAGGCGGGTCTGTGCTTTTTTTTTTTTTTTTTTTTTTTTTTTTTTTTCTTTACTTTGGCAGCTTTCCCAAAACCGATTTAACAAAAATTTTACAAAAATTAATGTTGAATTGGAAGAAGGAAATACAAGGAATAGTTTAGTCTGAAGAGGAGAAAAGACGATAGGAAAGGAAGAGATGATAGTCCCACCACCGTAGGGGACTGAGGATGAGCGTCTTGGGATTTATCTTCAAGCCTCTGATCCTCAGTCCCCTAACCTTAGCCTAGGAAGTTCTATTCTATTCTAGTTGTGGCGTTTGATATCTCTATTTATGTTCTATCTGGTTACTTGTATACAGGTTTAGAGTGCCGTGGTAGCTGATGGCGATTGCGACGGTGCGCCGACACTGTTTATGTCTAATTTTTTACATTAATCTATTGTCAGTTTTAGGTCTACTTATGTAAGTCTATTGCATGTCAGTTGTTTTATATTTTGACTTAGTTTAGTTCTTCCACACTATGGTGTCTGTCTGGGTGCTGCATATAGGTTTATTGTCTGTGTGGTCTTCTGTTCCTGTATTCTTTGTGGCATTCGTCAGAAATTTTGTCTGTTAGTGCGTTCAGTATGTCCCAAAGTTCAGGTGTTCTGATCGCGTCGTATATGTGTTCCTCTGTCTGTAAGTGTTGTATCCCAGGTGTGTTCCTGTGCTGTCTGTATTTCCCGCAGAATAGGATTGTGTGTTCGGGGGTTCCCATACCTCCACATGTACACGTTGATGTGTCTCTAAGACTCACGCGATTTAAGTGCGTGGGATAAGGTCCGTGGCCAGTCAAGAAATGCACCATGCCGCGGCTAGGATCGGCATGTTTCATTCTTAATCTTTCCGTTATGTTCGGAAAAAATGTATAGACTCTCCGTCCCTTATCACTTGTGCCCCATTCCTGTTGCCATGTGTCGATTTTCCATTTTTTGAGGTCCCGCTTATTGTTCAGCGGGGAACCAGTCAATATGTTGACCTGGTCTAGTCTACCCATCTTTAACCAGTACAGAGCGGCCCGATATTTGATTGTGATATCTATCGGGAAAATTCCTAGCACGACACACAGTGCTTCAACTGATGTAGTGCCGAAGGCTCCCGATAGTCGCAGAAGGACGCTTCTCTGCCCTCGCCTAACCGCTGTTCTGTTTGTGACGAGGTTGAGTCTGTGCGCCCATGTACTGGCCGCAAAGCTTAGCACTGATTCGAAGAGTGCGCAGTGGTAAGTTCGTGTGACTGACAGAGGAAGTCTGTATTGTCCTGAATTAATCCTTGCCAGTTTATGTAGTAATTTTTCTGCCTTGTTTGTTGTTATTCTGATATGTTCATGGAAGTTCAGCTTCTCATCTATGTATACGCCCAAGTAGCGGGTTACCGTCATTCTCTTTATGTTGTTGTTCTGTATTTTAATAGATGGATTGCGTCTGAGTTGCCCTTTGAGCAGTGTGTATGTTGTTTTGTTGCCCGCTATCTTGAGTTTGTTTGTGTTGCACCATTGTGTTATTGTCTGCAGTGTGCCACTCGCCTTCTCCTCTAGCTGGGCTCTTGTATTTGCTGAGATGACCACCAGTAGGTCATCTGCATAGGCGACAGCACCGTCTGTCCTCATATCCTCCTCCAGCAGTTGCAGGAGAGGTTCAAAAATTATGTCCCAGAAGATGGGTCCACAGATCGATCCCTGCGGACATCCCTTGGTAATTTTCCTTATTACCTTCCGGTTGCCCACGCGCCATTCCACTATTCTGTCTCTGCAGTAGTCTAAAAGACTGTTGTATAGGGCTGCGGGTACTTCCATCTGGCGTAACCTCAGAAACAGTGCTGGCCACCACAGGTTGTCAAATGCTCCTGCGATGTCTATCATGATTGCCAAAGAGTATGTTTTATCTGTGTTTTGTGTGATTTCTAAAGCTCTGTTTATTGCATCATCGATGCTTTTCCCTTTCCGAAATCCAAACTGGTGGGGATTCATTCCAAGTAGGGTTCTGTGAGCCTGCAAGCGGTCACACAGTAGCCTCTCTTGGATTTTTGCCATGGTGTTTATGAGGCATATTGGTCTGTAGGATTTCGGATCTGATTGGTCTCTGTCTGATGATTTTCGTATGATGACTGCATTTGAGGTTTTCCAGACTGTCGGTACACGGCCTAGCCTTAAGGCGTCGTTTAGTAGTTCTGTTAAGTATGGGGTGATCTGTGGTGCTAGCCTCTTAAGCACTTCTGCATGGATCCTGTCGGGTCCAGGTGCTTTTTTATTCTTTAGCTCTCTTATCGCTACCGCAACTTCCTCGTGCGCAAAGGGACAGGTGACGGCGTCGGTGTTATACTGTTCATGAAGTTCTTGTCTGAGTGTGATCTGTTCCTGTGTGTCTGAGTCTGTGGCATCTTCCGGGAGGAGTTTGTTCAGCAGATATTGTGCTGTGTTTCTCCATCCCACTGTCATTGTGCCGTCTTCCTGCCGTAGCGTGCTTAATGCCAATGGGGTCTTTATTCTTTCTGTCAGGATCTTGTATTGTTCCCCCCAGATATTCTGTTGTGTGTGTGTGGTCAAGTAGCTCTCCCAATGTTGTTTCCTGGTCTTAAATAATGTCTTTTTGAAGAGTTCTTTGGCTTCCCTATATGCAGCTAGTCTCAGTAGTTTGTCTCTTTGTATCCATGTCCTCTGGTATAGTTTTCGTTTCCTTGTCATGTCACGTTTGAGTCTGGTTAATTCGTCTGACCATGGTGTTTCCCGTTGTTTGCTGTGTGTGTGCGTAGGTATTGCTGTTTCTTGTGCTGTTTGGATGATTTGTGTCAGTTTGTGTGCTCTGTAGTCCACGCTTCCCTGTATGTTGTATATATTCTCATTTTGAACAATTTGTTGTAGTCTGTCCCAATTCGCTCTTTTAAAGTTGAAGTGTGTCGTATTGTGTGTGGTGCGATAATTGTTTGTTGTGAGACTTATTTCTATTATGTTGTGATCACTTGTGGTCAGAGAGTCGTGTATGGTCCATCTTTGCAGTCGTCCTAATGTTCTGTCATTCGCCAGAGTAATATCGATTTTGGTGGCAGATCCGCCTGGACCTCTGTATGTAGGTGTAGGTCCGTCTTCATTTATAATATGTAGTTGTGTCTCCTGTATGACGTCGTTGACTTTCCGTCCTCTGTCGTCCGTTCTGTCCGAGTGCCATAGTGTGGATTTAGCGTTGATATCTGCACATATAATTAGGTTCTTATTTCTAGAGTATTCAGCAATGTCTTGTATCATATGTAGGTATGGCTCTATGTCGTCACTGTACTGTGCGTATAGTGATGAGACCACCCATGTGTCTCGACCCTTAGTTATTTCTGCTGTGGCCAGATGACTGTTACATAGCTGCGTAATCTTAGTGATATTTAAAGTTTTGTTGAGGACAACTATGGCAGCCTTGTAGTTTCGTCTGTCTGAGATTGTGACAGCGTCCCAGGGTAGGTTAGTTAAGTTTCCCTGGGTTGTCACATAAGGTTCTTGCAGGCAAAGAATATCCGCCTGCAAGTCCAGAGCTACTCGCGGCAGTTCTGCACTAACGAGTGTGCTTCTATTAGCATTAAGTTGTATTATTTTCATGGGTGTTTCACATGAAGGTAGAATTTGTGTCCTGTTTGCGAGTAGTCAAAGTCAGTTCTGCCATGTGCCCTCACTTGGTCCTTGTACACTTGGTGTGGGTTATATGTTTCCCCCCTCCGACTACACGCTAGTATGACTAATTTTTCTAGCTCTGCTGGGTCTGTAGGTATGTTTGCGGTCTTTAAAGTCATTCTGTCAGATTGTTCAGTGGTCGGGAAGCATACATGGCTGCCTAATGGGTGAAGTAGTCTGGTTAGCAGTCTTTGTGCTGTGATGAAAGTATCCTTATATTCTAGCCTACTTAGTCTTAAGTTTAGTTCTACATTGTTGTAGTCAGCATGCCATGGTGTTTGGCCGACTTTTCTCTTCTGCTCTTTTTCTACATATGGGATGATTCCGCTATATTTATCTCGAAGTGCAGATGTCACCGGTGTGGTGTCTTGTTCCGTCTTCAATGGTGGTGAGGCTGATGAGCTGTTACCTGCGGCTCTTCTTCTTTCACCTTTACTTTTTCTTATGTTTACACTACCTATTGCACTGTCGTCACCTTTCTTTTTGCTATCACTATCTGTACACTCATCGTCACTATCGTGATTACCCGTAAGTAGGTTTGTGTCAAGGACTACTACCTTTTTCTTATATGTCTCGTTACATCCGGTCATCTGTTGTGTTTCATTATGTTGTTGAGGTGTTATGCGTTGTTGTGTATGATCTGCAGGGTTAATTATCCCTCCAGATACAAAATTCACTGGTTTTATATGTCCTATACATCTTTTTGTATTATACCTTTTTGGTGTGTTGTCATTTACTCTTTCTTCGCTGCTAGCTTTGGCATAATCAGGTGTTGCGTGAGATTTCTGTGTATTGTCCATTTGTTCGTTTTCCGTGTGTTTGTTTAGGTTTACAGACTTGTCTGTGTTCGTGTTTGTTTGTGTGCTATTGTTTTGTATTCGATCGGTGTTGTTGTGTGGATTGTATAGCACTTCAAATTCCAGCTCGTCAATTCTTGCCTGCAGTGATTGCTGGTAGCTGACCCAGTATTGCATCTGTTTTTTAAGTTGTTTGGCTATGTTATAATGTATAGCTCCATTAAGTACCATGTCATCGACGAAGTCCATGGTATTTATATAACTGTCATGTAATGCGTGCATACCTTGAAGAGATGGGATATCGTCTGTGTGTGTGGGGTGAGTGGGAAGCAGTCCCATCTGCCTGCGCCAGCTTATAGCTCTTTGGTGGTTTCGATTAATAGTCGATGGTGATTTATAGTTCGTTTTTTGCATTCTTGATTGGGGCAGTGTTGGGCTGCTTTCATTCTCCATAATCGAAGCTCTGTAGCAGTCGATCTTGGAGGAATTTATGTGTTTGACAATCAAGACCTCTTCGTCTGGCACACAATTTGCCTCGGATTCTGCAGGGGATGCAGATGTCTTGTTCTGCTAGTTTGCACTGATTTCTTATGTGGCCCTTCCCTTTGCAATTGGAGCACGTGATTTCGGTGTCTTTACACTGCTTTGTGGTGTGTCCAATATCACAGCACTTGTAGCAGGTGGGGACTTGGGCGAAATTTTTGACAGTTAGAGACTGGAAATCTATATAGACTCTATCCCGTTTTGTCAAAATTTTGTGCAGATTCGGCGTGACTTCAATAACTTGATGATTGTATCCCCGCCCTCTTGGTCCTGTTCGGAATTTGATTTTTGTCTCTTTCAGGAAAGCCTCTTTCTCAACTTCCTCACTAAGGTTCAGTTCATAGAGGCTTTCAAGAAAGTCTTTGTCGCTGATTGTGTCTGGCACGTGGTGTATGATCACTAGCGGTCGTCTCTTCCGTGGTGGCTCGCACTTGATTGTGTTAATGTTCTTTGCTGACTCGAGCAGTTTTTTACAGTCGTCCTGTGTTGCAGTCTCAACTATGACAGCTGTTGCTGTAGTTTTGACTGCCTTAATTTTTATCTTGTCCTTTTTTGGGTCAAGTTTCTGTGTAAGGGTTTGTCGCACAGTTTTTGGGTCCTTATTTTCTGTCGAGGTGATGAAGAGTGTTGTCGCTTGTTTTGCTTTGGCGTGTTCTATTTTTAGTGTTTCTTTGGATTTCGGTTGGGATTTGGTGATACTGGCGAATGTTGGTATTGCTGGGAGTATTGTCTCTGGTTTAATTGTTTTTGCCTCGTCCAGTTCTTTCTGTAGTTCTTGGTTGTCTCTTTTTAGTGTAAAATTTTCTAGCCTGAACTCCTCTAATTGGACGGACAGCTTGTTATTCTCGTCTTTGAGAATATCAATCTGGCCCTCCAGTCTCGCATGTATGAGCGAGTCTGTTGCTTCAAGGTCATGTCTGGCTGCTGCAATTGTTTGTATTTCTACTTGTTGTCTTAGTCTTGCGTTTTCTTTTTCTAGGGCCTGAATTTGTCCCTCCAACCTAGCTTGTGTCACTGCGTTGCCGATTAGCTTATTTCTAAATGCTGACAGTATGGTCAGTGACACTTTTTTTGCTTTTAGTTCTGTTTGTATTTCAGCAATGAAGGTGTCGATGGCATCGACCTTTTCCTCGTCAATTTTATTGGGCTGATCCTCCATGTTTGCACATTTTCGAGGAGTCCCCGGCGTGCTGGAGGCGTTGCTGGCTCTTCTCCTTACAGAAGCCAGCTTGACAGCCGCCGAATCGGCCTGTCCCGCGCTTCGCTCCAGTTTTCACACTTAGTGCGAAAGTGGAACGTTGCGCAGTGTGCAGGCTGGCACAAGCATCAGGCTTCCTTGGTATCAAGGGAGTTGAGCCTATACCAGCTTAGAGCCTAGTAGCGGCTGTCTCCGTAGTTCTTCTCGCCCGCAGCGGCCAGCTGGAACTGCGCTCCACGTTCGCGCTTTGCGCTGCAGCCGGCCACGCAATTCGCGCACACGCGCACAGATGGCGGCCGAGTTGCCCCCGTACGCTGCTGCCTCCCGTGGTTGGACGCGGAACTACGTGTCGCGCTTAGCAACACGGGCACGCGTCGTCCGTCGCGTCCTACTTATGGGACTTCGCACAGCTCGCCACTACCAGCGTTACTCGACCTACTTAGCGGACTTTGCGCTATGTCGCTTTTGTGGCGTATCGCTTTCAGTTATCAAGCAATCTCCTTGACAGTGATCTCTATTAGTTCAGAATTTGTCTGGAATTTTTATAGACGTTAGCCTTCACTGCTGCGCAGCTGTGCTGTGATTTCGGTAGAGTTTTATTGTCCTATACCGGAGAAAACACCTACCATATGTTGTGGTTTTTGGTTTGTCACACGAGATATTTTGTAATCAACGTACTTTGGGCACTTCACAAACAGCGATTAGTGTTGTTAGTAATGTTAATACTGTCTGGGGTTCCTAGGGGTGTTAGTAGTGTTTTTCAAGTGTTAGTTGTCGTTTAGTACCTTTGTTGAGGTCCAGTTCCGTGCGTGCAGTCTCGAAATCACTGTGCACCGTTTTCTCACATAAAAAACGCTTTTGACACTGTGTCACTACACACTGCACTGAAGATAGTCACTGTTGCTCACTATTTATGTTCAGTTTGGCGCGATTGCACCAATATAACCGACGCGAAAACTATTTAAGCGAGAGGCCGTCGCTGTCCCACCAGTAAGGCGCGGGCGGGTGTGGCGAGGGTCCGATGGACATGGGGAGGTTTACTGTAACCTGTGGACATTCAACTCGACGATGAAACACAGGAATTGCGTCAGAATTGAATACAACAGGCACCATGCCGACTTCTGTCCCGGAGAGTAATGCTTCTAAATGTCAGTATTTTGATTCTATCCTAGGATTCCAGTAATGGACTCCGATGGGCATGGGAAGGTTTGCTGTAACCTGTGGACCTTCAACTTGACGATGAAACACAGAAATTGCGTCGGCATTGAATGCAACAGGCACCATGACGACTTCTCTCCGGGAGAGTAATGCTGATAACTGCCTGTTTTTTGATTCCTTCCTGGGATTCCAGTAATAGATTCCGATGGACATGGGAAGGTTTACTGTAACCTGTGGACCTTCAACTTGACGATGAAACACAGAAATTGCGTCGGAATTGAATACAACAGGCACCATGCCGACTTCTGTCCGGGAGAATAATGCTTCTATGTGACTGTGCTTTGATTCTTTCCGGGGATTCCAGTAATAGATTCCGATGGACATGGGAAGGTTTACCGTAACCTGTCGACCTTCAACTTGACGATAAAACACAGAAATTGCGTCGGAATTGAATACAACAGGCACCGTGCCGACTTCTGTCCGGGAGAGTAATGCTTCTAACTGTCTGTGCTTCGATTCCTTCGTGGGAATCCAGTAATAGATTCCGATGGACGTGGGATGGTTTACTGTAACCTGTGGACATTCAAATTGACGATGAAACACAGACATTGCGTCGGAATTGAATACAACAGGCACCATGCCGACTTCTGCCCGGGAGAGTAATGCTTCTAACTGTCAGTATTTTGATTCTTTATTGGGATTCCAGTAATAGCCTCCGATGGACATGCGAAGGTTTACTGTAACCTGTGGACCTTCAACTTGACGATGAAACACAGAAATTGCGTCGGAATTGAATGCAACAGGCACCATGCCGACTTCTCTCCGGGAGGGTAATGCCTATAAGTGCCTGTGTTTTGATTCCTTCCTGGGATTCCAGTAATAGATTCCGACGGACTACGGAAGGTTTGCTGTAACCTGTGGACCTTCAACTCGACGATGAAACACAGACATTGCTTCGGAATTGAATACAACAGGCACCATGCCGACTCCTCTCCGGGAGAGTAATGCTTCTAACTGTCTGTGTTTTTGACTCTTTCCTGGGATTCCAGTAATAGATTCCGATGGACATGGGAAGGTTTACTGTAACCTGTGGACCTTCAACTTGACTATGAAACACAGAAATTGCGTCGGAAATGAATACAACAGGCACCATGACGAATTCTGTCCGGGAGAATAATGCTTCTATCAGTCTGTGCTTTGATTCTTTCCTTGGATTGCAGTAATAGATTACAATGGACATAGAAAGGTTTACTGTAGCCTGTGGACCTTCAACTTGACGATGAAACACTGAAATTTCGCCGGAATTGAATACACCAGGCAACATGCCGACTTCTCTCCGGGAGAGTAATGCGTCTAACTGTCTGTGCTTTGATTCTATCCTGGGATTCCAGTAATAGACTCCGATGGACATGGAAAGGTTTACTGTAACCTGTGGATCTTCAACTTGACGATGAAACACAGAAATTGCGTCGGAAATGAATACAACAGGTGCCATGCCGACTTCTGTCCGGGAGAGTAATGCTTCTATCTGTCTGTGCTTTGATTCTTTCCGGGGATTCCAGTAATAGATTCCGATGGACAAGGGAGGGTTAACTGTAACCTGTCGACCTTCAACTTCACGATGAAACACAGATATTGCGTCGGAATTGAATGCAACAGGCACCATGCCGACTTCTCTCCGGGAGGGTAATGCCTATAAGTGCCTGTGTTTTGATTCATTCCTGCGATTCCAGTAATAGATTCCGACCGACATCGGAAGGCTTGCTGTAACCTGTGGACCTTCAACTCGACGATGAAACACAGAAATTGCGTCGGAATTGAATACAACATTCACCATGCCGACTACTCTGAGGGGGAGTAATGCTTCTAACTGTTTGTGCTTTGTTTCTTTCCTGGGATTCCTGTAATAGATTCCGATGGACATGGGAAGGTGTACTACAAGCCGTGGACCGTCTACTTGACGATGAAACAGAGAAATTGCGTCGGAATTGAATCCAACAGGCACCGTGCCGACTTCTGTCCGGGAGAGTAATCCTTCTACCTGTCTGTGCTTTGATTCTTTCCTGGGATTCCAGTAACAGATTCCGATGGACAAGGGAAGGTTTACTGTAACCTGTGGACCTTGAAACTGACGTTGACACACAGAAATTGCGAAGGAATTGAATACAACAGGCACCGTGCCGGCTTCTGTCCGGGAGTGTAATGCTTCTAACTGTCTGTGCTTTGATTCTTTCCTGGGATTCCAGTAATTGATCCCGATGAGCATGGGAAGGTTTACTGTATCCCGTGGTCCTTCAACTCGACGATGAAACACAGGAATTCCGTCGGAATTGAATACAACAGGCACCATGCCGACTTCTGTCCCTGAGAGTAATGCTTCTAAATATCAGTATTTTGATTCTATTTTGGGAATCCAGTAATAGACTCCGATGGACATGGAAAGGTTTACTGTAACCTGTGGACCTTCAACTAGACAATGAAACACAGAAATTGCGTCGGTATTTAATGCAACAGGCACCATGCCGACTTCTCTCCGGGAGAGTAATGCTTATAACTGCCTGCGTTATGATTCCTTCCTGGGTTTCCAGTAATAGTTTCCGATGGACATGGGAAGGTTTACTGTAACCTGTGGACCTTCAACTTGGCGATGAATCACAGTAATTGCGTCGGAATTGAATTCAACTGGAACCATGCCGACTTCTCTCTGGGAGAGTATTGCTTATAACAGCCTGTTTTTTAATTCCTTCCTGGGATTCCAGTAATAGATTCCGATGGACATGGGAAGGTTTACTGTAAGCTGTGGACATTCAACTTGACGATGAAACACAGAAATTGCGTCGGAATCGAATCCAACAGACACCATTCCGACTTCTGTCCGGGAGAGTAATGCTTCTAACTGTCCGTGCTTTGATTCTTTCCTTGGATTGCAGTAATAGATTACAATGGACATGGGAATGTTTACTGTAACCTGTGGACCTTCAACTTGACGATGAAACACAGAAATTGCGTCGGAATTGAATACACCAGGCACCATGCCGACTTCTCTCCGGGAGAGTAATGCGTCTAACTGCCTGTGCTTTGATTCATTCCTGGGACTCCAGTAATAGATTCCGATGGACATGGGAAGGTTTACTGTAACCTGTGGGCCTTCAACTTGACGATGAAACACAGAAATTGCGTCGGAACCTAATACAACAGGCACCATGCCGACTTCTGTCCGGGAGAGTAATGCTTCTAACTGTCTGTGCTTTGATTCTTTCCTGGGATTCCAGTAATAGATTCCGATGGACATGGGAAGGTTAATTGCAACCTGCGGACCTTCAACTTGAAGATGAAATACAGAAATTGTGTCAAAATTGAATACAACAGGCACTATGCCGACTTCTCCCCGAGAGAGTAATGCTTCTAAATGTCTGTGCTTTGATTCTTTTGTGGGAATACAGTAATAGATTCCGATGGACATGGGAAGGTTTTCTGTAACCTGTGGACATTCAAATTGACGATGAAACACAGAAATTGCGTTGGAATTGAATACAACAGGCACCGTGCCGAATTCTGTCCGGGAGAGTAATGCTTCTATCTGTCTGTGCTTTGATTCATTCCTGGGATTCCAGTAATAGGTTCCGGTGGACATGGGAAGATTTACTGTAACCTGTGGACCTTCAACTTGCGATGAAACACAGAAAATGCGTCGGAATTGAATACAACAGGCACCATGCCGAATTCTGTCCGGGAGAGTAATGCTTCTAACTGTCTGCGCTTTGATTCTTTCCTGGGATTCCAGTAATAGATTCCGATGGACATGGGAAGGTTTACTGTAACCTGTGGACCTTCAACTTGACGATGAAACACAGAAATTGCGTCGGAATAGAATACAACAGGCAACATGCCGACTTCTCTCCGGGAGAGTAATGCTTCCAACTGTCTGTGCTTTGACTCTTTTCTGGGAATCCAGTAATAGATTCTGATGGGCATCGGAACGTTTACTGTAACCTGTGGACCTTCAACGTGACGATGAAACACAGAAATTGCGTCGGAATCGAATACAACAGGCACAATGACGACATCTGTCCGGGAGAGTAATCCTTCTAACTGTCAGAATTTTAATTCTTTCCTGGGATTCCAGTAATAGACTCGGATGGACATGGGAAGCTTTACTGTAACCTGTGGACCTTCAACTTGACGATGAAACACAGAAATTGCGTCGGAACCTAATACAACAGGTACCATTCCGACTTCTGTCCGGGAGAGTAATGCTTCTAACTGTCTGTGCTTTGATTCTTTCCTTGGATTGCAGTAATAGATTACAATGGACATGGGAAGGTTTACTGTAACCTGTGGACCTTCAACTTGACTATGAAACACAGAAATTGCGTCGGAAATGAATACAACAGGCACCATGCCGAATTCTGTCCGGGAGAGTAATGCTTCTATCAGTCTGTGCTTTGATTCTTTCCTTGGATTGCAGTAATAGATTACAATGGACATAGGAAGGTTTACTGTAGCCTGTGGACCTTCAACTTGACGATGAAACACTGAAATTTCGTCGGAATTGAATACACCAAGCAACATGCCGACTTCTCTCCGGGAGAGTAATGCGTCTAACTGTCTGTGCTTTGATTCTATCCTGGGATTCCAGTAATAGACTCCGATGGACTTGGAAAGGTTTACTGTAACCTGTGGATCTTCAACTTGACGATGAAACACAGAAATTGCGTCGGAAATGAATACAACAGGTGCCATGCCGACTTCTGTCCGGGAGAGTAATGCTTCTATCTGTCTGTGCTTTGATTCTTTCCGGGGATTCCAGTAATAGATTCCGATGGACAAGGGAGGGTTAACTGTAACCTGTCGACCTTCAACTTCACGATGAAACACAGATATTGCGTTGGAATTGAATGCAACAGGCACCATGCCGACTTCTCTCCGGGAGGGTAATGCCTATAAGTGCCTGTGTTTTGATTCATTCCTGCGATTCCAGTAATAGATTCCGACGGACATCGGAAAGTTTGCTGTAACCTGTGGACCTTCAACTCGACGATGAAACACAGACATTGCGTCGGAATTGAATACAACAGGCACCATGCCGACTCCACTCCGGGAGAGTAATGCTTCTAACTGTCTGTCCTTTGACTCTTTCCTGGGATTCCAGTAGTATCTTCCGATGGATATGGGAAGGTTTACTTTAACCTGTGGACCTTCAACTTGACGATGAAACACAGAAATTGCGTCGGAATATAATACAACAGGCACCATGCCGACTTCTGTCCGGGAGAGTAATGCTTGTATCTGTCTGTGCTTTGATTCTTCCCTGGGATTCCAGTAATAGATTCCGATGGACATGGGTAAGGTTTACTGTAACCTGTGGACCTTCAACTTGACGATGAAACACAGAACTTGCTTCGGAACCTCATACAACGGGCATTATACCGACTTCTCTCCGGGTGAGTGATGCTTCAATAATGTCTGTGCTTTTATTCTTTCCTGGGATTCCAGTAATAGGTTCCGAAGGACATGGGAACGTTTACTGTAACCTGTGGACCTTCAACTTGAAGCTGAAACACAGAAATTGCGTTGGAATTTAATACTACAGTCACCATGCGACTTCTGTCCGGGAAAGTAATGCTTCTAACTGTCTGTGCTTTGACTCTTTCCTGGGATTCCAGTAATAGATTCCGAAGGACATGGGAACGTTTACTGTAACCTGTGGACCTTCAACTTGACGATGAAACACAGAAATTGCGTCGGAATTGTATACAACATTCACCATGCCGACTTGTCTGAGGGAGAGTAATGCTTCTAACTGTTTGTGCTTTGATTCTTTCCTGGTATTTCCAGTAATAGAATCCGATGGACATGATAGGGTTTACTGTAAGCTGTGGACATTCAACTTGACGATGAAACACAGAAATTGCGTCGGAATTGAATCCAACAGGCACCATTCCGACTTCTGTCCGGGAGAGTAATGCTTCTAACTGTCTGCGCCTTGATTCTTTCCTTGGATTGCAGTAATAGATTACAATGGACATAGGAAGGTTTACTGTAGCCTGTGGACCTTCAACTTGACGATGAAACACTGAAATTTCGTCGGAATTGAATACACCAAGCAACATGCCGACTTCTCTCCGGGAGAGTAATGCGTCTAACTGTCTGTGCTTTGATTCATTCCTGGGATTCCAGTAATAGATTCCGATGGACATGGGAAGATTAACTGTAACCTGTGGAGGTTCAATTAGACGATGAAACACAGTAATTGCGTCGGAACCTAATTCAACAGGTACCATGCCGACTTCTGTCAGAGAGAGTAATGCTTCTAACTGTCTGTGCTTTGATTCTTTCCTGGGATTCCAGTAATAGATTCCGATGGACATGGGAAGGTTAATTGCAACCTGTGGACCTTCAACTTGAAGATGGAACACAGATATTGTGTCGAAATTGAATACAAAATGCACCATGCCGACTTCTCCCCGGGAGAGTAATGCTTCTAACTGTCTGTGCTTCGATTCCTTCGTGGGAATCCAGTAATAGATTCCGATGGACATGGGATGGTTTACTGTAACCTGTGGACATTCAAATTGACGATGAAACACAGACATTGCGTCGGCATTGAATACAACAGGCACCATGCCGACTTCTGCCCGGGAGAGTAATGCTTCTAACTGTCAGTATTTTGATTCTTTATTGGGATTCCAGTAATAGCCTCCGATGGACATGCGAATGTTTACTGTAACCTGTGGACCTTCAACTTGACGATGAAACACAGAAATTGCGTCGGAATTGAATGCAACAGGCACCATGCCGACTTCTCTCCGGGAGAGTAATGCCTATAAGTGCCTGTGTTTTGATTCCTTCCTGGGATTCCAGTAATAGATTCCGACGGACTACGGAAGGTTTGCTGTAACCTGTGGACCTTCAACTCGACGATGAAACACAGACATTGCTTCGGAATTGAATACAACAGGCACCATGCCGACTCCTCTCCGGGAGAGTAATGCTTCTAGCTGTCTGTGTTTTCGACTCTATCCTGGGATTCCAGTAATAGATTCCGATGGACATGGGAAGGTTTACTGAAACCTGTGGACCTTCAACTTGACTATGAAACACAGAAATTGCGAAGGAAATGAATACAACAGGCACCATGCCGAATTCTGTCCGGGAGAGTAATGCTTCTATCAGTCTGTGCTTTGATTCTTCCTGGGATTCCAGTAATAGATTCCGATGGACATGAAATGGTTTACTGTAACCTGTGGACCTTCAACTTGAAGCTGAAACACAGAAATTGCGTTGGAATTGAATACAACAGGCACCGTGCCGACTTCTGTCCGGGAGAGTAATGCTTCTAACTGTCTGTGCTTTGACTCTTTCCTGGGATTCTAGTAATAGATTCCGATGGACATGGGAACGTTTACTGTAACCTGTGGACCTTCAACTTGACGATGAAACACAGATATTGCGTCGGAATTGAATACAACATTCACCATTCCGACTTGTATGAGGGAGAGTAATGCTTCTAACTGTTTGTACTTTGTTTCTTCCCTGGGATTCCAGTAATAGATTCCGATGGACATGATAGGGTTTACTGTAAGCTGTGGACATTCAACTTGACGATGAAACACAGAAATTGCGTCGGAATTGAATCCAACAGGCACCATGTCGACTTCTGACCGGGAGAGTAATGCTTCTAACTGTCTGTGCTTTGATTCTTTCCTGGGATTCCAGTAATAGACTCCGATGGACATGGGAAGGTTAATTGCCACCTGTGGACCTTCAACTTGAAGATGAAACACAGAAATTGTGTCGAAATTGAATACAACAGGCACCATGCCGACTTCTCCCCGGGAGAGTACTGCTTCTAACTGTCTGTACTGTGATTCTTTCGTGCGCATCCAGTAATAGATTCCGATGGACATGGGAAGGTTTACTGTAACCTGTGGACATTCAAATTGACGAGGAAATACAGATATTGCGTCGGAATTGAATCCAACAGGCACCCTGCCGACTTCTGTCCGGGAGAGTAATCCTTCTAACTGTCTGTGCTTTGATTCTTTCCTGGGATTCCAGTAACAGATTCCGATGGACAAGGGAAGGTTTACTGTAACCTGTGGACCTTGAACCTGACGTTGACACACAGAAATTGCGAAGGAATTGAATACAACAGGCACCGTGCCCGCTTCTGTCCGGGAGTGTAATGCTTCTAACTGTCTGTGCTTTGATTCTTTCCTGGGATTCCAGTAATTGATTCCGATGAGCATGGGAAGGTTTACTGTATCCCGTGGTCCTTCAACTCGACGATGAAACACAGGAATTCCGTCGGAATTGAATACAACAGGCACCATGCCGACTTCTGTCCGGGAGAGTAATGTTCTAAATATCAGTATTTTGATTCTATTCTGGGAATCCAGTAATAGACTCCGATGGACATGGAAAGGTTTACTGTAACCTGTGGACCTTCAACTAGACAATGAAACACAGAAATTGCGTCGGAATTTAATGCAACAGGCACCATTCCGACTTCTCTCCGGGAGAGTAATGCTTATAACTGCCTGCGTTATGATTCCTTCCTGGGTTTCCAGTAATAGTTTCCGATGGACATGGGAAGGTTGACTGTAACCTGTGGACCTTCAACTTGGCGATGAATCACAGTAATTGCGTGGGAATTGAATTCAACTGGAACCATGCCGACTTCTCTCTGGGAGAGTATTGCTTATAACAGCCTGTTTTTTAATTCCTTCCTGGGATTCCAGTAATAGATTCCGATGGACATGGGAAGGTTTACTGTAAGCTGTGGATATCCAACTTGACGATGAAACACAGAAATTGCGTCGGAATCGAATCCAACAGGCACCATTCCGACTTCTGTCCGGGAGAGTAATGCTTCTAACTGTCCGTGCTTTGATTCTTTCCTTGGATTGCAGTAATAGATTACAATGGACATGGGAAGGTTTACTGTAACCTGTGGACCTTCAACTTGACGATGAAACACAGAAATTGCGTCGGAATTGAATACACCAGGCACCATGCCGACTTCTCTCCGGGAGAGTAATGCGTCTAACTGCCTGTGCTTTGATTCATTCCTGGGACTCCAGTAATAGATTCCGATGGACATGGGAAGGTTTGCTGTAACCTGTGGGCCTTCAACTTGACGATGAAACACAGACATTGCGTCGGACCCTAATACAACAGACACCATGCCGACTTCTGTCCGGGAGAGTAATGCTTCTAACTGTCTGTGTTTTGATTCTTTCCTGGGATTCCAGTAATAGATTCCGATGGACATGGGAAGGTTAATTGCAACCTGCGGACCTTCAACTTGAAGATGAAATACAGAAATTGTGTCAAAATTGAATACAACAGGCACTATGCCGACTTCTCCCCGAGAGAGTAATGCTTCTAAATGTCTGTGCTTTGATTCTTTGGTGGGAATACAGTAATAGATTCCGATGGACATGGGAAGGTTTTCTGTAACCTGTGGACATTCAAATTGACGATGAAACACAGAAATTGCGTTGGAATTGAATACAACAGGCACCGTGCCGAATTCTGTCCAGGAGAGTAATTCTTCTATCTGTCTGTGCTTTGATTCATTCCTGGGATTCCAGTAATAGATTCCAGTGGACTTGGGAAGATTTACTGTAACCTGTGGACCTTCAACTTGCGATGAAACACAGAAAATGCGTCGGAATTGAATACAACAGGCACCATGCCGAATTCTTTCCGGGAGAGTAATGCTTCAAACTGTCTGTGCTTTGACTCTTTTCTGGGAATCCAGTAATAGATTCTGATGGGCATCGGAACTTTTACTGTAACCTATTGACCTTCAACGTGACGATGAAACACAGAAATTGCGTCGGAATCGAATACAACAGGCAGAATGACGACATCTGTCCGGGAGAGTAATCCTTCTAACTGTCAGAATTTTAATTCTTTCCTGGGATTCCAGTAATAGACTCCGATGGACATGGGAAGCTTTACTGTAACCTGTGGACCTTCAACTTGACGATGAAACACAGAAATTGCGTCGGAACCTAATACAACAGGTACCATTCCGACTTCTGTCCGGGAGAGTAATGCTTCTAACTGTCTGTGCTTTGATTCTTTCCTTGGATTGCAGTAAGAGATTACAATGGACATGGGAAGGTTTACTGTAACCTGTGGACCTTCAACTTGACGTTGAAACACAGAAATTACGTCGGAATTGAATACAACAGGCACCGTCCCGACTTCTGTCCAGGAGAGTAATGCTTGTAACTGTCTGTGCTTTGATTCTTTCCTTGGATTCCAGTAATAGATTCCGATGGACATGGGAAGGTTTACTGTAACCTGTGGACCTTTAACTTGACGATGAAACACAGAAATTGCGTCGGAATTGAATTCAATTGGCACCATGCCGACTTCTCTCCGGGAGAGTAATGCTTCTAACTGTCTGAAATTTGATTCCTTCCTGGGATTCCAGTAATAGATTCCGATGGACATGGGAAGGTTTACTGTAACCTGTGGACCTTCACATTGACGATAAAACACAGAAATTGCGTCGGAATTGAATACAACAGGCACCGTGCCGGCTTCTGTCCGGGAGAGTAATGCTTCTAACTCTCTGTGCCTTGTTTTCATTCCTGGGATTCCAGTAATAGATTCCAATGGACATGGGAAGGTTTACTGTAACCTGTGGACGATCAACTTAACGATGAAACACAGAAATCGCGTCGGAATTGAGTACAACAGGCACCATGCCAACTTCTCTCCGGGAGAGTACTGCTTCTAACTGTCTGTGCTTTGACTCTTTCCTGGGATTCCAGTAATAGATTCCGATGGACATTGGAAGGTTTACTGTAACCTGTGGACCTTCAACTTGACGATGAAGCACAGAAATTGAGTCGGAAATGAATACACCATTCACCATGCCGACTTCTCTTTGGGAGAGTAATGCTTCCAACTGTCTGTGTTTGATTTTTTCTTGGGATTGCAGTAATATATTAAGATGGACATGGGAATGTTTACTGTAACCTTTGGACCTTCAACTCGACGATGAAACACAGACATTGCGTCGGAATTGAATACAACAGGCACCATGCCGACTTCTCTCCGGGAGAGTAATGCTTCTATCTGTCTGTGTTCTGATTCATTCCTGGGATTCCAGTAATAGATTCCGATGGACATGCGAAGGTTTACTGTAACCTGTGGACCTTCAACTTGACGATGAAACACAGAAATTGCGTCGGTATTGAATACAACAGGCACCGTCCCGACTTCTGTCCCGGAGAGTAATGCTTCTAACTGTCTGTGCTTTGATTCTTTCCTGGGATTCCAGTAATAGATTCCGGTGGACATGGGAAGGTTTGCTGTAACCTGTCGACCTTCAACTTGACGCTGAAACACAGAAATTGCGTCGGAATTGAATACAACTGGCACCATGCCGACTTCTGCCCGGGGGAGTAATGCATCTAACTGTCAGAATTTTGATTCTTTCCTGGGATTCCAGTAAAACCCTTCGACGGACATGGGAAGGTTTACTGTAACCTGTGGACCTTCAACTTGACGATGAAACACAGAAATTGCGTCGGAATTGAATGCAACAGGCACCATGCCGACTTCTCTCCGGTAGAGTAATGCCTATAAGTGCCTGTGCTTTGGTTCCTTCCTTTGACTCCAGTAATAGATTCAGATGGACATCGGAAGGTTTACTGTAACCTGTGGACCTTAAACTTGACGATGAAACACAGGAATTGCCTCGGAATTGAATACAACATACACCGTGCCGACTTCTGTCCGGGAGAGTAATGTTTCTGACAGTCTGTACTTTGATTCTTTCCTGCGATTCCAGTAATAGATTCCGATGGACATGGGAAGGTTTACTGTAACCTGTGGACCTTCAACTTGACGATGAAACACATAAATTGCGTCGGACTTGAACACAATAGGCACCATGCCGACTTCTCTCCGGGAGAGTAATGCTTCTAACTGTCTGTGCATTGCCTCTATCCTGGGATTCCAGGAATAGATTCCGATGGACATGGGAAGGTTTACTGTAACCTGTGGACATTCAACTTGACGATGAAACACAGAAATAGCGTCGGAATTGAATACACCAGGCACCATGCCGACTTCTCTTCGCGAGAGTAATGCTTCCAACTGTCTGTGTTTTGATTCTTTCCTGGGGTTCCAGTAATAGGTTCCGATGGACATGGGAAGGTTTACTGTAACCTGTGGACCTTCACCTTGACGTTGAAACATAGAAATTGCGTCGGAATTGAATACAACAGGCACCGTCCCGACTTCTGTCCGGGAGAGTAATGCTTATAACTGTCTGTGCTATGATTCTTTCCTGGGATTCCAGTAATAGATTGCGATGGACATGGGAAGGTTTACTGTAACCTGTGGACCTTCAACTTGACGATGAAACACAGAAATTGCGTCGGAATTGAATACAATTGGCACCATGCCGACATCTCTCCGGGAGAGTAATGCTTCTAACTGTCTGTGCATTGCTTCTTTCCTGGGATTCCAGTAATAGACACCGATGGACATGGGAAGGTTTACTGTAAGATGTGGACCTTCAACTAGACGACGAAACACAGAAATTGCGTCGGAATTGAATTCAACAGGCACCATGCCGACTTCTGTCCGGGAGAGTATTGTTTATAACAGCCTGTTTTTTAATTCCTTCCTGGGATTCCAGTAATAGATTCCGATGGACATCGGAAGGTTTACTGTAACCTGTGGACCTTCAACTTGAAGCTGAAACACAGAAATTGTGTCGGAATTGAATACAACAGGCACCATGCCGACTTTTGTCCGGGAGAGTAATGCTTCTAACTGTCTGTGCTTTGACTCCTTCCTGGGATTCCAGTAATAGATTCCGATGGACATGGGAGCGTTTACTGTAACCTGTGGACCTTCAACTTGACGATGAGACACAGAAATTGCGTCGGAATGGAATACAACATTCACCATGCCGACTTCTCTGAGGGTAAGTAATGCTTCTAACTGTTTGTGCTTTGATTCTTTCCTGGGATTCCAGTAATAGATTGCGATGGACATGGGAAGGTTTACAGTAATTGTGGACATTCAACTTGACGATGAAACACAGTAATTGCGTCGGAATTGATTCAAACAGGCACCGTTCCGACTTCCGTCCGGGAGAGTAATGCTTCTAACTGCCTGTGCTTTGATTCTTTCCTTGGATTGCAGTAATAGATTACAATGGACATGGGTAATTTTACTGTAAAATGTGGACCTTCAACTTGACGATGAAACACAGAAGTTGCGTCGGAATTGAATACACCAGGCACCATGCCGACTTCTCTCCGGGAGAGTAATGCTTCTAACTGTCTGTGCTCTGATTCTTTCCTGGGATTCCAGTAATAGATTCTGTGATGTTACAAAATAGAAGTGATGTTGTTATTCAATGGAAAGTTGGAAATTGAGATTTAACTAACTGTTTTGTCAATCACAATTGGCGTAAGAATCATGGATTGACCATTGTCATAAAATATTGCATTATGAGATGTGAATAGTTTTTACTTGCGGTTTAGCGTGGCTTGAGGCAGTCACAACTAGCGTGCTATTGATTAAGAAGTTGCGTTATCGTCTTTCTAGTTACTTCATGATCGTAGATACGATCATACCCGGTTGTGAAGTTATTGTTATGACAAAAAATATTTCCTAAGGGACCAGAAAGTTCTTAAGGGCGCAAAAACAACTGTAACATCACACAAAAGGGAAATTCAATATTAAAGCTGATGCAAGAAGACGATAAAACAGTTTTCTTTTTGTCAATGTAACACGCACATTGGCCTGCTGATCTCCGTGTCTGTAATCTTAGCAAAATGCATAATTAAAATGAAAATAATACTGAGGAGATGATAGGAATGAGCACTGCTAAATGATTCAGTATTCCCAGAACAAATATTTGTTATAAACTAAAACATATATCGTACCTTAAGCTTAGTACTACAATGACGGTAGATTTTTATGTCCGTATCATGTCCATTGAGCGCTATTTTATATAGCCATTGTCTTCTTTGAGTCGCTCGTGCGTCGTCACGATAAGTTATAACAGTTCTTTACACTTCACTCGAACTTAGACATAACACGTTTTTACACATTTAGTAAAAATTAGATCAGACTGCCACAGATCTGCGTCCGTCTTACTTGAGAAAAACAGTACAAGTCTTTTTAGCGCTCAAGGCTTCCTTTGTTCTCCAGCGAACAAAATAGTGAAGGATCGCATATCCATCCGTACTTTTCTGTTTATATTGCCGCCCAAAGACGACGAATTACATTATCTAGAAAATTCCACCGTCGCCATGCGACGCCTTATTATATATTAATCATTCTTTATAAACAAGTATTTGCCTTCTGGCTGAATTTGCTGTTTTAATTAAGCCAAAAATAGCGAATATCACATTGCCTCCCATAAGGAGAGAGGGAATGCCGAAGGATTACCTCGATCCTCATGTCCTCATGAGATATTCGTGATTTTTGGTGTGACATTTACATAACGTTACTGGCGTACAAGGTACATAAATTGAAATCACATTTATAAACATATATCAGATATTTATCATTTTTCAAAATAAAGTTTTTCATTCTTTGTTCATCAGTCACTTCATTCCATAATACCAAGATTAACATTTATGTGCATATTTAAGTTTGGTCCATATTTGCTTATAACAATAAGTGAACGTTCATTTCGCACTTCAGGGGATAGAATTCAGGAATTACTTTCTCTTGAGCTTAACAACTAATACATGAGTACAGTGAGTGCTTATTTTCACTAAACTAGAGTGGACAATGTTCGAGCATCTGTTGACTCCTTGTGGTTCAATTACAGTTTAATAACGTAGCACTACACTTCGTGATTCTTTCACTTTCTGTGTTAGCTGTCTACGGCGTTCATCATGCAGTACATCTGTCCTTTCCACTGTGGTGCCAAGAATTCAAGTGGCTTCCCGGGTTTTTATTTACAATATGAAACAGAAGAAGTGGAAAATTATTAGTATGACTTACAAGCTACTGGATACATTTGTTAAGGATCGGGACTGGTCTGGAGTTTAGGGTCTTCCTATAGTGCACTTTCATTATCTTTGTCCATCAAGAGACAGGATTATAATTCATTTTAGCAGTGTTCAGGAGTGCCGGTATTAATGGCTTTAGGGTCTCAGTAATCTAACAATCTACTTCTCACTCATCTTAACTTCAACTCAACAAAATCGCTTAATTTACATATGAAGATGTAGTCACACAAGTGTACAAATGTCTTTCCTCCAGTATGTATGATGGAAGTCATGGCGGTTAGCAGTTTAAAGTTTGGATTGTTTCGTCACCCACACGTCAGCCACTCACAGCGGCTGCACAGTGTTGCGTGAGCTCCAATACTTAGTATCCGTTCGCGCTCAGGCTGTAACAGAGCTGCTGGTCGTCGATTGCTCCCCTTTTTTTTTTTGTGAACTTCGTATCACACGAGTGCATCGATACAAACACCTCGCGCGCGTTTCCCATCGGAGGTGCCGGACACTGAAGTTTCCTCCATACTTCTCTGTCAACTGCCTCCCATGAGGCTCACAGGTAAGTGACGACGAATGTTTTAGCTGTCGCTGCACTTAGAACAACACTGAACTTTGCGTTGCACCTGTTGTCGTAGCCTTGACTTCTTTTTTTACACTTGCAGTACAACACTACCACTAGTATACAGTGAACAGTTATTTTTATTATGCACGTCGCACTTTAGTGTGCATCTTCACACAGCATTCGTGCTTAGTTCCTTCGCCGATGGAGTTCATTTACAAAACAATCAATTTTGCACGTTTCCTCCACTGGTATAGAAAGACTTATATTCTACTATTTACAAAATATCACTTACGAGCTAATATTTACAATTAATGGTCTCTCCTTTTGTTAAGTCCAGTGAACAACTGCTTTATGAATGGACTCTTTATATCTCAAGATTTGCTTTCACTAGTGAACCTAAAAATATTCTTTCAAACTTTCTTTTAAGTGCTCATCTCCTCATTATGAAAACTACAGGTTTCGCAACACTCGTTGCATTTATTCTTTAGTGCACCCAAGATCATTTTCTACTGCCACGCAGCATATCTACTACTTAACGAGTACACATTTTACGCTGAATCTTTTTTTTTTTCTTTTTGTGCTTTCCTTTGTGCTTGCCAAATTTTTTTTATATTTGAGGGCAGACTGGATAACAATAGTTCTCCCTCTTCGCTTCATGTACTCAGCAATCGTTCTCTGTTAAAAAAAAAAAATAGGGTAACGCGTGTCTACTATTTTTTTGCATGAATGGAATTACCGACAGTTCACTGGGTTTACGCAACCGGTCCATAACAAACATTACCAAAGCTAGCGAAGTTCATCACGCTACGTGTCTCATTTCTCATAAGCACTGCTTTGCTTCGAAGCACACGTGCCTTTTACAAGTCGACCCTTGGTCTGGGTTAATGAACCAGGATCAAAAGGAACGGGCACAAGGAAAATGGATTTCATAAGAGGAGTGTCTTAGGAGACATTTTTGCAATAAAATCTGCATGTAAATAAAATTATCTTAATAAACATAGGCACATATATAAACTTCAACCTCCTTCCTTACAGCATGCTTTGCTACTTCTACGTCTTACTCAGGTTATAGTCAATATTAAGTTTAAATATCACTGCATTGCTTGTTCTTTAGATTAGCCTTCAATTTGGGTATTGAATGGTCGCTAGATTACACTACAGATCTTCTGAAGATCTTTACTTGGACTTATTTATGATACAGGTGGCTTGCTGTGTGGTTATTTAGTACCTCGATTCTACTGAAATCAATTCGCCAGCTAACATTCCTCATATACTCTTTACATTGGGCTCAGATCACAGGGAAATAGTTTACTTTCATAGCAATTAGTGGCCTCGTGGAGTACTTACGCTACATTATTGATGCTTCATGGTTTGCCTCTATTTGTACTGTATTTCACCTAACTTAGTTTACTACAGCTTATTGTCTCCTTGCGTGAACACATGTGGGTTACCACTTGTTTTTCCATTTAACAGCACGCTTTAACTGAACTTTAAGCTATTTCTTCTACTCCTGTCCACTGTCTGGAGTGTTTGAACATGTACCTTTTTTTTTTTAAGCAGGTAATTTGGGCTTTTACAACAGAACTTCAAGTACTTACATTACTAAAAATAAATCTATAAATATTCTTGTACCTTGAGAGAAGTGCTTATTTACGCATCCTCCTCCATTTCTCACCTTTACATATTTTATTTAGCTCTGTGCAATCACCTCGCAAGCACTTTTTTTCTTATTACTAACTTAAAATTAAATTGAAATTCTTGGTGCAACCTCAATTTCCTGCTTCAGCTTGTTGAAGAAATATCAGTTCATGTCCATCACTATAAACAATTTTTCCATACATAGCATTTAATACTTAAAGATGACATGTAGTAGCCGTTACCATGTAGTCAGTGTGCTGTTCAACACAATACTTATCATTAACAGTTCACACAAGGAAATTTCCAGTACGCAAGAGGTAAAAAACCAAAACAGATGCTACCTGCAGTTGAAGCTGCGTCTGTAAACTAACTCTCTGTTTCAATGGACCAATCGCTCCCGATATGGAGCAACCGTGAATCGGCAATGATAAAACTTTTGAAACAGAAGACACCTGTCTGAAGAGACATGGTGACATGACATAGATGTTTGCTCCTGTATCAACAACGGCTGTGAAAGGAATGTTGGCAATAGAAATCTTAATCGAAGCCTGCACCTGTTCATCATAAATGTTGTTAATGTCTTGAGGTTCTTTGTCACGTGCAAGGTCATCTCGTAAGTCGGTCTCATGGTCGTACCGTATCACATTGACATACTCAGAATCAGAGTATTCGTTAGTACCCCCACTGGAACCGGCAGCGACCTCTAGGAGGCTGAAAGGTGCTGCCTCTAATTTTCCGCAGGATGTTTAACCTGTTTGTCATTCATGGCCTTAAGTGTTTGTTCCGTTTCATATTGGTGCTGGTTATGTGGTACAAATGCCGGTGTAGAGGGGTAAAATCCACTGGGTGCATTCACTTGTGAATGGAATACTTGAGAAGGCTGATGTCGCCCGATCTTTTGGTTGCCGGCAAAACCATTTCCTTGTGAAGGAAAGTTCGCATTTGGTGCCATTTGAAAATTGTTCCGCGGTCCTCTATCCTGTGAATAGTTGTTCTTATGTTGTGCTGGGTGGCCTCCGCCTTGCCCATGCCACTTGCTATATTTCGACCTATAACTTTGATTGTACACTGGCCCATTTGAAAAATTACCACTAGTTTGTGGAGAATTTCCATACTGCTCAGGCGCAGAATTAAAGGGTGGGTTTCCGTACTGATGTTGTACCTGGTGGTTGTAAATTGGGTGGTATCTCTGCTGATTACTGTAATTGGTTTTCTGCTTCCGTTTAAAGTTATTGCCGTTTGCGTTTTGATAACCGCTGGCAGGTTGGTAACAGCGGTCGCAGTAGCTCTCTCTCTCCTTGGGCGCATTGTTGTCCGCGTGCGATGCATTATGCTGGCTGCCAGGGAAGAATTTGCCGCTGCCAACCTTGAAGCGCACATCCTCGCTAATTAAATCTAAGGAATCCAGCACAGAAAGGAATACATCCGTGTCTTCTTCGGACACATTTACTAATTTCTCTCTAATAGACACAGGGAGTTTGCTTTTGAGAATCATAATTACGTCCTTGGAAGAAATCGGAGAAACCCAGAATTTAATTTTTGCTGGATACTTCTCAAAGTATCGCCGGAGACTTCCATGCTTCTCATTGAAAATTTCCGCACCATACACCTCCTTCCTTAATCTTTGCTGTACCCCATTACTCCAAAATTTTCCCAAGAACATTTTCTCAAACTCTTCATAATTCCTACACGTGTCTACCATTTCCGTTCCCCATAATGCTGCATCACCAGAAATAAAGCCAGTGACGAACTGAATACGCTGTCTGTCTGTCCAGCTCCTGGGAAATATGCCGGAAAAATTCTTTAGGAACACGATGGGGTGTATTTCTCGCTTCTGCGGATGAAAAACAGGAAAAGTGCGATGCTTAATCACACTTTCCTCTTGCATTAAACTCACAATTGTGGGCGGATCATTTAGTTTCCCTACTCGGGACTCAACAGGACTGTTGTTTTGCATGTAATCAGGCGGTGAACGATAAGGAGTTGACTGACATTCGTCACCGTCTAAAGAGTTGTTCCCTATAGTTTGCGTATGTGTGTGCGGATTTTCTACCCAGTTTCTCAGCATTCTGACTTCGTCCACTACTTGCTGCTTCCACTCGGGAAGATCCCGTGTAAGTGTCCTCCGAATCTGTCCCAATTCAGAAACTACTGTGTCTCCCGACTTACCAGGAGCAGCTAAGATTTCATAAGTTACATCCTTGACAGTCTCCCTAAGCTCCTCCCTGACCTTCTTTTCGATAAAAATATCTTTACCCTTTATCCATTCACTGTAGTGTTCCAACAATGCCTCCGCGTGTGCTTTCACGGTGCTCTTAACCTGTTCTTCGATATTGATTGAGTCTATCTGCCTCGACAGATCCTCTACTACACCTTCAATGTCAGATACTGCATTTCTAACTGAGTTTATTTCTTTGGTAGCTGCCTGAATTTTTGTGTTTAATGTTCCAGATACTTCAGCTATTTCACTTTTCACCTGTTTCTGCATTTTCTGAATTTGATCACTGATCTTATTTTGCACCTCACCCAAATGGGTATTTAATTCAGCCGTAATTTCTTTATGCAGATCTGTTTTGATTGTGCCTAGCTCTGTTTTTAATGATTCGCTTACAGCATCTAGTCGGGCGTTAACAGTCTCATTTTGTGTTTTTATAGTCTCATTTTGTGTTTTTATATTCTCATTTACTGCGTCAAACTGTTGTTTCAGCATTTCCATTAACGCACCGAGGTCATTTGTAGCTGCAGCGGGACGAGTTTGGACTTCAGGGTCACTTTCCCCTGTTACAGACATGGTTAGTTCAGTTTCCACACGGGAACCTACCGTTCGCGATCGTAAAGGGTATGGAATACTATTAACGTCTTCACTCCCGTCTCCTGTTGCCACCTGTCTCTGTTTACTATCTGCCATTTTCGTCAATAAATCAGGTGCTACGCAAGGCTTTCGTCGTTTGTCAGTGACGTGGTGAGTCCGCTAAGAGCACCACTCTCGCGTGAGCAACAAATGAAATTCTATCTGGCGAGAAGACAAGATGGAACCTAAACGTTTCAGACAAATGAATGAAGATGCTCTTCACTGCAAATTGCGCACACTATCCACCATGTTGAAAATGCAATACAGGTATACTAACAATGGGGAGAAATAATTTCTATTATCAGACTACGAAACATTTTACTTTGAAAGATAAAATAAAGCAGATTTTCTATAGCGGGAAGGAGATAGAAAGGATGTGGATCGACTTGGAAAAGCAACGTTGCTACTGAAGCACTACACTGCGTATGCAAAATTCTGACTTACTTTTTGATGGCTTGAATACCGCTATGTTGTCTCAGCAAATTCACGTCTCATTTCTTTTCTTTTCTCTCGGTAATTAAACTGCATTATTGACCGTTATTCTCACAGAGAGACGATGTGTACATGAAACGACAGAACATTTATTAACACAAGCACATAGAAAATTTTCCAAGAATTTGAACTAATTTTTGGTCAAGTCCCTGTTCGGGTGCCAAGTGTGATGTTACAAAATAGAAGTGATGTTGCTATTCAGAGGAAAGTTGGAAATTGAGATTTAACTAACTGTTTTATCAATCACAATTGGCGTAAGAATCATGGATTGACCATTGTCATAAAATATTGCATTATGAGATGTGAATAGTTTTTACTTGCGGTTTCGCGTGGCTTGAGGCAGTCACAACTAGCGTGCTATTGATTAAGAAGTTGCGTTATCGTCTTTCTAATTACTTCATGATCGTAGATACGATCATACCCGGTTGTGAAGTTATTGTTATGACAAAAAAAATTTCCTAAGGGACCAGAAAGTTCTTAAGGGCGCAAAAACAACTGTAACATCACACAAAAGGGAAATTCAATATTAAAGCTGATGCAAGAAGACGATAAAACAGTTTTCTTTTTGTCAATGTAACACGCACATTGGCCTGCTGATCTCCGTGTCTGTAATCTTAGCAAAATGCATAATTAAAATGAAAATAATACTGAGGAGATGATAGGAATGAGCACTGCTAAATGATTCAGTATTCCCAGAACAGATATTTATTATAAACTAAAACATATATCGTACCTTAAGCTTAGTACTACAATGACGGTAGATTTTTATGTCCGTATCATGTCCATTGAGCGCTATTTTATACAGCCATTGTCTTCTTTGAGTCGCTCGTGCGTCGTCACGGTAAGTTATAACAGTTCTTTACACTTCACTCGAACTTAGACATAACACGTTTTTACACATTTAGTAAAAATTAGATCAGACTGCCACAGATCTGCGTCCGTCTTACTTGAGAAAAACAGTACAAGTCTCTTTAGCGCTCAAGGCTTCATTTGTTCTCCAGCGAACAAAATAGTGAAGGATCGCATATCCATCCGTACTTTTCTGTTTATATTGCCGCCCAAAGACGACGAATTACATTATCTAGAAAATTCCACCGTCGCCATGCGACGCCTTATTATATATTAATCATTCTTTATAAACAAGTATTTGCCTTCTGGCTGAATTTGCTGTTTTAATTAAGCCAAAAATAGCGCTTGAATTCCTGGCACCACAGTGGAAAGGACAGATGTACTGCATGATGAACGCCGTAGACAGCTAACACAGAAAGTGAAAGCATCACGAAGTGTAGTGCTACGTTATTAAACTGTAATTGAACCACAAGGAGTCAACAGATGCTCGAACATTGTCCACTCTAGTTTAGTGAAAATAAGCACTCACTGTACTCATGTATTAGTTGTTAAGCTCAAGAGAAAGTAATTCCTGAATTCTATCCCCTGAAGTGCGAAATGAACGTTCACTTATTGTTATAAGCAAATATGGACCAAACTTAAATATGCACATAAATGTTAATCTTGGTATTATGGAATGAAGTGACTGATGAACAAAGAATGAAAAACTTTATTTTGAAAAATGATAAATATCTGATATATGTTTATAAATGTGATTTCAATTTATGTACTTTGTACGCCAGTAACGTTATGTAAATGTCACACCAAAAATCACGAATATCTCATGAGGACATGAGGATCGAGGTAATCCTTCGGCATTCCCTCTCTCCTCATGGGAGGCAATGTGATATTCGCTATTTTTGGCTCAATTAAAACAGCAAATTCAGCCAGAAGGCAAATACTTGTTTATAAAGAATGATTAATATATAATAAGGCATCGCATGACGACGGTGGAATTTTCTAGATAATGTAATTCGTCGTCTTTGGGCGGCAATATAAACAGAAAAGTACGGATCGATATGCGATCCTTCACTCTTTTGTTCGCTGGAGAACAAATGAAGCCTTGAGCGCTAAAAAGACTTTTACTGTTTTTTCTCGAGTAAGACGGACGCAGATTTGTGGCGGTCTGATCTAATTATTTTTACTAAATAAATAAAAACGTGTTCCGTCTAAGTTTTGAGTGAAGTGTAGGAAGAAGAACTGTTGTAACTTACCGTGACGAAGCACGAGCGACTCAAGAGGACAATGGCTATATAAAAGAGCGCTCAATGGACATGATATGGACATAAAAATCTACCGTCATTGTAGTATTAAGCTTAAGGTACGATATATGTTTTAGTTATAATAAATATTTGTTCTGGGAATACTGAATCATTTAGCAGTGCTCATTTCTATTATCTCCTCAGTATTAATTTCATTTTAATTATGCATTTTGCTAATATTACAGACAAGGAGATCAGCAGGCCAATGTGCGTGTTACATTGATAAAAAGAAAACTGTTTTATCGTCTTCTTGCATCAGCTTTAATATTGAATTTCTCTTTTGTGTGATGTTACAGTTACTTTTGCGCCCTTAAGAACTTTCTGGTCCCTTAGGAATTTTTTTTTTGTCATAACAATAACTTCACAACCGGGTATGATCGTATCTACGATCATGAAGTAATTAGAAAGACGATAACGCAACTTCTTAATCAATAGCACGCTAGTCGTGACTGCCTCAAGCCACGCGAAACCACAAGTAAAAACTATTCACATCTCATAATGCAATATTTTATGACAATGGTCAATCCATGATTCTTACGCCAATTGTGATTGATAAAACGGGTTAGTTAAATCTCAATTTCCAACTTTCCATTGAATAGCAACATCACTTCTATTTTGTAACATCACACATTCTATCTGGCGAGAAGACAAGATGGAACCTAAACGTTTCAGACAAATGAATGAAGATGCTCTTCACTGCAAATTGCGCACACTATCCACCATGTTGAAAATGCAATACAGGTATACTAACAATGGGGAGAAATAATTTCTATTATCAGACTACGAAACATTTTACTTTGAAAGATAAAATAAAGCAGATTTTCTATAGCGGGAAGGAGATAGAAAGGATGTGGATCGACTTGGAAAAGCAACGTTGCTACTGAAGCACTACACTGCGTATGCAAAATTCTGACTTACGTTTTGATGGCTTGAATACCGCTATGTTGTCTCAGCAAATTCACGTCTCTTTTCTTTTCTTTTCTCTCGGTAATTAAACTGCATTATTGACCGTTATTCTCACAGAGAGACGATGTGTACATGAAACGACAGAACATTTATTAACACAAGCACATAGAAAATTTTCCAAGAATTTGAAATAATTTTTGGTCAAGTCCCTGTTCGGGCGCCAAGTGTGATGTTACAAAATAGAAGTGATGTTGCTATTCAATGGAAAGTTGGAAATTGAGATTTAACTAACTGTTTTATCAATCACAATTGGCGTAAGAATCATGGATTGACCATTGTCATAAAATATTGCATTATGAGATGTGAATAGTTTTTACTTGCGGTTTCGCGTGGCTTGAGGCAGTCCAAACTAGCGTGCTATTGATTAAGAAGTTGCGTTATCGTCTTTCTAATTACTTCATGATCGTAGATACGATCATACCCGGTTGTGAAGTTATTATTATGACAAAAAATATTTCCTAAGGGACCAGAAAGTTCTTAAGGTCGCAAAAACAACTGTAACATCACACAAAAGGGAAATTCAATATTAAAGCTGATGCAAGAAGACGATAAAACAATTTTCTTCTTGTCAATGTAACACGCACATTGGCCTGCTGATCTCCGTGTCTGTAATCTTAGCAAAATGCATAATTAAAATGAAAATAATACTGAGGAGATGATAGGAATGAGCACTGCTAAATGATTCAGTATTCCCAGAACAAATATTTATTATAACTAAAACATATATCGTACCTTAAGCGTAATACTACAATGACGGTAGATTTTTATGTCCATATCATGTCCATTGAGCGCTCTTTTATATAGCCATTGTCCTCTTGAGTCGCTCGTGCGTCGTCACGGTAAGTTATAACAGTTCTTTACACTTCACTCGAACTTAGACATAACACGTTTTTACACATTTAGTAAAAATTAGATCAGACTGCCACAGATCTGCGTCCGTCTTACTTGAGAAAAACAGTACAAATCTTTTTAGCGCTCAAGGCTTCATTTGTTCTCCAGCGAACAAAATAGTGAAGGATCGCATATCCATCCGTACTTTTCTGTTTATATTGCCCCCCAAAGACGACGAATTACATTATCTAGAAAATTCCAGCGTCGCCATGCGACGCCTTATTATATATTAATCATTCTTTATAAACAAGTATTTGCCTTCCGGCTGAATTTGCTGTTTTAATTAAGCCAAAAATAGCGAATATCTCAATTCCGATGGACATGGGAAGGTTAATTGCAACCTGTGGACCTTCAACTTGAAGATGAAACACAGAAATTGTGTCGAAATTGAATACAACAGGCACTACGCCGACTTCTCCCCGGGAGAGTAATGCTTCTAACTGTCTGTACTTTGATTCTTTCGTGGGAAACCTGTAACAGATTACGATGGACATGCGAAGGTTTCTGTAACCTGTGGACATTCAAATTGACGATGAAACACAGAAATTGCGTCGGAATTGAATACAAAAGGCACCGTGCCGCATTCTGTACGGGAGAGTAATGCTTCTATCTGTCTGTGCTTTGATTCATTCCTGGGATTCCAGTAATAGATTCCGTTGGACATGGGAAGGTTTACTGTAACCTGTGGACCTTCAACCTGACGATGAAACACAGAAATTGCGTCGAAATTGAATACAACAGGCAACCTGCCGAATTCTGTCCGGGAGAGTAATGCTTCTAACTGTCTGTGCTTTGATTCTTTCCTGGGGTTCCAGTAACAGGTTCCGATGGACATGGGAAGGTTAACTGTAACCTGTGGAACTACAACGTGACGATGAAACACAGAAATTGCGTCGGAATTGAATACAACAGGCACCATGCCAACCTCTGTCCGGGAGAGTAATGCTTCTATGTGTCTGTGCTTTGATTTTTTCCGGAGATTCCAGTAATAGATTCCGATGGACATGGGAAGGTTTACCGTAACCTGTCGACCTTCAACTAGACGATGAAACACAGAAATTGCGTCGGAATTGAATTAAACAGGCACCATGCCGACTTCTCTCCGGCAGAGTATTGCTTATAACAGCCTGTTTTTTGATTCCTTCCTGGGATTCCAGTAATACATTCCGATGGACATCGGAAGGTTTACTGTAACCTGTGGACCATCAACTTGAAGCTGAAACACAGAAATTGCGTCGGAATTGAATACAACAGGCACCATGCCGACTTCTGTCCGGGAGAGTAATGCTTCTAACTGACTGTGCTTTGATTCCTTCCTGGGATTCCAGTAATAGATTCCGATGGACATGGGAAGGTTTACTGTAACCTGTGGACCTTCAACTTGACGATTAAACACAGAAATTGCGTCGGAATTGAATACACCAGGCACCATGCCGACTTCTCTCCGGGAGAGTAATGCGTCTAACTGTCTGTGCTTTGATTCATTCCTGGGATTCCAGTAATAGATTCCGATGGACATGGGAAGGTTTACTGTAACCTGTGGACATACAAATTGACGATGAAACACAGAAATTGCGTCGGAATTGAATACAAAAGGCACCGTGCCGCATTCTGTCCGGGAGAGTAATGCTTCTATCGTCTGTGCTTTGAATCATTCCTGGGATTCCAGTAATAGATTCCGATGGACATGGGAAGGTTTACTGAAACCTGTGGACCTTCAACTTGACGATGAAACACAAAAATTGCGTCGGAATTGAATACAACACGCGCCATGCTGACTTCTCAAAGGGAGAGTAATGCTTCTAACTGTCTTTGCTTTGACTCTTTCTTGGGAATCCAGTAATAGATTCTGATGGACATTGGAAGGTTTACTGTAACCTGTGGACCTTCAACTTGACGATGAAACACAGAAATTGCGACTGAATTGAATACAACAGGCACCATGCCGACTTCTGTCCGGGAGAGTAATGCTTCTATGTGTCTGTGCTTTGATTCTTTCCGGGGATTCGAGTAATAGATTCCGATGGACATGGGAAGGTATACCGTAACCTGTCGACCTTCAACTTGACGATGAAACACAGAAATTGCGTCGGAATTGAATACAACAGGCGCCATGACGACTTCTCTCCGGGAGAGTAATGCTTCTAACTGTCTGTGCTTTGACTCTTTCCTGGGAATCCAGTAATAGATTCTGATGGACATTGGAAGTTTTACTGTAACCTGTGGACCTTCAACTTGACGATGAAGCACAGAAATTTCGTCGGAATTGAATACAACAGGCACCATGCCGACTTCTGTCCGGGAGAGTAATGCTACTACCTGTCTGTGCTTTGATTCCTTCCTGGGATACCAGTAATAGATTCCGATGGACATGGGAAGGATTACTGCAGCCTGTGGACCTTCAAATTGACGATCAAACACAGAAATTGCTTCGGAATTGAATACAACACGCGCCATGCTGACTTCTCTCCGGGAGAGTAATGCTTCTAACTGTCTTTGCTTTGACTCTTTCCTGGGATTCCAGTAATAGATTCCGATGGACATGGGAAGGTTTACTGTAACCTGTGGACATTCAAATTGACGATGAAACACAGAGACTGCGTCGGAATTGAATAGAAAAGGCACCGTGCCGAATTCTGTCCAGGAGAGAAATGCTTCTATCTGTCTGTGATTTGATTCATTCCTGGGATTCCAGTAATAGATTCCGATGGACATGGGAAAGTTTACTGTAACCTGTGGACCTTCAACTTGACGATGAAACACAGAAATTGCGTCGGAATTGAATACTACAGGCAACATGCCGAATCCTGTCCGGGAGAGTAATGCTTCTAACTGTCTGTGCTTTGATTCTTTCCTGGGATTCCAGTAACTGATTCCGATGGACATGGGAAGGTTTACTGTAACCTGTGGACCTACAACTTGACGATGAAACACAGAAATTGGGTCGGAATTGAATACAACAGGCACCGTGCCGACTTCTGTCCGGGAGAGTAATGCTTCTATGTGTCTGTGCTTTGATTCTTTCCGGGGATTTCAGTAATAGATTCCGATGGACATGGGAAGTTTTACCGTAACCTGTCGACCTTCAACTTGACGATGAAACACAGAAATTGCGTCGGAATTGAATACAACAGGCACCATGCCGACTTCTCTCCGGGAGAGTAATGCTTCTAACTGTCTGTGCTTTGACTCTTTCCTGGGAATCCAGTAATAGATTCCGATGGACATCGGAAGGTTTACTGTAACCTTTGGACCTTCAACTTGACGATGAAACACAGAAATTGCGTCGGAATTGAATACATCAGGCACCGTGCCGACTTCTGTCCGGAAGAGTAATGCTTCTAACAGTCTGTGCTTTGATTCTTTCCTGGGATTCCAGTAAAAGATTCCGATGGACATGGGAAGGTTTACTGTAACCTGTGGACCTTCAACTTGACGATGAATCACAAAAATTGCGTCGGAATTGAATACAATAGGCACCATGCCGACTTCTCTCCGCGAGAGTAATGCTTCTAACTGTCTGTGCTTTGCCTCACTCCTGTGATTCCAGGAATAGATTCCGATGGACATGGGAAGGTTTACTGTAACCTGTGGACCTTCACCTTGACGTTGAAACACAGAAATTGCGTCGGAATTGAATACAACAGGCACCATGCCGACTTCTGTCCGGGAGAGTAATGCTTCTAACTGTATGTGTTTTGATTCTTTCCTGGGACTCCAGTAATAGATTCCGATGGACATGGGAAGGTTTACTGTAACCTGTGGACCTTCAACTTGACGATGGAACACAGAAATTGCGTCTGAACCTAATACAAAAGGCACCATGCCGACTTCTGTCCGGGAGAGTAATGCTTCTAACTGTCTGTGCTTTAATTCATTCCTGGGATTCCAGTAATAGTTTCCGATGGACATGGGAAGGTTTACTGTAACGTGTGGACCTTTAACGTGAAGATGAAACACAGAAATTGTGTCGAAATTGAATACAACAGGCACTATGCCGACTTCTCCCCGGGAGAGTAATGCTGCTAACTGTCTATGTTTTGATTCCTTCGTGGGAATCCTGTAGTAGATTCCTATGGACATGGGAAGGTTTACTGTAACCTGTGGACATTCAAATTGACGATGAAACACAGAAATTGCGTCCGAATTGAATACAACAGGCACCATGAAGACTTCTGCCCGAGAGAGTAATGCTTCTAACTGTCAGAATTTTCTTTCCTGGGATTCCTGTAAAACCCTTCGATGGACATGGGAAGGTTTACTGTAACCTGTGGACCTTCAACTTGACGATGAAACACAGAAATTGCGTCGGAATTGAATGCAACAGGCACCATGCCGACTTCTCTCCGGGAGAGTAATGCTTCTAACTGTCTGTGGTTTGCCTCTTTCCTGGGATTCCAGTAATAGATTCCGATCAACATGGGAAGGTTTACTGTAACCTGTGGACCTTGACCTTGACGATGAAACACAGAAATTGCATCCGAATTGAATACAACAGGCACCGTCCCGACTTTCCGTCCGGGAGAGTGATGCTTCTAACTGTCTGTGCTTTGATTCTTTCCTGGGATTCCAGTAATAAGTTCCGATGGACATGGGAAGGTTTACTGTAACCTGTGGACCTTCAACTTGACGATGAAACACAGAAATTGCGTCGGAATAGAATACAACCGGCACCATGCCGACTTCTGCCCGGGAGAGTAATGCTTCTAACTGTCAGTATTTTAATTCTTTACTGGGATTCCAGTAATAGCCTCCGATGGACATGCAAAGGTTTACTGTAACCTGTGGATCTTCAACTTGTCGTTGAAACACAGAAATTGCGTCGAACTTGAATGCAACAGGTACCATGCCGACTTTTCTCCGGGAGAGTAATGCCTATAAGTGCCTGTGTTTTGATTCCTTCCTGGGATTCCAGTAATAGTTTCCGACGGACATTGGAAGGTTTGCTGTAACCTGTGGACCTTCAACTCGACGATGAAACACAGACATTGCGTCGGAATGAGTACAACAGGCACCATGCCGACTTCTCTCCGGGACAGTAATGCTTCTAACTGTCTGTGCTTTGACTCTTTCCTGGGATTCCAGTTATAGATTCCGATGGACATGGGAAGGTTTACTGTACCCTGTGGACCTTCAACTTGACGATGAAACACAGAAATTGCGTCAGAATTGAATACAACAGGCACCGTGAAGATTCTGTCCAGGAGAGTAATCCTTCGATCTGTCTGTGCTTTGATTCATTCCTGGGATTCCAGTAATAGATTCCGATGGACATGAGAAGGTTTACTGTAACCTGTGGACCTTCAACTTGACGATGAAACACAGAAATTGCGTCGGAATTGATTACACCAGGCACCATGCCTACTTCTGTCCGGGAGAGTAATGCTTCTATCTGTCTGTGCTTTGATTCTTTTCTGGGATTTCAGTAATAGGTTGCGATGGACATGGGAAGGTTTACTATAACCTGTGGACCTTCAACTTGACGATGAAACACAGAAATTGCGTCGCAATAGAATACAACAGGCACCATGCCGACTTCTCTCCGGGAGAGTAATGCCTATAAGTGCCTGTGTTTTGATTCCTTCCTGGGATTCCAGTAATAGATTCTGACGGACATTGGAAGGTTTGCTGTAACCTGTGGACCTTCAACTCGACGATGTAACACAGACATTGCGTCGGAAGTGATTACAACAGGCACCATGCCGACTTCTCTCCGGGACAGTAATGCTTCTAACTGTCTGTGCTTTAACTCTTTCCTGGGATTCCAGTAACAGATTCCGATGGACATGGGAAGGTTTACTGTACCCTGTGGACCTTCAACTTGACGATGAAACACAGAAATTGCGTCAGAATTGAATACAACAGGCACCGTGCCGAATTCTGTCCAGGAGAGTAATGCTTCTATCTGTAGTGTCGGTAGCTGGACCGACACCGTGATGTGGATTGCTGAAAAGGAATGCTAAACTAACGCTTTAGCCGATAGTGCACGCTCGGCATAACGCAGACGGGCGTGAAGTCTGGAACATGAGAACTTATGAATGAATAAGAAGAAAAATATGTAGATGCTTTTTACTTAACTTTTAATAATTCCTTGGAATACATCTCTCTTGATTTCTCGTAAGCTATAGGCACTGATACAAATGGCTCCTTGCTAGTTCGTAGCCATTAACTTAGCTGATGGCTATTCTGTCTCTCGGCTAATGAGAGAGAAAGGCTTCGTACAACTGGGCGATAGCTAGGTTCACGTACAACTGGGGTCGAGTCCACTCTCGTATCACGAGACCTGCCTTGGTGGTGGCGCTAGGTCTGCGATCACAGTGGCGACACGCGGGTCCGACATGTACTACATGGACCGCGGCCGATTTAAACTACCACCTAGCAAGTGTGGTGTCTGGCGGTGACACCACATTCCTCCCCCGCAAATCGGCGAACGGTCGTGTAATAAGGCTTCCGCCCGCCGTGGGGAGGACCACATGTTGACGTATGCGATGAGGTGGGGAGCCTAACAACAGGCGAGGCTGTGCCACCCGCACCCGGCCATCCGGTCCGAGGGGAGCTAGGAAACGCCTGCAAAACTAGTCCAGGGTGCACGTCAACATGCGGTGTATGCGCCCGTAAAGAGACAGGAGGTACTGAAGGGTCGACGTCCATGGCGTCGGGGTAGCCGACGCGCGATGACGTCATGTGGTCCGGAGCGGGCGGGCGTTCCATGGCGGAGGACAGCTGGTCACGGGAAGCGATCGGCGGCGCGTGACCCTGGGAGGCGTTTGGCGGCTGCAACGAAGCGTCGAATGCGGTCGGCGGCGGCGGCGGCTGCTGCTGCTGCTGCTGCTGCTGCGGCGGCGGCGGCGCGTCGCCATGGGGCAAAATGGAAGGCATCGTCGGTAACACCTGGGGATGAGGCGAGCCAGTAGATGGGTCCCCAGGGCGCTGACCGGACGGCACCGTCGCTGAAAGCAGACGGGGAGCGGCAGAACCCGAGCGACGACAGAGGCGCAGCTGATTGAGATGCCGACGCACCTCACCAGAGGCCCCCAAAACCAAATACATCGCGCGGCCGAGGCAGCGAAGAATGCGCCCTGCGAGCCAACGCCGTGAACCTCGATAGTTGCGATAAAATACAACGTCGCCTGGAGCAAAAGCAGGAGTCTGCCGCTGCGCAGGAACCTGATGCGGCGGATGCAGCAAAGACATCAAGGTGCGATGAGGACGACCGTGGAGCAACTCAGCCGGCGAGCGACCATCTCTGGGCTGAGAGCGATACGAAGTCAAAAAGAGCAACAATGCGTCCTCCCGAGAATGCGACTCTTTCAATTTCAACATCTGTGACTTGAAAGTCCGGACCAATCGTTCAGCGGCACCGTTGGACTGAGGCGAAAACGGCGCGGATGTCAGATGTTGAATACCATTGGCCTGGCAGAAAGACTGAAATTCTGCGGACATGAATTGTGGGCCATTGTCGGAAACAATAGTCTGCGGAAGACCTTCAATGCAAAAGATAGCAGACAACGCTTGGATGGTGGCGGAGGACGTCGTGGAAGACATCCGGACAACAAAAGGAAAATTACTGAAGGCGTCGACCAGAACCAACCATCGAGCATTCCAGAATGGACCAGCAAAATCAATGTGCAAGCGTTGCCAAGGGGAAGTGGCTTTTGGCCACGCAAAGACTTTCCGCGGCGGTGCGGACTGTTGTTCGGCACACGCCGGGCACGAAGAACACATATTCGTAATCGCAGCATCGATTCCGAACCAAGTACAGTGCTGACGAGCAAGTTGTTTCGTTCGCACTATACCCCAATGTCCTTGATGAAGAAGCCGTAAAACAGAGGACTGTAACGAACGTGGGACCACGACTCTGGACTGATCATTATCAGAACGCAACAACAAAACACCACGTCGAACAAAAAGTCTCTCCTTGTGAGCAAAAAATCGGCGAACCAACGGATCCTCGATCCGAGACTTTGACAAAGGCCATTGCGTAGCAACAAAACGTAAAACAGTAGCAAGGACAGGGTCAGCAGCTGTGGCTGTAGCGACACGACGAAAATCAATCGGAAACGATTCGACCACTTCATCGGTTTCCGAATCAATGAACATGCAAGCAAGTTCGGAAGAATCGAATGCTTTATCCTCAGCAACAGGCAAACGGGACAACGCATCGGCGTTTCCGTGCTTATCAGTGGACCGATACAAGATATCGTAGCGGTACTGCGAGAGGAAAATAGACCAGCGAATGAATTTCTGCGCTGTACGTGGAGGTACAGGCTTGGTCGGATGAAAAAAGCGATGTCAAAGGTTTGTGGTCTGTGATGATGGTAAAGTGACCATACAAGAAATCATGGAACTTAGTAACACCAAACACGAGAGCCAAAGCTTCTTTCTCTATCTGTGAATAATTTCTTTGCGCAGACGAGAGCAATTTGGACGCAAAGGCAATAGGGCGATCATGGGAGCCAACTTTGTGCGCAAGCACAGCACCGATCCCGAAATCCGATGCATCTACCATCAACAAAAGGGGTTTCTGGGGATCGAATGGCGTAAGGCAAGTATTAGAAAGCAACGCCGATTTCAACTGGCGAAAGGCGCGTTCACATTCCGGCGTCCAGACGAACGGAACACCTTTACGGCGTAAGCGATGAAGCGGAGCTGAAATGGAAGAGGCATTGCGCACATATTTATTGTAATAATTAATTTTACCCAACACACTCTGTAGCTGTTTCACATTTTGAGGGGAAGGCAATTCTTGTATGGCACGGAGGTGCTCTGGACTCGGATGTATGCCTTGGGCATTAATGACATGTCCCAGGTATGGTAAGTCACGAGCAAAAAACACACATTTGTCCTTCCGCAAGCGAAGACCATTTTGCCGCAAGACCTGAAATAATGTTCGTAAGTTCGCAAGATGATCTTCTTCTGTCTGTCCGGAGATCACTATATCGTCCAGATAGTTTGCTGCAGTAGGGACCGACGCACAAATAGTTTGTAAATATTGCTGAAACAAGGCAGGGGCGGATGCACACCCGAATGGCAGTCTTTTGAAGCGGTACAATCCAAGATGCGTGTTAACCACCAATACGCGCTGGGATTCGTCGTCCACCGGTATTTGCAAGTACGCATCGGCTAGGTCCAACTTTGAAAAATATTTTCCCGGGCACAGTTTAGCAAAAAGATCTTCCGGGCGGGGCAAAGGAAAAGTAGCAGTCACTAGCTGTGGATTCACTGTGGCCTTGAAGTCCACGCAAAGTCTCAATTTTCCGGAAGGTTTTGGCAAAATTACTAAGGGTGAGGCCCAGAGAGAAGCTTGCACACGTTCAAGTACACCCTGTGATTCGAGATCGTGTAACGTTCTTGCGACCTCATCACGCAATGCGTGGGGAACATTGCGCGCCCTGAAAAATTTCGGTTGCGCGTTGACCTTCAGTTCTAAATGTGCTTCATAGTTTTTAGCGCAACCTAAGCCCGGTGCAAAAATGTCTGCAAATTCGTCACACAGCCGAGAAACACTGTCTGTAGGCACAGTCTGATTCACTGATAGGACCTGATTTACAATAGACATGTTAAACAACTTAAATAAATCTAGACCAAACAAGTTCACTGCCGAAGAAGAACGAAGAACGTAAAATGACACAAGTTTTGTTTGTCCCTTGAATGTTGCAAGAAGGCTGCACTGTCCTAACACAGGAATTTTCTGTCCGGAATATGTAGTTAGCTTAACATTTGCGGCACGCAACGGAGGTGCGCCCAGTTGTTTGTACGTGTCGTGATTGAGCAATGAAACTGCAGCTCCAGTATCGAGCTGGAATGGTATCACTTTGCCTTCAAAGTCTAAGTCCACAAAAAGTTTATTGTCCTGCTGACGACAAGAGCGACTGTTTTGTGCAATTGGAACAGACACTGGTACAGAATCACTTGCTAATTGACGTGATTTCCGGCGACGTCGACGCACAGTTTTTGTGGGACGATCACAGTCACTGTTAGAGAAAGTGTCACTGGACGAAGTGGAATTAACGATATGAATGTCCATAGGCGAAGGTCCACGAGCCTGAGTGTCCTTGGTTCGATTCCGGCGCGAAGCAAAGGGCCTGGAATGATTGTGATTGTCTGATCTGAGCTTTTTCTGGCAAACACGTTGAACATGTCCTTTCTTATTGCAGAAAAAGCAAATAGCTTGGCGTGACGGGCAATGTTCACGCGAATGTCTAGTAGCACACCGCGGGCATGATTTCACTGCAGTTGCGGGCTGGCGCGGCACCTCTGGGTTAGCACGCGGCGGTCGCTGTGTCGCCGTGCGCGAGGCCCTGTTACCGGGCCGCGCAGCGCGTCCAGCGGGCCGGTTAATGTTACACACGGCTGGCGAAGTTTCAAAAGATTGCTGAGCACAGTCCAGTGTGTCCTGTCTATCCAATATGTCTATCACTTGTTGAAGGGAGGGATTAACTAGTTTCAAAATTTGCTCCCGTATGCGAACATCAGAAACGTTCTGTGCAATTGCATCACGCACCATTGTATCTGAATAAGAAAGACCACAGTCACATTCAAAGGCACAGTCCCTAGTAAGTCCTTGCAATGTTGCTACCCACTCCCTATTAGTTTGACCAGCCGTACGTTTTGTACGAAAGAACGTATACCGTTTTGCAACCACATTAACTGTTTCTTTGAAATAGGCATCTAATGCAGATAAAATTTCCTCGTATGACAAAGTTGCTACGTCGCGGCGGGGAAACAATTTCACTATCACACGGTATGTGGACACACCGACACAAGAAAGCAAAAACGGCTGCCGCTCATTACCTTGAATTCTGTAGGCAGCAAGGTGAAAGGCGAACTGACGAGACCACTCTTGCCAGGTCTCGTGGTTCGGGTCATAGTGCCTAAAAGGCGGTGCAACGGCAGGTTGTGGCTGCGGTAGCGGTGAAGCGGCTGCGGCCGCATCGGTGTGCAGCGCACGTTGACCCTGGACGAGCTGTCCAAGGGCATCCAGTAACGCCTGCGTCTGCTGATTCTGCAAGCGATAAAATTCGGACAGTACATCTGGAGAATGTGGCGAAGCCATGACACAAATAAATGTAAGCAATCAGAAATAAATGTAAGCAATCAGAAAAAGGTCCTTTTCCCTCGTCGCCAATAATTGTAGTGTCGGTAGCTGGACCGACACCGTGATGTGGATTGCTGAAAAGGAATGCTAAACTAACGCTGTGGCCGATAGTGCACGCTCGGCATAACGCAGACGGGCGTGAAGTCTGGAACATGAGAACTTATGAATGAATAAGAAGAAAAATATGTAGATGCTTTTTACTTAACTTTTAATAATTCCTTGGAATACATCTCTCTTGATTTCTCGTAAGCTATAGGCACTGATACAAATGGCTCCTTGCTAGTTCGTAGCCATTAACTTAGCTGATGGCTATTCTGTCTCTCGGCTAATGAGAGAGAAAGGCTTCGTACAACTGGGCGATAGCTAGGTTCACGTACAACTGGGGTCGAGTCCACTCTCGTATCACGAGACCTGCCTTGGTGGTGGCGCTAGGTCTGCGATCACAGTGGCGACACGCGGGTCCGACATGTACTACATGGACCGCGGCCGATTTAAACTACCACCTAGCAAGTGTGGTGTCTGGCGGTGACACCACACTATCTGTCTGTGCTTTGATTCATTCCTGGGATTCCAGTAATAGTTTCCGATGGACATGGGAAGGTTTACTGTACCCTGTGGACCTTCAACGTGACGATGAAACACAGAAATTGTGTCGGAATTGATTACACCATGCACCATGCCTACTTCTCTCCGGGAGAGTAATGCTTCCAACTGTCTGAGTTTTGATTCCTTCCTGGGATTCCAGTAATAGATTCCTTTGGACATGGGAAGGTTTACTGTAAGCTGTGGACCTTTACCTTGACGATAAAACACAGAAATTGCGTCGGAATTGAATGCAACAGGCACCATGCCGACTTCTCTCCGAGAGAGTAATGCCTATAAGTGCCTGTGCTTTGATTCCTTCCTTTGACTCCAGTAATAGATTCCGATGGACATCGGAAGGACCTTCTACTTGACGATGAAACACAGAAATTACGTCGGAATTAAATACAACAGGCACCGTGCAGACTTCTGTCCTTGAGAGTAATGCTTCTAACAGTCTGTGCTTTGATTCTTTCCTGGGAATCCAGTAATAGATTCCGATGGACTTGGGAAGGTTTACTGTAACCTGTGGACCTTCAACTTGACGATGAAACACAGAAATTGCGTCGGAATTGAATACAATAGGCACCATGCCGACTTCTCTCCGGGAGAGTAATGCTTCTAACTGTCTGTGCTTTGCCTCTCTCCTGGGATTCCAGGAATAGATTCCGATGGACATGGGAAGGTTCACTGTAACCTTTGGACCTTCAACTTGACGATGAAACACAGATATTAAGTCGGAATTGAATACAACAGGCAACATACCGAAATCTGTCCGGGAGAGTAATGCTTGTAACTGTTTGATCTTTGATTCTTTCCTGTTATTCCAGTAACAGATTCCGATGGATATTGGAAGTATTACTGTAACCTGTGTACATTCAACATGACGATGAAACACAGAAATTGCGTCGTAATTGATTACACCAGGCACCATGCCTACTTCTCTCCGGGAGAGTAATGCTTCCAACTGTCTGAGTTTTGATTCCTTCCTGGGATTCCAGTAATTTATTCCTTTGGACATGAGAAGGTTTACTGTAACCTGTGGACCTTCACCTTGACGATAAAACACAGAAATTGCGTCGGAATTGAATACAACAGGCACCGTGCCGACTTCTGTCCGGGAGAGTAATGCTTCTAACTGTCTGTGCATTGGTTCATTCCTGGGATTCGAATAATAGATTCCAATGGACATGGGAAGGTTTACTGTAACCTGTGGACGATCAACTTAACGATGAAACACGGAAATCGCGTCGGAATTGAGTACAACAGGCACCATGCCAACTTCCCTCCGGGAGAGTAATGCTTCTAACTGTCTGTGCTTTGACTCTTTTTTGGGATTCCAGTAATAGATTTCGATGGACATGGGAAGGTTTACTGTAACCTGTGGACCTTCAACTTGACGATGAAGCACAGAAATTGCGTCGGAATTGAATACACCAGGCACCATGCCGACTTCTCTCCGAGTGAGTAATTCTTCCAACTGTCTGTGCTTTGATTCTTTCTTGGGATTGCAGTAATATATTCCGATGGACATGGGAATGTTTACTGTAACCTGTGGACCTTCAACTCGTCGATGAAACACAGACATTGCGTCGGAATTGAATACAACAGGCACCATGCCGACTTCTATCCGGGAGAGTAATGCTTCTATCTGTCTGTGCTTTGATTCTTTCCGGGGATTCCAGTAATAGATTCCGATAGACACGGGAGGGTTAACTGTAACCTGTCGACCTTCAACTTGACGATGAAACACAGATATTGCGTCGGAATTTAATACAACAGGCACCATGCCGACTTCTGTCCCGGAGAGTAATGCTTCTATCTCTCTGTGCTTTGATTCTTTCCGGGGATTCCAGTAATAAATTCCGATGGACATGTGAGGGTTAACTGGAACCTGTCGACCTTCAACTTGACGATGAAACACAGAAATTGCGTCGCAATTAAATACAACAGGCACCGTGCCGACTTCTGTCTGGGAAAGTAATGCTTCTAACTGTCTGTGCTTTGATTCATTCCTGGGATTCCAATAATAGATTCCAATGGACATGGGAAGGTTTACTGTAACCTGTGGACGATCAACTTAACGATGAAACACAGAAATCGCGTCGGAATTGAGTACAACAGGCACCATGCCATCTTCTCTCCGGGAGAGTAATGCTTCTAACTGTCTGTGCTTTGACTCTTTCCTGGGATTCCAGTAATAGGTTCCGATGGACATGGGAAGGTTTACTGAAAGCTGTGGACCTTCAACTTGAAGATAAAACACAGAAATTGCGTTGGAATTGAATACAACAGGCACCATGCCGACTTCTGTATGGGAGAGTAATGCTTCTAACTGTCTGTGCTTTTACTCTTTCCTGGGATTCCAGTAATAGATTCCGATGGACATGGGAAGGTTTACTGTAACCTGTGGACCTTCAACTTGACGATGAAACACTGAAATTGCGTCGGAATTGAATACAACATTCACCATGCCGACTTGTCTGAGGGAGAGTAATGCTTCTAACTGTTTGTGCTTTGATTCTCTCCTGGGATTCCAGTAATAGATTCCGATGGACATGGGAAGGTTTACTGTAAGCTGTGGACATTCAACTTGACGATGAAGCACAGAAATTGCGTCGGAATTGAATCCAACAGGCACCATTCCGACTTCTGTCCGGGAGAGTAATGCTTCTATCTGTCTTTGCCTTGATTCTTTCCTTGGATTGCAGTAATAGATTACAATGGACATGGGAAGGTTTACTGTAACCTGTGGACCTTCAACTTGACGATGAAACACAGAAATTGCGTCGGAATTGAATACACCAGGCACCATGCCGACTTCTGTCCGGGAGAGTAATGCGTCTAAATGTCTGTGCTTTGATTCATTCCTGGGATTTCAGTAATAGATTCCGATGGACATGGGAAGGTTTACTGTAACCTGTGGAATTTCAACTTTACGATGAAACACAGAAAATGCGTCGGAACCTAATACAACAGGCACCACGCCGACTACTGTCCGGGAGAGTAATGCTTCTAACTGTCTGTGCTTTCATGCTTTCCTGGGATTCCAGTAATAGATTCCGATGGACATGGGAAGGTTTACTGTAACCTGTGGACATTCAAATTGACGAAGAAACACAGAAATTGCGTCGGAATTGAATACAACAGGCACCATGCCGACTTCTCTCCGGAGAGTAACGCTTCTAACTGTCTGTGCTCTGACTCTTTAATGGGATTCCAGTAATAGATTCCGATGGACATGGGAAGGTTTGCTGTAACCAGTGGACCTTCAACTTGACGATGAAACACAGAAATTGCGTCAGATTTGAATACACCAGGCACCATGCCGACTTCTGTCCGGGAGAGTAATGCTTCTAACTGTCTGTGCTTTGACTCTTTCCTGGGATTCCAGTAATTGATTCCGATGGACACTTTTCACCTTTTTTTTTTTTTTTTTTTCTTTTTTTTTCACTTGCCGCCCTGATTTTACGACCCACCACCTAAGTGCTTAAGGTGGGTCTATTTTGACCACTTGGCCGCTACGACCGGTGTGCGGACTCTGATGTAGTTGATGAAACTCACACCAGTTCCCGCATCCGGTCGCACCGTTGCCCGTGTCCCGCCACGTGGAGGCGGGTCTGTGCTTTTTTTTTTTTTTTTTTTTTTTTTTTTCTTTTTTCTTTACTTTGGCAGCTTTCCCAAAACCGATTTAACAAAAATTTTACAAAAATTAATGTTGAACTGGAAGAAGGAAATACAAGGAATAGTTTAGTCTGAAGAGGAGAAAAGACGATAGGAAAGGAAGAGATGATAGTCCCACCACCGTAGGGGACTGAGGATGAGCGTCTTGGGATTTATCTTCAAGCCTCTGATCCTCAGTCCCCTAACCTTAGCCTAGGAAGTTCTATTCTATTCTAGTTGTGGCGTTTGATATCTCTATTTATGTTCTATCTGGTTACTTGTATACAGGTTTAGAGTGCCGTGGTAGCTGATGGCAATTGCGACGGTGCGCCGACACTGTTTATGTCTAATTTTATACATTAATCTATTGTCAGTTTTAGGTCTACTTATGTAAGTCTATTGCATGTCAGTTGTTTTATATTGAGACTTAGTTTAGTTCTTCCACACTATGGTGTCTGTCTGGGTGCTGCATATAGGTATATTGTCTGTGTGGTCTTCTGTTCCTGTATTCTTTGTGGCATTCGTCAGAAATTTTGTCTGTTAGTGCGTTCAGTATGTCCCAAAGTTCAGGTGTTCTGATCGCGTCGTATATGTGTTCCTCTGTCTGTAAGTGTTGTATCCCAGGTGTGTTCCTGTGCTGTCTGTATTTCCCGCAGAATAGGATTGTGTGTTCGGGGGTTCCCATACCTCCACATGTACACGTTGATGTGTCTCTAAGACTCACGCGATTTAAGTGCGTGGGATAAGGTCCGTGGCCAGTCAAGAAATGCACCATGCCGCGGCTAGGATCGGCATGTTTCATTCTTAATCTTTCCGTTATGTTCGGAAAAAATGTATAGACTCTCCGTCCCTTATCACTTGTGCCCCATTCCTGTTGCCATGTGTCGATTTTCCATTTTTTGAGGTCCCGCTTATTGTTCAGCGGGGAACCAGTCAATATGTCCGATGGTCATGGGAACGTTTACTGTAACCTGTGAACCTTCAACTTGACGATAAAACACTTAAATTGCTTCGGCATTGAATACAACATTCACCATGCCGACTTGTCTGAGGGAGAGTAATGCTACTAACTGTCTGTGCTTTGATTCATTCCTGGGAATCCAGTAATAGATTCCGATGGACATGGGAAGGTTTACTGTAACCTGTGGACCTCCAACTTTACCGATGAAACCCAGAATTTGCGTCGGAATTGAATACAACAGGCACCGTACCGACTTCTCTCCGGGAGAGTAATGCTTCTAACTGTCTGTGCTTTGATTCTTTCCTTGGATTCCAGTAATAGATTCCGATGGACATGGGAAGGTTTACTGTAACCTGTGCACCTTGAACCGGACGATGACACACAGAAATTGCGTCGGAATTGAATACAACATGCACCATGCCTACTTCTCTCCGGGAGAGTAATGCTTCTAACTGTTTGTGCGTCGGAATTGAATACAACATGCACCACGCCGACTTCTCTCCGGGAGAGTAATGCTTCTAACTGTTTGTGCTTTGTTTCTTTCCTGGGATTCCAGTAATAGATTCCGTTGGACATGGGAAGGTTTACTGTAGGCTGTGGACATTCAACTTGACGATGAAGCACAGAAATTGCGTCGGAACCTAATACAACAGGCACCTTCCCGACTTCTGTCCGGGAGAGTAATGCTTCTAACTGTCTGTGCTTTGTTTCTTTCCTGGGATTCCAGTAATAGATTCCGATGGACATGGGAAGTTTAATTGCAACCTGTGGAAATTCAACTTGAAGATGAAACTCAGATATAGTGTCGAAATTGAATACAACAGGCAATATTCCGACTTCTTCCCGGGAGAGTAATGGTTCTAACTGTCTGTGCTTTGATTGTTTCGTGGGAATCCAGTAATAGATTCCGATGGACATGGGAAGGTTTACTGTAACCTGTGGTCATTCAAATTGACGATGACACAGAAATTGCGTCGGAATTGAATACAACAGGCACCATGACGACTTCTGTCCGGGAGAGTAATGCTTCTAACTGTCTGTGTTTTGACTCTTTCCTGGGATTCCAGTAATAGATTCCGATGGACATGGGAACGTTTACTGTAACCTGTGGACCTTCAACTTGACGATGAAACACGGAAGTTGCGTCGGAATTGAATACAACATTCACCATACCGACTTCTCTGAGGGAGAGTAATGCTTCTAACTGTTTGTGCTTTGATTCCTTCCTGGGATTCCAGTAATAGATTCCGATGGACATGGGAAGATTTACTGTAAGCTGTGGACATTCAACTTGACGATGAAACACAGAAATTGCGTCGGAACTGAATCCAACAGGCAACATTTTGACTTCTGTCCGGGAGAATAATGCTTTTAACTGTCTGTGCTTTGATTCATTCCTGGGATTCCAGTTACAGATTCCGATGAACATGGGAAGGTTTAGTGTAACCTGTGGACCTTCAACTAGACGATGGAACACACAAATTGCGTCTGAACATAATACAACAGGCACCTTTCCGACTTTTGTCCGGGAGAGTAATGCTTCTAACTGTCTGTGCTTTAATTCTATCGTGGGAATCCAGTAATAGATTCCATTTTACATGGGAAGGTGTACTGTAACCTGTGGACATTCAAATTGACGATGTAACACAGAAATTGCGTCGGAATTCAATACAACAGGCACCATGCCGACTTTTGTCCGGGAGAGTATTGCTTCGAACAGTCAGTACTTTGATTCTTTCCTGGGATTCCAGTAATAGACTCCTATGGACATGGGAAGGTTTACTGTAACCTGTGGACTATCAAATTGACGATGAAACACAGAAATTGCGTCGGAATTGAATACAACAGGCACCATGCCGACTTCTGTCCGGGAGAGTAATGCTTCCAACCGTCTGTGTTTTGATTCCTTCCTGGGATTCCAGCAATTGATTCCGATGGACATGGGAAGGTTTACTGTAACCTGTGGACCTTCAACTTTACCTATGAAACACAGAATTTGCGTCGGAATTGAAAACAGCAGGCACCGTTCCGAATTCTCCCCGGAAGAGTAATGCTTCTAACTGTCTGTGCTTTGACTCTTTCCTGGTGTTCCAGTAATAGATTCCGATGGACATGGGAAAGTTTGCTGTAACCAATGGACCTTCAACTTGACGATGAAACACAGAAATTGCGTCGGATTTGAATACAACAGGCACCATGCCGACTTCTCTCCGGGAGAGTAATGGTTCCAACTGTCTGTGTTTTGATTCCTTCCTGGGATTCCAGCAATAGATTCCGATGGACATAGGAAGGTTTACTGTAACCTGTGGACCTTGAACCTGACGATGACACACAGAAATTGCGACGGAATTGAATACAACAGGCACCGTGCCGACTTCTGTCCGGGAGAGTAATGCTTCTAACTGTCTGTGCTTTGATTCTTTCCTGGGATTCCAGTAATTGATGCCGATGAACATGGGAAGGTTTACTGTAACCTGTGGTCCTTCAACTCGACGATGAAACACAGACATTGCGTGGGAATTGAATACAACAGGCACCATGCCAACTTCTGTCCGGGAGAGTAATGGTTCTAACTGTCTGCGCTTTGATTCATTCCTGGGATTCCAGTAATAGATTCCGACAAACATGGGAAGGTTTACTGTAACCTGTGGACCTTCAACTTTACGATGAAACACAGAAATTGCGTCCGGAATTGAATACAACAGGCACCGTGCCGACTTCTGTCCGGGAGAGTAATGCTTCTAACTGTCTGTGCTTTGACTCTTTCCTGGGATTCCAGTAATAGATTCCGATGGACATGGGAACGTTTACTGTAACCTGTGGTTCTTCAACTTGACGATGAACCACTTAAATTGCTTCGGAATTGAATACAACATTCACCATGCCGACTTGTCTGAGGGAGAGTAATGCTACTAACTGTTTGTGCTTTGATTCTCTACTGGGATTCCAGTAATAGATTACGATGGACATGGGAAGGTTTACTGTAAGCTGTGGACATTCAACTTGACGATGAAACACAGAAATTGCGTCGGAATTGAATCCAACAGGCACCATTCCGACTTCTGTCCGGGAGAGTAATGCTTCTAACTGTCTTTGCCTTGATTCTTTCTTTGGATTGCAGTAATAGATTACAATGGACATGGGAAGGTTTACTGTAACCTGTGGACCTTCAACTTGACGATGAAACACAGAAATTGCGTCGGAATTGAAAACACCAGGCACCATGCCGACTTCTCTCCGGGTGAGTAATGCGTCTAACTGTCTGTGCTTTGATTCATTCCTGGGATTCCAGTAATCGATTCCGATGGACATGGGAAGGTAAATTGCAACCTGTGGATCTTCAACTTGAAGATGAAACACAGAAATTGTGTCGAAATTGAATACAACAGGCACCATGCCGACTTCTCCCCGGGAGAGTAATGCTTCTAACAATCTGTGTTTTGATTTTTTCGTGGGAATCCAAAAATAGATTCCGATGGACATGGGAAGGTTTACTGTAACCTGTGGACATTCAAATTGACGAAGAAACACAGAAATTGCGTCGGAATGAAATACAACAGGCACCATGCCGACTTTTGTCCGGGAGAGTAATGCTTCTAACTGTCAGTATTTTGATTCTTTCCTGGGATTCCAGTAATAGACTCCGATGGACATGGGAAGGTTTACTGTAACCTTTGGACCTTCAACGTGACGATGAAACACAGAAATTTCGTCGGAATTGAATACACCAGACACCATGCAGACTTCTCTCCGGGAGAGTAATGCTTTCAACCGTCTGTGTTTTGATTCCATCCTGGGATTCCAGTAATACATTCCGATGGACATGGGAAGGTTTACTGTAACCTGTGGACCTTCAACTTTACCGATGAAACCCAAAATTTGCGTCGGAATTGAATACAACAGGCACCGTGCCGACTTCTGTCCGGGAGAGTAATGCTTCTAACTGTCTGTGCTTTGATTCTCTCCTTGGATTCCAGTAATAGATTCCGATGGACATGGGAAGGTTTACTGTAACCTGTGGACCATGAACCGGACGATGACACACAGAAATTGCGTCGGAATTGAATACAACATGCACCATGCCGACTTTTCTCCGGGAGAGTAATGCTTCTAACTGTTTGTACTTTGATTCTTTCCAGGGATTCCAGTAATAGATTCCGTTGGACATGGGAAGGTTTACTGTAGGCTGTGGACATTCAACTTGACGATGAAGCACAGAAATTGCGTCGGAATTGAATCCAACAGGCACCATTCCGACTTCTGTCCGGGAGAGTAATGCTTCTAACTGTCAGTGCTTTGAATCTTTCCTTGGATTACAGTAATAGATTACAATGGACATGGGAAGGTTTACTGTAACCTGTGGACCTTCAACCTGACGATGAAACACAGAAATTGCGTCGGAATTGAATGCACCAGGCACCATGCCGACTTCTCTCCGGGAGAGTAATGCGTCTAACTGTCTGTGCTTTGATTCATTCCTGGGATTCCAGTTATAGATTCCGATGGACATGGGAAGGTTTACTGTAACCTGTGGACCTTCAACTTGACGATGAAACACAGAAATTGCGTCGGAACCTAATACAACAGGCACCTTCCCGACTTCTGTCCACGAGAGTAATGCTTCTAACTGTCCGTGCTTTGTTTCCTTCCTGGGATTCCAGTAATAGATTCCTATGGACATGGGAAGTTTAATTGCAACCTGTGGACCTTCAACTTGAAGATGAGACTCAGATATAGTGTCGAAATTGAATACAACAGGCAATATGCCGACTTCTCCCCGGGAGAGTAATGCTTCTAACTGTCTGTGCTTTGACTCTTTCCTGGGATTCCAGTAATAGATTCCGATGGACATGGGAACGTTTACTGTAACCTGTGGACCTTCAACTTGACGATGAAACACGGAAGTTGCGTCGGAATTGAATACAACATTCACCATACCGACTTCTCTGTGGGAGAGTAATGCTTCTAACTGTTTGTGCTTTGATTCCTTCCTGGGATTCCAGTAATAGATTCCGATGGACATGGGAAGATTTACTGTAAGCTGTGGACATTCAACTTGACGATGAAACACAGAAATTGCGTCGGAATTGAATCCAACAGGCATCATTTTGCCTTCTGTCCGGGAGAATAATGCTTTTAACTGTCTGTGCTTTTATTCTTTCCTTGGATTTCTGTAATAGATTACAATGGACATGGGAATGTTTACTGTGACCTGTGGACCTTCAACTTGGCGATGAAACACTGAAATTGCGTCCGAATTGAATACACCAGGCACCATGCCGACTTCTCTCCAGGAGAGTAATGCGTCTAACTGTCTGTGCTTTGATTCATTCCTGGGATTCCAGTTACAGATTCCAATGAACATGGGGAGGTTTAGTGTAACCTGTGGACCTTCAACTAGACGATGAAACACAGAAATTGCGTCGGAACATAATACAACAGGCACCTTTCCGACTTTTGTCAGGGAGAGTAATGCTTCTAACTGTCTGTGCTTTAATTCTTTCGTGGGAATCCAGTAATAGATTCCATTGGACATGGGAAGGTGTACTGTAACCTGTGGACATTCAAATTGACGATGAAACACAGAAATTGCGTCGGAATTGAATACAACAGGCGCCATGCCGACTTTTGTCCGGGAGAGTATTGCTTCTAACTGTCAGTACTTTGATTATTTCCTGGGATTCCAGTAATAGACTCCTATGGACATGGGAAGGTTTACTGTAACCTGTGGACTATCAAATTGACGAAGAAACACAGAAATTGCGTCGGAATTGAATACAACGGGCACCGTGCCGACTTCTGTCCGGGAGAGTAATGCTTCTAAATGTCTGTGCTTTGACTCTTTCCTGGGACTCTAGTAATAGAGTCCGATGGTTATGGGAAGGTTTGCTGTAACCAGTGGACCTTCAACTTGACGATGAAACCCAGAAATTGCGTCGGGTTTGAATACACCAGGCACCATGCCGACTTCTCTCCGGGAGAGTAATGCGTCCAACTGTCTGTGCTTGAATTCCTTCCTGGGATTCCAGTAATAGATTCCGATGGACATGGGAAGGTTTACTGTAACCTGTTGCCCTTCAACTTGACGATGAAACACAGAAATTGTCTCGGAATTGAATACAACAGGCACCGTGCCGACTTCTGTCCGGGAGAGTAATACTTCTAACTGTCTGTGCTTTGATTCTTTCCTGGGATTCCAGTAATAGATTCCAACTGACATGGGAATTTTTACTGTAACCTGTGGACCTTCAACTTGACGATGAAACACAGAAATTGCGACGGAATTCAATAAAATAGGCACCATGACGACTTCTCTCCGGGAGAGTAATGCTTCTAACTCTCAATGCTTTGCCTGTTTCCTGGGATTCCAGTAATGGATTCCGATGGACATGGGAAGGTTTACTGTAACCTGTGGACCTTCAACTTGACGATGAAACACAGAAATTGCGTCGGAAATGAATACCCCAGGCACCATGCCGACTTCTCTCCAGAAGAGTAATGCGTCTCACTGTCTGTGCTTTGATTCATTCCTGGGATTCCAGTAACAGATTCCGATGGGCATGGGAAGTTTAATTGCAACCTGTGGACCTTCAACTTGGCGATGAAACACAGAAATTGAGTCCGAATTGAATACACCAGGCACCATGCCGACTTCTCTCCGGGAGAGTAATGCGTCTAACTGTCTGTGCTTTGATTCATTCCTGGGATTCCAGTTATAGATTCCGATGAACATGGGAAGGTTTAGTGTAACCTGTGGACCTTCAACTTGACGATGAAACACAGAAATTGCGTCGGAACATAATACAACAGGCACCTTTCCGACTTCTGTCCGGGAGAGTAATGCTTCTGTCTGTCTGTGCTTTGATTCTTTCGTGGGAATCCAGTAATAGATTCCGATGTACATGGGAAGGTGTACTGTAACCTGTGGACTATGAAATTGACGATGAAACACAGAAATTGCCTCGGAATTGAATACAACAGGCACCATGCCGACTTCTGTCCGGGAGACTAATGCTTCTATCTGTCTGTGGTTTGACTCTCTCCTGGTAGTCCAGTAATAGATTCCGATGGACATGGGAACGTTTACTGTAACCTGTGGACCTTCAACGTGACGATGAAACACGGAAATTGCGTCGGAATTGAATACAACATTCACCACGCCGACTTCTCTGAGGGAGAGTAATGCTTCTAACTGTTTGTGCTTTGAATCTTTCCTGGCATTCCAGTAATAGATTCCGATGGACATGGGAAGGTTTACTGTAAGCTGTGGACATTCAACTTGACGAAGAAACACAGAAATTGCGTCGGCATTGAATCCAACAGGCACCATTCCTACCTCTGTCCGGGAGAGTAATGCTTCTAACTGTCTGTGCTTTGATTCTTTCCTTGGATTGCAGTAATAGATTACAATGGACATGAGAAGGTTTACTGTATCCTGTGGACCTTCAACTTGACGATGAAACACAGAAATTGCGACGGAATTGAACACACCAGGCACCATGCCGACTTCTCTCCGGGAGAGTAATGCGTCTAACTGTCTGTACTTTGATTCATTCCTGGGTTTCCAGTTATAGATTCCGATGAACATGGGAAGGTTTAGTGTAACCTGTGGACCTTCAACTTGACGATGAAACACAGAAATTGCGTCGGAATTGAAAACACCAGGCACCATGCCGACTTCTCTCCGGGTGAGTAATGCGTCTAACTGTCTGTGCTTTGATTCATTCCTGGGATTCCAGTAATCGATTCCGATGGACATGGGAAGGTAAATTGCAACCTGTGGATCTTCAACTTGAAGATGAAACACAGAAATTGTGTCGAAATTGAATACAACAGGCACCATGCCGACTTCTCCCCGGGAGAGTAATGCTTCTAACAATCTGTGTTTTGATTTTTTCGTGGGAATCCAAAAATAGATTTCGATGGACATGGGAAGGTTTACTGTAACCTGTGGACATTCAAATTGACGAAGAAACACAGAAATTGCGTCGGAATGAAATACAATAGGCACCATGCCGACTTTTGTCCGGGAGAGTAATGCTTCTAACTGTCAGTATTTTGATTCTTTCCTGGGATTCCAGTAATAGACTCCGATGGACATGGGAAGGTTTACTGTAACCTTTGGACCTTCAACGTGACGATGAAACACAGAAATTTCGTCGGAATTGAATACACCAGACACCATGCAGACTTCTCTCCGGGAGAGTAATGCTTTCAACCGTCTGTGTTTTGATTCCATCCTGGGATTCCAGTAATACATTCCGATGGACATGGGAAGGTTTACTGTAACCTGCGGACCTTCAACTTTACCGATGAAACCCAAAATTTGCGTCGGAATTGAATACAACAGGCACCGTGCCGACTTCTGTCCGGGAGAGTAATGCTTCTAACTGTCTGTGCTTTGATTCTCTCCTTGGATTCCAGTAATAGATTCCGATGGACATGGGAAGGTTTACTGTAACCTGTGGACCATGAACCGGACGATGACACACAGAAATTGCGTCGGAATTGAATACAACATGCACCATGCCGACTTCTCTCCGGGAGAGTAATGCTTCTAACTGTTTGTACTTTGATTCTTTCCAGGGATTCCAGTAATAGATTCCGTTGGACATGGGAAGGTTTACTGTAGGCTGTGGACATTCAACTTGACGATGAAGCACAGAAATTGCGTCGGAATTGAATCCAACAGGCACCATTCCGACTTCTGTCCGGGAGAGTAATGCTTCTAACTGTCAGTGCTTTGAATCTTTCCTTGGATTACAGTAATAGATTACAATGGACATGGGAAGGTTTACTGTAACCTGTGGACCTTCAACCTGACGATGAAACACAGAAATTGCGTCGGAATTGAATGCACCAGGCACCATGCCGACTTCTCTCCGGGAGAGTAATGCGTCTAACTGTCTGTGCTTTGATTCATTCCTGGGATTCCAGTTATAGATTCCGATGGACATGGGAAGGTTTACTGTAACCTGTGGACCTTCAACTTGACGATGAAACACAGAAATTGCGTCGGAACCTAATACAACAGGCACCTTCCCGACTTCTGTCCACGAGAGTAATGCTTCTAACTGTCCGTGCTTTGTTTCCTTCCTGGGATTCCAGTAATAGATTCCTATGGACATGGGAAGTTTAATTGCAACCTGTGGACCTTCAACTTGAAGATGAGACTCAGATATAGTGTCGAAATTGAATACAACAGGCAATATGCCGACTTCTCCCCGGGAGAGTAATACTTCTAACTGTCTGTGCTTTGACTCTTTCCTGGGATTCCAGTAATAGATTCCGATGGACATGGGAACGTTTACTGTAACCTGTGGACCTTCAACTTGACGATGAAACACGGAAGTTGCGTCGGAATTGAATACAACATTCACCATACCGACTTCTCTGTGGGAGAGTAATGCTTCTAACTGTTTGTGCTTTGATTCCTTCCTGGGATTCCAGTAATAGATTCCGATGGACATGGGAAGATTTACTGTAAGCTGTGGACATTCAACTTGACGATGAAACACAGAAATTGCGTCGGAATTGAATCCAACAGGCACCATTTTGCCTTCTGTCCGGGAGATGAATGCTTTTAACTGTCTGTGCTTTTATTCTTTCCTTGGATTTCTGTAATAGATTACAATGGACATGGGAATGTTTACTGTGACCTGTGGACCTTCAACTTGGCGATGAAACACTGAAATTGCGTCCGAATTGAATACACCAGGCACCATGCCGACTTCTCTCCAGGAGAGTAATGCGTCTAACTGTCTGTGCTTTGATTCATTCCTGGGATTCCAGTTACAGATTCCAATGAACATGGGGAGGTTTAGTGTAACCTGTGGACCTTCAACTAGACGATGAAACACAGAAATTGCGTCGGAACATAATACAACAGGCACCTTTCCGACTTTTGTCAGGGAGAGTAATGCTTCTAACTGTCTGTGCTTTAATTCTTTCGTGGGAATCCAGTAATAGATTCCATTGGACATGGGAAGGTGTACTGTAACCTGTGGACATTCAAATTGACGATGAAACACAGAAATTGCGTCGGAATTGAATACAACAGGCGCCATGCCGACTTTTGTCCGGGAGAGTATTGCTTCTAACTGTCAGTACTTTGATTATTTCCTGGGATTCCAGTAATAGACTCCTATGGACATGGGAAGGTTTACTGTAACCTGTGGACTATCAAATTGACGAAGAAACACAGAAATTGCGTCGGAATTGAATACAACGGGCACCGTGCCGACTTCTGTCCGGGAGAGTAATGCTTCTAAATGTCTGTGCTTTGACTCTTTCCTGGGATTCTAGTAATAGAGTCCGATGGTTATGGGAAGGTTTGCTGTAACCAGTGGACCTTCAACTTGACGATGAAACCCAGAAATTGCGTCGGGTTTGAATACACCAGGCACCATGCCGACTTCTCTCCGGGAGAGTAATGCGTCCAACTGTCTGTGCTTGAATTCCTTCCTGGGATTCCAGTAATAGATTCCGATGGACATGGGAAGGTTTACTGTAACCTGTTGCCCTTCAACTTGACGATGAAACACAGAAATTGTCTCGGAATTGAATACAACAGGCACCGTGCCGACTTCTGTCCGGGAGAGTGATGCTCCTATCTGTCTGTGCTTTGATTCTTTCCTGGGATTCCAGTAATGGATTCCGATGGACATGGGAAGGTTTACTGTAACCTGTGGACCTTCAACTTGACGATGAAACACAGAAATTGCGTCGGAAATGAATACCCCAGGCACCATGCCGACTTCTCTCCAGAAGAGTAATGCGTCTCACTGTCTGTGCTTTGATTCATTCCTGGGATTCCAGTAACAGATTCCGATGGGCATGGGAAGTTTAATTGCAACCTGTGGACCTTCAACTTGGCGATGAAACACAGAAATTGAGTCCGAATTGAATACACCAGGCACCATGCCGACTTCTCTCCGGGAGAGTAATGCGTCTAACTGTCTGTGCTTTGATTCATTCCTGGGATTCCAGTTATAGATTCCGATGAACATGGGAAGGTTTAGTGTAACCTGTGGACCTTCAACTTGACGATGAAACACAGAAATTGCGTCGGAACATAATACAACAGGCACCTTTCCGACTTCTGTCCGGGAGAGTAATGCTTCTGTCTGTCTGTGCTTTGATTCTTTCGTGGGAATCCAGTAATAGATTCCGATGTACATGGGAAGGTGTACTGTAACCTGTGGACTATGAAATTGACGATGAAACACAGAAATTGCCTCGGAATTGAATACAACAGGCACCATGCCGACTTCTGTCCGGGAGACTAATGCTTCTATCTGTCTGTGGTTTGACTCTCTCCTGGTAGTCCAGTAATAGATTCCGATGGACATGGGAACGTTTACTGTAACCTGTGGACCTTCAACGTGACGATGAAACACGGAAATTGCGTCGGAATTGAATACAACATTCACCACGCCGACTTCTCTGAGGGAGAGTAATGCTTCTAACTGTTTGTGCTTTGAATCTTTCCTGGCATTCCAGTAATAGATTCCGATGGACATGGGAAGGTTTACTGTAAGCTGTGGACATTCAACTTGACGAAGAAACACAGAAATTGCGTCGGCATTGAATCCAACAGGCACCATTCCTACCTCTGTCCGGGAGAGTAATGCTTCTAACTGTCTGTGCTTTGATTCTTTCCTTGGATTGCAGTAATAGATTACAATGGACATGAGAAGGTTTACTGTATCCTGTGGACCTTCAACTTGACGATGAAACACAGAAATTGCGACGGAATTGAACACACCAGGCACCATGCCGACTTCTCTCCGGGAGAGTAATGCGTCTAACTGTCTGTACTTTGATTCATTCCTGGGTTTCCAGTTATAGATTCCGATGAACATGGGAAGGTTTAGTGTAACCAGTGGACCTTCAACTTGACGATAAAACACAGATATTGCGTCGGAACATAATACAACAGGCACCTTTCCGACTTCTGTCCGGGAGAGTAATGCTTCTAACTGTCCGTGCTTCAATTCTTTCGTGGGAATCCGGTAATAGATTCCATTGGACATGGGAAGGTGTACTGTAACCTGTGGACATTCAAATTGACGATGAAACACAGAAATTGCGTCGGAATTGAATACAACAGGCAACATGCCGACTTTTGTCCGGGAGAGTATTGCTTCTAACTGTCAGTACTTTGATTCTTTCCTGGGATTCCAGTAATAGACTCCTATGGACATGGGAAGGTTTACTGTAACCTGTGGACTATCAAATTGACGACGAAACACAGAAATTGCGTCGGAATTGAATACAGCAGGCACCATGCCGACTTCTGTCCGGGAGACTAATGCTTCTAACTGTCTGTGCTTTGACTCTTTCCTGGGATTCCAGTAATAGATTCCGATGGACATGGGAACGTTTACTGTAACCTGTGGACCTTCAACTTGACGATGAAACACGATAATTGCGTCGGAATTGAATACAACATTCACCACGCCGACATCTCTGAGGGAGAGTAATGCTTCTAACTGTTTGTGCTTTGAATCTTTCCTGGCATTCCAGTAATAGATTCCGATCGACATGGGAAGGTTTACTGTAACCTGTGGACCTTCAACTTGACGACGAAACACAGAAATTGCGTCGGAACATAATGCAACAGGGACCAGGCCGACTTCTGTCCGGGAGAGTAATGCTTCTAACTGTCAGTATTTTGAATCTTTCCTGGGATTCCAGTAATAGACTCCGATGGACATGGGAAGGTTAACTGTAACCTTTGGACCTTCAACTTGACGATGAAACACATATATTGCGTCGGAATGAAATACACCAGGCACCATGCCGACTTCTCTCCGGAAAGTAATGCTTCCAACCGTCTGTGTTTTGATTCCTTCCTGGGATTCCAGTAATAGATTCCGATGGACATCGGATGGTTTACTGTAACCTGTGCACCTTCAACTTGACGATGAAACACAGAAATTGCGTCGGAATTGAGTACAACAGGCACCGTGCCGACTTCTGTCCGGGAGAGTAATGCTCCTAACTGTCTGTGCTTTGACTCTTTCCTGGGATTCCAGTAATAGATTCCGATGGACATGGGAAGGTTTACTGTAACCAGTGGACCTTTAACTTGACGATGAAACCCAGAAATTGCGTCGGGTTTGAATACACCAGGCACCATGCCGACTTCTCTCCGGGAGAGTAATGCTTCCAACTGTCTTTGTTTGGATTCCTTCCTGGGATTCCAGTAATAGATTCCGATGGACATGGGAAGGTTTACTGTAAACTGTGGACCTTCAACTTGACGATGAAACACAGAAATTGCGTCGGAATTGAATACAACAGGCACCATGCCGAATTCTGTCCGGGAGAGTAATGCTTCTATCAGTCTGTGCTTTGATTCTTCCCTGGGAATCCAGTAATAGATTCCGATGGACATGGGAAGGTTTACTGTAACCTGTGGACCTTCAACTTGACGATGAAACACAGAAATTGCGTCGGAATTGAATACAACAGGCACCATGCCGACTTCTGTCCGGGACACTAATGCTCCTAACTGTCTGTGCATTGACTCTTTCCTGGGATTCCAGTAATAGATTCCGATGGACATGGCAACGTTTACTGTAACCTGTGGACCTTCAACGTGACGATGAAACACGGAAATTGCGTCGGAATTGAATACAACATTCACCACGCCGACTTCTCTGAGGGAGAGTAATGCTTCTAACTGTTTGTGCTTTGATTCTATCCTGGCATTATAATAATAGATTCCGATGGACATGGGAAGGCTTACTGTAAGCTGTGGACATTCAAATTGACGATGAAACACAGGAATTGCGTCGGAATTGAATACAACAGGCACCATGCCGACTTCTGTCCGGGAGAGTAATGCTTCTAAATGTCAGTGTTTTGATTCTATCCAGGGATTCCAGTAATAGACTCCGATGGACATGGGAAGGTGTACTGTAACCTGTGGACCTTCAACTTGACGATGAAACACAGAAATTGCGTCGGAAATGAATACAACAGGCACCACGCCGAATTCTGTTCGGGAGAGTAATGCTTCTATCTGTCTGTGCTTTGATTCATTCCTGGGAATCCAGTAATAGATTCCGACAGACATGGGAAGGTTTACTGTAACCTGTGGACCTTCAACTTGACGATGAAACACAGAAATTGCGTCGGAACCATATACAACAGGCACCATGCCGACTTCTCCCCGGGAGAGTAATGTTTCTAACTGTCTGTGTTTTGATTCCTTCCTGGGATTCCAGTAATAGATTCCGACGGACATGGGAAGGTTAACTGTAACCTGTGGACCTTCAACTTGACGATGAAACATAGAAATTGCGTCGGAACCTGATACAACAGGCACCATGCCGACTTCTGTCCGGGAGAGTAATGCTTCTATCTGTCTGTGCTTTGATTCTTTCGTGGGAATCCAGTTATAGATTCCGATGGACATGGGAAGGTGTACTGTAACCTGTGGACATTCAAATTGACGATGAAACACAGAAATTGCGTCGGAATTGAATACAACAGGCACCATGCCGACTTTTGTCCGGGAGAGTAATGCTTCTAACTGTCAGTATTTTGATTCTTTCCTGGGATTCCAGTAATAGTCTCCTGTGGACATGGGAAGGTTTACTGTAACCTGTGGACATTCCAATTGACGATGAAACACAGAAATTGCGTCGGAATTGAATACAACAGGCACCATGACGACTTCGGTCCGGGAGACTAATGCTTCTAACTGTCTGTGCTTTGACTCGTTCCTGGGATTCCAGTATTAGATTCCGATGGACATGGGAACGTTTACTGTAACCTGTGGACCTTCAACTTGACGATGAAACACGGAAATTGCGTCGGAATTGAATACAACATTCACCACGCCGACTTCTCTGAGGGAGAGTAATGCTTCTAACTGTTTGTGCTTTGATTCTTTCCTGGCCTTCCAGTAATAGATTCCGATAGACATGGGAAGGTTTACTGTAAGTTGTGGACATTCAACTTGACGATGAAACACCAAAATTGGGTCGGAATTGAATCCAACAGGCAACATTCCGACTTTTGTCCGGGAGAGTAATGCTTCTAACTGTCTGTGCCTTGATTCTTTCCTTGCATTGCAGTAATAGATTACAATGGACATGGGAAGGTTTACTGTAACCTGTGGACCTTCAACTTGACGATGAAACACAGATATTGCGTCGGAATTAAATACACCAGGCACCAAGTCGACATCTCTCCGGGAGAGTAATGCGTCTAACTGTCTGTGCTTTGAATCATTCCTGGGATTCCAGTAATAGATTCCGATGGACATGGGAAGGTTTACTGTAACCTGTGGAATTTCAACTTGACGATGAAACACAGAAATTGCGTCGGAACCTAATACAACAGGCACCATGCCGACTTCTGTCCGGGAGAGTAATGCTTCTAACTGTCTGTGCTTTGATTCTTTCCTGGGATTCCAGTAATAGATTCCGATGGACATGGGAAGGTTAATTGCAACCTGTGGACCTTCAACTTGAAGATGAAACACAGAAATTGTGTCGAAATTGAATACAACAGGCACCATGCCGACTTCTCCCCGGGAGAGTAATGCTTCTAACTGTCTGTGTTTTGATTCCTTCCTGGGATTCCAGTAATAGATTCCGATGGACATGGGAAGTTTGCTGTAACCAGTGGACCTTCAACTTGACGATGAAACACAGAAATTGCGTCGGATTTGAATACACCAGGCACCATGCCGACTTCTCTCCGAGAGAGTAATGGTTCCAACTGGCTGTGTTTTGATTCCTTCCTAGGATTCCAGTAATAGATTCCGATGGACATAGGAAGGTTTATTGTAACCTGTGGACCTTCAACGTGACGGTGAAACACAGAAATTGCCTCGGAATTGAATACAAAAGGCACCGTGCCGACTTCCGTCCGGGAGAGTAATGCTACTAACTGTCTGTGCTTTGATTCTTTCCTGGGATTCCAGTATTTGATTCCGATGAACATGGGAAGGTTTACTGTAACCTGTGGTCCTTCAACTCGACGGTGAAACACAGTAATTGCGTCGGAATTGAATACAACAGGCACCATGCCGACTTCTGTCCGGGAGAGTAAAGCTTCTAAATGTCAGTATTTTGATTCTATCCAGGGATTCCAGTAATAGACTCCAATGGACATGGGAAGGTTTACTGTAACCTGTGGACCTCAACTTGACGATGAAACACAGAAATTGCGTCGGAATTTAATGCAACAGGCACCATGCCGACTTCTCTCTGGGAGAGTAATGCTTGTAACTGCCTGCGTTTTGATTCCTTCCAGTTTTTCCAGTATTAGATTCCGATGGACATCGGAAGGTTTACTGTAACCTGTGGACCTTTAACTCGTCGATGAAATACAGACATTGCGTCGGAATTGAATACAACTGGCACCATGCCGACTTCTGTCTGGGAGAGTAATGCTTCTAACTGTCTGTGCTTTGACTTTTTCCTGGGAATCCTGTAATAGATTCCGATCGACCTTTGAAGGTTTACTGTAACCTGTGGACCTTCAACTTGACGATGAAACACAGAAATTGCATCGGAACCTGATACAACAGGCACCATGCCGACTTCTGTCCGGGAGAGTAATGCTTCTAACAGTCTGTGCTTTGATTCTTTCGTGGGAATCCAGTAATAGATTCCGATGGACATGGGAAGGTGTACTGTAACCTGTGGACATTCAAATTGACGATGAAACACAGAAATTGCGTCGGAATTGACTACAACAGGCACCATGCCGACTTTTGTCCGGGAGAGTAATGCTTCTAACTGTCAGTATTTTGATTCTTTCCTGGGATTCCAGTAATAGACTCCTATGGACATGGGAAGGTTTACTGTAACCTGTGGTCATTCAAATTGACGATGAATCACAGAAATTGCGTCGGAATTGAATACAACAGGCACCGTGCCGTCTTCTGCCCGGGAGAGTAATGGTTCTAACTGTCTGTGCTTTGACTCTTTCCTGGGATTCTAGTAATATATTCCGATGGACATGGGAAGGTTTGCTGTAACCAGTGGACCTTCAACTTGACGATGAAACACAGAAATTGCGTCGGATTTGAATACACCAGGCACCATGCCGACTTCTCTCCGGGAGAGTAATGCTTCCAACTGTCTGTGTTTGGATTCCTTCCTGGGATTCCAGTAATAGATTCCGATGGACATTGGAAGGTTAACTGTAACCTGTGGACCTTCAACTTGACAATGAAACACAGACATTGCCTCGGAATTGAATACAACAGGCACCGTGCCGACTTCTGTCCGGGAGAGTAACTCTTCTAACTGTCTGTGTTTAGATTCTTTCCTGGGATTCCAGTAATAGATTCCAATGGACGTGGGAAGGTTTACTGTAACCTGTGGACCTTCAACTTGACGATGAAACACAGATATTTTGTCGGAATTGAATAAAATAGGCACCATGCCGACTTCTCTCCGGGAGAGTAATGCTTCAAACTGTCTGTGTTTAGATTCTTTCCTGGGATTCCAGTAATAGATTCCAATGGACATGGGAAGGTTTTTCTGAAACCTGTGGACCTCCATCTTGACGATGAAACACAGAAATTGCGTCGGAATTGAATACTACATTCACCATGCCGACTTCTCTGAGGGAGAGTAATGCTTCTAACTGTTTGTGCTTTGTTTCCTTCCTGGCATTCCTGTAATAGAATCCGATGGACATGGGATGGTTTACTATAAGCCGTGGACCTTCAACTTGACGATGAAACAGAGAAATTGCGTCGGAATTGAATCCAACAGGCACCGTGCCGACTTATGTCCGGGAGAGTAAAGCTTCTATCTGTCTGTGCTTTGATTCTTTCCTGGGATTCCAGTAATGGATTCAGATCGACAAGGGAAGGTTTACTGTAACCTGTGGACCTTGAACCTGACGATGACACACAGAAATTGCGACGGAATTGAATACAACAAGCACCGTGCCGACTTCTGTCCGGGAGAGTAATGCCTCTAACTGTCTGTGCTTTGATTCTTTCCTGGGATTCCATTAATTGATTCCGATGAACATGGGAAGGTTTGCTGTAACCTACGGTCCTTTAACTCGACGATGAAACACAGGAATTGCGTCGGAATTGAATACAAACGGCACCATGTCGACTTCTGCCCGAGGGAGTAATGCTTCTAAATGACAGAATTTTGATTCTATCCTAGAATTAGAGTAATAGACTCCGATGGACATGGGAAGGTTTACTGTAACCTGTGGACCTTCTACTTGTCGATGAAACACAGAAATTGCGTCGGATTTGAATGCAACAGGCACCATGCCGACTTCTCTCCGGGAGAGTAATGCTTATAACTGCCTGCGTTTTGATTCCTTCCTGGGTTTCCAGTAATAGATTCCGATGGACGTCGGAAGGTTTACTGTAGCCAGTGGACCTTCAGCTCGACGATGAAACACAGAAATTGCGTCGGAATTGAATACAACTGGCACCATGCCGACTTCTGCCCGGGAGAGTAATGCTTGTAACTGTCTGTGCTTTGACTCTTTCCTGGGATTCCAGTAATAGATTCGGATGGATATGGGAAGGTTTACACTACCATGTGGGCCTTCCACATGACGATGAAACACAGTAATTACGTCGAAATTGAATACAACAAGCACCAGGCCGACTTCTGTTCGGGACAGCAATGCTTTTATCTGTCTGTGCTTTGATTCTTTCCTGGGATTCCAGTAATAGATTCCGATCGACATGGGAAGGTTTACTGTAACCTGTGGACCTCCAAATTGACGAAGAAACACAGATATTGCGTCGGAATTGAATACAACAGGCACCATGCCGACTTCTGTCCGGGAGAGTAATGCTTCTGTCTGTCGGTGGTTTGATTCTTTGCTGGGATTCCGGTAATAGATTCCGATGGAGATGGGAAGGTTGACTGTAACCTGTGGACCTTCAACTCGACGATGAAACATTGACATTGCGTCGGAATTGAATACAACAGGCACCGTCCCGACTTCTGTCCGGGAGAGTAATGCTTCTAACTGTCTGTGCTTTGATTCTCTCCTGGGATTCAAGTAATAGATTCCGATGGTCATGGGAAATTTTACTGTAACCTGTGGACCTTCTACTTGACGATGAAACACAGAAATTGCGTCGGAACTGAATACAACAGGCACCATGCCGACTTCTGTCCGGGAGAGTAATGCTTCTATGTGTCTGTGCTTTGATTCTTTCCATGGATTCCAGTAACAGATTCCGATGGACATGGGAAGGTTTACCGTAACCTGTCGATCTTCAACTTGACGATGAAACACAGAAATTGCGTCGGAATTGAATATAACAGGCACCATCCCGATTTCTCTCCGGGAGAGTAATGCTTCTAACTATCTGTCCTTGACTCTTTCCTGGGAATCCAGTAATAGATTCCGATGGACATCGGAAGGTTGACTGTAACCTGTGGACCTTCAACTTGACGATGATAGAGAGAAATTGCGTCTCAATTGAATACAAAAAGCACCATGCCTCCTTCTGTCCAGGAGAGTAATGCTACAACCTGTCTGTGCTTTGATTCTTTCCTGGAATTCCAGTAATAGATTCCGATGGACATGGAAAGGTTTACTATAACCTGTGGACCTTCAACTTGACGATGAAACACAGAAATTGCGTCGGAATTGAATACAACATGCGCCATGCCGACTCCAGTCCGGGAGAGTAATGCTTCTAAATGTCAGTACTATGATTCTATCCTGGGATTCCAGTAATAGACTCCGATGGACATGGGAAGGTTTACTGTAACCTGTGGACCTTCAACTTGACGATGAAACACAGAAATTGCGTCGGAATTGCATGCAACAGGCACCATGCCGACTTCTCTCCAGTAGAGTAATGCTTATAACTGCCAGCGTTTTGACTCCTTCCTGGGTTTCCAGTAATAGATTCCGATGGACATTGGAAGGTTTACTGTAACCTGAGGACCTTCAACTCGACGATGATACATAGACATTGCGTCGGAATTGAATACAACCGGCACCGTCCCGACTTCTGTCCGGGAGAGTAATGCTTCAAATTGTCTGTGCTTTGATTCTATCCTGGGATTCCAGTAATAGATTCCGATGGACATGAGAAGGTTTACTGTAACCTGTCGACCTTCAACTTGACGATGAAACACTGAAATTGCGTCGGAATTGAATACAACAGGCTCCATGCCGACTTCTGTCCGGGAGAATAATGCTTATAAATGTCAGTATTTTGTTTCTATCCTGGGAGTCCAGTATCAGACTCCGATGGACATGGGAAGGTTTACTGTAACCTGTGGACCTTCAACTTGACGATGAAACACAGAAATTGCGTCGGAATTGAATGCAACAGGCACCATGCCGACTTCTGTCCGGGAGAGTAATGCTTCTAACTGTCTGTTCTTTGACTCTTTCCTGGAATTCCAGTAATAGATTCGGATGGACATTGGAAGGTTTACTTTACCATGTGGACCTTCACCTTGACGATGAAACACAGATATTGCGTCGGAATTGAATACAACAGGCACCATGCCGATTTCTGTCCGGGAGAGTAATGCTTCAATGAGTCTGTGCTTTGATTCTTTCCGGGGTTTCCAGTAATAGATTCCGATGGACATGGGAAGGTTTACCGTAACCTGTCGATCTTCAACTTGACGATGAAACACAGAAATTGCGTCGGAACTGAATACTACAGGCACCATGCCGACTTCTCTCCGGGAGAATAATGCTTCTAACTATCTGTCCTTTAACTCTTTCCTGGGAATCCAGTAATAGATTCCGATGGACATCGGAAGGTTTACTGTGACCTGTGATCCTTCAACTTGACGATTAAACACAGAAATTGCGTCGGAATTGAATACAACAGGCACAATGACGACTTCTCTCCGGGAGAGTATTGCTTACAACTGCCTGCGCTTTGATTCCTTCCTGGGTTTCCAGTAATAGATTCCGATTTACATCGGACGGTTTACTGTAACCTGTGGACCTTCAACTCGACGATGAAACACAGAAATTGCGTCGGAATTGAATACAACAGGCACCATGCCGACTTCTGTCCGGGAGAGTAATGCTTCTAACTGTCTGTTCTTTGACTCTTTCCTGGAATTCCAGTAATAGATTCGGATGGACATTGGAAGGTTTACTTTACCATGTGGACCTTCACCTTGACGATGAAACACAGATATTGCGTCGGAATTGAATGCAACAGGCACCATGCCGACTTCTGTCCGGGAGAGTAATGCTTCAATGAGTCTGTGCTTTGATTCTTTCCGGGGATTCCAGTAATAGATTCCGATGGACATGGGAAGGTTTACCGTAACCTGTCGATCTTCGACTTGACGATGAAACACAGAAATTGCGTCGGAATTGAATACAACAGGCACCATGCCGATTTCTCTCCGGGAGAGTAATGCTTCTAACTATCTGTCCTTGACTCTTTCCTGGGAATCCAGTAATAGATTCCGATGGACATCGGAAGGTTTACTGTGACCTGTGAACCTTCAACTTGACCATTAAACACAGAAATTGCGTCGGAATTGAATACAACAGGCACAATGGCGACATCTGTCCGGGAGAGTAATTCTTCTAACTTTCAGAATTTTAATTCTTTCCTGGGATTCCAGTAATAGACTCCGATTGACATGGGAAGGTTTACTGTAACCTGTGGACCTTCTACTTGACGATGAAACACAGAAATTGCGTCGGAACTGAATACAACAGGCACCATGCCGACTTCTGTCCGGGAGAGTAATGCTTCTATGTGTCTGTGCTTTGATTCTTTCCATGGATTCCAGTAACAGATTCCGATGGACATGGGAAGGTTTACCGTAACCTGTCGATCTTCGACTTGACGATGAAACACAGAAATTGCGTCGGAATTGAATACAACAGGCACCATGCCGATTTCTCTCCGGGAGAGTAATGCTTCTAACTATCTGTCCTTGACTCTTTCCTGGGAATCCAGTAATAGATTCCGATGGACATCGGAAGGTTGACTGTAACCTGTGGACCTTCAACTTGACGATGATAGAGAGAAATTGCGTCTCAATTGAATACAACAAGCACCATGCCTCCTTCTGTCCGGGAGAGTAATGCTACAACCTGTCTGTGCTTTGATTCTTTCCTGGAATTCCAGTAATAGATTCCGATGGACATGGAAAGGTTTACTATAACCTGTGCACCTTCAACTTGACGATGAAACACAGAAATTGCGTCGGAATTGAATACAACAGGCGCCATGCCGACTTATGTCCGGGAGAGTAAAGCTTCTATCTGTCTGTGCTTTGATTCTTTCCTGGGATTCCAGTAATGGATTCAGATGGACAAGGGAAGGTTTACTGTAACCTGTGGACCTTGAACCTGACGATGACACACAGAAATTGCGACGGAATTGAATACAACAGGCACCGTGCCGACTTCTGTCCGGGAGAGTAATGCCTCTAACTGTCTGTGCTTTGATTCTTTCCTGGGATTCCATTAATTGATTCCGATGAACATGGGAAGGTTTGCTGTAACCTACGGTCCTTTAACTCGACGATGAAACACAGGAATTGCGTCGGAATTGAATACAAACGGCACCATGTCGACTTCTGCCCGAGGGAGTAATGCTTCTAAATGACAGAATTTTGATTCTATCCTAGGATTAGAGTAATAGACTCCGGTGGACATGGGAAGGTTTACTGTAACCTGTGGACCTTCTACTTGTCGATGAAACACAGAAATTGCGTCGGATTTGAATGCAACAGGCACCATGCCGACTTCTCTCCGGGAGAGTAATGCTTATAACTGCCTGCGTTTTGATTCCTTCCTGGGTTTCCAGTAATAGATTCCGATGGACGTCGGCAGGTTTACTGTAGCCAGTGGACCTTCAGCTCGACGATGAAACACAGAAATTGCGTCGGAATTGAATACAACTGGCACCATGCCGACTTCTGCCCGGGAGAGTAATGCTTGTAACTGTCTGTGCTTTGACTCTTTCCTGGGATTCCAGTAATAGATTCGGATGGATATGGGAAGGTTTACACTACCATGTGGGCCTTCCACATGACGATGAAACACAGTAATTACGTCGAAATTGAATACAACAAGCACCAGGCCGACTTCTGTTCGGGACAGCAATGCTTTTATCTGTCTGTGCTTTGATTCTTTCCTGGGATTCCAGTAATAGATTCCGATCGACATGGGAAGGTTTACTGTAACCTGTGGACCTTCAAATTGACGAAGAAACACAGATATTGCGTCGGAATTGAATACAACAGGCACCATGCCGACTTCTGCCCGGGAGAGTAATGCTTCTGTCTGTCGGTGGTTTGATTCTTTGCTGGGATTCCGGTAATAGATTCCGATGGAGATGGGAAGGTTGACTGTAACCTGTGGACCTTCTACTTGACGATGAAACACAGAAATTGCGTCGGAACTGAATACAACAGGCACCATGCCGACTTCTGTCCGGGAGAGTAATGCTTCTATGTGTCTGTGCTTTGATTCTTTCCATGGATTCCAGTAACAGATTCCGATGGACATGGGAAGGTTTACCGTAACCTGTCGATCTTCAACTTGACGATGAAACACAGAAATTGCGTCGGAATTGAATACAACAGGCACCATGCCGATTTCTCTCCGGGAGAGTAATGCTTCTAACTATCTGTCCTTGACTCTTTCCTGGGAATCCAGTAATAGATTCCGATGGACATCGGAAGGTTGACTGTAACCTGTGGACCTTCAACTTGACGATGATAGAGAGAAATTGCGTCTCAATTGAATACAACAAGCACCATGCCTCCTTCTGTCCAGGAGAGTAATGCTACAACCTGTCTGTGCTTTGATTCTTTCCTGGAATTCCAGTAATAGATTCCGATGGACATGGAAAGGTTTACTATAACCTGTGGACCTTCAACTTGACGATGAAACACAGAAATTGCGTCGGAATTGAATACAACATGCGCCATGCCGACTTCTCTCTGGGAGAGTAATGCTTCTAAATGTCTGTGCTTTGACTCTTTCCTGGGATTCCAGTAATAGATTCGGATGGACATGGGAAGGTTTACTGTAAGCTGTGGACCTTCAACTTGTCGATGAAACACTGAAATTGCGACGGAATTGATTACACCAGGCACCATGCCGACTTCTGTCCGGGAGAGTAATGCTTCTAAATGTCAGTACTATGATTCTATCCTGGGATTCCAGTAATAGACTCCGATGGACATGGGAAGGTTTACTGTAACCTGTGGACCTTCAACTTGACGATGAAACACAGAAATTGCGTCGGAATTGCATGCAACAGGCACCATGCCGACTTCTCTCCAGTAGAGTAATGCTTATAACTGCCAGCGTTTTGACTCCTTCCTGGGTTTCCAGTAATAGATTCCGATGGACATTGGAAGGTTTACTGTAACCTGAGGACCTTCAACTCGACGATGATACATAGACGTTGCGTCGGAATTGAATACAACCGGCACCGTCCCGACTTCTGTCCGGGAGAGTAATGCTTCAAATTGTCTGTGCTTTGATTCTATCCTGGGATTCCAGTAATAGATTCCGATGGACATGAGAAGGTTTACTGTAACCTGTCGACCTTCAACTTGACGATGAAACACTGAAATTGCGTCGGAATTGAATACAACAGGCTCCATGCCGACTTCTGTCCGGGAGAATAATGCTTATAAATGTCAGTATTTTGTTTCTATCCTGGGAGTCCAGTATCAGACTCCGATGGACATGGGAAGGTTTACTGTAACCTGTGGACCTTCAACTTGACGATGAAACACAGAAATTGCGTCGGAATTGAATGCAACAGGCACCATGCCGACTTCTGTCCGGGAGAGTAATGCTTCTAACTGTCTGTTCTTTGACTCTTTCCTGGAATTCCAGTAATAGATTCGGATGGACATTGGAAGGTTTACTTTACCATGTGGACCTTCACCTTGACGATGAAACACAGATATTGCGTCGGAATTGAATACAACAGGCGCCATGCCGATTTCTGTCCGGGAGAGTAATGCTTCAATGAGTCTGTGCTTTGATTCTTTCCGGGGATTCCAGTAATAGATTCCGATGGACATGGGAAGGTTTACCGTAACCTGTCGATCTTCAACTTGACGATGAAACACAGAAATTGCGTCGGAACTGAATACTACAGGCACCATGCCGACTTCTCTCCGGGAGAATAATGCTTCTAACTATCTGTCCTTTAACTCTTTCCTGGGAATCCAGTAATAAATTCCGATGGACATCGGAAGGTTTACTGTGACCTGTGAACCTTCAACTTGACGATTAAACACAGAAATTGCGTCGGAATTGAATACAACAGGCACAATGACGACTTCTCTCCGGGAGAGTATTGCTTACAACTGCCTGCGCTTTGATTCCTTCCTGGGTTTCCAGTAATAGATTCCGATTTACATCGGACGGTTTACTGTAACCTGTGGACCTTCAACTCGACGATGAAACACAGAAATTGCGTCGGAATTGAATACAACAGGCACCATGCCGACTTCTGTCCGGGAGAGTAATGCTTCTAACTGTCTGTTCTTTGACTCTTTCCTGGAATTCCAGTAATAGATTCGGATGGACATTGGAAGGTTTACTTTACCATGTGGACCTTCACCTTGACGATGAAACACAGATAGTGCGTCGGAATTGAATACAACAGGCACCATGCCGACTTCTGTCCGGGAGAGTAATGCTTCAATGAGTCTGTGCTTTGATTCTTTCCGGGGATTCCAGTAATAGATTCCGAAGGACATGGGAAGGTTTACCGTAACCTGTCGACCTTCAACTTGACGATGAAACACAGAAATTGCGTCGGAACTGAATACTACAGGCACCATGCCGACTTCTCTCCGGGAGAATAATGCTTCTAACTATCTGTCCTTTAACTCTTTCCTGGGAATCCAGTAATAGATTCCGATGGACATCGGAAGGTTTACTGTGACCTGTGAACCTTCAACTTGACGATTAAACACAGAAATTGCGTCGGAATTGAATACAACAGGCACAATGGCGACATCTGTCCGGGAGAGTAATCCTTCTAACTGTCAGAATTTTAATTCTTTCCTGGGATTCCAGTAATAGACTCCGATACACATGGGAAGGTTTACTGTAACCTGTGGACCTTCTACTTGACGATGAAACACAGAAATTGCGTCGGAACTGAATACAACAGGCACCATGCCGACTTCTGTCCGGGAGAGTAATGCTTCTATGTGTCTGTGCTTTGATTCTTTCCATGGATTCCAGTAACAGATTCCGATGGACATGGGAAGGTTTACCGTAACCTGTCGATCTTCAACTTGACGATGAAACACAGAAATTGCGTCGGAATTGAATACAACAAGCACCATGCCGATTTCTCTCCGGGAGAGTAATGCTTCTAACTATCTGTACTTGACTCTTTCCTGGGAATCCAGTAATAGATTCCGATGGACATCGGAAGGTTGACTGTAACCTGTGGACCTTCAACTTGACGATGATAGAGAGAAATTGCGTCTCAATTGAATACAACAAGCCCCATGCCTCCTTCTGTCCGGGAGAGTAATGCTACAACCTGTCTGTGCTTTGATTCTTTCCTGGAATTCCAGTAATAGATTCCGATGGACATGGAAAGGTTTACTATAACCTGTGGACCTTCAACTTGACGATGAAACACAGAAATTGCGTCGGAATTGAATACAACAGGCGCCATGCCGACTTCTCTCTGGGAGGGTAATGCTTCTAAATGTCTGTGGTTTGACTCTTTCCTGGGATTCCAGTAATAGATTCGGATGGACATGGGAAGGTTTACTGTAAGCTGTGGACCTTCAACTTGTCGATGAAACACTGAAATTGCGTCGGAATTGAATACAACAGGCTCCATGCCGACTTCTGTCCGGGAGAATAATGCTTATAAATGTCAGTATTTTGTTTCTATCCTGGGAGTCCAGTATCAGACTCCGATGGACATGGCAAGGTTTACTGTAACCTGTGGACCTTCAACTTGACGATGAAACACAGAAATTGCGTCGGAATTGAATGCAACAGGCACAATGACGACTTCTCTCCGGGAGAGTATTGCTTACAACTGCCTGCGCTTTGATTCCTTCCTGGGTTTCCAGTAATAGATTCGGATGGACATGGGAAGGTTTACACTACCATGTGGGCCTTCCACATGACGATGAAACACAGTAATTACGTCGAAATTGAATACAACAGGCACCAGGCCGACTTCTGTTCGGGACAGCAATGCTTTTATCTGTCTGTGCTTTGATTCTTTCCTGGGATTCCAGTAATAGATTCCGATCGACATGGGAAGGTTTACTGTAACCTGTGGACCTTCAAATTGACGAAGAAACACAGATATTGTGTCGGAATTGAATACAACAGGCACCATGCCGACTTCTGTCCGGGAGAGTAATGCTTCTGTCTGTCGGTGGTTTGATTCTTTGCTGGGATTCCGGTAATAGATTCCGATGGAGATGGGACGGTTGACTGTAACCCGTGGACCTTCAACTTGACGATGAAACACAGAAATTGCTTCGGAATTGAATTCAACAGGCACCATGCCGACTTCTCTCCGGGAGAGTAATGCTTATAACTGCCTGTTTTTTGAATCCATCCTGGGATTCCAGTAATAGATTACGATGGACATCGGAAGGTTTACTGTAACCTGTGGACCTTCAACTCGACGATGAAACATTGACACTGCGTCGGAATTGAATACAACAGGCACCGTCCCGACTTCTGTCCGGGAGAGTAATGCTTCTAACTGTCTGTGCTTTGATTCTCTCCTGGGATTCAAGTAATAGATTCCGATGGACATGGGAAGGTTTACTGTAACCTGTGGACCTTCTACTTGACGATGAAACACAGAAATTGCGTCGGAAAAGAATACAACAGGCACCATGCCGACTTCTGTCCGGGAGAGTAATGCTTCTATGTGTCTGTGCTTTGATTCTGTCCATGGATTCCAGTAACAGATTCCGATGGACATGGGAAGGTTTACCGTAACCTGTCGATCTTCAACTTGACGATGAAACACAGAAATTGCGTCGGAATTGAATACAACAGGCACCATGCCGATTTCACTCCGGGAGAGTAATGCTTCTAACTATCTGTCCTTGACTCTTTCCTGGGAATCCAGTAATAGATTCCGATGGACATCGGAAGGTTGACTGTAACCTGTGGACCTTCAACTTGACGATGATAGAGAGAAATTGCGTCTCAATTGAATACAACAAGCACCATGCCTCCTTCTGTCCAGGAGAGTAATGCTACAACCTGTTTGTGCTTTGATTCTTTCCTGGAATTCCAGTAATAGATTCCGATGGACATGGAAAGGTTTACTATAACCTGTGGACCTTCAACTTGACGATGAAACACAGAAATTGCGTCGGAATTGAATACAACATGCGCCATGCCGACTTCTCTCTGGGAGATTAATGCTTCTAAATGTCTGTGCTTTGACTCTTTCCTGGGATTCCAGTAATAGATTCGGATGGACATGGGAAGGTTTACTGTAAGCTGTGGACCTTCAACTTGTCGATGAAACACTGAAATTGCGACGGAATTGATTACACCAGGCACCATGCCGACTTCTGTCCGGGAGAGTAATGCTTCTAAATGTCAGTACTATGATTCTATCCTGGGATTCCAGTAATAGACTCCGATGGACATGGGAAGGTTTACTGTAACCTGTGGACCTTCAACTTGACGATGAAACATAGAAATTGCGTCGGAATTGCATGCAACAGGCACCATGCCGACTTCTCTCCAGTAGAGTAATGCTTATAACTGCCAGCGTTTTGACTCCTTCCTGGGTTTCCAGTAATAGATTCCGATGGACATTTTAAGGTTTACTGTAACCTGAGGACCTTCAACTCGACGATGATACATAGACATTGCGTCGGAATTGAATACAACCGGCACCGTCCCGACTTCTGTCCAGGAGAGTAATGCTTCAAATTGTCTGTGCTTTGATTCTATCCTGGGATTCCAGTAATAGATTCCGATGGACATGAGAAGGTTTACTGTAACCTGTCGACCTTCAACTTGACGATGAAACACTGAAATTGCGTCGGAATTGAATACAACAGGCTCCATGCCGACTTCTGTCCGGGAGAATAATGCTTATAAATGTCAGTATTTTGTTTCTATCCTGGGAGTCCAGTATCAGACTCCGATGGACATGGCAAGGTTTACTGTAACCTGTGGACCTTCAACTTGACGATGAAACACAGAAATTGCGTCGGAATTGAATGCAACAGGCACAATGACGACTTCTCTCCGGGAGAGTATTGCTTACAACTGCCTGCGCTTTGATTCCTTCCTGGGTTTCCAGTAATAGATTCCGATTTACATCGGACGGTTTACTGTAACCTGTGGACCTTCAACTCGACGATGAAACACAGAAATTGCGTCGGAATTGAATACAACAGGCACCATGCCGACTTCTGTCCGGGAGAGTAATGCTTCTAACTGTCTGTTCTTTGACTCTTTCCTGGAATTCCAGTAATAGATTCGGATGGACATTGGAAGGTTTACTTTACCATGTGGACCTTCACCTTGACGATGAAACACAGATATTGCGTCGGAATTGAATACAACAGGCACCATGCCGACTTCTGTCCGGGAGAGTAATGCTTCAATGAGTCTGTGCTTTGATTCCTTCCGGGGATTCCAGTAATAGATTCCGATGGACATGGGAAGGTTTACCGTAACCTGTCGACCTTCAACTTGACGATGAAACACAGAAATTGCGTCGGAACTGAATACTACAGGCACCATGCCGACTTCTCTCCGGGAGAATAATGCTTCTAACTATCTGTCCTTTAACTCTTTCCTGGGAATCCAGTAATAGATTCCGATGGACATCGGAAGGTTTACTGTGACCTGTGAACCTTCAACTTGACGATTAAACACAGAAATTGCGTCGGAATTGAATACAACAGGCACAATGGCGACATCTGTCCGGGAGAGTAATCCTTCTAACTGTCAGAATTTTAATTCTTTCCTGGGATTCCAGTAATAGACTCCGATTGACATGGGAAGGTTTACTGTAACCTGTGGACCTTCTACTTGACGATGAAACACAGAAATTGCGTCGGAACTGAATACAACAGGCACCATGCCGACTTCTGTCCGGGAGAGTAATGCTTCTATGTGTCTGTGCTTTGATTCTTTCCATGGATTCCAGTAACAGATTTCGATTTACATGGGAAGGTTTACCGTAACCTGTCGATCTTCAACTTGACGATGAAACACAGAAATTGCGTCGGAATTGAATACAACAGGCACCATGCCGATTTCTCTCCGGGAGAGTAATGCTTCTAACTATCTGTCTTTGACTCTTTCCTGGGAATCCAGTAATAGATTCCGATGGACATCGGAAGGTTGACTGTAACCTGTGGACCTGCAACTTGACGATGATAGAGAGAAATTGCGTCTCAATTGAATACAACAAGCACCATGCCTCCTTCTGTCCGGGAGAGTAATGCTACAACCTGTCTGTGCTTTGATTCTTTCCTGGAATTCCAGTAATAGATTCCAATGGACATGGAAAGGTTTACTATAAACTGTGGACCTTCAACTTGACGATGAAACACAGAAATTGCGTCGGTATTGAATACAACAGGCGCCATGCCGACTTCTCTCTGGGAGAGTAATGCTTCTAAATGTCTGTGGTTTGACTCTTTCCTGGGATTCCACTAATAGATTCGGATGGACATGGGAAGGTTTACTGTAAGCTGTGGACCTTCAACTTGTCGATGAAACACTGAAATTGCGACGGAATTGATTACACCAGGCACCATGCTGACTTCTGTGCGGGAGAGTAATGCTTCTAAATGTCAGTACTTTGATTCTATCCTGGGATTCCAGTAATAGACTCCGATGGACATGGGAAGGTTTACTGTAACCTGTGGACCTTCAACTTGACGGTGAAACACAGAAATTGCGTCGGAATTGCATGCAACAGGCACCATGCCGACTTCTCTCCAGTAGAGTAATGCTTATAACTGCCAACGTTTTGACTCCTTCCTGGGTTTCCAGTAATAGATTCCGATGGACATTGGAAGGTTTACTGTAACCTGAGGACCTTCAACTCGACGATGATACATAGACATTGCGTCGGAATTGAATACAACCGGCACCGTTCCGACTTCTGTCCGGGAGAGTAATGCTTCAAATTGTCTGTGCTTTGATTCTATCCTGGGATTCCAGTAATAGATTCCGATGGACATGAGAAGGTTTACTGTAACCTGTCGACCTTCAACTTGACGATGAAACACAGAAATTGCGTCGGAATTGAATGCAACAGGCACAATGACGACTTCTCTCCGGGAGAGTATTGCTTACAACTGCCTGCGCTTTGATTCCTTCCTGGGTTTCCAGTAATAGATTCCGATTTACATCGGACGGTTTACTGAAACCTGTGGACCTTCAACTCGACGATGAAACACAGAAATTGCGTCGGAATTGAATACAACAGGCACCATGCCGACTTCTGTCCGGGAGAGTAATGCTTCTAACTGTCTGTTCTTTGACTCTTTCCTGGAATTCCAGTAATAGATTCGGATGGACATTGGAAGGTTTACTTTACCATGTGGACCTTCACCTTGACGATGAAACACAGATATTGCCTCGGAATTGAATACAACAGGCACCATGCCGACTTCTGTCCGGGAGAGTAATGCTTCAATGTGTCTGTGCTTTGATTCATTCCGGGGATTCCAGTAATAGATTCCGATGGACATGGGAAGGTTTACCGTAACCTGTCGACCTTCAACTTGACGATGAAACACAGAAATTGCGTCGGAACTGAATACTACAGGCACCATGCCGACTTCCCTCCGGGAGAATAATGCTTCTAACTATCTGTCCTTTAACTCTTTCCTGGGAATCCAGTAATAGATTCCGATGGACATTGGAAGGTTTACTGTGACCTGTGAACCTTCAACTTGACGATTAAACACAGAAATTGCGTCGGAATTGAATACAACAGGCACAATGGCGACATCTGTCCGGGAGGGTAATTCTTCTAACTGTCAGAATATTAATTCTTTCCTGGGATTCCAGTAATTGACTCCGATGGACATGGGAAGGTTTACTGTAACCTGTGGACCTTCAACTTGACGAAGAAACACAGATTTTGCGTCGGAATTGAATACAACAGGCACCATGCCGACTTCTGTCCGGGAGAGTAATGCTTCTATCTGTCTGTGCTTTGATTCTTTGCTGGGATTCCAGTAATAGATTCCGATGGACACGGGAAGGTTTACTGTAACCTGTGGACCTTCAACTTGACGAAGAAACACAGAAATTGCGTCGGAATTGAATACAATAGGCACCATGCCGACTTCTGTCCGGGAGAGTAACGCTTCTATTTGTCTGTGCTTTGATTCTTTGCTGGGTTTCCAGTAATAGATTCCGATGGACATGGGAAGATTTACTGTAACCTGTGGACCTTCAACTTGACGATGAAACACATAAATCGCGACGGAATTGAATACAACAGGCACAATGACGACATCTGTCCGCGAGAGTAATCCTTCTAACTGTCAGAATTTTAATTCTTTCCTGGGATTCCAGTAATAGACTCCGATGGACAATGGAAGGTTTACTGTAACCTGTGGACCTTCAACTTGACGAAGAAACACAGATATCGCGTCGGAGATGAATACAAAAGGCACCATGCCGACTTCTGTCCTGGAGAGTTATGCTTCTATCTGTCTGTGCTTTGATTCTTTGCTGGGATTCCAGTAATAGATTCCGATGGACATGGGAAGGATTTTCTGTAACCTGTGGACCTTCAACTTGACGATGAAACACAGAAATTGCGTCGGAATTGAATACAACAGGCACAATGACGACATCTGTCCGGGAGGGAAATTCTTCTAACTGTCAGAATATTAATTCTTTCCTGGGATTCCAGTAATTGACTCCGATGGACATGGGAAGGTTTACTGTAACCTGTGGACCTTCAACTTGACGAAGAAACACAGATATCGCGTCGGAGATGAATACAAAAGGCACCATGCCGACTTCTGTCCTGGAGAGTTATGCTTCTATCTGTCTGTGCTTTGATTCTTTGCTGGGATTCCAGTAATAGATTCCGATGGACATGGGAAGGATTTTCTGTAACCTGTGGACCTTCAACTTGACGATGAAACACAGAAATTGCGTCGGAATTGAATACAACAGGCACAATGCCGACATCTGTCCGGGAGAGTAATCCTTCTAACTGTCAGAATTTTAATTCTTCCCTGGGATTCCAGTTATAAATTCCGATGGACATGGGATGGTCTACTGTACCCTATGAACCTTCACCTTGACGAAGAAACACAGATATTGCGTCGGAATTGAATACAACAGGCACCATGCCGACCTCTGCCCGGGAGAGTAATGCTTCTATCTGTCTGTGTTTTGTTTCTTTGCTGGGACTCCAGTAACAGATTTCGATGGACTTGGGAAGGTTTACTGTAACCTGTGGACCTTCAGCTTGACGATCAAACACAGAAATTGCGTCGAAATTGAATACAACAGGCACAATGACGACATCTGTCCGGCAGAGTAATCCTTCTAACTGTCAGAATTTTAATTCTTTCCTGGGATTCCAGTAATAGACTCCGATGGACATGGGAAGGTTTACTGTAACCTGTGAACCTTGAACTTGGCGATGAATCACAGAAATTGCGTCGGAATTGAATACAACAGGCACAATGACGACATCTGTCCGGGAGGGAAATTCTTCTAACTGTCAGAATATTAATTCTTTCCTGGGATTCCAGTAATTGACTCCGATGGACATGGGAAGGTTTACTGTAACCTGTGGACCTTCAACTTGACGAAGAAACACAGATTTTGCGTCGGAATTGAATACAACAGGCACCATGCCGACTTCTGTCCGGGAGAGTAATGCTTCTATCTGTCTGTGCTTTGATTCTTTGCTGTGATTCCAGTAATAGATTCCGATGGACATGGGAAGGTTTACTGTAACCTGTGGACGTTCAGCGTGTCGATGAAACACAGAAATTGCGTCGGAATTGAATACAACAGGCACAATGACGACATGTGTCCGGGAGGGTAATCCTTCTAACTGTCAGAATTTTAATCCTTTCCTGGGATTCCAGTAATAGACTCCGATGGTCATGGGAAGGCTTACTGTAACCTGTGGACCTTCAACTTGACGAAGAAACACAGATATTGCTTCGGAATTGAATACAACAAGCACCATGCCGACTTCTGTCCGGGAGAGTAATGCTTCTATCTGTCTGTGCTATGATTCTTTGCTGGGATTCCAGTAATAGATTCCGATAGACATGGGAAGGTTTACTGTGACCTGTGAACCTTCAACTTGACGACGAAACACAGAAATTGCGTCGGAATTGAATACAACAGGCACAATGACGACATCTGTCCGGGAGAGTAATCCTTCTAAGTGTCAGAATTTTAATTCTTTCCTGGGATTCCAGTAATAAACTCCGATGGACATGGGAAGGTTTACTTTAACCTGTATACCTTCAACTTGACGACGAAACACAGATATTGCGTCGGAATTGAATACAACAGGCACCATGCCGACTTCTGTCCGGGAGAGTAATGCTTCTATCTGTCTGTGCTTTGATTCTTTGCTGAAATTCCAGTAATAGATTCCGATGGACATGGGAAGGTTTACAGTAACCTGTGGACCTTCAACTTGACGAAGAAACACAGATGTTGCGTCGCAATTGAATACAACAGTCACCATTCCGACTTCTGTCCGGGAGAGTAATGCTTCTATCTTTCTGTGCTTTGATTTTTTGCTGGGATTCCCGTAATAGATTCCGATGGACATGGGAAGGTTTACTGTAACCTGTGGACATTCAACTTGACGATGAAACACAGAAATTGCGTCGGAATTGAATACAACAGGCACAATGCCGACTTCTGTCCGGGAGAGTAATGCTTCTATCTGTCTGTGCTTTGATTCTTTGCTGGGTTTCCAGTGATAGATTCCGATGGACATGGGAAGGTTTACTGTAACCTGTGGGCCTTCAACTTGACGAAGAAACACAGATATTGTGTCGGAATTGAATACAACAGGCACCATGCCGACTTCTGTCCGGAAGAGTAATGCTTCTATCTGTCTGTGCTTTGATTCTTTGCTGGGATTCCAGTAATAGATTCCGATGGACATGGGAAGGTTTACTGTAACCTGTGGACCTTCAACTTGTCGATGAAACACAGAAATTGCGTCGGAATTGAATACAACAGGCACAATGACGACATCTGTCCGGGAGGGTAATCCTTCTAACTTTCAGAATTTTAATTCTTTCCTGGGATTCCAGTAATAGACTCCGATGGTCATGGGAAGGTTTACTGTAACCTGTGGACCTTCAACTTGACGAAGAAACACAGATATTGCTTCGGAATTGAATACAACAAGCACCATGCCGACTTCTGTCCGGGAGAGTAATGCTTCTATCTGTCTGTGCTATGATTCTTTGCTGGGATTCCAGTAATAGATTCCGATGGACATGGGATGGTTTACTGTGACCTGTGAACCTTCAAATTGACGATGAGACACAGAACTTGCGTCGGAATTGAATACAATAGGCACAATGACGACATCTGTCCGGGAGAGTAATCCTTCTAACTGTCAGAATTTTAATTCTTTCCTGGGATTCCAGTAATAGACTCCGATGGACATGGGATGGTTTACTGTAACCTGTATACCTTCAACTTGACGACGAAACACAGATATTGCGTCGGAATTGAATACAACAGGCACCATGCCGACTTCTGTCTGGGAGAGTAATGCTTCTATCTGTCTGTGCTTTAATTCTTTGCTGAGATTCCAGTAATAGATTCCGATGGACATGGGAAGGTTTACTGTAACCTGTGGACCTTCAACTTGACGAACAAACACAGATATTGCGTCGGAATTGAATACAACAGTAACCATGCCGACTTCTGTCCGGGAGAGTAATGCTTCTATCTGTCTGTGCTTTGATTCTTTGTTGGGTTTCCAGTGAGGGATTCCGATGGACATGGGAAGGTTTACTGTAACCTGTAGACCTTCAACTTGACGAAGAATCACAGATATTGTGCCGGAATTGAATACAACAGGCACAATGGCGACATCTGTCCGGGAGAGTAATCCTTCTAACTGTCAGAATTTTAATTCTTTCCTGGGATTCCAGTAATAGACTCCGATGGACATGGGAAGGTTTACTGTATCCTGTGGACCTTCAACTTGACGAACAAACACAGATATTTCGTCGGAATTCAATACAACAGGCACCATGCCGACTTCTGTCCGGGAGAGTAATGCTTCTATTTGTCTGTGCTTTGATTCTTTGCTGGGTTTCCAGTAATAGATTCCGATGGACATGGGAAGGTTTACCGTAACCTGTGGACCTTCAACTTGACGAAGAAACACAGATATTGCGTCGGAATTGAATACAACAGGCACCATGCCGACTTCTGTCCGGGAGAGTAATGCTTCTATTTGTCTGTGCTTTGATTCTTTGCTGGGTTTCCAGTAATAGATTCCGATGGACATGGGAAGGTTTACCGTAACCTGTGGACCTTCAACTTGACGAAGAAACACAGATATTGCGTCGGAATTGAATACAACAGGTACCATGCCGACTTCTGTCCCGGAGCGTAATGCTTCTATCTGTTTGTGCTTTGATTCCTTGCTGGGATTCCAGTAATAGATTCCGATGGACATGGGAAGGTTTACTGTAACCTGTGGACCTTCAACGTGTCGATGAAACACAGAAATTGCGTCGGAATTGAATACAACAGGCACAATGACGACATCTGTCCGGGAGGGTAATCCTTCTAACTGTCAGAATTTTCATTCTTTCCTGGGATTCCAGTAATTGACTCCGATGGACATGGGAAGGTTTACTGTAACCTGTGGACTTCAACTTGACGAAGTAACACAGATTTTGCGTCGGAATTGAATACAACAGGCACCATGCCGACTTCTGTCCGGGAGAGTAATGCTTCTATCTGTCTGTGCTTTGATTCTTTGCTGGGATTCCAGTAATAGATTCCGATGGACATGGGAAGGTTTCCTGTAACCTGTGGACATTCAACTTGACGATGAAAAACAGAAATTGCGTCGGAATTGAATACAACAGGCACAATGCCGACTTCTGTCCGGGAGAGTAATGCTTCTATCTGTCTGTGTTTTGATTCTTTGCTGGGTTTCCAGTGATAGATTCCGATGGACATGGGAAGGTTTACTGTAACCTGTGGACCTTCAACTTGACGACGAAACACAGATATTGTGTCGGAATTGAATACAACAGGCACCATGCCGACTTCTGTCCGGAAGAGTAATGCTTCTATCTGTCTGTGCTTTGATTCTTTGCTGGGATTCCAGTAATAGATTCCGATGGACATGGGAAGGTTTACTGTTACCTGTGGACCTTCAACTTGTCGATGAAACACAGAAATTGCGTCGGAATTGAATACAACAGGCACAATGACGACATCTGTATGGGAGGGTAATCCTTCTAACTTTCAGAATTTTAATTCTTTCCTGGGATACCAGTAGTAGACTCCGATGGTCATGGGAAGGTTTACTGTAACCTGTGGACCTTCAACTTGACGAAGAAACACAGATATTGCTTCGGAATTGAATACAACAAGCACCATGCCGACTTCTGTCCGGGAGAGTAATGCTTCTATCTGTCTGTGCTATGATTCTTTGCTGGGATTCCAGTAATAGATTCCGATGGTCATGGGATGGTTTACTGTGAGCTGTGAACCTTCAAATTGACGATGAAACACAGAGCTTGCGTCGGAATTGAATACAACAGGCACAATGACGACATCTGTCCGGGAGAGTAATCCTTCTAACTGTCAGAATTTTAATTCTTTCCTGGGATTCCAGTAATAGACTCCGATGGACATGGGATGGTTTACTGTAACCTGTATACCTTCAACTTGACGACGAAACACAGATATTGCGTCGGAATTGAATACAACAGGCACCATGCCAACTTCTGTCCGGGAGAGTAATGCTTCTATCTGTCTGTGCTTTGATTCTTTGCTGGGTTTCCAGTAATAGATGCCGATGGACATGGGAAGGTATCCTGTAACCTGTGGACATTCAACTTGACGATGAAACACAGAAATTGCGTCGGAATTGAATACAACAGGCACAATGCCGACTTCTGTCTGGGAGAGTAATGCTTCTATCTGTCTGTGCTTTGATTCTTTGCTGGGATTCCAGTAATAGATGCCGATGGACATGGGAAGGTTTCCTGTAACCTGTGGACATTCAACTTGACGATGAAACACAGAAATTGCGTCGGAATTGAATACAACAGGCACAATGCCGACTTCTGTCCGGGAGAGTAATGCTTCTATCTGTCTGTGCTTTGATTCTTTGCTGGGTTTCCAGTGATAGATTCCGATGGACATGGGAAGGTTTACTGTAACCTGTGGACCTTCAACTTGACGAAGAAACACAGATATTGTGTCGGAATTGAATACAACAGGCACCATGCCGACTTCTGTCCGGGAGAGTAATGCTTCTATCTGTCTGTGCTTTGATTCTTTGCTGGGATTCCAGTAATAGATTCCGATGGACATGGGAAGGTTTACTGTAACCTGTGGACCTTCAACGAGTCGATGAAACACAGAAATTGCGTCGGAATTGAATACAACAGGCACAATGACGACATCTGTCCGGGAGGGTAATCCTTCTAACTGTCAGAACTTTAATTCTTTCCTGGGATTCCAGTAATAGACTCCGATGGTCATGGGAAGGTTTACTGTAACCTGTGGACCTTCAACTTGACGAAGAAACACAGATATTGCTGCGGAATTGAATACAACAAGCACCATGCCGACTTCTGTCCGGGAGAGTAATGCTTCTATCTGTCTGTGCTATGATTCTTTGCTGGGATTCCAGTAATAGACTCCGATGGTCATGGGAAGGTTTACTGTAACCTGTGGACCTTCAACTTGACGAAGAAACACAGATATTGCTTCGGAATTGAATACAACAAGCACCATGCCGACTTCTGTCCGGGAGAGTAATGCTTCTATCTGTCTGTGCTTTGATTCTTTGCTGAGATTCCAGTAATAGATTCCGATGGACATGGGAAGGTTTACTGTAACCTGTGGACCTTCAACTTGACGAACAAACACAGATATTGCGTCGGAATTGAATACAACAGTCACCATGCCGACTTCTGTCCGGGAGAGTAATGCTTCTATCTGTCTGTGCTTTGACTCTTTGTTGGGTTTCCAGTGAGGGATTCCGATGGACATGGGAAGGTTTACTGTAACCTGTGGACCTTCAACTTGACGAAGAAACACAGATATTGTGTCGGAATTGAATACAACAGTCACAATGGCGACATCTGTCCGGGAGAGTAATCCTTCTAACTGTCAGAATTTTAATTCTTTCCTGGGATTCCAGTAATAGACTCCGATGGACATGGGAAGGTTTACTGTAACCTGTGGACCTTCAACTTGACGAAGAAACACAGATATCGCGTCGGAGATGAATACAACAGGCACCATGCCGACTTCTGTCCTGGAGAGTAATGCTTCTACCTGTCTGTGCTTTGATTCTGTGCTGGAATTCCAGTAATAGATTCCGATGGACATGGGAAGGCTTTTCTGTAACCTGTGGACCTTCACCTTGACGAAGAAACACAGAAATTGCGTCGGAATTGATTACAACAGGCACAATGCCGACATCTGTCCGGGAGTGTTATCCTTCTAACTGTCAGAAGTTTAATTCTTTCCTGGGATTCCAGTTATAAATTCCGATGGACATGGGATGGTTTACTGTAACCTATGGACCTTCAACTTGACGAAGAAACACAGATATTGCGTCGGAATTGAATACAACAGGCACCATGCCGACTTCTGCCCAGGAGAGTAATGCTTCTATCTGTCTGTGCTTTGATTCTTTGCTGGGATTCCAGTAATAGATTCCGATCGACATGAGAAGGTTTACTGTAGCCTGTGGACCTTCAACTTGACGAAGAAACACAGATATTGTGTCGGAATTGAATACAACAGGTACCATGCCGACTTCTGTCCCGGAGAGTAATGCTTCTATCTGTTTGTGCTTTGATTCTTTGCTGGGATTCCAGTAATAGATTCCGATGGACATGGGAAGGTTTACTGTAACCTGTGGACCTTCAACGTGTCGATGAAACACTGAAATTGCGTCGGAATTGAATACAACAGGCACAATGACGACATCTGTCCGGGAGGGTAATCCTTCTAACTGTCAGAATTTTAATTCTTTAATGGGATTCCAGTAATTGACTCCGATGGACATGGGAAGGTTTACTGTGACCTGTGGACCTTCAACTTGACGAAGTAACACAGATTTTGCGTCGGAATTGAATACAACAGGCACCATGCCGACTTCTGTCCGGGAGAGTAATGCTTCTATCTGTCTGTGCTTTGATTCTTTGCTGGGATTCCAGTAATAGATGCCGATGGACATGGGAAGGTTTCCTGTAACCTGTGGACATTCAACTTGACGATGAAACACAGAAATTGCGTCGAAATTGAATACAACAGGCACAATGCCGGCTTCTGTCCGGGAGAGTAATGCTTCTATCTGTCTGCGCTTTGATTCTTTGCTGAGTTTCCAGTGATAGATTCCGATGGACATGGGAAGGTTTACTGTAACCTGTGGACCTTCAACTTGACGAAGAAACACAGATATTGTGTCGGAATTGAATACAACAGCCACCATGCCGACTTCTGTCCGGGAGAGTAATGCTTCTATGTGTCTGTGCTTTGATTCTTTGCTGGGATTCCAGTAATAGATTCCGATGGACATGGGAAGGTTTACTGTAACCTGTGGACCTTCAACGTGTCGATGAAACACAGAAATTGCGTCGGAATTGACTACAACAGGCACAATGACGACATCTGTCCGGGAGGGTAATCCTTCTAACTGTCAGAATTTTAATTCTTTCCTGGGATTCCAGTAATAGACTCCGATGGACATGGGAAGGTTTACTGTAACCTGTATACCTTCAACTTGACGACGAAACACAGATATCCCGTCGGAATTGAATACAACAGGCACCATGCCGACTTCTGTCCGGGAGAGTAATGCTTCTATCTGTCTGTGCTTTGATTCTTTGCTGAGATTCCAGTAATAGATTCCGATGGACATGGGAAGGTTTACTGTAACCTGTGGACCTTCACGTTGACGAACAAACACAGATATTGCGTCGGAATTGAATACAACAGTCACCATGCCGACTTCGGTCCGGGAGAGTAATGCTTCTATCTGTCTGTGCTTTTGATTCTTTGTTGGGTTTCCAGTGAGGGATTCCGATGGACATGGGAAGGTTTACTGTAACCTGTGGACCTTCAACTTGACGAAGAAACACAGATATTGTGCCGGAATTGAATACAACAGGCACAATGGCGACATCTGTCCGGGAGAGTAATCCTTCTAACTGTCAGAATTTTAATTCTTTCCAGGGATTCCAGTAATAGACTCCGATGGACATGGGAAGGTTTACTGTATCCTGTGGACCTTCAACTTGACGAACAAACACAGATATTTCGTCGGAATTGAATACAACAGGCACCATGCCGACTTCTGTCCGGGAGAGTAATGCTTCTATTTGTCTGTGCTTTGATTCATTGCTGGGTTTCCAGTAATAGATTCCGATGGACATGGGAAGGTCTACCGTAACCTGTGGACCTTCAACTTGACGAAGAAACACAGATATTGCGTCGGAATTGAATACAACAGGCACCATTCCGACTTCTGTCCGGGAGAGTAATGCTTCTATCTGTCTGTGCTTTGATTCTTTGCTGGGATTCCAGTAACAGATGCCGATGGACATGGGAAGGTTTCCTGTAACCTGTGGACATTTAACTTGACATTGAAACACAGAAATTGCGTCGGAATTGAATACAACAGGCACAATGCCGACTTCTGTCCGGGAGAGTAATCCTTCTATCTGTCTGTGCTTTGATTCTTTGCTGGGTTTCTAGTGATAGATTCCGATGGACATGGGAAGGTTTACTGTAACCTGTGGACCTTCAACTTGACGAAGTAACACAGATTTTGCGTCGGAATTGAATACAACAGGCACCATGCCGACTTCTGTCCGGAAGAGTAATGCTTCTATCTGTCTGTGCTTTGATTCTTTGCTGGGATTCCAGTAATAGATGCCGATGGACATGGGAAGGTTTCCTGTAACCTGTGGGCATTCAACTTGACGATGAAACACAGAAATTGCGTCGGAATTGAATACAACAGGCACAATGCCGACTTCTGTCCGGGAGGGTAATGCTTCTATCTGTCTGTGCTTTGATTCTTTGCTGGGTTTCCAGTGATAGATTCCGATGGACATGGGAAGGTATACTGTAACCTGTGGACCTTCAACTTGACGAAGAAACACAGATATTGTGTCGGAATTGAATACAACAGGCACCATGCCGACTTCTGTCCGGGAGAGTAATGCTTCTATCTGTCTGTGCTTTGATTCTTTGCTGGGATTCCAGTAATAGATTCCGATGGACATGGGAATGTTTACTGTAACCTGTGGACCTTCAACGTGTCGATGAAACACAGAAATTGCGTCGGAATTGAATACAACAGGCACAATGACGACATCTGTCCGGGAGGGTAATCCTTCTAACTGTCAGAATTTTAATTCTTTCCTGGGATTCCAGTAATAGACTCCGATGGTCATGGGAAGGTTTACTGTAACCTGTGGAAATTCAACTTGACGAAGAAACACAGATATTGCTTCGGAATTGAATACAACAAGCACCGTGCCGACTTCTGTCCGGGAGAGTAATGCTTCTATCTGTCTGTGCTATGATTCTTTGCTGGGATTCCAGTAAAAGATTCCGATGGACATAGGAATGTTTACTGTGACCTGTGAACCTTCAACTTCACGATGAAACACAGAAATTGCGTCGGAATTGAATACAACAGGCACCATGCCGACTTCTGTCCGGGAGAGTAATGCTTCTATCTGTCTGTGCTTTGATTCTTTGCTGAGATTCCAGTAATAGATTCCGATGGACATGGGAAGGTTTACTGTAACCTGTGGACCTTCAACTTGACGAACAAACACAGATATTGCGTCGGAATTGAATACAACAGTCACCATGCCGACTTCTGTCCGGGAGAGTAATGCTTCTATCTGTCTGTGCTTTGATTCTTTGTTGGGTTTCCAGTGAGGGATTCCGATGGACATGGGAAGATTTACTGTAACCTGTGGACCTTCAACTTGACGAAGAAACACAGATATGGTGCCGGAATTGAATACAACAGGCACAATGGCGACATCTGTCCGGGAGAGTAATCCTTCTAACTGTCAGAATTTTAATTCTTTCCTGGGATTCCAGTAATAGACTCCGATGGACAGGGGAAGGTTTACTGTATCCTGTGGACCTTCAACTTGACGAACAAACACAGATATTTCGTCGGAATTGAATACAACAGGCACCATGCCGACTTCTGTCCGGGAGAGTAATGCTTCTATTTGTCTGTGCTTTGATTCTTTGCTGGGTTTCCAGTAATAGATTCCGATGGACATGGGAAGGTTTGCCGTAACCTGTGGACCTTCAACTTGACGAAGAAACACAGATATTGCGTCGGAATTGAATACAACAGGCACCATGCCGACTTCTGTCCGGGAGAGTTATGCTTCTATCTGTCTGTGCTTTGATTCTTTGCTGGGATTCCAGTAATAGATGCCGATGGACATGGGAAGGTTTCCTGTAACCTGTAGACATTCAACTTGACGATGAAACACAGAAATTGCGTCGGAATTGAATACAACAGGCACAATGCCGACTTCTGTCCGGGAGAGTAATGCTTCTATCTGTCTGTGCTTTGATTCTTTGCTGGGTTTCCAGTGATAGATTCCGATGGACATGGGGAGGTTTACTGTAACCTGTGGACCTTCAACTTGACGAAGAAACACAGATATTGTGTCGGAATTGAATACAACAGGCACCATGCCGACTTCTGTCCGGGAGAGTAATGCTTCTATCTGTCTGTGCTTTGATTCTTTGCTGGGATTCCAGTAATAGATTCCGATGGACATGGGAAGGTTTACTGTAACCTGTGGACCTTTAACGTGTCGATGAAACACAGAAATTGCGTCGGAAATGAATACAACAGGCACAATGACGACATCTGTCCGGGAGGGTAATCCTTCTAACTGTCAGAATTTTAATTCTTTCCTGGGATTCCAGTAATAGACTCCGATGGTCATGGGAAGGTTTACTGTAACCTGTGGACCTTCAACTTGACGAAGAAACACAGATATTGCTTCGGAATTGAATACAACAAGCACCATGCCGACTTCTGTCCGGGAGAGTAATGCTTCTATCTGTCTGTGCTACGATTCTTTGCTGGGATTCCAGTAATAGATTCCGATGGACATGGGAAGGTTTACTGTGACCTGTGAACCTTCAACTTGACGATGAAACACAGAAATTGCGTCGGAATTGAATACAACAGGCACAATGACGACATCTGTCCGAGAGAGTAATCCTTCTAACTGTCAGAATTTTAATTCTTTCCTGGGATTCCAGTAATAGACTCCGATGGACATGGGAATGTTTACTGTAACCTGTATACCTTCAACTTGACGACGAAACACAGATATTGCGTCGGAATTGAATACAACAGGCACCATGCCGACTTCTGTCCGGGAGAGTAATGCTTCTATCTGTCTGTGCTTAGATTCTTTGCTGAGATTCCAGTAATAGATTCCGATGGACATGGGAAGGCTTTCCTGTAACCTTTTGGACCTTCAACTTGACGAAGAAACACAGAAATTGCGTCGGAATTGAATACAACAGGCACAATGACGACATCTGTCCGGGAGTGTAGTCCTTCTAACTGTCAGAAATTTAATTCTTTCCTGGGATTCCAGTTATAAATTCCGATGGACATGGGATGGTTTACTGTAACCTATGGACCTTCAACTTGACGAAGAAACACAGATATTGCGTCGGAATTGAATACAACAGGCACCATCCCGACTTCTGCCCGGGAGAGTAATGCTTCTATCTGTCTGTGCTTTGATTCTATGCTGGGATTCCAGTAACAGATTCCGATGGACTTGGGAAGGTTTACTGTAACCTGTGGACCTTCAACTTGACGATGAAACACAGAAATTGCGTCGGAATTGAATACAACAGGAATAATGACGACATCTGTCCGGGAGAGTAATCCTTCTAACTGTCAGAATTTTAATTCTTTCCTGGGATTCCAGTAATAGACTCCGATTGACATGGGAAGGTTTACTGTAACCTGTGGACCTTCAACTTGACGAAGAAACACAGATATTGCTTCGGAATTGAACACAACAGGCACCATGCCGACTTCTGTCCGGGAGAGTAATGCTCCTATCTGTCTGTGCTTTCATTCTTTGCTGGGATTCCAGTAATAGATTCCGATGGACATGGGAAGGTTTACTGTAACCTGTGGACTTGCAACTTGACGAAGAAACACAGATATTGCGTCGGAATTGAATACAACAGTCACCATACCGACTTCTGTCCGGGAGAGTAATGCTTCTATCTGTCTGTGCTTTGATTCTTTGCTGGATTTCCAGTGATAGATTCCGATGGACATGGGAGGGTTTACTGTAACCTGTGGACCTTCAACTTGACGAAGAAACACAGATATTGCGTCGGAATCGAATACAACAGGCACCATGCCGACTTCTGTCCGGGAGAGTAATGCTTCTATCTGTCTGTGCTATGATCCTTTGCTGGGATTCCAGTAATAGATTCCGATCGACATGGAAAGGTTTACTGTAACCTGTGGACCTTCAACTTGACGATGAAACACAGAAATTGCGTCGGAATTGAATACAACAGGCTCCATGCCGACTTCTGTCCGGGAGAGTAATGCTTCTAAATGTCAGTATTTTGTTTCTACTCTGGGATTCCAGTATTAGACTCCGATGGACATGGGAAGGTTTACTGTAACCTGTTGACCTTCAACTTGACGAAGAAACACAGACTCTCCCGACTTCTGTCTGGGAGAGTAATGCTTCTATCTGTCTGTGCTTTGATTCTTTGCTGGGATTCCAGTAATAGATTCCGATGGACATGGGAATTTTTACTGTAACCTGTGGACCTTAGACTTGACGGTGAAACACAGAAATTGCGTCGGAATTAAATACAACAGGCACCATGCCGACTTCTGTCCGGGAGAGTAATGCTTAAAACTGTCTTTTCTTTGAATCTTTCCTGGGATGCCAGTAATAGATTCGGATGGACATGGGATAGTTTACTTTACCATGTGGACCTTCTACTTGACGATGAAACACAGAAATTGCGTCGGAATTGAATATATTAGGCACCATGCCGACTCCTGTACGGGAGAGTAATGCTTCTATCTGTCTGTGCTTTGATTCTTTGCTGGGATTCCAGTAATAGATTCCGATGGACATGGGAAGGTTTACTGTGACCTGTGAACCTTCAACTTGACGATGAAACACAGAAATTGCGTCGGAATTGAATACAACAGGCACAATGACGACATCTGTCCGGGAGAGTAATCCTTCTAACTGTCAGAATTTTAATTCTTTCCTGGGATTCCAGTAATAGACTCCGATGGACATGGGAAGGTTTACTGTAACCTGTATACCTTCAACTTGACGACGAAACACAGATATTGCATCGGAATTGAATACAACAGGCACCATGCCGACTTCTGTCCGGGAGAGTAGTGCTTCTATCTGTCTGTGCTTTGATTCTTTGCTGAGATTCCAGTAATAGATTCCGATGGACATGGGAAGGTTTACTGTAACCTGTGGACTTTCAACTTGACGAACAAACACAGATATTGCGTCGGAATTGAATACAACAGTCACCATGCCGACTTCTGTCCGGGAGAGTAATGCTGCTATCTGTCTGTGCTTTGATTCTTTGTTGGGTTTCCAGTGAGGGATTCCGATGGTCATGGGAAGGTTTACTGTAACCTGTGGACCTTCAACTTGACGAAGAAACACAGATATTGTGTCGGAATCTAATACAACAGGCACAATGGCGACATCTGTCCGGGAGTGTAATTCTTGTAACTGTCAGAATTTTAATTCTTTCCTGGGATTCCTGTTATAAACTCCGATGGACTTGGGATGGTTTACTGTAACCTATGGACTTTCAACTTGACGAAGAAACACAGATATTGCGTCGGAATTGAATACAACTGGCACCATGCCGACTTCTGCCCGGGAGAGTAATGCTTCTATCTGTCTGTGCTATGATTCTTTGCTGAGATTCCAGTAATAGATTCCGATGGACATGGGAAGGTTTACTGTTACCTGTGGACCTTCAACTTGACGATGAAACACAGAAATTGCGTCGGAATTGAATACAACATGCACAATGACGACATCTGTCCGGGAGAGTAATCCTTCTAACTGTCAGAATTTTAATTCTTTCCTGGGATTCCAGTAATAGACTCCGATGGACATGGGAAGGTTTACTGTAACCTGTAGACCTTCAACGTAACGAAGAAACACAGATATTGCGTCGGAATTGAATACACCAGGCACCATGCCGACTTCTGTCAGGGAGAGTAATGCTTCTATCTGTCTGTGCTTTGATTCTTTGCTGGGATTCCAGTAATAGATTCCGATGGACACGGGAAGGTTTACTGTAACCTGTGGACCTTCAACTTGACGAAGAAACACAGATATTGCGTCGGAATCGAATTCAACAGGCACCATGCCGACTTCTGTCCGGGAGAGTAATGCTTCTAAATGTCAGTATTTTGTTTCCACTCTGGGATTCCAGTATTAGACTCCGATGGACATGGGAAGGTTTACTGTAACCTGTGGACCTTGAACTTGACGAAGAAACACAGATATTGCGTCGGAATTGAATACAAAAGGCACCATGCCGACTTCTGTCTGGGAGAGTAATGCTTCTATCTGTCTGTGTTTTGATTCTTTGCTGGGATTCCAAAAATAGATTCCGATGGACATGGGAACTTTTACTGTAACCTGTGGACCTTCAACTTGACGGTGAAACACAGAAATTGCGTCGGAATTAAATACAACAGGCACCATGCCGACTTCTGTCCGGGAGAGTAATGCTTCTAACTGTCTTTTCTTTGAATCTTTCCTGGGATGCCAGTAATAGATTTGGATGGACATGGGATAGTTTACTTTACCATGTGGACCTTCTACTTGACGATGAAACACAGAAATTGCGTCGGAATTGAATACATTAGGCAACCTGCCGACTCCTGTACGGGAGAGTAATGCTTCTATCTGTCTGTGCTTTGATTCTTTGCTGGGATTCCAGTAATAGAGTCCGATGGACATGCGAAGGTTTACTGTAACCTGTGGACCTTCAACTTGACGATGAGACACAGACATTGCGTCGGAATTGAATACAACAGGCACAATGACCACATCTGTCCGGGAGAGTAATCCTTCTAACTGTCAGAATTTTAATTCTCTCCTGGGATTCCAGTAATAGCCTCCGATGGACATGGGAAGGTTTTTCTGTAACCTGTGGACCTTCACCTTGACGATGAAACACAGAAATTGCGTCGGAATTGAATACAACAGGCACACTGACGACATCTGTCCGGGAGAGTAATCCTTTTAACTGTCACAATTTTAATTCTTTCCTGGGATTCCAGTTATAAATTCCGATGGCCATGGGATGGTTTACTGTAACCTATGGACCTTCAACTTGACGAAGAAACACAGATATTGCGTCGGAATTGAATACAACAGGCACCATGCCGACTTCTGCCCGGGAGAGTAATGCTTCTATCTGTCTGTGCTTCGATTCTTTGCTGGGATTCCAGTAACAGATTCCGATGGACTTGGGAAGGTTTACTGTAACCTGTGGACCTTCAACTTGACGATGAAACACAGAAATTGCGTCGGAATTGAATACAACAGGCACAATGACGACATCTGTCCGGGAGAGTAATGCTTCTAACTGTCAGAATTTTAATTCTTTACTGGGATTCCAGTAATAGACTCCGATGGACATGGGAAGGTTTACTGTAACCTGTGGACCTTCAAATTGACGAAGAAACACAGATATTGCTTCGGAATTTAATACAACAGGTACCATGCCGACTTCTGTCCGGGAGAGTAATGCTTCTATCTGGCTGTGCTATGATTCTTTGCTGGGATTCCAGTAATAGATTCCGATGGACATGGGAAGGTTTACTGTAACCTGTGGACCTTCAACTTGACGAAGAAACACAGATATTGCGTCGGTATTGAATACAACAGTCACCATGCCGACTTCTGTCCGGGAGAGTAATGCTTCTATCTGTCTGTGCTTTGATTCTTTGCTGGGATTCCAGTAATAGTTTCCGATGGACATGGGAAGGTTTACTGTAACCTGTGGACCTTCAACTTGACGAAGAAACACAGATATTGCGTCGGTATTGAATACAACAGTCACCATGCCGACTTCTGTCCGGGAGAGTAATGCTTGTATCTGTCTGTGCTTTGATTCTTTGCTGGGATTCCAGTAATAGATTCCGATGGACACGGAAAGGTTTACCGTAACCTGTGGACCTTCAACTTGACGAAGAAACATAGATATTGCGTCGGAATCGAATACAACAGGCACCATGCCGACTTCTGTCCGGGAGAGTAATGCTTCTATCTGTCTGTGCTATGATCCTTTGCTGGGATTCCAGTTATAGATTCCGATCGACATGGGAAGGTTTACTGTAACCTGTGGACCTTCAACTTGACGATGAAACACAGAAATTGCGTCGGCATTGAATACAACAGGCTCCATGCCGACTTCTGTCCGGGAGAGTAATGCTTCTAAATGTCAGTATTTTCTTTCTACTCTGGGATTCCAGTATTAGACTCCGATGGACATGGTAAGGTTTACTGTAACCTGTGGACCTTCAACTTGACGAAGAAACACAGATATTGCGTCGGAATTGAATACAAAAGGCACCATGCCGACTTCTTTTTGGGAGAGTAATGCTTCTATCTGTCTGTGCTTTGATTCTTTGCTGGGATTCCAGTAATAGATTCTGATGGACATGGGAAGGTTTACTGTAACCAGTGGTCCTTCAACTTGACGATGAAACACAGAAATTGCGTCGGAATTAAATACAACAGGCACCATGCCGACTTCTGTCCGGGAGAGTAATGCTTCTAACTGTCTTTTCTTTGAATCTTTCCTGGGATGCCAGTAATAGATTCGGATGGACATGGGAAGGTTTACTTTACCATGTGGACCTTCTACTTGACGATGAAACACAGAAAATGCGTCGGAATTGAATACATTAGGCACCATGCCGACTTCTGTCCGGGAGAGTAATGCTTCTATCTGTCTGTGCTTTAATTCTTTGCTGGGATTCCAGTAATAGATTCCGATGGACATGGGAAGGTTTACTGTAACCTGTGGACCTTCCACTTGACAATGAAACACAGACATTGCGTCGGAATTGAATACAACAGGCACAATGACCACATCTGTCCGGGAGAGGAATCCTTCTAACTGTCAGAAATTTAATTCTTTCCTGGGATTCCAGTAATAGACTCCGATGTACATGGGAAAGTTTACTGTTACCTGTAGACCTTCAACTTGACGAAGAAACACAGATATTGCGTCGGAATTGAATACACCAGGCACCATGCCGACTTCTGTCCGGGAGAGTAATGCTCCTATCTGTCTGTGCTTTGATTGTTTGCTGGGATTCCAGTAATAGATTCCGATGGACATGGGATGGTTTACCGTAACCTGTGGACTTTCAACTTGACGAGGAAACACAGATATTGCGTCGGAATTGAATACAACAGGCACCATGCCAACTTCTGTCCGGGAGAGTAATGCTTCTATCTGTCTGTGCTTAGATTCTTTGCTGGGATTCCAGTAATAGATTCCGATGGACATGGGAAGGTTTACTGTAACCTGCGGACCTTCAACTTGACGAGGAAACACAGATATTGCGTCGGAATTGAATACAACACGCACCATGCCGACTTCTGTCCGGGAGAGCAATGCTTTTATCTGTCTGTGCTTTGATTCTTTCCTGGGATTCCAGTAATAGATTCCGATCGACATGAGAAGGTTTACTGTAACCTGTGGACCTTCAACTTGACGATGAAACACAGAAATTGCGTCGGAATTGAATACAACATGCACAATGACGACATCTGTCCGGGAGAGTAATCCTTCTAACTGTCAGAATTTTAATTCTTTCCTGGGATTCCAGTAATAGACTCCGATGGACATGGGAAGGTTTACTGTAACCTGTAGACCTTCAACGTAACGAAGAAACACAGATATTGCGTCGGAATTGAATACACCAGGCACCATGCCGACTTCTGTCAGGGAGAGTAATGCTTCTATCTGTCTGTGCTTTGATTCTTTGCTGGGATTCCAGTAATAGATTCCGATGGACACGGGAAGGTTTACTGTAACCTGTGGACCTTCAACTTGACGAAGAAACACAGATATTGCGTCGGAATCGAATTCAACAGGCACCATGCCGACTTCTGTCCGGGAGAGTAATGCTTCTAAATGTCAGTATTTTGTTTCCACTCTGGGATTCCAGTATTAGACTCCGATGGACATGGGAAGGTTTACTGTAACCTGTGGACCTTGAACTTGACGAAGAAACACAGATATTGCGTCGGAATTGAATACAAAAGGCACCATGCCGACTTCTGTCTGGGAGAGTAATGCTTCTATCTGTCTGTGTTTTGATTCTTTGCTGGGATTCCAAAAATAGATTCCGATGGACATGGGAACTTTTACTGTAACCTGTGGACCTTCAACTTGACGGTGAAACACAGAAATTGCGTCGGAATTAAATACAACAGGCACCATGCCGACTTCTGTCCGGGAGAGTAATGCTTCTAACTGTCTTTTCTTTGAATCTTTCCTGGGATGCCAGTAATAGATTTGGATGGACATGGGATAGTTTACTTTACCATGTGGACCTTCTACTTGACGATGAAACACAGAAATTGCGTCGGAATTGAATACATTAGGCAACCTGCCGACTCCTGTACGGGAGAGTAATGCTTCTATCTGTCTGTGCTTTGATTCTTTGCTGGGATTCCAGTAATAGAGTCCGATGGACATGCGAAGGTTTACTGTAACCTGTGGACCTTCAACTTGACGATGAGACACAGACATTGCGTCGGAATTGAATACAACAGGCACAATGACCACATCTGTCCGGGAGAGTAATCCTTCTAACTGTCAGAATTTTAATTCTCTCCTGGGATTCCAGTAATAGCCTCCGATGGACATGGGAAGGTTTTTCTGTAACCTGTGGACCTTCACCTTGACGATGAAACACAGAAATTGCGTCGGAATTGAATACAACAGGCACACTGACGACATCTGTCCGGGAGAGTAATCCTTTTAACTGTCACAATTTTAATTCTTTCCTGGGATTCCAGTTATAAATTCCGATGGCCATGGGATGGTTTACTGTAACCTATGGACCTTCAACTTGACGAAGAAACACAGATATTGCGTCGGAATTGAATACAACAGGCACCATGCCGACTTCTGCCCGGGAGAGTAATGCTTCTATCTGTCTGTGCTTCGATTCTTTGCTGGGATTCCAGTAACAGATTCCGATGGACTTGGGAAGGTTTACTGTAACCTGTGGACCTTCAACTTGACGATGAAACACAGAAATTGCGTCGGAATTGAATACAACAGGCACAATGACGACATCTGTCCGGGAGAGTAATGCTTCTAACTGTCAGAATTTTAATTCTTTACTGGGATTCCAGTAATAGACTCCGATGGACATGGGAAGGTTTACTGTAACCTGTGGACCTTCAAATTGACGAAGAAACACAGATATTGCTTCGGAATTTAATACAACAGGTACCATGCCGACTTCTGTCCGGGAGAGTAATGCTTCTATCTGGCTGTGCTATGATTCTTTGCTGGGATTCCAGTAATAGATTCCGATGGACATGGGAAGGTTTACTGTAACCTGTGGACCTTCAACTTGACGAAGAAACACAGATATTGCGTCGGTATTGAATACAACAGTCACCATGCCGACTTCTGTCCGGGAGAGTAATGCTTCTATCTGTCTGTGCTTTGATTCTTTGCTGGGATTCCAGTAATAGTTTCCGATGGACATGGGAAGGTTTACTGTAACCTGTGGACCTTCAACTTGACGAAGAAACACAGATATTGCGTCGGTATTGAATACAACAGTCACCATGCCGACTTCTGTCCGGGAGAGTAATGCTTGTATCTGTCTGTGCTTTGATTCTTTGCTGGGATTCCAGTAATAGATTCCGATGGACACGGAAAGGTTTACCGTAACCTGTGGACCTTCAACTTGACGAAGAAACATAGATATTGCGTCGGAATCGAATACAACAGGCACCATGCCGACTTCTGTCCGGGAGAGTAATGCTTCTATCTGTCTGTGCTATGATCCTTTGCTGGGATTCCAGTTATAGATTCCGATCGACATGGGAAGGTTTACTGTAACCTGTGGACCTTCAACTTGACGATGAAACACAGAAATTGCGTCGGCATTGAATACAACAGGCTCCATGCCGACTTCTGTCCGGGAGAGTAATGCTTCTAAATGTCAGTATTTTTTTTCTACTCTGGGATTCCAGTATTAGACTCCGATGGACATGGTAAGGTTTACTGTAACCTGTGGACCTTCAACTTGACGAAGAAACACAGATATTGCGTCGGAATTGAATACAAAAGGCACCATGCCGACTTCTTTTTGGGAGAGTAATGCTTCTATCTGTCTGTGCTTTGATTCTTTGCTGGGATTCCAGTAATAGATTCTGATGGACATGGGAAGGTTTACTGTAACCAGTGGTCCTTCAACTTGACGATGAAACACAGAAATTGCGTCGGAATTAAATACAACAGGCACCATGCCGACTTCTGTCCGGGAGAGTAATGCTCCTATCTGTCTGTGCTTTGATTGTTTGCTGGGATTCCAGTAATAGATTCCGATGGACATGGGATGGTTTACCGTAACCTGTGGACTTTCAACTTGACGAGGAAACACAGATATTGCGTCGGAATTGAATACAACAGGCACCATGCCGACTTCTGTCCGGGAGAGTAATGCTCCTATCTGTCTGTGCTTTGATTGTTTGCTGGGATTCCAGTAATAGATTCCGATGGACATGGGAAGGTTTACTGTAACCTGTGGACCTTCCACTTGACAATGAAACACAGACATTGCGTCGGAATTGAATACAACAGGCACAATGACCACATCTGTCCGGGAGAGGAATCCTTCTAACTGTCAGAAATTTAATTCTTTCCTGGGATTCCAGTAATAGACTCCGATGTACATGGGAAAGTTTACTGTTACCTGTAGACCTTCAACTTGACGAAGAAACACAGATATTGCGTCGGAATTGAATACACCAGGCACCATGCCGACTTCTGTCCGGGAGAGTAATGCTCCTATCTGTCTGTGCTTTGATTGTTTGCTGGGATTCCAGTAATAGATTCCGATGGACATGGGATGGTTTACCGTAACCTGTGGACTTTCAACTTGACGAGGAAACACAGATATTGCGTCGGAATTGAATACAACAGGCACCATGCCAACTTCTGTCCGGGAGAGTAATGCTTCTATCTGTCTGTGCTTAGATTCTTTGCTGGGATTCCAGTAATAGATTCCGATGGACATGGGAAGGTTTACTGTAACCTGCGGACCTTCAACTTGACGAGGAAACACAGATATTGCGTCGGAATTGAATACAACACGCACCATGCCGACTTCTGTCCGGGAGAGCAATGCTTTTATCTGTCTGTGCTTTGATTCTTTCCTGGGATTCCAGTAATAGATTCCGATCGACATGAGAAGGTTTACTGTAACCTGTGGACCTTCAACTTGACGAAGAAACACATATATTGTGTCGGAATTGAATACAACCGGCTCCATGCCGACTTCTGTCCGGGAGAGTAATGCTTCTATCTGTTTGTGATTTGTTTCTTTGCTGGGATTCCAGTAATAGCTTCCGATGGACATGGGAAGGTTTACTGTGACCTGTGGACCTTCAACGTGTCGATGAAATACAGAAATTGCGTCGGAATTGAATACACCAGGCACATTGACGACATCTGTCCGGGAGAGTAATCCTCCTAACTGTCAGAATTATAATTCTTTCCTGGGATTACAGTAATAGACTCCGATGGACATGGGAAGGTTTACTGTAACCTGTGGACTCTCAACTTGACGAAGAAACACAGATATTGCGTCGGAATTGAATACAACAGGCACCATGCCGACTTCTGTCTGGGAGAGTAATGCTTCTATCTGTCTGTGCTTTGATTCTTTGCTGGGATCCCAGTAATAGATGCCGATGGACATAGGAAGGTTTCCTGTAACCTGTGGACATTCAACTTGACGATGAAACACAGAAATTGCGTCGGAATTGAATACAACAGGCACAATGCCGACTTCTGTCCGGGAGAGTAATGCTTCTATCTGTCTGTGCTTTGATTCTTTGCTGGGTTTCCAGTGATAGATTCCGATGGACATGGGAAGGTTTACTGTAACCTGTGGACCTTCAACGTGACGATGAAACACAGATATTGCGTCGGAATTGAATACAACAGGCACCATGCCGACTTCTGTCCGGGAGAGTAATGCTTCTATCAGTCTGTGCTTTGTTTCTTTGCTGGGATTCCTGTAATAGATTCCCATGGACATGGGAAGATTTACTGTAACAAGTGGACCTTCAAGTTGACGAAGAAACACAGATATATCGTCGGAATTGAATACAACAGTCACCATGCCGACTTCTGTCCGGGAGAGTAATGCTTCTATCTGTCTCTGCTTTGATTCTTTGCTGGGATTCCAGTAATAGATTCCGATTGACATGGGAAGGATTACTGTAACCTGTGGACCTTCAACTTGACGAAGAATCACAGATATTGCGTCGGAATTGAATACAACAGGCACCATGCCGACTTCTGTCCGGGAGAGTAATGCTTCTATCTGTCTGTGCTTTGATTCCTTGCTGGGATTCCAGTAATAGATTCCGATGGACATGGGAAGGTTTACTGTAACCTGAGGACTTTCAACTCGACGATGACACACGGAAATTGCGTCGGAATCGAATACAACTGGCACCGTCCCGACTTCTGTCCGGGAGAGTAATGCTTCTAACTGTCTGTGCTTTGATTCTATCCTGGGATTCCAGTAATAGATTCCGATCGACATGGGAAGGTTTACTGTAACCTGTGGACCTTCAACTTGACGATGAAACACAGAAATTGCGTCGGAATTGAATACAACAGGCTCCATGCCGACTTCTGTCCGGGAGAGTAATGCTTATAATATCAGTATTTTGTTTTTACTCTGGGATTCCAGTTTTAGACTCCGATGGACATTGGAAGGTTTACTGTAACCTGTGGACCTTCAACTTAAAAAAGAAACACAGATATTGCGTCGGAATTGAATACAACAGTCACCATGCCGACTTGTGTCCGGGAGAGTAATGCTTTTATCTGTCTGTGCTTTGATTTTGTGCTGGGATTCCAGTAATAGATTCCGATGGACATGGGAAGGTTTACTGTAACCTGTGGACCTTCAACTTGACGAAGAAACACAGATATTGCGTCGGAATTGAATACAACAGGCACCATGCCGACTTCTGTCCGGAAGAGTAATGCTTCTATCTGTCTTGTGCTTTGAGTCTTTGCTGGGATTCCAGTAATAGATGCCATTGGACATGGGAAGGTTTCCTGTAACCTGTGGACATTCAACTTGACGATGTAACACAGAAATTGCGTCGGAATTGAATACAACAGGCACCATGCCGACTTGTGTCCGGGAGAGCAATGCTTTTATCTGTCTGTGCTTTGATTCTTTCCTGGGATTCCAGTAATAGATTCCGATCGACATGGGAAGGTTTACTGTAACCCGTGGACCTTCAACTTTACGAAGAAACACAGATATTGCGTCGGAATTGAATACAACAGGCACAATGACGACATCTGTACGGGAGAGTAATCCTTCTAACTGTCAGAATTTTAATTATTTCCTGGGATTCCAGTAATAGACTCCGATGGACATGGGAAGGTTCACTGTAACCTGTGGACCTTCAACTTGACGAAGAAACACAGATATTGCTTCGGAATTGAATACAACAGGCACCATGCCGACTTCAGTCCGGGAGAGTAATGCTTCTATCTGTCTGTGCTATAATTCTTTGCTGGGATTCCAGTAATGGATTCCGATGGACTTGGGAAGGTTTACTGTAACCTGTGGACCTTCATCGTGACGATGATACACAGAAATTGCGTCGGAATGGAATACAACAGACACAATGACGACATCTGTCCGGGAGAGTAATGCTTCTATCTGTCTGTGCTTCGATTCTTTGCTGGGATTCCAGTAATAGATTCCGATGGAAATGGGAAGGTTTACTGTAACCAGTGGACCATCAACTTGACGAAGAAACACAGATATTGCGTCTAAATTGAATACAACAGGCACCATGTCGACTTCTGTCCGGGAGAGTAATGCTTCTAGCCGTCTGTGCTTTGATTCTTTGCTGGGATTCCAGTAATAGATTCCGATGGACACGGGAAGGTTTACTGTAGCCTGTGGACCTTCAACTTGACGAAGAAACACAGATATTGCGTCGGAATTGAATACAACAGGCACCATGCCGACTTCTGTCCGGGAGAGTAATGCTTCTACCTGTCTGTGATTTGATTCTTTGCTGGGATTCCAGTAATAGATTCCGATGGACATGGGAAGATTTACTGTAACCTGTGGACCTTCAACAAGACGAAGAAACACAGATATTGCGTCGGAATTGAATGCAACAGGCACCATGCCGACTTCTGTCCGGGAGACTAATGCTTCTATCTGTCTCTGCTTTGATTCTTTGCTGGGATTCCAGTAATAGATTCCGATGGACATGGGAAGGATTACTGTAACCTGTGGACCTTCAACTTGACAAAGAATCACAGATATTGCGTCGGAATTGAATACAACAGTCACCATGCCGACTTCTGTCCGGGAGAGTAATGCTTTTATCTGTCTGTGCTTTGATTTTTTGCTGGGATTCCAGTAATAGATTCCGATGGACATGGGAAGGTTTACTGTAACCTGTGGACCTTCAACTTGACGAAGAAACACAGATATTGCGTCGGAATTGAATACAACAGGCACCATGCCGACTTCTGTCCGGAAGAGTAATGCTTCTATCTGTCTTGTGCTTTGAGTCTTTGCTGGGATTCCAGTAATAGATGCCATTGGACATGGGAAGGTTTCCTGTAACCTGTGGACATTCAACTTGACGATGTAACACAGAAATTGCGTCGGAATTGAATACAACAGGCACCATGCCGACTTGTGTCCGGGAGAGCAATGCTTTTATCTGTCTGTGCTTTGATTCTTTCCTGGGATTCCAGTAATAGATTCCGATCGACATGGGAAGGTTTACTGTAACCCGTGGACCTTCAACTTTACGAAGAAACACAGATATTGCGTCGGAATGGAATACAACAGGCACCATACCGACTTATGTCCTGGAGAGTAATGCTTCTATATGTCTGTGCTTCGATTCTTTGCTGGGATTCCAGTAATAGATTCCGAAGGATATGGGAAGGTTTACTGTAACCTGTGGACCTTCAACTTGACGATGAAACACAGAAATTGCGTCGGAATTGAATACAACAGGCACCATGCCGACATCTGTCCGCGAGAGTAATGCTTCTATCTGTCTGTGCTATTATTCTTTGCTGGGATTCCAGTAATAGATTCCGATGGACAAGGGAAGGTTTACTGTAACCTGTGGACCTTCAACGTGACGATGAAACACAGAAATTGCGTCGGAATTGAATACAACAGGCACAATGACCACATCTGTCCGGGAGAGTAATCCTTCTAACTGTCAGAATTTTAATTCTTTCCTGGGATCACAGTAATAGACTCCGATGGACATGGGAAGGTTTACTGTAACCTGTGGACCTTCAACTTGACGAAGAAACACAGTTATTGCGTCGGAATTGAATACAACAGGCACCATGCCGACTTCTGTCCGGGAGAGTTATGCTTCTATCTGTCTGTGCTTTGATTCTTTGCTGGGATTCCAGTAATAGATGCCGATGGAGATGGGAAGGTTTACTGTAACCTGTGGACCTTCAACTTGACGATGAAACACAGAAATTGCGTCGGAATTGAATACAACAGGCACAATGACGACATCTGTCCGGGAGGGTAATAATTCTAACTGTCAGAATAATAATTCTTTCCTGGGATTCCAGTAATAGATTCCGATGGACATGGGAAGGTTTACTGTAACCTGTGGACTTTCACCTTGACGATGAAACACAGAAATTGCGTCGGAATTGAATACAACAGGCACAATGACGACATCTGTCCGGGAGAGTAATACTTCTAACTGTCAGAATTTTAATTCTTTCCTGGGATTCCAGTAATAGATTCCGATGGACATGGGAAGGTTTACTGTAACCTGTGGACCTTCAACTTGACGATGAAACACAGAAATTGCGTCGGAATTGAATACAACAAGCACAATGACGACATCTGTCCGGGAGAGTAATCCTTCTAACTGTCAGAATTTTAATTCTTTCCTGGGATTACAGTAATAGACTCCGATGGACATGGGAAGGTTTACTGTAACCTGTGGACCTTCAACGTGACGATGTAACACAGATATTGCGTCGGAATTGAATACAACAGGCACCATGCCGACTTCTGTCCGAGAGAGAGATGCTTCTATCTGTCTGTGCTTTGATTCTTTGCTGGGATTCCAGTAATTGATGCCGATGGACATGGGAAGGTTTACTGTAACCTGTGGACCTTCAACTTGACGATGAAACACAGAAATTGCGTCGGAATTGAATACAACATTCACAATGACGACATCTGTTCGGGAGAGTAATCCTTCTAACTGTCAGAATTTTAATTCTTTCCTGGGATTCCAGTAATAGATTCCTATGGACATGGGAAGGTTTACTGTAACCTGTGGACCTTCAACTTGACGAAGAAACACAGATTTTGCGTCGGAATTGAATACCACAGGCACCATGCCGACTCCTGTCCGGGAGAGTAATGCTTCTATCAGACTGTGCTTTGATTCTTTGCTGGGATTCCAGTAATAGATTCCGATGGACATGGGAAGGTTTACTGTAACCTGTGGACCTTCAACTTGACGATGAAACACAGAAATTGCGACGGAATTGAATACAACAGGCACAATGACAACATCTGTCCGGGAGAGTAATCCTTCTAACTGTCAGAATTTTAATTCTATCCTGGGATTTCAGTAATGGATTCCGATGGACATGGGAAGGTTTACTGTAACCTGCGGACCTTCAACTTGACGATGAAACACAGAAATTGCGTCGGAATTGAATACAACAGGCACAATGACAACATCTGTCCGGGAGGGTAATCCTTCTAACTGTCAGAATTTTAATTCTTTCCTAGGCCTCCAGTAATAGATTCCGATGGACATGGGAAGGTTTACTGTAACCTGTGGACCTTCAACTTGACGATGAAACACAGAAATTGCGTCGGAATTGAATACAACAGGCACAATGACGACATCTGTCCGGGAGAGTAATCCTTCTAACTGTCAGAATTTTAATTCCTTCCTGGGATTCCAGTAATAGATGCCGATGGACATGGGAAGGTTTACTGTAACCTGTGGACCTTCAACTTGACGATGAAACACAGAAATTGCGTCGGAATTGAATACAACAGGCACAATGACGACATCTGTCCGGGAGGGTAATAATTCTAACTGTCAGAATTTTAATTCTTTCCTGGGATTACAGTAATAGACTCCGATGGACATGGGAAGGTTTACTGTAACCTGTGGACCTTCAACTTGACGATGAAACACAGAAATTGCGTCGGAATTGAATACAACAGGCACAATGACGACATCTGTCCGGGAGAGTAATCCTTCTAACTGTCAGAATTATAATTCTTTCCTGGGATTATAGTAGTAGACTCCGATGGACATGGGAAGGGTTATTGTAACCTCTGGACCTTCAACTTGACGAAGAAACACAGATATTGCGTCGGAATTGAATACAACAGGCACCCTGCCGACTTCTGTCCGGGAGAGTAATGCTTCTATCTGTCTGTGCTTTGATTCTTTGCTGGGATTTCAGTAATAGATTCCGATGGACATGGGAAGGTTTACTGTAACCTGTGGACCTTCAACTTGACTATGAATTACAGAAATTGCGTCGGAATTGAATACAACCGGCACAATGACGACATCTGTCCGGGAGAGTAATCCTTCTAACTGTCAGAATTTTAATTCCTTCCTGGGATTACAGTAATAGACTCTGATGGACATGGGAAGCTTTACTGTAACCTGTGGACCTTCAACTTGACGAAGAAACACAGATATTGCGTCGGAATTGAATACAACAGGCACCATGCCGACTTCTGTCCGGGAGAGTAATGCTTCTATCTGTCTGTGCTTTGATTCTTTGCTGGAATTCCAGTAATAGATGCCGATGGACATGGGAAGGTTTACTGTAACCTGTGGACCTTCAACTTGACGATGAAACACAGAATTTGCGTCGGAATTGAATACAACAGGCACAATGACGACATCTGTCCGGGAGAGTAATCCTTCTAACTGTCAGAATTTAAATCCTTTCCTGGGATTACAGTAATAGACTCCGATGGACATGGGAAGGTTTACTGTAACCTGTGGACCTTCAACTTGACGAAGAAACACAGAAATTGCGTCGGAATTGAATACAACAGGCACCATGCCGACTTCTGTCCGGGAGAGTTATGCTTCTATCTGTCTGTGCTTTGATTCTTTGCTGGGATTCCAGTAATAGATGCCGATGGAGATGGGAAGGTTTACTGTAACCTGTGGACCTTCAACTTGACGATGAAACACAGAAATTGCGTCGGAATTGAATACAACAGGCACAATGACGACATCTGTCCGGGAGGGTAATAATTCTAACTGTCAGAATTTTAATTCTTTCCTGGGATTCCAGTAATAGATTCCGATGGACATGGGAAGGTTTACTGTAACCTGTGGACTTTCACCTTGACGATGAAACACAGAAATTGCGTCGGAATTGAATACAACAGGCACAATGACGACATCTGTCCGGGAGAGTAATACTTCTAACTGTCAGAATTTTAATTCTTTCCTGGGATTCCAGTAATAGATTCCGATGGACATGGGAAGGTTTACTGTAACCTGTGGACCTTCAACTTGACGATGAAACACAGAAATTGCGTCGGAATTGAATACAACAAGCACAATGACGACATCTGTCCGGGAGAGTAATCCTTCTAACTGTCAGAATTTTAATTCTTTCCTGGGATTACAGTAATAGACTCCGATGGACATGGGAAGGTTTACTGTAACCTGTGGACCTTCAACGTGACGAAGTAACACAGATATTGCGTCGGAATTGAATACAACAGGCACCATGCCGACTTCTGTCCGAGAGAGTAATGCTTCTATCTGTCTGTGCTTTGATTCTTTGCTGGGATTCCAGTAATTGATGCCCATGGACATGGGAAGGTTTACTGTAACCTGTGGACCTTCAACTTGACGATGAAACACAGAAATTGCGTCGGAATTGAATACAACATTCACAATGACGACATCTGTTCGGGAGAGTAATCCTTCTAACTGTCAGAAATTTAATTCTTTCCTGGGATTCCAGTAATAGATTCCTATGGACATGGGAAGGTTTACTGTAACCTGTGGACCTTCAACTTGACGTAGAAACACAGATTTTGCGTCGGAATTGAATACCACAGGCACCATGCCGACTCCTGTCCGGGAGAGTAATGCTTCTATCAGACTGTGCTTTGATTCTTTGCTGGGATTCCAGTAATAGATTCCGATGGACATGGGAAGGTATACTGTAACCTGTGGACCTTCAACTTGACGATGAAACACAGAAATTGCGACGGAATTGAATACAACAGGCACAATGACAACATCTGTCCGGGAGAGTAATCCTTCTAACTGTCAGAATTTTAATTCTATCCTGGGATTTCAGTAATGGATTCCGATGGACATGGGAAGGTTTACTGTAACCTGCGGACCTTCAACTTGACGATGAAACACAGAAATTGCGTCGGAATTGAATACAACAGGCACAATGACAACATCTGTCCGGGAGGGTAATCCTTCTAACTGTCAGAATTTTAATTCTTTCCTAGGACTCCAGTAATAGATTCCGATGGACATGGGAAGGTTTACTGTAACCTGTGGACCTTCAACTTGACGATGAAACACAGAAACTGCGTCGGAATTGAATACAACAGGCACAATGACGACATCTGTCCGGGAGAGTAATCCTTCTAACTGTCAGAATTTTAATTCCTTCCTGGGATTCCAGTAATAGATGCCGATGGACATGGGAAGGTTTACTGTAACCTGTGGACCTTCAACTTGACGATGAAACACAGAAATTGCGTCGGAATTGAATACGACAGGCACAATGACGACATCTGTCCGGGAGGGTAATAATTCTAACTGTCAGAATTTTAATTCTTTCCTGGGATTACAGTAATAGACTCCGATGGACATGGGAAGGTTTACTGTAACCTGTGGACCTTCAACTTGACGATGAAACACAGAAATTGCGTCGGAATTGAATACAACAGGCACAATGACGACATCTGTCCGGGAGAGTAATCCTTCTAACTGTCAGAATTATAATTCTTTCCTGGGATTACAGTAGTAGACTCCGATGGACATGGGAAGGGTTATTGTAACCTCTGGACCTTCAACTTGACGAAGAAACACAGATATTGCGTCGGAATTGAATACAACAGGCACCCTGCCGACTTCTGTCCGGGAGAGTAATGCTTCTATCTGTCTGTGCTTTGATTCTTTGCTGGGATTTCAGTAATAGATTCCGATGGACATGGGAAGGTTTACTGTAACCTGTGGACCTTCAACTTGACGATGAATTACAGAAATTGCGTCGGAATTGAATACAACCGGCACAATGACGACATCTGTCCGGGAGAGTAATCCTTCTAACTGTCAGAATTTTAATTCCTTCCTGGGATTGCAGTAATAGACTCTGATGGACATGGGAAGGTTTACTGTAACCTGTGGACCTTCAACTTGACGAAGAAACACAGATATTGCGTCGGAATTGAATACAACAGGCACCATGCCGACTTCTGTCCGGGAGAGTAATGCTTCTATCTGTCTGTGCTTTGATTCTTTGCTGGAATTCCAGTAATAGATGCCGATGGACATGGGGAGGTTTACTGTAACCTGTGGACCTTCAACTTGACGATGAAACACAGAATTTGCGTCGGAATTGAATACAACAGGCACAATGACGACATCTGTCCGGGAGAGTAATCCTTCTAACTGTCAGAATTTAAATCCTTTCCTGGGATTACAGTAATAGACTCCGATGGACATGGGAAGGTTTACTGTAACCTGTGGACCTTCAACTTGACGATGAAACACAGAAATTGCGTCGGAATTGAATACAACATGTACAATGACGACATCTGTCCGGGAGAGTAATCCTTCTAACTGTCAGAATTTTAATTCTTTTTTGGGATTACAGTAATAGACTCCAATGGACATGGGAAGGTTTACTGTAACCTGTGGACCTTCACCTTGACGATGAAACACAGAAATTGCGTCGGAATTGAATACAACAGGCACATTGACGACATCTGTCCGGGAGAGTAATCCTTCTAACTGTCAGAATTTTAATTCTTTCCTGGGATTACAGTAATAGACTCCGATGGACATGGGAAGGTTTACTGTAACCTGTGGACCTTCAACTTGACGATGAAACACAGAAATTGCGTCGGAATTGAATACAACAGGCACAATGACGACATCTGTCCGGGAGAGTAATCCTTCTAACTGTCAGAATTTTAATTCTTTCCTGGGATTACAGTAATACACTCCGATGGACATGGGAAGGTTTACTGTAACCTGTGGACCTTCAACTTGACGAAGAAACACAGATATTGCGTCGGAATTGAATACAACAGTCACCATGCCGACTTCTGTCCGGGAGAGTAATGCTTCTATCTGTCTGTGCTTTGATTTTTTGCTGCGTTACCAGTGATAGATTCCGATGCACGTGGGAAGGTTTACTGTAACCTGTGGAAGTTCAACTTTACGAAGAAACACAGATATTGCGTCGGAATTGAATACAACAGGCACCATGCCGACTTCTGTCCGAAAGAGTAATGTTTCTATCTGTCTGTGCTTTGATTCTTTGCTGGGATTCCAGTAATAGATTCCGATGGAAATGGGAAGGTTTACTGTAACCAGTGGACCATCAATTTGACGAAGAATCACAGACATTGCGTCGGAATTGAATACAACAGGCACCATGCCGACTTCTGTCGGGGAGAGTAATGCTTCTATCCGTCTGTGCTTTGATTCTTTGCTGGGATTCCAGTAATAGATTCCGATGGACACGGGAAGGTTTACTGTAGCCTGTGGACCTTCAACTTGACGAAGAAACACAGATATTGCGTCGGAATTGAATACAACAGGCACCATGCCGATTTCTGTCCGGGAGAGTAATGTTTCTACCTGTCTGTGATTTGATTCTTTGCTGGGATTCCAGTAATAGATTCCGATGGACATGGGAAGATTTACTGTAACCTGTGGACCTTCAGCTTGACGAAGAAACACAGATATTGCGTCGGAATTGAATACAACAGGCACCATGCCGACTTCTGTCCGGGAGACTAATGCTTCTATCTGTCTCTGCTTTGATTCTTTGCTGGGATTCCAGTAATAGGTTCCGATGGACATGGGAAGGATTACTGTAACCTGTGGACCTTCAACTTGACGAAGAATCACAGATATTGCGTCGGAATTGAATACAACAGGCACCATGCCGACTTCTGTCCGGGAGAGTAATGCTTTTATCTGTCTGTGCTTTGATTCTTTCCTGGGATTCCAGTAATAGATTCCGATCGACATGGGAAGGTTTACTGTAACCTGTGGACCTTCAACTTTACGAAGAAACACAGATATTGCGTCGGAATTGAATACAACAGGCACCATGCTGACTTCTGTCCGGGAGAGTAATGCTTCTATCTGTCTGTGCTTTGATTCTTTGCTGGGATTCCAGTAATAGATTCCGATGGACATGGGAAGGTTTACTGTAACCAGTGGACCTTCAACTTGACGATGAAACACAGAAATTGCGACGGAATTGAATACAACAGGCACAATGACGACATCTGTCCGGGAGAGTTATCCATCTAACTGTCAGAATTTTAGTTCTTTCCTGGGATTCCAGTAATAGACTCCGATGGACATGGGAAGGTTTACTGTAACCTGTGGACCTTCAACTTGACGAAGAAACACAGATATTGCGTCGGAATTGAATACAACAGGCACCATGCCGACTTCTGTCCTGGAGAGTAATGCTTCTATCTGTCTGTGCTTCGATTCTTTGCTGGGATTCCAGTAATAGATTCCGAAGGATATGGGAAGGTTTACTGTAACCTGTGGACCTTCAACTTGACGATGAAACACAGAAATTGCGTCGGAATTGAATACAACAGGCACCATGCCGACATCTGTCCGGGAGAGTAATGCTTCTATCTGTCTGTGCTATGATTCTTTGCTGTGATTCCAGTAATAGATTCCGATGGACATGGGAAGATTTACTGTAACCTGTGGACCTTCAACGTGACGATGAAACACAGAAATTGCGTCGGAATTGAATACAACAGGCACAATGACGACATCTGTCCGGGAGAGTAATCCTTCTAACTGTCAGAATTTTAATTCTTTCCTGGGATTACAGTAATAGACTCCGATGGACATGGGAAGAATTACTGTAACCTGTAGACCTTCAACTTGACGTAGAAACACAGATATTGCGTCGGAATTGAATACACCAGGCACCATGCCGACGTCTGTCCGGGAGAGTATTGCTTCTATCTGTCTGTGCTTTGATTCTTTGCTGGGATTCCAGTAATAGATTCCGATGGACATGGGAAGGTTTACTGTAACCTGTGGACCTTCAACTTGACGATGAAACACAGAAATTGCGTCGGAATTGAATACAACAGGCCCAATGACGACATCTGTCCGGGAGAGTAATCCTTCTAACTGTCAGAATTTTAATTCTTTCCTGGGATTACAGTAATAGACTCCGATGGACATGGGAAGGTTTACTGTAACCTGTGGACCTTCAACGTGACGATGAAACACGGAAATTGCGTCGGAATTGAATAAAACAGGCACCATGCCGTCTTGTGTCCGGGAGAGCAATGCTTTTATCTATCTTTGCTTTGATTCTTTCCTGGGATTCCAGTAATTGATTCCGATCGACATGAGAAGGTTTACTGTAACCTGTGGAACTTCCACTTGACGAAGAAACACAGATATTGCGCCGGAATTGAATACAACAGGCACCATGCCGACTTCTGTCCGGGAGAGTAATGCTTCTATCTGTCTGTGATTTTATTCTTTGCTGGGATTTCAGTAATAGATTCAGATGGACATGGGAAGGTTTACTGTAACCTGTGGACCTTCAACTTGACGATGAAACACAGAAATTGCGTCGGAATTGAATACAACAGGCACAATGACGACATCTGTCCGGGAGAGTAATCCTTCTAACTGTCAGAATTTTAATTGTTTCCTGGGATCACAGTAATAGACTCCGATGGACATGGGAAGGTTTACTGTAACCTGTGGACCTTCAACTTGACGAAGAAACACAGATATTGCGTCGGAATTGAATACAACAGGCACCATGCCGACTTCTGTCCGGGAGAGTAATGCTTCTATCTGTCTGTGCTTTGATTCTTTGCTGGGATTCCAGTAATAGATTAGGATGGACATGGGAAGGTTTACTGTAACCTCTGGACCTTCAACTTGACGATGAAACACAGAAATTGCGTCGGAATTGAATACAACAGGCACAATGACGACATCTGTCCGGGAGGGTAATAATTCTAACTGTCAGAATTTTAATTCTTTCCTGGGATTCCAGTAATAGATTCCGATGGACATGGGAAGGTTTACTGTAACCTGTGGACTTTCACTTTGACGATGAAACACAGAAATTGCGTCGGAATTGAATACAACAGGCACAATGACGACATCTGTCCGGGAGAGTAATCCTTCTAACTGTCAGAATTTTAATTCTTTCCTGGGATTCCAGTAATAGATTCCGATGGACATGGGAAGGTTTACTGTAACCTGTGGACCTTCAACTTGACGATGAAACACAGAAATTGCGTCGGAATTGAATACAACAGGCACAATGACGACATCTGTCCGGGAGAGTAATCCTTCTAACTGTCAGAATTTTAATTCTTTCCTGGGATTACAGTAATAGACTCCGATGGCATGGGAAGGTTTACTGTAACCTGTGGACCTTCAACGTGACGAAGTAACACAGATATTGCGTCGGAATTGAATACAACAGGCACCATGCCGACTTCTGTCCGAGAGAGTAATGCTTCTATCTGTCTGTGCTTTGATTCTTTGCTGGGATTCCAGTAATAGATGCCGATGGACATGGGAAGGTTTACTGTAACCTGTGGACCTTCAACTTGACGATGAAACACAGAAATTGCGTCAAAATTGAATACAACATTCACAATGACGACATCTGTTCGGGAGAGTAATCCTTCTAACTGTCAGAATTTTAATTCTTTCCTGGGATTCCAGTAATAGATTCCTATGGACATGGGAAGGTTTACTGTAACCTGTGGACCTTCAACTTGACGAAGAAACACAGATTTTGCGTCGGAATTGAATACCACAGGCACCATGCCGACTTCTGTCCGGGAGAGTAATGCTTCTATCTGTCTGTGCTTTGATTCTTTGCTGGGATTCCAGTAATAGATTCCGATGGACATGGGAAGGTTTACTGTAACCTGTGGACCTTCAACTTGACGATGAATTACAGAAATTGCGTCGGAATTGAATACAACCGGCACAATGACGACATCTGTCCGGGAGAGTAATCCTTCTAACTGTCAGAATTTTAATTGCTTCCTGGAATTACAGTAATAGACTCTGATGGACATGGGAAGGTTTACTGTAACCTGTGGACCTTCAACTTGACGATGAAACACAGAAATTGCGTCGGAATTGAATACAACATGCACAATGACGACATCTGTCCGGGAGCGTAATCCTTCTAACTGTCAGAATTTTAATTCTTTCCTGGGATTACAGTAATAGACTCCGATGGACATCTGAAGGTTTACTGTAACCTGTGGACCTTCAACTTGACGATGAAACACAGAAATTGCGTCGGAATTGAATACAACCGGCACAATGACGACATCTGTCCGGGAGAGTAATCCTTCTAACTGTCAGAATTTTAATTCTTTCCTGGGATTACAGTAATAGACTCCGATGGACATGGGAAGAATTACTGTAACCTGTAGACCTTCAACTTGACGTAGAAACACAGATATTGCGTCGGAATTGAATACACCAGGCACCATGCCGACGTCTGTCCGGGAGAGTATTGCTTCTATCTGTCTGTGCTTTGATTCTTTGCTGGGATTCCAGTAATAGATTCCGATGGACATGGGAAGGTTTACTGTAACCTGTGGACCTTCAACTTGACGATGAAACACAGAAATTGCGTCGGAATTGAATACAACAGGCCCAATGACGACATCTGTCCGGGAGAGTAATCCTTCTAACTGTCAGAATTTTAATTCTTTCCTGGGATTACAGTAATAGACTCCGATGGACATGGGAAGGTTTACTGTAACCTGTGGACCTTCAACGTGACGATGAAACACGGAAATTGCGTCGGAATTGAATAAAACAGGCACCATGCCGTCTTGTGTCCGGGAGAGCAATGCTTTTATCTATCTTTGCTTTGATTCTTTCCTGGGATTCCAGTAATTGATTCCGATCGACATGAGAAGGTTTACTGTAACCTGTGGAACTTCCACTTGACGAAGAAACACAGATATTGCGCCGGAATTGAATACAACAGGCACCATGCCGACTTCTGTCCGGGAGAGTAATGCTTCTATCTGTCTGTGATTTTATTCTTTGCTGGGATTTCAGTAATAGATTCAGATGGACATGGGAAGGTTTACTGTAACCTGTGGACCTTCAACTTGACGATGAAACACAGAAATTGCGTCGGAATTGAATACAACAGGCACAATGACGACATCTGTCCGGGAGAGTAATCCTTCTAACTGTCAGAATTTTAATTGTTTCCTGGGATCACAGTAATAGACTCCGATGGACATGGGAAGGTTTACTGTAACCTGTGGACCTTCAACTTGACGAAGAAACACAGATATTGCGTCGGAATTGAATACAACAGGCACCATGCCGACTTCTGTCCGGGAGAGTAATGCTTCTATCTGTCTGTGCTTTGATTCTTTGCTGGGATTCCAGTAATAGATTAGGATGGACATGGGAAGGTTTACTGTAACCTCTGGACCTTCAACTTGACGATGAAACACAGAAATTGCGTCGGAATTGAATACAACAGGCACAATGACGACATCTGTCCGGGAGGGTAATAATTCTAACTGTCAGAATTTTAATTCTTTCCTGGGATTCCAGTAATAGATTCCGATGGACATGGGAAGGTTTACTGTAACCTGTGGACTTTCACTTTGACGATGAAACACAGAAATTGCGTCGGAATTGAATACAACAGGCACAATGACGACATCTGTCCGGGAGAGTAATCCTTCTAACTGTCAGAATTTTAATTCTTTCCTGGGATTCCAGTAATAGATTCCGATGGACATGGGAAGGTTTACTGTAACCTGTGGACCTTCAACTTGACGATGAAACACAGAAATTGCGTCGGAATTGAATACAACAGGCACAATGACGACATCTGTCCGGGAGAGTAATCCTTCTAACTGTCAGAATTTTAATTCTTTCCTGGGATTACAGTAATAGACTCCGATGGCATGGGAAGGTTTACTGTAACCTGTGGACCTTCAACGTGACGAAGTAACACAGATATTGCGTCGGAATTGAATACAACAGGCACCATGCCGACTTCTGTCCGAGAGAGTAATGCTTCTATCTGTCTGTGCTTTGATTCTTTGCTGGGATTCCAGTAATAGATGCCGATGGACATGGGAAGGTTTACTGTAACCTGTGGACCTTCAACTTGACGATGAAACACAGAAATTGCGTCAAAATTGAATACAACATTCACAATGACGACATCTGTTCGGGAGAGTAATCCTTCTAACTGTCAGAATTTTAATTCTTTCCTGGGATTCCAGTAATAGATTCCTATGGACATGGGAAGGTTTACTGTAACCTGTGGACCTTCAACTTGACGAAGAAACACAGATTTTGCGTCGGAATTGAATACCACAGGCACCATGCCGACTTCTGTCCGGGAGAGTAATGCTTCTATCTGTCTGTGCTTTGATTCTTTGCTGGGATTCCAGTAATAGATTCCGATGGACATGGGAAGGTTTACTGTAACCTGTGGACCTTCAACTTGACGATGAATTACAGAAATTGCGTCGGAATTGAATACAACCGGCACAATGACGACATCTGTCCGGGAGAGTAATCCTTCTAACTGTCAGAATTTTAATTGCTTCCTGGAATTACAGTAATAGACTCTGATGGACATGGGAAGGTTTACTGTAACCTGTGGACCTTCAACTTGACGATGAAACACAGAAATTGCGTCGGAATTGAATACAACATGCACAATGACGACATCTGTCCGGGAGCGTAATCCTTCTAACTGTCAGAATTTTAATTCTTTCCTGGGATTACAGTAATAGACTCCGATGGACATCTGAAGGTTTACTGTAACCTGTGGACCTTCAACTTGACGATGAAACACAGAAATTGCGTCGGAATTGAATACAACCGGCACAATGACGACATCTGTCCGGGAGAGTAATCCTTCTAACTGTCAGAATTTTAATTCTTTCCTGGGATTACAGTAATAGACTCCGATGGACATGGGAAGGTTTACTGTAACCTGTGGACCTTCAACTTGACGATGAAACACAGAAATTGCGTCGGAATTGAATACCACAGGCACCATGCCGACTTCTGTCCGGGAGAGTAATCCTTGTAACTGTCAGAAATTTAATTCTTTCCTGGGATTACAGTAATAGACTCCGATGGACATGGGAAGGTTTACTGTAACCTGTGGACCTTCAACTTGACGATGAAACACAGAAATTGCGTCGGAATTGATTACAACAGGCACAATGACGACATCTGTCCGGGAGAGTAATCCTTATAACTGTCAGACATTTAATTCTTTCCTGGGATTACAGTAATAGACTCCGATGGACATGGGAAGGTTTACTGTAACCTGTGGACCTTCAACTTGACGAAGAAACACAGATTTTGCGTCGGAATTGAATACCACAGGCACCATGCCGACTTCTGTCCAGGAGAGTAATGCTCCTATCTGTCTGTGCTTTGATTCTTTGCTGGGATTTCAGTAATAGATTCCGATGGACATGGGAAGGTTTACTGTAGCCTGTGGACCTTCAACTTGACGATGAAACACGGAAATTGCGTCGGAATTGAATACAACAGGCACAATGACGACATCTGTCCGGGAGAGTAATCCTTCTAACTGTCAGAATTTTAATTCTTTCCTGGGATTACAGTAATAGACTCCGATGGACATGGGAAGGTTTACTGTAACCTGTGGACCTTCAACTTGACGAAGAAACACAGATTTTGCGTCGGAATTGAATACCACCGGTACCATGCCGACTTCTGTCTGGGAGAGTAATGCTCCTATCTGTCTGTGCTTTGATTCTTTGCTGGGATTTCAGTAATAGATTAGGATGGACAGGGGAAGGTTTACTGTAACCTGTGGACCTTCAACTTGACGATGAAACACAGAAATTGCGTCGGAATTGAATACAACAGGCACAATGACGACATCTGTCCGGGAGAGTAATCCTTCTAACTGTCAGAAATTTAATTCTTTCCTGGGATTACAGTAATAGACTCCGATGGACATGGGAAGGTTTACTGAAACCTGTAGACCTTCAACTTGACGATGAAACACAGAAATTGCGTCGGAATTGAATACAAGAGGCACCATGCCGACTTCTGTCCGGGAGAGTAATTCTTCTATCTGTCTGTGCTTTGATTCTTTGCTGGGATTCGAGTAATAGATTCCGATGGACACGGGAAGGTTTACTGTGACCTGTGGACCTTCAACTTGACGAAGAAGCAGAGATATTGCGTCGGAATTTAATACAACAGGCACCATGCCGACTTCTGTCCGGGAGAGAAATGCTTCTATATGGCTGTGCTTTGATTCTTTGCTGGTATTCCAGTAATAGATTCCGATGGACATGGGAAGGTTTACTGTAACCTGTGGACTTTCAACTTGACGATGAAACACAGAAATTGCGTCGGAATTGAATACAACGGGCACCATGCCGACTTGTGTCCGGGAGAGCAATGCTTTTATCTGTCTGTGCTTTGATTCTTTCCTGGGATTCCAGTAATGGATTCCGATCGACATGAGAGGGTTTACTGTAACCTGTGGACCTTCAACTTGACGAAGAAACACAGATATTGTGTCGGAATTGAATACAACAGGCACCATGACGACTTCTGTCCGGGAGAGTAATGCTTCTATCTGTTTGTGCTTTGATTCTTTGCTAGGTTTCCAGTAATAGATTCCGATGGACATGGGAAGGTTTACTGTAACCTGTGGACCTTCGACGTGTCGATGAAACACAGAAATTGCGTCGGAATTGAATACAACAGGCACAATGCCGACATCTGTCCGGGAGGGTAATCCTTCTAACTGTCAGAATTTTAATTCTTTCCTGGGATTCCAGTAATTGACTCCGATGGACATGGGAAGGTTTACTGTAACCTGTGGACCTTCAACTTGACGAAGAAACACAGATTTTGGGTCGGAATTGAATACATTTGGCACCATGCCGACTTCTGTCCGGGAGAGTAATGCTTCTATCTGTCCGTGCTTTGATTCTTTGCTGGAATTCCAGTAATAGATGCCGATGGACATGGGGAGGTTTACTGTAACCTGTGGACCTTCAACTTGACGATGAAACACAGAATTTGCGTCGGAATTGAATACAACAGGCACAATGACGACATCTGTCCGGGAGAGTAATCCTTCTAACTGTCAGAATTTAAATCCTTTCCTGGGATTACAGTAATAGACTCCGATGGACATGGGAAGGTTTACTGTAACCTGTGGACCTTCAACTTGACGATGAAACACAGAAATTGCGTCGGAATTGAATACAACATGTACAATGACGACATCTGTCCGGGAGAGTAATCCTTCTAACTGTCAGAATTTTAATTCTTTTTTGGGATTACAGTAATAGACTCCAATGGACATGGGAAGGTTTACTGTAACCTGTGGACCTTCACCTTGACGATGAAACACAGAAATTGCGTCGGAATTGAATACAACAGGCACATTGACGACATCTGTCCGGGAGAGTAATCCTTCTAACTGTCAGAATTTTAATTCTTTCCTGGGATTACAGTAATAGACTCCGATGGACATGGGAAGGTTTACTGTAACCTGTGGACCTTCAACTTGACGATGAAACACAGAAATTGCGTCGGAATTGAATACAACAGGCACAATGACGACATCTGTCCGGGAGAGTAATCCTTCTAACTGTCAGAATTTTAATTCTTTCCTGGGATTACAGTAATACACTCCGATGGACATGGGAAGGTTTACTGTAACCTGTGGACCTTCAACTTGACGAAGAAACACAGATATTGCGTCGGAATTGAATACAACAGTCACCATGCCGACTTCTGTCCGGGAGAGTAATGCTTCTATCTGTCTGTGCTTTGATTTTTTGCTGCGTTACCAGTGATAGATTCCGATGCACGTGGGAAGGTTTACTGTAACCTGTGGAAGTTCAACTTTACGAAGAAACACAGATATTGCGTCGGAATTGAATACAACAGGCACCATGCCGACTTCTGTCCGAAAGAGTAATGTTTCTATCTGTCTGTGCTTTGATTCTTTGCTGGGATTCCAGTAATAGATTCCGATGGAAATGGGAAGGTTTACTGTAACCAGTGGACCATCAATTTGACGAAGAATCACAGACATTGCGTCGGAATTGAATACAACAGGCACCATGCCGACTTCTGTCGGGGAGAGTAATGCTTCTATCCGTCTGTGCTTTGATTCTTTGCTGGGATTCCAGTAATAGATTCCGATGGACACGGGAAGGTTTACTGTAGCCTGTGGACCTTCAACTTGACGAAGAAACACAGATATTGCGTCGGAATTGAATACAACAGGCACCATGCCGATTTCTGTCCGGGAGAGTAATGTTTCTACCTGTCTGTGATTTGATTCTTTGCTGGGATTCCAGTAATAGATTCCGATGGACATGGGAAGATTTACTGTAACCTGTGGACCTTCAGCTTGACGAAGAAACACAGATATTGCGTCGGAATTGAATACAACAGGCACCATGCCGACTTCTGTCCGGGAGACTAATGCTTCTATCTGTCTCTGCTTTGATTCTTTGCTGGGATTCCAGTAATAGGTTCCGATGGACATGGGAAGGATTACTGTAACCTGTGGACCTTCAACTTGACGAAGAATCACAGATATTGCGTCGGAATTGAATACAACAGGCACCATGCCGACTTCTGTCCGGGAGAGTAATGCTTTTATCTGTCTGTGCTTTGATTCTTTCCTGGGATTCCAGTAATAGATTCCGATCGACATGGGAAGGTTTACTGTAACCTGTGGACCTTCAACTTTACGAAGAAACACAGATATTGCGTCGGAATTGAATACAACAGGCACCATGCTGACTTCTGTCCGGGAGAGTAATGCTTCTATCTGTCTGTGCTTTGATTCTTTGCTGGGATTCCAGTAATAGATTCCGATGGACATGGGAAGGTTTACTGTAACCAGTGGACCTTCAACTTGACGATGAAACACAGAAATTGCGACGGAATTGAATACAACAGGCACAATGACGACATCTGTCCGGGAGAGTTATCCATCTAACTGTCAGAATTTTAGTTCTTTCCTGGGATTCCAGTAATAGACTCCGATGGACATGGGAAGGTTTACTGTAACCTGTGGACCTTCAACTTGACGAAGAAACACAGATATTGCGTCGGAATTGAATACAACAGGCACCATGCCGACTTCTGTCCTGGAGAGTAATGCTTCTATCTGTCTGTGCTTCGATTCTTTGCTGGGATTCCAGTAATAGATTCCGAAGGATATGGGAAGGTTTACTGTAACCTGTGGACCTTCAACTTGACGATGAAACACAGAAATTGCGTCGGAATTGAATACAACAGGCACCATGCCGACATCTGTCCGGGAGAGTAATGCTTCTATCTGTCTGTGCTATGATTCTTTGCTGTGATTCCAGTAATAGATTCCGATGGACATGGGAAGATTTACTGTAACCTGTGGACCTTCAACGTGACGATGAAACACAGAAATTGCGTCGGAATTGAATACAACAGGCACAATGACGACATCTGTCCGGGAGAGTAATCCTTCTAACTGTCAGAATTTTAATTCTTTCCTGGGATTACAGTAATAGACTCCGATGGACATGGGAAGAATTACTGTAACCTGTAGACCTTCAACTTGACGTAGAAACACAGATATTGCGTCGGAATTGAATACACCAGGCACCATGCCGACGTCTGTCCGGGAGAGTATTGCTTCTATCTGTCTGTGCTTTGATTCTTTGCTGGGATTCCAGTAATAGATTCCGATGGACATGGGAAGGTTTACTGTAACCTGTGGACCTTCAACTTGACGATGAAACACAGAAATTGCGTCGGAATTGAATACAACAGGCCCAATGACGACATCTGTCCGGGAGAGTAATCCTTCTAACTGTCAGAATTTTAATTCTTTCCTGGGATTACAGTAATAGACTCCGATGGACATGGGAAGGTTTACTGTAACCTGTGGACCTTCAACGTGACGATGAAACACGGAAATTGCGTCGGAATTGAATAAAACAGGCACCATGCCGTCTTGTGTCCGGGAGAGCAATGCTTTTATCTATCTTTGCTTTGATTCTTTCCTGGGATTCCAGTAATTGATTCCGATCGACATGAGAAGGTTTACTGTAACCTGTGGAACTTCCACTTGACGAAGAAACACAGATATTGCGCCGGAATTGAATACAACAGGCACCATGCCGACTTCTGTCCGGGAGAGTAATGCTTCTATCTGTCTGTGATTTTATTCTTTGCTGGGATTTCAGTAATAGATTCAGATGGACATGGGAAGGTTTACTGTAACCTGTGGACCTTCAACTTGACGATGAAACACAGAAATTGCGTCGGAATTGAATACAACAGGCACAATGACGACATCTGTCCGGGAGAGTAATCCTTCTAACTGTCAGAATTTTAATTGTTTCCTGGGATCACAGTAATAGACTCCGATGGACATGGGAAGGTTTACTGTAACCTGTGGACCTTCAACTTGACGAAGAAACACAGATATTGCGTCGGAATTGAATACAACAGGCACCATGCCGACTTCTGTCCGGGAGAGTAATGCTTCTATCTGTCTGTGCTTTGATTCTTTGCTGGGATTCCAGTAATAGATTAGGATGGACATGGGAAGGTTTACTGTAACCTCTGGACCTTCAACTTGACGATGAAACACAGAAATTGCGTCGGAATTGAATACAACAGGCACAATGACGACATCTGTCCGGGAGGGTAATAATTCTAACTGTCAGAATTTTAATTCTTTCCTGGGATTCCAGTAATAGATTCCGATGGACATGGGAAGGTTTACTGTAACCTGTGGACTTTCACTTTGACGATGAAACACAGAAATTGCGTCGGAATTGAATACAACAGGCACAATGACGACATCTGTCCGGGAGAGTAATCCTTCTAACTGTCAGAATTTTAATTCTTTCCTGGGATTCCAGTAATAGATTCCGATGGACATGGGAAGGTTTACTGTAACCTGTGGACCTTCAACTTGACGATGAAACACAGAAATTGCGTCGGAATTGAATACAACAGGCACAATGACGACATCTGTCCGGGAGAGTAATCCTTCTAACTGTCAGAATTTTAATTCTTTCCTGGGATTACAGTAATAGACTCCGATGGCATGGGAAGGTTTACTGTAACCTGTGGACCTTCAACGTGACGAAGTAACACAGATATTGCGTCGGAATTGAATACAACAGGCACCATGCCGACTTCTGTCCGAGAGAGTAATGCTTCTATCTGTCTGTGCTTTGATTCTTTGCTGGGATTCCAGTAATAGATGCCGATGGACATGGGAAGGTTTACTGTAACCTGTGGACCTTCAACTTGACGATGAAACACAGAAATTGCGTCAAAATTGAATACAACATTCACAATGACGACATCTGTTCGGGAGAGTAATCCTTCTAACTGTCAGAATTTTAATTCTTTCCTGGGATTCCAGTAATAGATTCCTATGGACATGGGAAGGTTTACTGTAACCTGTGGACCTTCAACTTGACGAAGAAACACAGATTTTGCGTCGGAATTGAATACCACAGGCACCATGCCGACTTCTGTCCGGGAGAGTAATGCTTCTATCTGTCTGTGCTTTGATTCTTTGCTGGGATTCCAGTAATAGATTCCGATGGACATGGGAAGGTTTACTGTAACCTGTGGACCTTCAACTTGACGATGAATTACAGAAATTGCGTCGGAATTGAATACAACCGGCACAATGACGACATCTGTCCGGGAGAGTAATCCTTCTAACTGTCAGAATTTTAATTGCTTCCTGGAATTACAGTAATAGACTCTGATGGACATGGGAAGGTTTACTGTAACCTGTGGACCTTCAACTTGACGATGAAACACAGAAATTGCGTCGGAATTGAATACAACATGCACAATGACGACATCTGTCCGGGAGCGTAATCCTTCTAACTGTCAGAATTTTAATTCTTTCCTGGGATTACAGTAATAGACTCCGATGGACATCTGAAGGTTTACTGTAACCTGTGGACCTTCAACTTGACGATGAAACACAGAAATTGCGTCGGAATTGAATACAACCGGCACAATGACGACATCTGTCCGGGAGAGTAATCCTTCTAACTGTCAGAATTTTAATTCTTTCCTGGGATTACAGTAATAGACTCCGATGGACATGGGAAGGTTTACTGTAACCTGTGGACCTTCAACTTGACGATGAAACACAGAAATTGCGTCGGAATTGAATACCACAGGCACCATGCCGACTTCTGTCCGGGAGAGTAATCCTTGTAACTGTCAGAAATTTAATTCTTTCCTGGGATTACAGTAATAGACTCCGATGGACATGGGAAGGTTTACTGTAACCTGTGGACCTTCAACTTGACGATGAAACACAGAAATTGCGTCGGAATTGATTACAACAGGCACAATGACGACATCTGTCCGGGAGAGTAATCCTTATAACTGTCAGACATTTAATTCTTTCCTGGGATTACAGTAATAGACTCCGATGGACATGGGAAGGTTTACTGTAACCTGTGGACCTTCAACTTGACGAAGAAACACAGATTTTGCGTCGGAATTGAATACCACAGGCACCATGCCGACTTCTGTCCAGGAGAGTAATGCTCCTATCTGTCTGTGCTTTGATTCTTTGCTGGGATTTCAGTAATAGATTCCGATGGACATGGGAAGGTTTACTGTAGCCTGTGGACCTTCAACTTGACGATGAAACACGGAAATTGCGTCGGAATTGAATACAACAGGCACAATGACGACATCTGTCCGGGAGAGTAATCCTTCTAACTGTCAGAATTTTAATTCTTTCCTGGGATTACAGTAATAGACTCCGATGGACATGGGAAGGTTTACTGTAACCTGTGGACCTTCAACTTGACGAAGAAACACAGATTTTGCGTCGGAATTGAATACCACCGGTACCATGCCGACTTCTGTCCGGGAGAGTAATGCTCCTATCTGTCTGTGCTTTGATTCTTTGCTGGGATTTCAGTAATAGATTAGGATGGACAGGGGAAGGTTTACTGTAACCTGTGGACCTTCAACTTGACGATGAAACACAGAAATTGCGTCGGAATTGAATACAACAGGCACAATGACGACATCTGTCCGGGAGAGTAATCCTTCTAACTGTCAGAAATTTAATTCTTTCCTGGGATTACAGTAATAGACTCCGATGGACATGGGAAGGTTTACTGTAACCTGTGGACCTTCAACTTGACGATGAAACACAGAAATTGCGTCGGAATTGAATACAACAGTCACAATGACGACATTTGTCCGGGAGAGTAATCCTTCTAACTGTCAGAATTTTAATTCTTTCCTCGGATTACAGTAATAGACTCCGATGGACATGGGAAGGTTTACTGTAACCTGTGGACCTTCAACTTGACGATGAAACACAGAAATTGCGTCGGAATTGAATACAACAGGCACAATGACGACATCTGTCCGGGAGAGTAATCCTTCTAACTGTCAGAATTTTAATTCTTTCCTGGGATTACAGTAATAGACTCCGATGGACATGGGAAGGTTTACTGTAACCTAGAACCTTCAACTTGACGAAGAAACACAGATTTTGCGTCGGAATTGAATACCACAGGCACCATGCCAACTTCTGTCCGGGAGAGTAATGCTAATATCTGTCTGTGCTTTGATTCTTTGCTGGGATTTCGGTAATAGATTCCGATGGACATGGGAAATTTTCTGTAACCTGTGGACCTTCATCTTGACGATGAAACACAGAAATTGCGTCGGAATTGAATACAACAGGCACAATGACGACAACTGTCCGGGAGAGTAATCCTTCTAACTGTCAGAATTTTAATTCTTTCCTGGGATTACAGTAATAGACTCCGATGGACATGGGAACGTTTACTGTAACCTGTGGACCTTCAACTTGACGATGAAACACAGAAATTGCGTCGGAATTGAATACAACAGGCACAATGACGACATCTGTCCGGGAGAGTAATCCTTCTAACTGTCAGAATTTTAATTCTTTCCTGGGATTACAGTAATAGACTCCGATGGACATGGGAAGGTTTACTGTAACCTGTGGACCTTCAACTTGACGATGAAACACAGAAATTGCGTCGGAATTGAATACAACAGGCACAATGATGACATCTGTCCGGGAGAGTAATCCTTCTAACTGTCAGAATTTTAATTCCTTCCTGGGATTACAGTAATAGACTCTGATGGACATGGGAAGGTTTACTGTAACCTGTGGACTTTCAACTAGACGATGAAACACAGAAATTGCGTCGGAATTGAATACAACAGGCACAATGACGACATCTGTCCGGGAGAGTAATCCTTCTAACTGTCAGAATTTTAATTCCTTCCTGGGATTACAGTAATAGACTCCGATGGACATGGGAAGGTTTACTGTAACCTGTGGACCTTCAACTTGACGAAGAAACACAGATTTTGCGTCGGAATTGAATACCACAGGCACCATGCCGACTTCTGTCCAGGAGAGTAATGCTCCTGTCTGTCTGTGCTTTGATTCTTTGCTGGGATTTCAGTAATAGATTCTGATGGACATGGGAAGGTTTACTGTAACCTGTGGACCTTCAACTTGACGATGAAACACAGAAATTGCGTCGGAATTGAATACAACAGGCACAATGACGACATCTGTCCAAGAGAGTAATCCTTCTAACTGTCAGAATTTTAATTCTTTCCTGGGATTACAGTAATAGACTCCGATGGGCATGGGAAGGTTTACTGTAACCTGTGGACCTTCAACTTGACGAAGAAACACAGATTTTGCGTCGGAATTGAATACCACAGGCACCATGCCGACTTCTGTCCGGGAGAGTAATGCTAATATCTGTCTGTGCTTTGATTCTTTGCTGAGATTTCAGTAATAGATTCCGATGGACATGGGAAATTTTCTGTAACCTGTGGACCTTCATCTTGACGATGAAACACAGAAATTGCGTCGGAATTGAATACAACAGGCACAATGACGACATCTGTCCGGGAGAGTAATCCTTCCAACTGTCTGAATTTTAATTCTTTCCTGGGATTACAGTAATAGACTCCGATGGACATGGGAAGGTTTACTGTAACCTGTGGACCTTCAACGTGACGAAGAAACACAGATATTGCGTCGGAATTGAATACAACAGGCACCATGCCGACTTCTGTCCGAGAGAGTAATGCTTCTATCTGTCTGTGCTTTGATTCTTTGCTGGGATTACAGTAATAGATGCCGATGGACATGGGAAGGTTTACTGTAACCTGTGGACCTTCAACTTGACGATGAAACACAGAAATTGCGTCGGAATTGAATACAACAGGCACAATGACGACATCTGTCCGGGAGAGTAATCCTTCTACCTGTCAGAATTTTAATTCTTTCCTGGGATTACAGTAATAGACTCCGATGGGCATGGGAAGGTTTACTGTAACCTGTGGACCTTCAACTTGACGAAGAAACACAGATTTTGCGTCGGAATTGAATACCACAGGCACCATGCCGACTTCTGTCCGGGAGAGTAATCCTTGTAACTGTCAGAAATTTAATTCTTTCCTGGGATTACAGTATTAGACTCCGATGGACATGGGAAGGTTTACTGTAACCTGTGGACCTTCAACTTGACGATGAAACACAGAAATTGCGTCGGAATTGATTACAACAGGCACAATGACGACATATGTCCGGGAGAGTAATCCTTATAACTGTCAGACATTTAATTCTTTCCTGGGATTACAGTAATAGACTCCGATGGACATGGGAAGGTTTACTGTAACCTGTGGACCTTCAACTTGACGAAGAAACACAGATTTTGCGTCGGAATTGAATACCACAGGCACCATGCCGACTTCTGTCCAGGTGAGTAATGCTCCTATCTGTCTGTGCTTTGATTCTTTGCTGGGATTTCAGTAATAGATTCCGATGGACATGGGAAGGTTTACTGTAGCCTGTGGACCTTCAACTTGACGATGAAACACGGAAATTGCGTCGGAATTGAATACAACAGGCACAATGACGACATCTGTCCGGGAGAGTAATCCTTCTAACTGTCAGAATTTTAATTCTTTCCTGGGATTACAGTAATAGACTCCGATGGACATGGGAAGGTTTACTGTAACCTGTGGACCTTCAACTTGACGAAGAAACACAGATTTTGCGTCGGAATTGAATACCACCGGTACCATGCCGACTTCTGTCCGGGAGAGTAATGCTCCTATCTGTCTGTGCTTTGATTCTTTGCTGGGATTTCAGTAATAGATTAGGATGGACAGGGGAAGGTTTACTGTAACCTGTGGACCTTCAACTTGACGATGAAAAACAGAAATTGCGTCGGAATTGAATACAACAGGCACAATGATGACATCTGTCCGGGAGAGTAATCCTTCTAACTGTCAGAAATTTAATTCTTTCCTGGGATTACAGTAATAGACTCCGATGGACATGGGAAGGTTTACTGTAACCTGTGGACCTTCAACTTGACGATGAAACACAGAAATTGCGTCGGAATTGAATACAACAGTCACAATGACGACATTTGTCCGGGAGAGTAATCCTTCTAACTGTCAGAATTATAATTCTTTCCTCGGATTACAGTAATAGACTCCGATGGACATGGGAAGGTTTACTGTAACCTGTGGACCTTCAACTTGACGATGAAACACAGAAATTGCGTCGGAATTGAATACAACAGGCACAATGACGACATCTGTCCGGGAGAGTAATCCTTCTAACTGTCAGAATTTTAATTCTTTCCTGGGATTACAGTAATAGACTCCGATGGACATGGGAAGGTTTACTGTAACCTAGAACCTTCAACTTGACGAAGAAACACAGATTTTGCGTCGGAATTGAATACCACAGGCACCATGCCGACTTCTGTCCGGGAGAGTAATGCTAATATCTGTCTGTGCTTTGATTCTTTGCTGGGATTTCGGTAATAGATTCCAATGGACATGGGAAATTTTCTGTAACCTGTGGACCTTCATCTTGACGATGAAACACAGAAATTGCGTCGGAATTGAATACAACAGGCACAATGACGACAACTGTCCGGGAGAGTAATCCTTCTAACTGTCAGAATTTTAATTCTTTCCTGGGATTACAGTAATAGACTCCGATGGACATGGGAACGTTTACTGTAACCTGTGGACCTTCAACTTGACGATGAAACACAGAAATTGCGTCGGAATTGAATACAACAGGCACAATGACGACATCTGTCCGGGAGAGTAATCCTTCTAACTGTCAGAATTTTAATTCTTTCCTGGGATTACAGTAATAGACTCCGATGGACATGGGAAGGTTTACTGTAACCTGTGGACCTTCAACTTGACGATGAAACACAGAAATTGCGTCGGAATTGAATACAACAGGCACAATGATGACATCTGTCCGGGAGAGTAATCCTTCTAACTGTCAGAATTTTAATTCCTTCCTGGGATTACAGTAATAGACTCTGATGGACATGGGAAGGTTTACTGTAACCTGTGGACTTTCAACTAGACGATGAAACACAGAAATTGCGTCGGAATTGAATACAACAGGCACAATGACGACATCTGTCCGGGAGAGTAATCCTTCTAACTGTCAGAATTTTAATTCCTTCCTGGGATTACAGTAATAGACTCCGATGGACATGGGAAGGTTTACTGTAACCTGTGGACCTTCAACTTGACGAAGAAACACAGATTTTGCGTCGGAATTGAATACCACAGGCACCATGCCGACTTCTGTCCAGGAGAGTAATGCTCCTGTCTGTCTGTGCTTTGATTCTTTGCTGGGATTTCAGTAATAGATTCCGATGGACATGGGAAGGTTTACTGTAACCTGTGGACCTTCAACTTGACGATGAAACACAGAAATTGCGTCGGAATTGAATACAACAGGCACAATGACGACATCTGTCCAAGAGAGTAATCCTTCTAACTGTCAGAATTTTAATTCTTTCCTGGGATTACAGTAATAGACTCCGATGGGCATGGGAAGGTTTACTGTAACCTGTGGACCTTCAACTTGACGAAGAAACACAGATTTTGCGTCGGAATTGAATACCACAGGCACCATGCCGACTTCTGTCCGGGAGAGTAATGCTAATATCTGTCTGTGCTTTGATTCTTTGCTGAGATTTCAGTAATAGATTCCGATGGACATGGGAAATTTTCTGTAACCTGTGGACCTTCATCTTGACGATGAAACACAGAAATTGCGTCGGAATTGAATACAACAGGCACAATGACGACATCTGTCCGGGAGAGTAATCCTTCCAACTGTCTGAATTTTAATTCTTTCCTGGGATTACAGTAATAGACTCCGATGGACATGGGAAGGTTTACTGTAACCTGTGGACCTTCAACGTGACGAAGAAACACAGATATTGCGTCGGAATTGAATACAACAGGCACCATGCCGACTTCTGTCCGAGAGAGTAATGCTTCTATCTGTCTGTGCTTTGATTCTTTGCTGGGATTACAGTAATAGATGCCGATGGACATGGGAAGGTTTACTGTAACCTGTGGACCTTCAACTTGACGATGAAACACAGAAATTGCGTCGGAATTGAATACAACAGGCACAATGACGACATCTGTCCGGGAGAGTAATCCTTCTACCTGTCAGAATTTTAATTCTTTCCTGGGATTACAGTAATAGACTCCGATGGGCATGGGAAGGTTTACTGTAACCTGTGGACCTTCAACTTGACGAAGAAACACAGATTTTGCGTCGGAATTGAATACCACAGGCACCATGCCGACTTCTGTCCGGGAGAGTAATGCTAATATCTGTCTGTGCTTTGATTCTTTGCTGAGATTTCAGTAATAGATTCCGATGGACATGGGAAATTTTCTGTAACCTGTGGACCTTCATCTTGACGATGAAACACAGAAATTGCGTCGGAATTGAATACAACATTCACAATGACGACATCTGTCCGGGAGAGTAATCCTCCTAACTGTCAGAATTTTAATTCTTTCCTGGGATTCCAGTAATGGATTACGATGGACATGGGAAGGTTTACTGTAACCTGTGGACCTTCAACTTGACGATGAAACACAGAAATTGCGTCGGAATTGAATACAACAGGCACAATGACGACATCTGTACGGGAGGGTAATCCTTCTAACTGTCAGAATTTTAATTCTTTCCTGGGACTCCAGTAATAGATTCCGATGGACATGGGAAGGTTTACTGTAACCTGTGGACCTTCAACTTGACGATGAAATACAGAAATTGCGTCGGAATTGAATACAACAGGCACAATGACGACATCTGTCCGGGAGGGTAATAATTCTAACTGTCAGAATTTTAATTCTTTCCTGGGATTACAGTAATAGACTCCGATGGACATGGGAAGGTTTACTGTAACCTGTGGACCTTCAACTTGACGATGAAACACAGAAATTGCGTCGGAATTGAATACAACAGGCACAATGACGACATCTGTCCGGGAGAGTAATCCTTCTACCTGTCAGAAATTTAATTCTTTCCTGGGATTACAGTAATAGACTCCGATGGACATGGGAAGGGTTATTGTAACCTGTGGACCTTCAACTTGACGAAGAAACACAGATATTGCGTCGGAATTGAATACAACAGGCACCCTGCCGACTTCTGTCCGGGAGAGTAATGCTTCTATCTGTCTGTGCTTTGATTCTTTGCTGGGATTTCAGTAATAGATTCCGATGGACATGGGAAGGTTTACTGTAACCTGTGGACCTTCAACTTGACGATGAATTACAGAAATTGCGTCGGAATTGAATACAACCGGCACAATGACGACATCTGTCCGGGAGAGTAATCCTTCTAACTGTCAGAATTTTAATTCCTTCCTGGGATTACAGTAATAGACTCTGATGGACATGGGAAGGTTTACTGTAACCTGTGGACCTTCAACTTGACGAAGAAACACAGATATTGCGTCGGAATTGAATACAACAGGCACCATGCCGACTTCTGTCCGGGAGAGTAATGCTTCTATCTGTCTGTGCTTTGATTCTTTGCTGGAATTCCAGTAATAGATGCCGATGGACATGGGAAGGTTTACTGTAACCTGTGGACCTTCAACTTGACGATGAAACACAGAAATTGCGTCGGAATTGAATACAACAGGCACAATGACGACATCTGTCTGGGAGAGTAATCCTCCTAACTGTCAGAATTTAAATCCTTTCCTGGGATTACAGTAATAGACTCCGATGGACATGGGAAGGTTTACTGTAACCTGTGGACCTTCAACTTGACGATGAAACACAGAAATAGCGTCGGAAATGAATACAACAGGGACAATGACGACATCTGTCCGGGAGAGTAATCCTTCTAACTGCCAGAATTATAATTCTTTCCTGGGATTACAGTAATAGACTCCGATGGACATGGGAAGGTTTACTGTAACCTGTGGACCTTCAACTTGACGAAGAAACACAGATTTTTCGTCGGAATTGAATACCACAGGCACCATGCCGACTTCTGTCCGGGAGAATAATGCTCCTATCTGTCTGTGCTTTGATTTTTTGCTGGGATTTCAGTAATAGATTCCGATGGATATGGGAAGGTTTACTGTAACCTGTGGACCTTCAACTTGACGATGAAACACAGAAATTGCGTCGGAATTGAATACAACAGGCACAATGACGACATCTGTCCGGGAGAGTAATCCTTCTAACTGTAAGAATTTTAATTCTTTCCTGGGATTACAGTAATAGACTCCCATGGACTTGGGAAGGTTTACTGTTACCTGTGGACCTTCAACTTGACGATGAAACACAGAAATTGCGTCGGAATTGAATACAACAGGCACAATGACGACATCTGTCCGGGAGAGTAATCCTTCTAACTGTCAGAATTTTAATTCTTTCCTGGTATTACAGTAATAGACTCCGATGGACTTGGGAAGGTTTACTGTAACCTGTGGACCTTCAACGTGACGAAGAAACACAGATTTTGCGTCGGAATTGAATACCACAGGCTCCATGCCGACTTCTGTCTGGGAGAGTAATGCTCCTATCTGTCTGTGCTTTGATTCTGTGCTGGGATTTCAGTAATTGATTCCGATGGACATGGGATGGTTTACTGTAACCTGTGGACCTTCAACGTGACGATGAAACACAGATTTTGCGTCGGAACTGAATACCACAGGCACCATGCCGACTTCTGTCCAGGAGAGTAATGCTCCTATCTGTCTGTGCTTTGATTCTTTGCTGGGATTTCAGTAATAGATTCCGATGGACATGGGAAGGTTTACTGTAACCTGTGGACCTTCAACTTGACGAAGAAACACGGAAATTGCGTCGGAATTGAATACAACAGGCACAATGACGACATCTGTCCGGGAGAGTAATCCTTCTAAATGTCAGAATTTTAATTCTTTCCTGGGATTACAGTAATAGACGCCGATGGACATGGGAAGGCTTACTGTAACCTGTGGACCTTCAACTAGACAATGAAACACAGAAATTGCGTCGGAATGGAATACAACAGGCACAATGACGACATCTGTCCCGGAGAGTAATCCTTGTAACTGTCAGAAATTTAATTCTTTCCTGGGATTACAGTAATAGACTCCGATGGACATGGGAAGGTTTACTGTAACCTGTGGACCTTCAACTTGACGATGAAACACAGAAATTGCGTCGGAATTGATTACAACAGGCACAATGACGACATCTGTCCGGGAGAGTAATCCTTCTAACTGTCAGAATTTTAATTCTTTCCTGGGATTACAGTAATAGACTCCGGTGGACATGGGAAGATTTACTGTAACCTGTGGACTTTCAACTTGACGAAGAAACACAGATTTTGCGTCGGAATTGAATACCACAGGCACCATGCCGACTTCTGTCCAGGAGAGTAATGCTCCTATCTTTCTGTGCTTTGATTCTTTGCTGGGATTTCAGTAATAGATTCCGATGGACATGGGAAGGTTTACTGTAACCTGTGGACCTTCAACTTGACGATGAAACACGGAAATTGCGTCGGAATTGAATACAACAGGCACAATGACGACATATGTCCGTGAGAGTAATCCTTCTAACTGTCAGAATTTTAATTCTTTCCTGGGATTACAGTAATAGACTCCGATGGACATGGGAAGGTTTTCTGTAACCTGTGGACCTTAAACGTGACGAAGAAACACAGATATTGCGTCGGAATTGAATACCACCGGCACCATGCCGACTTCTGTCCGGGAGAGTAATGCTCCTATCTGTCTGTGCTTTATTTCTTTGCTGGGATTTCAGTAATGGATTAGGATGGACATGGGAAGGTTTACTGTAACCTGTGGACCTTCAACTTGACGAAGAAACACAGATTTTGCGTTGGAATTGAATACCACCGGTACCATGCCGACTTCTATCCGGGAGAGTAATGCTCCTATCTGTCTGTGCTTTGATTCTTTGCTGGGATTTCAGTAATAGATTAGGATGGACATGGGTAGGTTTACTGTAACCTGTGGACCTTCAACTTCACGATGAAACACAGAAATTGCGTCGGAATTGAATACAACAGGCACAATGACGACATCTGTCCGGGAGAGTAATCCTTCTAACTGTCAGGAATTTAATTCTTTCCTGGGATTACAGTAATAGACTCCGATGGACATGGGAAGGTTTACTGTAACCTGTGGACCTTCAACTTGACGATGAAACACAGAAATTGCGTCGGAATTGAATACAACAGTCACAATGACGACATTTGTCCGGCAGAGTAATCCTTCTAACTGTCAGAATTTTAATTCTTTCCTCGGATTACAGTAATAGACTCCGATGGACATGGGAAGGTTTACTGTAACCTGTGGACCTTCAACTTGACGATGAAACACAGAAATTGCGTCGGAATTGAATACAACAGGCACAATGACGACATCTGTCCGGGAGAGTAATCCTTCTAACTGTCAGAATTTTAATTCTTTCCTGGGATTACAGTAATAGACTCCGATGGACATGGGAAGGTTTACTGTAACCTAGAACCTTCAACTTGACGAAGAAACACAGATTTTGCGTCGGAATTGAATACCACAGGCACCATGCCGACTTCTGTCCGGGAGAGTAATGCTAATATCTGTCTGTGCTTTGATTCTTTGCTGGGATTTCAGTAATAGATTCCGATGGACATGGGAAATTTTCTGTAACCTGTGGACCATCATCTTGACGATGAAACACAGAAATTGCGTCGGAATTGAATACAACAGGCACAATGACGACATCTGTCCGGGAGAGTAATCCTTCTAACTGTCAGAATTTTAATTCTTTCCTGGGATTACAGTAATAGACTCCGATGGACATGGGAAGGTTTACTGTACTCTGTGGACCTTCAACTTGACGATGAAACACAGAAATTGCGTCGGAATTGAATACAACAGGCACAATGACGACATCTGTCCGAGAGAGTAATCCTTCTAACTGTCAGAATTTTAATTCTTTCCTGGGATTACAGTAATAGACTCCGATGGACATGGGAAGGTTTACTGTAACCTGTGGACCTTCAACTTGACGATGAAACACAGAAATTGCGTCGGAATTGAATACAACAGGCACAATGACGACATCTGTCCGGGAGAGTAATCCTTCTAACTGTCAGAATTTTAATTCCTTCCTGGGATTACAGTAATAGTCTCCGATGGACATGGGAAGGTTTACTGTAACCTGTGGACTTTCAACTAGACGATGAAACACAGAAATTGCGTCGGAATTGAATACAACAGGCACAATGACGACATCTGTCCGGGAGAGTAATCCTTCTAACTGTCAGAATTTTAATTCTTTCCTGGGATTACAGTAATAGACTCCGATGGACATGGGAAGGTTTACTGTAACCTGTGGACCTTCAACTTGACGAAGAAACACAGATTTTGCGTCGGAATTGAATACCACAGGCACCATGCCGCCTTCTGTCCAGGAGAGTAATGCTCCTGTCTGTCTGTGCTTTGATTCTTTGCTGGGATTTCAGTAATAGATTCCGATGGACATGGGAAGGTTTACTGTAACCTGTGGACCTTCAACTTGACGATGAAACACAGAAATTGCGTCGGAATTGAATACAACAGGCACAATGACGACATCTGTCCGGGAGAGTAATCCTTCTAACTGTCAGAATTTTAATTCTTTCCTGGGATTACAGTAATAGACTCCGATGGGCACGGGAAGGTTTACTGTAACCTGTGGACCTTCAACTTGACGAAGAAACACAGATTTTGCGTCGGAATTGAATACCACAGGCACCATGCCGACTTCTGTCCGGGAGAGTAATGCTAATATCTGTCTGTGCTTTGATTCTTTGCTGGTATTTCAGTAATAGATTCCGATGGACATGGGAAATTTTCTGTAACCTGTGGACCTTCATCTTGACGATGAAACACAGAAATTGCGTCGGAATTGAATACAACAGGCACAATGACGACATCTGTCCGGGAGAGTAATCCTTCTAACTGTCAGAATTTTAATTCTTTCCTGGGATTACAGTAATAGACTCCGATGGACATGGGAAGGTTTACTGTAACCTGTGGACCTTCAACGTGACGAAGAAACACAGATATTGCGTCGGAATTGAATACAACAGGCACCATGCCGACTTCTGTCCGAGAGAGTAATGCTTCTATCTGTCTGTGCTTTGATTCTTTGCTGGGATTACAGTAATAGATGCCGATGGACATGGGAAGGTTTACTGTAACCTGTGGACCTTCAACTTGACGATGAAACACAGAAATTGCGTCGGAATTGAATGCAACATTCACAATGACGACATCTGTCCGGGAGAGTAATCCTCTTAACTGTCAGAATATTAATTCTTTCCTGGGATTCCAGTAATGGATTCCGATGGACATGGGAAGGTTTACTGTAACCTGTGGACCTTCAACTTGACGATGAAACACAGAAATTGCGTCGGAATTGAATACAACAGGCACAATGACGACATCTGTACGGGAGGGTAATCCTTCTAACTGTCAGAATTTTAATTCTTTCCTGGGACTCCAGTAATAGATTCCGATGGACATGGGAAGGTTTACTGTAACCTGTGGACCTTCAACTTGACGATGAAACACAGAAATTGCGTCGGAATTGAATACAACAGGCACAATGACGACATCTGTCCGGGAGGGTAATAATTCTAACTGTCAGAATTTTAATTCTTTCCTGGGATTACAGTAATAGACTCCGATGGACATGGGACGGTTTACTGTAACCTGTGGACCTTCAACTTGACGATGAAACACAGAAATTGCGTCGGAATTGAATACAACAGGCACAATGACGACATCTGTCCGGGAGAGTAATCCTTCTACCTGTCAGAATTTTAATTCTTTCCTGGGATTACAGTAATAGACTCCGATGGACATGGGAAGGGTTATTGTAACCTGTGGACCTTCAACTTGACGAAGAAACACAGATATTGCGTCGGAATTGAATACAACAGGCACCCTGCCGACTTCTGTCCGGGAGAGTAATGCTTCTATCTGTCTGTGCTTTGATTCTTTGCTGGGATTTCAGTAATAGATTCCGATGGACATGGGAAGGTTTACTGTAACCTGTGGACCTTCAACTTGACGATGAATTACAGAAATTGCGTCGGAATTGAATACAACCGGCACAATGACAACATCTGTCCGGGAGAGTAATCCTTCTAACTGTCAGAATTTTAATTCCTTCCTGGGATTACAGTAATAGACTCTGATGGACATGGGAAGGTTTACTGTAACCTGTGGACCTTCAACTTGACGAAGAAACACAGATATTGCGTCGGAATTGAATACAACAGGCACCATGCCGACTTCTGTCCGGGAGAGTAATGCTTCTATCTGTCTGTGCTTTGATTCTTTGCTGGAATTCCAGTAATAGATGCCGATGGACATGGGAAGGTTTACTGTAACCTGTGGACCTTCAACTTGACGATGAAACACAGAAATTGCGTCGGAATTGAATACAACAGGCACAATGACGACATCTGTCTGGGAGAGTAATCCTCCTAACTGTCAGAATTTAAATCCTTTCCTGGGATTACAGTAATAGACTCCGATGGACATGGGAAGGTTTACTGTAACCTGTGGACCTTCAACTTGACGATGAAACACAGAAATAGCGTCGGAAATGAATACAACAGGGACAATGACGACATCTGTCCGGGAGAGTAATCCTTCTAACTGTCAGAATTATAATTCTTTCCTGGGATTACAGTAATAGACTCCGATGGACATGGGAAAGTTTACTGTAACCTGTGGACCTTCAACTGAACGATGAAACACAGAAATTGCGTCGGAATTGAAAACAACAGGCACAATGACGACATCTGTCCGGGAGAGTAATCCTTCTAACTGTCAGAATTTTAATTCTTTCCTGGGATTACAGTAATAGACTCCGATGGACATGGGAAGCTTTACTGGAACCTGTGGACCTTCAACTTCACGATGAAACACAGAAATTGCGTCGGAATTGAATACAACAGGCACAATGACGACATCTGTCCGGGAGAGTAATCCTTCTAACTGTCAGAATTTTAATTCTTTCCTGGGATTACAGTAATAGACTCCGATGGACATGGGAGAGTTAACTGTAACCTGTGGACCGTCAACTTGACGAAGAAACACAGAAATTGCGTCGGAATTGAATACAACAGGCACAATGACGACATCTGTCCGGGAGAGTAATCCTTCTAACTGTCAGAATTTTAATTCCTTCCTGGGATTACAGTAATAGACTCCGATGGACATGGGAAGGTTTACTGTAACCTGTGGACTTTCAACCAGACGATGAAACACAGAAATTGCGTCGGAATTGAATACAACAGGCACAATGACGACATCTGTCCGGGAGAGTAATCCTTCTAACTGTCAGAATTTTAATTCTTTCCTGGGATTACAGTAATAGACTCCGATGGACATGGGAAGGTTTACTGTAACCTGTGGACCTTCAACTTGACGAAGAAACACAGATTTTGCGTCGGAATTGAATACCACAGGCACCATGCCGACTTCTGTCCAGGAGAGTAATGCTCCTGTCTGTCTGTGCTTTGATTCTTTGCTGGGATTTCAGTAATAGATTCCGATGGACATGGGAAGGTTTACTGTAACCTGTGGACCTTCAACTTGACGATGAAACACAGAAATTGCGTCGGAATTGAATACAACAGGCACAATGACGACATCTGTCCGGGAGAGTAATCCTTCTAACTGTCAGAATTTTAATTCTTTCCTGGGATTACAGTAATAGACTCCGATGGGCATGGGAAGGTTTACTGTAACCTGTGGACCTTCAACTTGACGAAGAAACACAGATTTTGCGTCGGAATTGAATACCACAGGCACCATGCCGACTTCTGTCCGGGAGAGTAATGCTAATATCTGTCTGTGCTTTGATTCTTTGCTGGTATTTCAGTAATAGATTCCGATGGACATGGGAAATTTTCTGTAACCTGTGGACCTTCATCTTGACGATGAAACACAGAAATTGCGTCGGAATTGAATACAACAGGCACAATGACGACATCTGTCCGGGAGAGTAATCCTTCTAACTGTCAGAATTTTAATTCTTTCCTGGGATTACAGTAATAGACTCCGATGGACATGGGAAGGTTTACTGTAACCTGTGGACCTTCAACGTGACGAAGAAACACAGATATTGCGTCGGAATTGAATACAACAGGCACCATGCCGACTTCTGTCCGAGAGAGTAATGCTTCTATCTGTCTGTGCTTTGATTCTTTGCTGGGATTACAGTAATAGATGCCGATGGACATGGGAAGGTTTACTGTAACCTGTGGACCTTCAACTTGACGATGAAACACAGAAATTGTGTCGGAATTGAATGCAACATTCACAATGACGACATCTGTCCGGGAGAGTAATCCTCCTAACTGTCAGAATATTAATTCTTTCCTGGGATTCCAGTAATGGATTCCGATGGACATGGGAAGGTTTACTGTAACCTGTGGACCTTCAACTTGACGATGAAACACAGAAATTGCGTCGGAATTGAATACAACAGGCACAATGACGACATCTGTACGGGAGGGTAATCCTTCTAACTGTCAGAATTTTAATTCTTTCCTGGGACTCCAGTAATAGATTCCGATGGACATGGGAAGGTTTACTGTAACCTGTGGACCTTCAACTTGACGATGAAACACAGAAATTGCGTCGGAATTGAATACAACAGGCACAATGACGACATCTGTCCGGGAGGGTAATAATTCTAACTGTCAGAATTTTAATTCTTTCCTGGGATTACAGTAATAGACTCCGATGGACATGGGACGGTTTACTGTAACCTGTGGACCTTCAACTTGACGATGAAACACAGAAATTGCGTCGGAATTGAATACAACAGGCACAATGACGACATCTGTCCGGGAGAGTAATCCTTCTACCTGTCAGAATTTTAATTCTTTCCTGGGATTACAGTAATAGACTCCGATGGACATGGGAAGGGTTATTGTAACCTGTGGACCTTCAACTTGACGAAGAAACACAGATATTGCGTCGGAATTGAATACAACAGGCACCCTGCCGACTTCTGTCCGGGAGAGTAATGCTTCTATCTGTCTGTGCTTTGATTCTTTGCTGGGATTTCAGTAATAGATTCCGATGGACATGGGAAGGTTTACTGTAACCTGTGGACCTTCAACTTGACGATGAATTACAGAAATTGCGTCGGAATTGAATACAACCGGCACAATGACAACATCTGTCCGGGAGAGTAATCCTTCTAACTGTCAGAATTTTAATTCCTTCCTGGGATTACAGTAATAGACTCTGATGGACATGGGAAGGTTTACTGTAACCTGTGGACCTTCAACTTGACGAAGAAACACAGATATTGCGTCGGAATTGAATACAACAGGCACCGTGCCGACTTCTGTCCGGGAGAATAATGCTCCAATCTGTCTGTGCTTCGATTTTTTGCTGGGATTTCAGTAATAGATTACGATGGACATGGGAAGGTTTACTGTAACCTGTGGACCTTCAACTTGACGATGAAACACAGAAATTGCGTCGGAATTGAATACAACAGGCACAATGACGACATCTGTCCGGGAGAGTAATCCTTCTAACTGTAAGAATTTTAATTCTTTCCTGGGATTACAGTAATAGACTCCGATGGACTTGGGAAGGTTTACTGTTACCTGTGGACCTTCAACTTGACGATGAAACACAGAAATTGCGTCGGAATTGAATACAACAGGCACAATGACGACATCTGTCCGGGAGAGTAATCCTTCTAACTGTCAGAATTTTAATTCCTTCCTGGGATTACAGTAATAGACTCCAATGGACATGGGAAGGTTTATTGTATCATGTGGGCCGTCAACTTGACGATGAAACACAGAAATTGCGTCGCAATTGAATACAACAGGCACAATGACGACATCTGTCCGGGAGAGTAATCCGTCTAACTGTCAGAACTTTAATTCTTTCCTGGGATTACAGTAATAGACTCCGATGGACATGGGAAGGTTTACAGTAACCTGTGGACCTTCAACTTGACGATGAAACACAGAAATTGCGTCGGAATTGAATACAACAGGCACAATGACGACATCTGTCCGGGAGAGTAATCCTTCTAACTGTCAGAAATTTAATTCTTTCCTGGGATTACAATAACAGACTCCGATGGACTTGGGAAGGTTTACTGTAACCTGTGGACCTTCAACTTGACGAAGAAACACAGATTTTGCGTCGGAATTGAATACCACAGGCACCATGCCGACTTCTGTCCGGGAGAGTAATGCTCCTATCTGTCTGTGCTTTGATTCTGTGCTGGGATTTCAGTAATAGATTCCGATGGACATGGGATGGTTTACTGTAACCTGTGGACCTTCAACGTGACGATGAAACACAGATTATGCGTCGGAATTGAATACCACAGGCACCATGCCGACTTCTGTCCAGGAGAGTAATGCTCCTATCTGTCTCTGCTTTGATTCTTTGCTGGGATTTCAGTAATAGATTCCGATGGACATGGGAAGGTTTACTGTAACCTGTGGACCTTCAACTTGACGAAGAAACACGGAAATTGCGTCGGAATTGAATACAACAGGCACAATGACGACATCTGTCCGGGAGAGTAATCCTTCTAACTGTCAGAATTTTAATTCTTTCCTGGGATTACAGTAATAGACGCCGATGGACATGGGAAGGCTTACTGTAACCTGTGGACCTTCAACTAGACAATGAAACACAGAAATTGCGTCGGAATGGAATACAACAGGCACAATGACGGCATCTGTCCGGGAGAGTAATCCTTGTAACTGTCAGAAATTTAATTCTTTCCTGGGATTACAGTAATAGACTCCGATGGACATGGGAAGGTGTACTGTAACCTGTGGACCTTCAACTTGACGATGAAACACAGAAATTGCGTCGGAATTGATTACAACAGGCACAATGACGACATCTGTCCGGGAGAGTAATCCTTCTAACTGTCAGAATTTTAATTCTTTCCTGGGATTACAGTAATAGACTCCGGTGGACATGGGAAGATTTACTGTAACCTGTGGACCTTCAACTTGACGAAGAAACACAGATTTTGCGTCGGAATTGAATACCACAGGCACCATGCCGACTTCTGTCCAGGAGAGTAATGCTCCTATCTGTCTGTGCTTTGATTCTTTGCTGGGATTTCAGTAATAGATTCCGATGGACATGGGAAGGTTTACTGTAACCTGTGGACCTTCCACTTGACGATGAAACACGGAAATTGCGTCGGAATTGAATACAACAGGCACAATGACGACATCTGTCCGTGAGAGTAATCCTTCTAACTGTCAGAATTTTAATTCTTTCCTGGGATTACAGTAATAGACTCCGATGGACATGGGAAGGTTTACTGTAACCTGTGGACCTTCAACTTGACGAAGAAACACAGATATTGCGTCGGAATTGAATACCACCGGCACCATGCCGACTTCTGACCGGGAGAGTAATGCTCCTATCTGTCTGTGCTTTATTTCTTTGCTGGGATTTCAGTAATAGATTAGGATGGACATGGGAAGGTTTACTGTAACCTGTGGACCTTCAACTTGACGATGAAACACAGAAATTGCGTCGGAATTGAATACAACAGGCACAATGACGACATCCGTCCGGGAGAGTAATCCTTCAAACTGTCAGAATTTTAATTCTTTCCTGGGATTACAGTAATAGACTCCGATGGACATGGGAAGGTTTACTGTAACCTGTGGACCTTCAACTTGACGATGAAACACAGAAATTGCGTCGGAATTGAATACAACAGGCACAATGACGACATTTGTCCGGGAGAGTAATCCTTCTAACTGTCAGAATTTTAATTCTTTCCTGGGATTACAGTAATAGACTCCGATGGACATGGGAAGGTTTACTGTAACCTGTGGACCTTCAACTTGACGATGCAACACAGAAATTGCGTCGGAATTGAATACAACAGGCACAATGACGACATTTGTCCGGGAGAGTAATCCTTCTAACTGTCAGAATTTTAATTCTTTCCTGGGATTACAGTAATAGACTCCGATGGACATGGGAAGGTTTACTGTAACCTGTGGACCTTCAACTTGACGATGAAACACAGAAATTGCATCGGAATTGAATACAACAGGCACAATGACGACATCTGTCCGGGAGAGTAATCCTTCTAACTGTCAGAATTTTAATTCTTTCCTGGGATTACAGTAATAGACTCCGATGGGCATGGGAAGGTTTACTGTAACCTGTGGACCTTCAACTTGACGAAGAAACACAGATTTTGCGTCGGAATTGAATACCACAGGCACCATGCCGACTTCTGTCCGGGAGAGTAATGCTAATATCTGTCTGTGCTTTGATTCTTTGCTGGTATTTCAGTAATAGATTCCGATGGACATGGGAAATTTTCTGTAACCTGTGGACCTTCATCTTGACGATGAAACACAGAAATTGCGTCGGAATTGAATACAACAGGCACAATGACGACATCTGTCCGGGAGAGTAATCCTTCTAACTGTCAGAATTTTAATTCTTTCCTGGGATTACAGTAATAGACTCCGATGGACATGGGAAGGTTTACTGTAACCTGTGGACCTTCAACGTGACGAAGAAACACAGATATTGCGTCGGAATTGTATACAACAGGCACCATGCCGACTTCTGTCCGAGAGAGTAATGCTTCTATCTGTCTGTGCTTTGATTCTTTGCTGGGATTACAGTAATAGATGCCGATGGACATGGGAAGGTTTACTGTAACCTGTGGACCTTCAACTTGACGATGAAACACAGAAATTGTGTCGGAATTGAATGCAACATTCACAATGACGACATCTGTCCGGGAGAGTAATCCTCCTAACTGTCAGAATATTAATTCTTTCCTGGGATTCCAGTAATGGATTCCGATGGACATGGGAAGGTTTACTGTAACCTGTGGACCTTCAACTTGACGATGAAACACAGAAATTGCGTCGGAATTGAATACAACAGGCACAATGACGACATCTGTACGGGAGGGTAATCCTTCTAACTGTCAGAATTTTAATTCTTTCCTGGGACTCCAGTAATAGATTCCGATGGACATGGGAAGGTTTACTGTAACCTGTGGACCTTCAACTTGACGATGAAACACAGAAATTGCGTCGGAATTGAATACAACAGGCACAATGACGACATCTGTCCGGGAGGGTAATAATTCTAACTGTCAGAATTTTAATTCTTTCCTGGGATTACAGTAATAGACTCCGATGGACATGGGACGGTTTACTGTAACCTGTGGACCTTCAACTTGACGATGAAACACAGAAATTGCGTCGGAATTGAATACAACAGGCACAATGACGACATCTGTCCGGGAGAGTAATCCTTCTACCTGTCAGAATTTTAATTCTTTCCTGGGATTACAGTAATAGACTCCGATGGACATGGGAAGGGTTATTGTAACCTGTGGACCTTCAACTTGACGAAGAAACACAGATATTGCGTCGGAATTGAATACAACAGGCACCCTGCCGACTTCTGTCCGGGAGAGTAATGCTTCTATCTGTCTGTGCTTTGATTCTTTGCTGGGATTTCAGTAATAGATTCCGATGGACATGGGAAGGTTTACTGTAACCTGTGGACCTTCAACTTGACGATGAATTACAGAAATTGCGTCGGAATTGAATACAACCGGCACAATGACAACATCTGTCCGGGAGAGTAATCCTTCTAACTGTCAGAATTTTAATTCCTTCCTGGGATTACAGTAATAGACTCTGATGGACATGGGAAGGTTTACTGTAACCTGTGGACCTTCAACTTGACGAAGAAACACAGATATTGCGTCGGAATTGAATACAACAGGCACCGTGCCGACTTCTGTCCGGGAGAATAATGCTCCAATCTGTCTGTGCTTCGATTTTTTGCTGGGATTTCAGTAATAGATTACGATGGACATGGGAAGGTTTACTGTAACCTGTGGACCTTCAACTTGACGATGAAACACAGAAATTGCGTCGGAATTGAATACAACAGGCACAATGACGACATCTGTCCGGGAGAGTAATCCTTCTAACTGTAAGAATTTTAATTCTTTCCTGGGATTACAGTAATAGACTCCGATGGACTTGGGAAGGTTTACTGTTACCTGTGGACCTTCAACTTGACGATGAAACACAGAAATTGCGTCGGAATTGAATACAACAGGCACAATGACGACATCTGTCCGGGAGAGTAATCCTTCTAACTGTCAGAAATTTAATTCTTTCCTGGGATTACAATAACAGACTCCGATGGACTTGGGAAGGTTTACTGTAACCTGTGGACCTTCAACTTGACGAAGAAACACAGATTTTGCGTCGGAATTGAATACCACAGGCACCATGCCGACTTCTGTCCGGGAGAGTAATGCTCCTATCTGTCTGTGCTTTGATTCTGTGCTGGGATTTCAGTAATAGATTCCGATGGACATGGGATGGTTTACTGTAACCTGTGGACCTTCAACGTGACGATGAAACACAGATTATGCGTCGGAATTGAATACCACAGGCACCATGCCGACTTCTGTCCAGGAGAGTAATGCTCCTATCTGTCTCTGCTTTGATTCTTTGCTGGGATTTCAGTAATAGATTCCGATGGACATGGGAAGGTTTACTGTAACCTGTGGACCTTCAACTTGACGAAGAAACACGGAAATTGCGTCGGAATTGAATACAACAGGCACAATGACGACATCTGTCCGGGAGAGTAATCCTTCTAACTGTCAGAATTTTAATTCTTTCCTGGGATTACAGTAATAGACGCCGATGGACATGGGAAGGCTTACTGTAACCTGTGGACCTTCAACTAGACAATGAAACACAGAAATTGCGTCGGAATGGAATACAACAGGCACAATGACGGCATCTGTCCGGGAGAGTAATCCTTGTAACTGTCAGAAATTTAATTCTTTCCTGGGATTACAGTAATAGACTCCGATGGACATGGGAAGGTGTACTGTAACCTGTGGACCTTCAACTTGACGATGAAACACAGAAATTGCGTCGGAATTGATTACAACAGGCACAATGACGACATCTGTCCGGGAGAGTAATCCTTCTAACTGTCAGAATTTTAATTCTTTCCTGGGATTACAGTAATAGACTCCGGTGGACATGGGAAGATTTACTGTAACCTGTGGACCTTCAACTTGACGAAGAAACACAGATTTTGCGTCGGAATTGAATACCACAGGCACCATGCCGACTTCTGTCCAGGAGAGTAATGCTCCTATCTGTCTGTGCTTTGATTCTTTGCTGGGATTTCAGTAATAGATTCCGATGGACATGGGAAGGTTTACTGTAACCTGTGGACCTTCCACTTGACGATGAAACACGGAAATTGCGTCGGAATTGAATACAACAGGCACAATGACGACATCTGTCCGTGAGAGTAATCCTTCTAACTGTCAGAATTTTAATTCTTTCCTGGGATTACAGTAATAGACTCCGATGGACATGGGAAGGTTTACTGTAACCTGTGGACCTTCAACTTGACGAAGAAACACAGATATTGCGTCGGAATTGAATACCACCGGCACCATGCCGACTTCTGACCGGGAGAGTAATGCTCCTATCTGTCTGTGCTTTATTTCTTTGCTGGGATTTCAGTAATAGATTAGGATGGACATGGGAAGGTTTACTGTAACCTGTGGACCTTCAACTTGACGATGAAACACAGAAATTGCGTCGGAATTGAATACAACAGGCACAATGACGACATCCGTCCGGGAGAGTAATCCTTCAAACTGTCAGAATTTTAATTCTTTCCTGGGATTACAGTAATAGACTCCGATGGACATGGGAAGGTTTACTGTAACCTGTGGACCTTCAACTTGACGATGAAACACAGAAATTGCGTCGGAATTGAATACAACAGGCACAATGACGACATTTGTCCGGGAGAGTAATCCTTCTAACTGTCAGAATTTTAATTCTTTCCTGGGATTACAGTAATAGACTCCGATGGACATGGGAAGGTTTACTGTAACCTGTGGACCTTCAACTTGACGATGCAACACAGAAATTGCGTCGGAATTGAATACAACAGGCACAATGACGACATTTGTCCGGGAGAGTAATCCTTCTAACTGTCAGAATTTTAATTCTTTCCTGGGATTACAGTAATAGACTCCGATGGACATGGGAAGGTTTACTGTAACCTGTGGACCTTCAACTTGACGATGAAACACAGAAATTGCATCGGAATTGAATACAACAGGCACAATGACGACATCTGTCCGGGAGAGTAATCCTTCTAACTGTCAGAATTTTAATTCTTTCCTGGGATTACAGTAATAGACTCCGATGGACATGGGAAGGTTTACTGTAACCTGTGGACCTTCAACTTGACGATTAAACACAGAAATTGCGTCGGAATTGAATACAACAGGCACAATGACGACATCTGTCCGGGAGAGTAATCCTTCTAACTGTCAGAATTTTAATTCCTTCCTGGGATTACAGTAATAGACTCCGATGGACATGGGAAGGTTTACTGTAACCTGTGGACATTCAACTAGACGATGAAACACAGAAATTGCGTCGGAATTGAATACAACAGGCACAATGACGACATCTGTCCGGGAGAGTAATCCTTCTAACTGTCATAATTTTAATTCTTTCCTGGGATTACAGTAATAGACTCTGATGGACATGGGAAGGTTTACTGTAACCTGTGGACCTTCAACTTGACGAAGAAACACAGATTTTGCGTCGGAATTGAATACCAAAGGCACCATGCCGACTTCTGTCCAGGAGAGTAATGCTCCTGTCTGTCTGTGCTTTGATTCTTTGCTGGGATTTCCGTAATAGATTAGGATGGACATGGGAAGGTTTACTGTAACCTGTGGACCTTCAACTTGACGATGAAACACAGAAATTGCGTCGGAATTGAATACAACAGGCACAATGACGACATCTGTCCGGGAGAGTAATCCTTCTAACTGTCAGAATTTTAATTCTTTCCTGGGATTACAGTAATAGACTCCGATGGACATGGGAAGGTTTACTGTAACCTGTGGACCTTCAACTTGACGATGAAACACAGAAATTGCGTCGGAATTGAATACAACAGGCACAATAACGACATCTGTCCGGGAGAGTAATCCTTCTACCTGTCAGAATTTTAATTCTTTCCTGGGATTACAGTAATAGACTCCGATGGACATGGGAAGGGTTATTGTAACCTGTGGACCTTCAACTTGACGAAGAAACACAGATATTGCGTCGGAATTGAATACAACAGGCACCCTGCCGACTTCTGTCCGGGAGAGTAATGCTTCTATCTGTCTGTGCTTTGATTCTTTGCTGGGATTTCAGTAATAGATTCCGATGGACATGGGAAGGTTTACTGTAACCTGTGGACCTTCAACTTGACGATGAATTACAGAAATAGCGTCGGAATTGAATACAACCGGCACAATGACGACATCTGTCCGGGAGAGTAATCCTTCTAACTGTCAGAATTTTAATTCCTTCCTGGGATTACAGTAATAGACGCCGATGGACATGGGAAGGTTTACTGTAACCTGTGGACCTTCAACTTGACGAAGAAACACAGATATTGCGTCGGAATTGAATACAACAGGCACCATGCCGACTTCTGCCCGGGAGAGTAATGCTTCTATCTGTCTGCGATTTGATTCTTTGCTGGAATTCCAGTAATAGATGCCGATGGACATGGGAAGGTTTACTGTAACCTGTGGACCTTCAACTTGACGATGAAACACAGAAATTGCGTCGGAATTGAATACAACAGGCACAATGCCGACATCTGTCTGGGAGAGTAATCCTAATAACTGTCAGAATTTAAATCCTTTCCTGGGATTACAGTAATAGACTCCGATGGACATGGGAAGGTTTACTGTAACCTGTGGACCTTCAACTTGACGATGAAACACAGAAATAGCGTCGGAAATGAATACAACAGGGACAATGACGACATCAGTCCGGGAGAGTAATCCTTCTAACTGTCAGAATTATAATTCTTTCCTGGGATTACAGTAATAGACTCCGATGGACATGAGAAGGTTTACTGTAACCTGTGGACCTTCAACTTGACGATGAAACACAGAAATTGCGTCGGAATTGAATACCACAGGCACCATGCCGACTTCTGTCCAGGAGAGTAATGCTCCTATCTGTCTCTGCTTTGATTCTTTGCTGGGATTTCAGTAATAGATTCCGATGGACATGGGAAGGTTTACTGTAACCTGTGGACCTTCAACTTGACGAAGAAACACGGAAATTGCGTCGGAATTGAATACAACAGGCACAATGACGACATCTGTCCGGGAGAGTAATCCTTCTAACTGTCAGAATTTTAATTCTTTCCTTGGATTACAGTAATAGACGCCGATGGACATGGGAAGGCTTACTGTAACCTGTGGACCTTCAACTAGACAATGAAACACAGAAATTGCGTCGGAATGGAATACAACAGGCACAATGACGACATCTGTCCGGGAGAGTAATCCCTGTAACTGTCAGAAATTTAATTCTTTCCTGGGATTACAGTAATAGACTCCGATGGACATGGGAAGGTGTACTGTAACCTGTGGACCTTCAACTTGACGATGAAACACAGAAATTGCGTCGGAATTGATTACAACAGGCACAATGACGACATCTGTCCGGGAGAGTAATCCTTCTAACTGTCAGAATTTTAATTCTTTCCTGGGATTACAGTAATAGACTCCGGTGGACATGGGAAGATTTACTGTAACCTGTGGACCTTCAACTTGACGAAGAAACACAGACTTTGCGTCGGAATTGAATACCACAGGCACCATGCCGACTTCTGTCCAGGAGAGTAATGCTCCTATCTGTCTGTGCTTTGATTCTTTGCTGGGATTTCAGTAATAGATTCCGATGGACATGGGAAGGTTTACTGTAACCTGTGGACCTTCCACTTGACGATGAAACACGGAAATTGCGTCGGAATTGAATACAACAGGCACAATGACGACATCTGTCCGTGAGAGTAATCCTTCTAACTGTCAGAATTTTAATTCTTTCCTGGGATTACAGTAATAGACTCCGATGGACATGGGAAGGTTTACTGTAACCTGTGGACCTTCAACTTGACGAAGAAACACAGATATTGCGTCGGAATTGAATACCACCGGCACCATGCCGACTTCTGACCGGGAGAGTAATGCTCCTATCTGTCTGTGCTTTATTTCTTTGCTGGGATTTCAGTAATAGATTAGGATGGACATGGGAAGGTTTACTGTAACCTGTGGACCTTCAACTTGACGATGAAACACAGAAATTGCGTCGGAATTGAATACAACAGGCACAATGACGACATCCGTCCGGGAGAGTAATCCTTCAAACTGTCAGAATTTTAATTCTTTCCTGGGATTACAGTAATAGACTCCGATGGACATGGGAAGGTTTACTGTAACCTGTGGACCTTCAACTTGACGATGAAACACAGAAATTGCGTCGGAATTGAATACAACAGGCACAATGACGACATTTGTCCGGGAGAGTAATCCTTCTAACTGTCAGAATTTTAATTCTTTCCTGGGATTACAGTAATAGACTCCGATGGACATGGGAAGGTTTACTGTAACCTGTGGACCTTCAACTTGACGATGCAACACAGAAATTGCGTCGGAATTCAATACAACAGGCACAATGACGACATTTGTCCGGGAGAGTAATCCTTCTAACTGTCAGAATTTTAATTCTTTCCTGGGATTACAGTAATAGACTCCGATGGACATGGGAAGGTTTACTGTAACCTGTGGACCTTCAACTTGACGATGAAACACAGAAATTGCATCGGAATTGAATACAACAGGCACAATAACGACATCTGTCCGGGAGAGTAATCCTTCTAACTGTCAGATCTTTAATTCTTTCCTGGGATTACAGTAATAGACTCCGATGGACATGGGAAGGTTTACTGTAACCTGTGGACCTTCAACTTGACGATTAAACACAGAAATTGCGTCGGAATTGAATACAACAGGCACAATGACGACATCTGTCCGGGAGAGTAATCCTTCTAACTGTCAGAATTTTAATTCCTTCCTGGGATTACAGTAATAGACTCCAATGGACATGGGAAGGTTTACTGTAACCTGTGGACATTCAACTAGACGATGAAACACAGAAATTGCGTCGGAATTGAATACAACAGGCACAATGACGACATCTGTCCGGGAGAGTAATCCTTCTAACTGTCATAATTTTAATTCTTTCCTGGGATTACAGTAATAGACTCTGATGGACATGGGAAGGTTTACTGTAACCTGTGGACCTTCAACTTGACGAAGAAACACAGATTTTGCGTCGGAATTGAATACCAAAGGCACCATGCCGACTTCTGTCCAGGAGAGTAATGCTCCTGTCTGTCTGTGCTTTGATTCTTTGCTGGGATTTCCGTAATAGATTAGGATGGACATGGGAAGGTTTACTGTAACCTGTGAACCTTCAACTTGACGATGAAACACAGAAATTGCGTCGGAATTGAATACAACAGGCACAATGACGACATCTGTCCGGGAGAGTAATCCTTCTAACTGTCAGAATTTTAATTCTTTCCTGGGATTACAGTAATAGACTCCGATGGACATGGGAAGGTTTACTGTAACCTGTGGACCTTCAACTTGACGATGAAACACAGAAATTGCGTCGGAATTGAATACAACAGGCACAATAACGACATCTGTCCGGGAGAGTAATCCTTCTACCTGTCAGAATTTTAATTCTTTCCTGGGATTACAGTAATAGACTCCGATGGACATGGGAAGGGTTATTGTAACCTGTGGACCTTCAACTTGACGAAGAAACACAGATATTGCGTCGGAATTGAATACAACAGGCACCCTGCCGACTTCTGTCCGGGAGAGTAATGCTTCTATCTGTCTGTGCTTTGATTCTTTGCTGGGATTTCAGTAATAGATTCCGATGGACATGGGAAGGTTTACTGTAACCTGTGGACCTTCAACTTGACGATGAATTACAGAAATAGCGTCGGAATTGAATACAACCGGCACAATGACGACATCTGTCCGGGAGAGTAATCCTTCTAACTGTCAGAATTTTAATTCCTTCCTGGGATTACAGTAATAGACGCCGATGGACATGGGAAGGTTTACTGTAACCTGTGGACCTTCAACTTGACGAAGAAACACAGATATTGCGTCGGAATTGAATACAACAGGCACCATGCCGACTTCTGCCCGGGAGAGTAATGCTTCTATCTGTCTGCGATTTGATTCTTTGCTGGAATTCCAGTAATAGATGCCGATGGACATGGGAAGGTTTACTGTAACCTGTGGACCTTCAACTTGACGATGAAACACAGAAATTGCGTCGGAATTGAATACAACAGGCACAATGCCGACATCTGTCTGGGAGAGTAATCCTCCTAACTGTCAGAATTTAAATCCTTTCCTGGGATTACAGTAATAGACTCCGATGTACATGGGAAGGTTTACTGTAACCTGTGAACCTTCAACTTGACGATGAAACACAGAAATAGCGTCGGAAATGAATACAACAGGGACAATGACGACATCAGTCCGGGAGAGTAATCCTTCTAACTGTCAGAATTATAATTCTTTCCTGGGATTACAGTAATAGACTCCGATGGACATGAGAAGGTTTACTGTAACCTGTGGACCTTCAACTTGACGATGAAACACAGAAATTGCGTCGGAATTGAATACCACAGGCACCATGCCGACTTCTGTCCAGGAGAGTAATGCTCCTATCTGTCTCTGCTTTGATTCTTTGCTGGGATTTCAGTAATAGATTCCGATGGACATGGGAAGGTTTACTGTAACCTGTGGACCTTCACCTTGACGAAGAAACACGGAAATTGCGTCGGAATTGAATACAACAGGCACAATGACGACATCTGTCCGGGAGAGTAATCCTTCTAACTGTCAGAATTTTAATTCTTTCCTTGGATTACAGTAATAGACGCCGATGGACATGGGAAGGCTTACTGTAACCTGTGGACCTTCAACTAGACAATGAAACACAGAAATTGCGTCGGAATGGAATACAACAGGCACAATGACGACATCTGTCCGGGAGAGTAATCCTTGTAACTGTCAGAAATTTAATTCTTTCCTGGGATTACAGTAATAGACTCCGATGGACATGGGAAGGTGTACTGTAACCTGTGGACCTTCAACTTGACGATGAAACACAGAAATTTCGTCGGAATTGATTACAACAGGCACAATGACGACATCTGTCCGGGAGAGTAATCCTTCTAACTGTCAGAATTTTAATTCTTTCCTGGGATTACAGTAATAGACTCCGGTGGACATGGGAAGATTTACTGTAACCTGTGGACCTTCAACTTGACGAAGAAACACAGATTTTGCGTCGGAATTGAATACCACAGGCACCATGCCGACTTCTGTCCAGGAGAGTAATGCTCCTATCTGTCTGTGCTTTGATTCTTTGCTGGGATTTCAGTAATAGATTCCGATGGACATGGGAAGGTTTACTGTAACCTGTGGACCTTCCACTTGACGATGAAACACGGAAATTGCGTCGGAATTGAATACAACAGGCACAATGACGACATCTGTCCGTGAGAGTAATCCTTCTAACTGTCAGAATTTAAATCCTTTCCTGGGATTACAGAAATAGACTCCGAAGGACATGGGAAGGTTTACTGTAACCTGTGGACCTTCAACTTGACGATGAAACACAGAAATAGCGTCGGAAATGAATACAACAGGCACAATGGCGACATCTGTCCGGGAGAGTAATCCTTCTAACTGTCAGAATTTTAATTCTTTCCTGGGATTACAGTAATAGACTCCGATGGACATGGGAAGGTTTACTGTAACCTGTGGACCTTCAACTTGACGATGAAACACAGAAATTGCGTCGGAATTGAATACAACAGGCACAATGACGACATCTGTCCGGGAGAGTAATCCTTCTAACTGTCAGAATTTTAATTCTTTCCTGGGATTACAGTAATAGACTCCGATGGACATGGGAAGGTTTACTGTAACCTGTGGACCTTCAACTTGACGATGAAACACAGAAATTGCGTCGGAATTGAATACAACAGGCACCATGCCGACTTGTGTCAGGGAGAGCAATGCTTTTATCTGTCTGTGGTTTGATTCTTTCCTGGGATTCCAGTAATAGATTCCGATCGACATGGGAAGGTTTACTGTAACCTGTGGACCTTCAACGTGACGAAGAAACACAGATATTGCGTCGCAATTGAATACAACAGGCACAATGACGACATGTGTCCGGGAGAGTAATCCGTCTAACTGTCAGAACTTTAATTCTTTCCTGGGATTACAGTAATAGACTCCGATGGACATGGGAAGGTTTACTGTAACCTGTGGACCATCAACTTGACGATGAAACACAGAAATTGCGTCGGAATTGAATACAACAGGCACAATGACGACATCTGTCCGGGAGAGTAATCCTTCTAACTGTCAGAATTTTAATTCTTTCCTGGGATTACAGTAATAGACTCCGATGGACATGGGAGGGTTTACTGTAACCTGTGGACCTTCAACTTGAAGAAGAAACACAGATTTTGCGTCGGAATTGAATACCACAGGCACCATGCCGACTTCTGTCCGGGAGAGTAATGCTCCTATCTGTCTGTGCTTTGATTCTTTGCTGGGATTTCAGTAATAGATTCCGATGGACATGGGAAATTTTCTGTAACCTGTGGACCTTCATCTTGACGATGAAACACAGAAATTGCGTCGGAATTGAATACAACAGGCACAATGACGACATCTGTCCGGGAGAGTAATCCTTCTAACTGTCAGAATTTTAATTCTTTCCTGGGATTACAGTAATAGACTCCGATGGACATGGGAAGGTTTACTGTAACCTGTGGACCTTCAACTTGACGAAGAAACACAGATTTTGCGTCGGAATTGAATACCACCGGCACCATGCCGACTTCTGTCCGGGAGAGTAATGCTCCTATCTGTCTGTGCTTTGATTCTTTGCTGGGATTTCAGTAATAGATTCCGATGGACATGGGAAGGTTTACTGTAACCTATGGGCCTTCAACTTGACGATGAAACACAGAAATTACGTCGGAATTGAATACAACAGGCACAATGACGACATCTGTCCGGGAGAGTAATCCTTCTATCTGTCTGAATTTTAATTCTTTCCTGGGATTGCAGTAATAGACTCCGATGGACATGGGAAGGTTTACTGTAACCTGTGGACCTTCAACTTGACGAAGAAACACAGATTTTGCGTCGGAATTGAATACAACAGGCACCATGCCGACTTCTGTCCGGGAGAGTTATGCTTCTATCTGTCTGTGCTTTGATTCTTTGCTGGGATTAGAGTAATAGATGCCGATGGACATGGGAAGGTCTACTGTAACCTGTGGACCTTCAGCTTGACGATGAAACACAGAAATTGCGCCGGAATTGAATGCAACAGGCACCATGACGACATCTGTCCGGGAGAGTAATCCTTCTAACTGTCAGAATTTTAATTCTTTCCTGGGATTACAGTAATAGACTCCGATGGACATGGGAAGATTTACTGTAACCTGTGGACCTTTAACTTGACGAAGAAACACAGATATTGCGTCGGAATTGAATACAACAGGCACCATGCCGACTTCTGTCCGGGACAGTAATGCTTCTATCTGTCTCTTCTTTGATTCTTTGCTGGGATTCCAGTAATAGATGCCGATGGACATGGGAAGGTTTCCTGTAACCTGTGGACATTCAACTTGACGATGAAACACAGAAATTGCGTCGGAATTGAATACAACAGGCACAATGCCGACTTCTGTCCGGGAGAGTAATGCTTCTGTCTGTGCTTTGATTCCTTGCTGGGTTTCCAGTGGTAGATTCCGATGGACATGGGAAGGTTTACTGTAACCTGTGGACCTTCAACTTGACGAAGAAACACAGATATTGCGTCGGAATTGAATACAACAGGCACCATGCCGACTTCTGTCCGGGAGAGTAATGCTTCTATCTGTCTGTGCTTTGAATCTCTGCTGGGATTCCAGTAATAGATTCCGATGGACATGGGAAGATTTACTGTAACCTGTGGACCTTTAACTTGACGATGAAACACAGATATTGCGTCGGAATTGAATACAACAGGCACCATGCCGACTTCTGTCCGGGACAGTAATGCTTCTATCTGTCTCTGCTTTGATTCCTTGCTGGGATTCCAGTAATAGATTCCGATGGACATGGGAAGGATTACTGTAACCTGTGGACCTTCAACTTGACGAAGAAACACAGATATTGCGTCGGAATTGAATACAACAGGCACCATGCCGACTTGTGTCCGGGAGAGTAATGCTTCTATCTGTCTTGTGCTTTGATTCTTTGCTGGGATTCCAGTAATAGATGCCGATGGACATGGGAAGGTTTCCTGTAACCTGTGGACATTCAATGTGACGATGAAACACAGATATTGCGTCGGAATTGAATACAACAGGCACCATGCCGACTTGTGTCAGGGAGAGCAATGCTTTTATCTGTCTGTGGTTTGATTCTTTCCTGGGATTCCAGTAATAGATTCCGATCGACATGGGAAGGTTTACTGTAACCTGTGGACCTTCAACGTGACGAAGAAACACAGATATTGCGTCGGAATTGAATACAACAGGCACCATGCCGACTTCTGTCCTGGAGAGTAATGCTTCTATCTCTCTGTGCTTTGATTCTTTGCTGGGATTCCAGTAATAGATTCCGATGGACATGGGAAGGTTTACTGTAACCAGTGGACCTTCAACTTGACGATGAAACACAGAAATTGCGACGGAATTGAATACAACAGGCACAATGACGACATCTGTCCGGGAGAGTAATCCATCTAACTGTCAGAATTTTAGTTCTTTCCTGGGATTCCAGTAATACACTCCGATGGACATGGGAAGGTTTACTGTTACCTGTAGACCTTCAACTTGACGAACAAACACTGATATTGCGTCGGAATTGAATACAACAGGCACCATGCCGACTTATGTCCGGGAGAGTAATTCTTCTATCTATCTGTGCTTTGATTCTTTGCTGGGATTCCAGTAATAGATTCCGATGGACACGGGAAGGTTTACTGTAACCTGTGGACCTTCAACTTGACGAAGAAGCAGAGATATTGCGTCGGAATTTAATACAACAGGCACCATGCCGACTTCTGTCCGGCAGAGAAATGCTTCTATATGGCTGTGCTTTGATTCTTTGCTGGTATTCCAGTAATAGATTCCGATGGACATGAGAAGGTTTACTGTAACCTGTGGACTTTCAACTTGACGATGAAACACAGAAATTGCGTCGGAATTGAATTCAACAGGCACCATGCCGACTTGTGTCCGGGAGAGCAATGCTTTTATCTGTCTATGCTTTGATTCTTTCCTGGGATTCCAGTAATGGATTCCGATCGACATGAGAAGGTTTACTGTAACCTGTGGACCTTCAACTTGACGAAGAAACACAGATATTGTGTCGGAATTGAATACAACAGGCACCATGCCGACTTCTTTCCGGGAGAGTAATGCTTCTATCTGTCTGTGCTTTGATTCTTTGCTGGGATTCCAGTAATAGATTCCGATGGACATGGGAAGGTTTACTGTAACCTGTGGACCTTCAACTTGACGATGAAACACAGAAATTGCGTCGGAATTGAACACAACTGGCACAATGACGACATCCGCCCGGGAGAGTAATCCTTCTAACTGTCAGAATTTTAATTCTTTCCTGGGATTCCAGTTATAGACTCCGATGGACATGGGAAGGTTTACTGTAACCTGTGGACCTTCAACTTGACGAAGAAACACGGATATTGCGTCGGAATTGAATACAACAGGCACCATGCCGACATCTGTCCTGGAGAGTAATGCTTCTATCTGTCTGTGCTTTGATTCTTTGCTGGGATTCCAGTAATAGATTCCGATGGACATGGGAAGGTTTACTGAAACCTGTAGACCTTCAACTTGACGATGAAACACAGAAATTGCGTCGGAATTGAATACAAGAGGCACCATGCCGACTTCTGTCCGGGAGAGTAATTCTTCTATCTGTCTGTGCTTTGATTCTTTGCTGGGATTCCAGTAATAGATTCCGATGGACACGGGAAGGTTTACTGTGACCTGTGGACCTTCAACTTGACGAAGAAGCAGAGATATTGCGTCGGAATTTAATACAACAGGCACCATGCCGACTTCTGTCCGGGAGAGAAATGCTTCTATATGGCTGTGCTTTGATTCTTTGCTGGTATTCCAGTAATAGATTCCGATGGACTTGGGAAGGTTTACTGTAACCTGTGGACTTTCAACTTGACGATGAAACACAGAAATTGCGTCGGAATTGAATACAACGGGCACCATGCCGACTTGTGTCCGGGAGAGCAATGCTTTTATCTGTCTGTGCTTTGATTCTTTCCTGGGATTCCAGTAATGGATTCCGATCGACATGAGAGGGTTTACTGTAACCTGTGGACCTTCAACTTGACGAAGAAACACAGATATTGTGTCGGAATTGAATACAACAGGCACCATGACGACTTCTGTCCGGGAGAGTAATGCTTCTATCTGTTTGTGCTTTGATTCTTTGCTAGGATTCCAGTAATAGATTCCGATGGACATGGGAAGGTTTACTGTAACCTGTGGACCTTCGACGTGTCGATGAAACACAGAAATTGCGTCGGAATTGAATACAACAGGCACAATGCCGACATCTGTCCGGGCGGGTAATCCTTCTAACTGTCAGAATTTTAATTCTTTCCTGGGATTCCAGTAATTGACTCCGATGGACATGGGAAGGTTTACTGTAACCTGTGGACCTTCAACTTGACGAAGAAACACAGATTTTGGGTCGGAATTGAATACATTTGGCACCATGCCGACTTCTGTCCGGGAGGTTAATGCTCCTATCTGTCTGTGCTTTGATTCTTTGCTGGGATTTCAGTAATAGATTCCGATGGACATGGGAAGGTTTACTGTAACCTGTGGACCTTCAACTTGACGAAGAAACACAGATATTTTGTCGGAATTGAATACAACAGGCACCATGCCGACTTCTGTCCGGGTGAGTAATGCTCCTATCTGTCTGTGCTTTGATTCTTTGCTGGGATTCCAGTAATAGATTCCGATCGACATGGGAATGTTTACTGTAACCTGTGGACCTTCAACTTGACGATCAAACACAGAAATTGCGACGGAATTGAATACAACAGGCACAATGGGGACATCTGTCCGGGAGAGTAATCCATCTAACTGTCAGAATTTCAGTTCTTTCCTGGGATTCCAGTAATAGACTCCGATGGACATGGGATGGTTTACTGTAACCTGTGGACCTTCAACTTGACGAAGAAACTCAGATATTGCGTCGGAATTCAATACAACAGGCACCATGCCGACTTCTGTCCGGGAGAGTAATGCTTCTATCTGTCTGTGCTTTGATTCTTTGCTGGGATTCCAGTAATAGATTCCGATGGACATGGGAAGGTTTAATGTACCCAGTGGACCTTCAACTTGACGATGAAACACTGAAATTGCGACGGAATTGAATACAAAAGGCACAATGACGTCATCTGTCCGGGAGAATAATCCATCTAACTGTCAGAATTTTAGTTCTTTCCTGGGATTCCAGTAATAGACTCCGATGGACATGGGAAGGTTTACTGTAACCTGTGGACCTTCAACTTGACGAAGAAACACAGATATTGCGTCGGAATTGAATACAACAGGCACCATGCCGTCTTCTGTCCTGGAGAGTAATGCTTCTATCTGTCTGTGCTTTGATTCTTTGCTGGGATTCCAGTAATAGATTCCGATGGACATGGGAAGGTTTACTATAACCTGTGAACCTTCAACTTGACGATGAAACACAGAAATTGCGTCGGAATTGAATACAACAGGCACCATGCCGACTTCTGTCCGGGAGTGTAATGCTACTATCTGTCTGTGCTTTGATTCTTTGCTGGGATTTCAGTAATAGATTCCGATGGACATGGGAAGGATTACTGTAACCAGTGGACCTTCAACTTGACGATGAAACACAAAAATTGCGACGGAATTGAATGCAACAGGCACAATGACGACATCTGTCCGGGAGAGTAATCCATCTAACTGTCAGAATTTTAGTTCTTTCCTGGGATTCCAGTAATAGACTCCGATGGACATGGGAAGGTTTACTGTAACCTGTGGACCTTCAACTTGACGAAGAAACACAGATATTGCGTCGGAATTGCATACAACAGGCACCATGCCGACTTCTGTCCGGGAGAGTAATGCTTCTATCTGTCTCTGCTTTGATTCTTTGCTGGGATTCCAGTAATAGATTCCGATGGACATGTTAAGGATTACTTTAACCAGTGGACCTTCAACTTGACGAAGAGACACAGATATTGCGTCGGAATTGAATACAACAGGCACCATGCCGACTTGTGTCAGGGAGAGCAATGCTTTTATCTGTCTGTGGTTTGATTCTTTCCTGGGATTCCAGTAGTAGATTCCGATCGACATGGGAAGGTTTACTGTAACCTGTGGACCTTCAACGTGACGAAGAAACACAGAAATTGCGTCGGAATTGAATACAACAGGCACCATGCCGACTTCTGTCCGGGAGTGTAATGCTACTATCTGTCTGTGCTTTGATTCTTTGCTGGGATTTCAGTAATAGATTCCGATGGACATGGGAAGGATTACTGTAACCAGTGGACCTTCAACTTGACGATGAAACACAAAAATTGCGACGGAATTGAATGCAACAGGCACAATGACGACATCTGTCCAGGAGAGTAATCCATCTAACTGTCAGAATTTTAGTTCTTTCCTGGGATTCCAGTAATAGACTCCGATGGACATGGGAAGGTTTACTGTAACCTGTGGACCTTCAACTTGACGAAGAAACACAGATATTGCGTCGGAATTGCATACAACAGGCACCATGCCGACTTCTGTCCGGGAGAGTAATGCTTCTATCTGTCTCTGCTTTGATTCTTTGCTGGGATTCCAGTAATAGATGCCGATGGACATGGGAAGGTTTCCTGTAACCTGTGGACATTCAATGTGACGATGAAACACAGATATTGCGTCGGAATTGAATACAACAGGCACCATGCCGACTTGTGTCAGGGAGAGCAATGCTTTTATCTGTCTGTGGTTTGATTCTTTCCTGGGATTCCAGTAATAGATTCCGATCGACATGGGAAGGTTTACTGTAACCTGTGGACCTTCAACGTGACGAAGAAACACAGATATTGCGTCGGAATTGAATACAACAGGCACCATGCCGACTTCTGTCCTGGAGAGTAATGCTTCTATCTCTCTGTGCTTTGATTCTTTGCTGGGATTCCAGTAATAGATTCCGATGGACATGGGAAGGTTTACTGTAACCAGTGGACCTTCAACTTGACGATGAAACACAGAAATTGCGACGGAATTGAATACAACAGGCACAATGACGACATCTGTCCGGGAGAGTAATCCATCTAACTGTCAGAATTTTAGTTCTTTCCTGGGATTCCAGTAATACACTCCGATGGACATGGGAAGGTTTACTGTTACCTGTAGACCTTCAACTTGACGAACAAACACAGATATTGCGTCGGAATTGAATACAACAGGCACCATGCCGACTTCTGTCCGGGAGAGTAATTCTTCTATCTATCTGTGCTTTGATTCTTTGCTGGGATTCCAGTAATAGATTCCGATGGACACGGGAAGGTTTACTGTAACCTGTGGACCTTCAACTTGACGAAGAAGCAGAGATATTGCGTCGGAATTTAATACAACAGGCACCATGCCGACTTCTGTCCGGCAGAGAAATGCTTCTATATGGCTGTGCTTTGATTCTTTGCTGGTATTCCAGTAATAGATTCCGATGGACATGAGAAGGTTTACTGTAACCTGTGGACTTTCAACTTGACGATGAAACACAGAAATTGCGTCGGAATTGAATTCAACAGGCACCATGCCGACTTGTGTCCGGGAGAGCAATGCTTTTATCTGTCTATGCTTTGATTCTTTCCTGGGATTCCAGTAATGGATTCCGATCGACATGAGAAGGTTTACTGTAACCTGTGGACCTTCAACTTGACGAAGAAACACAGATATTGTGTCGGAATTGAATACAACAGGCACCATGACGACTTCTGTCCGGGAGAGTAATGCTTCTATCTGTTTGTGCTTTGATTCTTTGCTAGGATTCCAGTAATAGATTCCGATGGACATGGGAAGGTTTACTGTAACCTGTGGACCTTCAACTTGACGATGCAACACAGAAATTGCGTCGGTATTGAATACAACAGGCACCATGCCGACTTCTTTCCGGGAGAGTAATGCTTCTATCTGTCTGTGCTTTGATTCTTTGCTGGGATTCCAGTAATAGATTCCGATGGACATGGGAAGGTTTACTGTAACCTGTGGACCTTCAACTTGACGATGAAACACAGAAATTGCGTCGGAATTGAATACAACTGGCACAATGACGACATCCGCCCGGGAGAGTAATCCTTCTAACTGTCAGAATTTTAATTCTTTCCTGGGATTCCAGTTATAGACTCCGATGGACATGGGAAGGTTTACTGTAACCTGTGGACCTTCAACTTGACGAAGAAACACGGATATTGCGTCGGAATTGAATACAACAGGCACCATGCCGACTTCTGTCCTGGAGAGTAATGCTTCTATCTGTCTGTGCTTTGATTCTTTGCTGGGATTCCAGTAATAGATTCCGATGGACATGGGAAGGTTTACTGAAACCTGTAGACCTTCAACTTGACGATGAAACACAGAAATTGCGTCGGAATTGAATACAAGAGGCACCATGCCGACTTCTGTCCAGGAGAGTAATTCTTCTATCTGTCTGTGCTTTGATTCTTTGCTGGGATTCCAGTAATAGATTCCGATGGAGACGGGAAGGTTTACTGTGACCTGTGGACCTTCAACTTGACGAAGAAGCAGAGATATTGCGTCGGAATTTAATACAACAGGCACCATGCCGACTTCTGTCCGGGAGAGAAATGCTTCTATATGGCTGTGCTTTGATTCTTTGCTGGTATTCCAGTAATAGATTCCGATGGACATGGGAAGGTTTACTGTAACCTGTGGACTTTCAACTTGACGATGAAACACAGAAATTGCGTCGGAATTGAATACAACGGGCACCATGCCGACTTGTGTCCGGGAGAGCAATGCTTTTATCTGTCTGTGCTTTGATTCTTTCCTGGGATTCCAGTAATGGATTCCGATCGACATGAGAGGGTTTACTGTAACCTGTGGACCTTCAACTTGACGAAGAAACACAGATATTGTGTCGGAATTGAATACAACAGGCACCATGACGACTTCTGTCCGGGAGAGTAATGCTTCTATCTGTTTGTGCTTTGATTCTTTGCTAGGATTCCAGTAATAGATTCCGATGGACATGGGAAGGTTTACTGTAACCTGTGGACCTTCGACGTGTCGATGAAACACAGAAATTGCGTCGGAATTGAATACAACAGGCACAATGCCGACATCTGTCCGGGAGGGTAATCCTTCTAACTGTCAGAATTTTAATTCTTTCCTGGGATTCCAGTAATTGACTCCGATGGACATGGGAAGGTTTACTGTAACCTGTGGACCTTCAACTTGACGATGAAACACAGAAATTGCGTCGGAATTGAATACAACAGGCACCATGCCGACTTCTGTCCGGGAGTGTAATGCTACTATCTGTCTGTGCTTTGATTCTTTGCTGGGATTTCAGTAATAGATTCCGATGGACATGGGAAGGATTACTGTAACCTGTGGACCTTCAACTTGACGATGAAACACAAAAATTGCGACGGAATTGAATGCAACAGGCACAATGACGACATCTGTCCGGGAGAGTAATCCATCTAACTGTCAGAATTTTAGTTCTTTCCTGGGATTCCAGTAATAGACTCCGATGGACATGGGAAGGTTTACTGTAACCTGTGGACCTTCAACTTGACGAAGAAACACAGATATTGCGTCGGAATTGCATACAACAGGCACCATGCCGACTTCTGTCCGGGAGAGTAATGCTTCTATCTGTCTCTGCTTTGATTCTTTGCTGGGATTCCAGTAATAGATTCCGATGGACATGTTAAGGATTACTTTAACCAGTGGACCTTCAACTTGACGAAGAGACACCGATATTGCGTCGGAATTGAATACAACAGGCACCATGCCGACTTGTGTCAGGGAGAGCAATGCTTTTATCTGTCTGTGGTTTGATTCTTTCCTGGGATTCCAGTAATAGATTCCGATCGACATGGGAAGGTTTACTGTAACCTGTGGACCTTCAACGTGACGAAGAAACACAGAAATTGCGTCGGAATTGAATACAACAGGCACCATGCCGACTTCTGTCCGGGAGTGTAATGCTACTATCTGTCTGTGCTTTGATTCTTTGCTGGGATTTCAGTAATAGATTCCGATGGACATGGGAAGGATTACTGTAACCAGTGGACCTTCAACTTGACGATGAAACACAAAAATTGCGACGGAATTGAATGCAACAGGCACAATGACGACATCTGTCCGGGAGAGTAATCCATCTAACTGTCAGAATTTTAGTTCTTTCCTGGGACTCCAGTAATAGACTCCGATGGACATGGGAAGGTTTACTGTAACCTGTGGACCTTCAACTTCACGAAGAAACACAGATATTGCGTCGGAATTGCATACAACAGGCACCATGCCGACTTCTGTCCGGGAGAGTAATGCTTCTATCTGTCTCTGCTTTGATTCTTTGCTGGGATTCCAGTAATAGATGCCGATGGACATGGGAAGGTTTCCTGTAACCTGTGGACATTCAATGTGACGATGAAACACAGATATTGCGTCGGAATTGAATACAACAGGCACCATGCCGACTTGTGTCAGGGAGAGCAATGCTTTTATCTGTCTGTGGTTTGATTCTTTCCTGGGATTCCAGTAATAGATTCCGATCGACATGGGAAGGTTTACTGTAACCTGTGGACCTTCAACGTGACGAAGAAACACAGATATTGCGTCGGAATTGAATACAACAGGCACCATGCCGACTTCTGTCCTGGAGAGTAATGCTTCTATCTCTCTGTGCTTTGATTCTTTGCTGGGATTCCAGTAATAGATTCCGATGGACATGGGAAGGTTTACTGTAACCAGTGGACCTTCAACTTGACGATGAAACACAGAAATTGCGACGGAATTGAATACAACAGGCACAATGACGACATCTGTCCGGGAGAGTAATCCATCTAACTGTCAGAATTTTAGTTCTTTCCTGGGATTCCAGTAATACACTCCGATGGACATGGGAAGGTTTACTGTTACCTGTAGACCTTCAACTTGACGAACAAACACAGAAATTGCGTCGGAATTGAATACAACAGGCACCATGCCGACTTCTGTCTGGGAGAGTAATTCTTCTATCTATCTGTGCTTTGATTCTTTGCTGGGATTCCAGTAATAGATTCCGATGGACACGGGAAGGTTTACTGTAACCTGTGGACCTTCAACTTGACGAAGAAGCAGAGATATTGCGTCGGAATTTAATACAACAGGCACCATGCCTACTTCTGTCCGGCAGAGAAATGCTTCTATATGGCTGTGCTTTGATTCTTTGCTGGTATTCCAGTAATAGATTCCGATGGACATGAGAAGGTTTACTGTAACCTGTGGACTTTCAACTTGACGATGAAACACAGAAATTGCGTCGGAATTGAATTCAACAGGCACCATGCCGACTTGTGTCCGGGAGAGCAATGCTTTTATCTGTCTATGCTTTGATTCTTTCCTGGGATTCCAGTAATGGATTCCGATCGACATGAGAAGGTTTACTGTAACCTGTGGACCTTCAACTTGACGAAGAAACACAGATATTGTGTCGGAATTGAATACAACAGGCACCATGACGACTTCTGTCCGGGAGAGTAATGCTTCTATCTGTTTGTGCTTTGATTCTTTGCTAGGATTCCAGTAATAGATTCCGATGGACATGGGAAGGTTTACTGTAACCTGTGGACCTTCAACTTGACGATGCAACACAGAAATTGCGTCGGTATTGAATACAACAGGCACCATGCCGACTTCTTTCCGGGAGAGTAATGCTTCTATCTGTCTGTGCTTTGATTCTTTGCTGGGATTCCAGTAATAGATTCCGATGGACATGGGAAGGTTTACTGTAACCTGTGGACCTTCAACTTGACGATGAAACACAGAAATTGCGTCGGAATTGAATACAACTGGCACAATGACGACATCCGCCCGGGAGAGTAATCCTTCTAACTGTCAGAATTTTAATTCTTTCCAGGGATTCCAGTTATAGACTCCGATGGACATGGGAAGGTTTACTGTAACCTGTGGACCTTCAACTTGACGAAGAAACACGGATATTGCGTCGGAATTGAATACAACAGGCACCATGCCGACTTCTGTCCTGGAGAGTAATGCTTCTATCTGTCTGTGCTTTGATTCTTTGCTGGGATTCCAGTAATAGATTCCGATGGACATGGGAAGGTTTACTGAAACCTGTAGACCTTCAACTTGACGATGAAACACAGAAATTGCGTCGGAATTGAATACAAGAGGCACCATGCCGACTTCTGTCCGGGAGAGTAATTCTTCTATCTGTCTGTGCTTTGATTCTTTGCTGGGATTCCAGTAATAGATTCCGATGGACACGGGAAGGTTTACTGTGACCTGTGGACCTTCAACTTGACGAAGAAGCAGAGATATTGCGTCGGAATTTAATACAACAGGCACCATGCCGACTTCTGTCCGGGAGAGAAATGCTTCTATATGCCTGTGCTTTGATTCTTTGCTGGTATTCCAGTAATAGATTCCGATGGACATGGGAAGGTTTACTGTAACCTGTGGACTTTCAACTTGACGATGAAACACAGAAATTGCGTCGGAATTGAATACAACGGGCACCATGCCGACTTGTGTCCGGGAGAGCAATGCTTTTATCTGTCTGTGCTTTGATTCCTTCCTGGGATTCCAGTAATGGATTCCGATCGACATGAGAGGGTTTACTGTAACCTGTGGACCTTCAACTTGACGAAGAAACACAGATATTGTGTCGGAATTGAATACAACAGGCACCATGACGACTTCTGTCCGGGAGAGTAATGCTTCTATCTGTTTGTGCTTTGATTCTTTGCTAGGATTCCAGTAATAGATTCCGATGGACATGGGAAGGTTTACTGTAACCTGTGGACCTTCGACGTGTCGATGAAACACAGAAATTGCGTCGGAATTGAATACAACAGGCACAATGCCGACATCTGTCCGGGAGGGTAATCCTTCTAACTGTCAGAATTTTAATTCTTTCCTGGGATTCCAGTAATTGCCCCCGATGGACATGGGAAGGTTTACTGTAACCTGTGGACCTTCAACTTGACGAAGAAACACAGATTTTGGGTCGGAATTGAATACATTTGGCACCATGCCGACTTCTGTCCGGGAGGTTAATGCTCCTATCTGTCTGTGCTTTGATTCTTTGCTGGGATTTCAGTAATAGATTCCGATGGACATGGGAAGGTTTACTGTAACCTGTGGACCTTCAACTTGACGAAGAAACACAGATATTTTGTCGGAATTGAATACAACAGGCACCATGCCGACTTCTGTCCGGGTGAGTAATGCTCCTATCTGTCTGTGCTTTGATTCTTTGCTGGGATTCCAGTAATAGATTCCGATCGACATGGGAATGTTTACTGTAACCTGTGGACCTTCAAGTTGACGATCAAACACAGAAATTGCGACGGAATTGAATACAACAGGCACAATGGGGACATCTGTCCTGGAGAGTAATCCATCTAACTGTCAGAATTTCAGTTCTTTCCTGGGATTCCAGTAATAGACTCCGATGGACATGGGATGGTTTACTGTAACCTGTGGACCTTCAACTTGACGAAGAAACTCAGATATTGCGTCGGAATTCAATACAACAGGCACCATGCCGACTTCTGTCCGGGAGAGTAATGCTTCTATCTGTCTGTGCTTTGATTCTTTGCTGGGATTCCAGTAATAGATTCCGATGGACATGGGAAGGTTTAATGTACCCAGTGGACCTTCAACTTGACGATGAAACACAAAAATTGCGACGGAATTGAATGCAACAGGCACAATGACGACATCTGTCCGGGAGAGTAATCCATCTAACTGTCAGAATTTTAGTTCTTTCCTGGGATTCCAGTAATAGACTCCGATGGACATGGGAAGGTTTACTGTAACCTGTGGACCTTCAACTTGACGAAGAAACACAGATATTGCGTCGGAATTGCATACAACAGGCAACATGCCGACTTCTGTCCGGGAGAGTAATGCTTCTATCTGTCTCTGCTTTGATTCTTTGCTGGGATTCCAGTAATAGATGCCGATGGACATGGGAAGGTTTCCTGTAACCTGTGGACATTCAATGTGACGATGAAACACAGATATTGCGTCGGAATTGAATACAACATGCACCATGCCGACTTGTGTCAGGGAGAGCAATGCTTTTATCTGTCTGTGGTTTGATTCTTTCCTGGGATTCCAGTAATAGATTCCGATCGACATGGGAAGGTTTACTGTAACCTGTGGACCTTCAACGTGACGAAGAAACACAGATATTGCGTCGGAATTGAATACAACAGGCACCATGCCGACTTCTGTCCTGGAGAGTAATGCTTCTATCTCTCTGTGCTTTGATTCTTTGCTGGGATTCCAGTAATAGATTCCGATGGACATGGGAAGGTTTACTGTAACCAGTGGACCTTCAACTTGACGATGAAACACAGAAATTGCGACGGAATTGAATACAACAGGCACAATGACGACATCTGTCCGGGAGAGTAATCCATCTAACTGTCAGAATTTTAGTTCTTTCCTGGGATTCCAGTAATACACTCCGATGGACATGGGAAGGTTTACTGTTACCTGTAGACCTTCAACTTGACGAACAAACACAGATATTGCGTCGGAATTGAATACAACAGGCACCATGCCGACTTCTGTCCGGGAGAGTAATTCTTCTATCTATCTGTGCTTTGATTCTTTGCTGGGATTCCAGTAATAGATTCCGATGGACACGGGAAGGTTTACTGTAACCTGTGGACCTTCAACTTGACGAAGAAGCAGAGATATTGCGTCGGAATTTAATACAACAGGCACCATGCCGACTTCTGTCCGGCAGAGAAATGCTTCTATATGGCTGTGCTTTGATTCTTTGCTGGTATTCCAGTAATAGATTCCGATGGACATGAGAAGGTTTACTGTAACCTGTGGACTTTCAACTTGACGATGAAACACAGAAATTGCGTCGGAATTGAATTCAACAGGCACCATGCCGACTTGTGTCCGGGAGAGCAATGCTTTTATCTGTCTATGCTTTGATTCTTTCCTGGGATTCCAGTAATGGATTCCGATCGACATGAGAAGGTTTACTGTAACCTGTGGACCTTCAACTTGACGAAGAAACACAGATATTGTGTCGGAATTGAATACAACAGGCACCATGACGACTTCTGTCCGGGAGAGTAATGCTTCTATCTGTTTGTGCTTTGATTCTTTGCTAGGATTCCAGTAATAGATTCCGATGGACATGGGAAGGTTTACTGTAACCTGTGGACCTTCAACTTGACGATGCAACACAGAAATTGCGTCGGTATTGAATACAACAGGCACCATGCCGACTTCTTTCCGGGAGAGTAATGCTTCTATCTGTCTGTGCTTTGATTCTTTGCTGGGATTCCAGTAATAGATTCCGATGGACATGGGAAGGTTTACTGTAACCTGTGGACCTTCAACTTGACGATGAAACACAGAAATTGCGTCGGAATTGAATACAACTGGCACAATGACGACATCCGCCCGGGAGAGTAATCCTTCTAACTGTCAGAATTTTAATTCTTTCCTGGGATTCCAGTTATAGACTCCGATGGACATGGGAAGGTTTACTGTAACCTGTGGACCTTCAACTTGACGAAGAAACACGGATATTGCGTCGGAATTGAATACAACAGGCACCATGCCGACTTCTGTCCTGGAGAGTAATGCTTCTATCTGTCTGTGCTTTGATTCTTTGCTGGGATTCCAGTAATAGATTCCGATGGACATGGGAAGGTTTACTGAAACCTGTAGACCTTCAACTTGACGATGAAACACAGAAATTGCGTCGGAATTGAATACAAGAGGCACCATGCCGACTTCTGTCCGGGAGAGTAATTCTTCTATCTGTCTGTGCTTTGATTCTTTGCTGGGATTCGAGTAATAGATTCCGATGGACACGGGAAGGTTTACTGTGACCTGTGGACCTTCAACTTGACGAAGAAGCAGAGATATTGCGTCGGAATTTAATACAACAGGCACCATGCCGACTTCTGTCCGGGAGAGAAATGCTTCTATATGGCTGTGCTTTGATTCTTTGCTGGTATTCCAGTAATAGATTCCGATGGACATGGGAAGGTTTACTGTAACCTGTGGACTTTCAACTTGACGATGAAACACAGAAATTGCGTCGGAATTGAATACAACGGGCACCATGCCGACTTGTGTCCGGGAGAGCAATGCTTTTATCTGTCTGTGCTTTGATTCTTTCCTGGGATTCCTGTAATGGATTCCGATCGACATGAGAGGGTTTACTGTAACCTGTGGACCTTCAACTTGACGAAGAAACACAGATATTGTGTCGGAATTGAATACAACAGGCACCATGACGACTTCTGTCCGGGAGAGTAATGCTTCTATCTGTTTGTGCTTTGATTCTTTGCTAGGTTTCCAGTAATAGATTCCGATGGACATGGGAAGGTTTACTGTAACCTGTGGACCTTCGACGTGTCGATGAAACACAGAAATTGCGTCGGAATTGAATACAACAGGCACAATGCCGACATCTGTCCGGGAGGGTAATCCTTCTAACTGTCAGAATTTTAATTCTTTCCTGGGATTCCAGTAATTGACTCCGATGGACATGGGAAGGTTTACTGTAACCTGTGGACCTTCAACTTGACGAAGAAACACAGATTTTGGGTCGGAATTGAATACATTTGGCACCATGCCGACTTCTGTCCGGGAGGTTAATGCTCCTATCTGTCTGTGCTTTGATTCTTTGCTGGGATTTCAGTAATAGATTCCGATGGACATGGGAAGGTTTACTGTAACCTGTGGACCTTCAACTTGACGAAGAAACACAGATATTTTGTCGGAATTGAATACAACAGGCACCATGCCGACTTCTGTCCGGGTGAGTAATGCTCCTATCTGTCTGTGCTTTGATTCTTTGCTGGGATTCCAGTAATAGATTCCGATCGACATGGGAATGTTTACTGTAACCTGTGGACCTTCAACTTGACGATCAAACACAGAAATTGCGACGGAATTGAATACAACAGGCACAATGGGGACATCTGTCCGGGAGAGTAATCCATCTAACTGTCAGAATTTCAGTTCTTTCCTGGGATTCCAGTAATAGACTCCGATGGACATGGGATGGTTTACTGTAACCTGTGGACCTTCAACTTGACGAAGAAACTCAGATATTGCGTCGGAATTCAATACAACAGGCACCATGCCGACTTCTGTCCGGGAGAGTAATGCTTCTATCTGTCTGTGCTTTGATTCTTTGCTGGGATTCCAGTAATAGATTCCGATGGACATGGGAAGGTTTAATGTACCCAGTGGACCTTCAACTTGACGATGAAACACTGAAATTGCGACGGAATTGAATACAAAAGGCACAATGACGTCATCTGTCCGGGAGAATAATCCATCTAACTGTCAGAATTTTAGTTCTTTCCTGGGATTCCAGTAATAGACTCCGATGGACATGGGAAGGTTTACTGTAACCTGTGGACCTTCAACTTGACGAAGAAACACAGATATTGCGTCGGAATTGAATACAACAGGCACCATGCCGTCTTCTGTCCTGGAGAGTAATGCTTCTATCTGTCTGTGCTTTGATTCTTTGCTAGGATTCCAGTAATAGATTCCGATGGACATGGGAAGGTTTACTATAACCTGTGAACCTTCAACTTGACGATGAAACACAGAAATTGCGTCGGAATTGAATACAACAGGCACCATGCCGACTTCTGTCCGGGAGTGTAATGCTACTATCTGTCTGTGCTTTGATTCTTTGCTGGGATTTCAGTAATAGATTCCGATGGACATGGGAAGGATTACTGTAACCAGTGGACCTTCAACTTGACGATGAAACACAAAAATTGCGACGGAATTGAATGCAACAGGCACAATGACGACATCTGTCCGGGAGAGTAATCCATCTAACTGTCAGAATTTTAGTTCTTTCCTGGGATTCCAGTAATAGACTCCGATGGACATGGGAAGGTTTACTGTAACCTGTGGACCTTCAACTTGACGAAGAAACACAGATATTGCGTCGGAATTGCATACAACAGGCACCATGCCGACTTCTGTCCGGGAGAGTAATGCTTCTATCTGTCTCTGCTTTGATTCTTTGCTGGGATTCCAGTAATAGATTCCGATGGACATGTTAAGGATTACTTTAACCAGTGGACCTTCAACTTGACGAAGAGACACAGATATTGCGTCGGGATTGAATACAACAGGCACAATGACGACATCTGTCCGGGAGAGTAACCCTTCTAACTGTCAGAATTTTAAAACTTTCCTGGAATTCCAGTAAAAGACTCCGATGGACATGGGAAAGTTTACTGTAACCTGTGGACCTTCAACTTGACGAAGAAACACAGATATTGCTTCGGAATTGAATACAACAGGCACCATGCCGACTTCTGTCAGGGAGAGTAATGCTTCTATCTGTCTGTGCTTGGTTTCTTTGCTGGGATTCCAGTAATAGATTCCGATGGACATGGGAAGGTTTACCGTACCCAGTGGACCTTCAACTTGACGATGAAACACAGAAATTGCGACGGAATTGAATACAACAGGCACAATGACGACATCTGTCCGGGAGAGTAATCCATCTAACTGTCAGAATTTTAGTTCTTCCTGGGATTCCAGTAATACACTCCGATGGACATGGGAAGGTTTACTGTAACCTGTGGACCTTCAACTTGACGAAGAAACACAGATATTGCGTAGGAATTGAATACAACAGGCACCATGCCGACTTCTGTCCGGGAGAGTAATGCTTCTATCTGTCTGTGCTTTGATTCTTTGCTGGGATTCCAGTAATAGATTCTGATGGACATGGGAAGGTTTACTGTAACCAGTGGACCTTCAACTTGACGATGAATCACAGAAATTGCGACGGAATTGAATACAACAGGCACAATGACGACATCTGTCCGGGAGAGTAACCCTCCTAATTGTCAGAATTTTAATACTTTCCTGGAATTCCAGTAAAAGACTCCGATGGACATGGGAAGGTTTACTGTAACCTGTGGACCTTCAACTTGACGAAGAAACACAGATATTGCGTAGGAATTGAATACAACAGGCACCATGCCGACTTCTGTCCGGGAGAGTAATGCTTCTATCTGTCTGTGCTTTTATTCTTTGCTGGGATTCCAGTAATTGATTCCGATGGACATGGGAACGTTTACTGGAACCTGTGGACCTTCAACTTGACGATGAAGCACAGAAATTGCTTTAGAATTGAATACTACAGGCACAATGACGACATCTGTCCGGGAGAGTAATCCTTCTAACTGTCATAACTTTAATTCTTTCCTGGGATTCCTGTAATAGACAACGATGGACATGGGAAGGTTTACTGTAACCTGTGGGCCTTCAACTTGACGAAGAAACACAGATATTGCTTCCGAATTGAACACAACAGGCACCATGCCGACTTCTGTCCGGGAGAGTAATGCTCCTACCTGTCTGTGCTTTGATTCCATGCTGGGATTCCAGTAATAGATTCCGATGGACATGGGAAGGTTTACTGTAACCTTTGGACCTTCAACTTGACGAAGAAACACAGATATTGCTTCGGAATTGAATACAACAGGCACCATGCCGACTTCTGTCCGGGAGAGTAATGCTTCTATCTGTCTGTGCTTTGATTCTTTGCTGGGATTCCAGTAATAGATTCCGATGGACATGGGAAGGTTTACTGTATCCTGTGGACCTTCAACTTGACGATGAAACACAGATATTGCGTCGGAATTGAATACAACAGGCACAATGACGACATCTGTCCGGGAGAGTAATCCATCTAACTGTCAGAATTTTAATTCTTTCCTGGGATTCCAGTAATAGACTCCGATGGACATGGAAGGTTTACTGTAACCTGTGGACCTTCAACTTGACGAAGAAACACAGATATTGCTTCGGAATTGAATACAACAGGCACCATGCCGACTTCTGTCCGGGAGAGTAATGCTTCTATCTGTCTGTGCTATGATTCTTTGCTGGGATTCCAGTAATAGATTCCGATGGACATTGGAAGCTTTACTGGAACCTGTGGACCTTCAACTTGACGAAGAAACACAGATTTTGCGTCGGAATTGAATACCACCGGCACCATGCCGACTTCTGTCCGGGAGAGTAATGCCTCCTATCTGTCTGTGCTTTGATTCTTTGCTGGGATTTCAGTAATAGATTCCGATGGACATGGGAAGGTTTACTGTAACCTATGGGCCTTCAACTTGACGATGAAACACAGAAATTACGTCGGAATTGAATACAACAGGCACAATGACGACATCTGTCCGGGAGAGTAATCCTTCTATCTGTCTGAATTTTAATTCTTTCCTGGGATTGCAGTAATAGAGTCCGATGGACATGGGAAGGTTTACTGTAACCTGTGGGCCTTCAACTTGACGAAGAAACACAGATTTTGCGTCGGAATTGAATACAACAGGCACCATGCCGACTTCTGTCCGGGAGAGTTCTGCTTCTATCTGTCTGTGCTTTGATTCTTTGCTGGGATTAGAGTAATAGATGCCGATGGACATGGGAAGGTCTACTGTAACCTGTGGACCTTCAACTTGACGATGAAACACAGAAATTGCGCCGGAATTGAATGCAACAGGCACCATGACGACATCTGTCCGGGAGAGTAATCCTTCTAACTGTCAGAATTTTAATTCTTTCCTGGGATTACAGTAATAGACTCCGATGGACATGGGAAGATTTACTGTAACCTGTGGACCTTTAACTTGACGAAGAAACACAGATATTGCGTCGGAATTGAATACAACAGGCACCATGCCGACTTCTGTCCGGGACAGTAATGCTTCTATCTGTCTCTGCTTTGATTCTTTGCTGGGATTCCAGTAATAGATGCCGATGGACATGGGAAGGTTTCCTGTAACCTGTGGACATTCAACTTGACGATGAAACACAGAAATTGCGTCGGAATTGAATACAACAGGCACAATGCCGACTTCTGTCCGGGAGAGTAATGCTTCTGTCTGTGCTTTGATTCCTTGCTGGGCTTCCAGTGGTAGATTCCGATGGACATGGGAAGGTTTACTGTAACCTGTGGACCTTCAACTTGACGAAGAAACACAGATATTGCGTCGGAATTGAATACAACAGGCACCATGCCGACTTCTGTCCGGGAGAGTAATGCTTCTATCTGTCTGTGCTTTGAATCTCTGCTGGGATTCCAGTAATAGATTCCGATGGACATGGGAAGATTTACTGTAACCTGTGGACCTTTAACTTGACGAAGAAACACAGATATTGCGTCGGAATTGAATACAACAGGCACCATGCCGACTTCTGTCCGGGACAGTAATGCTTCTATCTGTCTCTGCTTTGATTCCTTGCTGGGATTCGAGTAATAGATTCCGATGGACATGGGAAGGATTACTGTAACCTGTCGACCTTCAACTTGACGAAGAAACACAGATATTGCGTCGGAATTGAATACAACAGGCACCATGACGACTTCTGTCCGGGAGAGTAATGCTTCTATCTGTCTTGTGCTTTGATTCTTTGCTGGGATTCCAGTAATAGATGCCGATGGACATGGGAAGGTTTCCTGTAACCTGTGGACATTCAATGTGACGATGAAACACAGATATTGCGTCGGAATTGAATACAACAGGCACCATGCCGACTTGTGTCAGGGAGAGCAATGCTTTTATCTGTCTGTGGTTTGATTCTTTCCTGGGATTCCAGTAATAGATTCCGATCGACATGGGAAGGTTTACTGTAACCTGTGGACCTTCAACGTGACGAAGAAACACAGATATTGCGTCGGAATTGAATACAACAGGCACCATGCCGACTTCTGTCCTGGAGAGTAATGCTTCTATCTCTCTGTGCTTTGATTATTTGCTGGGATTCCAGTAATAGATTCCGATGGACATGGGAAGGTTTACTGTAACCAGTGGACCTTCAACTTGACGATGAAACACAGAAATTGCGACGGAATTGAATACAACAGGCACAATGACGACATCTGTCCGGGAGAGTAATCCATCTAACTGTCAGAATTTTAGTTCTTTCCTGGGATTCCAGTAATACACTCCGATGGACATGGGAAGGTTTACTGTTACCTGTAGACCTTCAACTTGACGAACAAACACAGATATTGCGTCGGAATTGAATACAACAGGCACCATGCCGACTTCTGTCCGGGAGAGTAATTCTTCTATCTGTCTGTGCTTTGATTCTTTGCTGGGATTCCAGTAATAGATTCCGATGGACACGGGAAGGTTTACTGTAACCTGTGGACCTTCAACTTGACGAAGAAGCAGAGATATTGCGTCGGAATTTAATACAACAGGCACCATGCCGACTTCTGTCAAGCAGAGAAATGCTTCTATATGGCTGTGCTTTGATTCTTTGCTGGTATTCCAGTAATAGATTCCGATGGACATGAGAAGGTTTACTGTAACCTGTGGACTTTCAACTTGACGATGAAACACAGAAATTGCGTCGGAATTGCATTCAACAGGCACCATGCCGACTTGTGTCCGGGAGAGCAATGCTTTTATCTGTCTATGCTTTGATTCTTTCCTGGGATTCCAGTAATGGATTCCGATCGACATGAGAAGGTTTACTGTAGCCTGTGGACCTTCAACTTGACGAAGAAACACAGATATTGTGTCGGATTTGAATACAACAGGCACCATGACGACTTCTGTCCGCGAGAGTAATGCTTCTATCTGTTTGTGCTTTGATTCTTTGCTAGGATTCCAGTAATAGATTCCGATGGACATGGGAAGGTTTACTGTAACCTGTGGACCTTCAACGTGACGATGAAACACAGATATTGCGTCGGAATTGAATACAACAGGCACAATGACGACATCTGTCCGGGAGAGTAATCCTTCTAACTGTCAGAATTTTAATTCTTTCCTGGGATTACAGTAATAGACTCCGATGGACATGGGAAGGTTTACTGTAACCTGTGGACCTTCAACTTGACGATGAAACACAGAAATTGCGTCGGAATTGAATACAACAGGCACAATGACGACATCTGTCCGGGAGAGTAATCCTTCTAACTGTCAGAATTTTAATTCCTTCCTGGGATTACAGTAATAGACTCCGATGGACATGGGAAGGTTTATTGTATCCTGTGGGCCGTCAACTTGACGATGAATCACAGAAATTGCGTCGCAATTGAATACAACAGGCACAATGACGACATGTGTCCGGGAGAGTAATCCGTCTAACTGTCAGAACTTTAATTCTTTCCTGGGATTACAGTAATAGACTCCGATGGACATGGAAGGTTTACTGTAACCTGTGGACCTTCAACTTGACGATGAAACACAGAAATTGCGTCGGAATTGAATACAACAGGCACAATGACGACATCTGTCCGGGAGAGTAATCCTTCTAACTGTCAGAATTTTAATTCTTTCCTGGGATTACCGTAATAGACTCCGATGGACATGGGAAGGTTTACTGTAACCTGTGGACCTTCAACTTGAAAAAGAAACACAGATTTTGCGTCGGAATTGAATACCACAGGCACCATGCCGACTTCTGTCCGGGAGAGTAATGCTCCTATCTGTCTGTGCTTTGATTCTTTGCTGGGATTTCAGTAATAGATTCCGATGGACATGGGAAATTTTCTGTAACCTGTGGACCTTCATCTTGACGATGAAACACAGAAATTGCGTCGGAATTGAATACAACAGGCACAATGACGACATCTGTCCGGGAGAGTAATCCTTCTAACTGTCAGAATTTTAATTCTTTCCTGGGATTACAGTAATAGACTCCGATGGACATGGGAAGGTTTACTGTAACCTGTGGACCTTCAACTTGACGAAGAAACACAGATTTTGCGTCGGAATTGAATACCACCGGCACCATGCCGACTTCTGTCCGGGAGAGTAATGCTCCTATCTGTCTGTGCTTTGATTCTTTGCTGGGATTTCAGCAATAGATTCCGATGGACATGGGAAGGTTTACTGTAACCTATGGGCCTTCAACTTGACGATGAAACACAGAAATTACGTCGGAATTGAATACAACAGGCACAATGACGACATCTGTCCGGGAGAGTAATCCTTCTATCTGTCTGAATTTTAATTCTTTCCTGGGATTGCAGTAATAGACTCCGATGGACATGGGAAGGTTTACTGTAACCTGTGGACCTTCAACTTGACGAAGAAACACAGATTTTGCGTCGGAATTGAATACAACAGGCACCATGCCGACTTCTGTCCGGGAGAGTTATGCTTCTATCTGTCTGTGCTTTGATTCTTTGCTGGGATTAGAGTAATAGATGCCGATGGACATGGGAAGGTCTACTGTAACCTGTGGACCTTCAACTTGACGATGAAACACTGAAATTGCGCCGGAATTGAATGCAACAGGCACCATGACGACATCTGTCCGGGAGAGTAATCCTTCTAACTGTCAGAATTTTAATTCTTTCCTGGGATTACAGTAATAGACTCCGATGGACATGGGAAGATTTACTGTAACCTGTGGACCTTTAACTTGACGAAGAAACACAGATATTGCGTCGGAATTGAATACAACAGGCACCATGCCGACTTCTGTCCGGGACAGTAATGCTTCTATCTGTCTCTGCTTTGATTCTTTGCTGGGACTCCAGTAATAGATGCCGATGGACATGGGAAGGTTTCCTGTAACCTGTGGACATTCAACTTGACGATGAAACACAGAAATTGCGTCGGAATTGAATACAACAGGCACAATGCCGACTTCTGTCCGGGAGAGTAATGCTTCTGTCTGTGCTTTGATTCCTTGCTGGGTTTCCAGTGGTAGATTCCGATGGACATGGGAAGGTTTACTGTAACCTGTGGACCTTCAACTTGACGAAGAAACACAGATATTGCGTCGGAATTGAATACAACAGGCACCATGCCGACTTCTGTCCGGGAGAGTAATGCTTCTATCTGTCTGTGCTTTGAATCTCTGCTGGGATTCCAGTAATAGATTCCGATGGACATGGGAAGATTTACTGTAACCTGTGGACCTTTAACTTGACGAAGAAACACAGATATTGCGTCGGAATTGAATACAACAGGCACCATGCCGACTTCTGTCCGGGACAGTAATGCTTCTATCTGTCTCTGCTTTGATCCCTTGCTGGGATTCCAGTAATAGATTCCGATAGACATGGGAAGGATTACTGTAACCTGTGGACCTTCAACTTGACGAAGAAACACAGATATTGCGTCGGAATTGAATACAACAGGCACCATGCAGACTTCTGTCCGGGAGAGTAATGCTTCTATCTGTCTTGTGCTTTGATTCTTTGCTGGGATTCCAGTAATAGATGCCGATGGACATGGGAAGGTTTCCTGTAACCTGTGGACATTCAATGTGACGATGAAACACAGATATTGCGTCGGAATTGAATACAACAGGCACCATGCCGACTTGTGTCAGGGAGAGCAATGCTTTTATCTGTCTGTGGTTTGATTCTTTCCTGGGATTCCAGTAATAGATTCCGATCGACATGGGAAGGTTTACTGTAACCTGTGGACCTTCAACGTGACGAAGAAACACAGATATTGCGTCGGAATTGAATACAACAGGCACCATGCCGACTTCTGTCCTGGAGAGTAATGCTTCTATCTCTCTGTGCTTTGATTCTTTGCTGGGATTCCAGTAATAGATTCCGATGGACATGGGAAGGTTTACTGTAACCAGTGGACCTTCAACTTGACGATGAAACACAGAAATTGCGACGGAATTGAATACAACAGGCACAATGACGACATCTGTCCGGGAGAGTAATCGATCTAACTGTCAGAATTTTAGTTCTTTCCTGGGATTCCAGTAATACACTCCGATGGACATGGGAAGGTTTACTGTTACCTGTAGACCTTCAACTTGACGAACAAACACAGATATTGCGTCGGAATTGAATACAACAGGCACCATGCCGACTTCTGTCCGGGAGAGTAATTCTTCTATCTGTCTGTGCTTTGATTCTTTGCTGGGATTCCAGTAATAGATTCCGATGGACACGGGAAGGTTTACTGTAACCTGTGGACCTTCAACTTGACGAAGAAGCAGAGATATTGCGTCGGAATTTAATACAACAGGCACCATGCCGACTTCTGTCCGGCAGAGAAATGCTTATATATGGCTGTGCTTTGATTCTTTGCTGGTAATCCAGTAATAGATTCCGATGGACATGAGAAGGTTTACTGTAACCTGTGGACTTTCAACTTGACGATGAAACACAGAAATTGCGTCGGAATTGAATTCAACAGGCACCATGCCGACTTGTGTCCGGGAGAGCAATGCTTTTATCTGTCTATGCTTTGATTCTTTCCTGGGATTCCAGTAATGGATTCCGATCGACATGAGAAGGTTTACTGTAACCTGTGGACCTTCAACTTGACGAAGAAACACAGATATTGTGTCGGAATTGAATACAACAGGCACCATGACGACTTCTGTCCGGGAGAGTAATGCTTCTATCTGTTTGTGCTTTGATTCTTTGCTAGGATTCCAGTAATAGATTCCGATGGACATGGGAAGGTTTACTGTAACCTGTGGACCTTCAACTTGACGATGCAACACAGAAATTGCGTCGGTATTGAATACAACAGGCACCATGCCGACTTCTTTCCGGGAGAGTAATGCTTCTATCTGTCTGTGCTTTGCTTCTTTGCTGGGATTCCAGTAATAGATTCCGATGGACATGGGAAGGTTTACTGTAACCTGTGGACCTTCAACTAGACGATGAAACACAGAAATTGCGTCGGAATTGAATACAACTGGCACAATGACGACATCCGCCCGGGAGAGTAATCCTTCTAACTGTCAGAATTTTAATTCTTTCCTGGGATTCCAGTTATAGACTCCGATGGACATGGGAAGGTTTACTGTAACCTGTGGACCTTCAACTTGACGAAGAAACACGGATATTGCGTCGGAATTGAATACAACAGGCACCATGCCGACTTCTGTCCTGGAGAGTAATGCTTCTATCTGTCTGTGCTTTGATTCTTTGCTGGGATTCCAGTAATAGATTCCGATGGACATGGGAAGGTTTACTGAAACCTGTAGACCTTCAACTTGACGATGAAACACAGAAATTGCGTCGGAATTGAATACAAGAGGCACCATGCCGACTTCTGTCCGGGAGAGTAATTCTTCTATCTGTCTGTGCTTTGATTCTTTGCTGGGATTCCAGTAATAGATTCCGATGGACATGGGAAGGTTTACTGTAACCTGTGGACCTTCGACGTGTCGATGAAACACAGAAATTGCGTCGGAATTGAATACAACAGGCACAATGCCGACATCTGTCCGGGAGGGTAATCCTTCTAACTGTCAGAATTTTAATTCTTTCCTGGGATTCCAGTAATTGACTCCAATGGACATGGGAAGGTTTACTGTAACCTGTGGACCTTCAACTTGACGAAGAAACACAGATTTTGGGTCGGAATTGAATACATTTGGCACCATGCCGACTTCTGTCCGGGAGGTTAATGCTCCTATCTGTCTGTGCTTTGATTCTTTGCTGGGATTTCAGTAATAGATTCCGATGGACATGGGAAGGTTTACTGTAACCTGTGGACCTTCAACTTGACGAAGAAACACAGATATTTTGTCGGAATTGAATACAACAGGCACAATGCCGACTTCTGTCCGGGTGAGTAATGCTCCTATCTGTCTGTGCTTTGATTCTTTGCTGGGATTCCAGTAATAGATTCCGATCGACATGGGAATGTTTACTGTAACCTGTGGACCTTCAACTTGACGATCAAACACAGAAATTGCGACGGAATTGAATACAACAGGCACAATGGGGACATCTGTCCGGGAGAGTAATCCATCTAACTGTCAGAATTTCAGTTCTTTCCTGGGATTCCAGTAATAGACTCCGATGGACATGGGATGGTTTACTGTAACCTGTGGACCTTCAACTTGACGAAGAAACTCAGATATTGCGTCGGAATTCAATACAACAGGCACCATGCCGACTTCTGTCCGGGAGAGTAATGCTTCTATCTGTCTGTGCTTTGATTCTTTGCTGGGATTCCAGTAATAGATTCCGATGGACATGGGAAGGTTTAATGTACCCAGTGGACCTTCAACTTGACGATGAAACACTGAAATTGCGACGGAATTGAATACAAAAGGCACAATGACGTCATCTGTCCGGGAGAATAATCCATCTAACTGTCAGAATTTTAGTTCTTTCCTGGGATTCCAGTAATAGACTCCGATGGACATGGGAAGGTTTACTGTAACCTGTGGACCTTCAACTTGACGAAGAAACACAGATATTGCGTCGGAATTGAATACAACAGGCACCATGCCGACTTCTGTCCTGGAGAGTAATGCTTCTATCTGTCTGTGCTTTGATTCTTTGCTGGGATTCCAGTAATAGATTCCGATGGACATGGGAAGGTTTACTATAACCTGTGAACCTTCAACTTGACGATGAAACACAGAAATTGCGTCGGAATTGAATACAACAGGCACCATGCCGACTTCTGTCCGGGAGTGTAATGCTACTATCTGTCTGTGCTTTGATTCTTTGCTGGGATTTCAGTAATAGATTCCGATGGACATGGGAAGGATTACTGTAACCAGTGGACCTTCAACTTGACGATGAAACACAAAAATTGCGACAGAATTGAATGCAACAGGCACAATGACGACATCTGTCCGGGAGAGTAATCCATCTAACTGTCAGAATTTTAGTTCTTTCCTGGGATTCCAGTAATAGACTCCGATGGACATGGGAAGGTTTACTGTAACCTGTGGACCTTCAACTTGACGAAGAAACACAGATATTGCGTCGGAATTGCATACAACAGGCACCATGCCGACTTCTGTCCGGGAGAGTAATGCTTCTATCTGTCTCTGCTTTGATTCTTTGCTGGGATTCCAGTAATAGATTCCGATGGACATGTTAAGGATTACTTTAACCAGTGGACCTTCAACTTGACGAAGAGACACAGATATTGCGTCGGGATTGAATACAACAGGCACAATGACGACATCTGTCCGGGAGAGTAATCCTTCTAAATGTCAGAATTTTAATACTTTCCTGGAATTCCAGTAAAAGACTCCGATGGACATGGGAAGGTTTACTGTAACCTGTGGACCTTCAACTTGACGAAGAAACACAGATATTGCTTCGGAATTGAATACAACAGGCACCATGCCGACTTCTGTCAGGGAGAGTAATGCTTCTATCTGTCTGTGCTTGGTTTCTTTGCTGGGATTCCAGTAATAGATTCCGATGGACATGGGAAGGTTTACCGTACCCAGTGGACCTTCAACTTGACGATGAAACACAGAAATTGCGACGGAATTGAATACAACAGGCACAATGACGACATCTGTCCGGGAGAGTAATCCATCTAACTGTCAGAATTTTAGTTCTTTCCTGGGATTCCAGTAATACACTCCGATGGACATGGGAAGGTTTACTGTAACCTGTGGACCTTCAACTTGACGAAGAAACACAGATATTGCGTAGGATTTGAATACAACAGGCACCATGCCGACTTCTGTCCGGGAGAGTAATGCTTCTATCTGTCTGTGCTTTGATTCTTTGCTGGGATTCCAGTAATAGATTCTGATGGACATGGGAAGGTTTACTGTAACCAGTGAACCTTCAACTTGACGATGAATCACAGAAATTGCGACGGAATTGAATACAACAGCCACAATGACGACATCTGTCCGGGAGAGTAACCCTCCTAATTGTCAGAATTTTAATACTTTCCTGGAATTCCAGTAAAAGACTCCGATGGACATGGGAAGGTTTACTGTAACCTGTGGACCTTCAACTTGACGAAGAAACACAGATATTGCGTAGGAATTGAATACAACAGGCACCATGCCGACTTCTGTCCGGGAGAGTAATGCTTCTATCTGTCTGTGCTTTTATTCTTTGCTGGGATTCCAGTAATAGATTCCGATGGACATGGGAACGTTTACTGGAACCTGTGGACCTTCAACTTGACGATGAAGCACAGAAATTGCTTTGGAATTGAATACAACAGGCACAATGACGACATCTGTCCGGGAGAGTAATCCTTCTAACTGTCATAACTTTAATTCTTTCCTGGGATTCCTGTAATAGACAACGATGGACATGGGAAGGTTTACTGTAACCTGTGGACCTTCAACTTGACGAAGAAACACAGATATTGCTTCGGAATTGAATACAACAGGCACCATGCCGACTTCTGTCCGGGAGAGTAATGCTTCTATCTGTCTGTGCTATGATTCTTTGCTGGGATTCCAGTAATAGATTCCGATGGACATTGGAAGCTTTACTGGAACCTGTGGACCTTCAACTTGACGATGAAACACAGATATTGCGTCGGAATTGAATACAACAGGCACAATGACGACATCTGTCCGGGAGAGTAATCCTTCTAACTGTCAGAATTTTAATTCTTTCCTGGGATTCCAGTAATAGACTCCGATGGACATGGGAAGGTTTACTGTAACCTGTGGACCTTCAACTTGACGAAGAAACACAGATATTGCTTCGGAATTGAATACAACAGGCACCATGCCGACTTCTGTCCGGAGAGTAATGCTCCTATCTGTCTGTGCTTTGATTCTTTGCTGGGATTCCAGTAATAGATTCCGATGGACATGGGAAGGTTTACTGGAACCTGTGGACCTTCAACTTGACTAAGAAATACAGATATTGCTTCGGAATTGAATACAACATGCACCATGCCGACTTCTGTCCGGGAGAGTAATGCTTCTATCTGTCTGTGCTTTGATTCTTTGCTGGGATTCCAGTAATAGATTCCGATGGACATGGGAAGGTTTACTGTAACCTGTGGACCTTCAACGTGACGATGAAACACAGATATTGCGTCGGAATTGAATACAACAGGCACAATGACGACATCCGTCCGGGAGAGTAATCCTTCTAACTGTCAGAATTTTAATTCTTTCCTGGGATTCCAGTAATAGACTCCGATGGACATGGGAAGGTTTACTGTAACCTGTGGACCTTCAACTTGACGAAGAAACACAGATATTCCTTCGGAATTGAAAACAACAGGCACCATGCCGACTTCTGTCCGGGAGAGTAATGCTTCTATCTGTCTGTGCTATGATTCTTTGCTGGGATTCCAGTAATAGATTCCGATGGACTTTGGAAGGTTTACTGGAACCTGTGGACCTTCAACTTGACGAAGAAACACAGATATTGCTTCGGAATTGAATACAAAAGGCACCATGCCGACTTCTGTCCGGGAGAGTAATGCTCCTATCTGTCTGTGCTTTGATTCTTTGCTGGGATTCCAGTAATAGATTCCGATGGACATCTAAAGGTTTACTGAAACCTGTGGACCTTCAACTTGACGAAGAAACACAGATATTGCTTCGGAATTGAATACAACATGCACCATGCCGACTTCTGTCCGGGAGAGTAATGCTTCTATCTGTCTGTGCTTTGATTCTTTGCTGGGATTCCAGTAATAGATTCCGATGGACATGGGAAGGTCTACTGTAACCAGTGGACCTTCAACTTGACGTGAATCACAGAAATTGCGACGGAATTGATTACAACAGGCACAATGACGACATCTGTCCGGGAGAGTAATCCATCTAACTGTCAGAATTTTAGTTCTTTCCTGGGATTCCAGTAATAGACTCCGATGGACATGGGAAGGTTTACTGTAACCTGTGGACCTTCAACTTGACGAAGAAACACAGATATTGCGTCGGAAATGAATACAACAGGCACAATGACGACATCTGTCCGGGAGAGTAACACTCCTAATTGTCAGAATTTTAATACTTTCCTGGAATTCCAGTAAAAGACTCCGATGGACATGGGAAGGTTTACTGTAACCTGTCGACCTTCAACTTGACGAAGAAACACAGATATTGCTTCGGAATTTAATACAACAGGCACCATGCCGACTTCTGTCCGGGAGAGTAATGCTTCTATCTGTCTGTGCTATGATTCGTTGCTGGGATTCCAGTAATAGATTCCGATGGACATGGGAAGGTTTACTGGAACCTGTGGACCTTCAATTTGACGATGAAACACAGAAATTGCGTCGGAATTGAATACAACAGTTACATTGACGACATCTGTCCGGGAGAGTAATCCTTCTAACTGTCAGAATATTAATTCTTTCCTGGGATTCCAGTAATAGACTCCGATGGACATGGGAAGGTTTACTGTAACCTGTGGACCTTCAACTTGACGAAGAAACACAGGTATATCTTCGGAATTGAATACAACAGGCACCATGACGACTTCTGTCCGGGAGAGTAATGCTTCTATCTGTCTGTGCTTTGATTCTTTGCTGGGATTCCAGTAATAGATTCCGATGGACATGGGAAGGTTTACTGGAACCTGTGGACCTTCAACTTGACGATGAAACACAGAAATTGCGTTGGAATTGAATACAACAGGCACAATGACGACATCTGTCCGGGAGAGTAATCCTTCTAACTGTCATAATTTTAATTCTTTCCTGGGTTTCCAGTAATAGACAACGATGGACATGGGAAGGTTTACTGTAACCTGTGGACCTTCAACTTGACGAAGAAACACAGATATTTCTTCGGAATTGAATACAACAGGCACCATGCCGACTTCTGTCCGGGAGAGTAATGCTCCTATCTGTCTGTGCTTTGATTCTTTGCTGGGATTCCAGTAATAGATTCCGCTGGACATGGGAAGGTTTACTGTAACCTGTGGACCTTCAACTTGACGAAGAAACACAGATATTGCTTCGGAATTGAATACAACAGGCACCATGCCGACTTCTGTCCGGGAGAGTAATGCTTCTATCTGTCTGTGCTTTGATTCTTTGCTGGGATTCCAGTAATAGATTCCGATGGACATGGGAAGGTTTACTGTAACCTGTGGACCTTCAACTTGACGATGAAACACAGAAATTGCGACGGAATTGAATACAACAGGCACAATGACGACATCTGCCCGGGAGAGTAATCCATCTAACTGTCAGAATTTTAGTTCTTTCCTGGGATTCCAGTAATAGACTCCGATGGACATGGGAAGGTTTACTGTAACCTGTGGACCTTCAACTTGACGAAGAAACACAGATATTGCTTCGGAATTGAATACAACAGGCACCATGCCGACTTCTGTCCGGGAGAGTAATGCTTCTATCTGTCTGTGCTATGATTCTTACCTGGGATTCCAGTAATAGACTCCGATGGACATGGGAAGGTTTACTGTAACCATTGGACCTTCAAATTGACGATGAAACACAGATATTGCTTCGGAATTGAATACAACAGGCACCATGCCGACTTCTGTCCGGGAGAGTAATGCTCCTATCTGTCTGTGCTTTGATTCTTTGCTGGGATTCCAGTAATAGATTCCGATGGACATGGGAAGGTTTACTGTAACCTGTGGACCTTCAACTTGACGATGAAACACAGATATTGCGTCGGAATAGAATACAACAGGCACAATGACGACATCTGTCCGGGAGAGTAATCCTTCTAACTGTCAGAATTTTAATTCTTTCCTGGGATTCCAGTAATAGACTCCGATGGACATGGGAAGGTTTACTGTAACCTGTGGACCTTCAACCTGACGATGAAACACACATATTGCGTCGGAATTGAATACAACAGGCACCATGCCGACTTCTGTCCGGGAGAGTAATGCTCCTACCTGACTGTGCTTTGATTCTTTGCTGGGATTCCAGTAATAGATTCCGATGGACATGGGAAGGTTTACTGTAACCATTGGACCTTCAAATTGACGATGAAACACAGATATTGCTTCGGAATTGAATACAACAGGCACCATGCCGACTTCTGTCCGGGAGAGTAATGCTCCTATCTGTCTGTGCTTTGATTCTTTGCTGGGATTCCAGTAATAGATTCCGATGGACATGGGAAGGTTTACTGTAACCTGTGGACCTTCAACTTGACGATGAAACACAGATATTGCTTCGGAATTGAATAGAACAGGCACAATGACGACATCTGTCCGGGAGAGTAATCCTTCTAACTGTCAGAATTTTAATTCTTTCCTGGGATTCCAGTAATAGACTCCGATGGACATGGGAAGGTTTACTGGAACCTGTGGACCTTCAACTTCACGAAGAAACACAGATATTGCTTCGGAATTGAATACAACAGGCACCATGCCGACTTCTGTCCGGGAGAGTAATGCTCCTATCTGTCTGTGCTTTGATTCTTTGCTGGGATTCCAATAATAGCTTCCGATGGACATGGGAAGGTTTACTGTAACCTGTGGACCTTCAACTTGACGATGAAACACAGAAATTGCGTCGCAATTGAATACAACAGGCACAATGACGACATCTGTCCGGGAGAGTAATCCTTCTAACTGTCAGAATTTTAATTCTTTCCTGGGATTCCAGTAATAAACTCCGATGGACATGGGAAGGTTTACTGGAACCTGTGGACCTTCAACTTGACGAAGATACACAGATATTGCGTCGGAATTGAATACAACAGGCACCATGCCGACTTCTGTCCGGGAGGGTAATGCTCCTATCTGTCTGTGCTTTGATTCTTTCCTGGGATTCCAGTATTAGATTCCGATGGACATGGGACGGTTTACTGTAACCTGTGGACCTTCAACTTGACGATGAAACACAGATATTGCTTCGGAATTGAATACAACAGGCACCATGCCGACTTCTGTCCGGGAGAGTAATGCTTCTAATTGTCTGTGCTATGATTCTTTGCTGGGATTCCAGTAATAGATTCCGATGGACATGGGAAGGTTCACTGTAACCTGTGGACCTCCAACGTGACGATGAAACACAGAAATTGCTTCGGAATTGAATACAACAGGCACCATGCCGACTTCTGTCCGGGAGAGTAATGCTTCTATCTGTCTGTGCTATGATTCTTTGCTGGGATTCCAGTAATAGACTCCGATGGACATGGGAAAGTTTACTGTAACCTGTGGACCTTCAACTTGACGAAGAAACACAGATATTGCTTCGGAATTGAATACAACAGGCACCATGCCGACTTCTGTCCGGGAGAGTGATGCTTCTATCTGTCTGTGCTATGATTCTTTGCTGGGATTCCAGTAATAGATACCGATGGACATGGGAAGGTTTACTGTAACCAGTGGACCTTCAACTTGACGATGAAACACAGAAATTGCGACGGATTTGAATACAACAGGCACAATGATGACATCTGTCCGGGAGAGTAATCCATCTAACTGTCAGAATTTTAGTTCTTTCCTGGGATTCCAGTAATAGACTCCGATGGACATGGGAAGGTTTACTGTAACCAGTGGACCTTTAACTTGACGAGGAAGCACAGATATTGCTTCGGAATTGAATACAACAGGCACCATGCCGACTTCTGTCCGGGAGAGTAATGCTCCTATCTGTCTGTGCTTTGATTCTTTGCTGGGATTCCAGTAATAGATTCCAATGGACATGGGAAGGTTTACTGTAACCTGTGGACCTTCAACTTGACGAAGAAACACAGATATTGCTTCGGAATTGAATACACAGATACCATGCCGACTTCTGTCCGGGAGAGCAATGCTTCTATCTGTCTGTGCTATGATTCTTTGCTGGGATTCCAGTAATAGACTCCGATGGACATGGGAAGGTTTACTGTAACCTGTGGACCTTCCACTTGACGAAGAAACACAGATATTGCTTCGGAATTGTATACAACAGGCACCATGCCGACTTCTGTCCGGGAGAGTAATGTTTCCATCTGTCTGTGCTATGATTATTTGCTGTCAATTAAGTAATAGACTCCGATGAACATGGGAAGGTTTGCAGGAACCTGTGGATCTTCAACTTGACGAAGAAACATAGATATTGCTTCGGAATTGAATACGACAGGCACCATGACGACTTCTGTCCGGGAGAGTAATGCTTCTATCTGTCTGTGTTATGATTCTTTGCTGGGATTCCAGTAATAGACTCCGATGCACATGGGAAGGTTTACTGTAACCTGTGGACCTTCAACTTGACGATGAAACACAGATATTGCTTCGGAATTGAATACAACAGGCACCATGCCGACTTCTGTCCGGGAGAGCAATGCTCCTATCTGTCTGTGCTTTGATTCTTTGCTGGGATTCCAGTAATAGATTCCGATGGACATGGGAAAGTTTACTGTAACCTGTGGACCTACAACTTGACGATGAAACACAGATATTGCGTCGGAATTGAATACAACAGGCACCATGCCGACTTCTGTCCGGGAGAGTAATGCTCCTATCTGTCTGTGCTTTGATTCTTTGCTGGGATTCCAGTAATAGATTCCGATGGACATGGGAAGGTTTACTGTAACCTGTGGACCTTCAACTTGACGATGAAATACAGATATTGCGTCGGAATTGAATACAACATGCACCATGCCGACTTTTGTCCGGGAGAGTAATGCTCCTATCTGTCTGTGCTTTGATTCTTTGCTGGGATTCCACTAATAGATTCCGATGGACATGGGAAGGTTTACTGTAACCTGTGGACCTTCAACTTGACGATGAAACACAGGTATTGCGTCGGAATTGAATACAACAGGCACCATGCCGACTTCTGTCCGGGAGAGTAATGCTCCTATCTGTCTGTGCTTTGATTCTTTGCTGGGATTCCAGTAATAGATTCCGATGGACATGGGAAGGTTTACTGTAACCTGTGGACCTTCAACTTGACGATGAAATACAGATATTGCGTCGGAATTGAGTACAACATGCACCATGCCGACTTTTGTCCGGGAGAGTAATGCTCCTATCTGTCTGTGCTTTGATTCTTTGCTGGGATTCCAGTAATAGATTCCGATGGACATGGGAAGGTTTACTGTAACCTGTGGACCTTCAACTTGACGATGAAACACAGGTATTGCGTCGGAATTGAATACAACAGGCACCATGCCGACTTCTGTCCGGGAGAGTAATGCTCCTACCTGTCTGTGCTTTGATTCTTTGCTGGGATTCCAGTAATACTTTCCGATGGACATGGGAAGGTTTACTGTAGCCTGTGGACCTTCAACTTGACGATGAGACACAGATATTGCTTCGGAATTGAATACAACAGGCAACATGCCGACTTCTGTCCGGGAGAGTAATGCTCCTATCTGTCTGTGCTTTATTTCTTTGCTGGGATCCCAGTAATAGATTCCGATGGACATGGGAAGGTTTACTGTAACCTGTGGACCTTCAACTTGACGAAGAAACACAGATATTGCTTCGGAATTGAATACAACAGGTACCATGCCGACTTCTGTCCGGGAGAGTAATGCTCCTATCTGTCTGTGCTTTGATTCTTTGCTGGGATTCCGGTAATAGATTCCGATGGACATGGGAAGGTTTACTGTAACCTGTGGACCTTCAACTTGACGATGAAACACAGATATTGCGTCGGAATTGAATACAACAGGCACCATGCCGACTTCTGTCCGGGAGAGTAATGCTCCTATCTGTCTGTGCTTTATTTCTTTGCTGGCATTCCAGTAATAGATTCCGATGGACATGGGAAGGTTTACTGTAACCTGTGGACCTTCAACTTGACGATGAAACACAGATATTGCGTCGGAATTGAATACAACAGGCACCATGCCGACTTCTGTCTGGGAGAGTAATGCTCCTATCTGTCTGTGCTTTGATTCTTTGCTGGGATTCCAGTAATAGATTCCGATGGACATGGGAAGGTTTACTGTAACCTGTGGACCTTCACCTTGACGATGAAACACAGATATTGCGTCGGAATTGAATACAACAGGCACCATGCCGACTTCTGTCCGGGAGAGTAATGCTCCTATCTGTCTGTGCTTTGATTCTTTGCTGGGATTCCAGTAATAGATTCCGATGGACATGGGAAGGTTTACTGTAACCTGTGGACCTTCAACTTGACGATGAAACACAGATATTGCTTCGGAATTGAATACAACAGGCACCATGCCGACTTCTGTCCGGGAGAGTAATGCTTCTATCTGTCTGTGCTTTGATTCTTTGCTGGGATTCCAGTAATAGATTCCGATGGACATGGGAAGGTTTACTGTAACCTGTGGACCTTCAACTTGACGATGAAACACAGGTATTGCGTCGGAATTGAATACAACAGGCACCATGCCGACTTCTGTCCGGGAGAGTAATGCTCCTACCTGTCTGTGCTTTGATTCTTTGCTGGGATTCCAGTAATACTTTCCGATGGACATGGGAAGGTTTACTGTAACCTGTGGACCTTCAACTTGACGATGAGACACAGATATTGCTTCGGAATTGAATACAACAGGCAACATGCCGACTTCTGTCCGGGAGAGTAATGCTCCTATCTGTCTGTGCTTTATTTCTTTGCTGGGATTCCAGTAATAGATTCCGATGGACATGGGAAGGTTTACTGTAACCTGTGGACCTTCAACTTGACGAAGAAACACAGATATTGCTTCGGAATTGAATACAACAGGTACCATGACGACTTCTGTCCGGGAGAGTAATGCTCCTATCTGTCTGTGCTTTGATTCTTTGCTGGGATTCCGGTAATAGATTCCGATGGACATGGGAAGGTTTACTGTAACCTGTGGACCTTCAACTTGACGATGAAACACAGATATTGCGTCGGAATTGAATACAACAGGCACCATGCCGACTTCTGTCCGGGTGAGTAATGCTCCTATCTGTCTGTGCTTTATTTCTTTGCTGGCATTCCAGTAATAGATTCCGATGGACATGGGAAGGTTTACTGTAACCTGTGGACCTTCAACTTGACGATGAAACACAGATATTGCGTCGGAATTGAATACAACAGGCACCATGCCGACTTCTGTCTGGGAGAGTAATGCTCCTATCTGTCTGTGCTTTGATTCTTTGCTGGGATTCCAGTAATAGATTCCGATGGACATGGGAAGGTTTACTGTAACCTGTGGACCTTCACCTTGACGATGAAACACAGATATTGCGTCGGAATTGAATACAACAGGCACCATGCCGACTTCTGTCCGGGAGAGTAATGCTCCTATCTGTCTGTGCTTTGATTCTTTGCTGGGATTCCAGTAATAGATTCCGATGGACATGGGAAGGTTTACTGTAACCTGTGGACCTTCAACTTGACGATGAAACACAGATATTGCGTCGGAATTGAATACAACAGGCACCATGCCGACTTCTGTCCGGGAGAGTAATGCTTCTATCTGTCTGTGCTTTGATTCTTTGCTGGGATTCCAGTAATAGATTCCGATGGACATGGGAAGGTTTACTGTAACCTGTGGACCTTCAACTTGACGAAGAAACACAGATATTGCTTCGGAATTGAATACAACAGGCACCATGCCGACTTCTCCCCGGGAGAGTGATGCTTCTATCTGTCTGTGGTATGATTCTTTGCTGGGATACCAGTAATAGATACCGATGGACATGGGAAGGTTTACTGGTACCAGTGGACGTTCAACTTGACGATGAAACACAGAAATTGCGACGGAATTGAATACAACAGGCACAATGACGACATCTGTCCGGGAGAGTAATCCACCTAACTGTCAGAAATTTAGTTCTTTTCGGGGATTCCAGTAATAGATTCCGATGGACATGGGAAGGTTTACTGTAACCAGTGGACCTTCAACTTGACGATGAAACACATAAATTGCGACGGAATTGAATACAACAGCCACAATGACGACATCTGTCCGGGAGAGTAATTAATCTAACTGTCAGAATTTTGGTTCTTTCCTGTATTTCCAGTAATAGACTCCGATGGACATGGGAAGGTTTACTGTTACCTGTGGACCTTCAACTTGACGAAGAAACACAGATATTGCGTCGGAATTGAATATAACAGGCACCATGCCGACTTCTGTCCGGGAGAGTAATGCTCCTATCTGTCTGTGCTTTGATTCTTTGCTGGGATTCCAGTAATAGATTCCGATGGACATGGGAAGGTTTACTGTAACCTGCGGACCTTCAACGTGACGATGAAACACAGATATTGCGTCGGAATTGAATACAACAGGCACCATGACGACTTCTGTCCGGGAGAGTAATGCTCCTATCTGTCTGTGTTTGATTCTTTGCTGGGATTCCAGTAATAGATTCCGATGGACATGGGAAGGTTTACTGTAACCTGTGGACCTTCAACTTGACGATGAAACACAGATATTGCGTCGGAATTGAATACAACAGGCACCATTCCGACTACTGTCCGGGAGAGTAATGCTCCTATCTGTCTGTGATTTGATTCCTTGCTGGGATTCCAGTAATACATTCCGATGGACATGGGAAGGTTTACTGTAACCTGTGGACCTTCAACTTGACGATGAAACACAGATATTGCTTCGGAATTGAATACAACAGGCACCATGCCGACTTCTGTCCGGGAGAGTAATGCTCCTATCTGTCTGTGCTTTGATTCTTTGCTGGGATTCCAGTAATAGATTCCGATGGACATGGGAAGGTTTACTGTAACCTGTGGACCTTCAACTTGACGATGAAACACAGATATTGCGTCGGAATTGAATACAACAGGCACCATGCCGACTTCTGTCCGGGAGAGTAATGCTTCTATCTGTCTGTGCTTTGATTCTTTGCTGGGATTCCAGTAATAGATTCCGATGGACATGGGAAGGTTTACTGTAACCTGTGGACCTTCAACTTGACGAAGAAACACAGATATTGCTTCGGAATTGAATACAACAGGCACCATGCCGACTTCTGTCGGGGAGAGTGATGCTTCTATCTGTCTGTGGTATGATTCTTTGCTGGGATACCAGTTATAGATACCGATGGACATGGGAAGGTTTACTGGTACCAGTGGACGTTCAACTTGACGATGAAACACAGAAATTGCGACGGAATTGAATACAACAGGCACAATGACGACATCTGTCCGGGAGAGTAATCCACCTAACTGTCAGAATTTTAGTTCTTTTCGGGGATTCCAGTAATAGATTCCGATGGACATGGGAAGGTTTACTGTAACCAGTGGACCTTCAACTTGACGATGAAACACAGAAATTGCGACGGAAATGAATACAACAGCCACAATGACGACATCTGTCTGGGAGAGTAATTAATCTAACTGTCAGAATTTTGGTTCTTTCCTGTATTTCCAGTAATAGACTCCGATGGACATGGGAAGGTTTACTGTTACCTGTGGACCTTCAACTTGACGAAGAAACACAGATATTGCGTCGGAATTGAATATAACAGGCACCATGCCGACTTCTGTCCGGGAGAGTAATGCTCCTATCTGTCTGTGCTTTGATTCTTTGCTGGGATTCCAGTAATAGATTCCGATGGACATGGGAAGGTTTACTGTAACCTGCGGACCTTCAACTTGACGATGAAACACAGATATTGCGTCGGAATTGAATACAACAGGCACCATGACGACTTCTGTCCGGGAGAGTAATGCTCCTATCTGTCTGTGTTTGATTCTTTGCTGGGATTCCAGTAATAGATTCCGATGGACATGGGAAGGTTTACTGTAACCTGTGGACCTTCAACTTGACGATGAAACACAGATATTGCGTCGGAATTGAATACCACAGGCACCATTCCGACTACTGTCCGGGAGAGTAATGCTCCTATCTGTCTGTGCTTTGACTCCTTGCTGGGATTCCAGTAATACATTCCGATGGACATGGGAAGGTTTACTGTAACCTGTGGACCTTCAACTTGACGATGAAACACAGATATTGCTTCGGAATTGAATACAACAGGCAACATGCCGACTTCTGTCCGGGACAGTAATGCTCCTATCTGTCTGTGCTTTGTTTCATTGCTGGGATTCCAGTTATAGATTCCGATGGACATGGGAAGGTTTACTGTAACCTGTGGACCTTCAACTTGACGATGAAACACAGATATTGCGTCGGAATTGAATACAACAGGCACCATGCCGACTTCTGTCCGGGAGAGTAAAGCTCCTATCTGTCTGTGCTTTGATTCTTTGCTGGGATTCCAGTAATAGATTCCGATGGACATGGGAAGGTTTACTGTAACCTGTCGACCTTCAACTTGACGATGAAACACAGATATTGCGTCGGAATTGAATACAACAGGCACCATGCCGACTTCCGTCCGGGAGAGTAATGCACCTATCTGTCTGTGCTCTGATTCTTTGCTGGGATTCCAGTAATAGATTCCAATGGACATGGGAAGGTTTACTGTAACCTTTGGACCTCAACGTGACGATGAAACACAGATATTGCGTCGGAATTGAATACAACAGGCACCATGCCGACTTCTGTCCGCGAGAGTAATGCTCCTATCTGTCTGTGCTTTAATTCTTTGCTGGGATTCCAGTAATAGATTCCGATGGACATGGGAAAGTTTACTGTAACCTGTGGACCTTCAACTTGACGATGAAACACAGAAATTGTGTGGGAATTGAATACAACAGGCACCATGCCGACTTCTGTCCGGGAGGGTAATGCTTCTATCTGTCTGTGCTTTGATTCTTTGCTGGGATTGCAGTAATAGATTACGATGGACATGGGAAGGTTTACTGTAACCAGTGGACCTTCACCTTGACGATGAAACACAGAAGTTGCGACGGAATTGAATACAACAGGCACAATGACGACATCTGTCCGGGAGAGTAATCCATCTAACTGTCAGATTTTTAGTTCTTTCCTGGGATTCCAGTAATAGACTCCGATGGACATGGGAAAATTTACTGTAACCTGTGGACCTTCAACTTGAAGAAGAAACACAGATATAGCGTCGGAATTGAATACAACAGGCACCATGCCGACTTCTGTCCGGGAGAGTAATGCTCCTATCTGTCTGTGCTTTGATTCTTTGCTGGGATTCCAGTAATAGATTCCGGTGGACATGGGAAGGTTTACTGCAACCTGTGGACCTTCAACTTGACGATGAAACACAGATATTGCTTCGGAATTGAATACAACAGGCACCATGCCGACTTCTGTCCGAGAGAGTAATGCTTCTATCTGTCTGTGCTTTGATTCTTTCCTGGGATTCCAGTAATAAATTCCGGTGGACATGGGAAGGTTTACTGTAACCAGTGGACCTTCAACTTGACGATGAAACACAGAAATTGCGACGGAATTGAATATAACAGGCACAATGACGACATCTGTCCGGGAGAGTAATCCACCTAACTGTCAGAATTTTAGTTCTTTTCGGGGATTCCAGTAATAGATTCCGATGGACATGGGAAAATTTACTGTAACCAGTGGACCTTCAACTTGACGATGAAACACAGAAATTGCGACGGAATTGAATACAACAGCCACAATGACGACATCTGTCCGGGAGAGTAATTAATCTAACTGTCAGAATTTTGGTTCTTTCCTGGGTTTCCAGTAATAGACTCCGATGCACATGGGAAGGTTTACTGTTACCTGTGGACCTTCAACTTGACGAAGAAACACAGATATTGCGTCGGAATTGAATATAACAGGCACCATGCCGACTTCTGTCCGGGAGAGTAATGCTCCTATCTGTCTGTGCTTTGATTCTTTGCTGGGATTCCAGTAATAGATTCCGATGGACATGGGAAGGTTTACTGTAACCTGTGGACCTTCAACTTGACGATGAAACACAGATATTGCGTTGGAATTGAATACAACAGGCAACATGACGACTTCTGTCCGGGAGAGTAATGCTCCTATCTGTCTGTGCTTTGATTCTTTGCTGGGATTCCAATAATAGATTCCGATGGACATGGGAAGGTTTACTGTAACCTGTGGACCTTCAACTTGACGAAGAAACACAGATATTGCGTCGGAATTGAATACAACAGGCACCATGCCGACTTCTGTCCGGGAGAGTAATGCTTCTATCTGTCTGTGCTTTGATTCTTTGCTGGGATTCCAGTAATAGATTCCGACGGACATGGGAAGGTTTACTGTAACCTGTGGACCTTCAACTTGACGCAGAAACACAGATATTGCTTCGGAATTGAATACAACAGGCACCATGCCGACTTCTGTCCGGGAGAGTGATGCTTCTATCTGTCTGTGGTATGATTCTTTGCTGGGATACCAGTAATAGATACCGATGGACATGGGAAGGTTTACTGGTACCAGTGGACGTTCAACTTGACGATGAAACACAGAAATTGCGACGGAATTGAATACAACAGGCACAATGACGACATCTGTCCGTGAGAGTAATCCACCTAACTGTCAGAATTTTAGTTCTTTTCGGGGATTCCAGTAATAGATTCCGATGGACATGGGAAGGTTTACTGTAACCAGTGGACCTTCAACTTGACGATGAAACACAGAAATTGCGACGGAATTGAATACAACAGCCACAATGACGACATCTGTCCGGGAGAGTAATTAATCTAACTGTCAGAATTTTGGTTCTTTCCTGTATTTCCAGTAATAGACTCCGATGGACATGGGAAGGTTTACTGTTACCTGTGGACCTTCAACTTGACGAAGAAACACAGATATTGCGTCGGAATTGAATATAACAGGCACCATGCCGACTTCTGTCCGGGAGAGTAATGCTCCTATCTGTCTGTGCTTTGATTCTTTGCTGGGATTCCAGTAATAGATTCCGATGGACATGGGAAGGTTTACTGTAACCTGCGGACCTTCAACTTGACGATGAAACACAGATATTGCGTCGGAATTGAATACAACAGGCACCATGACGACTTCTGTCCGGGAGAGTAATGCTCCTATCTGTCTGTGTTTGATTCTTTGCTGGGATTCCAGTAATAGATTCCGATGGACATGGGAAGGTTTACTGTAACCTGTGGACCTTCAACTTGACGATGAAACACAGATATTGCGTCGGAATTGAATACAACAGGCACCATTCCGACTACTGTCCGGGAGAGTAATGCTCCTATCTGTCTGTGCTTTGATTCCTTGCTGGGATTCCAGTAATACATTCCGATGGACATGGGAAGGTTTACTGTAACCTGTGGACCTTCAACTTGACGATGAAACACAGATATTGCTTCGGAATTGAATACAACAGGCACCATGCCGACTTCTGTCCGGGAGAGTAATGCTCCTATCTGTCTGTGCTTTGATTCTTTGCTGGGATTCCAGTAATAGATTCCGATGGACATGGGAAGGTTTACTGTAACCTGTGGACCTTCAACTTGACGATGAAACACAGATATTGCGTCGGAATTGAATACAACAGGCACCATGCCGACTTCTGTCCGGGAGAGTAATGCTTCTATCTGTCTGTGCTTTGATTCTTTGCTGGGATTCCAGTAATAGATTCCGATGGACATGGGAAGGTTTACTGTAACCTGTGGACCTTCAACTTGACGAAGAAACACAGATATTGCTTCGGAATTGAATACAACAGGCACCATGCCGACTTCTGTCCGGGAGAGTGATGCTTCTATCTGTCTGTGGTATGATTCTTTGCTGGGATACCAGTTATAGATACCGATGGACATGGGAAGGTTTACTGGTACCAGTGGACGTTCAACTTGACGATGAAACACAGAAATTGCGACGGAATTGAATACAACAGGCACAATGACGACATCTGTCCGGGAGAGTAATCCACCTAACTGTCAGAATTTTAGTTCTTTTCGGGGATTCCAGTAATAGATTCCGATGGACATGGGAAGGTTTACTGTAACCAGTGGACCTTCAACTTGACGATGAAACACAGAAATTGCGACGGAATTGAATACAACAGCCACAATGACGACATCTGTCCGGGAGAGTAATTAATCTAACTGTCAGAATTTTGGTTCTTTCCTGTATTTCCAGTAATAGACTCCGATGGACATGGGAAGGTTTACTGTTACCTGTGGACCTTCAACTTGACGAAGAAACACAGATATTGCGTCGGAATTGAATATAACAGGCACCATGCCGACTTCTGTCCGGGAGAGTAATGCTCCTATCTGTCTGTGCTTGGATTCTTTGCTGGGATTCCAGTAATAGATTCCGATGGACATGGGAAGGTTTACTGTAACCTGTGGACCTTCAACTTGACGATGAAACACAGATATTGCGTCGGAATTGAATACCACAGGCACCATTCCGACTACTGTCCGGGAGAGTAATGCTCCTATCTGTCTGTGCTTTGACTCCTTGCTGGGATTCCAGTAATACATTCCGATGGACATGGGAAGGTTTACTGTAACCTGTGGACCTTCAACTTGACGATGAAACACAGATATTGCTTCGGAATTGAATACAACAGGCAACATGCCGACTTCTGTCCGGGACAGTAATGCTCCTATCTGTCTGTGCTTTATTTCTTTGCTGGGATTCCAGTTATAGATTCCGATGGACATGGGAAGGTTTACTGTAACCTGTGGACCTTCAACTTGACGATGAAACACAGATATTGCGTCGGAATTGAATACAACAGGCACCATGCCGACTTCTGTCCGGGAGAGTAAAGCTCCTATCTGTCTGTGCTTTAATTCTTTGCTGGGATTCCAGTAATAGATTCCGATGGACATGGGAAGGTTTACTGTAACCTGTCGACCTTCAACTTGACGATGAAACACAGATATTGCGTCGGAATTGAATATAACAGGCACCATGCCGACTTCCGTCCGGGAGAGTAATGCTCCTATCTGTCTGTGCTCTGATTCTTTGCTGGGATTCCAGTAATAGATTCCAATGGACATGGGAAGGTTTACTGTAACCTTTGGACCTCAACGTGACGATGAAACACAGATATTGCGTCGGAATTGAATACAACGGGCACCATGCCGACTTCTGTCCGCGAGAGTAATGCTCCTATCTGTCTGTGCTTTAATTCTTTGCTGGGATTCCAGTAATAGATTCCGATGGACATGGGAAAGTTTACTGTAACCTGTGGACCTTCAACTTGACGATGAAACACAGAAATTGTGTGGGAATTGAATACAACAGGCACCATGCCGACTTCTGTCCGGGAGGGTAATGCTTCTATCTGTCTGTGCTTTGATTCTTTGCTGGGATTGCAGTAATAGATTACGATGGACATGAGAAGGTTTACTGTAACCTGTGGACCTTCAACTTGACGAAGAAACACAGATATTGCTTCGGAATTGAATACAACAGGCACCATGCCGACTTCTGTCCGGGAGAGTGATGCTTCTATCTGTCTGTGCTATGATTCTTTGCTGGGATTCCAGTAATAGATACCGATGGACATGGGAAGGTTTACTGTAACCAGTGGACCTTCACCTTGACGATGAAACACAGAAGTTGCGACGGAATTGAATACAACAGGCACAATGACGACATCTGTCCGGGAGAGTAATCCATCTAACTGTCAGATTTTTAGTTCTTTCCTGGGATTCCAGTAATAGACTCCGATGGACATGGGAAAATTTACTGTAACCTGTGGACCTTCAACTTGAAGAAGAAACACAGATATAGCGTCGGAATTGAATACAACAGGCACCATGCCGACTTCTGTCCGGGAGAGTAATGCTCCTATCTGTCTGTGCTTTGATTCTTTGCTGGGATTCCAGTAATAGATTCCGGTGGACATGGGAAGGTTTACTGCAACCTGTGGACCTTCAACTTGACGATGAAACACAGATATTGCTTCGGAATTGAATACAACAGGCACCATGCCGACTTCTGTCCGAGAGAGTAATGCTTCTATCTGTCTGTGCTTTGATTCTTTCCTGGGATTCCAGTAATAAATTCCGGTGGACATGGGAAGGTTTACTGTAACCAGTGGACCTTCAACTTGACGATGAAACACAGAAATTGCGACGGAATTGAATATAACAGGCACAATGACGACATCTGTCCGGGAGAGTAATCCACCTAACTGTCAGAATTTTAGTTCTTTTCGGGGATTCCAGTAATAGATTCCGATGGACATGGGAAAATTTACTGTAACCAGTGGACCTTCAACTTGACGATCAAACACAGAAATTGCGACGGAATTGAATACAACAGCCACAATGACGACATCTGTCCGGGAGAGTAATTAATCTAACTGTCAGAATTTTGGTTCTTTCCTGGGTTTCCAGTAATAGACTCCGATGGACATGGGAAGGTTTACTGTTACCTGTGGACCTTCAACTTGACGAAGAAACACAGATATTGCGTCGGAATTGAATATAACAGGCACCATGCCGACTTCTGTCCGGGAGAGTAATGCTCCTATCTGTCTGTGCTTTGATTCTTTGCTGGGATTCCAGTAATAGATTCCGATGGACATGGGAAGGTTTACTGTAACCTGTGGACCTTCAACTTGACGATGAAACACAGATATTGCGTTGGAATTGAATACAACAGGCAACATGACGACTTCTGTCCGGGAGAGTAATGCTCCTATCTGTCTGTGCTTTGATTCTTTGCTGGGATTCCAATAATAGATTCCGATGGACATGGGAAGGTTTACTGTAACCTGTGGACCTTCAACTTGACGAAGAAACACAGATATTGCGTCGGAATTGAATACAACAGGCACCATGCCGACTTCTGTCCGGGAGAGTAATGCTTCTATCTGTCTGTGCTTTGATTCTTTGCTGGGATTCCAGTAATAGATTCCGACGGACATGGGAAGGTTCACTGTAACCTGTGGACCTTCAACTTGACGAAGAAACACAGATATTGCTTCGGAATTGAATACAACAGGCACCATGCCGACTTCTGTCCGGGAGAGTGATGCTTCTATCTGTCTGTGGTATGATTCTTTGCTGGGATACCAGTAATAGATACCGATGGACATGGGAAGGTTTACTGGTACCAGTGGACGTTCAACTTGACGATGAAACACAGAAATTGCGACGGAATTGAATACAACAGGCACAATGACGACATCTGTCCGTGAGAGTAATCCACCTAACTGTCAGAATTTTAGTTCTTTTCGGGGATTCCAGTAATAGATTCCGATGGACATGGGAAGGTTTACTGTAACCAGTGGACCTTCAACTTGACGATGAAACACAGAAATTGCGACGGAATTGAATACAACAGCCACAATGACGACATCTGTCCGGGAGAGTAATTAATCTAACTGTCAGAATTTTGGTTCTTTCCTGTATTTCCAGTAATAGACTCCGATGGACATGGGAAGGTTTACTGTTACCTGTGGACCTTCAACTTGACGAAGAAACACAGATATTGCGTCGGAATTGAATATAACAGGCACCATGCCGACTTCTGTCCGGGAGAGTAATGCTCCTATCTGTCTGTGCTTTGATTCTTTGCTGGGATTCCAGTAATAGATTCCGATGGACATGGGAAGGTTTACTGTAACCTGCGGACCTTCAACTTGACGATGAAACACAGATATTGCGTCGGAATTGAATACAACAGGCACCATGACGACTTCTGTCCGGGAGAGTAATGCTCCTATCTGTCTGTGTTTGATTCTTTGCTGGGATTCCAGTAATAGATTCCGATGGACATGGGAAGGTTTACTGTAACCTGTGGACCTTCAACTTGACGATGAAACACAGATATTGCGTCGGAATTGAATACAACAGGCACCATTCCGACTACTGTCCGGGAGAGTAATGCTCCTATCTGTCTGTGCTTTGATTCCTTGCTGGGATTCCAGTAATACATTCCGATGGACATGGGAAGGTTTACTGTAACCTGTGGACCTTCAACTTGACGATAAAACACAGATATTGCTTCGGAATTGAATACAACAGGCACCATGCCGACTTCTGTCCGGGAGAGTAATGCTCCTATCTGTCTGTGCTTTGATTCTTTGCTGGGATTCCAGTAATAGATTCCGATGGACATGGGAAGGTTTACTGTAACCTGTGGACCTTCAACTTGACGATGAAACACAGATATTGCGTCGGAATTGAATACAACAGGCACCATGCCGACTTCTGTCCGGGAGAGTAATGCTTCTATCTGTCTGTGCTTTGATTCTTTGCTGGGATTCCAGTAATAGATTCCGATGGACATGGGAAGGTTTACTGTAACCTGTGGACCTTCAACTTGACGAAGAAACACAGATATTGCTTCGGAATTGAATACAACAGGCACCATGCCGACTTCTGTCCGGGAGAGTGATGCTTCTATCTGTCTGTGGTATGATTCTTTGCTGGGATACCAGTTATAGATACCGATGGACATGGGAAGGTTTACTGGTACCAGTGGACGTTCAACTTGACGATGAAACACAGAAATTGCGACGGAATTGAATACAACAGGCACAATGACGACATCTGTCCGGGAGAGTAATCCACCTAACTGTCAGAATTTTAGTTCTTTTCGGGGATTCCAGTAATAGATTCCGATGGACATGGGAAGGTTTACTGTAACCAGTGGACCTTCAACTTGACGATGAAACACAGAAATTGCGACGGAATTGAATACAACAGCCACAATGACGACATCTGTCCGGGAGAGTAATTAATCTAACTGTCAGAATTTTGGTTCTTTCCTGTATTTCCAGTAATAGACTCCGATGGACATGGGAAGGTTTACTGTTACCTGTGGACCTTCAACTTGACGAAGAAACACAGATATTGCGTCGGAATTGAATATAACAGGCACCATGCCGACTTCTGTCCGGGAGAGTAATGCTGCTATCTGTCTGTGCTTTGATTCTTTGCTGGGATTCCAGTAATAGATTCCGATGGACATGGGAAGGTTTACTGTAACCTGCGGACCTTCAACTTGACGATGAAACACAGATATTGCGTCGGAATTGAATACAACAGGCACCATGACGACTTCTGTCCGGGAGAGTAATGCTCCTATCTGTCTGTGTTTGATTCTTTGCTGGGATTCCAGTAATAGATTCCGATGGACATGGGAAGGTTTACTGTAACCTGTGGACCTTCAACTTGACGATGAAACACAGATATTGCGTCGGAATTGAATACAACAGGCACCATTCCGACTACTGTCCGGGAGAGTAATGCTCCTATCTGTCTGTGCTTTGATTCCTTGCTGGGATTCCAGTAATACATTCCGATGGACATGGGAAGGTTTACTGTAACCTGTGGACCTTCAACTTGACGATAAAACACAGATATTGCTTCGGAATTGAATACAACAGGCACCATGCCGACTTCTGTCCGGGAGAGTAATGCTCCTATCTGTCTGTGCTTTGATTCTTTGCTGGGATTCCAGTAATAGATTCCGATGGACATGGGAAGGTTTACTGTAACCTGTGGACCTTCAACTTGACGATGAAACACAGATATTGCGTCGGAATTGAATACAACAGGCACCATGCCGACTTCTGTCCGGGAGAGTAATGCTTCTATCTGTCTGTGCTTTGATTCTTTGCTGGGATTCCAGTAATAGATTCCGATGGACATGGGAAGGTTTACTGTAACCTGTGGACCTTCAACTTGACGAAGAAACACAGATATTGCTTCGGAATTGAATACAACAGGCACCATGCCGACTTCTGTCCGGGAGAGTGATGCTTCTATCTGTCTGTGGTATGATTCTTTGCTGGGATACCAGTTATAGATACCGATGGACATGGGAAGGTTTACTGGTACCAGTGGACGTTCAACTTGACGATGAAACACAGAAATTGCGACGGAATTGAATACAACAGGCACAATGACGACATCTGTCCGGGAGAGTAATCCACCTAACTGTCAGAATTTTAGTTCTTTTCGGGGATTCCAGTAATAGATTCCGATGGACATGGGAAGGTTTACTGTAACCAGTGGACCTTCAACTTGACGATGAAACACAGAAATTGCGACGGAATTGAATACAACAGCCACAATGACGACATCTGTCCGGGAGAGTAATTAATCTAACTGTCAGAATTTTGGTTCTTTCCTGTATTTCCAGTAATAGACTCCGATGGACATGGGAAGGTTTACTGTTACCTGTGGACCTTCAACTTGACGAAGAAACACAGATATTGCGTCGGAATTGAATATAACAGGCACCATGCCGACTTCTGTCCGGGAGAGTAATGCTGCTATCTGTCTGTGCTTTGATTCTTTGCTGGGATTCCAGTAATAGATTCCGATGGACATGGGAAGGTTTACTGTAACCTGCGGACCTTCAACTTGACGATGAAACACAGATATTGCGTCGGAATTGAATACAACAGGCACCATGACGACTTCTGTCCGGGAGAGTAATGCTCCTATCTGTCTGTGTTTGATTCTTTGCTGGGATTCCAGTAATAGATTCCGATGGACATGGGAAGGTTTACTGTAACCTGTGGACCTTCAACTTGACGATGAAACACAGATATTGCGTCGGAATTGAATACAACAGGCACCATTCCGACTACTGTCCGGGAGAGTAATGCTCCTATCTGTCTGTGCTTTGACTCCTTGCTGGGATTCCAGTAATACATTCCGATGGACATGGGAAGGTTTACTGTAACCTGTGGACCTTCAACTTGACGATGAAACACAGATATTGCTTCGGAATTGAATACAACAGGCAACATGCCGACTTCTGTCCGGGACAGTAATGCTCCTATCTGTCTGTGCTTTATTTCTTTGCTGGGATTCCAGTTATAGATTCCGATGGACATGGGAAGGTTTACTGTAACCTGTGGACCTTCAACTTGACGATGAAACACAGATATTGCGTCGGAATTGAATACAACAGGCACCATGCCGACTTCTGTCCGGGAGAGTAATGCTCCTATCTGTCTGTGCTTTGATTCTTTGCTGGGATTCCAGTAATAGATTCCGATGGACATGGGAAGGTTTACTGTAACCTGTCGACCTTCAACTTGACGATGAAACACAGATATTGCGTCGGAATTGAATACAACAGGCACCATGCCGACTTCCGTCCGGGAGAGTAATGCTCCTATCTGTCTGTGCTCTGATTCTTTGCTGGGATTCCAGTAATAGATTCCAATGAACATGGGAAGGTTTACTGTAACCTTTGGACCTCAACGTGACGATGAAACACAGATATTGCGTCGGAATTGAATACAACAGGCACCATGCCGACTTCTGTCCGCGAGAGTAATGCTCCTATCTGTCTGTGCTTTAATTCTTTGCTGGGATTCCAGTAATAGATTCCGATGGACATGGGAAAGTTTACTGTAACCTGTGGACCTTCAACTTGACGATGAAACACAGAAATTGTGTGGGAATTGAATACAACAGGCACCATGCCGACTTCTGTCCGGGAGGGTAATGCTTCTATCTGTCTCTGCTTTGATTCTTTGCTGGGATTCCAGTAATAGATTACGATGGACATGAGAAGGTTTACTGTAACCTGTGGACCTTCAACTTGACGAAGAAACACAGATATTGCTTCGGAATTGAATACAACAGGCACCATGCCGACTTCTGTCCGGGAGAGTGATGCTTCTATCTGTCTGTGCTATGATTCTTTGCTGGGATTCCAGTAATAGATACCGATGGACATGGGAAGGTTTACTGTAACCAGTGGACCTTCACCTTGACGATGAAACACAGAAGTTGCGACGGAATTGAATACAACAGGCACAATGACGACATCTGTCCGGGAGAGTAATCCATCTAACTGTCAGATTTTTAGTTCTTTCCTGGGATTCCAGTAATAGACTCCGATGGACATGGGAAAATTTACTGTAACCTGTGGACCTTCAACGTGAAGAAGAAACACAGATATAGCGTCGGAATTGAATACAACAGGCACCATGCCGACTTCTGTCCGGGAGAGTAATGCTCCTATCTGTCTGTGCTTTGATTCTTTGCTGGGATTCCAGTAATAGATTCCGGTGGACATGGGAAGGTTTACTGCAACCTGTGGACCTTCAACTTGACGATGAAACACAGATATTGCTTCGGAATTGAATACAACAGGCACCATGCCGACTTCTGTCCGAGAGAGTAATGCTTCTATCTGTCTGTGCTTTGATTCTTTCCTGGGATTCCAGTAATTGATTCCGGTGGACATGGGAAGGTTTACTGTAACCAGTGGACCTTCAACTTGACGATGAAACACAGAAATTGCGACGGAATTGAATATAACAGGCACAATGACGACATCTGTCCGGGAGAGTAATCCACCTAACTGTCAGAATGTTAGTTCTTTTCGGGGATTCCAGTAATAGATTCCGATGGACATGGGAAAATTTACTGTAACCAGTGGACCTTCAACTTGACGATGAAACACAGAAATTGCGACGGAATTGAATACAACAGCCACAATGACGACATCTGTCCGGGAGAGTAATTAATCTAACTGTCAGAATTTTGGTTCTTTCCTGGGTTTCCAGTAATAGACTCCGATGGACATGGGAAGTTTTACTGTTACCTGTGGACCTTCAACTTGACGAAGAAACACAGATATTGCGTCGGAATTGAATATAACAGGCACCATGCCGACTTCTGTCCGGGAGAGTAATGCTCCTATCTGTCTGTGCTTTGATTCTTTGCTGGGATTCCAGTAATAGATTCCGATGGACATGGGAAGGTTTACTGTAACCTGTGGACCTTCAACTTGACGATGAAACACAGATATTGCGTCGGAATTGAATACAACAGGCAACATGACGACTTCTGTCCGGGAGAGTAATGCTCCTATCTGTCTGTGCTTTATTTCTTTGCTGGGATTCCAGTAATAGATTCCGATGGACATGGGAAGGTTTACTGTAACCTGTGGACCTTCAACTTGACGAAGAAACACAGATATTGCTTCGGAATTGAATACAAGAGGCACCATGCCGACTTCTGTCCGGCAGAGTAATGCTCCTATCTGTCTGTGCTTTGATTCTTTGCTGGGAATCCAGTAATAGATTCCGATGGACATGGGAAGGTTTACTGTAACCTGTGGACCTTCAACTTGACGATGAAACACAGATATTGCGTCGGAATTGAATACAACAGGCACCATGCCGACTTCTGTCCGGGAGAGTAATGCTCCTATCTGTCTGTGCTTTATTTCTTTGCTGGGATTCCAGTTATAGATTCCGATGGACATGGGAAGGTTTACTGTAACCTGTGGACCTTCAACTTGACGATGAAACACAGATATTGCGTCGGAATTGAATACAACAGGCACCATGCCGACTTCTGTCCGGGAGAGTAATGCTCCTACCTGTCTGTGCTTTGATTCTTTGCTGGGATTCCAGTAATACTTTCCGATGGACATGGGAAGGTTTACTGTAACCTGTGGACCTTCAACTTGACGATGAGACACAGATATTGCTTCGGAATTGAATACAACAGGCAACATGCCGACTTCTGTCCGGGAGAGTAATGCTCCTATCTGTCTGTGCTTTATTTCTTTGCTGGGATTCCAGTAATAGATTCCGATGGACATGGGAAGGTTTACTGTAACCTGTGGACCTTCAACTTGACGAAGAAACACAGATATTGCTTCGGAATTGAATACAACAGGTACCATGCCGACTTCTGTCCGGGAGAGTAATGCTCCTATCTGTCTGTGCTTTGATTCTTTGCTGGGATTCCGGTAATAGATTCCGATGGACATGGGAAGGTTTACTGTAACCTGTGGACCTTCAACTTGACGATGAAACACAGATATTGCGTCGGAATTGAATACAACAGGCACCATGCCGACTTCTGTCCGGGAGAGTAATGCTCCTATCTGTCTGTGCTTTATTTCTTTGCTGGCATTCCAGTAATAGATTCCGATGGACATGGGAAGGTTTACTGTAACCTGTGGACCTTCAACTTGACGATGAAACACAGATATTGCGTCGGAATTGAATACAACAGGCACCATGCCGACTTCTGTCTGGGAGAGTAATGCTCCTATCTGTCTGTGCTTTGATTCTTTGCTGGGATTCCAGTAATAGATTCCGATGGACATGGGAAGGTTTACTGTAACCTGTGGACCTTCAACTTGACGATGAAACACAGATATTGCGTCGGAATTGAATACAACAGGCACCATGCCGACTTCTGTCCGGGAGAGTAATGCTCCTATCTGTCTGTGCTTTGATTCTTTGCTGGGATTCCAGTAATAGATTCCGATGGACATGGGAAGGTTTACTGTAACCTGTGGACCTTCAACTTGACGATGAAACACAGATATTGCGTCGGAATTGAATACAACAGGCACCATGCCGACTTCTGTCCGGGAGAGTAATGCTTCTATCTGTCTGTGCTTTGATTCTTTGCTGGGATTCCAGTAATAGATTCCGATGGACATGGGAAGGTTTACTGTAACCTGTGGACCTTCAACTTGACGAAGAAACACAGATATTGCTTCGGAATTGAATACAACAGGCACCATGCCGACTTCTGTCTGGGAGAGTGATGCTTCTATCTGTCTGTGGTATGATTCTTTGCTGGGATACCAGTAATAGATACCGATGGACATGGGAAGGTTTACTGGTACCAGTGGACGTTCAACTTGACGATGAAACACAGAAATTGCGACGGAATTGAATACAACAGGCACAATGACGACATCTGTCCGGGAGAGTAATCCACCTAACTGTCAGAATTTTAGTTCTTTTCGGGGATTCCAGTAATAGATTCCGATGGACATGGGAAGGTTTACTGTAACCTGTGGACCTTCAACTTGACGATGAAACACAGATATTGCTTCGCAATTGAATACAACAGGCACCATGCCGACTTCTGTCCGGGAGAGTAATGCTTCTATCTGTCTGTGCTTTGATTCTTTGCTGGGATTCCAGTAATAGATTCCGATGGACATGGGAAGGTTTACTGTAACCTGTGGACCTTCAACTTGACGATGAAACACAGAAATTGCGACGGAATTGAATACAACAGCCACAATGACGACATCTGTCCGGGAGAGTAATTAATCTAACTGTCAGAAATTTGGTTCTTTCCTGTATTTCCAGTAATAGACTCCGATGGACATGGGAAGGTTTACTGTTACCTGTGGACCTTCAACTTGACGAAGAAACACAGATATTGCGTCGGAATTGAATATAACAGGCACCATGCCGACTTCTGTCCGGGAGAGTAATGCTCCTATCTGTCTGTGCTTTGATTCTTTGCTGGGATTCCAGTAATAGATTCCGATGGACATGGGAAGGTTTACTGTAACCTGCGGACCTTCAACTTGACGATGAAACACAGATATTGCGTCGGAATTGAATACAACAGGCACCATGACGACTTCTGTCCGGGAGAGTAATGCTCCTATCTGTCTGTGTTTGATTCTTTGCTGGGATTCCAGTAATAGATTCCGATGGACATGGGAAGGTTTACTGTAACCTGTGGACCTTCAACTTGACGAAGAAACACAGATATTGCGTCGGAATTGAATACAACAGGCACCATTCCGACTACTGTCCGGGAGAGTAATGCTCCTATCTGTCTGTGCTTTGATTATTTGCTGGGATTCCAGTAATAGATTCCGATGGACATGGGAAGGTTTACTGTAACCTGTGGACCTTCAACTTGACGATGAAACACAGATATTGCTTCGGAATTGAATACAACAGGCAACATGCCGACTTCTGTCCGGGACAGTAATGCTCCTATCTGTCTGTGCTTTATTTCTTTGCTGGGATTCCAGTTATAGATTCCGATGGACATGGGAAGGTTTACTGTAACCTGTGGACCTTCAACTTGACGATGAAACACAGATATTGCGTCGGAATTGAATACAACAGGCACCATGCCGACTTCTGTCCGGGAGAGTAATGCTCCTATCTGTCTGTGCTTTGATTCTTTGCTGGGATTCCAGTAATAGATTCCGATGGACATGGGAAGGTTTACTGTAACCTGTCGACCTTCAACTTGACGATGAAACACAGATATTGCGTCGGAATTGAATACAACAGGCACCATGCCGACTTCCGTCCGGGAGAGTAATGCTCCTATCTGTCTGTGCTCTGATTCTTTGCTGGGATTCCAGTAATAGATTCCAATGGACATGGGAAGGTTTACTGTAACCTGTGGACCTCAACGTGACGATGAAACACAGATATTGCGTCGGAATTGAATACAACAGGCACCATGCCGACTTCTGTCCGGGAGAGTAATGCTCCTATCTGTCTGTGCTTTAATTCTTTGCTGGGATTCCAGTAATAGATTCCGATGGACATGGGAAAGTTTACTGTAACCTGTGGACCTTCAACTTGACGATGAAACACAGAAATTGTGTGGGAATTGAATACAACAGGCACCATGCCGACTTCTGTCCGGGAGGGTAATGCTTCTATCTGTCTGTGCTTTGATTCTTTGCTGGGATTCCAGTAATAGATTCCGATGGACATGAGAAGGTTTACTGTAACCTGTGGACCTTCAACTTGACGAAGAAACACAGATATTGCTTCGGAATTGAATACAACAGGCACCATGCCGACTTCTGTCCGGGAGAGTGATGCTTCTATCTGTCTGTGCTATGATTCTTTGCTGGGATTCCAGTAATAGATACCGATGGACATGGGAAGGTTTACTGTAACCAGTGGACCTTCACCTTGACGATGAAACACAGAAGTTGCGACGGAATTGAATACAACAGGCACAATGACGACATCTGTCCGGGAGAGTAATCCATCTAACTGTCAGATTTTTAGTTCTTTCCTGGGATTCCAGTAATAGACTCCGATGGACATGGGAAAATTTACTGTAACCTGTGGACCTTCAACTTGAAGAAGAAACACAGATATAGCGTCGGAATTGAATACAACAGGCACCATGCCGACTTCTGTCCGGGAGAGTAATGCTCCTATCTGTCTGTGCTTTGATTCTTTGCTGGGATTCCAGTAATAGATTCCGGTGGACATGGGAAGGTTTACTGCAACCTGTGGACCTTCAACTTGACGATGAAACACAGATATTGCTTCGGAATTGAATACAACAGGCACCATGCCGACTTCTGTCCGAGAGAGAAATGCTTCTATCTGTCTGTGCTTTGATTCTTTCCTGGGATTCCAGTAATAGATTCCGGTGGACATGGGAAGGTTTACTGTAACCAGTGGACCTTCAACTTGACGATGAAACACAGAAATTGCGACGGAATTGAATATAACAGGCACAATGACGACATCTGTCCGGGAGAGTAATCCACCTAACTGTCAGAATTTTAGTTCTTTTCGGGGATTCCAGTAATAGATTCCGATGGACATGGGAAGGTTTACTGTAACCAGTGGACCTTCAACTTGACGAAGAAACACAGAAATTGCGACGGAATTGAATACAACAGCCACAATGACGACATCTGTCCGGGAGAGTAATTAATCTAACTGTCAGAATTTTGGTTCTTTCCTGGGTTTCCAGTAATAGACTCCGATGGACATGGGAAGGTTTACTGTTACCTGTGGACCTTCAACTTGACGAAGAAACACAGATATTGCGTCGGAATTGAATATAACAGGCACCATTCCGACTTCTGTCCGGGAGAGTAATGCTCCTATCTGTCTGTGCTTTGATTCTTTGCTGGGATTCCAGTAATAGATTCCGATGGACATGGGAAGGTTTACTGTAACCTGTGGACCTTCAACTTGACGATGAAACACAGATATTGCGTCGGAATTGAATACAATAGGCAACATGACGACTTCTGTCCGGGAGAGTAATGCTCCTATCTGTCTGTGCTTTATTTCTTTGCTGGGATTCCAGTAATAGATTCCGATGGACATGGGAAGGTTTACTGTAACCTGTGGACCTTCAACTTGACGAAGAAACACAGATATTGCTTCGGAATTGAATACAAGAGGCACCATGCCGACTTCTGTCCGGCAGAGTAATGCTCCTATCTGTCTGTGCTTTGATTCTTTGCTGGGAATCCAGTAATAGATTCCGATGGACATGGGAAGGTTTACTGTAACCTGTGGACCTTCAACTTGACGATGAAACACAGATATTGCGTCGGAATTGAATACAACAGGCACCATGCCGACTTCTGTCCGGGAGAGTAATGCTCCTATCTGTCTGTGCTTTATTTCTTTGCTGGGATTCCAGTTATAGATTCCGATGGACATGGGAAGGTTTACTGTAACCTGTGGACCTTCAACTTGACGATGAAACACAGATATTGCGTCGGAATTGAATACAACAGGCACCATGCCGACTTCTGTCCGGGAGAGTAATGCTCCTATCTGTCTGTGCTTTGATTCTTTGCTGGGATTCCAGTAATAGATTCCAATGGACATGGGAAGGTTTACTGTAACCTGTGGACCTCAACGTGACGATGAAACACAGATATTGCGTCGGAATTGAATACAACAGGCACCATGCCGACTTCTGTCCGGGAGAGTAATGCTCCTATCTGTCTGTGCTTTAATTCTTTGCTGGGATTCCAGTAATAGATTCCGATGGACATGGGAAAGTTTACTGTAACCTGTGGACCTTCAACTTGACGATGAAACACAGAAATTGTGTTTGAATTGAATACAACAGGCACCATGCCGACTTCTGTCCGGGAGGGTAATGCTTCTATCTGTCTGTGCTTTGATTCTTTGCTGGGATTCCAGTAATAGATTCCGATGGACATGAGAAGGTTTACTGTAACCTGTGGACCTTCAACTTGACGAAGAAACACAGATATTGCTTCGGAATTGAATACAACAGGCACCATGCCGACTTCTGTCCGGGAGAGTGATGCTTCTATCTGTCTGTGCTATGATTCTTTGCTGGGATTCCAGTAATAGATACCGATGGACATGGGAAGGTTTACTGTAACCAGTGGACCTTCAACTTGACGATGAAACACAGAAATTGCGACGGAATTGAATACAACAGGCACAATGACGACATCTGTCCGGGAGAGTAATCCATCTAACTGTCAGATTTTTAGTTCTTTCCTGGGATTCCAGTAATAGACTCCGATGGACATGGGAAAATTTACTGTAACCTGTGGACCTTCAACTTGAAGAAGAAACACAGATATAGCGTCGGAATTGAATACAACAGGCACCATGCCGACTTCTGTCCGGGAGAGTAATGCTCCTATCTGTCTGTGCTTTGATTCTTTGCTGGGATTCCAGTAATAGATTCCGATGGACATGGGAAGGTTTACTGTAACCTGTGGACCTTCAACGTGACGATGAAACACAGATATTGCTTCGAAATTGAATACAACAGGCACCATGCCGACTTCTGTCCGGGAGAGTAATGCTTATATCTGTCTGTGCTTTGATTCTTTGCTGGGATTCCAGTAATAGATTCCGGTGGACATGGGAAGGTTTACTGTAACCAGTGGACCTTCAACTTGACGGTGAAACACAGATATTGCGACGGAATTGAATTCAACAGGCACAATGACGACATCTGTCCGGGAGAGTAATCCACCTAACTGTCAGAATTTTAGTTCTTTCCTGGGATTCCAGTAATAGATTCCGATGGACATGGGTAGGTTTACTGTAACCAGTGGACCTTCAACTTGACGATGAAACACAGAAATTGCGACGGAATTGAATACAACAGGCACCATGACGACATCTGTCCGGGAGAGTCATTAATCTAACTGTCAGAATTTTAGTTCTTTCCTGGGATTCCAGTAATAGACTCCGATGGACATGGGAAGGTTTACTGTAACCTGTGGACCTTCAACTTGACGAAGAAACACAGATATTGCGTCGGAATTGAATACAACAGGCACCATGCCGACTTCTGTCCGGGAGAGTAATGCTCCTATCTGTCTGTGCTTTGATTCTTTGCTCGGATTCCAGTAATAGATTCCGATGGACGTGGGAAGGTTTACTGTAACCTGTGGACCTTCAACTTGACGAAGAAACACAGATATTGCTTCGGAATTGAATACAACAGGCACCATGCCGACTTCTGTCCGGGAGAGTAATGCTCCTATCTGTCTGTGCTTTGATTCTTTGCTGGGATTCCAGTAATAGATTCCGATGGACATGGGAAGGTTTACTGTAACCTGTGGACCTTCAACTTGACGAAGAAACACAGATATTGCTTCGGAATTGAATACAACAGGCACCATGCCGACTTCTGTCCGGGAGAGTAATGCTTCTATCTGTCTGTGCTATGATTCTTTGCTGGGATTCCAGTAATAGACTCCGATGGACATGGGAAGGTTTACTGTAACATGTGGACCTTCAACTTGACGAAGAAACACAGATATAGCTTCGGAATTGAATACAACAGGCACCATGCCGACTTCTGTCCGGGAGAGTAATGCTTCTATCTGTCTGTGCTATGATTCTTTGCTGGGATTCCAGTAATAGACTCCGATGGACATGAGAAGGTTTACTGTAACCTGTGGACCTTCAATTTGACGAAGAAACACAGATATTGCTTCGGAATTGAATACAACAGGCACCATGCCGACTTCTGTCCGGGAGAGTAATGCTTCTATCTGTCTGTGCTACGATTCTTTGCTGGGATTCCAGTAATAGACTCCGATGGACATGGGAAGGTTTACTGTAACCTGTGGACCTTCAACTTGACGAAGAAACACAGATATTGCTTCGGAATTGAATACAACAGGCACCATGTCGACTTCTGTCCGGGAGAGTAATGCTTCCATCTGACTGTGCTATGATTCTTTGCTGGGATTCCAGTAATAGACTCCGATGGACATGGGAAGGTTTACTGTAACCTGTGGACCTTCAACTTGACGATGAAACACAGATATTGCTTCGGAATTGAATACAACAGGCACAATGACGACATCTGTCCGGGAGAGTAATCCATCTAACTGTCAGTATTTTAGTTCTTTCATTGGTTTCCAGTAATAGACTCCGATGCACATGGGAAGGTTTTCTATAACCTGTGGACCTTCAACTTGACGAAGAAACACAGATATTGCTTCGGAATTGAATACAACAGGCACCATGCCGACTTCTGTCCGGGAGAGTAATGCTCCTATCTGTCTGTGCTTTGATTCTTTGCTGGGATTCCAGTAATAGATTCCGATGGACATGGGAAGGTTTACTGTAACCTGTGGACCTTCAACTTGACGAAGAAACACAGATATTGCTTCGGAATTGAATACAACAGGCACTATGCCGACTTCTGTCCGGGAGAGTAATGCTCCTATCTGTCTGTGCTTTGATTCTTTGCTGGGATTCCAGTAATAGACTCCGATGGACATGGGAAGGTTTACTGTAACCTGTGGACCTTCAAATTGACGAAGAAACACAGATATTGCTTCGGAACTGAATACAACAGGCACCATGCCGACTTCTGCCCGGGAGAGTAATGCTTCTATCTGTCTGTGCTATGATTCTTTGCTGGGATTCCAGTAATAGACTCCGATGGACATGGGATGGTTTACTGTAACCTGTGGACCTTCAACTTGACGATGAAACACATATATTGCTTCGGAATTGAATACAACAGGCACCATGCCGTCTTCTGTCCGGGAGAGTAATGCTCCTATCTGTCTGTGCTTTGATTCTTTGCTGGGATTCCAGTAATAGATTCCGATGGACATGGGAAGGTTTACTGTAACCTGTGGACCTTCAACTTGACGATGAAACACAGATATTGCGTCGGAATTGAATACAACAAGCACCATGCCGACTTCTGTCCGGGAGAGTAATGCTCCTATCTGTCTGTGCTTTGATTCTTTGCTGGGATTCCAGTAATAGATTCCGATGGACATGGGAAGGTTTACCGTAACCTGTGGACCTTCAACTTGGCGATGAAACACTAATATTGTGTCGGAATTGAATACAACAGGCACCATGCCGACTTCTGTACGGGATAGTAATGCTCCTATCTGTCTGTGCTTTATTTCTTTGCTGGGATTCCAGTATTAGATTCCGATGGACATGGGAAGGTTTACTGTAACCTGTGGACCTTCAACTTGACGATGAAACACAGATATTGCGTCGGAATTGAATACAACAGGCACCATGCCGACTTCTGTCCGGGAGAGTAATGCTCCTATCTTTCTGTGTTTTGCATCTTTGCTGGGATTCCACTAATAGATTCCGATGGACATGGGAAGGTTTACTGTAACCTGTGGACCTTCAACTTGACGAAGAAACACAGATATTGCTTCGGAATTGAATACAACAGGCACCATGCCGACTTCTGTCCGGGAGAGTAATGCTTCTATCTGTCTGTGCTATGATTCTTTGCTGGGATTCCAGTAATAGACTCCGATGCACATGGGAAGGTTTACTGTAACATGTGGACCTTCAACTTGACGAAGAAACACAGATATAGCTTCGGAATTGAATACAACAGGCACCATGCCGACTTCTGTCCGGGAGAGTAATGCTTCTATCTGTCTGTGCTATGATTCTTTGCTGGGATTCCAGTAATAGACTCCGATGGACATGAGAAGGTTTACTGTAACCTGTGGACCTTCAATTTGACGAAGAAACACAGATATTGCTTCGGAATTGAATACAACAGGCACCATGCCGACTTCTGTCCGGGAGAGTAATGCTTCTATGTGTCTGTGCTATGATTCTTTGCTGGGATTCCAGTAATAGACTCCGATGGACATGGGAAGGTTTACTGTAACCTGTGGACCTTCAACTTGACGAAGAAACACAGATATTGCTTCGGAATTGAATACAACAGGCACCATGTCGACTTCTGTCCGGGAGAGTAATGCTTCCATCTGACTGTGCTATGATTCTTTGCTGGGATTGCAGTAATAGACTAAGATGGACATGGTAAGGTTTACTGGAACCTGTGGACCTTCAACTTGACGAAGAAACACAGATATTGCTTCGGAATTGAATACAACAGGCACCATGCCGACTTCTGTCCGGGAGAGTAATGCTTCTGACTGTCTGTGCTATGATTCTTTGCTGGGATTCCAGTAATAGACTCCGATGGACATGGGAAGGTATACTGTAACCTGTGGACCTTCAACTTGACGATGAAACACAGATATTGCTTCGGAATTGAATACAACAGGCACAAAGACGACATCTGTCCGGGAGAGTAATCCATCTAACTGTCAGAATTTTAGTTCTTTCCTGGGATTCCAGTAATAGACTCCGATGCACATGGGAACGTTTACTATAACCTGTGGACCTTCAACTTGACAAAGAAACACAGATATTGCTTCGGAATTGAATACAACAGGCACCATGCCGACTTCTGTCCGGGAGAGTAATGCTCCTATCTGTCTGTGCTTTGATTCTTTGCTGGGATTCCAGTAATAGATTCCGATGGACATGGGAAGGTTTACTGTAACCTGTGGACCTTCAACTTGACGAAGAAACACAGATATTGCTTCGGAATTGAATACAACAGGCACCATGCCGACTTCTGTCCGGGAGAGTAATGCTTCTATCTGTCTGTGCTATGATTCTTTGCTGGGATTCCAGTAACAGACTCCAATGGACATGGGATGGTTTACTGTAACCTGTGGACCTTCAACTTGACGATGAAACACATATATTGCTTCGGAATTGAATACAACAGGCACCATGCCGTCTTCTGTTCGGGAGAGTAATGCTCCTATCTGTCTGTGCTTTGATTCTTTGCTGGGATTCCAGTAATAGATTCCGATGGACATGGGTAGGTTTACTGTACCCTGTGGACCTTCAACTTGACGATGAAACACAGATATTGCGTCGGAATTGAATACAACAGGCACCATGCCGACTTCTGTCCGGGAGAGTAATGCTCCTATCTGTCTGTGCTTTGATTCTTTGCTGGGATTCCAGTAATAGATTCCGATATACATGGGAAGGTTTACTGTAACCTGTGGACCTTCAACTTGGCGATGAAACACTGATATTGTGTCGGAATTGAATACAACAGGCACCATGCCGACTTCTGTCCGGGATAGTAATGCTCCTATCTGTCTGTGCTTTATTTCTTTGCTGGGATTCCAGTATTAGATTCCGATGGACATGGGAAGGTTTACTGTAACCTGTGGACCTTCAACTTGACGATGAAACACAGATATTGCGTCGGAATTGAATACAACAGGCACCATGCCGACTTCTGTCCGGGAGAGTAATGCTCCTATCTGTCTGTGCTTTGAATCTTTGCTGGGATTCCAGTAATAGATTCCAATGGACATGGGAAGGTTTTCTGTAACCTGTGGACCGTCAACTTGACGATGAAACACAGATATTGCGTCGGAATTGAATATAACAGGCACAATGACGACATCTGTCCGGGAGAGTAATCCACCTAACTGTCAGAATTTTAGTTCTTTCCTGGGATTCCAGTAATAGATTCCGATGGACATGGGAAGGTTTACTGTAACCAGTGGACCTTCAACTTGACGATGAAACACAGAAATTGCGACGGAATTGAATACAACAGGCACAATGACGACATCTGTCCGGGAGAGAAATTAATCTAACTGTCAGAATTTTAGTTCTTTCCTGGATTTCCAGTAATAGACTCCGATGGACATGGGAAGGTTTACTGTAACCTGTGGACCTTCAACTTGACGAAGGAACACAGATATTGCGTCGAAATTGAATATAACAGGCTCCATGCCGACTTCTGTCCGGGAGAGTAATGCTCCTATTTTTCTGTGCTTTGATTCTTTGCTGGGATTCCAGTAATAGATTCCGATGGACATGGGTAGGTTTACTGTAACCTGTGGACCTTCAACTTGACGATGAAACACAGATATTGCGTCGGAATTGAATATAACAGGCACAATGACGACATCTGTCCGGGAGAGTAATCCACCTAACTGTCAGAATTTTAGTTCTTTCCTGGGATTCCAGTAATAGATTCCGATGGACATGGGAAGGTTTACTGTAACCAGTGGACCTTCAACTTGACAATGAAACACAGAAATTGCGACGGAATTGAATACAACAGGCGCCATGCCGACTTCTGTCCGGGAGAGTAATGCTTCTATCTGTCTGTGCTATGATTCTTTGCTGGGATTCCAGTAATAGACTCCGATGGACATGAGAAGGTTTACTGTAACCTGTGGACCTTCAATTTGACGATGAAACACAGATATTGCTTCGGAATTGAATACAACAGGCACCATGCCGACTTCTGTCCGGGAGAGTAATGCTTCTATCTGTCTGTGCTATGATTCTTTGCTGGGATTCCAGTAACAGACTCCAATGGACATGGGATGGTTTACTGTAACCTGTGGACCTTCAACTTGACGATGAAACACATATATTGCTTCGGAATTGAATACAACAGGCACCATGCCGTCTTCTGTCCGGGAGAGTAATGCTCCTATCTGTCTGTGCTTTGATTCTTTGCTGGGATTCCAGTAATAGATTCCGATGGACATGGGTAGGTTTATTGTACCCTGTGGACCTTCAACTTGACGATGAAACACAGATATTGCGTCGGAATTGAATACAACAGGCACCATGCCGACTTCTGTCCGGGAGAGTAATGCTCCTATCTGTCTGTGCTTTGATTCTTTGCTGGGATTCCAGTAATAGATTCCGATATACATGGGAAGGTTTACTGTAACCTGTGGACCTTCAACTTGGCGATGAAACACTGATATTGTGTCGGAATTGAATACAACAGTCACCATGCCGACTTCTGTCCGGGATAGTAATGCTCCTATCTGTCTGTGCTTTATTTCTTTGCTGGGATTCCAGTATTAGATTCCGATGGACATGGGAAGGTTTACTGTAACCTGTGGACCTTCAACTTGACGATGAAACACAGATATTGCGTCGGAATTGAATACAACAGGCACCATGCCGACTTCTGTCCGGGAGAGTAATGCTCCTATCTGTCTGTGCCTTGAATCTTTGCTGGGATTCCAGTAATAGATTCCAATGGACATGGGAAGGTTTTCTGTAACCTGTGGACCTTCAACTTGACGATGAAACACAGATATTGCGTCGGAATTGAATATAACAGGCACAATGACGACATCTGTCCGGGAGAGTAATCCACCTAACTGTCAGAATTTTAGTTCTTTCCTGGGATTCCAGTAATAGATTCCGATGGACATGGGAAGGTTTACTGTAACCAGTGGACCTTCAACTTGACGATGAAACACAGAAATTGCTACGGAATTGAATACAACAGGCACAATGACGACATCTGTAAGGGAGAGAAATTAATCTAACTGTCAGAATTTTAGTTCTTTCCTGGATTTCCAGTAATAGACTCCGATGGACATGGGAAGGTTTACTGTAACCTGTGGACCTTCAACTTGACGAAGGAACACAGATATTGCGTCGAAATTGAATATAACAGGCTCCATGCCGACTTCTGTCCGGGAGAGTAATGCTCCTATTTGTCTGTGCTTTGATTCTTTGCTGGGATTCCAGTAATAGATTCCGATGGACATGGGTAGGTTTACTGTAACCTGTGGACCTTCAACTTGACGATGAAACACAGATATTGCGTCGGAATTGAATATAACAGGCACAATGACGACATCTGTCCGGGAGAGTAATCCACCTAACTGTCAGAATTTTAGTTCTTTCCTGGGATTCCAGTAATAGATTCCGATGGACATGGGAAGGTTTACTGTAACCAGTGGACCTTCAACTTGACAATGAAACACAGAAATTGCGACGGAATTGAATACAACAGGCGCCATGCCGACTTCTGTCCGGGAGAGTAATGCTTCTATCTGTCTGTGCTATGATTCTTTGCTGGGATTCCAGTAATAGACTCCGATGGACATGAGAAGGTTTACTGTAACCTGTGGACCTTCAATTTGACGAAGAAACACAGATATTGCTTCGGAATTGAATACAACAGGCACCATGCCGACTTCTGTCCGGGAGAGTAATGCTTCTATGTGTCTGTGCTATGATTCTTTGCTGGGATTCCAGTAATAGACTCCGATGGACATGGGAAGGTTTACTGTAACCTGTGGACCTTCAACTTGACGAAGAAACACAGATATTGCTTCGGAATTGAATACAACAGGCACCATGTCGACTTCTGTCCGGGAGAGTAATGCTTCCATCTGACTGTGCTATGATTCTTTGCTGGGATTCCAGTAATAGACTAAGATGGACATGGGAAGGTTTACTGGAACCTGTGGACCTTCAACTTGACGAAGAAACACAGATATTGCTTCGGAATTGAATACAACAGGCACCATGCCGACTTCTGTCCGGGAGAGTAATGCTTCTGACTGTCTGTGCTATGATTCTTTGCTGGGATTCCAGTAATAGACTCCGATGGACATGGGAAGGTTTACTGTAACCTGTGGACCTTCAACTTGACGATGAAACACAGATATTGCTTCGGAATTGAATACAACAGGCACAAAGACGACATCTGTCCGGGAGAGTAATCCATCTAACTGTCAGAATTTTAGTTCTTTCCTGGGATTCCAGTAATAGACTCCGATGGACATGGGATGGTTTACTGTAACCTGTGGACCTTCAACTTGACGATGAAACACATATATTGCTTCGGAATTGAATACAACAGGCACCATGCCGTCTTCTGTCCGGGAGAGTAATGCTTCTATCTGTCTGTGCTTTGATTCTTTGCTGGGATTCCAGTAATAGATTCCGATGGACATGGGAAGGTTTACTGTAACCTGTGGACCTTCAACTTGACGATGAAACACAGATATTGCGTCGGAATTGAATACAACAGGCACCATGCCGACTTCTGTCCGGGAGAGTAATGCTCCTATCTGTCTGTGCTTTGATTCTTTGCTGGGATTCCAGTAATAGATTCCGATGGACATGGGAAGGTTTACTGTAACCTGTGGACCTTCAACTTGGCGATGAAACACTGATATTGTGTCGGAATTGAATACAACAGGCACCATGCCGACTTCTGTCCGGGATAGTAATGCTCCTATCTGTCTGTGCTTTATTTCTTTGCTGGGATTCCAGTATTAGATTCCGATGGACATTGGAAGGTTTACTGTAACCTGTGGACCTTCAACTTGACGATGAAACACAGATATTGCGTCGGAATTGAATACAACAGGCACCATGCCGACTTCTGTCCGGGAGAGTAATGCTCCTATCTGTCTGTGCTTTGAATCTTTGCTGGGATTCCAGTAATAGATTCCAATGGACATGGGAAGGTTTACTGAAACCTGTGGACCTTCAACTTGACGATGAAACACAGATATTGCGTCGGAATTGAATATAACAGGCACAATGACGACATCTGTCCGGGAGAGTAATCCACCTAACTGTCAGAATTTTAGTTCTTTCCTGGGATTCCAGTAATAGATTCCGATGGACATGGGAAGGTTTACTGTAACCAGTGGACATTCAACTTGACGATGAAACACAGAAATTGCGACGGAATTGAATACAACAGGCACAATGACGACATCTGTCCGGGAGAGAAATTAATCTAACTGTCAGAATTTTAGTTCTTTCCTGGATTTCCAGTAATAGACTCCGATGGACATGGGAAGGTTTACTGTAACCTGTGGACCTTCAACTTGACGAAGAAACACAGATATTGCGTCGAAATTGAATATAACAGGCTCCATGCCGACTTCTGTCCGGGAGAGTAATGCTCCTATTTGTCTGTGCTTTGATTCTTTGCTGGGATTCCAGTAATAGATTCCGATGGACATGGGTAGGTTTACTGTAACCTGTGGACCTTCAACTTGACGATGAAACACAGATATTGCGTCGGAATTGAATATAACAGGCACAATGACGACATCTGTCCGGGAGAGTAATCCACCTAACTGTCAGAATTTTAGTTCTTTCCTGGATTTCCAGTAATAGACTCCGCTGGACATGGGAAGGTTTACTGTAACCTGTGGACCTTCAGCTTGACGAAGAAACACAGATATTGCGTCGAAATTGAATATAACAGGCTCCATGCCGACTTCTGTCCGGGAGAGTAATGCTCCTATTTGTCTGTGCTTTGATTCTTTGCTGGGATTCCAGTAATAGATTCCGATGGACATATGTAGGTTTACTGTAACCTGTGGACCTTCACCTTGACGAAGAAACACAGATATTGCTTCGGAATTGAATACAACAGGCACAATGACGACATCTGTCCGGGAGAGTAATGCTCCTATCTGTCTGTGCTTTGATTCTTTGCTGGGATTCCAGTAATAGATTCCGATGGACATGGGAAGGTTTACTGTAACCTGTGGACCTTCAACTTGACGAAGAAACACAGATATTGCTTCGGAACTGAATAGAACAGGCACCATGCCGACTTCTGTCCGGGAGAGTAAAGCTCCTATCTGTCTGTGCTTTGATTCTTTGCTGGGATTCCAGTAATAGATTCCGATGGACATGGGAAGGTTTACTGTAACCTGTGGACCTTCAACTTGACGATGAAACACAGATATTGCTTCGGAATTGAATACAACAGGCAACATGCCGACTTCTGTCCGGGAGAGTAATGCTCCTATCTGTCTGTGATTTATTTCTTTGCTGGGATTCCAGTAATAGATTCCGATGGACATGGGAAGGTTTACTGTAACCTGTGGACCTTCAACTTGACGAAGAAACACAGATATTGCTTCGGAATTGAATACAAGAGGCACCATGCCGACTTCTGTCCGGGAGAGTAATGCTCCCATCTGTCTGTGCTTTGATTCTTTGCTGGGATTCCAGTAATAGATTCCGATCGACATGAGAAGGTTTACTGTAACCTGTGGACCTTCAACTTGACGATGAAACAAAGATATTGCGTCGAAATTGAATACAACAGGCACCATGCCGACTTCTGTCCGGGAGAGTAATGCTCCTATCTGCCTGTGCTTTGATTCTTTGCTGGGATTCCAGTAATAGATTCCGATGGACATGGGAAAGTTTACTGTAACCTGTGGACCTTCAACTTGACGATGAAACACAGAAATTACGTCGGAATTGAATACAACAGGCACCATGCCGACTTCTGTCCGGGAGGGTAATTCTTCTATCTGTCTGTGCTTTGATTCTTTGCTGGGATTCCAGTAATAGATTCCGATGGACATGGGAAGGTTTACTGTAACCTGTGGACCTTCAACTTGACGAAGATACACAGATATTGCTTCGGAATTGAATACAACAGGCACCATGCCGTCTTCTGTCCGGGAGAGTGATGCTTCTATCTGTCTGTGCTATGATTCTTTGCTGGGATTCCAGTAATAGATTCCGATGGACATGGGAAGGTTTACTGTAACCAGTGGACCTTCAACTTGACGATGAAACACAGAAATTGCGACGGAATTGAATACAACAGGCACAATGACGACATCTGTCCGGGAGAGTCATTAATCTAACTGTCAGAATTTTAGTTCTTTCCTGGGATTCCAGTAATAGACTCCGATGGACATGGGAAGGTTTACTGTAACCTGTGGACCTTCAACTTGACGAAGAAACACAGATATTGCGTCGGAATTGAATATAACAGGCACCATGCCGACTTCTGTCCGGGAGAGTAATGCTCCTATCTGTCTGTGATTCGATTCTTTGCTGGGATTCTAGTAATAGATTCCGATGGACAAGGGAAGGTTTACTGTAACCTGTGGACCTTCAACTTGACGATGAAACACAGATATTGCGTCGGAATTGAATACAACAGGCACAATGACGACATCTGTCCGGGAGAGTAATCCATCTAACTGTCAGAACTTTAGTTCTTTCCTGGGATTCCAGTAATAGACTCCGATGGACATGGGAAGGTTTACTGTAACCTGTGGACCTTCAACTTGACGAAGAAACACAGATATTGCGTCGGAATTGAATATAACAGGCACCATGCCGACTTCTGTCCGGGAGAGTAATGCTCCTATCTGTCTGTGATTCGATTCTTTGCTGGGATTCTAGTAATAGATTCCGATGGACAAGGGAAGGTTTACTGTAACCTGTGGACCTTCAACTTGACGAAGAAACACAGATATTGCGTCGGAATTGAATACAACAGGCACCATGCCGACTTCTGTCCGGGAGTGTAATGCTCCTGTCTGTCTGTGCTTTGATTCTTTGCTGGGATTCCAGTAATAGATTCCGATGGACATGGGAAGGTTTACTGTAACCTGTGGACCTTCAACTTGACGAAGAAACACAGATATTGCTTCGGAATTGAATACAGCAGGCACCATGCTGACTTCTGTCCGGGAGACTAATGCTCCTATCTGTCTGTGCTTTGATTCTTTGCTGGGATTCCAGTAATAGATTCCGATGGACATGGGAAGGTTTACTGTAACCTGTGGACCTTCAACGTGACGAAGAAACACAGAAATTGCGACGGAATTGAATACAACAGGCACCATGCCGACTTCTGTCCGGGAGAGTAATGCTTCTATCTGTCTGTGCTATGATTCTTTGCTGGGATTCCAGTAATAGACTCCGATGGACATGAGAAGGTTTACTGTAACCTGTGGACCTTCAACTTGACGAAGAAACACAGATATTTCTTCGGAATTGAATACAACAGGCACCATGCCGACTTCTGTCCGGGAGAGTAATGCTCCTATCTGTCTGTGCTTTGATTCTTTGCTGGGATTCCAGTAATAGATTCCGATGGACATGGGAAGATTTACTGTAACCTGTGGACCTTCAACTTGACGAAGAAACACAGAAATTGCGACGGAATTGAATACAACAGGCACCATGCCGACTTCTGTCCGGGAGAGTAATGCTCCTATCTGTCTGTGCTTTGATTCCTTGCTAGGATTCCAGTAATAGATTCCGATGGACATTGGAAGGTTTACTGTAAATTGTGGACCCTCATCTTGACGATGAAACACTGATATTGTGTCGGAATTGAATACAACAGGCACCATGCCGACTTCTGTCCGGGAGAGTAATGCTCCTATCTGTCTGTGCTTTATTTCTTTGCTGGGATTCCAGTATTAGATTCCGATGGACATGGGAAGGTTTACTGTAACCTGTTGACCTTCAGCTTGACGATGATACACAGATATTGCGTCGGAATTGAATACAACATTCACCATGCCGACTTCTGTCCGGGAGAGTAATGCTCCTATCTGTCTGTGCTTTGATTCTTTGCTGGGATTCCAGTAATAGATTCCGATGGACATGGGAAGGTTTACTGTAACCTGTCGACCTTCAACGTGACGATGAAACACAGATATTGCGTCGGAATTGAATACAACAGGCACCATGCCGACTTCTGTCCGGGAGAGTAATGCTCCTATCTGTCTGTGCTTTGATTCTTTGCTGGGATTCCAGTAATAGATTCCGATGGACATGAGAAGGTTTACTGTAACCTGTGGACCTTCAACTTGACGATGAAACAGAGATATTGCGTCGGAATTGAATACAACAGGCACCATGCCGACTTCTGTCCGGGAGAGTAATGCTCCTATCTGTCTGTGCTTTGATTCTTTGCTGGGATTCCAGTAATAGATTCCGATGGACATGGGAAAGTTTACTGTAACCTGTGGACCTTCAACTTGACGATGAAACACAGAAATTGCGTCGGAATTGAATACAACAGGCACCATGCCGACTTCTGTCCGGGAGGGTAATTCTTCTATCTGTCTGTGCTTTGATTCTTTGCTGGGATTCCAGTAATAGATTCCGATGGACATGGGAAGGTTTACTGTAACCTGTGGACCTTCAACTTGACGAAGAAACACAGATATTGCTTCGGAATTGAAAACAACAGGCACCATGCCGACTTCTGTCTGGGAGAGTAATGCTTCTATCTGTCTGTGCTATGATTCTTCGCTGGGATTCCAGTAATAGACTCCGATGGACATGAGAAGGTTTACTGTAACCTGTGGACCTTCAACTTGACGAAGAAACACAGATATTTCTTCGGAATTGAATACAACAGGCACCATGCCGACTTCTGTCCGCGAGAGTAATGCTCCTATCTGTCTGTGCTTTGATTCTTCGCTGGGATTCCAGTAATAGATTCCGATGGACATGGCAAGATTTACTGTAACCTGTGGACCTTCAACTTGACGAAGAAACACAGATATTGCTTCGGAATTGAATACAACAGGCACTATGCCGACTTCTGTCCGGGAGAGTAATGCTCCTATCTGTCTGTGCTTTGATTCTTTGCTGGGATTCCAGTAATAGACTCCGATGGACATGGGAAGGTTTACTGTAACCTGTGGACCTTCAACTTGACGAAGAAACACAGATATTGCTTCGGAATTGAATACAACAGGCACCATGCCGACTTCTGTCCGGGAGAGTAATGCTTCTATCTGTCTGTGCTATGATTCTTTGCTGGGATTCCAGTAGTGGACTCCGATGGACATGGGAAGGTTTACTGTAACCTGTGGACCTTCAACTTGACGATGAAACACAGATATTGCTTCGGAATTGAATACAACAGGCACCATGCCGACTTCTGTCCGGGAGAGTAATGCTCCTATCTGTCTGTGCTTTGATTCTTTGCTGGGATTCCAGTAATAGATTCCGATGGACATGGGAGGGTTTACTGTAACCTGTGGACCTTCAACTTGACGATGAAACACAGATATTGCGTCGGAATTGAATACAACAGGCACCATGCCGACTTCTGCCCGGGAGAGTAATGCTCCTATCTGTCTGTGCTTTGATTCCTTGCTAGGATTCCAGTAATAGATTCCGATGGACATTGGAAGGTTTACTGTAAATTGTGGTCCCTCATCTTGACGATGAAACACTGATATTGTGTCGGAATTGAATACAACAGGCACCATGCCGACTTCTGTCCGGGAGAGTAATGCTCCTATCTGTCTGTGCTTTATTTCTTTGCTGGGATTCCAGTATTAGATTCCGATGGACATGGGAAGGTTTACTGTAACCTGTTGACCTTCAGCTAGACGATGATACACAGATATTGCGTCGGAATTGAATACAACAGGCACCATGCCGACTTCTGTCCGGGTGAGTAATGCTCCTATCTGTCTGTGCTTTGATTCTTTGCTGGGATTCCAGTAATAGATTCCGATGGACATGGGAAGGTTTACTGTAACCTGTCGACCTTCAACGTGACGATGAAACACAGATATTGCGTCGGAATTGAATACAACAGGCACCATGCCGACTTCTGTCCGGGAGAGTAATGCTCCTATCTGTCTGTGCTTTGATTCTTTGCTGGGATTCCAGTAATAGATTCCGATGGACATGAGAAGGTTTACTGTAACCTGTGGACCTTCAACTTGACGATGAAACAGAGATATTGCGTCGGAATTGAATACAACAGGCACCATGCCGACTTCTGTCCGGGAGAGTAATGCTCCTATCTGTCTGTGCTTTGATTCTTTGCTGGGATTCGAGTAATAGATTCCGATGGACATGGGAAAGTTTACTGTAACCTGTGGACCTTCAACTTGACGATGAAACACAGAAATTGCGTCGGAATTGAATACAACAGGCACCATGCCGACTTCTGTCCGGGAGGGTAATTCTTCTATCTGTCTGTGTTTTGATTCTTTGCTGGGATTCCAGTAATAGATTCCGATGGACATGGGAAGGTTTACTGTAACCTGTGGACCTTCAACTTGACGAAGATACACAGATATTGCTTCGGAATTGAATACAACAGGCACCATGCCGTCTTCTGTCCGGGAGAGTGATGCTTCTATCTGTCTGTGTTATGATTCTTTGCTGGGATTCCAGTAATAGATACCGATGGACATGGGAAAGGTTACTGTAACCAGTGGACCTTCAACTTGACGGTGAAACACAGAAATTGCGACGGAATTGAGTACAACAGGCACAATGACGACATCTGTCCGGGAGAGTCATTAATCTAACTGTCAGAATTTTAGTTCTTTCCTGGGATTCCAGTAATAGACTCCGATGGACATGGGAAGGTTTACTGTAACCTGTGGACCTTCAACTTGACGAAGAAACACAGATATTGCGTCGGAATTGAATATAACAGGCACCATGCCGACTTCTGTCCGGGAGAGTAATGCTCCTATCTGTCTGTGATTCGATTCTTTGCTGGGATTCTAGTAATAGATTCCGATGGACAAGGGAAGGTTTACTGTAACCTGTGGACCTTCAACTTGACGATGAAACACAGATATTGCGTCGGAACTGAATACAACATTCACAATGACGACATCTGTCCGGGAGAGTAATCCATCTAACTGTCAGAACTTTAGTTCTTTCCTGGGATTCCAGTAATAGACTCCGATGGACATGGGAAGGTTTACTGTAACCTGTGAACCTTCAACTTGACGAAGAAACACAGATATTGCGTCGGAATTGAATACAACAGGCACCATGCCGACTTCTGTCCGGGAGAGTAATGCTCCTGTCTGTCTGTGCTTTGATTCTTTGCTGGGATTCCAGTAATAGATTCCGATGGACATGGGAAGGTTTACTGTAACCTGTGGACCTTCAACTTGACGAAGAAACACAGATATTGCTTCGGAATTGAATACAGCAGGCACCATGCTGACTTCTGTCCGGGAGACTAATGCTCCTATCTGTCTGTGCTTTGATTCTTTGCTGGGATTCCAGTAATAGATTCCGATGGACATGGGAAGGTTTACTGTAACCTGTGGACCTTCAACTTGACGAAGAAACACAGAAATTGCGACGGAATTGAATACAACAGGCACCATGCCGACTTCTGTCTGGGAGAGTAATGCTTCTATCTGTCTGTGCTATGATTCTTTGCTGGGACTCCAGTAATAGACTCCGATGGACATGGGAAGGTTTACTGTAACCTGTGTACCTTCAACTTGACGAAGAAACACAGATATTGCTTCGGAATTGAATACAACAGGCACCATGCCGACTTCTGTCTGGGAGAGTAATGCTTCTATCTGTCTGTGCTATGATTCTTTGCTGGGATTCCAGTAATAGACTCCGATGGACATGAGAAGGTTTACTGTAACCTGTGGACCTTCAACTTGACGAAGAAACACAGATATTTCTTCGGAATTGAATACAACAGGCACCATGCCGACTTCTGTCCGGGAGAGTAATGCTCCTATCTGTCTGTGCTTTGATTCTTTGCTGGGATTCCAGTAATAGATTCCGATGGACATGGGAAGATTTACTGTAACCTGTGGACCTTCAACTTGACGAAGAAACACAGATATTGCTTCGGAATTGAATACAACAGGCACTATGCCGACTTCTGTCCGGGAGAGTAATGCTCCTATCTGTCTGTGCTTTGATTCTTTGCTGGGATTCCAGTAATAGACTCCGATGGACATGGGAAGGTTTACTGTAACCTGTGGACCTTCAACTTGACGAAGAAACACAGATATTGCTTCGGAATTGAATACAACAGGCACCATGCCGACTTCTGTCCGGGAGAGTAATGCTTCTATCTGTCTGTGCTATGATTCTTTGCTGGGATTCCAGTAATGGACTCCGATGGACATGGGAAGGTTTACTGTAACCTGTGGACCTTCAACTTGACGATGAAACACAGATATTGCTTCGGAATTGAATACAACAGGCACCATGCCGACTTCTGTCCGGGAGAGTAATGCTCCTATCTGTCTGGGCTTTGATTCTTTGCTGGGATTCCAGTAATAGATTCCGATGGACATGGGAGGGTTTACTGTAACCTGTGGACCTTCAACTTGACGATGAAACACAGATATTGCGTCGGAATTAAATACAACAGGCACCATGCCGACTTCTGTCCGGGAGAGTAATGCTCCTTTCTGTCTGTGCTTTGATTCCTTGCTAGGATTCCAGTAATAGATTCCGATGGACATGGGAAGGTTTACTGTAAATTGTGGACCCTCATCTTGACGATGAAACACTGATATTGCGTCGGAATTGAATACAACAGGCACCATGCCGACTTCTGTCCGGGAGAGTAATGCTCCTATCTGTCTGTGCTTTATTTCTTTGCTGGGATTCCAGTATTAGATTCCGATGGACATGGGAAGGTTTACTGTAACCTGTTGACCTTCAGCTTGACGATGATACACAGATATTGCGTCGGAATTGAATACAACAGGCACCATGCCGACTTCTGTCCGGGAGAGTAATGCTCCTATCTGTCTGTGCTTTGATTCTTTGCTGGGATTCCAGTAATAGATTCCGATGGACATGGGAAGGTTTACTGTAACCTGTGGACCTTCAACTTGACGATGAAACACAGATATTGCTTCGGAATTGAATACAACAGGCACAATGACGACATCTGTCCGGGAGAGTAATCCATCTAACTGTCAGAATTTTAGTTCTTTCCTGGGATTCCAGTAACAGACTCCGATGGACATGGGAAGGTTTACTGTAACCTGTGGACCATCAACTTGACGAAGAAACACAGATATTGCGTCGGAATTGAATACAACAGGCACCATGCCGACTTCTGTCCGGGAGAGTAATGCTCCTATCTGTCTGTGCTTTGATTCTTTGCTGGGATTCCAGTAATAGATTCCGATGGACATGGGAAGGTTTACTGTAACCTGTGGACCTTCAACTTGACGAAGAAACACAGATATTGCTTCGGAACTGAATAGAACAGGCACCATGCCGACTTCTGTCCGGGAGAGTAATGCTCCTATCTGTCTGTGCTTTGATTCTTTGCTGGGATTCCAGTAATACATTCCGATGGACATGGGAAGGTTTACTGTGACCTGTGGACCTTCAACTTGACGATGAAACACAGATATTGCGTCGGAATTGAACACAACAGGCACCATGCCTACTTCTGTCCGGGAGAGTAATGCTCCTATCTGTCTGTGCTTTGATTCTTTGCTGGGTATCCAGTAATAGATTCCGATGGACATGGGAAGGTTTACTGTAACCTGTGGACCTTCAACTTGACGATGAAACACAGATATTGCGTCGGAATTTAATACAACAGGCTCCATGACGACTTCTGTCAAGGAGAGTAATGCTCCTATCTGTCTGTGTTTGATTCTTTGCTGGGATTCCTGTAATAGATTCCGATGGACATGGGAAGGTTTACTGTAACCTGTGGACCTTCAACGTGACGATGAAACACAGATATTGCTTCGGAATTGAATACAACAGGCAACATGCCGACTTTTGTCCGGGAGAGTAATGCTCATATCTGTCTGTGCTTTATTTCTTTGCTGGGATTCCAGTAATAGATTCCGATGGACATGGGAAGGTTTACTGTAACCTGTGGACCTTCAACTTGACGAAGAAACACAGATATTGCTTCGGAATTGAATACAAGAGGCACCATGCCGACTTCTGTCCGGGAGAGTAATGCTCCTATCTGTCTGTGCTTTGATTCTTTGCTGGGATTCCAGTAATAGATTCCGATCGACATGAGAAGGTTTACTGTAACCTGTGGACCTTCAACTTGACGATGAAACAGAGATATTGCGTCGGAATTGAATACAACAGGCACCATGCCGACTTCTGTCCGGGAGAGTAATGCTCCTATCTGTCTGTGCTTTTGATTCTTTGCTGGGATTCCAGTAATAGATTCCGATGGACATGGGAAAGTTTACTGTAACCTGTGGACCTTCAACTTGACGATGAAACACAGAAATTACGTCGGAATTGAATACAACAGGCACCATGCCGACTTCTGTCCGGGAGGGTAATTCTTCTATCTGTCTGTGCTTTGATTCTTTGCTGGGATTCCAGTAATAGATTCCGATGGACATGGGAAGGTTTACTGTAACCTGTGGACCTTCAACTTGACGAAGATACAAAGATATTGCTTCGGAATTGAATACAACAGGCACCATGCCGTCTTCTGTCCGGGAGAGTGATGCTTCTATCTGTCTGTGCTATGATTCTTTGCTGGGATTCCAGTAATAGATACCGATGGACATGGGAAGTTTTACTGTAACCAGTGGACCTTCAACTTGACGATGAAACACAGAAATTGCGACGGAATTGAATACAACAGGCACAATGACGACATCTGTCCGGGAGAGTCATTAATCTAACTGTCAGAATTTTAGTTCTTTCCTGGGATTCCAGTAATAGACTCCGATGGACATGGGAAGGTTTACTGTAACCTGTGGACCTTCAACTTGACGAAGAAACACAGATATTGCGTCGGAATTGAATATAACAGGCACCATGCCGACTTCTGTCCGGGAGAGTAATGCTCCTATCTGTCTGTGATTCCATTCTTTGCTGGGATTCTAGTAATAGATTCCGATGGACAAGGGAAAGTTTACTGTAACCTGTGGACCTTCAACTTGACGATGAAACACAGATATTGCGTCGGAATTGAATACAACAGGCACAATGACGACATCTGTCCGGGAGAGTAATCCATCTAACTGTCAGAACTTTAGTTCTTTCCTGGGATTCCAGTAATAGACTCCGATGGACATGGGAAGGTTTACTGTAACCTGTGGACCTTCAACTTGACGAAGAAACACAGATATTGCGTCGGAATTGAATACAACAGGCACCATGCCGACTTCTGTCCGGGAGAGTAATGCTCCTGTCTGTCTGTGCTTTGATTCTTTGCTGGGATTCCAGTAATAGATTCCGATGGACATGGGAAGGTTTACTGTAACCTGTGGACCTTCAACTTGACGAAGAAACACAGATATTGCTTCGGAATTGAATACAGCAGGCACCATGCTGACTTCTGTCCGGGAGACTAATGCTCCTATCTGTCTGTGCTTTGATTCTTTGCTGGGATTCCAGTAATAGATTCCGATGGACATGGGAAGGTTTACTGTAACCTGTGGACCTTCAACGTGACGAAGAAACACAGAAATTGCGACGGAATTGAATACAACAGGCACCATGCCGACTTCTGTCCGGGAGAGTAATGCTTCTATCTGTCTGTGCTATGATTTTTTGCTGGGATTCCAGTAATAGACTCCGATGGACATGGGAAGGTTTACTGTAACCTGTGGACCTTCAACTTGACGAAGAAACACAGATATTGCTTCGGAATTGAATACAACAGGCACTATGCCGACTTCTGTCCGGGAGAGTAATGCTCCTATCTGTCTGTGCTTTGATTCTTTGCTGGGATTCCAGTAATAGACTCCGATGGACATGGGAAGGTTTACTGTAACCTGTGGACCTTCAACTTGACGAAGAAACACAGATATTGCTTCGGAATTGAATACAACAGGCACCATGCCGACTTCTGTCCGGGAGAGTAATGCTTCTATCTGTCTGTGCTATGATTCTTTGCTGGGATTCCAGTAATGGACTCCGATGGACATGGGAAGGTTTACTATAACCTGTGGACCTTCAACTTGACGATGAAACACAGATATTGCTTCGGAATTGAATACAACAGGCACCATGCCGACTTCTGTCCGGGAGAGTAATGCTCCTATCTGTCTGTGCTTTGATTCTTTGCTGGGATTCCAGTAATAGATTCCGATGGACATGGGAGGGTTTACTGTAACCTGTGGACCTTCAACTTGACGATGAAACACAGATATTGCGTCGGAATTGAATACAACAGGCACCATGCCGACTTCTGTCCGGGAGAGTAATTCTCCTATCTGTCTGTGCTTTGATTCCTTGCTAGGATTCCAGTAATAGATTCCGATGGACATTGGAAGGTTTACTGTAAATTGTGGACCCTCATCTTGACGGTGAAACACTGATATTGTGTCGGAATTGAATACAACAGGCACCATGCCGACTTCTGTCCGGGAGAGTAATGCTCCTATCTGTCTGTGCTTTATTTCTTTGCTGGGATTCCAGTATTAGATTCCGATGGACATGGGAAGGTTTACTGTAACCTGTTGACCTTCAGCTTGACGATGATACACAGATATTGCGTCGGAATTGAATACAACAGGCACCATGCCGACTTCTGTCCGGGAGAGTAATGCTCCTATCTGTCTGTGATTTGATTCTTTGCTGGGATTCCAGTAATAGATTCCGATGGACATGGGAAGGTTTACTGTAACCTGTCGACCTTCAACGTGACGATGAAACACAGATATTGCGTCGGAATTGAATACAACAGGCACCATGCCGACTTCTGTCCGGGAGAGTAATGCTCCTATCTGTCTGTGCTTTGATTCTTTGCTGGGATTCCAGTAATAGATTCCGATGGACATGGGAAGGTTTACTGTAACCTGTCGACCTTCAACGTGACGATGAAACACAGATATTGCGTCGGAATTGAATACAACAGGCACCATGCCGACTTCTGTCCGGGAGAGTAATGCTCCTATCTGTCTGTGCTTTGATTCTTTGCTGGGATTCCAGTAATAGATTCCGATGGACATGAGAAGGTTTACTGTAACCTGTGGACCTTCAACTTGACGATGAAACAGAGATATTGCTTCGGAATTGAATACAACAGGCAACATGCCGACTTTTGTCCGGGAGAGTAACGCTCCTATCTGTCTGTGCTTCATTTCTTTGCTGGGATTCCAGTAATAGATTCCGATGGACATGGGAAGGTTTACTGTAACCTGTGGACCTTCAACTTGACGAAGAAACACAGATATTGCTTCGGAATTGAATACAAGAGGCATTATGCCGACTTCTGTCCGGGAGAGTAATGCTCCTATCTGTCTGTGCTTTGATTCTTTGCTGGGATTCCAGTAATAGATTCCGATCGACATGAGAAGGTTTACTGTAACCTGTGGACCTTCAACTTGACGATGAAACAGAGATATTGCGTCGGAATTGAATACAACAGGCACCATGCCGACTTCTGTCCGGGAGAGTAATGCTCCTATCTGTCTGTGCTTTGATTCTTTGCTGGGATTCCAGTAATAGATTCCGATGGACATGGGAAAGTTTACTGTAACCTGTGGACCTTCAACTTGACGATGAAACACAAAAATTACGTCGGAATTGAATACAACAGGCACCATGCCGACTTCTGCCCGGGAGGGTAATTCTTCTATCTGTCTGTGCTTTGATTCTTTGCTGGGATTCCAGTAATAGATTCCGATGGACATGGGAAGGTTTACTGTAACCTGTGGACCTTCAACTTGACGAAGATACACAGATATTGCTTCGGAATTGGATACAACAGGCACCATGCCGTCTTCTGTCCGGGAGAGTGATGCTTCTATCTGTCTGTGCTATGATTCTTTGCTGGGATTCCAGTAATAGATACCGATGGACATGGGAAGGTTTACTGTAACCAGTGGACCTTCAACTTGACGATGAAACACAGAAATTGCGACGGAATTGAATACAACAGGCACAATGACGACATCTGTCCGGGAGAGTCATTAATCTAACTGTCAGAATTTTAGTTCTTTCCTGGGATCCCAGTAATAGACTCCGATGGACATGGGAAGGTTTACTGTAACCTGTGGACCTTCAACTTGACGAAGAAACACAGATATTGCGTCGGAATTGAATATAACAGGCACCATGCCGACATCTGTCCGGGAGAGTAATGCTCCTATCTGTCTGTGATTCGATTCTTTGCTGGGATTCTAGTAATAGATTCCGATGGACAAGGGAAGGTTTACTGTAACCTGTGGACCTTCAACTTGACGATGAAACACAGATATTGCGTCGGAATTGAATACAACAGGCACAATGACGACATCTGTCCGGGAGAGTAATCCATCTAACTGTCAGAACTTTAGTTCTTTCCTGGGATTCCAGTAATAGACTCCGATGGACATGGGAAGGTTTACTGTAACCTGTGGACCTTCAACTTGACGAAGAAACACAGATATTGCGTCGGAATTGAATACAACAGGCACCATGCCGACTTCTGTCCGGGAGAGTAATGCTCCTGTCTGTCTGTGCTTTGATTCTTTGCTGGGATTCCAGTAATAGATTCCGATGGACATGGGAAGGTTTACTGTAACCTGTGGACCTTCAACTTGACGAAGAAACACAGATATTGCTTCGGAATTGAATACAGCAGGCACCATGCTGACTTCTGTCCGGGAGACTAATGCTCCTATCTGTCTGTGCTTTGATTCTTTGCTGGGATTCCAGTAATAGATTCCGATGGACATGGGAAGGTTTACTGTAACCTGTGGACCTTCAACGTGACGAAGAAACACAGAAATTGCGACGGAATTGAATACAACAGGCACCATGCCGACTTCTGTCCGGGAGAGTAATGCTTCTATCTGTCTGTGCTATGATTCTTTGCTGGGATTCCAGTAATAGACTCCGATGGACATGGGAAGGTTTACTGTAACCTGTGGACCTTCAACTTGACGAAGAAACACAGATATTGCTTCGGAATTGAATACAACAGGCACCATGCCGACTTCTGTCTGGGAGAGTAATGCTTCTATCTGTCTGTGCTATGATTCTTTGCTGGGATTCCAGTAATAGACTCCGATGGACATGAGAAGGTTTACTGTAACCTGTGGACCTTCAACTTGACGAAGAAACACAGATATTTCTTCGGAATTGAATACAACAGGCACCATGCCGACTTCTGTCCGCGAGAGTAATGCTCCTATCTGTCTGTGCTTTGATTCTTTGCTGGGATTCCAGTAATAGATTCCGATGGACATGGGAAGATTTACTGTAACCTGTGGACCTTCAACTTGACGAAGAAACACAGATATTGCTTCGGAATTGAATACAACAGGCACTGTGCCGACTTCTGTCCGGGAGAGTAATGCTCCTATCTGTCTGTGCTTTGATTCTTTGCTGGGATTCCAGTAATAGACTCCGATGGACATGGGAAGGTTTACTGTAACCTGTGGACCTTCAACTTGACGAAGAAACACAGATATTGCTTCGGAATTGAATACAACAGGCACCATGCCGACTTCTGTCCGGGAGAGTAATGCTTCTATCTGTCTGTGCTATGATTCTTTGCTGGGATTCCAGTAATGGACTCCGATGGACATGGGAAGGTTTACTGTAACCTGTGGACCTTCAACTTGACGATGAAACACAGATATTGCTTCGGAATTGAATACAACAGGCACCATGCCGACTTCTGTCCGGGAGAGTAATGCTCCTATCTGTCTGTGCTTTGATTCTTTGCTGGGATTCCAGTAATAGATTCCGATGGACATGGGAAGGTTTACTGTAACCTGTCGACCTTCAACGTGACGATGAAACACAGATATTGCGTCGGAATTGAATACAACAGGCACCATGCCGACTTCTGTCCGGGAGAGTAATGCTCCTATCTGTCTGTGCTTTGATTCTTTGCTGGGATTCCAGTAATAGATTCCGATGGACATGAGAAGGTTTACTGTAACCTGTGGACCTTCAACTTGACGATGAAACAGAGATATTGCGTCGGAATTGAATACAACAGGCACCATGCCGACTTCTGTCCGGGAGAGTAATGCTCCTATCTGTCTGTGCTTTGATTCTTTGCTGGGATTCCAGTAATAGATTCCGATGGACATGGGAAAGTTTACTGTAACCTGTGGACCTTCAACTTGACGATGAAACACAGAAATTGCGTCGGAATTGAATACAACAGGCACCATGCCGACTTCTGTCCGGGAGGGTAATTCTTCTATCTGTCTGTGCTTTGATTCTTTGCTGGGATTCCAGTAATAGATTCCGATGGACATGGGAAGGTTTACTGTAACCTGTGGACCTTCAACTTGACGAAGAAACACAGATATTGCTTCGGAATTGAATACAGCAGGCACCATGCTGACTTCTGTCCGGGAGACTAATGCTCCTATCTGTCTGTGCTTTGATTCTTTGCTGGGATTCCAGTAATAGATTCCGATGGACATGGGAAGGTTTACTGTAACCTGTGGACCTTCAACGTGACGAAGAAACACAGAAATTGCGACGGAATTGAATACAACAAGCACCATGCCGACTTCTGTCCGGGAGAGTAATGCTTCTATCTGTCTGTGCTATGATTCTTTGCTGGGATACCAGTAATAGACTCCGATGGACATGGGAAGGTTTACTGTAACCTGTGGACCTTCAACTTGACGAAGAAACACAGATATTGCTTCGGAATTGAATACAACAGGCACCATGCCGACTTCTGTCTGGGAGAGTAATGCTTCTATCTGTCTGTGCTATGATTCTTTGCTGGGATTCCAGTAATAGACTCCGATGGACATGAGAAGGTTTACTGTAACCTGTGGACCTTCAACTTGACGAAGAAACACAGATATTTCTTCGGAATTGAATACAACAGGCACCATGCCGACTTCTGTCCGCGAGAGTAATGCTCCTATCTGTCTGTGCTTTGATTCTTTGCTGGGATTCCAGTAATAGTTTCCGATGGACATGGGAAGATTTACTGTAACCTGTGGACCTTCAACTTGACGAAGAAACACAGATATTGCTTCGGAATTGAATACAACAGGCACTATGCCGACTTCTGTCCGGGAGAGTAATGCTCCTATCTGTCTGTGCTTTGATTCTTTGCTGGGATTCCAGTAATAGACTCCGATGGACATGGGAAGGTTTACTGTAACCTGTGGACCTTCAACTTGACGAAGAAACACAGATATTGCTTCGGAATTGAATACAACAGGCACCATGCCGACTTCTGTCCGGGAGAGTAATGCTTCTATCTGTCTGTGCTATGATTCTTTGCTGAGATTCCAGTAATGGACTCCGATGGACATGGGAAGGTTTACTGTAACCTGTGGACCTTCAACTTGACGATGAAACACAGATATTGCTTCGGAATTGAATACAACAGGCACCATGCCGACTTCTGTCCGGGAGAGTAATGCTCCTATCTGTCTGTGCTTTGATTCTTTGCTGGGATTCCAGTAATAGATTCCGATGGACATGGGAGGGTTTACTGTAACCTGTGGACTTTCAACTTGACGATGAAACACAGATATTGCGTCGGAATTGAATACAACAGGCACCATGCCGACTTCTGTCCGGGAGAGTAATTCTCCTATCTGTCTGTGCTTTGATTCCTTGCTAGGATTCCAGTAATAGATTCCGATGGACATTGGAAGGTTTACTGTAAATTGTGGACCCTCATCTTGACGATGAAACACTGATATTGTGTCGGAATTGAATACAACAGGCACCATGCCGACTTCTGTCCGGGAGAGTAATGCTCCTATCTGTCTGTGCTTTATTTCTTTGCTGGGATTCCAGTATTAGATTCCGATGGACATGGGAAGGTTTACTGTAACCTGTTGACCTTCAGCTTGACGATGATACACAGATATTGCGTCGGAATTGAATACAACAGGCACCATGCCGACTTCTGTCCGGGAGAGTAATGCTCCTATCTGTCTGTGCTTTGATTCTTTGCTGGGATTCCAGTAATAGATTCCGATGGACATGGGAAGGTTTACTGTAACCTGTCGACCTTCAACGTGACGATGAAACACAGATATTGCGTCGGAATTGAATACAACAGGCACCATGCCGACTTCTGTCCGGGAGAGTAATGCTCCTATCTGTCTGTGCTTTGATTCTTTGCTGGGATTCCAGTAATAGATTCCGATGGACATGAGAAGGTTTACTGTAACCTGTGGACCTTCAACTTGACGATGAAACAGAGATATTGCGTCGGAATTGAGTACAACAGGCACCATGCCGACTTCTGTCCGGGAGAGTAATGCTCCTATCTGTCTGTGCTTTGATTCTTTGCTGGGATTCCAGTAATAGATTCCGATGGACATGGGAAAGTTTACTGTAACCTGTGGACCTTCAACTTGACGATGAAACACAGAAATTGCGTCGGAATTGAATCCAACAGGCACCATGCCGACTTCTGTCCGGGAGGGTAATTCTTCTATCTGTCTGTGCTTTGATTCTTTGCTGGGATTCCAGTAATAGATTCCGATGGACATGGGAAGGTTTACTGTAACCTGTGGACCTTCAACTTGACGAAGAAACACAGATATTGCTTCGGAATTGAATACAGCAGGCACCATGCTGACTTCTGTCCGGGAGACTAATGCTCCTATCTGTCTGTGCTTTGATTCTTTGCTGGGATTCCAGTAATAGATTCCGATGGACATGGGAAGGTTTACTGTAACCTGTGGACCTTCAACGTGACGAAGAAACACAGAAATTGCGACGGAATTGAATACAACAGGCACCATGCCGACTTCTGTCCGGGAGAGTAATGCTTCTATCTGTCTGTGCTATGATTCTTTGCTGGGATTCCAGTAATAGACTCCGATGGACATGGGAAGGTTTACTGTAACCTGTGGACCTTCAACTTGACGAAGAAACACAGATATTGCTTCGGAATTGAATACAACAGGCACCATGCCGACTTCTGTCTGGGAGAGTAATGCTTCTATCTGTCTGTGCTATGATTCTTTGCTGGGATTCCAGTAATAGACTCCGATGGACATGAGAAGGTTTACTGTAACCTGTGGACCTTCAACTTGACGAAGAAACACAGATATTTCTTCGGAATTGAATACAACAGGCACCATGCCGACTTCTGTCCGCGAGAGTAATGCTCCTATCTGTCTGTGCTTTGATTCTTTGCTGGGATTCCAGTAATAGATTCCGATGGTCATGGGAAGATTTACTGTAACCTGTGGACCTTCAACTTGACGAAGAAACACAGATATTGCTTCGGAATTGAATACAACAGGCACTATGCCGACTTCTGTCCGGGAGAGTAATGCTCCTATCTGTCTGTGCTTTGATTCTTTGCTGGGATTCCGGTAATAGACTCCGATGGACATGGGAAGGTTTACTGTAACCTGTGGACCTTCAACTTGACGAAGAAACACAGATATTGCTTCGGAATTGAATACAACAGGCACCATGCCGACTTCTGTCCGGGAGAGTAATGCTTCTATCTGTCTGTGCTATGATTCTTTGCTGGGATTCCAGTAATGGACTCCGATGGACATGGGAAGGTTTACTGTAACCTGTGGACCTTCAACTTGACGATGAAACACAGATATTGCTTCGGAATTGAATACAACAGGCACCATGCCGACTTCTGTCCGGGAGAGTAATGCTCCTATCTGTCTGTGCTTTGATTCTTTGCTGGGATTCCAGTAATAGATTCCGATGGACATGGGAGGGTTTACTGTAACCTGTGGACCTTCAACTTGACGATGAAACACAGATATTGCGTCGGAATTGAATACAACAGGCACCATGCCGACTTCTGTCCGGGAGAGTAATACTCCTATCTGTCTGTGCTTTGATTCCTTGCTAGGATTCCAGTAATAGATTCCGATGGACATTGGAAGGTTTACTGTAAATTGTGGACCCTCATCTTGACGATGAAACACTGATATTGTGTCGGAATTGAATACAACAGGCACCATGCCGACTTCTGTCCGGGAGAGTAATGCTCCTATCTGTCTGTGCTTTATTTCTTTGCTGGGATTCCAGTATTAGATTCCGATGGACATGGGAAAGTTTACTGTAACCTGTTGACCTTCAGCTTGACGATGATACACAGATATTGCGTCGGAATTGAATACAACAGGCACCATGCCGACTTCTGTCCGGGAGAGTAATGCTCCTATCTGTCTGTGCTTTGATTCTTTGCTGGGATTCCAGTAATAGATTCCGATGGACATGGGAAGGTTTACTGTAACCTGTCGACCTTCAACGTGACGATGAAACACAGATATTGCGTCGGAATTGAATACAACAGGCACCATGCCGACTTCTGTCCGGGAGAGTAATGCTCCTATCTGTCTGTGCTTTGATTCTTTGCTGGGATTCCAGTAATAGATTCCGATGGACAGGAGAAGGTTTACTGTAACCTGTGGACCTTCAACTTGACGATGAAACAGAGATATTGCGTCGGAATTGAATACAACAGGCACCATGCCGACTTCTGTCCGGGAGAGTAATGCTCCTATCTGTCTGTGCTTTGATTCTTTGCTGGGATTCCAGTAATAGATTCCGATGGACATGGGAAAGTTTACTGTAACCTAAGGACCCTCAACTTGACGATGAAACACAGAAATTGCGTCGGAATTGAATACAACAGGCACCATGCCGACTTCTGTCCGGGAGGGTAATTCTTCTATCTGTCTGTGCTTTGATTCTTTGCTGGGATTCCAGTAATAGATTCCGATGGACATGGGAAGGTTTACTGTAACCTGTGGACCTTCAACTTGACGAAGATACACAGATATTGCTTCGGAATTGAATACAACAGGCAACATGCCGTCTTCTGTCCGGGAGAGTGATGCTTCTATCTGTCTGTGCTATGATTCTTTGCTGGGATTCCAGTAATAGATACCGATGGACATGGGAAGGGTTACTGTAACCAGTGGACCTTCAACTTGACGATGAAACACAGAAATTGCGACGGAATTGAATACAACAGGCACAATGACGACATCTGTCCGGGAGAGTAATTAATCTAACTGTCAGAATTTTAGTTCTTTCCTGGGATTCCAGTAATAGACTCCGATGGACATGGGAAGGTTTACTGTAACCTGTGGACCTTCAACTTGACGAAGAAACACAGATATTACGTCGGAATTGAATATAACAGGCACCACGCCGACTTCTGTCCGGGAGAGTAATGCTCCTATCTGTCTGTGATTCGTTTCTTTGCTGGGATTCTAGTAATAGATTCCGATGGACAAGGGAAGGTTTACTGTAACCTGTGGACCTTCAACTTGACGATGAAACACAGATATTGCGTCGGAATTGAATACAACAGGCACAATGACGACATCTGTCCGGGAGAGTAATCCATCTAACTGTCAGAACTTTAGTTCTTTCCTGGGATTCCAGTAATAGACTCCGATGGACATGGGAAGGTTTACTGTAACCTGTGGACCTTCAACTTGACGAAGAAACACAGATATTGCGTCGGAATTGAATACAACAGGCACCATGCCGACTTCTGTCCGGGAGAGTAATGCTCCTGTCTGTCTGTGCTTTGATTCTTTGCTGGGATTCCAGTAATAGATTCCGATGGACATGGGAAGGTTTACTGTAACCTGTGGACCTTCAACTTGACGAAGAAACACAGATATTGCTTCGGAATTGAATACAGCAGGCACCATGCTGACTTCTGTCCGGGAGAGTAATGCTCCTATCTGTCTGTGCTTTGATTCTTTGCTGGGATTCCAGTAATAGATTCCGATGGACATGGGAAGGTTTACTGTAACCTGTGGACCTTCAACTTGACGAAGAAACACAGAAATTGCGACGGAATTGAATACAACAGGCACCATGCCGACTTCTGTCCGGGAGAGTAATGCTTCTATCTGTCTGTGCTATGATTCTTTGCTGGGATTCCAGTAATAGACTCCGATGGACATGGGAAGGTTTACTGTAACCTGTGTACCTTCAACTTGACGAAGAAACACAGATATTGCTTCGGAATTGAATACAACAGGCACCATGCCGACTTCTGTCTGGGAGAGTATTGCTTCTATCTGTCTGTGCTATGATTCTTTGCTGGGATTCCAGTAATAGACTCCGATGGACATGAGAAGGTTTACTGTAACCTGTGGACCTTCAACCTGACGAAGAAACACAGATATTTCTTCGGAATTGAATACAACAGGCACCATGCCGACTTCTGTCCGGGAGAGTAATGCTCCTATCTGTCTGTGCTTTGATTCTTTGCTGGGATTCCAGTAATAGATTCCGATGGACATGGGAAGATTTACTGTAACCTGTGGACCTTCAACTTGACGAAGAAACACAGATATTGCTTCGGAATTGAATACAACAGGCACTATGCCGACTTCTGTCCGGGAGAGTAATGCTCCTATCTGTCTGTGCTTTGATTCTTTGCTGGGATTCCAGTAATAGACTCCGATGGACATGGGAAGGTTTACTGTAACCTGTGGACCTTCAACTTGACGAAGAAACACAGATATTGCTTCGGAATTGAATACAACAGGCACCATGCCGACTTCTGTCCGGGAGAGTAATGCTTCTATCTGTCTGTGCTATGATTCTTTGCTGGGATTCCAGTAATGGACTCCGATGGACATGGGAAGGTTTACTGTAACCTGTGGACCTTCAACTTGACGATGAAACACAGATATTGCTTCGGAATTGAATACAACAGGCACCATGCCGACTTCTGTCCGGGAGAGTAATGCTCCTATCTGTCTGGGCTTTGATTCTTTGCTGGGATTCCAGTAATAGATTCCGATGGACATGGGAGGGTTTACTGTAACCTGTGGACCTTCATCTTGACGATGAAACACAGATATTGCGTCGGAATTGAATACAACAGGCACCATGCCGACTTCTGTCCGGGAGAGTAATGCTCCTATCTGTCTGTGCTTTGATTCCTTGCTAGGATTCCGGTAATAGATTCCGATGGACATGGGAAGGTTTACTGTAAATTGTGGACCCTCATCTTGACGATGAAACACTGATATTGCGTCGGAATTGAATACAACAGGCACCATGCCGACTTCTGTCCGGGAGAGTAATGCTCCTATCTGTCTGTGCTTTATTTCTTTGCTGGGATTCCAGTATTAGATTCCGATGGACATGGGAAGGTTAACTGTAACCTGTTGACCTTCAGCTTGACGATGATACACAGATATATCGTCGGAATTGAATACAACAGGCACCATGCCGACTTCTGTCCGGGAGAGTAATGCTCCTATCTGTCTGTGCTTTGATTCTTTGCTGGGATTCCAGTAATAGATTCCAATGGACATGGGTAGGTTTACTGTAACCTGTGGACCTTCAACTTGACGATGAAACACAGATATTGCGTCGGAATTGAATACAACAGGCACCATGCCGACTTCTGTCCGGGAGAGTAATGCTCCTATCTGTCTGTGCTTTGATTCTTTGCTGGGATTCCAGTAATAGATTCCGATGGACATGGGAAGGTTTACTGTAACCTGTGGACCTTCAACTTGACGATGAAACACAGAAATTGCGTCGGAATTGAATACAACAGGCACCATGCCGACTTCTGTCCGGGAGGGTAATGCTTCTATCTGTCTGTGCTTTGATTCTTTGCTGGGATTCCAGTAATAGATTCCGATGGACATGGGAAGGTTTACTGTAACCTGTGGACCTTCAACTTGACGATGAAACACAGATATTGCTTCGGAATTGAAAACAACAGGCACCATGCCGACTTCTGTCCTTGAGAGTAATGCTTCTATCTGTCTGTGCTTTGACTCTTTGCTGGGATTCCAGTAATAGAATCCGGTGGACATGGGAAGGTTTACTGTAACCAGTGGACCTTCAACTGGACGATGAAACACAGAAATTGCGACGGAATTGAATACAACAGGCACAATGACGACATCTGTCCGGGAGAGTAATCCACCTAACTGTCAGAATTTTAGTTCTTTCCCGGGATTCCAGTAATAGATTCCGACGGACATGGGAAGGTTTACTGTAACCTGTGGACCTTCAACTTGACGATGAAACACAGAAATTGCGACGGAATTGATTACAACAGGCACAAAGACGACATCTGTCCGGGAGAGTAATTAATCTAACTGTCAGAGCTTTAGTTCTTTCCTGGGATTCCAGTAATAGACTCCGATGGACATGGGAAGGTTTACTGTAACCTGTGGACCTTCAACATGACGAAGAAACACAGATATTGCGTCGGAATTGAATATAACAGGCACCATGCCGACTTCTGTCCGGGAGAGTAATGCTCCTATCTGTCTGTGTTTTGATTCTTTGCTGGGATTCCAGTAATAGATTCCGATGGACATGGGAAGGTTTACTGTAACCTGTGGACCTTCAACTTGACGATGAAACACAGATATTGCGTCGGAATTGAATACATTAGGCACAATGACGACATCTGTCCGGGAGAGTAATCCATCTAACTGTCAGAATTTTAGTTCTTTCCTGGGATTCCAGTAATAGACTCCGATGGACATGGGAAGGTTTACTGTAACCTGTGGACCTTCACCTTGACGAAGATACACAGATATTGCGTCGGAATTGAATACAACAGGCACTATGCCGACTTCTGTCCGGGAGAGTAATGCTCCTATCTGTCTGTGCTTTGATTCTTTGCTGGGATTCCAGTAATAGATTGCGATGGACATGGGAAGGTTTACTGTAACCTGTGGACCTTCAACTTGACGACGAAACACAGATATTGCGTCGGAATTGAATACAACAGGCACCATGCCGACTTCTGTCCGGGAGAATAATGCGCCTATCTGTCTGTGCTTTGATTCTTTGCTGGGATTCCAGTAATAGATTCCGATGGACATGGGAAGGTTTACTGTAACCTGTGGACCTTCAACTTGACGATGAAACACAGATATTGCTTCGGAATTGAATACAACAGGCACCATGCCGACTTCTGTCCGGGAGAGTAATGCTTCTATCTGTCTGTGCTTTGATTCTTTGCTGGGATTCCAGTAATAAATTCCGATGGACATGGGAAGGTTTACTGTAACCTGTGGACCTTCAACTTGACGATGAAACACAGAAATTGCGACGGAATTGAATACAACAGGCACAATGACGACATCTGTCCCGGACAGTAAGCCACCTACCTGTCAGAATTTTAGTTCTTTCCCGGGATTCCAGTAATAGATTCCGATGGACATATGAAGGTTTACTGTAACCAGTGGACCTTCAACTTGACGATGAAACACAGAAATTGCGACGGAATTGAATACAACAGGCACAATGACGACATCTGTCCGGGAGAGTAATTAATCTAACTGTCAGAATTTTAGTTCTTTCCTGGGATTCCAGTAATAGACTCCGATGGACATGGGAAGGTTTACTGTAACCTGTGGACCATCAACTTGACGAAGAAACACTGATATTGCGTCGAAATTGAATATAACAGGCACCATGCCGACTTCTGTCCGGGAGAGTAATGCTCCTATCTGTCTGTGCTTTGATTGTTTGCTGGGATTCCAGTAATAGACTCCGATGGACATGGGAATGTTTACTGTAACCTGTGGACCTTCAACTTGACGAAGAAACACAGATATTGCTTCGGAATTGAATACAACAGGCACCATGCCGACTTCTGTCCGGGAGAGTAATGCTTCTATCTTTCTGTGCTATGATTCTTTGCTGGGATTCCAGTAATAGACTCCGATGGACATGGGAAGGTTTACTGTAACCTGTGGACCTTCAACATGACGATGAAACACAGATATTGCTTCGGAATTGAATACAACAGGCACAATGACGACATCTGTCCGGGAGAGTAATCCATCTAACTGTCAGAATTTTAGTTCTTTCCTGGGATTCCAGTAATAGACTCCGATGCACATGGGAAGGTTTACTGTAACCTGTGGACCTTTAACTTGACGAAGAAACACAGATATTGCTTCGGAATTGAATACAACAGGCACTATGCCGACTTCTGTCCGGGAGAGTAATGCTCCTATCTGTCTGTGCTTTGATTCTTTGCTGGGATTCCAGTAATAGATTCCGATGGACATGGGAAGGTTTACTGTAACCTGTGGACCTTCAACTTGACGAAGAAACACAGATATTGCTTCGGAATTGAATACAACAGGCACCATGCCGACTTCTGTCCAGGAGAGTAATGCTCCTATGTGTCTGTGCTTTGATTCTTTGCTGGGATTCCAGTAATAGATTCCGATGGACATGGGAAGGTTTACTGTAACCTGTGGACCTTCAACTTGACGATGAAACACAGATATTGCGTCGGAATTGAATACAACAGGCACCATGCCAACTTCTGTCCGGGAGAGTAATGCTCCTATCTGTCTGTGCTTTGATTCTTTGCTGGGATTCCAGTAATAGATTCCGATGGACATGGGAAGGTTTACTGTAACCGGTGGACCTTCAACTTGACGATGAAACACAGATATTGCGTCGGAATTGAATACAACAGGCACCATGCCGACTTCTGTCCGGGAGAGTAATGCTCCTATCTGTCTGTGCTTTGATTCTTTGCTGGGATTCCAGTAATAGATTCCGATGGACATGGGAAGGTTTACTGTAACCTGTGGACCTTCAACTTGACGATGAAACACAGATATTGCTTCGGAATTGAATACAACAGGCACCATGCCGACTTCTGTCCGGGAGAGTAATGCTCGTATCTGTCTGTACTTTGATTCTCTGCTGGGATTCCAGTAATAGATTCCGATGGACATGGGAAGGTTTACTGTAACCTGTGGACCTTCAACTTGACGAAGAAACACAGATATTGCTTCGGAATTGAACACATCAGGCACCATGCCGACTTCTGTCCGGGAGAGTAATGCTCCTATCTGTCTGTGCTTTGATTCTTTGCTGGGATTCCAGTAATAGATTCCGATGGACATGGGAAGGTTTACTGTAACCTGTGGACCTTCAACTTGACGAAGAAACACAGATATTGCTTCGGAATTGAATACAACAGGCACCATGCCGACTTCCGTCCGGGAGAGTAATGCTCCTATCTGTCTGTGCTTTGATTCTTTGCTGGGATTCCAGTAATAGACCCCGATGGACATGGGAAGGTTTACTGTAACCTGTGGACCTTCAACTTGACGATGAAACAAAGATATTGCTTCGGAATTGAATACAACAGGCACCATGCCGACTTCTGTCCGGGAGGATAATGCTCCTATCTGTCTTTGCTTTGATTCATTGCTGGGATTCCAGTAATAGATTCCGATGGACATGGGAAGGTTTACTGTAACCTGTGGACCTTCAACTTGACGAAGAAACTCAGATATTGCTTCGGAATTGAATACAACAGGCACCATGCCGACCTCTGTCCGGGAGAGTAATGCTCCTATCTGTCTGTGCTTTGATTCTTTGCTGGGATTCCAGTAATAGATTCCGATGGACATGGGAAGGTTTACTGTAACCTGTGGACCTTCAACTTGACGAAGAAACACAGATATTGCTTCGGAATTGAATACTACAGGCACCATGCCGACTTCTGTCCGGGAGAGTAATGCTTCCATCTGTCTGTGCTATGATTCTTTGCTGGGATCCCAGTAATAGACTCCGATGGACATGGAAAGGTTTACTGGAACCTGTGGACCTTCAACTTGACGGAGAAATACAGATATTGCTTCGGAATTGAATACAACAGGCACCATGCCAACTTCTGTCCGGGAGAGTAATGCTTCTTTCTGTCTGTGCTATGATTCTTTGCTGGGATTCCAGTAATAGACTCCGATGGACATTGGAAGGTTTACTGTAACCTGTGGACCTTCAACTTGACGATGAAGCACAGATATTGCTTCGGAATTGAATACAACAGGCACAATGACGACATCTGTCCGGGAGAGTAACCCATCTAACTGTCAGAAATTTAGTTCTTTCCTGGGATTCCAGTAATAGACTCTGATGCACATGGGAAGGTTTACTGTAACCTGTGGACCTTCAACTTGACGAAGAGACACAGATATTTTTTCGGAATTGAATACAACAGGCACCATGCCGACCTCTGTCCGGGAGAGTAATGCTCCTATCTGTCTGTGCTTTGATTCTTTGCTGGGGTTCCAGTAATAGATTCCGATGGACATGGGAAGGTTTACTGTAACCTGTGGACCTTCAACTTGACGAAGAAACACAGATATTGCTTCGGAATTGAATACAACAGGCACCATGCCGACTTCTGTCCGGGAGAGTAATGCTCCTATCTGTCTGTGCTTTGATTCTTTGCTGGGATTCGAGTAATAGACTCCGATGGACATGGGAAGGTTAACTGTAACCTGTGGACCTTAACTTGACGAAGAAACACAGATATTGCTTCGGAATTGAATACAACAGGCACCATGCCGACTTCTGTCCGGGAGAGTAATGCTTCTATCTGTCTGTGCTATGATTCTTTCCTGGGATTCCAGTAATGGACTCCGATGGACATGGGAAGGTTTACTGTAACCTGTGGACCTTCAATCTGACGAAGAAACACAGATATTGCTTCGGAATTGAATACAACAGGCACCATGCCGACTTCTGTCCGGGAGAGTAATGCTCCTATCTGTCTGTGCTTTGATTCTTTGCTGGGATTCCAGTAATAGTTTCCGATGGACATGGGAAGGTTTACTGTAACCTGTGGACCTTCAACCTGACGATGAAACACAGAAATTGCGTCGGAATTGAATACAACAGGGACCATGCCGACTTCTGTCCGGGAGAGTAATGCTCCTATCTGTCTGTGATTTGATTCTTTGCTGGGATTCCAGTAATAGATTCCGATGGACATGGGAAGGTTTACTGTAACCTGTGGACCTTCAACTTGACGAAGAAACACAGATATTGCTTCGGAATTGAATACTACAGGCACCATGCCGACTTCTGTCCAGGAGAGTAATGCTTCCATCTGTCTGTGCTATGATTCTTTGCTGGGATTCCAGTAATAGACTCCGATGGACATGGGAAGGTTTACTGGAACCTGTGGACCTTCAACTTGACGGAGAAACACAGATATTGCTTCGGAATCGAATACAACAGGCACCTTGCCGACTACTGTCCGGGAGAGTAATGCTTCTATCTGTCTGTGCTATGATTCTTTGCTGGGATTCCAGTAATAGACTCCGATGGACATGGGAAGGTTTACTGTAACCTGTGGACCTTCAACTTGACGATGAAACACAGATATTGCTTCTGAATTGAATACAACAGGCACCATGCCGACTTCTGTCCGGGAGAGTAATGCTCCTATCTGTCTGTGCTTTGATTCTTTGCTGGGATTCCAGTAATAGATTCCGATGGACATGGGAAGGTTTACTGTAACCTGTGGACCTTCAACTTGACGATGAAACACAGATATTGCGTCGGAATTGAATACAACAGGCAACATGCCGACTTCTGTCCGGGAGAGTAATGCTCCTATCTGTCTGTGCTTTGATTCTTTGCTGGGATTCCAGTAATAGATTCCGATGGACATGGGAAAGTTTACTGTAAACGGTGGACCTTCAACTTGACGATGAAACACAGATATTGCGTCGGAATTGAATACAACAGGCAACATGCCGACTTCTGTCCGGGAGAGTAATGCTCCTATCTGTCTGTGCTTTGATTCTTTGCTGGGATTCCAGTAATAGATTCCGATGGACATGGGAAGGTTTACTGTAACCTGTGGACCTTCAACTTGACGATGAAACACAGATATTGCTTCGGAATTGAATACAACAGGCACCATGCCGACTTCTGTCCGGGAGAGTAATGCTCGTATCTGTCTGTATTTTGATTCTCTGCTGGGATTCCAGTAATAGATTCCGATGGACATGGGAAGGTCTACTGTAACCTGTGGACCTTCAACTTGACGATGAAACACAGATATTGCGTCGGAATTGAATACAACAGGCACCATGCCGACTTCTGTCCGGGAGAGTAATGCTTCTATCTGTCTGTGCTATGATTCTTTCCTGGGATTCCAGTAATAGACTCCGATGGACATGGGAAGGTTTACTGTAACCTGTGGACCTTCAACTTGACGAAGAAACACAGATATTGCTTCGGAATTGAACACAACAGGCACCATGCCGACTTCTGTCCGGGAGAGTAATGCTCCTATCTGTCTGTGCTTTGATTCTTTGCTGGGATTCCAGTAATAGATTCCGATGGACATGGGAAGGTTTACTGTAACCTGTGGACCTTCAACTTGACGAAGAAACACAGATAGTGCTTCGGAATTGATTACAACAGGCACCATGCCGACTTCTGTCCGGGAGAGTAATGCTCCTATCTGTCTGTCCTTTGATTCTTTGCTGGGATTCCAGTAATAGATTCCGATGGACATGGGAAGGTTTACTGTAACCTGTGGACCTTCAACTTGACGAAGAAACACAGATATTGCTTCGGAATTGAATACAACAGGCACCATGCCGACTTCTGTCCAGGAGAGTAATGCTCCTATCTGTCTGTGCTTTGATTCTTTGCTGGGATTCCAGTAATAGATTCCGATGGACATGGGAAGGTTTACTGTAACCTGTGGACCTTCAACTTGACGATGAAACACAGATATTGCGTCGGAATTGAATACAACAGGCACCATGCCAACATCTGTCCGGGAGAGTAATGCTCCTATCTGTCTGTGCTTTGATTCTTTGCTGGGATTCCAGTAATAGATTCCGATGGACATGGGAAGGTTTACTGTAACCGGTGGACCTTCAACTTGACGATGAAACACAGATATTGCGTCGGAATTGAATACAACAGGCACCATGCCGACTTCTGTCCGGGAGAGTAATGCTCCTATCTGTCTGTGCTTTGATTCTTTGCTGGGATTCCAGTAATAGATTCCGATGGACATGGGAAGGTTTACTGTAACCTGTGGACCTTCAACTTGACGATGAAACACAGATATTGCTTCGGAATTGAATACAACAGGCACCATGCCGACTTCTGTCCGGGAGAGTAATGCTCGTATCTGTCTGTACTTTGATTCTCTGCTGGGATTCCAGTAATAGATTCCGATGGACATGGGAAGGTTTACTGTAACCTGTGGACCTTCAACTTGACGAAGAAACACAGATATTGCTTCGGAATTGAACACATCAGGCACCATGCCGACTTCTGTCCGGGAGAGTAATGCTCCTATCTGTCTGTGCTTTGATTCTTTGCTGGGATTCCAGTAATAGATTCCGATGGACATGGGAAGGTTTACTGTAACCTGTGGACCTTCAACTTGACGAAGAAACACAGATATTGCTTCGGAATTGAATACAACAGGCACCATGCCGACTTCCGTCCGGGAGAGTAATGCTCCTATCTGTCTGTGCTTTGATTCTTTGCTGGGATTCCAGTAATAGACCCCGATGGACATGGGAAGGTTTACTGTAACCTGTGGACCTTCAACTTGACGATGAAACAAAGATATTGCTTCGGAATTGAATACAACAGGCACCATGCCGACTTCTGTCCGGGAGGATAATGCTCCTATCTGTCTTTGCTTTGATTCATTGCTGGGATTCCAGTAATAGATTCCGATGGACATGGGAAGGTTTACTGTAACCTGTGGACCTTCAACTTGACGAAGAAACTCAGATATTGCTTCGGAATTGAATACAACAGGCACCATGCCGACCTCTGTCCGGGAGAGTAATGCTCCTATCTGTCTGTGCTTTGATTCTTTGCTGGGATTCCAGTAATAGATTCCGATGGACATGGGAAATTTTACTGTAACCTGTGGACCTTCAACTTGACGAAGAAACACAGATATTGCTTCGGAATTGAATACTACAGGCACCATGCCGACTTCTGTCCGGGAGAGTAATGCTTCCATCTGTCTGTGCTATGATTCTTTGCTGGGATCCCAGTAATAGACTCCGATGGACATGGAAAGGTTTACTGGAACCTGTGGACCTTCAACTTGACGGAGAAACACAGATATTGCTTCGGAATTGAATACAACAGGCACCATGCCAACTTCTGTCCGGGAGAGTAATGCTTCTTTCTGTCTGTGCTATGATTCTTTGCTGGGATTCCAGTAATAGACTCCGATGGACATTGGAAGGTTTACTGTAACCTGTGGACCTTCAACTTGACGATGAAGCACAGATATTGCTTCGGAATTGAATACAACAGGCACAATGACGACATCTGTCCGGGAGAGTAACCCATCTAACTGTCAGAAATTTAGTTCTTTCCTGGGATTCCAGTAATAGACTCTGATGCACATGGGAAGGTTTACTGTAACCTGTGGACCTTCAACTTGACGAAGAGACACAGATATTTTTTCGGAATTGAATACAACAGGCACCATGCCGACCTCTGTCCGGGAGAGTAATGCTCCTATCTGTCTGTGCTTTGATTCTTTGCTGGGGTTCCAGTAATAGATTCCGATGGACATGGGAAGGTTTACTGTAACCTGTGGACCTTCAACTTGACGAAGAAACACAGATATTGCTTCGGAATTGAATACAACAGGCACCATGCCGACTTCTGTCCGGGAGAGTAATGCTCCTATCTGTCTGTGCTTTGATTCTTTGCTGGGATTCGAGTAATAGACTCCGATGGACATGGGAAGGTTAACTGTAACCTGTGGACCTTAACTTGACGAAGAAACACAGATATTGCTTCGGAATTGAATACAACAGGCACCATGCCGACTTCTGTCCGGGAGAGTAATGCTTCTATCTGTCTGTGCTATGATTCTTTCCTGGGATTCCAGTAATGGACTCCGATGGACATGGGAAGGTTTACTGTAACCTGTGGACCTTCAATCTGACGAAGAAACACAGATATTGCTTCGGAATTGAATACAACAGGCACCATGCCGACTTCTGTCCGGGAGAGTAATGCTCCTATCTGTCTGTGCTTTGATTCTTTGCTGGGATTCCAGTAATAGTTTCCGATGGACATGGGAAGGTTTACTGTAACCTGTGGACCTTCAACCTGACGATGAAACACAGAAATTGCGTCGGAATTGAATACATTAGGGACCATGCCGACTTCTGTCCGGGAGAGTAATGCTCCTATCTGTCTGTGATTTGATTCTTTGCTGGGATTCCAGTAATAGATTCCGATGGACATGGGAAGGTTTACTGTAACCTGTGGACCTTCAACTTGACGAAGAAACACAGATATTGCTTCGGAATTGAATACTACAGGCACCATGCCGACTTCTGTCCAGGAGAGTAATGCTTCCATCTGTCTGTGCTATGATTCTTTGCTGGGATTCCAGTAATAGACTCCGATGGACATGGGAAGGTTTACTGGAACCTGTGGACCTTCAACTTGACGGAGAAACACAGATATTGCTTCGGAATCGAATACAACAGGCACCTTGCCGACTACTGTCCGGGAGAGTAATGCTTCTATCTGTCTGTGCTATGATTCTTTGCTGGGATTCCAGTAATAGATTCCGATGGACATGGGAAGGTTTACTGTAACCTGTGGACCTTCAACTTGACGATGAAACACAGATATTGCGTCGGAATTGAATACAACAGGCAACATGCCGACTTCTGTCCGGGAGAGTAATGCTCCTATCTGTCTGTGCTTTGATTCTTTGCTGGGATTCCAGTAATAGATTCCGATGGACATGGGAAAGTTTACTGTAAACGGTGGACCTTCAACTTGACGATGAAACACAGATATTGCGTCGGAATTGAATACAACAGGCAACATGCCGACTTCTGTCCGGGAGAGTAATGCTCCTATCTGTCTGTGCTTTGATTCTTTGCTGGGATTCCAGTAATAGATTCCGATGGACATGGGAAGGTTTACTGTAACCTGTGGACCTTCAACTTGACGATGAAACACAGATATTGCTTCGGAATTGAATACAACAGGCACCATGCCGACTTCTGTCCGGGAGAGTAATGCTCGTATCTGTCTGTATTTTGATTCTCTGCTGGGATTCCAGTAATAGATTCCGATGGACATGGGAAGGTCTACTGTAACCTGTGGACCTTCAACTTGACGATGAAACACAGATATTGCGTCGGAATTGAATACAACAGGCACCATGCCGACTTCTGTCCGGGAGAGTAATGCTTCTATCTGTCTGAGCTATGATTCTTTCCTGGGATTCCAGTAATAGACTCCGATGGACATGGGAAGGTTTACTGTAACCTGTGGACCTTCAACTTGACGAAGAAACACAGATATTGCTTCGGAATTGAACACAACAGGCACCATGCCGACTTCTGTCCGGGAGAGTAATGCTCCTATCTGTCTGTGCTTTGATTCTTTGCTGGGATTCCAGTAATAGATTCCGATGGACATGGGAAGGTTTACTGTAACCTGTGGACCTTCAACTTGACGAAGAAACACAGATATTGCTTCGGAATTGAATACAACAGGCACCATGCCGACTTCCGTCCGGGAGAGTAATGCTCCAATCTGTCTGTGCTTTGATTCTTTGCTGGGATTCCAGTAATAGATTCCGATGGACATGGCAAGGTTTACTGTAACCTGTGGACCTTCAACTTGACGAAGAAACACAGATATTGCTTCGGAATTGAATACTACAGGCACCATGCCGACTTCTGTCCGGGAGAGTAATGCTTCCATCTGTCTGTGCTATGATTCTTTGCTGGGATCCCAGTAATAGACTCCGATGGACATGGGAAGGTTTACTGGAACCTGTGGACCTTCAACTTGACGGAGAAACACAGATATTGCTTCGGAATTGAATACAACAGGCACCATGCTGACTTCTGTCCGGGAGAGTAATGCTTCTATCTGTCTGTGCTATGATTCTTTGCTGGGATTCCAGTAATAGACTCCGATGGACATGGGAAGGTTTACTGTAACCTGTGGACCTTCAACTTGACGATGAAGCACAGATATTGCTTCGGAATTGAATACAACAGGCACAATGACGACATCTGTCCGGGAGAGTAATCCATCTAACTGTCAGAATTTTAGTTCTTTCCTGGGATTCCAGTAATAGACTCTGATGCACATGGGAAGGTTTACTGTAACCTGTGGACCTTCAACTTGACGAAGAAACACAGATATTGCTTCGGAATTGAATACAACAGGCACCATGCCGACTTCTGTCCGGGAGAGTAATGCTCCTATCTGTCTGTGCTTTGATTCATTGCTGGGGTTCCAGTAATAGATTCCGATGGACATGGGAAGGTTTACTGTAACCTGTGGACCTTCAACTTGACGAAGAAACACAGATATTGCTTCGGAATTGAATACAACAGGCACCATGCCGACTTCTGTCCGGGAGAGTAATGCTCCTATCTGTCTGTGCTTTGATTCTTTGCTGGGATTCCAGTAATAGACTCCGATGGACATGGGAAGGTTAAATGTAACCTGTGGACCTTCAACTTGACGAAGAAACACAGATATTGTTTCGGAATTGAATACAACAGGCACCATGTCGACTTCTGTCCGGGAGAGTAATGCTTCTATCTGTCTGTGCTATGAATCTTTCCTGGGACTCCAGTAATAGACTCCGATGGACATGGGAAGGTTTACTGTAACCTGTGGACCTTCAATTTGACGAAGAAACACAGATATTGCTTCGGAATTGAATACAACAGGCACCATGCCGACTTCTGTCCGGGAGAGTAATGCTCCTATCTGTCTGTGCTTTGATTCTTTGCTGGGATTCCAGTAATAGACCCCGATGGACATGGGAAGGTTTACTGTAACCTGTGGACCTTCAACTTGACGATGAAACACAGGTATTGCTTCGGAATTGAATACAACAGGCACCATGCCGACTTCTGTCCGGGAGGGTAATGCTCCTATCTGTCTGTGCTTTGATTCATTGCTGGGATTCCAGTAATACATTCCGATGGACATGGGAAGGTTTACTGTAACCTGTGGAACTTCAACTTGACGAAGAAACACAGATATTGTTTCGGAATTGAATACAACAGGCACCATGCCGACTTCTGTCCGGGAGAGTAATGCTCCTATCGGTCTGTGATTTGATTCTTTGCTGTGATTCCAGTAATAGATTCCGATGCACATGGGAAGGTTTACTGTAACCTGTGGACCTTCAACTTGACGAAGAAACACAGATATTGCTTCGGAATTGAATACTACAGGCACCATGCCGACTTCTGTCCGGGAGAGTAATGCTTCCATCTGTCTGTGCTATGATTCTTTGCTGGGATTCCAGTAATAGACTCCGATGGACATAAGAAGGTTTACTGTAACCTGTGGCCCTTCAACTTGACGATGAAGCACAGATATTGCTTCGGAATTGAATACAACAGGCACAATGACGACATCTGTCCGGGAGAGTAATCCATCTAACTGTCAGAATTTTAGTTCTTTCCTGGGATTACAGTAATAGACTCTGATGCACATGGGAAGGTTTACTGTAACCTGTGGACCTTCAACTTGACGAAGAAACACAGATATTGCTTCGGAACTGAATACAACAGGCACCATGCCGACTTCTGTCCGGGAGAGTAATGCTCCTATCTGTCTGTGCTTTGATTCTTTGCTGGGGTTCCAGTAATAGATTCCGATGGACATGGGAAGGTTTACTGTAACCTGTGGACCTTCAACTTGACGAAGAAACACAGATATTGCTTCGGAATTGAATACAACAGGCACCATGCCGACTTCTGTCCGGGAGAGTAATGCTCCTATCTGTCTGTGATTTGATTCTTTGCTGGGATTCCAGTAATAGACTCCGATGGACATGGGAAGGTTAACTGTAACCTGTGGACCTTCGGCTTGACGAAGAAACACAGATATTGCTTCGGAATTGAATACAACAGGCACCATGCCGACTTCTGTCCGGGAGAGTAATGCTTCTATCTGTGTGAGCTATGATTCTTTGCTGGGATTCCAGTAATAGACTCCGATGGACATGGGAAAGTTTACTGTAACCTGTGGACCTTCAACTTGACGATGAAACACAGATACTGCTTCGGAATTGAATACAACAGGCACCATGCCGACTTCTGTCCGGGAGAGTAATGCTCCTATCTGTCTGTGCTTTGATTCTTTGCTGGGATTCCAGTAACAGACTCCGATGGACATGGGAAGGTTTACTGTAACCTGTGGACCTTCAACTTGACGAAGAAACACAGATATTGCTTCGGAATTGAACACAACAGGCACCATGCCGACTTCCGTCCGGGAGAGTAATGCTCCAATCTGTCTGTGCTTTGATTCTTTGCTGGGATTCCAGTAATAGATTCCGATGGACATGGCAAGGTTTACTGTAACCTGTGGACCTTCAACTTGACGAAGAAACACAGATATTGCTTCGGAATTGAATACTACAGGCACCATGCCGACTTCTGTCCGGGAGAGTAATGCTTCCATCTGTCTGTGCTATGATTCTTTGCTGGGATCCCAGTAATAGACTCCGATGGACATGGGAAGGTTTACTGGAACCTGTGGACCTTCAACTTGACGGAGAAACACAGATATTGCTTCGGAATTGAATACAACAGGCACCATGCCGACTTCTGTCCGGGAGAGTAATGCTTCTATCTGTCTGTGCTATGATTCTTTGCTGGGATTCCAGTAATAGACTCCGATGGACATGGGAAGGTTTACTGTAACCTGTGGACCTTCAACTTGACGATGAAGCACAGATATTGCTTCGGAATTGAATACAACAGGCACAATGACGACATCTGTCCGGGAGAGTAATCCATCTAACTGTCAGAATTTTAGTTCTTTCCTGGGATTCCAGTAATAGACTCTGATGCACATGGGAAGGTTTACTGTAACCTGTGGACCTTCAACTTGACGAAGAAACACAGATATTGCTTCGGAATTGAATACAACAGGCACCATACCGACTTCTGTCCGGGAGAGTAATGCTCCTATCTGTCTGTGCTTTGATTCATTGCTGGGGTTCCAGTAATAGATTCCGATGGACATGGGAAGGTTTACTGTAACCTGTGGACCTTCAACTTGACGAAGAAACACAGATATTGCTTCGGAATTGAATACAACAGGCACCATGCCGACTTCTGTCCGGGAGAGTAATGCTCCTATCTGTCTGTGCTTTGATTCTTTGCTGGGATTCCAGTAATAGACTCCGATGGACATGGGAAGGTTAAATGTAACCTGTGGACCTTCAACTTGACGAAGAAACACAGATATTGTTTCGGAATTTAATACAACAGGCACCATGCCGACTTCTGTCCGGGAGAGTAATGCTTCTATCTGTGTGTGCTATGATTCTTTGCTGGGATTCCAGTAATAGACTCCGATGGACATGGGAAAGTTTACTGTAACCTGTGCACCTTCAACTTGACGATGAAACACAGATACTGCTTCGGAATTGAATACAACAGGCACCATGCCGACTTCTGTCCGGGAGAGTAATGCTCCTATCTGTCTGTGCTTTGATTCTTTGCTGGGATTCCAGTAATAGATTCCGATGGACATGGGAAGGTTTACTGTAACTTGTGGACCTTCAACTTGACGATGAAACACAGATATTGCGTCGGAATTGAACACAACAGGCACCATGCCGACTTCTGTCCGGGAGAGTAATGCTCCTATCTGTCTGTGCTTTGATTCTTTGCTGGGATTCCAGTAATAGATTCCGATGGACATGGGAAGGTTTACTGTGACCTGTGGACCTTCAACTTGACGATGAAACACAGATATTGCGTCGGAATTGAATACAACAGGCACCATGCCGACCTCTGTCCGGGAGAGTAATGCTCCTATCTGTCTGTGCTTTGATTCTTTGCTGGGATTCCAGTAACAGACTCCGATGGACATGGGAAGGTTTACTGTAACCTGTGGACCTTCAACTTGACGAAGAAACACAGATATTGCTTCGGAATTGAACACAACAGGCACCATGCCGACTTCTGTCCGGGAGAGTAATGCTCCTATCTGTCTGTGCTTTGATTCTTTGCTGGGATTCCAGTAATAGTTTCCGATGGACATGGGAAGGTTTACTGTAACCAGTGGACCTTCAACTTGACGATGAAACACAGAAATTGCGTCGGAATTGAATACAACAGGGACCATGCCGACTTCTGTCCGGGAGAGTAATGCTCCTATCTGTCTGTGCTTTGATTCTTTGCTGGGATCCAGTAATAGATTCCGATGGACATGGGAAGGTTTACTGTAACCTGTGGACCTTCAACGTGACGAAGAAACACAGATATTGTTTCGGAATTGAACACAACAGGCACCATGCCGACTTCTGTCCGGGAGAGTAATGCTCCTATCTGTCTGTGCTTTGATTCATTGCTGGGATTCCAGTAATACATTCCGATGGACATGGGAAGGTTTACTGTAACCTGTGGACCTTCAACTTGACGAAGAAACACAGATATTGCTTCGGAATTGAATACAACAGGCACCATGCCGACTTCCGTCCGGGAGAGTAATGCTCCTATCTGTCTGTGCTTTGATTCTTTGCTGGGATTCCAGTAATAGACCCCGATGGACATGGGAAGGTTTACTGTAACCTGTGGACCTTCAACTTGACGATGAAACACAGATATTGCTTCGGAATTGAATACAACAGGCACCATGCCGACTTCTCTCCGGGAGGGTAATGCTCCTATCTGTCTGTGCTTTGATTCATTGCTGGGATTCCAGTAATAGATTCCGATGGACATGGGAAGGTTTACTGTAACCTGTTGACCTTCAACTTGACGAAGAAACACAGATATTGCTTCGGAATTGAATACAACAGGCACCATGCCGACTTCTGTCCGGGAGAGTAATGCTCCTATCTGTCTGTGCTTTGATTCTTTGCTGGGATTCCAGTAATAGATTCCGATGGACATGGCAAGGTTTACTGTAACCTGTGGACCTTCAACTTGACGAAGAAACACAGATATTGCTTCGGAATTGAATACTACAGGCACCATTCCGGCTTCTGTCCGGGAGAGTAATGCTTCCATCTGTCTGTGCTATGATTCTTTGCTGGGATCCCAGTAATAGACTCCGATGGACATGGGAAGGTTTACTGGAACCTGTGGACCTTCAACTTGACGAAGAAACACAGATATTGCTTCGTAATTGAATACAACAAGCACCATGCCGACTTCTGTCCGGGAGAGTAATGCTTCTATCTGTCTGTGCTATGATTCTTTGCTGGGATTCCAGTAATAGACTCCGATGGACATGGGAAGGTTTACTGTAACCTGTGGACCTTCAACTTGACGATGAAGCACAGATATTGCTTCGGAATTGAATACAACAGGCACAATGACGACATCTGTCCGGGAGAGTAATCCATCTAACTGTCAGAATTTTAGTTCTTTCCTGGGATTCCAGTAATAGACTCTGATCCACATGGGAAGGTTTACTGTAACCTGTGGACCTTCAACTTGACGAAGAAACACAGATATTGCTTCGGAATTGAATACAACAGGCACCATGCCGACTTCTGTCCGGGAGAGTAATGCTCCTATCTGTCTGTGCTTTGATTCTTTGCTGGGGTTCCAGTAATAGATTCCGATGGACATGGGAAGGTTTACTGTAAACTGTGGACCTTCAACTTGACGAAGAAACACAGATATTGCTTCGGAATTGAATACAACAGGCACCATGCCGACTTCTGTCCGGGAGAGTAATGCTCCTATCTGTCTGTGCTTTGATTCTTTGCTGGGATTCCAGTAATAGACTCCGATGGACATGGGAAGGTTAACTGTAACCTGTGGACCTTCAACTTGACGAAGAAACACAGATATTGTTTCGGAATTGAATACAACAGGCACCATGTCGACTTCTGTCCGGGAGAGTAATGCTTCTATTTGTCTGTGCTATGAATCTTTCCTGGGACTCCAGTAATAGACTCCGATGGACATGGGAAGGTTTACTGTAACCTGTGGACCTTCAATTTGACGAAGAAACACAGATATTGCTTCGGAATTGAATACAACAGGCACCATGCCGACTTCTGTCCGGGAGAGTAATGCTCCTATCTGTCTGTGCTTTGATTCTTTGCTGGGATTCCAGTAATAGACCCCGATGGACATGGGAAGGTTTACTGTAACCTGTGGACCTTCAACTTGACGATGAAACACAGATATTGCTTCGGAATTGAATACAACAGGCACCATGCCGACTTCTGTCCGGGAGAGTAATGCTCCTATCGGTCTGTGATTTGATTCTTTGCTGGGATTCCAGTAATAGATTCCGATGGACATGGGAAGGTTTACTGTAACCTGTGGACCTTCAACTTGACGAAGAAACACAGATATTGCTTCGGAATCGAATACTACAGGCACCATGCCGACTTCTGTCCGGAAGAGTAATGCTTCCATATGTCTGTGCTATGATTCTTTGCTGGGATTCCAGTAATAGACTCCGATTGACATGGGAAGGTTTACTGGAACCTGTGGACCTTCAACTTGACGGAGAAACACAGATATTGCTTCGGAATTGAATACAACAGGCACCATGCCGACTTCTGTCCGGGAGAGTAATGCTTCTATCTGTCTGTGCTATGATTCTTTGCTGGGATTCCAGTAATAGACTCCGATGGACATAAGAAGGTTTACTGTAACCTGTGGCCCTTCACCTTGACGATGAAGCACAGATATTGCTTCGGAATTGAATACAACAGGCACAAAGACGGCATCTGTCCGGGAGAGTAATCCATCTAACTGTCAGAATTTTAGTTCTTTCCTGGGATTCCAGTAATAGACTCTGATGCACATGGGAAGGTTTACTGTAACCTGTGGACCTTCAACTTGACGAAGAAACACAGATATTGCTTCGGAATTGAATACAACAGGCACCATGCCGACTTCTGTCCGGGAGAGTAATGCTCCTATCTGTCTGTGCTTTGATTCTTTGCTGGGATTCCAGTAATAGATTCCGATGGACATGGCAAGGTTTACTGTAACCTGTGGACCTTCAACTTGACGAAGAAACACAGATATTGCTTCGGAATTGAATACTACAGGCACCATGCCGACTTCTGTCCGGGAGAGTAATGCTTCCATCTGTCTGTGCTATGATTCTTTGCTGGGATCCCAGCAATAGACTCCGATGGACATGGGAAGGTTTACTGGAACCTGTGGACCTTCAACTTGACGGAGAAACACAGATATTGCTTCGGAATTGAATACAACAGGCACCATGCCGACTTCTGTCCGGGAGAGTAATGCTTCTATCTGTCTGTGCTATGATTCTTTGCTGGGATTCCAGTAATAGACTCCGATGGACATGGGAAGGTTTACTGTAACCTGTGGACCTTCAACGTGACGATGAAGCACAGATATTGCTTCGGAATTGAATACAACAGGCACAATGACGACATCTGTCCGGGAGAGTAATCCATCTAACTGTCAGAATTTTAGTTCTTTCCTGGGATTCCAGTAATAGACTCTGATGCACATGGGAAGGTTTACTGTAACCTGTGGACCTTCAACTTGACGAAGAAACACAGATATTGCTTCGGAATTGAATACAACAGGCACCATGCCGACTTCTGTCCGGGAGAGTAATGCTCCTATCTGTCTGTGCTTTGATTCTTTGCTGGGGTTCCAGTAATAGATTCCGATGGACATGGGAAGGTTTACTGTAACCTGTGGACCATCAACTTGACGAAGAAACACAGATATTGCTTTGGAATTGAATACAACAGGCACCATGCCGACTTCTGTCCGGGAGAGTAATGCTCCTATCTGTCTGTGCTTTGATTCTTTGCTGGGATTCCAGTAATAGACTCCGATGGACATGGGAAGGTTAACTGTAACCTGTGGACCTTCAACTTGACGAAGAAACACAGATATTGTTTCGGAATTGATTACAACAGGCACCATGTCGACTTCTGTCCGGGAGAGTAATGCTTCTATCTGTCTGTGCTATGAATCTTTCCTGGGACTCCAGTAATAGACTCCGATGGACATGGGAAGGTTTACTGTAACCTGTGGACCTTCAATTTGACGAAGAAACACAGATATTGCTTCGGAATTGAATACAACAGGCACCATGCCGACTTCTGTCCGGGAGAGTAATGCTCCTATCTGTCTGTGCTTTGATTCTTTGCTGGGATTCCAGTAATAGATACCGATGGACATGGGAAGGTTTACTGTAACCTGTGGACCTTCAACTTGACGATGAAACACAGATATTGCGTCGGAATTGAACACAACAGGCACCATGCCGACTTCTCTCCGGGAGAGTAATGCTCCTATCTGTCTGTGCTTTGATTCTTTGCTGGGATTCCAGTAATAGATTCCGATGGACATGGGAAGGTTTACTGTGACCTGTGGACCTTCAACTTGACGATGAAACACAGATATTGCGTCGGAATTGAATACAACAGGCACCATGCCGACCTCTGTCCGGGAGAGCAATGCTCCTATCTGTCTGTGCTTCGATTCTTTGCTGGGATTCCAGTAACAGACTCCGATGGACATGGGAAGGTTTACTGTAACCTGTGGACCTTCAACTTGACGATGAAACACAGATATTGCGTCGGAATTGAATTCAACAGGCACCATGCCGACTTCTGTCCGGGAGAGTAATGCTTCTATCTGTCTGTGCTATGATTCTTTCCTGGGATTCCGGTAATTGACTCCGATGGACATGGGAAGGTTTACTGTAACCTGTGGACCTTCAATTTGACGAAGAAACACAGATATTGCTTCGGAATTGAATACAACAGGCACCATGCCGACTTCCGTCCGGGAGAGTAATGCTCCTATCTGTCTGTGCTTTGATTCTTTGCTGGGATTCCAGTAATAGACCCCGATGGACATGGGAAGGTTTACTGTAACCTGTGGACCTTCAACTTGACGATGAAACACAGATATTGCTTCGGAATTGAATACAACAGGCACCATGCCGACTTCTCTCCGGGAGGGTAATGCTCCTATCTGTCTGTGCTTTGATTCATTGCTGGGATTCCAGTAATAGATTCCGATGGACATGGGAAGGTTTACTGTAACCTGTTGACCTTCAACTTGACGAAGAAACACAGATATTGCTTCGGAATTGAATACAACAGGCACCATGCCGACTTCTGTCCGGGAGAGTAATGCTCCTATCTGTCTGTGCTTTGATTCTTTGCTGGGATTCCAGTAATAGATTCCGATGGACATGGCAAGGTTTACTGTAACCTGTGGACCTTCAACTTGACGAAGAAACACAGATTTTGCTTCGGAATTGAATACTGCAGGCACCATGCCGACTTCTGTCCGGGAGAGTAATGCTTCCATCTGTCTGTGCTATGATTCTTTGCTGGGGTCCCAGTAATAGACTCCGATGGACATGGGAAGGTTTACTGGAACCTGTGGACCTTCAACTTGACGGAGAAACACAGATATTGCTTCGGAATTGAATACAACAGGCACCATGCCGACTTCTGTCCGGGAGAGTAATGCTTCTATCTGTCTGTGCTATGATTCTTTGCTGGGATTCCAGTAATAGACTCCGATGGACATGGGAAGGTTTACTGTAACCTGTGGACCTTCAACTTGACGATGAAGCACAGATATTGCTTCGGAATTGAATACAACAGGCACAATGACGACATCTGTCCGGGAGAGTAATCCATCTAACTGTCAGAATTTTAGTTCTTTCCTGGGATTCCAGTAATAGACTCTGATGCACATGGGGAGGTTTACTGTAACCTGTGGACCTTCAACTTGACGAAGAAACACAGATATTGCTTCGGAATTGAATACAACAGGCACCATGCCGACTTCTGTCCGGGAGAGTAATGCTCCTATCTGTCTGTGCTTTGATTCTTTGCTGGGGTTCCAGTAATAGATTCCGATGGACATGGGAAGGTTTACTGTAACCTGTGGACCTTCAACTTGACGAAGAAACACAGATATTGCTTCGGAATTGAATACAACAGGCACCATGCCGACTTCTGTCCGGGAGAGTAATGCTCCTATCTGTCTGTGCTTTGATTCTTTGCTGGGATTCCAGTAATAGACTCCGATGGACATGGGAAGGTTAACTGTAACCTGTGGACCTTCAACTTGACGAAGAAACACAGATATTGTTTCGGAATTGAATACAACAGGCACCATGTCGACTTCTGTCCGGGAGAGTAATGCTTCTATCTGTCTGTGCTATGAATCTTTCCTGGGACTCCAGTAATAGACTCCGATGGACATGGGAAGGTTTACTGTAACCTGTGGACCTTCAATTTGACGAAGAAACACAGATATTGCTTCGGAATTGAATACAACAGGCACCATGCCGACTTCTGTCCGGGAGAGTAATGCTCCTATCTGTCTGTGCTTTGATTCTTTGCTGGGATTCCAGTAATAGACCCCGATGGACATGGGAAGGTTTACTGTAACCTGTGGACCTTCAACTTGACGATGAAACACAGATATTGCTTCGGAATTGAATACAACAGGCACCATGCCGACTTCTGTCCGGGAGGGTAATGCTCCTATCTGTCTGTGCTTTGATTCATTGCTGGGATTCCAGTAATACATTCCGATGGACATGGGAAGGTTTACTGTAACCTGTGGACCTTCAACTTGACGAAGAAACACAGATATTGTTTCGGAATTGAATACAACAGGCACCATGCCGACTTCTGTCCGGGAGAGTAATGCTCCTATCGGTCTGTGATTTGATTCTTTGCTGGGATTCCAGTAATAGATTCCGATGGACATGGGAAGGTTTACTGTAACCTGTGGACCTTCAACTTGACGAAGAAACACAGATATTGCTTCGGAATTGAATACTACAGGCACCATGCCGACTTCTGTCCGGGAGAGTAATGCTTCCATCTGTCTGTGCTATGATTCTTTGCTGGGATTCCAGTAATAGACTCCGATGGACATGGGAAGGTTTACTGGAACCTGTGGACCTTCAACTTGACGGAGAAACACAGATATTGCTTCGGAATTGAATACAACAGGCACCATGCCGACTTCTGTCCGGGAGAGTAATGCTTCTATCTGTCTGTGCTATGATTCTTTGCTGGGATTACAGTAATAGACTCCGATGGACATAAGAAGGTTTACTGTAACCTGTGGCCCTTCACCTTGACGATGAAGCACAGATATTGCTTCGGAATTGAATACAACAGGCACAAAGACGACATCTGTCCGGGGAGTAATCCATCTAACTGTCAGAATTTTAGTTCTTTCCTGGTATTCCAGTAATAGACTCTGATGCACATGGGAAGGTTTACTGTAACCTGTGGACCTTCAACTTGACGAAGAAACACAGATATTGCTTCGGAACTGAATACAACAGGCACCATGCCGACTTCTGTCCGGGAGAGTAATGCTCCTATCTGTCTGTGCTTTGATTCTTTGCTGGGGTTCCAGTAATAGATTCCGATGGACATGGGAAGGTTTACTGTAACCTGTGGACCTTCAACTTGACGAAGAAACACAGATATTGCTTCGGAATTGAATACAACAGGCACCATGCCGACTTCTGTCCGGGAGAGTAATGCTCCTATCTGTCTGTGATTTGATTCTTTGCTGGGATTCCAGTAATAGACTCCGATGGACATGGGAAGGTTAACTGTAACCTGTGGACCTTCAGCTTGACGAAGAAACACAGATATTGCTTCGGAATTGAATACAACAGGCACCATGCCGACTTCTGTCCGGGAGAGTAATGCTTCTATCTGTGTGTGCTATGATTCTTTGCTGGGATTCCAGTAATAGACTCCGATGGACATGGGAAAGTTTACTGTAACCTGTGGACCTTCAACTTGACGATGAAACACAGATACTGCTTCGGAATTGAATACAACAGGCACCATGCCGACTTCTGTCCGGGAGAGTAATGCTCCTATCTGTCTGTGCTTTGATTCTTTGCTGGGATTCCAGTAATAGATACCGATGGACATGAGAAGGTTTACTGTAACCTGTGGACCTTCAACTTGACGATGAAACACAGATATTGCGTCGGAATTGAACACAACAGGCACCATGCCGACTTCTGTCCGGGAGAGTAATGCTCCTATCTGTCTGTGCTTTGATTCTTTGCTGGGATTCCAGTAATAGATTCCGATGGACATGGGAAGGTTTACTGTGACCTGTGGACCTTCAACATGACGATGAAACACAGATATTGCGTCGGAATTGAATACAACAGGCACCATGCCGTCCTCTGTCCGGGAGAGTAATGCTCCTATCTGTCTGTGCTTTGATTCTTTGCTGGGATTCCAGTAACAGACTCCGATGGACATGGGAAGGTTTACTGTAACCTGTGGACCTTCAACTTGACGATGAAACACAGATATTGCGTCGGAATTGAATACAACAGGCACCATGCCGACTTCTGTCCGGGAGAGTAATGCTTCTATCTGTCTGTGCTATGATTCTTTCCTGGGATTCCGGTAATTGACTCCGATGGACATGGGAAGGTTTACTGTAACCTGTGGACCTTCAATTTGACGAAGAAACACAGATATTGCTTCGGAATTGAATACAACAGGCACCATGCCGACTTCTGTCCAGGAGAGTAATGCTCCTATCTGTCTGTGCTTTGATTCTTTGCTGGGATTCCAGTAATAGTTTCCGATTGACATGGGAAGGTTTACTGTAACCTGTGGACCTTCAACTTGACGATGAAACACAGAAATTGCGTCGGAATTGAATACAACAGGGACCATGCCGACTTCTGTCCGGGAGAGTAATGCTCCTATCTGTCTGTGCTTTGATTCTTTGCTGGGATCCAGTAATAGATTCCGATGGACATGGGAAGGTTTACTGTAACCTGTGGACCTTCAACTTGACGAAGAAACACAGATATTGCTTCGGAATTGAATACAACAGGCACCATGCCGACTTCTGTCCGGGAGAGTAATGCTCCTATCTGTCTGTGCTTTGATTCTTTGCTGGGATTCCAGTAATAGATTCCGATGGACATGGGAAGGTTTACTGTAACCTGTGGACCTTCAACTTGACGACGAAACACAGAAATTGCTTCGGAATTGAATACAACAGGCACCATGCCGACTTCCGTCCGGGAGAGTAATGCTCCTATCTGTCTGTGCTTTGATTCTTTGCTGGGATTCCAGTAATAGACCCCGATGGACATGGGAAGGTTCACTGTAACCTGTGGACCTTCAACTTGACGATGAAACACAGATATTGCTTCGGAATTGAATACAACAGGCACCATGCCGACTTCTGTCCGGGAGGGTAATGCTCCTATCTGTCTGTGCTTTGATTCATTGCTGGGATTCCAGTAATACATTCCGATGGACATGGGAAGGTTTACTGTAACCTGTGGACCTTCAACTTGACGAAGAAACACAGATATTGCTTCGGAATTGAATACAACAGGCACCATGCCGACTTCTGTCCGGGAGAGTAATGCTCCTATCTGTCTGTGATTTGATTCTTTGCAGGGATTCCAGTAATAGATTCCGATGGACATGGGAAGGTTTACTGTAACCTGTGGACCTTCAACTTGACGAAGAAACACAGATATTGCTTCGGAATTGAATACTACAGGCACCATGCCGACTTCTGTCCAGGAGAGTAATGCTTCCATCTGTCTGTGCTATGATTCTTTGCTGGGATTCCAGTAATAGACTCCGATCGACATGGGAAGGTTTACTGGAACCTGTGGACCTTCAACTTGACGGAGAAACACAGATATTGCTTCGGAATTGAACACAACAGGCACCATGCCGACTTCTGTCCGGGAGAGTAATGCTTCTATCTGTGTGTGCTATGATTCTTTGCTGGGATTCCAGTAATAGACTCCGATGGACATGGGAAGGTTTACTGTAACCTGTGGACCTTCAACTTGACGATGAAGCACAGATATTGCTTCGGAATTGAATACAACAGGCACAATGACGACATCTGTCCGGGAGAGTAATCCATCTAACTGTCAGAATTTTAGTTCTTTCCTGGTATTCCAGTAATAGACTCTGATGCACATGCGAAGGTTTACTGTAACCTGTGGACCTTCAACTTGACGAAGAAACACAGATATTGCTTCGGAATTGAATACAACAGGCACCATGCCGACTTCTGTCCGGGAGAGTAATGCTCCTATCTGTCTGTGCTTTGATTCTTTGCTGGGGTTCCAGTAATAGATTCCGATGGACATGGGAAGGTTTACTGTAACCTGTGGACCTTCAACTTGACGAAGAAACACAGATATTGCTTCGGAATTGAATACAACAGGCACCATGCCGACTTCTGTCCGGGAGAGTAATGCTCCTATCTGTCTGTGATTTGATTCTTTGGTGGGATTCCAGTATTAGTCTACGATGGACATGGGAAGGTTAACTGTAACCTGTGGACCTTCAGCTTGACGAAGAAACACAGATATTGCTTCGGAATTGAATACAACAGGCACCATGCCGACTTCTGTCCGGGAGAGTAATGCTTTTATCTGTGTGTGCTATGATTCTTTGCTGGGATTCCAGTAATAGACTCCGATGGACATGGGAAGGTTTACTGTAACCTGTATACCTTCAACTTGACGATGAAACACAGATATTACTTCGGAATTGAATACAACAGGCACCATGCCGACTTCTGTCCGGGAGAGTAATGCTCCTATCTGTCTGTGCTTTGATTCTTTGCTGGGATTCCAGTAATAGATTCCGATGGACATGGGAAGGTTTACTGAAACCTGTGGACCTTCAACTTGACGATGAAACACAGATATTGCGTCGGAATTGAACACAACAGGCACCATGCCGACTTCTGTCCGGGAGAGTAATGCTCCTATCTGTCTGTGCTTTGATTCTTTGCTGGGATTCCAGTAATAGATTCCGATGGACATAGGAAGGTTTACTGTGACCTGTGGACCTTCAACTTGACGATGAAACACAGATATTGCGTCGGAATTGAATACAACAGGCACCATGCCGACCTCTGTCCGGGAGAGTAATGCTCCTATCTGTCTGTGCTTTGATTCTTTGCTGGGATTCCAGTAACAGACTCCGATGGACATGGGAAGGTTTACTGTAACCTGTGGACCTTCAACGTGACGATGAAACACAGATATTGCTTCGGAATTGAACACAATAGGCACCATGCCGACTTCTGTCCGGGAGAGTAATGCTTCTATCTGTCTGTTCTATGATTATTTGCTGGGATTCCAGTAATAGACTCCGATGGACATGGGAAGGTTTACTGTAACCTGTGGACCTTCAACTTGACGATGAAACACAGATATTGCTTCGGAATTGAATGCAACAGGCACCATGCCGACTTCTGTCCGGGAGAGTAATGCTTCTATCTGTCTGTGCTATGATTCTTTGCTGGGATTCCAGTAATAGACCCCGATGGACATGGGAAGGTTTACTGTAACCTGTGGACCTTCAACTTGACGATGAAACACAGATATTGCTTCGGAATTGAATACAACAGGCACCATGCCGACTTCTGTCCGGGAGGGTAATGCTCCTATCTGTCTGTGCTTTGATTCATTGCTGGGATTCCAGTAATACATTCCGATGGACATGGGAAGGTTTACTGTAACCTGTGGACCTTCAACTTGACGAAGAAACACAGATATTGTTTCGGAATTGAATACAACAGGCACCATGCCGACTTCTGTCCGGGAGAGTAATGCTCCTATCGGTCTGTGATTTGATTCTTTGCTGGGATTCCAGTAATAGATTCCGATGGACATGGGAAGGTTTACTGTAACCTGTGGACCTTCAACTTGACGAAGAAACACAGATATTGCTTCGGAATTGAATACTACAGGCACCATGCCGACTTCTGTCCGGGAGAGTAATGCTTCCATCTGTCTGTGCTATGATTCTTTGCTGGGATTCCAGTAATAGACTCCGATGGACATGGGAAGGTTTACTGGAACCTGTGGACCTTCAACTTGACGGAGAAACACAGATATTGCTTCGGAATTGAATACAACAGGCACCATGCCGACTTCTGTCCGGGAGAGTAATGCTTCTATCTGTCTGTGCTATGATTCTTTGCTGGGATTACAGTAATAGACTCCGATGGACATAAGAAGGTTTACTGTAACCTGTGGCCCTTCACCTTGACGATGAAGCACAGATATTGCTTCGGAATTGAATACAACAGGCACAAAGACGACATCTGTCCGGGGAGTAATCCATCTAACTGTCAGAATTTTAGTTCTTTCCTGGTATTCCAGTAATAGACTCTGATGCACATGGGAAGGTTTACTGTAACCTGTGGACCTTCAACTTGACGAAGAAACACAGATATTGCTTCGGAACTGAATACAACAGGCACCATGCCGACTTCTGTCCGGGAGAGTAATGCTCCTATCTGTCTGTGCTTTGATTCTTTGCTGGGGTTCCAGTAATAGATTCCGATGGACATGGGAAGGTTTACTGTAACCTGTGGACCTTCAACTTGACGAAGAAACACAGATATTGCTTCGGAATTGAATACAACAGGCACCATGCCGACTTCTGTCCGGGAGAGTAATGCTCCTATCTGTCTGTGATTTGATTCTTTGCTGGGATTCCAGTAATAGACTCCGATGGACATGGGAAGGTTAACTGTAACCTGTGGACCTTCAGCTTGACGAAGAAACACAGATATTGCTTCGGAATTGAATACAACAGGCACCATGCCGACTTCTGTCCGGGAGAGTAATGCTTCTATCTGTGTGTGCTATGATTCTTTGCTGGGATTCCAGTAATAGACTCCGATGGACATTGGAAAGTTTACTGTAACCTGTGGACCTTCAACTTGACGATGAAACACAGATACTGCTTCGGAATTGAATACAACAGGCACCATGCCGACTTCTGTCCGGGAGAGTAATGCTCCTATCTGTCTGTGCTTTGATTCTTTGCTGGGATTCCAGTAATAGATACCGATGGACATGAGAAGGTTTACTGTAACCTGTGGACCTTCAACTTGACGATGAAACACAGATATTGCGTCGGAATTGAACACAACAGGCACCATGCCGACTTCTGTCCGGGAGAGTAATGCTCCTATCTGTCTGTGCTTTGATTCTTTGCTGGGATTCCAGTAATAGATTCCGATGGACATGGGAAGGTTTACTGTGACCTGTGGACCTTCAACATGACGATGAAACACAGATATTGCGTCGGAATTGAATACAACAGGCACCATGCCGACCTCTGTCCGGGAGAGTAATGCTCCTATCTGTCTGTGCTTTGATTCTTTGCTGGGATTCCAGTAACAGACTCCGATGGACATGGGAAGGTTTACTGTAACCTGTGGACCTTCAACTTGACGATGAAACACAGATATTGCGTCGGAATTGAATACAACAGGCACCATGCCGACTTCTGTCCGGGAGAGTAATGCTTCTATCTGTCTGTGCTATGATTCTTTCCTGGGATTCCGGTAATTGACTCCGATGGACATGGGAAGGTTTACTGTAACCTGTGGACCTTCAATTTGACGAAGAAACACAGATATTGCTTCGGAATTGAATACAACAGGCACCATGCCGACTTCTGTCCAGGAGAGTAATGCTCCTATCTGTCTGTGCTTTGATTCTTTGCTGGGATTCCAGTAATAGTTTCCGATTGACATGGGAAGGTTTACTGTAACCTGTGGACCTTCAACTTGACGATGAAACACAGAAATTGCGTCGGAATTGAATACAACAGGGACCATGCCGACTTCTGTCCGGGAGAGTAATGCTCCTATCTGTCTGTGCTTTGATTCTTTGCTGGGATCCAGTAATAGATTCCGATGGACATGGGAAGGTTTACTGTAACCTGTGGACCTTCAACTTGACGAAGAAACACAGATATTGCTTCGGAATTGAATACAACAGGCACCATGCCGACTTCTGTCCGGGAGAGTAATGCTCCTATCTGTCTGTGCTTTGATTCTTTGCTGGGATTCCAGTAATAGATTCCGATGGACATGGGAAGGTTTACTGTAACCTGTGGACCTTCAACTTGACGACGAAACACAGAAATTGCTTCGGAATTGAATACAACAGGCACCATGCCGACTTCCGTCCGGGAGAGTAATGCTCCTATCTGTCTGTGCTTTGATTCTTTGCTGGGATTCCAGTAATAGACCCCGATGGACATGGGAAGGTTCACTGTAACCTGTGGACCTTCAACTTGACGATGAAACACAGATATTGCTTCGGAATTGAATACAACAGGCACCATGCCGACTTCTGTCCGGGAGGGTAATGCTCCTATCTGTCTGTGCTTTGATTCATTGCTGGGATTCCAGTAATACATTCCGATGGACATGGGAAGGTTTACTGTAACCTGTGGACCTTCAACTTGACGAAGAAACACAGATATTGCTTCGGAATTGAATACAACAGGCACCATGCCGACTTCTGTCCGGGAGAGTAATGCTCCTATCTGTCTGTGATTTGATTCTTTGCAGGGATTCCAGTAATAGATTCCGATGGACATGGGAAGGTTTACTGTAACCTGTGGACCTTCAACTTGACGAAGAAACACAGATATTGCTTCGGAATTGAATACTACAGGCACCATGCCGACTTCTGTCCAGGAGAGTAATGCTTCCATCTGTCTGTGCTATGATTCTTTGCTGGGATTCCAGTAATAGACTCCGATCGACATGGGAAGGTTTACTGGAACCTGTGGACCTTCAACTTGACGGAGAAACACAGATATTGCTTCGGAATTGAACACAACAGGCACCATGCCGACTTCTGTCCGGGAGAGTAATGCTTCTATCTGTGTGTGCTATGATTCTTTGCTGGGATTCCAGTAATAGACTCCGATGGACATGGGAAGGTTTACTGTAACCTGTGGACCTTCAACTTGACGATGAAGCACAGATATTGCTTCGGAATTGAATACAACAGGCACAATGACGACATCTGTCCGGGAGAGTAATCCATCTAACTGTCAGAATTTTAGTTCTTTCCTGGTATTCCAGTAATAGACTCTGATGCACATGCGAAGGTTTACTGTAACCTGTGGACCTTCAACTTGACGAAGAAACACAGATATTGCTTCGGAATTGAATACAACAGGCACCATGCCGACTTCTGTCCGGGAGAGTAATGCTCCTATCTGTCTGTGCTTTGATTCTTTGCTGGGGTTCCAGTAATAGATTCCGATGGACATGGGAAGGTTTACTGTAACCTGTGGACCTTCAACTTGACGAAGAAACACAGATATTGCTTCGGAATTGAATACAACAGGCACCATGCCGACTTCTGTCCGGGAGAGTAATGCTCCTATCTGTCTGTGATTTGATTCTTTGCTGGGATTCCAGTATTAGTCTACGATGGACATGGGAAGGTTAACTGTAACCTGTGGACCTTCAGCTTGACGAAGAAACACAGATATTGCTTCGGAATTGAATACAACAGGCACCATGCCGACTTCTGTCCGGGAGAGTAATGCTTTTATCTGTGTGTGCTATGATTCTTTGCTGGGATTCCAGTAATAGACTCCGATGGACATGGGAAGGTTTACTGTAACCTGTATACCTTCAACTTGACGATGAAACACAGATATTACTTCGGAATTGAATACAACAGGCACCATGCCGACTTCTGTCCGGGAGAGTAATGCTCCTATCTGTCTGTGCTTTGATTCTTTGCTGGGATTCCAGTAATAGACTCCGATGGACATGGGAAGGTTTACTGTAACCTGTGGACCTTCAACTTGACGATGAAGCACAGATATTGCTTCGGAATTGAATACAACAGGCACAATGACGACATCTGTCCGGGAGAGTAATCCATCTAACTGTCAGAATTTTAGTTCTTTCCTGGGATTCCAGTAATAGACTCTGATGCACATGGGGAGGTTTACTGTAACCTGTGGACCTTCAACTTGACGAAGAAACACAGATATTGCTTCGGAATTGAATACAACAGGCACCATGCCGACTTCTGTCCGGGAGAGTAATGCTCCTATCTGTCTGTGCTTTGATTCTTTGCTGGGGTTCCAGTAATAGATTCCGATGGACATGGGAAGGTTTACTGTAACCTGTGGACCTTCAACTTGACGAAGAAACACAGATATTGCTTCGGAATTGAATACAACAGGCACCATGCCGACTTCTGTCCGGGAGAGTAATGCTCCTATCTGTCTGTGCTTTGATTCTTTGCTGGGATTCCAGTAATAGACTCCGATGGACATGGGAAGGTTAACTGTAACCTGTGGACCTTCAACTTGACGAAGAAACACAGATATTGTTTCGGAATTGAATACAACAGGCACCATGTCGACTTCTGTCCGGGAGAGTAATGCTTCTATCTGTCTGTGCTATGAATCTTTCCTGGGACTCCAGTAATAGACTCCGATGGACATGGGAAGGTTTACTGTAACCTGTGGACCTTCAATTTGACGAAGAAACACAGATATTGCTTCGGAATTGAATACAACAGGCACCATGCCGACTTCTGTCCGGGAGAGTAATGCTCCTATCTGTCTGTGCTTTGATTCTTTGCTGGGATTCCAGTAATAGACCCCGATGGACATGGGAAGGTTTACTGTAACCTGTGGACCTTCAACTTGACGATGAAACACAGATATTGCTTCGGAATTGAATACAACAGGCACCATGCCGACTTCTGTCCGGGAGGGTAATGCTCCTATCTGTCTGTGCTTTGATTCATTGCTGGGATTCCAGTAATACATTCCGATGGACATGGGAAGGTTTACTGTAACCTGTGGACCTTCAACTTGACGAAGAAACACAGATATTGTTTCGGAATTGAATACAACAGGCACCATGCCGACTTCTGTCCGGGAGAGTAATGCTCCTATCGGTCTGTGATTTGATTCTTTGCTGGGATTCCAGTAATAGATTCCGATGGACATGGGAAGGTTTACTGTAACCTGTGGACCTTCAACTTGACGAAGAAACACAGATATTGCTTCGGAATTGAATACTACAGGCACCATGCCGACTTCTGTCCGGGAGAGTAATGCTTCCATCTGTCTGTGCTATGATTCTTTGCTGGGATTCCAGTAATAGACTCCGATGGACATGGGAAGGTTTACTGGAACCTGTGGACCTTCAACTTGACGGAGAAACACAGATATTGCTTCGGAATTGAATACAACAGGCACCATGCCGACTTCTGTCCGGGAGAGTAATGCTTCTATCTGTCTGTGCTATGATTCTTTGCTGGGATTACAGTAATAGACTCCGATGGACATAAGAAGGTTTACTGTAACCTGTGGCCCTTCACCTTGACGATGAAGCACAGATATTGCTTCGGAATTGAATACAACAGGCACAAAGACGACATCTGTCCGGGGAGTAATCCATCTAACTGTCAGAATTTTAGTTCTTTCCTGGTATTCCAGTAATAGACTCTGATGCACATGGGAAGGTTTACTGTAACCTGTGGACCTTCAACTTGACGAAGAAACACACTTATATTGCTTCGGAACTGAATACAACAGGCACCATGCCGACTTCTGTCCGGGAGAGTAATGCTCCTATCTGTCTGTGCTTTGATTCTTTGCTGGGGTTCCAGTAATAGATTCCGATGGACATGGGAAGGTTTACTGTAACCTGTGGACCTTCAACTTGACGAAGAAACACAGATATTGCTTCGGAATTGAATACAACAGGCACCATGCCGACTTCTGTCCGGGAGAGTAATGCTCCTATCTGTCTGTGATTTGATTCTTTGCTGGGATTCCAGTAATAGACTCCGATGGACATGGGAAGGTTAACTGTAACCTGTGGACCTTCAGCTTGACGAAGAAACACAGATATTGCTTCGGAATTGAATACAACAGGCACCATGCCGACTTCTGTCCGGGAGAGTAATGCTTCTATCTGTGTGTGCTATGATTCTTTGCTGGGATTCCAGTAATAGACTCCGATGGACATGGGAAAGTTTACTGTAACCTGTGGACCTTCAACTTGACGATGAAACACAGATACTGCTTCGGAATTGAATACAACAGGCACCATGCCGACTTCTGTCCGGGAGAGTAATGCTCCTATCTGTCTGTGCTTTGATTCTTTGCTGGGATTCCAGTAATAGATACCGATGGACATGAGAAGGTTTACTGTAACCTGTGGACCTTCAACTTGACGATGAAACACAGATATTGCGTCGGAATTGAACACAACAGGCACCATGCCGACTTCTGTCCGGGAGAGTAATGCTCCTATCTGTCTGTGCTTTGATTCTTTGCTGGGATTCCAGTAATAGATTCCGATGGACATGGGAAGGTTTACTGTGACCTGTGGACCTTCAACATGACGATGAAACACAGATATTGCGTCGGAATTGAATACAACAGGCACCATGCCGACCTCTGTCCGGGAGAGTAATGCTCCTATCTGTCTGTGCTTTGATTCTTTGCTGGGATTCCAGTAACAGACTCCGATGGACATGGGAAGGTTTACTGTAACCTGTGGACCTTCAACTTGACGATGAAACACAGATATTGCGTCGGAATTGAATACAACAGGCACCATGCCGACTTCTGTCCGGGAGAGTAATGCTTCTATCTGTCTGTGCTATGATTCTTTCCTGGGATTCCGGTAATTGACTCCGATGGACATGGGAAGGTTTACTGTAACCTGTGGACCTTCAATTTGACGAAGAAACACAGATATTGCTTCGGAATTGAATACAACAGGCACCATGCCGACTTCTGTCCAGGAGAGTAATGCTCCTATCTGTCTGTGCTTTGATTCTTTGCTGGGATTCCAGTAATAGTTTCCGATTGACATGGGAAGGTTTACTGTAACCTGTGGACCTTCAACTTGACGATGAAACACAGAAATTGCGTCGGAATTGAATACAACAGGGACCATGCCGACTTCTGTCCGGGAGAGTAATGCTCCTATCTGTCTGTGCTTTGATTCTTTGCTGGGATCCAGTAATAGATTCCGATGGACATGGGAAGGTTTACTGTAACCTGTGGACCTTCAACTTGACGAAGAAACACAGATATTGCTTCGGAATTGAATACAACAGGCACCATGCCGACTTCTGTCCGGGAGAGTAATGCTCCTATCTGTCTGTGCTTTGATTCTTTGCTGGGATTCCAGTAATAGATTCCGATGGACATGGGAAGGTTTACTGTAACCTGTGGACCTTCAACTTGACGACGAAACACAGAAATTGCTTCGGAATTGAATACAACAGGCACCATGCCGACTTCCGTCCGGGAGAGTAATGCTCCTATCTGTCTGTGCTTTGATTCTTTGCTGGGATTCCAGTAATAGACCCCGATGGACATGGGAAGGTTCACTGTAACCTGTGGACCTTCAACTTGACGATGAAACACAGATATTGCTTCGGAATTGAATACAACAGGCACCATGCCGACTTCTGTCCGGGAGGGTAATGCTCCTATCTGTCTGTGCTTTGATTCATTGCTGGGATTCCAGTAATACATTCCGATGGACATGGGAAGGTTTACTGTAACCTGTGGACCTTCAACGTGACGAAGAAACACAGATATTGCTTCGGAATTGAATACAACAGGCACCATGCCGACTTCTGTCCGGGAGAGTAATGCTCCTATCTGTCTGTGATTTGATTCTTTGCAGGGATTCCAGTAATAGATTCCGATGGACATGGGAAGGTTTACTGTAACCTGTGGACCTTCAACTTGACGAAGAAACACAGATATTGCTTCGGAATTGAATACTACAGGCACCATGCCGACTTCTGTCCAGGAGAGTAATGCTTCCATCTGTCTGTGCTATGATTCTTTGCTGGGATTCCAGTAATAGACTCCGATCGACATGGGAAGGTTTACTGGAACCTGTGGACCTTCAACTTGACGGAGAAACACAGATATTGCTTCGGAATTGAACACAACAGGCACCATGCCGACTTCTGTCCGGGAGAGTAATGCTTCTATCTGTGTGTGCTATGATTCTTTGCTGGGATTCCAGTAATAGACTCCGATGGACATGGGAAGGTTTACTGTAACCTGTGGACCTTCAACTTGACGATGAAGCACAGATATTGCTTCGGAATTGAATACAACAGGCACAATGACGACATCTGTCCGGGAGAGTAATCCATCTAACTGTCAGAATTTTAGTTCTTTCCTGGTATTCCAGTAATAGACTCTGATGCACATGCGAAGGTTTACTGTAACCTGTGGACCTTCAACTTGACGAAGAAACACAGATATTGCTTCGGAATTGAATACAACAGGCACCATGCCGACTTCTGTCCGGGAGAGTAATGCTCCTATCTGTCTGTGCTTTGATTCTTTGCTGGGGTTCCAGTAATAGATTCCGATGGACATGGGAAGGTTTACTGTAACCTGTGGACCTTCAACTTGACGAAGAAACACAGATATTGCTTCGGAATTGAATACAACAGGCACCATGCCGACTTCTGTCCGGGAGAGTAATGCTCCTATCTGTCTGTGATTTGATTCTTTGGTGGGATTCCAGTATTAGTCTACGATGGACATGGGAAGGTTAACTGTAACCTGTGGACCTTCAGCTTGACGAAGAAACACAGATATTGCTTCGGAATTGAATACAACAGGCACCATGCCGACTTCTGTCCGGGAGAGTAATGCTTTTATCTGTGTGTGCTATGATTCTTTGCTGGGATTCCAGTAATAGACTCCGATGGACATGGGAAGGTTTACTGTAACCTGTATACCTTCAACTTGACGATGAAACACAGATATTACTTCGGAATTGAATACAACAGGCACCATGCCGACTTCTGTCCGGGAGAGTAATGCTCCTATCTGTCTGTGCTTTGATTCTTTGCTGGGATTCCAGTAATAGATTCCGATGGACATGGGAAGGTTTACTGAAACCTGTGGACCTTCAACTTGACGATGAAACACAGATATTGCGTCGGAATTGAACACAACAGGCACCATGCCGACTTCTGTCCGGGAGAGTAATGCTCCTATCTGTCTGTGCTTTGATTCTTTGCTGGGATTCCAGTAATAGATTCCGATGGACATAGGAAGGTTTACTGTGACCTGTGGACCTTCAACTTGACGATGAAACACAGATATTGCGTCGGAATTGAATACAACAGGCACCATGCCGACCTCTGTCCGGGAGAGTAATGCTCCTATCTGTCTGTGCTTTGATTCTTTGCTGGGATTCCAGTAACAGACTCCGATGGACATGGGAAGGTTTACTGTAACCTGTGGACCTTCAACGTGACGATGAAACACAGATATTGCTTCGGAATTGAACACAATAGGCACCATGCCGACTTCTGTCCGGGAGAGTAATGCTTCTATCTGTCTGTTCTATGATTCTTTGCTGGGATTCCAGTAATAGACTCCGATGGACATGGGAAGGTTTACTGTAACCTGTGGACCTTCAACTTGACGATGAAACACAGATATTGCTTCGGAATTGAATGCAACAGGCACCATGCCGACTTCTGTCCGGGAGAGTAATGCTTCTATCTGTCTGTGCTATGATTCTTTGCTGGGATTCCAGTAATAGACCCCGATGGACATGGGAAGGTTTACTGTAACCTGTGGACCTTCAACTTGACGATGAAACACAGATATTGCTTCGGAATTGAATACAACAGGCACCATGCCGACTTCTGTCCGGGAGGGTAATGCTCCTATCTGTCTGTGCTTTGATTCATTGCTGGGATTCCAGTAATACATTCCGATGGACATGGGAAGGTTTACTGTAACCTGTGGACCTTCAACTTGACGAAGAAACACAGATATTGTTTCGGAATTGAATACAACAGGCACCATGCCGACTTCTGTCCGGGAGAGTAATGCTCCTATCGGTCTGTGATTTGATTCTTTGCTGGGATTCCAGTAATAGATTCCGATGGACATGGGAAGGTTTACTGTAACCTGTGGACCTTCAACTTGACGAAGAAACACAGATATTGCTTCGGAATTGAATACTACAGGCACCATGCCGACTTCTGTCCGGGAGAGTAATGCTTCCATCTGTCTGTGCTATGATTCTTTGCTGGGATTCCAGTAATAGACTCCGATGGACATGGGAAGGTTTACTGGAACCTGTGGACCTTCAACTTGACGGAGAAACACAGATATTGCTTCGGAATTGAATACAACAGGCACCATGCCGACTTCTGTCCGGGAGAGTAATGCTTCTATCTGTCTGTGCTATGATTCTTTGCTGGGATTACAGTAATAGACTCCGATGGACATAAGAAGGTTTACTGTAACCTGTGGCCCTTCACCTTGACGATGAAGCACAGATATTGCTTCGGAATTGAATACAACAGGCACAAAGACGACATCTGTCCGGGGAGTAATCCATCTAACTGTCAGAATTTTAGTTCTTTCCTGGTATTCCAGTAATAGACTCTGATGCACATGGGAAGGTTTACTGTAACCTGTGGACCTTCAACTTGACGAAGAAACACAGATATTGCTTCGGAACTGAATACAACAGGCACCATGCCGACTTCTGTCCGGGAGAGTAATGCTCCTATCTGTCTGTGCTTTGATTCTTTGCTGGGGTTCCAGTAATAGATTCCGATGGACATGGGAAGGTTTACTGTAACCTGTGGACCTTCAACTTGACGAAGAAACACAGATATTGCTTCGGAATTGAATACAACAGGCACCATGCCGACTTCTGTCCGGGAGAGTAATGCTCCTATCTGTCTGTGATTTGATTCTTTGCTGGGATTCCAGTAATAGACTCCGATGGACATGGGAAGGTTACCTGTAACCTGTGGACCTTCAGCTTGACGAAGAAACACAGATATTGCTTCGGAATTGAATACAACAGGCACCATGCCGACTTCTGTCCGGGAGAGTAATGCTTCTATCTGTGTGTGCTATGATTCTTTGCTGGGATTCCAGTAATAGACTCCGATGGACATTGGAAAGTTTACTGTAACCTGTGGACCTTCAACTTGACGATGAAACACAGATACTGCTTCGGAATTGAATACAACAGGCACCATGCCGACTTCTGTCCGGGAGAGTAATGCTCCTATCTGTCTGTGCTTTGATTCTTTGCTGGGATTCCAGTAATAGATACCGATGGACATGAGAAGGTTTACTGTAACCTGTGGACCTTCAACTTGACGATGAAACACAGATATTGCGTCGGAATTGAACACAACAGGCACCATGCCGACTTCTGTCCGGGAGAGTAATGCTCCTATCTGTCTGTGCTTTGATTCTTTGCTGGGATTCCAGTAATAGATTCCGATGGACATGGGAAGGTTTACTGTGACCTGTGGACCTTCAACATGACGATGAAACACAGATATTGCGTCGGAATTGAATACAACAGGCACCATGCCGACCTCTGTCCGGGAGAGTAATGCTCCTATCTGTCTGTGCTTTGATTCTTTGCTGGGATTCCAGTAACAGACTCCGATGGACATGGGAAGGTTTACTGTAACCTGTGGACCTTCAACTTGACGATGAAACACAGATATTGCGTCGGAATTGAATACAACAGGCACCATGCCGACTTCTGTCCGGGAGAGTAATGCTTCTATCTGTCTGTGCTATGATTCTTTCCTGGGATTCCGGTAATTGACTCCGATGGACATGGGAAGGTTTACTGTAACCTGTGGACCTTCAATTTGACGAAGAAACACAGATATTGCTTCGGAATTGAATACAACAGGCACCATGCCGACTTCTGTCCAGGAGAGTAATGCTCCTATCTGTCTGTGCTTTGATTCTTTGCTGGGATTCCAGTAATAGTTTCCGATTGACATGGGAAGGTTTACTGTAACCTGTGGACCTTCAACTTGACGATGAAACACAGAAATTGCGTCGGAATTGAATACAACAGGGACCATGCCGACTTCTGTCCGGGAGAGTAATGCTCCTATCTGTCTGTGCTTTGATTCTTTGCTGGGATCCAGTAATAGATTCCGATGGACATGGGAAGGTTTACTGTAACCTGTGGACCTTCAACTTGACGAAGAAACACAGATATTGCTTCGGAATTGAATACAACAGGCACCATGCCGACTTCTGTCCGGGAGAGTAATGCTCCTATCTGTCTGTGCTTTGATTCTTTGCTGGGATTCCAGTAATAGATTCCGATGGACATGGGAAGGTTTACTGTAACCTGTGGACCTTCAACTTGACGACGAAACACAGAAATTGCTTCGGAATTGAATACAACAGGCACCATGCCGACTTCCGTCCGGGAGAGTAATGCTCCTATCTGTCTGTGCTTTGATTCTTTGCTGGGATTCCAGTAATAGACCCCGATGGACATGGGAAGGTTCACTGTAACCTGTGGACCTTCAACTTGACGATGAAACACAGATATTGCTTCGGAATTGAATACAACAGGCACCATGCCGACTTCTGTCCGGGAGGGTAATGCTCCTATCTGTCTGTGCTTTGATTCATTGCTGGGATTCCAGTAATACATTCCGATGGACATGGGAAGGTTTACTGTAACCTGTGGACCTTCAACTTGACGAAGAAACACAGATATTGCTTCGGAATTGAATACAACAGGCACCATGCCGACTTCTGTCCGGGAGAGTAATGCTCCTATCTGTCTGTGATTTGATTCTTTGCAGGGATTCCAGTAATAGATTCCGATGGACATGGGAAGGTTTACTGTAACCTGTGGACCTTCAACTTGACGAAGAAACACAGATATTGCTTCGGAATTGAATACTACAGGCACCATGCCGACTTCTGTCCAGGAGAGTAATGCTTCCATCTGTCTGTGCTATGATTCTTTGCTGGGATTCCAGTAATAGACTCCGATCGACATGGGAAGGTTTACTGGAACCTGTGGACCTTCAACTTGACGGAGAAACACAGATATTGCTTCGGAATTGAACACAACAGGCACTATAAAGGCACATTTGCATGCCGAGCGTGAGTTTCCTCGGAAACGCGAGATATTAATTAAATAAATAATCAGTGACAAATAAATAAAGCCTATGGCACACAACTGCAGCGCTGTGTCGCTGATAAAACAAAAGTACATTTTCGTTAGTCGTATGTTTGAAAAAAAAAAAGAGAGAGCCCTGGTTGAAGTGGTGCGAGAAGCACGTATTTTAGTTTATTGTCTGGCACACCGCCATATTTCATGATATAGAAAATTACTGCGAGTTGCAACCATACTAGGCACTCGATTCTGTAAAGAATTTATATTTATAAAAGTAAGTAGGATTATGAACTGTAGGCTTATTCATTGAATATATCTGATTTAACTAACTGTGTAATTTTTTGTTTAGTAGACAATCACCTCTGTACGACGTTTTGGCATGGCTGGCAAATTATTGTAATATTGAGATTTAGATTATGAGTCCGCACCTACCGCAGCAGTCTTTGGAAACGATTTAATTACGAAGTCCGATTATTTCAGTTTTATTTCACGGTCAACTACGAATAACATTACATTTACGAAAAAGCCATTGTCAAGCGTCTGATACCGAATAATCAAAACCTGACGACTCATAGGAGAGCCAATCATACAGATAAAAATAATTAATATTTTATTTTATATTTTAATTTTATTTTATTTATTTTATATTGGCGACTGCGTGTCGGACTTGTTATTTTGTCATTTGTTACATTGTTCTCTTTGTTTCATGTGAAAAATCAACCTTCTGGTCCTGGACTTGACTATATGAGAAATAAAAAAAAAATCAGAAGATATTTGCCAATTATAAAATTTTGCGGGAAGACGCAAAGAAGCTTCCAGCAAAATAAGGTAAGACGCAGCATCTTTGCATTAGCAGGCTTGACCAGACGTATAATTCAGTGTATTAGCTTTTCAGTAGATTCTGTAGTATTTCTTTCGCGCGTAGCAGTTTTCAGTGATAAATTCCATTCTCAGTATTTTTCCTTAAACAATAACGTATGCAACAATACCAATACACGAGTGTACAATATGGCCGACTTCTGTACGATATCATGTAACATGGCCAGCAGCCATTACCAATAATCTCAAATTCAGTTTATATTTTTAAATTAACAGACAGCCATAGTTGCTACGACCGATTCATGCTCAACTGCATTTTATTTTAAAACCAGTGTCAAACATTAATTTCTTGAAATATATAGCACGTGTGGCATGGTAATAACTAGAAAACAATACGCAAAAATGGAACAGCAAAGACGTACTATTCAGACGCAATCCGACTCGGACGAGAGACAAATGTTAGAAAATGACTTTACGACAGCAACCGGTAGTGACGATACATCAAATATTGACGCAAGTGTCAACGGAAATTTTGACAATAGGCCGTCCACCACAAAAATTTCAAAGTCTCAGTCAGAGCCCATGTTAATACATGACGTCACGTCTAATGACGCGGCGGGGGCAGAGACCTTGCAAACAGTAAACATTGCCAACATGTTACAAATGCTAATGAAACAAAACGCAGAAAATATGGCAACCTTAAGGATGCAGAACGCGGAAAACATGGCAACCTTAAAGACACAAAATGAACAGTTAAAGACACAAAATGACGAAATTAAATCTGATCTCATAGCAATCAAGGCATGTAATGACACTTTGTGTAAACGTGTGGAACTTATAGACGCCACACTGACCGAACAGATGACTGAACTCAGTACGAAATTTTCCAAGCTTAATACGAGACAAGAAAAGACTACAAATGACGTAGCACTTTTACAGAAACAATTAAAAAACCTTAATGTCACGTGTGAAGCTCTTACTGAACAAATTCAAACATATCCTTCAGTACACGACAACCTTGAAAAACGAATTACTGACGTGCAGAATAAATTTGACGATGTTGAACAACACCTGACTGACATCTTACAATCTGATGCCACAGCTCATTTTCAAAATATTAATAAAGAATTTCATGATTGGGTAGAGAACAAAGACAAACATTTTGATAGATGCATACGTGAAAATTTACCAACAATTGTGCACGACTCCGTAGCGGAATACATCACTAATAACAAACAGCTGATTAGTGACGCAGTACAATCCGTCACTGCACCCATGAGACAATTCACCGATCAACCACAGTCTGAATGTAACGAAAATATCAGTCAAAATGTACAGTTCAGAAACCAATATACATTCGAGTATGACGCACACATACCGCACACCACAAACACACAAGAACAAAACACACCACGACTACAACACATACCACGACGTGCAACCACAAACACAAGCTATTATCATGGTAAACCACAGCAACATTATCGTAATTACTCGCCAGCTGAGCATTGCAGTAATTACAGTGGAACAAATCCATATCATAATGCAAAGGAAGACGAAAGCTTAATAAAACACAGGCAATTTCAGGCTTTTATCCCAGAGAAACGAACCATTCATCCGGTGATTTTTCTTAAATCTTTTAGTAACGCATTTCCACGCACTTGGAGTGACCGGAAAAAGATTTCATATATTGTCGGTTACATCCAAGGCGATGCAGCTGTCTGGGCATACAGTCAAGCTGACGTATGCACCACGTACAGTGAGTTTGAGCGTGCCTTTCTGAACAAATTCTGGTCGCAATCCGTCCAGGAGCGACTCAGGAGACAAATTTTAGAACCTGAAGCTTTTAACAGTAAAAATGGTAACTTACGCAGATATTTTGAAAAATACTTGAACATGGGACATTTTTTAGACGAACCAGTCGCAACACGTGATATACTCCGAGCGTTGAAGGCCAAATTGCCTTTCAACATTAAGGAAAAACTTCTACATATCCCGGATGACGATTCAGATTATTTTTTAACAGCTTTAGATTCGGTTGACATGTTACTTGAAGATCAGCGCTTCGCGCGGCAAAACAGCAGCCACAATGTTTACACTAGTGGTATGCAAAACATGCAGGCTTGCCAACACAATTCTGGCGCGCCCACAGTTGGATACGCGGTACAACAAAAACAGCAAACTCACATGCCGACTCAGTACGGAAATCAAAATCAACACGCGTATTCCAATACGAACAATAGTTACAACAGTAATAACATTTCATGCGGCAATCCATACAAAAGGCACCGCGGTAATAACTGCAACGGTAACAACGGATACAAAGGTAATAACAAAAACACAAACAGAAATAGAAATAATAATAACTACGAGCCAAGACAGCATCAAGGTTGGACTCGTAACGATCAGTACTTTCATTCAAACTCTGCTTTACCACAGCAGCCACCAGGTCAAAATTGGAGCATACCTTACGACCGACAGGTAAGTTATAATGCGCAACAGCAACAACAACCGCAAAAGTTTGGAGATCATAATAGGCAATATCCGAATGTGAATATAATAGAAATGACACCTGATGCACAACCTCAATCTGTGTCAGTACCTAGTACAAATGCTAATCCAACAAACTAGAAACAGTCACTACTTTGCCCCAGGTCGTGGCTGAAGAATCCTTGGGGGGCGGCTTCAATGTTAATCAGTTATTTGACACCACACTTGAACAACAGAATAATGATATGCCGAGTAATTCTAAACAAAAACTACCTGTTTTATTTATAAGATACAACCACAATAACAATATATCAGATGAACTTTTACAAGACAGTACACAATGTCGTTTAAACACAAATGAAATTGTTTTAGCATCCACTACTGGTGTAGTAGGTGGGATTCCAACTACTATTATCCTAGATACAGGTGCAGCTGTGAGCGTTTTATCTTTTAATTTTTATAAAAAGATGTGTGAATTGGAACCTGTGCCTGAGTTTCCTGCCCAAAACTGTAAAATAACTACTGCACTAGGTAATAAGTCATGTAGGGTTATGAAGCAAGTTTTTGTAAACGTTAAAATAGGTAATGGAACCGTACAATGGCCATTCCTGGTTGTACAAAACCTTGTGACTAATTGCGTATTAGGAATAGATATTATGAGCGAGAAGGACTGCATTATAGACTTCTCCAAAGGTAAATGTATTTTAAATGATAAAAGCAGGGTAATTATTATTGATTTGGACAGGAGAACTCTAAAGCATGACAAACACTGTACAGGGTACAAGGTTCAGTTAGTACTTCACAATGACATTCAAGACATGCAAACACACTCATCTGACACAGAGCTAATGGACTTGAAAACATTGCTTGATCATAAGATAAGTGAAGCTACAGCTCTCAGTGTACATGAACGTATAAAACTACAGGAAGTGTTATCCAAATATTTACAAGTTTTTACCAAACGATTAGGTGTTATCAACACGTATGTGTACAAGATTGAAGTTAAGCCTCACAAGATCTTCTACCATAAGACATATAACGTACCGTTATCTCAACGACCTGCTGTGTGGCAAGAACTAAAACAAATTACAACATAGATTATAAGTAGTATAGAAATTTTCATTTCAGCGGTTCCAGTGACGCAGTTGAAGACAGAAGAACTTTTCTTTCAACGCCGCGGCTCCACCGAGAAGACTGAATATTAAAGTAAAATTTATGATTACGTAGCAGTGAATGATATATAAATTTTTCACGGAACATTTGTGACTGTAGGTACCACTGACTTGCTATGACACCTGACGAACCGACAGACGTCATCTGTGAAGCGATCTTTTACTTCGAGAAATAGATTAGACGCACATCTCTCAGCAAGAAAAGCATCTACCAGTAGTCAAGGCCACACAGACACACTACACACACGCACAAAACGCGAGGAATCGAACATTTTCTCTCTCTTACTATTTTGAATATTTATTGAGTAGTGAAAACGCCTGGTCTTGCCTACTGATGTAATGAATGTTGTGTCTAACCTATCTTAATTTCAGATGACATCACAAAAAACATCGATAATATCCCAGCAAAACCGCTAAAGAGGATGTAAATATCTGCAATTCATGTAATCAAATATGACACAATGTAATAACCTATAGCTATGTAATGATGATGTAAACATGTTTATGTGCAACTGTATTATGTTTATGCTAAGAAAATATGTGACGTGTGTATGTATTATTACTTATGTTTTTTTTTTAAACTGATGTATAATGTAACTGTTACTGTGTGAAAATTTGAACGATAACGAGTGCCAAAATGTGAAAAACTTTAAAAAAAAAAAAAAAAAAAAAAAAAAAAAAAAAAATTGCGTAGTGAACCACTATTCACGGACATTAACGTACATTACTAAGTCTGCAACTACGCAGAAACCTATGTGAAAGAAACTGTTAATGACATTCATGATGCATCGTACCTTTGTTAACGCGATGAACGATTTCTTCGATGAGTAACCACGAACATTTAGGTGAGCTATATTTAAAAAAAAAACTGAATATGTGAAGTGCATAATTCGTGCATCGTCTAGCGACATTACTACAGTACCCAACTTCAAGATGTTAACTGGATTAAATGGACACAAAGTGCCTGTCCAGAAAACAACACGACGGGTGGAAGAATTTTGGTTGGAACTTCAGGGAATGAAATGTTCTCGAAATGTGACGGACACGCTTACCTGGACTGTCCAAGGATCGACGCCAGCTATGTGCCGTCCGAGGTTCTGCAACCAAGCTTCCACGGAATATCGAAAACGAACTGCATATGGACTAATTACTCGACGGGTCACGTCTGATCTGTAATAAACAATGCTTTTTGTCACAACGAACTGCATCACAACGACTATAATGGAAATAGGAAATGGACATGCTTATGTATCAATCACGTTGTTATACAACGATGTTACTGTGATCAAAAAAAACTTTACCACGACGATACTAACCTGTAAAAAATTATTGTGCAGCAGATGAATATGAACTGTGATAACGACACCATGTGTATAGGTCAACGCACCTGAAAAATACGGACATTTTTCTTTGAAGCATTTCATTGCAATGCTATGTAACTAAGAACATTCAACAATCTAAAGTTGTATTGTATTATAACAAATATTGTAATTTTAAAACTAAGTTACCTGTCATAGAATGTAGTCTTCATATGTAATCTTGGTGGAATATTTTCTTTGTGCAACGACTAAGAAATGCGCGCGCACACGAACAATATGAACTGCAATACTGTGCCGCGTGATCTAAATTTACGAAATAACGGCAGTGCCGTAGTTACACAGACGCTTCTGCGCATGCGCGCACTCTGTTTTGCCAACATAAGAACTTTTTCGGCGCACGCGCGTCATTCAAATTTTGTGTATAATATACAGTATAATGTAAGTCATGTAAATAGTTGTAGATAACTTAGATTTTCTTGTGCCTTTAGGTGAATTGCTCGCCTGCAGGTGTGTCCTTTCGCCTCGCAATTCAGGGGGCAATATAAAGGCACATTTGCATGCCGAGCGTGAGTTTCCTCGGAAACGCGAGATATTAATTAAATAAATAATCAGTGACAAATAAATAAAGCCTATGGCACACAACTGCAGCGCTGTGTCGCTGATAAAACAAAAGTACATTTTCGTTAGTCGTATGTTTGAAAAAAAAAAGAGAGAGCCCTGGTTGAAGTGGTGCGAGAAGCACGTATTTTAGTTTATTGTCTGGCACACCGCCATATTTCATGATATAGAAAATTACTGCGAGTTGCAACCATACTAGGCACTCGATTCTGTAAAGAATTTATATTTATAAAAGTAAGTAGGATTATGAACTGTAGGCTTATTCATTGAATATATCTGATTTAACTAACTGTGTAATTTTTTGTTTAGTAGACAATCACCTCTGTACGACGTTTTGGCATGGCTGGCAAATTATTGTAATATTGAGATTTAGATTATGAGTCCGCACCTACCGCAGCAGTCTTTGGAAACGATTTAATTACGAAGTCCGATTATTTCAGTTTTATTTCACGGTCAACTACGAATAACATTACATTTACGAAAAAGCCATTGTCAAGCGTCTGATACCGAATAATCAAAACCTGACGACTCATAGGAGAGCCAATCATACAGATAAAAATAATTAATATTTTATTTTATATTTTAATTTTATTTTATTTATTTTATAGCACCATGCCGACTTCTGTCCGGGAGAGTAATGCTTCTATCTGTGTGTGCTAAGATTCTTTGCTGGGATTCCAGTAATAGACTCCGATGGACATGGGAAGGTTTACTGTAACCTGTGGACCTTCAACTTGACGATGAAGCACAGATATTGCTTCGGAATTGAATACAACAGGCACAATGACGACATCTGTCCGGGAGAGTAATCCATCTAACTGTCAGAATTTTAGTTCTTTCCTGGTATTCCAGTAATAGACTCTGATGCACATGCGAAGGTTTACTGTAACCTGTGGACCTTCAACTTGACGAAGAAACACAGATATTGCTTCGGAATTGAATACAACAGGCACCATGCCGACTTCTGTCCGGGAGAGTAATGCTCCTATCTGTCTGTGCTTTGATTCTTTGCTGGGGTTCCAGTAATAGATTCCGATGGACATGGGAAGGTTTACTGTAACCTGTGGACCTTCAACTTGACGAAGAAACACAGATATTGCTTCGGAATTGAATACAACAGGCACCATGCCGACTTCTGTCCGGGAGAGTAATGCTCCTATCTGTCTGTGATTTGATTCTTTGCTGGGATTCCAGTATTAGTCTACGATGGACATGGGAAGGTTAACTGTAACCTGTGGACCTTCAGCTTGACGAAGAAACACAGATATTGCTTCGGAATTGAATACAACAGGCACCATGCCGACTTCTGTCCGGGAGAGTAATGCTTTTATCTGTGTGTGCTATGATTCTTTGCTGGGATTCCAGTAATAGACTCCGATGGACATGGGAAGGTTTACTGTAACCTGTATACCTTCAACTTGACGATGAAACACAGATATTACTTCGGAATTGAATACAACAGGCACCATGCCGACTTCTGTCCGGGAGAGTAATGCTCCTATCTGTCTGTGCTTTGATTCTTTGCTGGGATTCCAGTAATAGATTCCGATGGACATGGGAAGGTTTACTGTAACCTGTGGACCTTCAACTTGACGAAGAAACACAGATATTGCTTCGGAATTGAATACTACAGGCACCATGCCGACTTCTGTCCGGGAGAGTAATGCTTCCATCTGTCTGTGCTATGATTCTTTGCTGGGATTCCAGTAATAGACTCCGATGGACATGGGAAGGTTTACTGGAACCTGTGGACCTTCAACTTGACGGAGAAACACAGATATTGCTTCGGAATTGAATACAACAGGCACCATGCCGACTTCTGTCCGGGAGAGTAATGCTTCTATCTGTCTGTGCTATGATTCTTTGCTGGGATTACAGTAATAGACTCCGATGGACATAAGAAGGTTTACTGTAACCTGTGGCCCTTCACCTTGACGATGAAGCACAGATATTGCTTCGGAATTGAATACAACAGGCACAAAGACGACATCTGTCCGGGGAGTAATCCATCTAACTGTCAGAATTTTAGTTCTTTCCTGGTATTCCAGTAATAGACTCTGATGCACATGGGAAGGTTTACTGTAACCTGTGGACCTTCAACTTGACGAAGAAACACAGATATTGCTTCGGAACTGAATACAACAGGCACCATGCCGACTTCTGTCCGGGAGAGTAATGCTCCTATCTGTCTGTGCTTTGATTCTTTGCTGGGGTTCCAGTAATAGATTCCGATGGACATGGGAAGGTTTACTGTAACCTGTGGACCTTCAACTTGACGAAGAAACACAGATATTGCTTCGGAATTGAATACAACAGGCACCATGCCGACTTCTGTCCGGGAGAGTAATGCTCCTATCTGTCTGTGATTTGATTCTTTGCTGGGATTCCAGTAATAGACTCCGATGGACATGGGAAGGTTAACTGTAACCTGTGGACCTTCAGCTTGACGAAGAAACACAGATATTGCTTCGGAATTGAATACAACAGGCACCATGCCGACTTCTGTCCGGGAGAGTAATGCTTCTATCTGTGTGTGCTATGATTCTTTGCTGGGATTCCAGTAATAGACTCCGATGGACATGGGAAAGTTTACTGTAACCTGTGGACCTTCAACTTGACGATGAAACACAGATACTGCTTCGGAATTGAATACAACAGGCACCATGCCGACTTCTGTCCGGGAGAGTAATGCTCCTATCTGTCTGTGCTTTGATTCTTTGCTGGGATTCCAGTAATAGATACCGATGGACATGAGAAGGTTTACTGTAACCTGTGGACCTTCAACTTGACGATGAAACACAGATATTGCGTCGGAATTGAACACAACAGGCACCATGCCGACTTCTGTCCGGGAGAGTAATGCTCCTATCTGTCTGTGCTTTGATTCTTTGCTGGGATTCCAGTAATAGATTCCGATGGACATGGGAAGGTTTACTGTGACCTGTGGACCTTCAACATGACGATGAAACACAGATATTGCGTCGGAATTGAATACAACAGGCACCATGCCGACCTCTGTCCGGGAGAGTAATGCTCCTATCTGTCTGTGCTTTGATTCTTTGCTGGGATTCCAGTAACAGACTCCGATGGACATGGGAAGGTTTACTGTAACCTGTGGACCTTCAACTTGACGATGAAACACAGATATTGCGTCGGAATTGAATACAACAGGCACCATGCCGACTTCTGTCCGGGAGAGTAATGCTTCTATCTGTCTGTGCTATGATTCTTTCCTGGGATTCCGGTAATTGACTCCGATGGACATGGGAAGGTTTACTGTAACCTGTGGACCTTCAATTTGACGAAGAAACACAGATATTGCTTCGGAATTGAATACAACAGGCACCATGCCGACTTCTGTCCAGGAGAGTAATGCTCCTATCTGTCTGTGCTTTGATTCTTTGCTGGGATTCCAGTAATAGTTTCCGATTGACATGGGAAGGTTTACTGTAACCTGTGGACCTTCAACTTGACGATGAAACACAGAAATTGCGTCGGAATTGAATACAACAGGGACCATGCCGACTTCTGTCCGGGAGAGTAATGCTCCTATCTGTCTGTGCTTTGATTCTTTGCTGGGATCCAGTAATAGATTCCGATGGACATGGGAAGGTTTACTGTAACCTGTGGACCTTCAACTTGACGAAGAAACACAGATATTGCTTCGGAATTGAATACAACAGGCACCATGCCGACTTCTGTCCGGGAGAGTAATGCTCCTATCTGTCTGTGCTTTGATTCTTTGCTGGGATTCCAGTAATAGATTCCGATGGACATGGGAAGGTTTACTGTAACCTGTGGACCTTCAACTTGACGACGAAACACAGAAATTGCTTCGGAATTGAATACAACAGGCACCATGCCGACTTCCGTCCGGGAGAGTAATGCTCCTATCTGTCTGTGCTTTGATTCTTTGCTGGGATTCCAGTAATAGACCCCGATGGACATGGGAAGGTTCACTGTAACCTGTGGACCTTCAACTTGACGATGAAACACAGATATTGCTTCGGAATTGAATACAACAGGCACCATGCCGACTTCTGTCCGGGAGGGTAATGCTCCTATCTGTCTGTGCTTTGATTCATTGCTGGGATTCCAGTAATACATTCCGATGGACATGGGAAGGTTTACTGTAACCTGTGGACCTTCAACTTGACGAAGAAACACAGATATTGCTTCGGAATTGAATACAACAGGCACCATGCCGACTTCTGTCCGGGAGAGTAATGCTCCTATCTGTCTGTGATTTGATTCTTTGCAGGGATTCCAGTAATAGATTCCGATGGACATGGGAAGGTTTACTGTAACCTGTGGACCTTCAACTTGACGAAGAAACACAGATATTGCTTCGGAATTGAATACTACAGGCACCATGCCGACTTCTGTCCAGGAGAGTAATGCTTCCATCTGTCTGTGCTATGATTCTTTGCTGGGATTCCAGTAATAGACTCCGATCGACATGGGAAGGTTTACTGGAACCTGTGGACCTTCAACTTGACGGAGAAACACAGATATTGCTTCGGAATTGAACACAACAGGCACCATGCCGACTTCTGTCCGGGAGAGTAATGCTTCTATCTGTGTGTGCTATGATTCTTTGCTGGGATTCCAGTAATAGACTCCGATGGACATGGGAAGGTTTACTGTAACCTGTGGACCTTCAACTTGACGATGAAGCACAGATATTGCTTCGGAATTGAATACAACAGGCACAATGACGACATCTGTCCGGGAGAGTAATCCATCTAACTGTCAGAATTTTAGTTCTTTCCTGGTATTCCAGTAATAGACTCTGATGCACATGCGAAGGTTTACTGTAACCTGTGGACCTTCAACTTGACGAAGAAACACAGATATTGCTTCGGAATTGAATACAACAGGCACCATGCCGACTTCTGTCCGGGAGAGTAATGCTCCTATCTGTCTGTGCTTTGATTCTTTGCTGGGGTTCCAGTAATAGATTCCGATGGACATGGGAAGGTTTACTGTAACCTGTGGACCTTCAACTTGACGAAGAAACACAGATATTGCTTCGGAATTGAATACAACAGGCACCATGCCGACTTCTGTCCGGGAGAGTAATGCTCCTATCTGTCTGTGATTTGATTCTTTGCTGGGATTCCAGTATTAGTCTACGATGGACATGGGAAGGTTAACTGTAACCTGTGGACCTTCAGCTTGACGAAGAAACACAGATATTGCTTCGGAATTGAATACAACAGGCACCATGCCGACTTCTGTCCGGGAGAGTAATGCTTTTATCTGTGTGTGCTATGATTCTTTGCTGGGATTCCAGTAATAGACTCCGATGGACATGGGAAGGTTTACTGTAACCTGTATACCTTCAACTTGACGATGAAACACAGATATTACTTCGGAATTGAATACAACAGGCACCATGCCGACTTCTGTCCGGGAGAGTAATGCTCCTATCTGTCTGTGCTTTGATTCTTTGCTGGGATTCCAGTAATAGATTCCGATGGACATGGGAAGGTTTACTGAAACCTGTGGACCTTCAACTTGACGATGAAACACAGATATTGCGTCGGAATTGAACACAACAGGCACCATGCCGACTTCTGTCCGGGAGAGTAATGCTCCTATCTGTCTGTGCTTTGATTCTTTGCTGGGATTCCAGTAATAGATTCCGATGGACATAGGAAGGTTTACTGTGACCTGTGGACCTTCAACTTGACGATGAAACACAGATATTGCGTCGGAATTGAATACAACAGGCACCATGCCGACCTCTGTCCGGGAGAGTAATGCTCCTATCTGTCTGTGCTTTGATTCTTTGCTGGGATTCCAGTAACAGACTCCGATGGACATGGGAAGGTTTACTGTAACCTGTGGACCTTCAACGTGACGATGAAACACAGATATTGCTTCGGAATTGAACACAATAGGCACCATGCCGACTTCTGTCCGGGAGAGTAATGCTTCTATCTGTCTGTTCTATGATTCTTTGCTGGGATTCCAGTAATAGACTCCGATGGACATGGGAAGGTTTACTGTAACCTGTGGACCTTCAACTTGACGATGAAACACAGATATTGCTTCGGAATTGAATGCAACAGGCACCATGCCGACTTCTGTCCGGGAGAGTAATGCTTCTATCTGTCTGTGCTATGATTCTTTCCTGGGATTCCAGTAATAGACTCCGATGGACATGGGAAGGTATACTGTAACCTGTGGACCTTCAATTTGACGAAGAAACACAGATATTGCTTCGGAATTGAATACTACAGGCACCATGCCGACTTCTGTCCGGGAGAGTAATACTCCTATCTGTCTGTGCTTTGATACTTTGCTGGGATTCCAGTAATAGTTTCCGATGGACATGGGAAGGTTTACTGTAACCTGTGGACCTTCAACTTGACGATGAAACACAGAAATTGCGTCGGAATTGAATACAACAGGGACCATGCCGACTTCTGTCCGGCAGAGTAATGCTCCTATCTGTCTGTGCTTTGATTCTTTGCTGGGATTCCAGTAATAGATTCCGATGGACATGGGAAGGTTTACTGTAACCTGTGGACCTTCAACTTGACGATGAAGCACAGATATTGCTTCGGAATTGAATACAACAGGCACAATGACGACATCTGTCCGGGAGAGTAATCCATCTAACTGTCAGAATTTTAGTTCTTTCCTGGGATTCCAGTAATAGACTCTGATGCACATGGGAAGGTTTACTGTAACCTGTGGACCTTCAACTTGACGAAGAAACACAGATATTGCTTCGGAATTGAATACAACAGGCACCATGCCGACTTCTGTCAGGGAGAGTAATGCTCCTATCTGTCTGTGCTTTGATTCTTTGCTGGGGTTCCAGTAATAGTTTCCGATGGACATGGGAAGGTTTACTGTAACCTGTGGACCTTCAACTTGACGAAGAAACACAGATATTGCTTCGGAATTGAATACAACAGGCACCATGCCGACTTCTGTCCGGGGGAGTAATGCTCCTATCTGTCTGTGATTTGATTCTTTGCTGGGATTCCAGTAATAGATTCCGATGGACATGGGAAGGTTAACTGTAACCTGTGGACCTTCAGCTTGACGAAGAAACACAGATATTGCTTCGGAATTGAATACAACAGGCACCATGCCGACTTCTGTCCGGGAGACTAATGCTTCTTTCTGTGTGTGCTATGATTCTTTGCTGGGATTCCAGTAATAGACTCCGATGGACATGGGAAGGTTTACTGGAACCTGTGGACCTTCAACTTGACGATGAAACACAGATATTGCTTCGGAATTGAATACAACAGGCACCATGCCGACTTCTGTCCGGGAGAGTAATGCTCCTATCTGTCTGTGCTTTGATTCTTTGCTGGGATTCCAGTAAAAGATTCCGATGGACATGGGAAGGTTTACTGTAACCTGTGGACCTTCAACTTGACGATGAAACACAGATATTGCTTCGGAATTGAATACAACAGGCACCATGCCGACTTCTGTCCGGGAGAGTAATGCTTCGATCTGTCTGTGCTATGATTCTTTCCTGGGATTCCAGTAATAGACTCCGATGGACATGGGAAGGTTTACTGTAACCTGTGGACCTTCAACTTGACGAAGAAACACAGATATTGCTTCGGAATTGAATACAACAGGCCCCATGCCGACTTCCGTCCGGGAGAGTAATGCTCCTATCTGTCTGTGCTTTGATTCTTTCCTGGGATTCCAGTAATAGACCCCGATGGACATGGGAAGGTTTACTGTAACCTGTGGACCTTCATCTTGACGATGAAACACAGATATTGCTTCGGAATTGAATACAACAGGCACCATGCCGACTTCTGCCCGGAGGGTAATGCTCCTATCTGTCTGTGCTTTGATTCATTGCTGGGATTCCAGTAATACATTCCGATGGACATGGGAAGGTTTACTGTAACCTGTGGACCTTCAACTTGACGAAGAAACACAGATATTGCTTCGGAATTGAATACTACAGGCACCATGCCGACTTCTGTCCAGGAGAGTATTGCTTCCATCTGTCTGTGCTATGATTCTTTGCTGGGATTCCAGTAATAGTCTCCGATGGACATGGGAAGGTTTACTGGAACCTGTGGACCTTCAACTTGACGGAGAAACACAGATATTGCTTCGGAATTGAATACAACAGGCACCATGCCGACTTCTGTCCGGGAGAGTAATTCTTCTATCTGTCTGTGCTATGATTCTTTGCTGGGATTCCAGTAATAGACTCCGATGGACATGGGAAGGTTTACTGTAACCTGTGGACCTTCAACTTGACGATGAAGCACAGATATTGCTTCGGAATTGAATACAACAGGCACAATGACGACATCTGTCCGGGAGAGTAATCCATCTAACTGTCAGAATTTTAGTTCTTTCCTGGGATTCCAGTAATAGACTCTGATGCACATGGGAAGGTTTACTGTAACCTGTGGACCTTCAACTTGACGAAGAAACACAGATATTGCTTCGGAATTGAATACAACAGGCACCATGCCGACTTCTGTCCGGGAGAGTAATGCTCCTATCTGTCTGTGCTTTGATTCTTTGCTGGGGTTCCAGTAATAGATTCCGATGGACATGGGAAGGTTTACTGTAACCTGTGGACCTTCAACTTGACGAAGAAACACAGATATTGCTTCGGAATTGAATACAACAGGCACCATGCCGACTTCTGTAATGGAGAGTAATGCTCCTATCTGTCTGTGATTTGATTCTTTGCTGGGATTCCAGTAATAGACTCCGATGGACATGGGAAGGTTAACTGTAACCTGTGGACCTTCAGCTTGACGAAGAAACACAGATATTGCTTCGGAATTGAATACAACAGGCACCATGCCGACTTCTGTCCGGGAGAGTAATGCTTCTATCTGTGTGTGCTATGATTCTTTGCTGGGATTCCAGTAATAGACTCCGATGGACATGGGAAGGTTTACTGTAACCTGTGGACCTTCAACTTGACGATGAAACACAGATATTGCTTCGGAATTGAATACAACAGGCACCATGCCGACTTCTGTCCCGGAGAGTATTGCTCCTATCTGTCTGTGCTTTGATTCTTTGCTGGGATTCCAGTAATAGATTCCGATGGACATGGGAAGGTTTACTGTAACCTGTGGACCTTCAAGTTGACAATGAAACACAGATATTGCGTCGGAATTGAACACAACAGGCACCATGCCGACTTCTGTCCGGGAGAGTAATGCTCCTATCTGTCTGTGCTTTGATTCTTTGCTGGGATTCCAGTAATAGATTCCGATGGACATGGGAAGGTTTACTGTGACCTGTGGACCTTCAACTTGACGATGAAACACAGATATTGCGTCGGAATTGAATACAACAGGCACCATGCCGACCTCTGTCCGGGAGAGTAATGCTCCTATCTGTCTGTGCTTTGATTCTTTGCTGGGATTCCAGTAACAGACTCCGATGGACATGGGAAGGTTTACTGTAACCTGTGGACCTTCAACTTGACGATGAAACACAGATATTGCGTCGGAATTGAATACAACAGGCACCATGCCGACTTCTGTCCGGGAGAGTAGTGCTCCTATCTGTCTGTGCTTTGATTCTTTGCTGGGATTCCAGTAAAAGATTCCGATGGACATGGGAAGGTTTACTGTAACCTGTGGACCTTCAACTTGACGATGAAACACAGATATTGCTTCGGAATTGAACACAACAGGCACCATGCCGACTTCTGTCCGGGAGAGTAATGCTTCTATCTGTCTGTGCTATGATTCTTTGCTGGGATTCCAGTAATAGACTCCGATGGACATGGGAAGGTTTACTGTAACCTGTGGACCTTCAACTTGACGATGAAACACAGATATTGCTTCGGAATTGAATACAACAGGCACCATGCCGACTTCTGTCCGGGAGAGTAATTCTTCTATCTGTCTGTGCTATGATTTTTTCCTGGGGTTCCAGTAATAGACTCCGATGGACTTGGGAAGGTTTACTGTAACCTGTGGACCTTCAATTTGACGAAGAAACACAGATATTGCTTCGGAATTGAATACAACAGGCACCATGCCGACTTCTGTCCGGGAGAGTAATGCTCCTATCTGTCTGTGCTTTGATTCTTTGCTGGGATTCCAGTAACAGACTCCGATGGACATGGGAAGGTTTACTGTAACTTGTGGACCTTCAACTTGACGATGAAACACAGAAATTGCGTCGGAATTGAATACAACAAGGACCATGCCGACTTCTGTCCGGGAGGGTAATGCTCCTATCTGTCTGTGCTTTGATTCTTTGCTGGGATTCCAGTAATAGATTCCGATGGACATGGGAAGGTTTACTGTAACCTGTGGACCTTCAACTTGACGATGAAACACAGATATTGCTTCGGAATTGAACACAACAGGCACCATGCCGACTTCTGTCCGGGAGAGTAATGCTTCTATCTGTCTGTGCTATGATTCCTTGCTGGGATTCCAGTAATAGACTCCGATGGACATGGGAAGGTTTACTGTAACCTGTGGACCTTCAACTTGACGATGAAACACAGATATTGCTTCGGAATTGAATGCAACAGGCACCATGCCGACTTCTGTCCGGGAGAGTAATGCTTCTATCTGTCTGTGCTATGATTCTTTCCTGGGATTCCAGTAATAGACTCCGATGGACATGGGAAGGTTTACTGTAACCTGTGGACCTTCAATTTGACGAAGAAACACAGATATTGCGTCGGAATTGAATACAACAGGCACCATGCCGACTTCTGTCCGGGAGAGTAATGCTCCTATCTGTCTGTGCTTTGATTCTTTGCTGGGATTCCAGTAATAGTTTCCGATGGACATGGGAAGGTTTACTGTAACTTGTGGACCTTCAACTTGACGATGAAACACAGAAATTGCGTCGGAATTGAATACAACAGGGACCATGCCGACTTCTGTCCGGGAGAGTAATGCTCCTATCTGTCTGTGCTTTGATTCTTTGCTGGGATTCCAGTAATAGATTCCGATGGACATGGGAAGGTTTACTGTAACCTGTGGACCTTCAACTTGACGAAGAAACAAAGATATTGCTTCGGAATTGAATACAACAGGCACCATGCCGACTTCTGTCCGGGAGAGTAATGCTCCTATCTGTCTGTGCTTTGATTCTTTGCTGGGATTCCAGTAATAGATTCCGATGGACATTGGAAGGTTTACTGTAACCTGTATACCTTCAACTTGACGATGAAACACAGATATTGCGTCGGAATTGAATACAACAGGCACCATGCCGACTTCTGTCCGGGAGAGTAATGCTCCTATCTGTCTGTGCTTTGATTCTTTGCTGGGATTCCAGTAATAGACCCCGATGGACATGGGAAGGTTTACTGTAACCTGTGGACCTTCAACTTGACGATGAAACACAGATATTGCTTCGGAATTGAATACAACAGGCACCATGCCGACTTCTGTCCGGGAGAGTAATGGTCCTATCTGTCTGTGCTTTGATTCTTTGCTGGGATTCCAGTAATAGACTCCGATGGACATGGGAAGGTTTACTGTAACCTGTGGACCTTCAACTCGACGAAGAAACACAGATATTGCGTCGGAATTGAATACAACAGGCACCATGCCGACTTCTTTCCTTGAGAGTAATGCCCCTATCTGTCTGTGCTTTGATTCTTTGCTGGGATTCCAGTAATAGATTCCGATGGACATGGGATGGTTTACTGTAACCTGTGGACCTTCAACTTGACGATGAAACACAGATATTGCGTCGGAATTGAATACAACAGGCACCATGCCGACATCTGTCCGGGAGAGTAATGCTCCTATCTGTCTGTGCTTTGATTCTTTGCTTGGATTCCAGTAATAGATTCCGATGGACATGTGAAGGTTTACTGTAACCTGTGGACCTTCAACTTGACGATGAAACACAGATATTGCGTCGGAATTGAATACAACAGGCACCATGCCGACTTCTGTCCGGGAGAGTAATGCTCCTATCTGTCTGTGCTTTGATTCTTTGCTGGGATTCCAGTAATAGATTCCAATGGACATAGGAAGGTTTACTGTAACCTGTGGACCTTCAACTTGACGATGAGACACAGATATTGCGTCGGAATTGAATACAACATGCACCATGCCGACTTCTGTCCGGGAGAGTAATGCTCCTATCTGTCTGTGTTTTGATTCTTTGCTGGGATTCCAGTAATAGATTCCGATGGACATGGGAAGGTTTACTGTAACCTGTGGACCTTCAACTTGACGATGAAACACAGATATTGCGTCGGAATTGAATACAACAGGCACCATGCCGACTTCTGTCCGGGTGAGTAATGCTCCTATCTGTCTGTGCTTTATTTCTTTGCTGGGATTCCAGTAATAGATTCCGATGGACATGGGAAGGTTTACTGTAACCTGTGGACCTTCAACTTGACGATGAAACACAGATATTGCTTCGGAATTAAATACAACAGGCACCATGCCGACTTCTGTCCGGGAGAGTAATGCTCCTATCTGTCTGTGCTTTGATTCTTTGCTGGGATTCCAGTAATAGATTCCGATGGACATGGGAAGGTTTACTGTAACCTGTGGACCTTCATCTTGACGATGAAACACAGATATTGCGTCCGAATTGAATACAACAGGCACCATGCCGACTTCTGTCCGGGAGAGTAGTGCTCCTATCTGTCTGTGCTTTGATTCTTTGCTGGGATTCCAGTAATAGATTCCGATGGACAAGGGAAGGTTTACTGTAACCTGTGGACCTTCAACTTGACGATGAAACACAGATATTGCGTCGGAAATGAATACAACAGGCACCATGCCGACTACTGTCCGGGAGAGTAATGCTCCTATCTGTCTGTGCTTTGATTCCTTGCTGGGATTCCAGTAATACATTCCGATGGACATGGGAAGGTTTACTGTAACCTGTGGACCTTCAACTTGACGATGAAACACAGATATTGCTTCGGAATTGAATACAACAGGCAACATGCCGACTTCTGTCAGGGAGAGTAATGCTCTTATCTGTCTGTGCTTTGATTCTTTGCTGGCATTCCAGTAATAGTCTCCGATGGACATGGAAAGGTTTACTGTAAACTGTGGACCTTCAACTTGACGAAGAAACACAGATAATGCTTCGGAATTGAATACAACAGGCACAATGCCGACTTCTGCCCTGGAGAGTAATGCTCCTATCTGTCTGTGCTTTGATTCTTTGCTGGGATTCCAGTAATAGATTCCGATGGACATGGGAAGGTTTACTGTAACCTGTGGACCTTCAACTTGACGATGAAACACAGATATTGCGTCGGAATTCAATACAACAGGCACCATGCCGACTTCTGTCCGGGAGAGTAATGCTCCTATCTGTCTGAGCTTTATTTCTTTGCTGGGATTCCAGTAATAGATTCCGATGGACATGGGAAGGTTTACTGTAACCTGTGGACCTTCAACTTGCCGATGAAACACAGATATTGCGTCGGAATTGAATACAACAGGCACCATGCCGACTTCTGTCCGGGAGAGTAATGCTCCTATCTGTCTGTGCTTTGATTCTTTGCTGGGATTCCAGTAATAGATTCCGATGGACATGGGAAGGTTTACTGTAACCTGTGGACCTTCAACTTGACGATGAAACACAGATATTTTTTCGGAATTGAATACAACAGGCACCATGCCGACTTCTGTCCGGGAGAGTAATGCTTCTATCTGTCTGTGCGATGATTCTTTGCTGGGATTCCAGTAATAGACTCCGATGGAGATGGGAAGGTTTACTGTAACCTGTGGACCTTCAACTTGACGATGAAACACAGATATTGCTTCGGAATTGAATGCAACAGACACCATGCCGACTTCTGTCCGGGACAGTAATGCTTCTATCTGTCTGTGCTATGATTCTTTCCTGGGATTCCAGTAATAGACTCCGATGGACATGGGAAAGTTTACTGTAACCTGTGGACCTTCAATTTGACGAAGAAACACAGATATTGCTTCGGAATTGAATACAACAGGAACCATGCCGACTTCTGTCCGGGAGAGTAATGCTCCTATCTGTCTGTGCTTTGATTCTTTGCTGGGATTCCAGTAACAGATTCCGATGGACATGGGAAGGTTTACTGTAACCTGTGGACCTTCAATTTGACGATGAAACACAGAAATTGCGTCGGAATTGAATACAACAGGGACCATGCCGACTTCTGTCCGGGAGAGTAATGCTCCTATCTGTCTGTGCTTTGATTCTTTGCTGGGATTCCAGTAATAGATTCCGATGGACATGGGAAGGTTTACTGTAACCTGTGGACCTTCAATTTGACGAAGAAACACAGATATTGCTTCGGAATTGAATAGAACAGGCACCATGCCGACTTCTGTCCGGGAGAGTAATGCTCCTATCTGTCTGTGCGATGATTTTTTGCTGGGATTCCAGTAATAGATTCCGATGGACATGGGAAGGTTTACTGTAACCTGTGGACCTTCAACTTGACGATGAAATACAGATATTGCTTCGGAATTGAATACAACAGGCACCATGCCGACTTCCGTCCGGGAGAGTAATGCTCCTATCTGTCTGTGCTTTGATTCTTTGCTGGGATTCCAGTAATAGACCCCGATGGACATGGGATGGTTTACTGTAACCTGTGGACCTTCAACTTGACGATGAAACACAGATATTGCTTCGGAATTGAATACAACAGGCTCCATGCCGACTTCTGTCCGGGAGAGTAATGCTGCTATCTGTCTGTGCTTTGATTCTTTGCTGGGATTCCAGTAATAGATTCCGATGGACATGGGAAGGTTTACTGTAACCCGTGGACCTTCAACTTGACGAAGAAACACCGATATTGCGTCGGAATTGAATACAACAGGCACCATGCCGACTTCTTTCCGGGAGAGTAATGCTCCTATCTGTCTGTGCTTGGATTCTTTGCTGGGATTCCAGTAATAGATTCCGATGGACATGGGAAGGTTTACTGTAACCTGTGGACCTTCAACTTGACGATGAAACACAGATATTGCGTCGGAATTGAATACAACAGGCACCATGCCGACTTCTGTCAGGGAGGGTAATGCTCCTATCTGTCTGTGCTTTGATTCTTTGCTGGGATACCAGTAATAGATTCCGATGGACATGGGAAAGTTTACTGTAACCTTTGGACCTTCAACTTGACGATGAAACACAGATATTGCGTCGGAATTGAATACAACAGGCACCATGCCGACTTCTGTCCGGGAGAGTAATGCTCCTATCTGTCTGTGCTTTGATTCTTTGCTGGGATTCCAAGAATAGATTCCGATGGACATGGGATGGTTTACTGTAACCTGTGGACCTTCAACTTGACGATGAGACACAGATATTGCGTCGGAATTGAATACAACATGCACCGTGCCGACTTCTGTCCGGGAGAGTAATGCTCCTATCTGTCTGTGCTTTGATTCTTTGCTGGGATTCCAGTAATAGATTCCGATGGACATGGGAAGGTTTACTGTAACCTGTGGACCTTCAATTTGACGATGAAACACAGATACTGCGTCGGAATTGAATACAACAGGCACCATGCCGACTTCTGTCCGGGAGAGTAATGCTCCTATCTGTCTGCGCTTTATTTCCTTGCTAGGATTCCAGTAATAGATTCCGATGGACATGGGAAGGTTTACTGTAACCTGTGGACCTTCAACTTGACGATGAAACACAGATATTGCTTCGGAATTGAACACAACAGGCACCATGCCGACTTCTGTCCGGGAGAGTAATGCTTCTATCTGTCTGTGCTATGATTCCTTGCTGGGATTCCAGTAATAGACTCCGATGGACATGGGAAGGTTTACTGTAACCTGTGGACCTTCAACTTGACGATGAAACACAGATATTGCTTCGGAATTGAATGCAACAGGCACCATGCCGACTTCTGTCCGGGAGAGTAATGCTTCTATCTGTCTGTGCTATGATTCTTTCCTGGGATTCCAGTAATAGACTCCGATGGACATGGGAAGGTTTACTGTAACCTGTGGACCTTCAATTTGACGAAGAAACACAGATATTGCGTCGGAATTGAATACAACAGGCACCATGCCGACTTCTGTCCGGGAGAGTAATGCTCCTATCTGTCTGTGCTTTGATTCTTTGCTGGGATTCCAGTAATAGTTTCCGATGGACATGGGAAGGTTTACTGTAACTTGTGGACCTTCAACTTGACGATGAAACACAGAAATTGCGTCGGAATTGAATACAACAGGGACCATGCCGACTTCTGTCCGGGAGAGTAATGCTCCTATCTGTCTGTGCTTTGATTCTTTGCTGGGATTCCAGTAATAGATTCCGATGGACATGGGAAGGTTTACTGTAACCTGTGGACCTTCAACTTGACGAAGAAACAAAGATATTGCTTCGGAATTGAATACAACAGGCACCATGCCGACTTCTGTCCGGGAGAGTAATGCTCCTATCTGTCTGTGCTTTGATTCTTTGCTGGGATTCCAGTAATAGATTCCGATGGACATTGGAAGGTTTACTGTAACCTGTATACCTTCAACTTGACGATGAAACACAGATATTGCGTCGGAATTGAATACAACAGGCACCATGCCGACTTCTGTCCGGGAGAGTAATGCTCCTATCTGTCTGTGCTTTGATTCTTTGCTGGGATTCCAGTAATAGACCCCGATGGACATGGGAAGGTTTACTGTAACCTGTGGACCTTCAACTTGACGATGAAACACAGATATTGCTTCGGAATTGAATACAACAGGCACCATGCCGACTTCTGTCCGGGAGAGTAATGGTCCTATCTGTCTGTGCTTTGATTCTTTGCTGGGATTCCAGTAATAGACTCCGATGGACATGGGAAGGTTTACTGTAACCTGTGGACCTTCAACTCGACGAAGAAACACAGATATTGCGTCGGAATTGAATACAACAGGCACCATGCCGACTTCTTTCCTTGAGAGTAATGCCCCTATCTGTCTGTGCTTTGATTCTTTGCTGGGATTCCAGTAATAGATTCCGATGGACATGGGATGGTTTACTGTAACCTGTGGACCTTCAACTTGACGATGAAACACAGATATTGCGTCGGAATTGAATACAACAGGCACCATGCCGACATCTGTCCGGGAGAGTAATGCTCCTATCTGTCTGTGCTTTGATTCTTTGCTTGGATTCCAGTAATAGATTCCGATGGACATGTGAAGGTTTACTGTAACCTGTGGACCTTCAACTTGACGATGAAACACAGATATTGCGTCGGAATTGAATACAACAGGCACCATGCCGACTTCTGTCCGGGAGAGTAATGCTCCTATCTGTCTGTGCTTTGATTCTTTGCTGGGATTCCAGTAATAGATTCCAATGGACATAGGAAGGTTTACTGTAACCTGTGGACCTTCAACTTGACGATGAGACACAGATATTGCGTCGGAATTGAATACAACATGCACCATGCCGACTTCTGTCCGGGAGAGTAATGCTCCTATCTGTCTGTGTTTTGATTCTTTGCTGGGATTCCAGTAATAGATTCCGATGGACATGGGAAGGTTTACTGTAACCTGTGGACCTTCAACTTGACGATGAAACACAGATATTGCGTCGGAATTGAATACAACAGGCACCATGCCGACTTCTGTCCGGGTGAGTAATGCTCCTATCTGTCTGTGCTTTATTTCTTTGCTGGGATTCCAGTAATAGATTCCGATGGACATGGGAAGGTTTACTGTAACCTGTGGACCTTCAACTTGACGATGAAACACAGATATTGCTTCGGAATTAAATACAACAGGCACCATGCCGACTTCTGTCCGGGAGAGTAATGCTCCTATCTGTCTGTGCTTTGATTCTTTGCTGGGATTCCAGTAATAGATTCCGATGGACATGGGAAGGTTTACTGTAACCTGTGGACCTTCATCTTGACGATGAAACACAGATATTGCGTCCGAATTGAATACAACAGGCACCATGCCGACTTCTGTCCGGGAGAGTAGTGCTCCTATCTGTCTGTGCTTTGATTCTTTGCTGGGATTCCAGTAATAGATTCCGATGGACAAGGGAAGGTTTACTGTAACCTGTGGACCTTCAACTTGACGATGAAACACAGATATTGCGTCGGAAATGAATACAACAGGCACCATGCCGACTACTGTCCGGGAGAGTAATGCTCCTATCTGTCTGTGCTTTGATTCCTTGCTGGGATTCCAGTAATACATTCCGATGGACATGGGAAGGTTTACTGTAACCTGTGGACCTTCAACTTGACGATGAAACACAGATATTGCTTCGGAATTGAATACAACAGGCAACATGCCGACTTCTGTCAGGGAGAGTAATGCTCTTATCTGTCTGTGCTTTGATTCTTTGCTGGCATTCCAGTAATAGTCTCCGATGGACATGGAAAGGTTTACTGTAAACTGTGGACCTTCAACTTGACGAAGAAACACAGATAATGCTTCGGAATTGAATACAACAGGCACAATGCCGACTTCTGCCCTGGAGAGTAATGCTCCTATCTGTCTGTGCTTTGATTCTTTGCTGGGATTCCAGTAATAGATTCCGATGGACATGGGAAGGTTTACTGTAACCTGTGGACCTTCAACTTGACGATGAAACACAGATATTGCGTCGGAATTCAATACAACAGGCACCATGCCGACTTCTGTCCGGGAGAGTAATGCTCCTATCTGTCTGAGCTTTATTTCTTTGCTGGGATTCCAGTAATAGATTCCGATGGACATGGGAAGGTTTACTGTAACCTGTGGACCTTCAACTTGCCGATGAAACACAGATATTGCGTCGGAATTGAATACAACAGGCACCATGCCGACTTCTGTCCGGGAGAGTAATGCTCCTATCTGTCTGTGCTTTGATTCTTTGCTGGGATTCCAGTAATAGATTCCGATGGACATGGGAAGGTTTACTGTAACCTGTGGACCTTCAACTTGACGATGAAACACAGATATTTTTTCGGAATTGAATACAACAGGCACCATGCCGACTTCTGTCCGGGAGAGTAATGCTTCTATCTGTCTGTGCGATGATTCTTTGCTGGGATTCCAGTAATAGACTCCGATGGAGATGGGAAGGTTTACTGTAACCTGTGGACCTTCAACTTGACGATGAAACACAGATATTGCTTCGGAATTGAATGCAACAGACACCATGCCGACTTCTGTCCGGGACAGTAATGCTTCTATCTGTCTGTGCTATGATTCTTTCCTGGGATTCCAGTAATAGACTCCGATGGACATGGGAAAGTTTACTGTAACCTGTGGACCTTCAATTTGACGAAGAAACACAGATATTGCTTCGGAATTGAATACAACAGGAACCATGCCGACTTCTGTCCGGGAGAGTAATGCTCCTATCTGTCTGTGCTTTGATTCTTTGCTGGGATTCCAGTAACAGATTCCGATGGACATGGGAAGGTTTACTGTAACCTGTGGACCTTCAATTTGACGATGAAACACAGAAATTGCGTCGGAATTGAATACAACAGGGACCATGCCGACTTCTGTCCGGGAGAGTAATGCTCCTATCTGTCTGTGCTTTGATTCTTTGCTGGGATTCCAGTAATAGATTCCGATGGACATGGGAAGGTTTACTGTAACCTGTGGACCTTCAATTTGACGAAGAAACACAGATATTGCTTCGGAATTGAATAGAACAGGCACCATGCCGACTTCTGTCCGGGAGAGTAATGCTCCTATCTGTCTGTGCGATGATTTTTTGCTGGGATTCCAGTAATAGATTCCGATGGACATGGGAAGGTTTACTGTAACCTGTGGACCTTCAACTTGACGATGAAATACAGATATTGCTTCGGAATTGAATACAACAGGCACCATGCCGACTTCCGTCCGGGAGAGTAATGCTCCTATCTGTCTGTGCTTTGATTCTTTGCTGGGATTCCAGTAATAGACCCCGATGGACATGGGATGGTTTACTGTAACCTGTGGACCTTCAACTTGACGATGAAACACAGATATTGCTTCGGAATTGAATACAACAGGCTCCATGCCGACTTCTGTCCGGGAGAGTAATGCTGCTATCTGTCTGTGCTTTGATTCTTTGCTGGGATTCCAGTAATAGATTCCGATGGACATGGGAAGGTTTACTGTAACCCGTGGACCTTCAACTTGACGAAGAAACACCGATATTGCGTCGGAATTGAATACAACAGGCACCATGCCGACTTCTTTCCGGGAGAGTAATGCTCCTATCTGTCTGTGCTTGGATTCTTTGCTGGGATTCCAGTAATAGATTCCGATGGACATGGGAAGGTTTACTGTAACCTGTGGACCTTCAACTTGACGATGAAACACAGATATTGCGTCGGAATTGAATACAACAGGCACCATGCCGACTTCTGTCAGGGAGGGTAATGCTCCTATCTGTCTGTGCTTTGATTCTTTGCTGGGATACCAGTAATAGATTCCGATGGACATGGGAAAGTTTACTGTAACCTTTGGACCTTCAACTTGACGATGAAACACAGATATTGCGTCGGAATTGAATACAACAGGCACCATGCCGACTTCTGTCCGGGAGAGTAATGCTCCTATCTGTCTGTGCTTTGATTCTTTGCTGGGATTCCAAGAATAGATTCCGATGGACATGGGATGGTTTACTGTAACCTGTGGACCTTCAACTTGACGATGAGACACAGATATTGCGTCGGAATTGAATACAACATGCACCGTGCCGACTTCTGTCCGGGAGAGTAATGCTCCTATCTGTCTGTGCTTTGATTCTTTGCTGGGATTCCAGTAATAGATTCCGATGGACATGGGAAGGTTTACTGTAACCTGTGGACCTTCAATTTGACGATGAAACACAGATACTGCGTCGGAATTGAATACAACAGGCACCATGCCGACTTCTGTCCGGGAGAGTAATGCTCCTATCTGTCTGCGCTTTATTTCCTTGCTAGGATTCCAGTAATAGATTCCGATGGACATGGGAAGGTTTACTGTAACCTGTGGACCTTCAACTTGACGATGAAACACAGATATTGCGTCGGAATGGAATACAACAGGCACCATGCCGACTTCTGTCCGGTAGAGTAATGCTCCTATCTGTCTGTGCTTTGATTCTTTGCTGGGATTCCAGTAATAGATTCCGATGGACATGGGAAGGTTTACTGTAACCTGTGGACCTTCATCTTGACGATGAAACACAGATATTGCGTCGGAATTGAATACAAAAGGCACCAGGACGACTTCTGTCCGGGAGAGTAATGCTCCTATCTGTCTGTGCTTTGATTCTTTGCTGGGATTCCAGTAATAGATTCCGATGGACATGGGAAGGTTTACTGTAACATGTGGACCTTCAACTTGACGATGAAACACAGATATTGCGTCGGAATTGAATACAACAGGCACCATGCCGACTTCTGTCCGGGAGGGTAATTTTCCTATCTGTCTGTGCTTTGATTCTTTGCTGGGATTCCAGTAACAGATTCCGATGGACATAGGAAGGTTTACTGTAACCTGTGGACCTTCAACTTGAAGATGAAACACAGATATTGCGTCGGAATTGAATACAACAGCCATAATGCCGACTTCTGTCCGGGAGAGTAATGCTCCTATCTGTCTGTGCTTTGATTCTTTGCTGGGATTCCAGTAATAGATTCCGATGGACATGGGATGGTTTACTGTAACCTGCGGACCTTCAACTTGACGATGAAACACAGATATTGCGTCGGAATTGAATACAACAGGCACCATGCCGACTTCTGTCCGGGAGAGTAATGCTCCTATCTGTCTGTGCCTTGATTCTTTGCTGGGATTCCAGTAATAGATTCCGATGGACATGGGAAGGTTTACTATAACCTGTGGACCTTCAACTTGACGATGAAACACAGATATTGCGTCGGAATTGAATACAACAGGCACCATGCCGACTTCTGTCCGGGAGAGTAATGCTCCTATCTGTCTGTGCTATGATTCTTTCCTGGGATTCCAGTAATAGACTCCGATGGACATGGCAAGGTTTACTGTAACCTGTGGACCTTCAATTTGACGAAGAAACACAGATATTGCTTCGGAATTGAATACAACAGGCACCATGCCGACTTCTGTCCGGGAGAGTAATGCTCCTATCTGTCTGTGCTTTGATTCTTTGCTGGGTTTCCAGTAATAGTTTCCGATGGACATGGGAAGGTTTACTGTAACTTGTGGACCTTCAACTTGACGATGAAACACAGAAATTGCGTCGGAATTGAATACAACAGGGACCATGCCGACTTCTGTCCGGGAGAGTAATGCTCCTATCTGTCTGTGCTTTGATTCTTTGCTGGGATTCCAGTAATAGATTCCGATGGACATGGGAAGGTTTACTGTAACCTGCGGACCTTCAACTTGACGATGAAACACAGATATTGCTTCGGAATTGAACACAACAGGCACCATGCCGACTTCTGTCCGGGAGAGTAATGCTTCTATCTGTCTGTGCTATGATTCTTTGCTGGGATTCCAGTAATAGACTCCGATGGACATGGGAAGGTTTACTGTAACCTGTGGACCTTCAACTTGACGATGAAACACAGATATTGCTTCGGAATTAAATGCAACAGGCACCATGCCGACTTCTGTCCGGGAGAGTAATGCTTCTATCTGTCTGTGCTATGATTCTTTCCTGGGATTCCAGTAATAGATTCCGATGGACATGGGAAGGTTTACTGTAACCTGTGGACCTTCAATTTGACGAAGAAACACAGATATTGCTTCGGAATTGAATACAACAGACACCATGCCGACTTCTGTCCGGGAGAGTAATGCTCCTATCTGTCTGTGCTTGGATTCTTTGCTGGGATTCCAGTAATAGATTCCGATGGACATGGGAAGGTTTACTGTAACCTGTGGACCTTCAACGTGACGATGAAACACAGATATTGCGTCGGAATTGAATACAACAGGCACCATGCCGACTTCTGTCAGGGAGGGTAATGCTCCTATCTGTCTGTGCTTTGATTCTTTGCTGGGATACCAGTAATAGATTCCGATGGACATGGGAAGGGTTACTGTAACCTTTGGACCTTCAACTTGACGATGAAACACAGATATTGCGTCGGAATTGAATACAACAGGCACCATGCCGACTTCTGTCCGGGAGAGTAATGCTCCTATCTGTCTGTGCTTTGATTCTTTGCTGGGATTCCAAGAATAGATTCCGATGGACATGGGAAGGTTTACTGTAACCTGTGGACCTTCAACTTGACGATGAGACACAGATATTGCGTCGGAATTGAATACAACATGCACCGTGCCGACTTCTGTCCGGGAGAGTAATGCTCCTATCTGTCTGTGCTTTGATTCTTTGCTGGGATTCCAGTAATAGATTCCGATGGACATGGGAAGGTTTACTGTAACCTGTGGACCTTCAATTTGACGATGAAACACAGATACTGCGTCGGAATTGAATACAACAGGCACCATGCCGACTTCTGTCCGGGAGAGTAATGCTCCTATCTGTCTGCGCTTTATTTCCTTGCTGGGATTCCAGTAATAGATTCCGATGGACATGGGAAGGTTTACTGTAACCTGTGGACCTTCAACTTGACGATGAAACACAGATATTGCGTCGGAATGGAATACAACAGGCACCATGCCGACTTCTGTCCGGTAGAGTAATGCTCCTATCTGTCTGTGCTTTGATTCTTTGCTGGGATTCCAGTAATAGATTCCGATGGACATGGGAAGGTTTACTGTAACCTGTGGACCTTCATCTTGACGATGAAACACAGATATTGCGTCGGAATTGAATACAAAAGGCACCATGACGACTTCTGTCCGGGAGAGTAATGCTCCTATCTGTCTGTGCTTTGATTCTTTGCTGGGATTCCAGTAATAGATTCCGATGGACATGGGAAGGTTTACTGTAACCTGTGGACCTTCAACTTGACGATGAAACACAGATATTGCGTCGGAATTGAATACAACAGGCACCATGCCGACTTCTGTCCGGGAGGGTAATTTTCCTATCTGTCTGTGCTTTGATTCTTTACTGGGATTCCAGTAACAGATTCCGATGGACATAGGAAGGTTTACTGTAACCTGTGGACCTTCAACTTAACGATGAAACACAGATATTGCGTCGGAATTGAATACAACAGCCATAATGCCGACTTCTGTCCGGGAGAGTAATACTCCTATCTGTCTGTGCTTTGATTCTTTGCTGGGATTCCAGTAATAGATTCCGATGGACATGGGTTGGTTTACTGTAACCTGCGGACCTTCAACTTGACGATGAAACACAGATATTGCGTCGGAATTGAATACAACAGGCACCATGCCGACTTCTGTCCGGGAGAGTAATGCTCCTATCTGTCTGTGCTTTGATTCTTTGCTGGGATTCCAGTAATAATTCCGATGGACATGGGAAGGTTTACTGTAACCTGTGGACCTTCAACTTGACGATGAAACACAGATATTGCGTCGGAATTGAATACAACAGGCACCATGCCGACTTCTGTCCGGGAGAGTAATGCTCCTATCTGTCTGTGCTTTATTTCTTTGCTGGGATTCCAGTAATAGATTCCGATGGACATGGGAAGGTATACTGTAACCTGTGGACCTTCAACTTGACGATGAAACACAGATATTGCTTCGGAATTGAATGCAACAGACACCATGCCGACTTCTGTCCGGGAGAGTAATGCTTCTATCTGTCTGTGTTATGATTCTTTCCTGGGAATCCAGTAATAGACTCCGATGGACATGGGAAACTTTACTGTAACCTGTGGACCTTCCATTTGACGAAGAAACACAGATATTGCTTCGGAATTGAATACAACAGGCACCATGCCGACTTCTGTCCGGGAGAGTAATGCTCCTATCTGTCTGTGCTTTGATTCTTTGCTGGGATTCCAGTAATAGATTCCGATGGACATGGGAAGGTTTACTGTAACCTGTGGACCTTCAACTTGACGATGAAACACAGATATTGCGTCGGAATTGAATACAACAGACACCATGCCGACTTCTGTCCGGGAGAGTAATGCTCCTATCTGTCTGTGCTTTGATTCTTTGCTGGGATTCCAGTAATAGATTCCGATGGACATGGGAAGGTTTACTGTAACCTGTGGACCTTCAACTTGACGAAGAAACACAGATATTGCTTCGGAATTGAATAGAACAGGCACCATGCCGACTTCTGTCCGGGAGAGTAATGCTCCTATCTGTCTGTGCTTTGATTCTTTGCTGGGATTCCAGTAATAGATTCCGATGGACATGGGAAGGTTTACTGTAACCTGTGGACCTTCAACTTGACGATGAAATACAGATATTGCTTCGGAATTGAATACAACAGGCACCATGCCGACTTCCGTCCGGGAGAGTAATGCTCCTATCTGTCTGTGCTTTGATTCTTTGCTGGGATTCCAGTCATAGACCCCGATGGACATGGGATGGTTTACTGTAAGCTGTGGACCTTCAACTTGACGATGAAACACAGATATTGCTTCGGAATTGAATACAACAGGCACAATGCCGACTTCTGTCCGGGAGAGTAATGCTCCTATCTGTCTGCGCTTTATTTCCTTGCTGGGATTCCAGTAATAGATTCCGATGGACATGGGAAGGTTTACTGTAACCTGTGGACCTTCAACTTGACGATGAAACACAGATATTGCGTCGGAATGGAATACAACAGGCACCATGCCGACTTCTGTCCGGGAGAGTAATGCTCCTATCTGTCTGTGCTTTGATTCTTTGCTGGGATTCCAGTAATAGATTCCGATGGACATGGGAAGGTTTACTGTAACCTGTGGACCTTCAACTTGACGATGAAACACAGATATTGCGTCGGAATTGAATACAAAAGGCACCATGACGACTTCTGTCCGGGAGAGTAATGCTCCTATCTGTCTCTGCTTTGATTCTTTGCTGGGATTCCAGTAATAGATTCCGATGGACATAGGAAGGTTTACTGTAACATGTGGACCTTCAACTTGACGATGAAACACAGATATTGCGTCGGAATTGAATACAACAGGCACCATGCCGACTTCTGTCCGGGAGGGTAATTTTCCTATCTGTCTGTGCTTTGATTCTTTGCTGGGATTCCAGTAACAGATTCCGATGGACATAGGAAGGTTTACTGTAACCTGTGGACCTTCAACTTGACGATGAAACACAGATATTGCGTCGGAATTGAATACAACAGGCACCATGCCGACTTCTGTCCGGGAGAGTAATGCTCCTATCTGTCTGTGCTTTGATTCTTTGCTGGGATTCCAGTAATAGATTCCGATGGACATGGGATGGTTTACTGTAACCTGCGGACCTTCAACTTAACGATGAAACACAGATATTGCGTCGGAATTGAATACAACAGGCACCATGCCGACTTCTGTCCGGGAGAGTAATGCTCCTATCTGTCTGTGCTTTGATTCTTTGCTGGGATTCCAGTAATAGATTCCGATGGACATGGGAAGGTTTACTATAACCTGTGGACCTTCAACTTGACGATGAAACACAGATATTGCGTCGGAATTGAATACAACAGGCACCATGCCGACTTCTGTCCGGGAGAGTAATGCTCCTATCTGTCTGTGCTTTGATTCTTTGCTGGGATTCCAGTAATAGATTCCGATGGACATGGGAAGGTTTACTGTAACCTGTGGACCTTCAACTTGACGATGAAACACAGATATTGCTTCGGAATTGAATACAACAGGCACCATGCCGACTTCTGTCCGGGAGAGTAATGCTCCTATCTGTCTGTGATTTGATTCTTTGCTGGGATTCCAGTAATAGATTCCGATGGACATGGGAAGGTTTACTGTAACCTGTGGGCCTTCAATTTGACGATGAAACACAGAAATTGCGTCGGAATTGAATACAACAGGGACCATGCCGACTTCTGTCCGGGAGAGTAATGCTCCTATCTGTCTGTGCTTTGATTCTTTGCTGGGATTCCAGTAATAGATTCCGATGGACATGGGAAGGTTTACTGTAACCTGTGGACCTTCAACTTGACGAAGAAACACAGATATTGCTTCGGAATTGAATACAACAGGCACCATGCCGACTTCTGTCCGGGAGAGTAATGCTCCTATCTGTCTGTGCTTTGATTCTTTGCTGGGATTCCAGTAATAGATTCCGATGGACATGGGGAGGTTTACTGTAACCTGTGGACCTTCAACTTGACGATGAAACACAGATATTGCGTCGGAATTGAATACAACAGGCACCATGCCGACTTCCGTCCGGGAGAGTAATGCTCCTATCTGTCTAGGCTTTGATTCTTTGCTGGGATTCCAGTAATAGACCCCGATGGACATGGGATGGTTTACTGTAACCTGTGGACCTTCAACTTGACGATGAAACATAGATTTTGCTTCGGAATTGAATACAACAGGCAACATGCCGACTTCTGTCCGGGAGAGTAATGCTCCTATCTGTCTGTGCTTGTATTCTTTGCTGGGATTCCAGTAATAGATTCCGATGGACGTGGGAAGGTTTACTGTAACCTGTGGACCTTCAACTTGACGATGAAACACAGATATTGCGTCGGAATAGAATACTACAGGCACCATGCCGACTTCTGTCCGGGAGGGTAATGCTCCTATCTGTCTGTGCTTTGATTCTTTGCTGGGATACCAGTAATAGATTCCGATGGACATGGGAAGGTTTACTGTAACCTTTGGACCTTCAACTTGACGATGAAACACAGATATTGCGTCGGAATTGAATACAACAGGCACCATGCCGACTTCTGTCCGGGAGAGTAATGCTCCTATCTGTCTGTGCTTTGATTCTTTGCTGGGATTCCAGTAATAGATTCCGATGGACATGGGAAGGTTTACTGTAACCTGTGGACCTTCAACTTGACGATGAGACACAGATATTGCGTCGGAATTGAATACAACATGCACCGTGCCGACTTCTGTCCGGGAGAGTATGCTCCTATCTGTCTGTGCTTTGATTCTTTGCTGGGATTCCAGTAATAGATTCCGATGGACATGGGAAGGTTTACTGTAACCTGTGGACCTTCAACTTCACGATGAAACACAGATATTGCGTCGGAATTGAATACAACAGGCACCATGCCGACTTCTGTCCGGGAGAGTAATGCTCCTATCTGTCTGTGCTTTGATTCTTTGCTGGGATTCCAGTAATAGATTCCGATGGACATGGGAAGGTTTACTGTAACCTGTGGACCTTCAACTTGACGATGAAACACAGATATTGCGTCGGAATTGAATACAACAGGCACCATTCCGACTACTGTCCGGGAGAGTAATGCTCCTATCTGTCTGTGCTTTGATTCCTTGCTGGGATTCCAGTAATACATTCCGATGGACATGGGAAGGTTTACTGTAACCTGTGGACCTTCAACTTGACGATGAAACACAGATATTGCTTCGGAATTGAATACAACAGGCAACATGCCGACTTCTGTCCGGGAGAGTAATGCTCCTATCTGTCTGTGCTTTGATTCTTTGCTGGGATTCCAGTAATAGTCTCCGATGGACATGGGAAGGTTTACTGTAAATTGTGGACCTTCAACTTGACGAAGAAACACAGATATTGCTTCGGAATTGAATACAACAGGCACAATGCCGACTTCTGTCCGGGAGAGTAATGCTCCTATCTGTCTGTGCTTTGATTCTTTGCTGGGATTCCAGTAATAGATTCCGATGGACATGGGAAGGTTTACTGTAACCTGTGGACCTTCAACGTGACGATGAAACACAGATATTGCGTCGGAATTGAATACAACAGGCACCATGCCGACTTCTGTCCGGGAGAGTAATGCTCCTATCTGTCTGTGCTTTGATTCTTTGCTGGGGTTCCAGTAATAGATTCCGATGGACATGGCAAGGTTTACTGTAACCTGTGGACCTTCACGTTGCCGATGAAACACAGATATTGCGTCGGAATTGAATACAACAGGCACCATGCCGACTTCTGTCCGCGAGAGTAATGCTCCTATCTGTCTGTGCTTTGATTCTTTGCTGGGATTCCAGTAATAGATTCCGATGGACGTGGGAAGGTTTACTGTAACCTGTGGACCTTCAACTTGACGATGAAACACAGATATTGCTTCGGAATTGAATACAACAGGCAGCATGCCGACTTCTGTCCGGGAGAGTAATGCTCCTATCTGTCTGTGCTTTGATTCTTTGCTGGGATTCCAGTAATAGATTCCGATGGACATGGGAAGGTTTACTGTAACCTGTGGACCTTCATCTTGACGATGAAACACAGATATTGCGTCGGAATTGAATACAAAAGGCACCATGACGACTTCTGTCCGGGAGAGTAATGCTCCTATCTGTCTGTGCTTTGATTCTTTGCTGGGATTCCAGTAATAGATTCCGATGGACATGGGAAGGTTTACTGTAACCTGTGGACCTTCAACTTGACGATGAAACACAGATATTGCGTCGGAATTGAATACAACAGGCACCATGCCGACTTCTGTCCGGGAGGGTAATTTTCCTATCTGTCTGTGCTTTGATTCTTTGCTGGGATTCCAGTAACAGATTCCGATGGACATAGGAAGGTTTACTGTAACCTGTGGACCTTCAACTTAACGATGAAACACAGATATTGCGTCGGAATTGAATACAACAGCCATAATGCCGACTTCTGTCCGGGAGAGTAATACTCCTATCTGTCTGTGCTTTGATTCTTTGCTGGGATTCCAGTAATAGATTCCGATGGACATGGGATGGTTTACTGTAACCTGCGGACCTTCAACTTGACGATGAAACACAGATATTGCGTCGGAATTGAATACAACAGGCACCATGCCGACTTCTGTCCGGGAGAGTAATGCTCCTATCTGTCTGTGCTTTGATTCTTTGCTGGGATTCCAGTAATAATTCCGATGGACATGGGTAGGTTTACTGTAACCTGTGGACCTTCAACTTGACGATGAAACACAGATATTGCGTCGGAATTGAATACAACAGGCACCATGCCGACTTCTGTCCGGGAGAGTAATGCTCCTATCTGTCTGTGCTTTATTTCTTTGCTGGGATTCCAGTAATAGATTCCGATGGACATGGGAAGGTATACTGTAACCTGTGGACCTTCAACTTGACGATGAAACACAGATATTGCTTCGGAATTGAATGCAACAGACACCATGCCGACTTCTGTCCGGGAGAGTAATGCTTCTATCTGTCTGTGTTATGATTCTTTCCTGGGAATCCAGTAATAGACTCCGATGGACATGGGAAACTTTACTGTAACCTGTGGACCTTCCATTTGACGAAGAAACACAGATATTGCTTCGGAATTGAATACAACAGGCACCATGCCGACTTCTGTCCGGGAGAGTAATGCTCCTATCTGTCTGTGCTTTGATTCTTTGCTGGGATTCCAGTAATAGATTCCGATGGACATGGGAAGGTTTACTGTAACCTGTGGACCTTCAACTTGACGATGAAACACAGATATTGCGTCGGAATTGAATACAACAGACACCATGCCGACTTCTGTCCGGGAGAGTAATGCTCCTATCTGTCTGTGCTTTGATTCTTTGCTGGGATTCCAGTAATAGATTCCGATGGACATGGGAAGGTTTACTGTAACCTGTGGACCTTCAACTTGACGATGAAATACAGATATTGCTTCGGAATTGAATACAACAGGCACCATGCCGACTTCCGTCCGGGAGAGTAATGCTCCTATCTGTCTGTGCTTTGATTCTTTGCTGGGATTCCAGTCATAGACCCCGATGGACATGGGATGGTTTACTGTAACCTGTGGACCTTCAACTTGACGATGAAACACAGATATTGCTTCGGAATTGAATACAACAGGCACCATGCCGACTTCTGTCCGGGAGAGTAATGCTCCTATCTGTCTGCGCTTTATTTCCTTGCTGGGATTCCAGTAATAGATTCCGATGGACATGGGAAGGTTTACTGTAACCTGTGGACCTTCAACTTGACGATGAAACACAGATATTGCGTCGGAATGGAATACAACAGGCACCATGCCGACTTCTGTCCGGGAGAGTAATGCTCCTATCTGTCTGTGCTTTGATTCTTTGCTGGGATTCCAGTAATAGATTCCGATGGACATGGGAAGGTTTACTGTAACCTGTGGACCTTCAACTTGACGATGAAACACAGATATTGCGTCGGAATTGAATACAAAAGGCACCATGACGACTTCTGTCCGGGAGAGTAATGCTCCTATCTGTCTCTGCTTTGATTCTTTGCTGGGATTCCAGTAATAGATTCCGATGGACATAGGAAGGTTTACTGTAACATGTGGACCTTCAACTTGACGATGAAACACAGATATTGCGTCGGAATTGAATACAACAGGCACCATGCCGACTTCTGTCCGGGAGGGTAATTTTCCTATCTGTCTGTGCTTTGATTCTTTGCTGGGATTCCAGTAACAGATTCCGATGGACATAGGAAGGTTTACTGTAACCTGTGGACCTTCAACTTGACGATGAAACACAGATATTGCGTCGGAATTGAATACAACAGGCACCATGCCGACTTCTGTCCGGGAGAGTAATGCTCCTATCTGTCTGTGCTTTGATTCTTTGCTGGGATTCCAGTAATAGATTCCGATGGACATGGGATGGTTTACTGTAACCTGCGGACCTTCAACTTAACGATGAAACACAGATATTGCGTCGGAATTGAATACAACAGGCACCATGCCGACTTCTGTCCGGGAGAGTAATGCTCCTATCTGTCTGTGCTTTGATTCTTTGCTGGGATTCCAGTAATAGATTCCGATGGACATGGGAAGGTTTACTATAACCTGTGGACCTTCAACTTGACGATGAAACACAGATATTGCGTCGGAATTGAATACAACAGGCACCATGCCGACTTCTGTCCGGGAGAGTAATGCTCCTATCTGTCTGTGCTTTGATTCTTTGCTGGGATTCCAGTAATAGATTCCGATGGACATGGGAAGGTTTACTGTAACCTGTGGACCTTCAACTTGACGATGAAACACAGATATTGCTTCGGAATTGAATACAACAGGCACCATGCCGACTTCTGTCCGGGAGAGTAATGCTCCTATCTGTCTGTGATTTGATTCTTTGCTGGGATTCCAGTAATAGATTCCGATGGACATGGGAAGGTTTACTGTAACCTGTGGGCCTTCAATTTGACGATGAAACACAGAAATTGCGTCGGAATTGAATACAACAGGGACCATGCCGACTTCTGTCCGGGAGAGTAATGCTCCTATCTGTCTGTGCTTTGATTCTTTGCTGGGATTCCAGTAATAGATTCCGATGGACATGGGAAGGTTTACTGTAACCTGTGGACCTTCAACTTGACGAAGAAACACAGATATTGCTTCGGAATTGAATAGAACAGGCACCATGCCGACTTCTGTCCGGGAGAGTAATGCTCCTATCTGTCTGTGCTTTGATTCTTTGCTGGGATTCCAGTAATAGATTCCGATGGACATGGGGAGGTTTACTGTAACCTGTGGACCTTCAACTTGACGATGAAACACAGATATTGCGTCGGAATTGAATACAACAGGCACCATGCCGACTTCCGTCCGGGAGAGTAATGCTCCTATCTGTCTAGGCTTTGATTCTTTGCTGGGATTCCAGTAATAGACCCCGATGGACATGGGATGGTTTACTGTAACCTGTGGACCTTCAACTTGACGATGAAACATAGATTTTGCTTCGGAATTGAATACAACAGGCAACATGCCGACTTCTGTCCGGGAGAGTAATGCTCCTATCTGTCTGTGCTTGTATTCTTTGCTGGGATTCCAGTAATAGATTCCGATGGACGTGGGAAGGTTTACTGTAACCTGTGGACCTTCAACTTGACGATGAAACACAGATATTGCGTCGGAATAGAATACTACAGGCACCATGCCGACTTCTGTCCGGGAGGGTAATGCTCCTATCTGTCTGTGCTTTGATTCTTTGCTGGGATACCAGTAATAGATTCCGATGGACATGGGAAGGTTTACTGTAACCTTTGGACCTTCAACTTGACGATGAAACACAGATATTGCGTCGGAATTGAATACAACAGGCACCATGCCGACTTCTGTCCGGGAGAGTAATGCTCCTATCTGTCTGTGCTTTGATTCTTTGCTGGGATTCCAGTAATAGATTCCGATGGACATGGGAAGGTTTACTGTAACCTGTGGACCTTCAACTTGACGATGAGACACAGATATTGCGTCGGAATTGAATACAACATGCACCGTGCCGACTTCTGTCCGGGAGAGTATGCTCCTATCTGTCTGTGCTTTGATTCTTTGCTGGGATTCCAGTAATAGATTCCGATGGACATGGGAAGGTTTACTGTAACCTGTGGACCTTCAACTTGACGATGAAACACAGATATTGCGTCGGAATTGAATACAACAGGCACCATGCCGACTTCTGTCCGGGAGAGTAATGCTCCTATCTGTCTGTGCTTTGATTCTTTGCTGGGATTCCAGTAATAGATTCCGATGGACATGGGAAGGTTTACTGTAACCTGTGGACCTTCAACTTGACGATGAAACACAGATATTGCGTCGGAATTGAATACAACAGGCACATTCCGACTACTGTCCGGGAGAGTAATGCTCCTATCTGTCTGTGCTTTGATTCCTTGCTGGGATTCCAGTAATACATTCCGATGGACATGGGAAGGTTTACTGTAACCTGTGGACCTTCAACTTGACGATGAAACACAGATATTGCTTCGGAATTGAATACAACAGGCAACATGCCGACTTCTGTCCGGGAGAGTAATGCTCCTATCTGTCTGTGCTTTGATTCTTTGCTGGGATTCCAGTAATAGTCTCCGATGGACATGGGAAGGTTTACTGTAAATTGTGGACCTTCAACTTGACGAAGAAACACAGATATTGCTTCGGAATTGAATACAACAGGCACAATGCCGACTTCTGTCCGGGAGAGTAATGCTCCTATCTGTCTGTGCTTTGATTCTTTGCTGGGATTCCAGTAATAGATTCCGATGGACATGGGAAGGTTTACTGTAACCTGTGGACCTTCAACGTGACGATGAAACACAGATATTGCGTCGGAATTGAATACAACAGGCACCATGCCGACTTCTGTCCGGGAGAGTAATGCTCCTATCTGTCTGTGCTTTGATTCTTTGCTGGGGTTAAAGTAATAGATTCCGATGGACATGGCAAGGTTTACTGTAACCTGTGGACCTTCACGTTGCCGATGAAACACAGATATTGCGTCGGAATTGAATACAACAGGCACCATGCCGACTTCTGTCCGCGAGAGTAATGCTCCTATCTGTCTGTGCTTTGATTCTTTGCTGGGATTCCAGTAATAGATTCCGATGGACGTGGGAAGGTTTACTGTAACCTGTGGACCTTCAACTTGACGATGAAACACAGATATTGCTTCGGAATTGAATACAACAGGCAGCATGCCGACTTCTGTCCGGGAGAGTAATGCTCCTATCTGTCTGTGCTTTGATTCTTTGCTGGGATTCCAGTAATAGATTCCGATGGACATGGGAAGGTTTACTGTAACCTGTGGACCTTCCACTTGACGATGAAACACAGATATTGCGTTGGAATTGAATACAACAGGCACCATGCCGGCTTCTCTCCGGGAGAGTAATGCTCCTACCTGTCTGTGCTTTGATTCTCTGCTGGGATTCCAGTAATAGATTCCGATGGACATGGGAAGGTTTACTGTAAGCTGTGGACCTTCAACTTGACGATGAAACACAGATATTGCGTCGGAATTGAATACAACAGGCACCATGCTGACTTCTGTCCGGGAGAGTAATGCTCCTATCTGTCTGTGCTTTGATTCTTTGCTGGGATTCCAGTAATAGATTCCGATGGACATGGGAAGGTTTACTGCAACCTGTGGACCTTCAACTTGACGATGAAACACAGATATTGCGTCGGAATTGAATACAACAGGCAACATGCCGACTTCTGTCCGGGAGAGTAATGTTCCTATCTGTCTGTGCTTTGATTCTTTGCTGGGATTCCAGTAATAGATTCCGATGGACATGGGAAGGTTTACTGTAACCTGTGGACCTTCAACTTGACGATGAAACACAGATATTGCGTCGGAATTGAATACAACAGGCACCATGCCGACTACTGTCCGGGAGAGTAATGCTCCTATCTGTCTGTGCTTTGATTCCTTGCTGGGATTCCAGTAATACATTCCGATGGACATGGGAAGGTTTACTGTAACCTGTGGACCTTCAACTTGACGATGAAACACAGATATTGCTTCGGAATTGAATACAACAGGCAACATGCCGACTTCTGTCCGGGAGAGTAATGCTCCTATCTGTCTGTGCTTTGATTCTTTGCTGGGATTCCAGTAATAGATTCCGATGGACATGGGGAGGTTTACTGTAACCTGTGGACCTTCAACTTGACGATGAAACACAGATATTGCTTCGGAATTGAATACAACAGGCACAATGCCGACTTCTGTCCGGGAGAGTAATGCTCCTATCTGTCTGTGCTTTGATTCTTTGCTGGGATTCCAGTATTAGATTCCGATGGACATGGGAAGGTTTACTGTAACCTGTGGACCTTCAACTTGACGATGAAACACAGATATTGCGTCGGAATTGAATACAACAGGCACCATGCCGACTTCTGTCCGGGAGAGTAATGCTCCTATCTGTCTGTGCTTTATTTCTTTGCTGGGATTCCAGTAATAGATTCCGATGGACATGGGAAGGTTTACTGTAACCTGTGGACCTTCAACTTGACGATGAAACACAGATATTGCTTCGGAATTGAATACAACAGGCAGCATGCCGACTTCTGTCCGGGAGAGTAATGCTCCTATCTGTCTGTGCTTTGATTCTTTGCTGGGATTCCAGTAATAGATTCCGATGGACATGGGAAGGTTTACTGTAACCTGTGGACCTTCAACTTGACGATGAAACACAGATATTGCGTCGGAATTGAATACAACAGGCACCATGCCGACTTCTCTCCGGGAGAGTAATGCTCCTATCTGTCTGTGCTTTGATTCTCTGCTGGGATTCCAGTAATAGATTCCGATGGACATGGGAAGGTTTACTGTAACCTGTGGACCTTCATCTTGACGATGAAACACAGATATTGCGTCGGAATTGAATACAACAGGCACCATGCCGACTTCTGTCCGGGAGAGTAATGCTCCCGTCTGTCTGTGCTTTGATTCTTTGCTGGGATTCCAGTAATAGATTCCGATGGACATGGGAAGGTTTACTGCAACCTGTGGACCTTCAACTTGACGATGAAACACAGATATTGCGTCGGAATTGAATACAACTGGCAACATGCCGACTTCTGTCCGGGAGAGTAATGCTCCTATCTGTCTGTGCTTTGATTCTTTGCTGGGATTCCAGTAATAGATTCCGATGGACATGGGAAGGTTTACTGTAACCTGTGGACCTTCAACTTGACGATGAAACACTGATATTGCGTCGGAATTGAATACAACAGGCAACATGCCGACTTCTGTCCGGGAGAGTAATGCTCCTATCTGTCTGTGCTTTGATTCTTTGCTGGGATTCCAGTAATACATTCCGATGGACATGGGAAGGTTTACTGTAACCTGTGGACCTTCAACTTGACGATGAACCACAGATATTGCGTCGGAATTGAATACAACAGGCACCATGCCGACTTCTGTCCTGGAGAGTAATGCTCCTATCTGTCTGTGATTTGATTCTTTGCTGGGATTCCAGTAATAGATTCCGATGGACATGGGAAGGTTTACTGTAAACTGAGTACCTTCAACTTCACGATGAAAAACAGATATTGCGTCGGAATTGAATACAACAGGCACCATGCCGACTTCTGTCCGGGAGAGTAATGCTCCTATCTGTCTGTGCTTTGATTCTTGGCTGGGATTCCAGTAATAAATTCCGATGGACATGGGAAGGTTTACTGTAACCTGCGGACCTTCAACGTGACGATGAAATACAGATATTGCGTCGGAATTGAATACAACAGGCACCATGCCGACTTCTGTCCGGGAGAGTAATGCTCCTATCTGTCTGTGCTTTGATTCTTTGCTGGGATTCCAGTAATAGATTCCGATGGACATGGGAAGGTTTACTGTAACCTGTGGACCTTCAACTTGACGATGAAACACAGATATTGCGTCGGAATTGAATACAACAGGCACCATGCCGACTTCTGTCCGGGAGAGTAATGCTCCTATCTGTCTGTGCTTTGATTCTTTGCTGGGATTCCAGTAATGGGAAGATTTACTGTAACCTGTGGACCTTCAACTTGACGATGAAACACAGATATTGCGTCGGAATTGAATACAACAGGCACCATGCCGACTTCTGTCCGGGAGAGTAATGCTCCTATCTGTCTGTGCTTTGATTCTTTGCTGGGTTTCCAGTAATGGATTCCGATGGACATGGGAAGGTTTACTGTAACCTGTGGACCTTCAACTTGACGATGAAACACAGATATTGCGTCGGAATTGAATACAACAGGCACCATCCCGACTTCTGTCCGGGAGAGTAATGCTCCTATCTGTCTGTGCTTTGATTCTTTGCTGGGATTCCAGTAATAGATTCCGATGGACATGGGAAGGTTTACTGTAACCTGTGGACCTTCAACTTGACGATGAAACACAGATATTGCGTCGGAATTGAATACAACAGGCACCATGCCGACTTCTGTCCGGGAGAGTAATGCTCCTATCTGTCTGTGCTTTGATACTTTGCTGGGATTCCAGTAATAGATTCCGATGGACATGGGAAGGTTTACTGTAACCTGTGGACCCTCAACTTGACGATGAAACACAGAAATTGCGTCGGAATTGAATACAACAGGCACCATGCCGACTTCTGTCCGGGAGAGTAATGCTCCTATCTGTCTGTGCTTTGATTCTTTGCTGGGATTCCAGTAATAGATTCCGATGGACATGGGAAGGTTTACTGTAACCTTTGGACCTTCAACGTGACGATGAAACACAGATATTGCGTCGGAATTGAATACAACAGGCAGCATGCCGACTTCTGTCCGGGTGAGTAATGCTCCTATCTGTCTGTGCTTTGATTCTTTGCTGGGATTCCAGTAATAGATTCCGATGGACATGGGAAGGTTTACTGTAACCTGTGGACCTTCAACTTGACGATGAAACACAGATATTGCGTCGGAATTGAATACAACAAGCACCATGCCGACTTCTCTCCGGGAGAGTAATGCTCCTATCTGTCTGTGCTTTGATTCTTTGCTGGGATTCCAGTAATAGACTCCGATGGACATGGGAAGGTTTACTGTATCCTGTGGACCTTCAACTTGACGATGAAACACAGATATTGCGTCGGAATTGTATACAACAGGCACCATGCCGACTTCTGTCCGGGAGAGTAATGCTCCTATCTGACTGTGCTTTGATTCTTTGTTGGGATTCCAGTAATAGATTCCGATGGACATGGGAAGGTTTACTGTAACCTGTGGACCTTCAACTTGACGATGAAACACAGATATTGCGTCGGAATTGAATACAACAGGCACCATGCCGACTTATGTCCGGGAGAGTAATGCTCCTATCTGTCTGTGCTTTGATTCTTTGCTGGGATTCCAGTAATAGATTCCGATGGACGTGGGAAGGGTTACTGTAACCTGTGGACCTTCAACTTGACGATGAAACATAGATATTGCGTCGGAATTGAATACAACAGACACCATGCCGATTTCTGTCCGGGAGAGTAATGCTCCTATATGTCTGTGCTTTGATTCTTTTCTGAGATTCCAGTAATAGATTCCGATGGACATGGGAAGGTTTACTGTAACCTGTGGACCTTAAACTTGACGAAGAAACACAGATATTGCGTCGGAATTGAATACAACAGGCACCATGCCGACTTCTGTCCGGGAGAGTAATGCTCCTATCTGTCTGTGCTTTGATTCTTTGCTGGGATTCCAGTAATAGACTCCGATAGACATGGGAAGGTTTACTGTAACCTGTGGACCTTCAACTTGACGATGAAACACAGATATTGCGTCGGAATTGAATACAACAGGCACCATGCCGACTTCTGTCCGGGAGAGTAATGCTCCTATCAGTATGTGCTTTGATTCTTTGCTGGGATTCCAGTAATAAATTCCGATGGACATGGGAAGGTTTACTGTAACCTGTGGAAATTCAACTTGACGATGAAACACAGATATTGCTTCGGAATTGAATACAACAGGCAACATGCCGACTTCTGTCCGGGAGAGTAATACTCCTATCTGTCTGTGCTTTATTCTTTGCAGGGATTCCAGTAATAGATTCCGATGGACATGGGAAGGTTTACTGTACCCTGTGGACCTTCAACTTGACGATGAAACACAGATATTGCGTCGGAATTGATTACAACAGGCAACATGCCGACTTCTGTCCGGGAGAGTAATGCTCCTATCTGTCTGTGCTTTGATTCTTTGCTGGGATTCCAGTAATAGACTCCGATGGACATGGGAAGGTTTACTGTAACCTGTGGACCTTCAACTTGACGATGAAACACAGATATTGCTTCGGAAATGAATACAACAGGCAACATGCCGACTTCTGACCGGGAGAGTAATGCTCCTATCTGTCTGTGCTTTGATTCTTTGCTGGGGTCCAGTAATAGACTCCGGTGGACATGGGAAGGTTTACTGTAACCTGTGGACCTTCAACGTGACGATGAAACACAGATATTGCTTCGGAATTGAATACAATACGCAACATGCCGACTTCTGTCCGGGAGAGTAATGCTCCTATCTGCCTGTGCTTTGATTCTTTGCTGGGATTCCAGTAATAGATTCCGATGGACATGGGAAGGTTTACTGTAACCTGTGGACCTTCAACTTGACGATGAAACACAGATATTGCGTCGGAATTGAATACAACAGGCAACATGCCGACTTCTGTCCGGGAGAGTAATGCTCCTATCTGTCTGTGCTTTGATTCTTTGCTGGGACTCCAGTAATAGATTCCGATGGACATGGGAAGGTTTATAGTAACCTGTGGACCTTCAACTTGACGATGAAACACAGAAATTGCGTCGGAATTGAATACAACAGGCACCATGCCGACTTCTGTCCGGGAGAGTAATGCTCCTATCTGTCTGTGCTTTGATTCTTTGCTGGGATTCCAGTAATAGATTCCGATGGAAATGGGAAGGTTTACAGTAACATGTGGACCTTCAACGTGACGATGAAACACAGATATTGCGTCGGAATTGAATACAACAGGCACAATGACGACATCTGTCCGGGAGAGTAATGCTCCTATCTGTCTGTGCTTTGATTCTTTGCTGGGATTCCAGTAATAGATTCCGATGGGCATGGGAAGGTTTACTGTAACCTGTGGACCTTCAACTTGACGATGAAACACAGATATTGCGTCGGAATTGAATACAACAGGCAACATGCCGACTTCTGTCCGGGAGAGTAATGCTCCTATCTGTCTGTGCTTTGATTCTTTGCTGGGATTCCAGTAATAGACTCCGATGGACATGGGAAGGTTTACTGGAATCTGTGGACCTTCAACTTGACGATGAAACACAGAAATTGCGTCGGAATTGAATACAACAGGCACAATGACGACATCTGTCCGGGAGAGTAATCCTTCTAACTGTCAGAATTTTAATTCGTTCCTGGGATTCCAGTAATAGACTCCGATGGACATGGGAAGGTTTACTGGAACCTGTGCACCTTCAACTTGACGAAGATACACAGATATTGCGTCGGAATTGAATACAACAGGCATCATGCCGACTTCTGTCCGGGAGAGTAATGCTCCTATCTGTCTGTGCTTTGATTCTTTGCTGGGATTCCAGTAATAGACTCCGATGGACATGGGACGGTTTACTGTAACCTGTGGACCTTCAACTCGACGATGAAACACAGATATTGCTTCGGAATTGAATACAACAGGCAACATGCCGACATCTGTCCGGGAGAGTTATGCTCCTATCTGCCTGTGCTTTGATTCTTTGCTGGGTTTCCAGTAATAGACTCCGATGGACATGAGAAGGTTTACTGTAACCTGTGGACCTTCAACTTGACGATGAAGCACAGATATTGCTTCGGAATTGAATACAACAGGCAACATGCCGACTTCTGTCCGGGAGAGTAATGCTCCTATCTGTCTGTGCTTTGATTCTTTGCTGGGATTCCAGTAATAGATTCCGATGGACATGGGAAGGTTTACTGTAACCTGTGGACCTTCAACTTGACGATGAAACACAGATATTGCGTCGGAATTGAATACAACAGGCACTATGCCGACTTCTGCCCGGGAGAGTAATGATCCTATCTGTCTGTGCTTTGATTCTTTGCTGGGACTCCAGTAATAGACTCCGATGGACATGGGAAGGTTTACTGTAACCTGTAGACCTTCAACTTGACGAAGAAACACAGAAATTGCGTCGTAATTGAATACAACAGGCACCATGCCGACTTCTGTCCTGGAGAGTAATGCTCCTATCTGTCTGTTCTTTGATTCCTTGCTGGGATTCCAGTATAAGATTCCGATGGACATGGGAAGGTTTACTGGAACCTGTGGACCTTCAACTTGACGATGAAACACAGAAATTGCGTCGGAATTGAATACAACAGGCACCATGCCGACTTCTGTCCGGGAGAGTAATGCTCCTATCTGTCTGTCCTTTGATTCTTTGCTGGGATTCCAGTAATAGACTCCGATGGACATGGGAAGGTTTACTGTAACCTGTGGACCTTCAACTCGACGATGAAACACAGATATTGCTTCGGAATTGAATACAACAGGCAACATGCCGACTTCTGTCCTGGAGAGTAATGCTCCTATCTGTCTGTGCTTTGATTCTTTGCTGGGATTCCAGTAATAGATTCCGATGGACATGGGAAGGTTTACTGTAACCTGTGGACCTTCAACTTGACGATGAAACACAGATATTGCGTCGGAATTGAATACAACAGGCAACATGCCGACTTCTGCCCGGGAGAGTAATGATCCTATCTGTCTGTGCTTTGATTCTTTGCTGGGACTCCAGTAATAGACTCCGATGGACATGGGAAGGTTTACTGGAACCTGTGGACCTTCAACTTGACGATGAAACACAGAAATTGCGTCGGAATTGAGTACAACAGGAACAATGACGACATCTGTCCGGGAGAGTAATCCTTCTAACTGTCAGGATTTTAATTCTTTCCTGGGGTTCCAGTAATAGACTCCGATGGACATGGGAAGGTTTACTGGAACCAGTGGACCTTCAACATGACGAAGATACACAGATATTGCGTCGGAATTGAATACAACAGGCACCATGCCGACTTCTGTCCGGGAGAGTAATGCTCATATCTGTCTGTGCTTTGATTCTTTGCTGGGATTCCAGTAATAGATTCCGATGGACATGGGAAGGTTTACTGGAACCTGTGGACCGTCAACTTGACGATGAAACACAGAAATTGCGTCGGAATTGAATACAACAGGCACTATGACGACATGTGTCCGGGAGAGTAATCCTTCTAACTGTCAGAATTTTAATTCTTTCCTGGGATTCCAGTAATAGACTCCGATGGACATGGGAAGGTTTACTGGAACCTGTGGACCCTCAACTTGTCGAAGAAACACAGATATTGCTTCGGAATTGAATACAACAGGCACCATGCCGACTTCTGTCCGGGAGAGTAATGCTCCTATCTGTCTGTGCTTTCATTCTTTGCTGGGATTTCAGTAATAGACTCCGATGGACATGGGAAGGTTTACTGGAACCTGTGGACCTTCAACTTGACGATGAAACACAGATATTGCGTCGGAATTGAATACAACAGGCACAATGACGACATCTGTCCGGGAGAGTCATCCTTCTAACTGTCAGAATTCTAATTCTTTCCTGGGATTCCAGTAATAGACTCCGATGGACATGGGAAGGTTTACTGTATCCTGTGGACCTTCAACTTGACGAAGAAACACAGATATTGCTTCGGAATTGAATACAACAGGCACCATGCCGACTTTTGTCCGGGAGAGTAATGCTCCTATCTGTCTGTGCGTTGATTCTTTGCTGGGATTCCAGTAATAGTTTCCGATGGACATGGGAAGGTTTACTGGAACCTGTGGACCTTCAACTTGACGATGAAACACAGATATTGTGTCGGAATTGAATACAACAGGCACAATGACGACATCTGTCCGGGAGAGTAATCCTTCTAACTGTCAGAATTTTAATTCTTTCCTGGGATTCCAGTAATAGACTCCGATGGACATGGGAAGGTTTGCTGTAACCTGTAGACCTTCAACTTGACGAAGAAACACAGAAATTGCGTCGTAATTGAATACAACAGGCACCATGCCGACTTCTGTCCTGGAGAGTAATGCTCCTATCTGTCTGTTCTTTGATTCCTTGCTGGGATTCCAGTATAAGATTCCGATGGACATGGGAAGGTTTACTGGAACCTGTGGACCTTCAACTTGACGATGAAACACAGAAATTGCCTCGGAATTGAATACAACAGGCACCATGCCGACTTCTGTCCGGGAGAGTAATGCTCCTATCTGTCTGTCCTTTGATTCTTTGCTGGGATTCCAGTAATAGACTCCGATGGACATGGGAAGGTTTACTGTAACCTGTGGACCTTCAACTCGACGATGAAACACAGATATTGCTTCGGAATTGAATACAACAGGCAACATGCCGACTTCTGTCCTGGAGAGTAATGCTCCTATCTGTCTGTGCTTTGATTCTTTGCTGGGATTCCAGTAATAGATTCCGATGGACATGGGAAAGTTTACTGTAACCTGTGGACCTTCAACTTGACGATGAAACACAGATATTGCGTCGGAATTGAATACAACAGGCAACATGCCGACTTCTGCCCGGGAGAGTAATGATCCTATCTGTCTGTGCTTTGATTCTTTGCTGGGACTCCAGTAATAGACTCCGATGGACATGGGAAGGTTTACTGGAACCTGTGGACCTTCAACTTGACGATGAAACACAGAAATTGCGTCGGAATTGAGTACAACAGGAACAATGACGACATCTGTCCGGGAGAGTAATCCTTCTAACTGTCAGGATTTTAATTCTTTCCTGGGGTTCCAGTAATAGACTCCGATGGACATGGGAAGGTTTACTGGAACCAGTGGACCTTCAACATGACGAAGATACACAGATATTGCGTCGGAATTGAATACAACAGGCACCATGCCGACTTCTGTCCGGGAGAGTAATGCTCCTATCTGTCTGTGCTTTGATTCTTTGCTGGGATTCCAGTAATAGATTCCGATGGACATGGGAAGGTTTACTGGAACCTGTGGACCGTCAACTTGACGATGAAACACAGAAATTGCGTCGGAATTGAATACAACAGGCACTATGACGACATGTGTCCGGGAGAGTAATCCTTCTAACTGTCAGAATTTTAATTCTTTCCTGGGATTCCAGTAATAGACTCCGATGGACATGGGAAGGTTTACTGGAACCTGTGGACCCTCAACTTGTCGAAGAAACACAGATATTGCTTAGGAATTGAATACAACAGGCACCATGCCGACTTCTGTCCGGGAGAGTAATGCTCCTATCTGTCTGTGCTTTCATTCTTTGCTGGGATTTCAGTAATAGACTCCGATGGACATGGGAAGGTTTACTGGAACCTGTGGACCTTCAACTTGACGATGAAACACAGATATTGCGTCGGAATTGAATACAACAGGCACAATGACGACATCTGTCCGGGAGAGTAATCCTTCTAACTGTCAGAATTTTAATTCTTTCCTGGGATTCCAGTAATAGACTCCGATGGACATGGGAAGGTTTGCTGTAACCTGTAGACCTTCAACTTGACGATGAAACACAGATATTGCGTCGGAATTGAATACAACAGGCACAATGACGACATCTGTCCGGGAGAGTAATCCTTCTAACTGTCAGAAATTTAATTCTTTCCTGGGATTCCAGTAATAGACTCCGATGGACATGGGAAGGTTTACTGGAACCTCTGGACCTTCAACTTGACGAAGATACACAGATATTGCGTCGGAATTGAATACAATAGGCACCATGCCGACTTCTGTCCGGGAGAGTAATGCTCCTATCTGTCTGTGCTTTGATTCTTTGCTGGGATTCCAGTAATAGATTCCGATGGACATGGGAAGGTTTACTGGAACCTGTGGACCGTCAACTTGACGATGAAACACAGAAATTGCGTCGGAATTGAATACAACAGGCACTATGACGACATGTGTCCGGGAGAGTAATCCTTCTAACTGTCAGAATTTTAATTCTTTCCTGGGATTCCAGTAATAGACTCCGATGGACATGGGAAGGTTTACTGGAACCTGTGGACCCTCAACTTGTCGAAGAAACACAGAAATTGCGTCGGAATTGAATACAACAGGCACCATGCCGACTTCTGTCCTGGAGAGTAATGCTCCTATCTGTCTGTTCTTTGATTCTTTGCTGGGATTCCAGTATAAGATTCCGATGGACATGGGAAGGTTTACTGGAACCTGTGGACCTTCAACTTGACGATGAAGCACAGAAATTGCGTCGGAATTGAATACAACAGGCACATAGCCGACATCTGTCCGGGAGAGTAATGCTCCTATCTGTCTGTGCTTTGATCCTTTGCTGGGATTCCAGTAATAGATTCCGATGGACATGGGAAGGTTTACTGGAACCTGTGGACCTTTAACTTGACGATGAAACACAGATATTGCGTCGGAATTGAATACAACAGGCACAATGACGACATCTGTCCGGGAGAGTAATCCTTCTAACTGTCAGAAATTTAATTCTTTCCTGGGATTCCAGTAATAGACTCCGATGGACATGGGAAGGTTTACTGGAACCTCTGGACCTTCAACTTGACGAAGATACACAGATATTGCGTCGGAATTGAATACAATAGGCACCATGCCGACTTCTGTCCGGGAGAGTAATGCTCCTATCTGTCTGTCCTTTGATTCTTTGCTGGGATTCCAGTAATAGACTCCGATGGACATGGGAAGGTTTACTGTAACCTGTGGACCTTCAACTCGACGATGAAACACAGATATTGCTTCGGAATTGAATACAACAGGCAACATGCCGACTTCTGTCCTGGAGAGTAATGCTCCTATCTGTCTGTGCTTTGATTCTTTGCTGGGATTCCAGTAATAGATTCCGATGGACATGGGAAGGTTTACTGTAACCTGTGGACCTTCAACTTGACGATGAAACACAGATATTGCGTCGGAATTGAATACAACAGGCAACATGCCGACTTCTGCCCGGGAGAGTAATGATCCTATCTGTCTGTGCTTTGATTCTTTGCTGGGACTCCAGTAATAGACTCCGATGGACATGGGAAGGTTTACTGGAACCTGTGGACCTTCAACTTGACGATGAAACACAGAAATTGCGTCGGAATTGAGTACAACAGGCACAATGACGACATCTGTCCGGGAGAGTAATACTTCTAACTGTCAGGATTTTAATTCTTTCCTGGGGTTCCAGTAATAGACTCCGATGGACATGGGAAGGTTTACTGGAACCAATGGACCTTCAACTTGACGAAGATACACAGATATTGCGTCGGAATTGAATACAACAGGCACCATGCCGACTTCTGTCCGGGAGAGTAATGCTCCTATCTGTCTGTGCTTTGATTCTTTGCTGGGATTCCAGTAATAGATTCCGATGGACATGGGAAGGTTTACTGGAACCTGTGGACCGTCAACTTGACGATGAAACACAGAAATTGCGTCGGAATTGAATACAACAGGCACTATGACGACATGTGTCCGGGAGAGTAATCCTTCTAACTGTCAGAATTTTAATTCTTTCCTGGGATTCCAGTAATAGACTCCGATGGACATGGGAAGGTTTACTGGAACCTGTGGACCCTCAACTAGTCGAAGAAACACAGATATTGCTTCGGAATTGAATACAACAGGCACCATGCCGACTTCTGTCCGGGAGAGTAATGCTCCTATCTGTTGTGCTTTCATTCTTTGCTGGGATTTCAGTAATAGACTCCGATGGACATGGGAAGGTTTACTGGAACCTGTGGACCTTCAACTTGACGAAGAAACACAGATATTGCGTCGGAATTGAATACAACAGGCACCATGCCGGCTTCTGTCCGGGAATGTAATGCTTCTATCTGTCTGTGCTTTGATTCCTTTCTGGGATTCCAGTAATAGATTCCGATGGACATGGGAAGGTTTACTGGAACCTGTGGACCTTCAACTTGACGATGAAACACAGAAATAGCGTCGGAATTGAATACAACAGACACAATGACGACATCTGTCCGGGAGAGTCATCCTTCTAACTGTCAGAATTTTAATTCTTTCCTGGGATTCCTGTAATAGACTCCGATGGACATGGGAAGGTTTACTGTAACCTGTGGACCTTCAACTTGACGAAGAAACACAGATATTGCTTCGGGATTGAATATAACAGGCACCATGCCGACTTCTGTCCGGGAGAGTAATGCTCCTATCTGTCCGTGCTTTGATTCTTGCTGGGATTCCAGTAATAGATTCCGATGGACATGGGAAGGTTTACTGGAACCTGTGGACCTTCAACTTGACGATGAAACACAGATATTGCGTCGGAATTGAATACAACAGGCACAATGACGACATCTGTCCGGGAGAGTAATCCTTCTAACTGTCAGAATTTTAATTCTTTCCTGGGATCCCAGTAGTAGACTCCGATGGACATGGGAAGGTTTGCTGTAACCTGTAGACCTTCAACGTGACGAAGAAACACAGAAATTGCGCCTGAATTGAATACAACAGGCACCATGCCGACTTCTGTCCTGGAAAGTAATGCTCCTATCTGTCTGTGCTTTGATTCTTTGCTGGGATTCCAGTAATAGATTCCGATGGACATGGGAAGGTTTACTGGAACCTGTGGACCTTCAACTTGACGATGAAACACAGAAATTGCGTCGGAATTGAATACAACAGGCACATAGCCGACATCTGTCCGGGAGAGTAATCCTTCTAACTGTCAGAATTGTAATTCTTTCCTGGGATTCCAGTAATAGACTCCGATGGACATGGGAAGGTTTACTGTAACCTGTAGACCTTCAACTTGACGAAGAAACACAGAAATTGCGTCGGAATTGAATACAACAGGCACCATGCCGACTTCTGTCCTGGAGAGTAATGCTCCTATCTGTCTGTGCTTTGATTCTTTGCTGGGATTCCAGTAATAGATTCCGATGGACATGGGCAGGTTTACTGGAACCTGTGGACCTTTAACTTGACGATGAAACACAGATATTGCGTCGGAATTGAATACAACAGGCACATAGCCGACATCTGTCCGCGGAGAGTAATCCTTCTAACTGTCAGAATTTTAATTCTTTCCTGGGATTCCAGTAATAGACTCCGATGGACATGGGAAGGTTTACTGTAACCTGTAGACCTTCAACTTGACGAAGAGACACAGAAATTGCGTCGGAATTGAATGCAACAGGCTCCATGCCGACTTCTGTCCGGGAGAGTAATGCTCCTATCTGTCTGTGCTTTGATTCTTTGCTGGGATTCCAGTAATAGATTCCGATGGACATGGGAAGGTTTACTGGAACCTGTGGACCTTTAACTTGACGATGAAACACAGATGTTGCGTCGGAATTGAATACAACAGGCACCATGCCGACTTCTGTCCGGGAGAGTAATGCTCCTATCTGTCTATGCTTTGATTCTGAGCTGGGATTTCAGTAATAGACTCCGATGGACGTGGGAAGGCTTACTGGAACCTGTGGACCTTTAATTTGACGAAGAAACACAGATATTGTGTCGTAATTGAGTACAACAGGCACCATGCCGACTTCTGTCCTGGAGAGTAATGCTCCTATCTGTCTGTGCTTTGATTCTTTGCTGGGATTCCAGTAATAGATTCCGATGGACATGGGAAGGTTTACTGGAACCTGTGGACCTTCAACGTGACGATGAAACACAGAAATTGCGTCGGAATTGAATACAACAGGCACAATGACGACATCTGTCCGGGAGAGTAATCCTTCTAACTGTCAGAATTGTATTTCTTTCCTGGGATTCCAGTAATAGACTCCGATGGACATGGGACGTTTTACTGTAACCTGTGAACCTTCAACTTGACGAAGAAACACAGATATTGCTTCGAAATTGAATATAACAGGCACCATGCCGACTTCTGTCCGGGAGAGTAATGCTCCTATCTGTCTGTGCTTTGATTCTTTGCTGGGATTCCAGTAATAGACTCCGATGGACATGGGAAGGTATACTGTAACCTGTGGACCTTCAACTTGACGGTGAAACACAGATATTGCTTCGGAACTGAATACAACAGGCACCATGCCGACTTCTGTCCGGGAGAGTAATGCTTCTATCTGTCTGTGCTATGATTCTTTGCTGGGACTCCAGTAATAGATTCCGATGGACATGGGAAGGTTTACTGTATCCTGTGGACCTTCAACTTGACGAAGAAACACAGATATTGCTTCGGAATTGAATACAACAGGCACCATGCCGACTTCTGTCCGGGAGAGTAATGCTCCTATCTGTCTGTGCTTTGATTCTTTGCTGGGATTCCAGTAATAGATTCCGATGGACATGGGAAGGTTTACTGGAACCTGTGGACCTTCAACTTGACGATGAAACACAGATATTGCGTCGGAATTGAATACAACAGGCACAATGACGACATCTGTCCGGGAGAGTAATCCTTCTAACTGTCAGAATTTTAATTCTTTCCTGGGATTCCAGTAACTGACTCCGATGGACATGGGAAGGTTTACTGGAACCTGTGGACCTTCAACTTGACGAAGAACACAGATATTGCTTCGGAATTGAATACAACAGTCACAATGCCGCCATCTGTCCGGGAGAGTAATGCTCCTATCTGTCTGTGCTTTGATTCTTTGCTGGGATTTCAGTAATAGACTCCGATGGACATGGGAAGGTTTACTGGAACCTGTGGACCTTCAACTTGACGAAGAAACACAGAAATTGCGTCGGAATTGAATACATCAGGCACCATGCCGACATCTGTCCGGGAGAGTAATGCTCCTATCTGTCTGTGCTTTGATTCTTTGCTGGGATTCCAGTAATAGATTCCGATGGACATGGGAAGGTTTACTGGAACCTGTGGACCTTCAACTTGACGATGAAACACGGAAATTGCGTCGGAATTGAATACAACAGGCACAATGACGACATCTGTCCGGGAGAGTAATACTTCTAACTGCCAGAATTTTAATTCTTTCCTGGGATTCCAGTAATAGACTCCGATGGACATGGGAAGCTTTGCTGTAACCTGTGGACCTTCAATTTGACGAAGAAACACAGATATTGCTTCGGAATTGAATATAACAGGCACCATGCCGACTTCTGTCCGGGAGAGTAATGCTCCTATCTGTCTGTGCTTTGATTCTTTGCTGGGATTCCAGTAATAGACTCCGATGGACATGGGAAGGTATACTGTAACCTGTGGACCTTCAACTTGACGATGAAACACAGATATTGCTTCGGAATTGAATACAATAGGCACCATGCCGACTTCTGTCCGGGAGAGTAATGCTTCTATCTGTCTGTGCTATGATTCTTTGCTGGGATTCCAGTAATAGATTCCGATGGACATGGGAAGGTTTACTGTATCCTGTGGACCTTCAACTTGACGAAGAAACACAGATATTGCTTCGGAATTGAATACAACAGGCACCATGCCGACTTCTGTCCGGGAGAGTAATGCTCCTATCTGTCTGTGCTTTGATTCTTTGCTGGGATTCCAGTAATAGATTCCGATTGACATGGGAAGGTTTACTGGAACCTGTGGACCTTCAACTTGACGATGAAACACAGATATTGCGTCGGAATGGAATACAACAGGCACAATGACGACATCTGTCCGGGAGAGTAATCCTTCTAACTGTCAGAATTTTAATTCTTTCCTGGGATTCCAGTAATAGACTCCGATGGACATGGGAAGGTTTGCTGTAACCTGTAGACCTTCAACTTGACGAAGAAACACAGAAATTGCGTCGGAATTGAACACAACAGGCTCCATGCCGACTTCTGTCCTGGAGAGTAATGCTCCTATCTGTCTGTGTTTTGATTCTTTGCTGGGATTCCAGTAATAGAGTCCGATGGACATGGGAAGGTTTACTGGAACCTGTGGACCTTCAACTTGACGATGAAACACAGAAATTGCGTCGGAATTGAATACAACAGGCACATAGCCGACATCTGTCCGGGAGAGTAATCCTTCTAACTGTCAGAATTTTAATTCTTTCCTGGGATTCCAGTAATAGACTCCGATGGACATGGGAAGGTTTACTGTAAACTGTAGACCTTCAACTTGACGGAGAAACACAGAAATTGCGTCGGAATTGAATACAACAGGCACCATGCCGACTTCTGTCCTGGAGAGTAATGCTCCTATCTGTCTGTGCTTTGATTCTTTGCTGGGATTCCAGTAATAGATTCCGATGGACATGGGAAGGTTTACTGGAACCTGTGGACCTTTAACTTGACGATGAAACACAGATATTGCGTCGGAATTGAATACAACAGGCACAATGACGGCATCTGTCCGGGAGAGTAATCCTTCTAACTGTCAGAAATTTAATTCTTTCCTGGGATTCCAGTAATAGACTCCGATGGACATGGGAAGGTTTACTGGAACCTCTGGACCTTCAACTTGACGAAGATACACAGATATTGCGTCGGAATTGAATACAATAGGCACCATGCCGACTTCTGTCCGGGAGAGTAATGCTCCTATCTGTCTGTCCTTTGATTCTTTGCTGTGATTCCAGTAATAGACTCCGATGGACATGGGAAGGTTTACTGTAACCTGTGGACCTTCAACTTGACGATGAAACACAGATATTACTTCGGAATTGAATACAACAGGCAACATGCCGACTTCTGTCCGGGAGAGTAATGCTCCTATCTGTCTGTGCTTTGATTCTTTGCTGGGATTCCAGTAATAAACTCCGATGGACATGGGAAGGTTTACTGTAATCTGTGGACCTTCAACTTGACGATGAAACACAGATATTGCTTTGGAATTGAATACAACAGGCAACATGCCGACTTCTGTCCTGGAGAGTAATGCTCCTATCTGTCTGTGCTTTGATTCTTTGCTGGGATTCCAGTAATAGATTCCGATGGACATGGGAAGGTTTACTGGAACATGTGGACCTTTAACTTGACGATGAAACACAGATATTGCGTCGGAATTGAATACAACAGGCACAATGACGACATCTGTCCGGGAGAGTAATCCTTCTAACTGTCAGAATTTTAATTCTTTCCTGGGATTCCAGTTACTGACTCCGATGGACATGGGAAGGTTTACTGGAACCTGTGGACCTTCAACTTGACGAAGAAACACAGATATTGCTTCGGAATTGAATACAACAGTCACAATGCCGCCATCTGTCCGGGAGAGTAATGCTCCTATCTGTCTGTGCTTTGATTCTTTGCTGGGATTTCAGTAATAGACTCCGATGGACATGGGAAGGTTTACTGGAACCTGTGGACCTTCAACTTGACGAAGAAACACAGAAATTGGGTCGGAATTGAATACAACAGGCACCATGCCGACTTCTGTCCGGGAGAGTAATGCTCCTATCTATCTGTGCTTTGATTCTTTGCTGGGATTCCAGTAATAGATTCCGATGGACATGGGAAGGTTTACTGGAACCTGTGGACCTTCAACTTGACGATGAAACACGGAAATTGCGTCGGAATTGAATACAACAGGCACAATGACGACATCTGTCCGGGAGAGTAATCCTTCTAACTGCCAGAATTTTAATTCTTTCCTGGGATTCCAGTAATAGACTCCGATGGACATGGGAAGGTTTGCTGTAACCTGTGGACCTTCAACTTGACGAAGAAACACAGATATTGCTTCGGAATTGAATACAACAGGCACCATGCCGACTTCTGTCCGGGAGAGTAATGCTCCTATCTGTCTGTGCTTTGATTCTTTGCTGGGATTTCAGTAATAGACTCCGATGGACATGGGAAGGTTTACTGGAACCTGTGGACCTTCAACTTGACGAAGAAACACAGAAATTGCGTCGGAATTGAATACAACAGGCACCATGCCGACTTCTGTCCGGGAGAGTAATGCTCCTATCTGTCTGTGTTTTGATTCTTTGCTGGGATTCCAGTAATAGTTTCCGATGGACATGGGAAGGTTTACTGGAACCTGTGGACCTTCAACTTGACGATGAAACACAGAAATTGCGTCGGAATTGAATACAACAGGCACAATGACGACATCTGTCCGGGAGAGTAATCCTTCTAACTTTCAGAATTTTAATTCTTTCCTGGGACTCCAGTAATAGACTCCGATGGACATGGGAAGGTTTACTGGAACCTGTGGACCTTCAACTTGACGAAGATACACAGATATTGCGTCGGAATTGAATACAACAGGCATCATGCCGACTTCTGTCCGGGAGAGTAATGCTCCTATCTGTCTGTGTTTTGATTCTTTGCTGGGATTCCAGTAATAGACTCCGATGGACATGGGAAGGTTTACTGTAACCTGTGGACCTTCAACTCGACGATGAAACACAGATATTGCTTCGGAATTGAATACAACAGGCAACATGCCGACATCTCTCCGGGAGAGTAATGCTCCTATCTGTCTGTGCTTTGATTCTTTGCTGGGATTCCAGTAATAGATTCCGATGGACATGGGAAGGTTTACTGGAACCTGTGGACCTTCAACTTGACGATGAAACACAGATATTGCGTCGGAATTGAATACAACAGGCACCATGCCGACTTCTGTCCGGGAGAGTAATGCTCCTATCTGTCTGTGCTTTGATTCTTTGCTGGGATTCCAGTAATAGACTCCGATGGACATGGGAAGGTTTACTGTAACCTGTGGACCTTCAACTTGACGATGAAACACAGATATTGCTTCGGAATTGAATACAACAGGCACCATGCCGTCTTCTGTCCGGGAGAGTAATGCTTCTATCTGTCTGTGCTATGATTCTTTGCTGGGATTCCAGTAATAGATTCCGATGGACATGGGAAGGTTTACTGTATCCTGTGGACCTTCAACTTGACGAAGAAACACTGATATTGCTTCGGAATTGAATACAACAGGCACCATGCCGACTTCTGTCCGGGAGAGTAATGCTCCTATCTGTCTGTGCTTTGATTCTTTCCTGGGATTCCAGTAATAGATTCCGATGGACATGGGAAGGTTTACTGGAACCTGTGGACCTTCAACTTGACGATGAAACACAGATATTGCGTCGGAATTGAATACAACAGGCACAATGACGACATCTGTCCGGGAGAGTAATCCTTCTAACTGTCAGAATTTTAATTCTTTCCTGGGATTCCAGTAATAGACTCCGACGGACATGGGAAGGTTTACTGGAACCTGTGGACCTTCAACTTGACGAAGAAACACAGATATTGCTTCGGAATTGAATACAACAGGCACCATGCCGACTTCTGTCCGGGAGAGTAATGCTCCTATCTGTCTGTGCTTTGATTCTTTGCTGGGATTTCAGTAATAGACTCCGATGGACATGGGAAGGTTTACTGGAACCTGTGGACCTTCAACTTGACGAAGAAACACAGAAATTGCGTCGGAATTGAATACAACAGGCACAAGGACGACATCTGTCCGGGAGAGTAATCCTTCTAACTGTCAGAATTTTAATTCTTTCCTGGGATTCCAGTAATAGACTCCGATGGACATGGGAAGGTTTACTGGAACCTGTGGACCTTCAACTTGACGAAGATACACAGATATTGCGTCGGAATTGAATACAACAGGCACCATGCCGACTTCTGTCCGGGAGAGTAATGCTCCCATCTGTCTGTGCTTTGATTCTTTGCTGGGATTCCAGTAATAGATTCCGATGGACATGGGAAGGTTTACTGGAACCTGTGGACCTTCAACTTGACGATGAAACACAGAAATTGCGTCGGAATTGAATACAACAGGCACAATGACGACATCTGTCCGGGAGAGTAATCCTTCTAACTGTCAGAATTTTAATTCTTTCCTGGAATTCCAGTAATAGACTCCGATGGACATGGGAAGGTTTTCTGGAACCTGTGGACCTTCAACTTGACGACGAAACACAGATATTGCTTCGGAATTGAATACAACAGGCACCATGCCGACTTCTGTCCGGGAGAGTAATGCTCCTATCTGTCTGTGCTCTGATTCTTTGCTGGGATTTCAGTAATAGACTCCGATGGACATGGGAAGGTTTACTGGAACCTGTGGACCTTCAACTTGACGAAGAAACACAGAAATTGCGTCGGAATTGAATACAACAGGCACCATGCCGACTTCTGTCCGGGAGAGTAATGCTCCTATCTGTCTGTGCTTTGATTCTTTGCTGGGATTCCAGTAATAGACTCCGATGGACATGGGAAGGTTTACTGTAACCTGTGGACCTTCAACTTGACGATGAAATACAGATATTGCTTCGGAATTGAATACAACAGGCACCATGCCGTCTTCTGTCCGGGAGAGTAATGCTTCTATCTGTCTGTGCTATGATTTTTTGCTGGGATTCCAGTAATAGATTCCGATGGACATGGGAAGGTTTACTGTATCCTGTGGACCTTCAACTTGACGAAGAAACACTGATATTGCTTCGGAATTGAATACAACAGGCACCATGCCGACTTCTGTCCGGGAGAGTAATGCTCCTATCTGTCTGTGCTTTGATTCTTTCCTGGGATTCCAGTAATAGATTCCGATGGACATGGGAAGGTTTACTGGAACCTGTGGACCTTCAACTTGACGATGAAACACAGATATTGCGTCGGAATTGAATACAACAGGCACAATGACGACATCTGTCCGGGAGAGTAATCCTTCTAACTGTCAGAATTTTAATTCTTTCCTGGGATTCCAGTAATAGACTCCGACGGACATGGGAAGGTTTACTGGAACCTGTGGACCTTCAACTTGACGAAGAAACACAGATATTGCTTCGGAATTGAATACAACAGGCACCATGCCGACTTCTGTCCGGGAGAGTAATGCTCCTATCTGTCTGTGCTTTGATTCTTTGCTGGGATTTCAGTAATAGACTCCGATGGACATGGGAAGGTTTACTGGAACCTGTGGACCTTCAACTTGACGAAGAAACACAGAAATTGCGTCGGAATTGAATACAACAGGCACCATGCCGACTTCTGTCCGGGAGAAAAATGCTCCAGTCTGTCTGTGCTTTGATTCTTTGCTAGGATTCCAGTAATAGATTCCGATGGACATCGGAAGGTTTACTGGAACCTGTGGACCTTCAACTTGACGATGAAACACAGAAATTGCGTCGGAATTGAATACAACAGGCACAATGACGACATCTGTCCGGGAGAGTAATCCTTCTAACTGTCAGAATTTTAATTCTTTCCTGGGACTCCAGTAATAGACTCCGATGGACATGGGAAGGTTTAATGGAACCTGTGGACCTTCAACTTGACGAAGATACACAGATATTGCGTCGTAATTGAATACAACAGGCATCATGCCGACTTCTGTCCGGGAGAGTAATGCTCCTATCTGTCTGTGCTTTGATTCTTTGCTGGGATTCCAGTAATAGACTCCGATGGACATGGGAAGGTTTACTGTAACCTGTGGACCCTCAACTCGACGATGAAACACAGATATTGCTTCGGAATTGAATACAACAGGCAACATGCCGACATCTGTCCGGGACAGCTATGCTCCTATCTGTCTGTGCTTTGATTCTTTGCTGGGATTCCAGTAATAGTCTCCGATGGACATAGGGAGGTTTACTGTAACCTGTGGACCTTCAACTTGACGATGAAACACAGATGTTGCTTCGGAATTGAATACAACAGGCAACATGCCGACTTCTGTCCGGGAGAGTAATGCTCCTATCTGTCTGTGCTTTGATTCTTTGCTGGGATTCCAGTAATACATTCCGATGGACATGGGAAGGTTTACTGTAACCTGTGGACCTTCAACTTGACGATGAAACACCGATATTGCGTCGGAACTGAATTCAACAGGCAACACACCGACTTCTGTCCGGGAGAGTAATGCTCCTATCTGTCTGTGCTTTGATTCTTTGCTGGGACTCCAGTAATAGACTCCGATGGACATGGGAAGCTTTACTGGAACCTGTGGACCTTCAACTTGACGATGAAACACAGAAATTGCGTCGGAATTGAATACAACAGGCACAAGAACGACATCTGTCCGGGAGAGTAATCCTTCTAACTGTCAGAATTTTAATTCTTTCCTGGGATTCCAGTAATAGACTCCGATGGACATGGGAAGGTTTACTAGAACCTGTGGACCTTCAACTTGACGAAGATACACAGATATTGCATCGGAATTGAATACAACAGGCACCATGCCGACTTCTGTCCGGGAGAGTAATGCTCCTATCTGTCTGTGCTTTGATTCTTTGCTGGGATTCCAGTAATAGATTCCGATGGACATGGGAAGGTTTACTGGAACCTGTGGACCTTCAACTTGACGAAGAAACACAGAAATTGCGTCGGAATTGAATACAACAGGCACCATGCCGACTTCTGTCCGAGAGAGTAATGCTCCTATCTGTCTGTGCTTTGATTCTTTGCTGGGATTCCAGTAATAGACTCCGATGGACATGGGAAGGTTTACTGTAACCTGTGGACCTTCAACTTGACGATGAAACACAGATATTGCTTCGGAATTGAATACAACAGGCACCATGCCGACTTCTGTCCGGGAGAGTAATGCTTCTATCTGTCTGTGCTATGATTCTTTGCTGGGATTCCAGTAATAGATTCCGATGGACAAGGGAAGGTTTACTGTATCCTGTGGACCTTCAACTTGACGAAGAAACACAGATATTGCTTCGGAATTGAATACAACAGGCACCATGCCGACTTCTGTCCGGGAGAGTAATGCTCCTATCTGTCTGTGCTTTGATTCTTTGCTGGGATTCCAGTAATAGATTCCGATGGACATGGGAAGGTTTACTGGAACCTGTGGACCTTCATCTTGACGATGGAACACAGATATTGCGTCGGAATTGAATACAACAGGCACAATGACGACATCTGTCCGGGAGAGTAATTCTTCTAACTGTCAGAATTTTAATTCTTTCCTGGGATTCCAGTAATAGACTCCGATGGACATGGGAAGGTTTGCTGTAACCTGTAGACCTTCAACTTGACGAAGAAACACAGAAATTGCGTCGGAATTGAATACAACAGGCACCATGCCGACTTCTGTCCTGGAGAGTAATGCTCCTATCTGTCTGTGCTTTGATTCTTTGCTGGGATTCCAGTAATAGATTCCGATGGACATGGGAAGGTTTACTGGAACCTGTGGACCTTCAACTTGACGATGAAACACAGAAATTGCGTCGGAATTGAATGCAACAGGCACATAGCCGACATCTGTCCGGGAGAGTAATCCTTCTAACTGTCAGAATTTTAATTCTTTCCTGGGATTCCAGTAATAGACTCCGATGGACATGGGAAGGTTTACTGGAACCTCTGGAACTTCAAATTGACGAAGATACACAGATATTGCGTCGGAATTGAATACAATAGGCACCATGCCGACTTCTGTCCGGGAGAGTAATGCTCCTATCTGTCTGTCCTTTGATTCTTTGCTGGGATTCCAGTAATAGACTCCGATGGACATGGGAAGGTTTATTGTAACCTGTGGAACTTCAACTTGACGATGAAACACAGTTATTGCTTCGGATTCGAATACAACAGGCAACATGCCGACTTCTGTCTGGGAGAGTAATGCTCCTATCTGTCTGTGCTTTGATTCTTTGCTGGGATTCCAGTAATAAACTCCGATGGACATGGGAACGTTTACTGTAATCTGTGGACCTTCAACTTGACGATGAAACACAGATATTGCTTCGGAATTGAATACAACAGGCAACATGCCGACTTCTGTCCGGGAGAGTAATGCTCCTATCTGTCTGTGCTTTGATTCTTTGCTGGGATTCAGGTAATAGATTCCGATGGACATGGGAAGGTTTACTGTAACCTGTGGACCTTCAACTTGACGATGAAACACAGATATTGCATCGGAATTGAATACAACAGGCAACATGCCGACTTCTGTCCGGGAGAGTAATGCTCCTATCTGTCTGTGCTTTGAATCTTTGCTGGGATTCCAGTAATAGATTCCGATGGACATGGGAAGGTTTACTGGAACCTGTGGACCTTCAACTTGACGATGAAACACAGAAATTGCGTCGGAATTGAATACAACAGGAACAATGACGACATCTGTCCGGAAGAGTAATCCTTCTAACTGTCAGAATTTTAATTCTTTCCTGGGATTCCAGTAATTGACTCCGATGGACATGGGAAGGTTTACTGGAACCTGTGGACCTTCAACTTGACGAAGAAACACAGATATTGCTTCGGAATTGAATACAACAGGCACAATGCCGACTTCTGTCCGGGAGAGTAATGCTCCTATCTGTCTGTGCTTTGATTCTTTGCTGGGATTTCAGTAATAGACTCCGATGGACATGGGAAGGTTTACTGGAACCTGTGGACCTTCAACTTGACGAAGAAACACAGAAATTGCGTCGGAATTGAACACAACAGGCACCATGCCGACTTCTGTCCGGGAGAGTAATGCTCCTATCTGTCTGTGATTTGATTCTTTGCTGGGATTCCAGTAATAGATTCCGATGGACATGGGAAGGTTTACTGGAACCTGTGGACCTTCAACTTGACGATGAAACACAGAAATTGCGTCGGAATTGAATACAACAGGCACCGTGCAGACTTCTGTCCTGGAGAGTAATGCTCCTATCTGTCTGTGCTTTGATTCTTGCTGGGATTCCAGTAATAGATTCCGATGGACATGGGAAGGTTTACTGGAACCTGTGGACCATCAACTTGACGATGAAACACAGAAATTGCATCGGAATTGAATACAACAGGCACATAGCCGACATCTGTCCGGGAGAGTAATCCTTCTAACTGTCAGAATTTTAATTCTTTCCTGGGATTCCAGTAATAGACTCCGATGGACATGGGAGGTTTACTGTAACCTGTAGACCTTCAACTTGACGAAGAAACACAGAAATTGCGTCGGAATAGAATACAACAGGCACCATGCCGGCTTCTGTCCTGGAGAGTAATGCTCCTATCTGTCTGTGCTTTGATTCCTTGCTGGGATTCCAGTTATAGTTTCCGATGGAGATGGGAAGGTTTACTGGAACCTGTGGACCTTCAACTTGACGATGAAACACAGATATTGCGTCGGAATTGAATACAACAGGCACAATGACGACATCTGTCCGGGAGAGTAATCCTTCTAACTGTCAGAATTTTAATTCTTTCCTGGGATTCCAGTAATAGACTCCGATGGACATGGGAAGGTTTACTGGAACCTCTGGACCTTCAACTTGACGAAGATACACAGATATTGCGTCGGAATTGAATACAATAGGCACCATGCCGACTTCTGTCCGGGAGAGTAATGCTCCTATCTGTCTGTCCTTTGATTCTTTGCTGGGATTCCAGTAATAGACTCCGATGGACATGGGAAGGTTTACTGTAACCTGTGGACCTTCAACTTGACGATGAAACACAGATATTGCTTCGGAATTGAATACAACAGGCAACATGCCGCCTTCAGTCCGGGAGAGTAATGCTCCTATCTGTCTGTGCTTTGATTCTTTGCTGGGATTCAGGTAATAGATTCCGATGGACATGGGAAGGTTTACTGTAACCTGTGGACCTTCAACTTGACGATGAAACACAGATATTGAGTCGGAATTGAATACAACAGGCAACATGCCGACTTCTGTCCGGGAGAGTAATGCTCCTATCTGTCTGTGCTTTGAATCTTTGCTGGGATTCCAGTAATAGATTCCGATGGACATGGGAAGGTTTACTGGAACCTGTGGACCTTCAACTTGACGATGAAAAACAGAAATTGCGTCGGAATTGAATACAACAGGCACAATGACGACATCTGTCCGGGAGAGTAATCCTTCTAACTCTCAGAATTTTAATTCTTTCCTGGGATTCCAGTAATAGACTCCGATGAACATGGGAAGGTTAACTGGAACCTGTGGACCTTCAACTTGACGAAGATACACAGATATTACGTCGGAATTGAATACAACAGGCATCATGCCGACTTCTGTCCGGGAGAGTAATGCTCCTATCTGTCTGTGCTTTGATTCTTTGCTGGGATTCCAGTAATAGAATCCGATGGACATGGGAAGGTTTACTGTAACCTGTGGACCTTCAACTCGACGATGAAACACAGATATTGCTTCGGAATTGAATACAACAGGCAACATGCCGACATCTGTCCGGGAGAGTTATGCTCCTATCTGTCTGTGCTTTGATTCTTTGCTGGGATTCCAGTAATAGACTCCGATGGACATGGGAAGGTTTACTGTAACCTGTGGACCTTCAACTTGACGATGAAACACAGATATTGCTTCGGAATTGAATACAACAGGCAACATGCCGACTTCTTTCCGGGAGAGTAATGCTCCTATCTGTCTGTGCTTTGATTCTTTGCTGGGATTCCAGTAATAGATTCCGATGGACATGGGAAGGTTTACTGTAACCTGTGGACCTTCAACTTGACGATGAAACACAGATATTGCGTCGGAACTGAATTCAACAGGCAACATACCGACTTCTGTCCGGGAGAGTAATGCTCCTATCTGTCTGTGCTTTGATTCTTTGCTGGGACTCCAGTAATAGACTCCGATGGACATGGGAAGGTTTACTGGACCCTGTGGACCTTCAACTTGACGATGAAACACAGAAATTGCGTCGGAATTGAATACAACAGGCACAAGGACGACATCTGTCCGGGAGAGTAATCCTTCTAACTGTCAAAATTTTAATTCTTTCCTGGGATTCCAGTAATAGACTCCGATGGACATGGGAAGGTTTACTGCAATCTGTGGACCTTCAACTTGACGAAGATACACAGATATTGCGTCGGAATTGAATACAACAGGCACCATGCCGACTTCCGTCCGGGAGAGTAATGCTCCTATCTGTCTGTGCTTTGATTCTTTGCTGGGATTCCAGTAATAGATTCCGATGGACATGGGAAGGTTTACTGGAACCTGTGGACCTTCAACTTCACGATGAAACACAGATATTGCGTCGGAATTGAATACAACAGGCACAATGACGACATCTGTCCGGGAGAGTAATCCTTCTAACTGTCAGAATTTTAATTCTTTCCTGGAATTCCAGTAATAGACTCCGATGGACATGGGAAGGTTTACTGGAACCTGTGGACCTTCAACATGACGACGAAACACAGATATTGCTTCGGAATTGAATACAACAGGCACCATGCCGACTTCTGTCCGGGAGAGTAATGCACCTATCTGTCTGTGCTTTGATTCTTTGCTGGGATTTCAGTAATAGACTCCGATGGACATGGGAAGGTTTACTGGAACCTGTGGACCTTCAACTTGACGAAGAAACACAGAAATTGCGTCGGAATTGAATACAACAGGCACCATGCCGACTTCTGTCCGGGAGAGTAATGCTCCTATCTGTCTGTGCTTCGATACTTTGCTGGGATTCCAGTAATAGATTCCGATGGACATGGGAAGGTTTACTGGAACCTGTGGACCTTCAACTTGACGATGAAACACAGATATTGCGTCGGAATTGAATACAACAGGCACAATGACGACATCTGTCCTGGGGAGTAATCCTTCTAACTGTCAGAATTTTAATTCTTTCCTGGGATTCCAGTAATAGACTCCGATGGACATGGGAAGGTTTACTGTAACCAGTAGACCTTCAACTTGACGAAGAAACACAGAAATTGCGTCGGAATTGTATACAACAGGCAACATGCCGACTTCTGTCCTGGAGAGTAATGCTCCTATCTGTCTGTGCTTTGATTCTTTGCTGGGATTCCAGTAATAGATTCCGCGGACATGGGAAGGTTTACTGGAACCTGTGAACCTGCAACTTGACGATGAAACACAGATATTGCGTCGGAATTGAATACAAGAGGCACAATGACGACATCTGTCCGGGAGAGTAATCCTTCTAACTGTCAGAATTTTAATTCTTTCCTGGGATTCCTGTAATAGACTCCGATGGACATGGGAAGGTTTACTGTAACCTGTAGACCTTCAACTTGACGAAGAAACACGGAAATTGCGTCGGAATTGAATACAACAGGCACCATGCCGACTTCTGTCCTGGAGAGTAATGCTTCTATCGGTCTGTGCTTTGATTCTTTGCTGGGATTCCAGTAATAGATTCCGATGGACATGGGAAGGTTTACTGGAACCTGTGGACCTTCAACTTGACGATGAAACACAGAAATTGCGTCGGAATTGAATACAACAGGCACAATGACGACATCTGTCCGGGAGAGTCATCCTTCTAACTGTCAGAATTTTAATTCTTTCCTGGGATTCCAGTAATAGACTCCGATGGACATGGGAAGGTTTACTGTAACCTGTGGACCTTCAACTTGACGAAGAAACACAGATATTGCTTCGGGATTGAATATAACAGGCACCATGCCGACTTCTGTCCGGGAGAGTAATGCTCCTATCTGTCTGTGCTTTGATTCTTTGCTGGGATTCCAGTAATAGACTCCGATGGACATGGGAAGGTTTACTGTAACCTGTGGACCTTCAACATGACGATGAAACACAGATATTGCTTCGGAATTGAACACAACAGGCACCATGCCGACTTCTGTCCGGGAGAGTAATGCTTCTATCTGTCTGTGCTATGATTCTGTGCTGGGATTCCAGTAATAGATTCCGATGGACATGGGAAGGTTTACTGTAACCTGTGGACCTTCAACTTGACGAAGAAACACAGAAATTGCGCCGGAATTGAATACAACAGGCACCATGCCGACTTCTGTCCTGGAAAGTAATGCTCCTATCTTTCTGTGCTTTGATTCTTTGCTGGGATTCCAGTAATAGATTCCGATGGACATGGGAAGGTTTACTGGAACCTGTGGACCTTCAACGTGACGATGAAACACAGATATTGCGTCGGAATTGAATACAACAGGCACAATGACGACATCTGTCCGGGAGAGTAATCCTTCTAACTGTCAGAATTTTAATTCTTTCCTGGGATTCCAGTAATAGACTCCGATGGACATGGGAAGGTTTACTGGAACCTCTGGACCTTCAACTTGACGAAGATACACAGATATTGCGTCGGAATTGAATACAATAGGCACCATGCCGACTTCTGTCCGGGAGAGTAATGCTCCTATCTGTCTGTCCTTTGATTCTTTGCTGGGATTCCAGTAATAGACTCCGATGGACATGGGAAGGTTTATTGTAACCTGTGGAACTTCAACTTGACGATGAAACACAGTTATTGCTTCGGAATTGAATACAACAGGCAACATGCCGACTTCTGTCTGGGAGAGTAATGCTCCTATCTGTCTGTGCTTTGATTCTTTGCTGGGATTCCAGTAATAAACTCCGATAGACATGGGAACGTTTACAGTAATCTGTGGACCTTCAACTTGACGATGAAACACAGATATTGCTTCGGAATTGAATACAACAGGCAACATGCCGACTTCTGTCCGGGAGAGTAATGCTCCTATCTGTCTGTGCTTTGATTCTTTGCTGGCATTCAGGTAATAGATTCCGACGGACATGGGAAGGTTTACTGTAACCTGTGGACCTTCAACTTGACGATGAAACACAGATATTGCATCGGAATTGAATACAACAGGCAACATGCCGACTTCTGTCCGGGAGAGTAATGCTCCTATCTGTCTGTGCTTTGAATCTTTGCTGGGATTCCAGTAATAGATTCCGATGGACATGGGAAGGTTTACTGGAAGCTGTGGACCTTCAACTTGACGATGAAACACAGAAATTGCGTCGGAATTGAATACAACAGGCACAATGACGACATCTGTCCGGGAGAGTAATCCTTCTAACTGTCAGAATTTTAATTCTTTCCTGGGATTCCAGTAATTGACTCCGATGGACATGGGAAGGTTTACTGGAACCTGTGGACCTTCAACTTGACGAAGAAACACAGATATTGCTTCGGAATTGAATACAACAGGCACAATGCCGACTTCCGTCCGGGAGAGTAATGCTCCTATCTGTCTGTGCTTTGATTCTTTGCTGGGATTTCAGTAATAGACTCCGATGGACATGGGAAGGTTTACTGGAACCTGTGGACCTTCAACTTGACGAAGAAACACAGAAATTGCGTCGGAATTGAACACAACAGGCACCATGCCGACTTCTGTCCGGGAGAGTAATGCTCCTATCTGTCTGTGCTTTGATTCTTTGCTGGGATTCCAGTAATAGATTCCGATGGACATGGGAAGGTTTACTGGAACCTGTGGACCTTCAACTTGACGATGAAACACAGAAATTGCGTCGGAATTGAATACAACAGGCACCATGCAGACTTCTGTCCTGGAGAGTAATGCTCCTATCTGTCTGTGCTTTGATTCTTTGCTGGGATTCCAGTAATAGATTCCGATGGACATGGGAAGGTTTACTGGAACCTGTGGACCATCAACTTGACGATGAAACACAGAAATTGCATCGGAATTGAATACAACAGGCACATAGCCGACATCTGTCCGGGAGAGTAATCCTTCTAACTGTCAGAATTTTAATTCTTTCCTGGGATTCCAGTAATAGACTCCGATGGACATGGGAGGTTTACTGTAACCTGTAGACCTTCAACTTGACGAAGAAACACAGAAATTGCGTCGGAATTGAATACAACAGGCACCATGCCGGCTTCTGTCCTGGAGAGTAATGCTCCTATCTGTCTGTGCTTTGATTCTTTGCTGGGATTCCAGTTATAGATTCCGATGGAGATGGGAAGATTTACTGGAACCTGTGGACTTTCAACTTGACGATGAAACACAGATATTGCGTCGGAATTGAATACAACAGGCACAATGACGACATCTGTCCGGGAGAGTAATCCTTCTAACTGTCAGAATTTTAATTCTTTCCTGGGATTCCAGTAATAGACTCCGATGGACATGGGAAGGTTTACTGGAACCTCTGGACCTTCAACTTGACGAAGATACACAGATATTGCGTCGGAATTGAATACAATAGGCACCATGCCGACTTCTGTCCGGGAGAGTAATGCTCCTATCTGTCTGTCCTTTGATTCTTTGCTGGGATTCCAGTAATAGACTCCGATGGACATGGGAAGGTTTACTGTAACCTGTGGACCTTCAACTCGACGATGAAACACAGATATTGCTTCGGAATTGAATACAACAGGCAACATGCCGACATCTGTCCGGGAGAGTTATGCTCCTATCTGTCTGTGCTTTGATTCTTTGCTGGGATTCCAGTAATAGACTCCGATGGACATGGGAAGGTTTACTGTAACCTGTGGACCTTCAACTTGACGATGAAACACAGATATTGCTTCGGAATTGAATACAACAGGCAACATGCCGACTTCTTTCCGGGAGAGTAATGCTCCTATCTGTCTGTGCTTTGATTCTTTGCTGGGATTCCAGTAATAGATTCCGATGGACATGGGAAGGTTTACTGTAACCTGTGGACCTTCAACTTGACGATGAAACACAGATATTGCGTCGGAACTGAATTCAACAGGCAACATACCGACTTCTGTCCGGGAGAGTAATGCTCCTATCTGTCTGTGCTTTGATTCTTTGCAGGGACTCCAGTAATAGACTCCGATGGACATGGGAAGGTTTACTGGACCCTGTGGACCTTCAACTTGACGATGAAACACAGATATTGCGTCGGAATTGAATACAACAGGCACAAGGACGACATCTGTCCGGGAGAGTAATCCTTCTAACTGTCAAAATTTTAATTCTTTCCTGGGATTCCAGTAATAGACTCCGATGGACATGGGAAGGTTTACTGCAATCTGTGGACCTTCAACTTGACGAAGATACACAGATATTGCGTCGGAATTGAATACAACAGGCACCATGCCGACTTCCGTCCGGGAGAGTAATGCTCCTATCTGTCTGTGCTTTGATTCTTTGCTGGGATTCCAGTAATAGATTCCGATGGACATGGGAAGGTTTACTGGAACCTGTGGACCTTCAACTTGACGATGAAACACAGATATTGCGTCGGAATTGAATACAACAGGCACAATGACGACATCTGTCCGGGAGAGTAATCCTTCTAACTGTCAGAATTTTAATTCTTTCCTGGAATTCCAGTAATAGACTCCGATGGACATGGGAAGGTTTACTGGAACCTGTGGACCTTCAACTTGACGACGAAACACAGATATTGCTTCGGAATTGAATACAACAGGCACCATGCCGACTTCTGTCCGGGAGAGTAATGCACCTATCTGTCTGTGCTTTGATTCTTTGCTGGGATTTCAGTAATAGACTCCGATGGACATGGGAAGGTTTACTGGAACCTGTGGACCTTCAACTTGACGAAGAAACACAGAAATTGCGTCGGAATTGAATACAACAGGCACCATGCCGACTTCTGTCCGGGAGAGTAATGCTCCTATCTGTCTGTGCTTTGATACTTTGCTGGGATTCCAGTAATAGATTCCGATGGACATGGGAAGGTTTACTGGAACCTGTGGACCTTCAACTTGACGATGAAACACAGATATTGCGTCGGAATTGAATACAACAGGCACAATGACGACATCTGTCCTGGGGAGTAATCCTTCTAACTGTCAGAATTTTAATTCTTTCCTGGGATTCCAGTAATAGACTCCGATGGACATGGGAAGGTTTACTGTAACCAGTAGACCTTCAACTTGACGAAGAAACACAGAAATTGCGTCGGAATTGTATACAACAGGCAACATGCCGACTTCTGTCCTGGAGAGTAATGCTCCTATCTGTCTGTGCTTTGATTCTTTGCTGGGATTCCAGTAATAGATTCCGCGGACATGGGAAGGTTTACTGGAACCTGTGAACCTGCAACTTGACGATGCAACACAGATATTGCGTCGGAATTGAATACAAGAATCACAATGACGACATCTGTCCGGGAGAGTAATCCTTCTAACTGTCAGAATTTTAATTCTTTCCTGGGATTCCAGTAATAGACTCCGATGGACATGGGAAGGTTTACTGTAACCTGTAGACCTTCAACTTGACGAAGAAACACGGAAATTGCGTCGGAATTGAATACAACAGGCACCATGCCGACTTCTGTCCTGGAGAGTAATGCTTCTATCGGTCTGTGCTTTGATTCTTTGCTGGGATTCCAGTAATAGATTCCGATGGACATGGGAAGGTTTACTGGAACCTGTGGACCTTCAACTTGACGATGAAACACAGAAATTGCGTCGGAATTGAATACAACAGGCACAATGACGACATCTGTCCGGGAGAGTCATCCTTCTAACTGTCAGAATTTTAATTCTTTCCTGGGATTCCAGTAATAGACTCCGATGGACATGGGAAGGTTTACTGTAACCTGTGGACCTTCAACTTGACGAAGAAACACAGATATTGCTTCGGGATTGAATATAACAGGCACCATGCCGACTTCTGTCCGGGAGAGTAATGCTCCTATCTGTCTGTGCTTTGATTCTTTGCTGGGATTCCAGTAATAGACTCCGATGGACATGGGAAGGTTTACTGTAACCTGTGGACCTTCAACTTGACGATGAAACACAGATATTGCTTCGGAATTGAACACAACAGGCACCATGCCGACTTCTGTCCGGGAGAGTAATGCTTCTATCTGTCTGTGCTATGATTCTGTGCTGGGATTCCAGTAATAGATTCCGATGGACATGGGAAGGTTTACTGTAACCTGTGGACCTTCAACTTGACGAAGAAACACAGAAATTGCGCCGGAATTAAATACAACAGGCACCATGCCGACTTCTGTCCTGGAAAGTAATGCTCCTATCTTTCTGTGCTTTGATTCTTTGCTGGGATTCCAGTAATAGATTCCGATGGACATGGGAAGGTTTACTGGAACCTGTGGACCTTCAACTTGACGATGAAACACAGATATTGCGTCGGAATTGAATACAACAGGCACAATGACGACATCTGTCCGGGAGAGTAATCCTTCTAACTGTCAGAATTTTAATTCTTTCCTGGGATTCCAGTAATAGACTCCGATGAACATAGGAAGGTTTGCTGTAACCTGTAGACCTTCAACTTGACGAAGAAACCCAGAAATTGCGTCGGAATTGAATACAACAGGCACCATGCCGACTTCTGTCCTAGAGAGTAATGCTCCTATCTGTCTGTGCTTTGATTCTTTGCTGGGATTCCAGTAATAGATACCGATGGAAATGGGAAGCTTTACTGGAACCTGTGGACCTTTAACTTGACGATGAAACACAGATATTGCGTCGGAATTGAATACAACAGGCACATAGCCGACATCTGTCCGGGAGAGTAATCCTTCTAACTGTCAGAATTTTAATTCTTTCCTGGGATTCCAGTAATAGACTCCGATGGACATGGGAAGGTTTACTGTAACCTGTAGACCTTCAACTTGACGAAGAGACACAGATATTGCGTCGGAATTGAATGCAACAGGCACCATGCCGACTTCTGTCCGGGAGAGTAATGCTCCTATCTGTCAGTGCTTTGATTCTTTGCTGGGATTCCAGTAATAGATTCCAATGGACATGGGAAGGTTTACTGGAACCTGTTGACCTTTAACTTGACGATGAAACACAGATATTGTGTCGGAATTGAATACAACAGGCACCATGCCGACTTCTGTCCTGGAGAGTAATGCTCCTATCTGTATGTGCTTTCATTCTTTGCTGGGATTCCAGTAATAGATTCCGATGGACATGGGAAGGTTTACTGGAACCTGTGGACCTTCAACTTGACGATGAAACACAGATATTGCGTCGGAATTGAATACAACAGGCACAATGACGACATCTGTACGGGAGAGTAATCCTTCTAACTGTCAGAATTTTAATTCTTTCCTGGGATTCCAGTAATAGACTCCGATGGACATGGGAGGTTTACTGTAACCTGTGGACCTTCAACTTGACGAAGAAACGCAGATATTGCTTCGGAATTGAATATAACAGGCACCATGCCGACTTCTGTCCGGGAGAGTAATGCTCCTATCTGTCTGTGCTTTGATTCTTTGCTGGGATTCCAGTAATAGACTCCGATGGACATGGGAAGGTTTACTGTAACCTGTGGACCTTCAACTTGACGATGAAACACAGATATTGCTTCGGTATGGAACACAACAGGCAACATGCCGACTTCTGTCCGGGAGAGTAATGCTTCTATCTGTCTGTGCTATGATTCTTTCCTGGGATTCCAGTAATAGACTCCGATGAACATGGGAAGGTTTGCTGTAACCTGTAGACCTAAAACTTGACGAAGAAACACAGAAAATGCGTCGGAATTGAATACAACAGGCACCATGCCAAATTCTGTCCTGGAGAGTAATGCTCCTATCTGTCTGTGCTTTGATTCTTTGCTGGGATTCCAGTAATAGATTCCGATGGACATGGGAAGGTCTACTGGAACCTGTGGACCTTTAACTTGACGATGAAACACAGATATTGCGTCGGAATTGAATACAACAGGCACAATGACGACATCTGTCCGGGAGAGTAATCCTTCTAACTGTCAGAATTTAAATTCTTTCCTAGGATTCCAGTAATAGACTCCTATGGACATGGGAAGGTTTACTGGAACCTCTGGACCTTCAACTTCACGAAGATACACAGATATTGCGTCGGAATTGAATACAATAGGCACCATGCCGACTTCTGTCCGGGAGAGTAATGCTCCTATCTGTCTGTCCTTTGATTCTTTGCTGGGATTCCAGTAATAGACTCCGATGGACATGGGAAGGTTTACTGTAACCTGTGGACCTTCAACATGACGATGAAACACAGATATTGCTTCGGAATTGAATACAACAGGCAACATGCCGACTTCCGTCCGGGAGAGTAATGCTCCTATCTGTCTGTGCTTTGATTCTTTGCTGGGATTCCAGTAATAAACTCCGATGGACATGGGAAGGTTTACTGTAACCTGTGGACCTTCAACTTGACGATGAAACACAGATATTGCTTCGTAATTGAATACAACAGGCAACATGCCGACTTCTGTCCGGGAGAGTAATGCTCCTATCTGTCTGTGCTTTGATTCTTTGCTGGGATTCAGGTAATAGATTCCGATGGACATCGGAAGGTTTACTGTAACCTGTGGACCTTCAACTTGACGATGAAACACAGATATTGCGTCGGAATTGAATACAACAGGCAACATGCCGACTTCTGTCCGGGAGAGTAATGCTCCTATCTGTCTGTGCTTTGAATCTTTGCTGGGATTCCAGTAATAGATTCCAATGGACATGGGAAGGTTTACTGTAACCTGTGGACCTTCAACTTGACGAAGAAACACAGATATTGCTTCGGAATTGAATACAACAGGCACAATGCCGGCTTCTGTCCGGGAGAGTAATGCTCCTATCTGTCTGTGCTTTGATTCTTTGCTGGGGTTTTAGTAATAGACTCCGATGGACATGGGAAGGTTTATTGGAACCTGTGGACCTTCAACTTGACGAAGAAACACAGAAATTGCGTCGGAATTGAATACAACAGGCACCATGCCGACTTCTGTCCGGGAGAGTAATGCTCCTATCTGTCTGTGCTTTGATTCTTTGCTGGGATTCAGGTAATAGATTCCGATGGACATGGGAAGGTTTACTGTAACCTGTGGACCTTCAACTTGACGATGAAACACAGATATTGCGTCGGAACTGAATACAACAGGCACAATGACGACATCTGTCCGGGAGAGTAATCCTTCTAACTGTCAGAAGTTTAATTCTTTCCTGGGATTCCAGTAATAGACTCCGATGGACATGGGAAGGTTTACTGTAACCTGTGGACCTTCAACTTGACGAAGAAACACAGAAATTGCTTCGGAATTGAATACAACAGGCACAATGCCGGCTTCTGTCCGGGAGAGTAATGCTCCTATCTGTCTGTGCTTTGATTCTTTGCTGGGATTTTAGTAATAGACTCCGATGGACATGGGAAGGTTTACTGGAACCTGTGGACCTTCAACTTGACCAAGAAACACAGAAATTGCGTCGGAATTGAATACAACAGGCACCATGCCGACTTCTGTCCGGGAGAGTAATGCTCCTATCTGTCTGTGCTTTGAATCTTTGCTGGGATTCCAGTAATAGATTCCGATGGACATGGGAAGGTTTACTGTAACCTGTGGACCTTCAACTCGACGATGAAACACAGATATTGCTTCGGAATTGAATACAACAGGCAACATGCCGACATCTGTCCGGGACAGCTATGCTCCTACCTGTCTGTGCTTTGATTCTTTGCTGGGATTCCAGTAATAGACTCCGATGGACATGGGGAGGTTTACTGTAACCTGTGGACCTTCAACTTGACGATGAAACACAGATATTGCTTCGGAATTGAATACAACAGGCAACATGCCGACTTCTGTCCGGGAGAGTAATGCTCCTATCTGTCTGTGCTTTGATTCTTTGCTGGGATTCCAGTAATAGATTCCGATGGACATGGGAAGGTTTACTGGAACCTGTCGACCTTCAACTTGACGATGAAACACAGAAATTGCGTCGGAATTGAATACAACAGGCACAAGGACGACATCTGTCCGGGAGAGTAATCCTTCTAACTGTCAGAATTTTAATTCTTTCCTGGGATTCCAGTAATAGACTCCGATGGACATGGGAAGGTTTACTGGAACCTGTGGACCTTCAACTTGACGCAGATACACAGATATTGCATCGGAATTGAATACAACAGGCACCATGCCGACTTCTGTCCGGGAGAGTAATGCTCCTATCTGTCTGTGCTTTGATTCTTTGCTGGGATTCCAGTAATAGATTCCGATGGACATGGGAAGGTTTACTGGAACCTGTGGACCTTCAACTTGACGATGAAACACAGAAATTGCGTCGGAATTGAATACAACAGGCACAATGACGACATCTGTCCGGGAGAGTAATCCTTCTAACTGTCAGAATTTTAATTGTTTCCTGGAATTCCAGTAATAGACTCCGATGGACATGGGAAGGTTTACTGGAACCTGTGGACATCCAACTTGACGACGAAACACAGATATTGCTTCGGAATTGAATACAACAGGCACCATGCCGACTTCTGTCCGGGAGAGTAATGCTCCTATCTGTCTGTGCTTTGATTCTTTGCTGGGATTTCAGTAATAGACTCCGATGGACATGGGAAGGTTTACTGGAACCTGTGGACCTTCAACTTGACGAAGAAACACAGAAATTGCGTCGGAATTGAATACAACAGGCACCATGCCGACTTCTGTCCGGGAGAGTAATGCTCCTATCTGTCTGTGCTTTGATTCTTTGCTGGGATTCCAGTAATAGACTCCGATGGACATGGGAAGGTTTACTGTAACCTGTGGACCTTCAACTTGACGATGAAACACAGATATTGCTTCGGAATTGAATACAACAGGCACCATGCCGACTTCTGTCCGGGAGAGTAATGCTTCTATCTGTCTGTGCTATGATTCTTTGCTGGGATTCCAGTAATAGATTCCGATGGACAAGGGAAGGTTTACTGTATCCTGTGGACCTTCAACTTGACGAAGAAACACAGATATTGCTTCGGAATTGAATGCAACAGGCACCATGCCGACTTCTGTCCGGGAGAGTAATGCTCCTATCTGTCTGTGCTTTGATTCTTTGCTGGGATTCCAGTAATAGATTCCGATGGACATGGGAAGGTTTACTGGAACCTGTGGACCTTCAACTTGACGATGGAACACAGATATTGCGTCGGAATTGAATACAACAGGCACAATGACGACATCTGTCCGGGAGAGTAATCCTTCTAACTGTCAGAATTTTAATTCTTTCCTGGGATTCCAGTAATAGACTCCGATGGACATGGGAAGGTTTGCTGTAACCTGTAGACCATCAACTTGACGAAGAAACACAGAAATTGCTTCGGAATTGAATACAACAGGCACCATGCCGACTTCTGTCCTGGAGAGTAATGCTCCTATCTGTCTGTGCTTTGATTCTTTGCTGGGATTCCAGTAATAGATTCCGATGGACATGGGAAGGTTTACTGGAACCTGTGGACCTTCAACTTGACGATGAAACACAGAAATTGCGTCGGAATTGAATACAACAGGCACATAGCCGACATCTGTCCGGGAGAGTAATCCTTCTAACTGTCAGAATTTTAATTCTTTCCTGGGATTCCAGTAATAGACTCCGATGGACATGGGAAGGTTTACTGTAACCTGTAGACCTTCAACTTGACGAAGAGACACAGATATTGCGTCGGAATTGAATGCAACAGGCACCATGCCGACTTCTGTCCGGGAGAGTAATGCTCCTATCTGTCAGTGCTTTGATTCTTTGCTGGGATTCCAGTAATAGATTCCAATGGACATGGGAAGGTTTACTGGAACCTGTTGACCTTTAACTTGACGATGAAACACAGATATTGTGTCGGAATTGAATACAACAGGCACCATGCCGACTTCTGTCCTGGAGCGTAATGCTCCTATCTGTATGTGCTTTCATTCTTTGCTGGGATTCCAGTAATAGATTCCGATGGACATGGGAAGGTTTACTGGAACCTGTGGACCTTCAACTTGACGATGAAACACAGATATTGCGTCGGAATTGAATACAACAGGCACAATGACGACATCTGTACGGGAGAGTAATCCTTCTAACTGTCAGAATTTTAATTCTTTCCTGGGATTCCAGTAATAGACTCCGATGGACATGGGAAGGTTTACTGTAACCTGTGGACCTTCAACTTGACGAAGAAACGCAGATATTGCTTCGGAATTGAATATAACAGGCACCATGCCGACTTCTGTCCGGGAGAGTAATGCTCCTATCTGTCTGTGCTTTGATTCTTTGCTGGGATTCCAGTAATAGACTCCGATGGACATGGGAAGGTTTACTGTAACCTGTGGACCTTCAACTTGACGATGAAACACAGATATTGCTTCGGAATGGAACACAACAGGCAACATGCCGACTTCTGTCCGGGAGAGTAATGCTTCTATCTGTCTGTGCTATGATTCTTTCCTGGGATTCCAGTAATAGACTCCGATGAACATGGGAAGGTTTGCTGTAACCTGTAGACCTAAAACTTGACGAAGAAACACAGAAAATGCGTCGGAATTGAATACAACAGGCACCATGCCAAATTCTGTCCTGGAGAGTAATGCTCCTATCTGTCTGTGCTTTGATTCTTTGCTGGGATTCCAGTAATAGATTCCGATGGACATGGGAAGGTCTACTGGAACCTGTGGACCTTTAACTTGACGATGAAACACAGATATTGCGTCGGAATTGAATACAACAGGCACAATGACGACATCTGTCCGGGAGAGTAATCCTTCTAACTGTCAGAATTTAAATTCTTTCCTAGGATTCCAGTAATAGACTCCTATGGACATGGGAAGGTTTACTGGAACCTCTGGACCTTCAACTTCACGAAGATACACAGATATTGCGTCGGAATTGAATACAATAGGCACCATGCCGACTTCTGTCCGGGAGAGTAATGCTCCTATCTGTCTGTCCTTTGATTCTTTGCTGGGATTCCAGTAATAGACTCCGATGGACATGGGAAGGTTTACTGTAACCTGTGGACCTTCAACATGACGATGAAACACAGATATTGCTTCGGAATTGAATACAACAGGCAACATGCCGACTTCTGTCCGGGAGAGTAATGCTCCTATCTGTCTGTGCTTTGATTCTTTGCTGGGATTCCAGTAATAAACTCCGATGGACATGGGAAGGTTTACTGTAACCTGTGGACCTTCAACTTGACGATGAAACACAGATATTGCTTCGTAATTGAATACAACAGGCAACATGCCGACTTCTGTCCGGGAGAGTAATGCTCCTATCTGTCTGTGCTTTGATTCTTTGCTGGGATTCAGGTAATAGATTCCGATGGACATGGGAAGGTTTACTGTAACCTGTGGACCTTCAACTTGACGATGAAACACAGATATTGCGTCGGAATTGAATACAACAGGCAACATGCCGACTTCTGTCCGGGAGAGTAATGCTCCTATCTGTCTGTGCTTTGAATCTTTGCTGGGATTCCAGTAATAGATTCCAATGGACATGGGAAGGTTTACTGTAACCTGTGGACCTTCAACTTGACGAAGAAACACAGATATTGCTTCGGAATTGAATACAACATCCACAATGCCGGCTTCTGTCCGGGAGAGTAATGCTCCTATCTGTCTGTGCTTTGATTCTTTGCTGGGGTTTTAGTAATAGACTCCGATGGACATGGGAAGGTTTATTGGAACCTGTGGACCTTCAACTTGACGAAGAAACACAGAAATTGCGTCGGAATTGAATACAACAGGCACCATGCCGACTTCTGTCCGGGAGAGTAATGCTCCTATCTGTCTGTGCTTTGATTCTTTGCTGGGATTCAGGTAATAGATTCCGATGGACATGGGAAGGTTTACTGTAACCTGTGGACCTTCAACTTGACGATGAAACACAGATATTGCGTCGGAACTGAATACAACAGGCACAATGACGACATCTGTCCGGGAGAGTAATCCTTCTAACTGTCAGAAGTTTAATTCTTTCCTGGGATTCCAGTAATAGACTCCGATGGACATGGGAAGGTTTACTGTAACCTGTGGACCTTCAACTTGACGAAGAAACACAGAAATTGCTTCGGAATTGAATACAACAGGCACAATGCCGGCTTCTGTCCGGGAGAGTAATGTTCCTATCTGTCTGTGCTTTGATTCTTTGCTGGGATTTTAGTAATAGACTCCGATGGACATGGGAAGGTTTACTGGAACCTGTGGACCTTCAACTTGACCAAGTAACACAGAAATTGCGTCGGAATTGAATACAACAGGCACCATGCCGACTTCTGTCCGGGAGAGTAATGCTCCTATCTGTCTGTGCTTTGAATCTTTGCTGGGATTCCAGTAATAGATTCCGATGGACATGGGAAGGTTTACTGTAACCTGTGGACCTTCAACTCGACGATGAAACACAGATATTGCTTCGGAATTGAATACAACAGGCAACATGCCGACATCTGTCCGGGACAGCTATGCTCCTACCTGTCTGTGCTTTGATTCTTTGCTGGGATTCCAGTAATAGACTCCGATGGACATGGGGAGGTTTACTGTAACCTGTGGACCTTCAACTTGACGATGAAACACAGATATTGCTTCGGAATTGAATACAACAGGCAACATGCCGACTTCTGTCCGGGAGAGTAATGCTCCTATCTGTCTGTGCTTTGATTCTTTGCTGGGATTCCAGTAATAGATTCCGATGGACATGGGAAGGTTTACTGGAACCTGTCGACCTTCAACTTGACGATGAAACACAGAAATTGCGTCGGAATTGAATACAACAGGCACAAGGACGACATCTGTCCGGGAGAGTAATCCTTCTAACTGTCAGAATTTTAATTCTTTCCTGGGATTCCAGTAATAGACTCCGATGGACATGGGAAGGTTTACTGGAACCTGTGGACCTTCAACTTGACGCAGATACACAGATATTGCATCGGAATTGAATACAACAGGCACCATGCCGACTTCTGTCCGGGAGAGTAATGCTCCTATCTGTCTGTGCTTTGATTCTTTGCTGGGATTCCAGTAATAGATTCCGATGGACATGGGAAGGTTTACTGGAACCTGTGGACCTTCAACTTGACGATGAAACACAGAAATTGCGTCGGAATTGAATACAACAGGCACAATGACGACATCTGTCCGGGAGAGTAATCCTTCTAACTGTCAGAATTTTAATTGTTTCCTGGAATTCCAGTAATAGACTCCGATGGACATGGGAAGGTTTACTGGAACCTGTGGACATCCAACTTGACGACGAAACACAGATATTGCTTCGGAATTGAATACAACAGGCACCATGCCGACTTCTGTCCGGGAGAGTAATGCTCCTATCTGTCTGTGCTTTGATTCTTTGCTGGGATTTCAGTAATAGACTCCGATGGACATGGGAAGGTTTACTGGAACCTGTGGACCTTCAACTTGACGAAGAAACACAGAAATTGCGTCGGAATTGAATACAACAGGCACCATGCCGACTTCTGTCCGGGAGAGTAATGCTCCTATCTGTCTGTGCTTTGATTCTTTGCTGGGATTCCAGTAATAGACTCCGATGGACATGGGAAGGTTTACTGTAACCTGTGGACCTTCAACTTGACGATGAAACACAGATATTGCTTCGGAATTGAATACAACAGGCACCATGCCGACTTCTGTCCGGGAGAGTAATGCTTCTATCTGTCTGTGCTATGATTCTTTGCTGGGATTCCAGTAATAGATTCCGATGGACAAGGGAAGGTTTACTGTATCCTGTGGACCTTCAACTTGACGAAGAAACACAGATATTGCTTCGGAATTGAATGCAACAGGCACCATGCCGACTTCTGTCCGGGAGAGTAATGCTCCTATCTGTCTGTGCTTTGATTCTTTGCTGGGATTCCAGTAATAGATTCCGATGGACATGGGAAGGTTTACTGGAACCTGTGGACCTTCAACTTGACGATGGAACACAGATATTGCGTCGGAATTGAATACAACAGGCACAATGACGACATCTGTCCGGGAGAGTAATCCTTCTAACTGTCAGAATTTTAATTCTTTCCTGGGATTCCAGTAATAGACTCCGATGGACATGGGAAGGTTTGCTGTAACCTGTAGACCATCAACTTGACGAAGAAACACAGAAATTGCTTCGGAATTGAATACAACAGGCACCATGCCGACTTCTGTCCTGGAGAGTAATGCTCCTATCTGTCTGTGCTTTGATTCTTTGCTGGGATTCCAGTAATAGATTCCGATGGACATGGGAAGGTTTACTGGAACCTGTGGACCTTCAACTTGACGATGAAACACAGAAATTGCGTCGGAATTGAATACAACAGGCACATAGCCGACATCTGTCCGGGAGAGTAATCCTTCTAACTGTCAGAATTTTAATTCTTTCCTGGGATTCCAGTAATAGACTCCGATGGACATGGGAAGGTTTACTGGAACCTCTGGACCTTCAACTTGACGAAGATACACAGATATTGCGTCGGAATTGAATACAATAGGCACCATGCCGACTTCTGTCCGGGAGAGTAATGCTCCTATCTGTCTGTCCTTTGATTCTTTGCTGGGATTCCAGTAATAGACTCCGATGGACATGGGAAGGTTTACTGTAACCTGTGGAACTTCAACTTGACGATGAAACACCGTTATTGCTTCGGAATTGAATACAACAGGCAACATGCCGACTTCTGTCCGGGAGAGTAATGCTCCTATCTGTCTGTGCTTTGATTCTTTGCTGGGATTCCAGTAATAAACTCCGATGGACATGGGAACGTTTACTGTAACCTGTGGACCTTCAACTTGACGATGAAACACAGATATTGCTTCGGAATTGAATACAACAGGCAACATGCCGACTTCTGTCCGGGAGAGTAATGCTCCTATCTGTCTGTGCTTTGATTCTTTGCTGGGATTCAGGTAATAGATTCCGATGGACATGGGAAGGTTTACTGTAACCTGTGGACCTTCAACTTGACGATGAAACACAGATATTGCATCGGAATTGAATACAACAGGCAACATGCCGACTTCTGTCCGGGAGAGTAATGCTCCTATCTGTCTGTGCTTTGAATCTTTGCTGGGATTCCAGTAATAGATTCCGATGGACATGGGAAGGTTTACTGGAACCTGTGGACCTTCAACTTGACGATGAAACACAGAAATTGCGTCGGAATTGAATACAACAGGCACAATGACGACATCTGTCCGGGAGAGTAATCCTTCTAACTGTCATAATTTTAATTCTATCCTGGGATTCCAGTAATTGACTCCGATGGACATGGGAAGGTTTACTGGAACCTGTGGACCTTCAACTTGACGAAGAAACACAGATATTGCTTCGGAATTGAATACAACAGGCACAATGCCGACTTCTGTCCGGGAGAGTAATGCTCCTATCTGTCTGTGCTTTGATTCTTTGCTGGGATTTCAGTAATAGACTCCGATGGACATGGGAAGGTTTACTGGAACCTGTGGACCTTCAACTTGACGAAGAAACACAGAAATTGCGTCGGAATTGAACACAACAGGCACCATGCCGACTTCTGTCCGGGAGAGTAATGCTCCTATCTGTCTGTGCTTTGATTCTTTGCTGGGATTCCAGTAATAGATTCCGATGGACATGGGAAGGTTTACTGGAACCTGTGGTCCTTCAACTTGACGATGAAACACAGAAATTGCGTCGGAATTGAATACAACAGGCACAATGACGACATCTGTCCGGGAGAGTAATCCTTCTAACTGTCAGAATTTTAATTCTTTCCTGGGATTCCAGTAATAGACTCCGATGGACATGGGAAGGTTTACTGTAACCTGTAGACCTTCAACTTGACGAAGAAACAGAGAAATTGCGTCGGAATTGAATACAACAGGCACCATGCCGGCTTCTGTCCTGGAGAGTAATGCTCCTATCTGTCTGTGCTTTGATTCTTTGCTGGGATTCCAGTTATAGATTTCGATGGAGATGGGAAGGTTTACTGGAACCTGTGGACCTTTAACTTGACGATGAAACACAGATATTGCGTCGGAATTGAATACAACAGGCACAATGACGACATCTGTCCGGGAGAGTAATCCTTCTAACTGTCAGAATTTTAATTCTTTCCTGGGATTCCAGTAATAGACTCCGATGGACATGGGAAGGTTTACTGGAACCTCTGGACCTTCAACTTGACGAAGATACACAGATATTGCGTCGGAATTGAATACAATAGGCACCATGCCGACTTCTGTCCGGGAGAGTAATGCTCCTATCTGTCTGTCCTTTGATTCTTTGCTGGGATTCCAGTAATAGACTCCGATGGACATGGGAAGGTTTACTGTAACCTGTGGACCTTCAACTTGACGATGAAACACAGATATTGCTTCGGAATTAAATACAACAGGCAACATGCCGACTTCTGTCCGGGAGAGTAATGCTTCTATCTGTCTGTGCTTTGATTCTTTGCTGGGATTCAGGTAATAGATTCCGATGGACATGGGAAGGTTTACTGTAACCTGTGGACCTTCAACTTGACGATGAAACACAGATATTGCGTCGGAATTGAATACAACAGGCAACATGCCGACTTCTGTCCGGGAGAGTAATGCTCCTATCTGTCTGTGCTTTGAATCTTTGCTGGGATTCCAGTAATAGATTCCGATGGACATGGGAAGGTTAACTGGAACCTGTGGACCTTCAACTTGACGAAGATACACAGATATTGCGTCGGAATTGAATACAACAGGCATCATGCCGACTTCTGTCCGGGAGAGTAATGCTCCTATCTGTCTGTGCTTTGATTCTTTGCTGGGATTCCAGTAATAGACTCCGATGGACATGGGAAGGTTTACTGTAACCTGTGGACCTTCAACTCGACGATGAAACACAGATATTGCTTCGGAATTGAATACAACAGGCAACATGCCGACATCTGTCCGGGAGAGTTATGCTCCTATCTGTCTGTGCTTTGATTCTTTGCTGGGATTCCAGTAATAGACTCCGATGGACATGGGAAGGTTTACTGTAACCTGTGGACCTTCAACTTGACGATGAAACACAGATATTGCTTCGGAATTGAATACAACAGGCACCATGCCGACTTCTGTCCGGGAGAGTAATGCTTCTATCTGTCTGTGCTATGATTCTTTGCTGGGATTCCAGTAATAGATTCCGATGGACAAGGGAAGGTTTACTGTATCCTGTGGACCTTCAACTTGACGAAGAAACACAGATATTGCTTCGGAATTGAATACAACAGGCACCATGCCGACTTCTGTCCGGGAGAGTAATGCTCCTATCTGTCTGTGCTTTGATTCTTTGCTGGGATTCCAGTAATAGATTCCGATGGACATGGGAAGGTTTACTGGAACCTGTGGACCTTCAACTTGACGATGGAACACAGATATTGCGTCGGAATTGAATACAACAGGCAAAATGACGACATCTGTCCGGGAGAGTAATCCTTCTAACTGTCAGAATTTTAATTCATTCCTGGGATTCCAGTAATAGACTCCGATGGACATGGGAAGGTTTGCTGTAACCTGTAGACCTTCAACTTGACGAAGAAACACAGAAATTGCTTCGGAATTGAATACAACAGGCACCATGCCGACTTCTGTCCTGGAGAGTAATGCTCCTATCTGTCTCTGCTTTGATTCTTTGCTGGGATTCCAGTAATAGATTCCGATGGACATGGGAAGGTTTACTGGAACCTCTGGACCTTCAACTTGACGAAGATACACAGATATTGCGTCGGAATTGAATACAATAGGCACCATGCCGACTTCTGTCCGGGAGAGTAATGCTCCTATCTGTCTGTCCTTTGATTCTTTGCTGGGATTGCAGTAATAGACTCCGATGGACATGGGAAGGTTTACTGTAACCTGTGGAACTTCAACTTGACGATGAAACACCGTTATTGCTTCGGAATTGAATACAACAGGCAGCATGCCGACTTCTGTCCGGGAGAGTAATGCTCCTATCTGTCTGTGCTTTGAATCTTTGCTGGGATTCAGGTAATAGATTCCGATGGACATGGGAAGGTTTACTGTAACCTGTGGACCTTCAACTTGACGATGAAACACAGATATTGCGTCGGAATTGAATACAACAGGCAACATGCCGACTTCTGTCCGGGAGAGTAATGCTCCTATCTGTCTGTGCTTTGAATCTTTGCTGGGATTCCAGTAATAGATTCCGATGGACATGGGAAGGTTTACTGGAACCTGTGGACCTTCAACTTGACGATGAAACACAGATATTGCTTCGGAATTGAATACAACAGGCAACATGCCGACTTCTGTCCGGGAGAGTAATGCTCCTATCTCTCTGTGCTTTGATTCTTTGCTGGGATTCCAGTAATAAACTCCGATGGACATGGGAACGTTTACTGTAACCTGTGGACCTTCAACTTGACGATGAAACACAGATATTGCTTCGGAATTGAATACAACAGGCAACATGACGACTTCTGTCCGGGAGAGTAATGCTCCTATCTGTCTGTGCTTTGATTCTTTGCTGGGATTCAGGTAATAGATTCCGATGGACATGGGAAGGTTTACTGTAACCTGTGGACCTTCAACTTGACGATGACACACAGATATTGCATCGGAATTGAATACAACAGGCAACATGCCGACTTCTGTCCGGGAGAGTAATGCTCCTATCTGTCTGTGCTTTGAATATTTGCTGGGATTCGAGTAATAGATTCCGATGGACATGGGAAGGTTTACTGGAACCTGTGGACCTTCAATTTGACGATGAAACACAGAAATTGCGTCGGAATTGAATACAACAGGCACAATGACGACATCTGTCCGGGAGAGTAATCCTTCTAACTGTCAGAATTTTAATTCTTTCCTGGGATTCCAGTAATTGACTCCGATGGACATGGGAAGGTTTACTGGAACCTGTGGACCTTCAACTTGACGAAGAAACACAGATATTGCTTCGGAATTGAATACAACAGGCACAATGCCGACTTCTGTCCGGGAGAGTAATGCTCCTATCTGTCTGTGCTTTGATACTTTGCTGGGATTTCAGTAATAGACTCCGATGGACATGGGAAGGTTTACTGGAACCTGTGGACCTTCAACTTGACGAAGAAACACAGAAATTGCGTCGGAATTGAACACAACAGGCACCATGCCGACTTCTGTCCGGGAGAGTAATGCTCCTATCTGTCTGTGCTTTGATTCTTTGCTGGGATTCCAGTAATAGATTCCGATGGACATGGGAAGGTTTACTGGAACCTGTGGACCTTCAACTTGACGATGAAACACAGAAATTGCGTCGGAATTGAATACAACAGGCACAATGACGACATCTGTCCGGGAGAGTAATCCTTCTAACTGTCAGAATTTTAATTCTTTCCTGGGATTCCAGTAATAGACTCCGATGGACATGGGAAGGTTTACTGGAACCTCTGGACCTTCAACTTGACGAAGATACACAGATATTGCGCCGGAATTGAATACAATAGGCACCATGCCGACTTCTGTCCGCCAGAGTAATGCTCCTATCTGTCTGTCCTTTGATTCTTTGCTGGGATTCCCAGTAATAGACTCCGATGGACATGGGAAGGTTTACCTGTAACCTGTGGACCTTCAACTTGACGATGAAACACAGATATTGCTTCGGAACTAAATACAACAGGCAACATGCCGACTTCTGTCCGGGAGAGTAATGCTCCTATCTGTCTGTGCTTTGATTCTTTGCTGGGATTCAGGTAATAGATTCTGATGGACATGGGAAGGTTTACTGTAACCTGTGGACCTTCAACTTGACGATGAAACACAGATATTGCGTCGGAATTGAATACAACAGGCAACATGCCGACTTCTGTCCGGGAGAGTAATGCTCCTATCTGTCTGTGCTTTGAATCTTTGCTGGGATTCCAGTAATAGATTCCGATGGACATGGAAGATAACTGGAACCTGTGGACCTTCAACTTGACGAAGATACACAGATATTGCGTCGGAATTGAATACAACAGGCATCATGCCGACTTCTGTCCGGGAGAGTAATGCTCCTATCTGTCTGTGCTTTGATTCTTTGCTGGGATTCCAGTAATAGACTCCGATGGACATGGGAAGGTTTACTGTAACCTGTGGACCTTCAACTCGACGATGAAACACAGATATTGCTTCGGAATTGAATACAACAGGCAACATGCCGACATCTGTCCGGGAGAGTTATGCTCCTATCTGTCTGTGCTTTGATTCTTTGCTGGGATTCCAGTAATAGACTCCGATGGACATGGGAAGGTTTACTGTAACCTGTGGACCTTCAACTTGACGATGAAACACAGATATTGCTTCGGAATTGAATACAACAGGCACCATGCCGACTTCTGTCCGGGAGAGTAATGCTCCTATCTGTCTGTGCTTTGATTCTTTGCTGGGATTCCAGTAATAGATTCCGATGGACATGGGAAGGTTTACTGGAACCTGTGGACCTTCAACTTGACGATGGAACACAGATATTGCGTCGGAATTGAATACAACAGGCACAATGACGACATCGGTCCGGGAGAGTAATCCTTCTAACTGTCAGAATTTTAATTCTTTCCTGGGATTCCAGTAATAGACTCCGATGGACATGGGAAGGTTTGCTGTAACCTGTAGACCTTCAACTTGACGAAGAAACACAGAAATTGCTTCGGAATTGAATACAACAGGCACCATGCCGACTTCTGTCCTGGAGAGTAATGCTCCTATCTGTCTGTGCTTTGATTCTTTGCTGGGATTCCAGTAATAGATTACGATGGACATGGGAAGGTTTACTGGAACCTGTGGACCTTCAACTTGACGATGAAACACAGAAATTGCGTCGGAATTGAATACAACAGGCACATAGCCGACATCTGTCCGGGAGAGTAATCCTTCTAACTGTCAGAATTTTAATTCTTTCCTGGGATTCCAGTAATAGACTCCGATGGACATGGGAAGGTTTACTGGAACCTCTGGACCTTCAACTTGACGAAGATACACAGATATTGCGTCGGAATTGAATACAATAGGCACCATGCCGACTTCTGTCCGGGAGAGTAATGCTCCTATCTGTCTGTCCTTTGATTCTTTGCTGGGATTCCAGTAATAGACTCCGATGGACATGGGAAGGTTTACTGTAACCTGTGGAACTTCAACTTGACGATGAAACACCGTTATTGCTTCGGAATTGAATACAACAGGCAGCATGCCGACTTCTGTCCGGGAGAGTAATGCTCCTATCTGTCTGTGCTTAAATTCTTTGCTGGGATTCAGGTAATAGATTCCGATGGACATGGGAAGGTTTACTGTAACCTGTGGACCTTCAACTTGACGATGAAACACAGATATTGCGTCGGAATTGAATACAACAGGCAACATGCTGACTTCTGTCCGGGAGAGTAATGCTCCTATCTGTCTGTGCTTTGAATCTTTGCTGGGATTCCAGTAATAGATTCCGATGGACATGGGAAGGTTTACTGTAACCTGTGGACCTTCAACTTGACGATGAAACACAGATATTGCTTCGGAATTGAATACAACAGGCAACATGCCGACTTCTGTCCGGGAGAGTAATGTTCCTATCTGTCTGTGCTTTGATTCTTTGCTGGGATTCCAGTAATAAACTCCGATGGACATGGGAACGTTTACTGTAACCTGTGGACCTTCAACTTGACGATGAAACACAGATATTGCTTCGGAATTGAATACAACAGGCAACATGCCGACTTCTGTCCGGGAGAGTAATGCTCCTATCTGTCTGTGCTTTGATTCTTTGCTGGGATTCAGGTAATAGATTCCGATGGACATGGGAAGGTTTACTGTAACCTGTGGACCTTCAACTTGACGATGAAACACAGATATTGCATCGGAATTGAATACAACAGGCAACATGCCGACTTCTGTCCGGGAGAGTAATGCTCCTATCTGTCTGTGCTTTGAATCTTTGCTGGGATGCCAGTAATAGATTCCGATGGACATGGGAAGGTTTACTGGAACCTGTGGACCTTCAACTTGACGATGAAACACAGAAATTGCGTCGGAATTGAATACAACAGGCACAATGACGACATCTGTCCGGGAGAGTAATCCTTCTAACTGTCAGAATTTTAATTCTTTCCTGGGATTCCAGTAATTGACTCCGATGGACATGGGAAGGTTTACTGGAACCTGTGGACCTTCAACTTGACGAAGAAACACAGATATTGCTTCGGAATTGAATACAACAGGCACAATGCCGACTTCTGTCCGGGAGAGTAATGCTCCTATCTGTCTGTGCTTTGATTCTTTGCTGGGATTTCAGTAATAGACTCCGATGGACATGGGAAGGTTTACTGGAACCTGTGGACCTTCAACTTGACGAAGAAACACAGAAATTGCGTCGGAATTGAACACAACAGGCACCATGCCGACTTCTGTCCGGGAGAGTAATGCTCCTATCTGTCTGTGCTTTGATTCTTTGCTGGGATTCCAGTAATAGATTCCGATGGACATGGGAAGGTTTACTGGAACCTGTGGACCTTCAACTTGACGATGAAACACAGAAATTGCGTCGGAATTGAATACAACAGGCACAATGACTACATCTGTCCGGGAGAGTAATCCTTCTAACTGTCAGAATTTTAATTCTTTCCTGGGATTCCAGTAATAGACTCCGATGGACATGGGAAGGTTTACTGTAACCTGTAGACCTTCAACGTGACGAAGAAACACAGAAATTGCGTCGGAATTGAATACAACAGGCACCATGCCGGCTTCTGTCCTGGAGAGTAATGCTCCTATCTGTCTGTGCTTTGATTCTTTGCTGGGATTCCAGTTATAGATTCCGATGGAGATGGGAAGGTTTACTGGAACCTGTGGACCTTTAACTTGACGATGAAACACAGATATTGCGTCGGAATTGAATACAACAGGCACAATGACGACATCTGTCCGGGAGAGTAATCCTTCTAACTGTCAGAATTTTAATTCTTTCCTGGGATTCCAGTAATAGACTCCGATGGACATGGGAAGGTTTACTGGAACCTCTGGACCTTCAACTTGACGAAGATACACAGATATTGCGTCGGAATTGAATACAATAGGCACCATGCCGACTTCTGTCCGGGAGAGTAATGCTCCTATCTGTCTGTCCTTTGATTCTTTGCTGGGATTCCAGTAATAGACTCCGATGGACATGGGAAGGTTTACTGTAACCTGTGGACCTTCAACTTGACGATGAAACACAGATATTGCTTCGGAATTGAATACAACAGGCAACATGCCGTCTTCTGTCCGGGAGAGTAATGCTCCTATCTGTCTGTGCTTTGATTCTTTGCTGGGATTCAGGTAATAGATTCCGATGGACATGGGAAGGTTTACTGTAACCTGTGGACCTTCAACTTGACGATGAAACACAGATATTGCGTCGGAATTGAATACAACAGGCAACATGCCGACTTCTGTCCGGGAGAGTAATGCTCCTATCTGTCTGTGCTTTGAATCTTTGCTGGGATTCCAGTAATAGATTCCGATGGACATGGGAAGGTTTACTGGAACCTGTGGACCTTCAACTTGACGATGAAAAACAGAAATTGCGTCGGAATTGAATACAACAGGCACAATGACGACATCTGTCCGGGAGAGTAATCCTTCTAACTCTCAGAATTTTAATTCTTTCCTGGGATTCCAGTAATAGACTCCGATGGACATGGGAAGGTTAACTGGAACCTGTGGACCTTCAACTTGACGAAGATACACAGATATTGCGTCGGAATTGAATACAACAGGCATCATGCCGACTTCTGTCCGGGAGAGTAATGCTCCTATCTGTCTGTGCTTTGATTCTTTGCTGGGATTCCAGTAATAGACTCCGATGGACATGGGAAGGTTTACTGTAACCTGTGGACCTTCAACTCGACGATGAAACACAGATATTGCTTCGGAATTGAATACAACAGGCAACATGCCGACATCTGTCCGGGAGAGTTATGCTCCTATCTGTCTGTGCTTTGATTCTTTGCTGGGATTCCAGTAATAGACTCCGATGGACATGGGAAGGTTTACTGTAACCTGTGGACCTTCAACTTGACGATGAAACACAGATATTGCTTCGGAATTGAATACAACAGGCAACATGCCGACTTCTTTCCGGGAGAGTAATGCTCCTATCTGTCTGTGCTTTGATTCTTTGCTGGGATTCCAGTAATAGATTCCGATGGACATGGGAAGGTTTACTGTAACCTGTGGACCTTCAACTTGACGATGAAACACAGATATTGCGTCGGAACTGAATTCAACAGGCAACATACCGACTTCTGTCCGGGAGAGTAATGCTCCTATCTGTCTGTGTTTTGATTCTTTGCTGGGATTCCAGTAATAGATTCCGATGGACATGGAAAGGTTTACTGGAACCTGTGGACCTTCAACTTGACGATGAAACACAGATCTTGCGTCGGAATTGAATACAACAGGCACAATGACGACATCTGTCCGGGAGAGTAATCCTTCTAACTGTCAGAATTTTAATTCTTTCCTGGAATTCCAGTAATAGACTCCGATGGACATGGGAAGGTTTACTGGAACCTGTGGACCTTCAACTTGACGACGAAACACAGATATTGCTTCGGAATTGAATACAACAGGCACCATGCCGACTTCTGTCCGGGAGAGTAATGCACCTATCTGTCTGTGCTTTGATTCTTTGCTGGGATTTCAGTAATAGACTCCGATGGACATGGGAAGGTTTACTGGAACCTGTGGACCTTCAACTTGACGAAGAAACACAGAAATTGCGTCGGAATTGAACACAACAGGCACCATGCCGACTTCTGTCCGGGAGAGTAATGCTCCTATCTGTCTGTGCTTTGATACTTTGCTGGGATTCCAGTAATAGATTCCGATGGACATGGGAAGGTTTACTGGAACCTGTGGACCTTCAACTTGACGATGAAACACAGATATTGCGTCGGAATTGAATACAACAGGCACAATGACGACATCTGTCCTGGGGAGTAATCCTTCTAACTGTCAGAATTTTAATTCTTTCCTGGGATTCCAGTAATAGACTCCGATGGACATGGGAAGGTTTACTGTAACCAGTAGACCTTCAACTTGACGAAGAAACACAGAAATTGCGTCGGAATTGTATACAACAGGCAACATGCCGACTTCTGTCCTGGAGAGTAATGCTCCCATCTGTCTGTGCTTTGATTCTTTGCTGGGATTCCAGTAATAGATTCCGCGGACATGGGAAGGTTTACTGGAACCTGTGAACCTTCAGCTTGACGATGAAACACAGATATTGCGTCGGAATTGAATACAAGAGGCACAATGACGACATCTGTCCGGGAGAGTAATGCTTCTAACTGTCAGAATTTTAATTCTTTCCTGGGATTCCGGTAATAGACTCCGATGGACATGGGAAGGTTTACTGTAACCTGTAGACCTTCAACTTGACGAAGAAACACAGAAATTGCGTCGGAATTGAATACAACAGGCACCATGCCGACTTCTGTCCTGGAGAGTAATGCTTCTATCGGTCTGTGCTTTGATTCTTTGCTGGGATTCCAGTAATAGATTCCGATGGACATGGGAAGGTTTACTGGAACCTGTGGACCTTCAACTTGACGAAGAAACACAGAAATTGCGTCGGAATTGAATACAACAGGCACAATGACGACATCTGTCCGGGAGAGTCATCCTTCTAACTGTCAGAATTTTAATTCTTTCCTGGGATTCCAGTAATAGACTCCGATGGACATGGGAAGGTTTACTGTAACCTGTGGACCTTCAACTTGACGAAGAAACACAGATATTGCTTCGGGATTGAATATAACAGGCACCATGCCGACTTCTGTCCGGGAGAGTAATGCTCCTATCTGTCTGTGCTTTGATTCTTTGCTGGGATTCCAGTAATAGACTCCGATGGACATGGGAAGGTTTACTGTAACCTGTGGACCTTCAACTTGACGATGAAACACAGATATTGCTTCGGAATTGAACACAACAGGCACCATGCCGACTTCTGTCCGGGAGAGTAATGCTTCTATCTGTCTGTGCTTTGATTCTGTGCTGGGATTCCAGTAATAGATTCCGATGGACATGGGAAGGTTTACTGTAACCTGTGGACCTTCAACTTGACGAAGAAACACAGATATTGCTTCGGAATTGAATACAACAGGCACCATGCCGACTTCTGTCCGGGAGAGTAATGCTCCTATCTGTCTGTGCTTTGATTCTTTGCTGGGATTCCAGTAATAGATTCCGATGGACATGGGAAGGTTTACTGGAACCTGTGGACCTTCAACTTGACGATGAAACACAGATATTGCGTCGGATTTGAATACAACAGGCACAATGACGACATCTGTCCGGGAGAGTAATCCTTCTAACTGTCAGAATTTTAATTCTTTCCTGGGATTCCAGTAATGGACTCCGATGGACATGGGAACGTTTGCTGTAACCTGTAGACCTTCAACTTGACGAAGAAACACAGAAATTGCGCCGGAATTGAATACAACAGGCACCATGCCGACTTCTGTCCTGGAAAGTAATGCTCCTATCTGTCTGTGCTTTGATTCTTTGCTGGGATTCCAGTAATAGATTCCGATGGACATGGGAAAGTTTACTGGAACCTGTGGACCTTCAACTTGACGATGAAACACAGAAATTGCGTCGGAATTGTATACAACAGGCACATAGCCGACATCTGTCCGGGAGAGTAATCCTTCTAACTGTCAGAATTTTAATTCTTTCCTGGGATTCCAGTAATAGACTCCGATGGACATGGGAAGGTTTACTGTAACCTGTGGACCTTCGACTTGACGATGAAACACAGATATTGCTTCGGAATGGAATACAACAGGCAACATGCCGACTTCTGTCCGGGAGAGTAATGCTTCTATCAGTCTGTGCTATGATTCTTTGCTGGGATTCCAGTAATAGATTCCGATGGACATGGGAAGGTTTACTGTATCCTGTGGACCTTCAACTTGACGAAGAAACACAGATATTGCTTCGGAATTGAATACAACAGGCACCATGCCGACTTCTGTCCGGGAGAGTAATGCTCCTATCTGTCTGTCCTTTGATTCTTTGCTGGGATTCCAGTAATAGATTCCGATGGACATGGGAAGGTTTACTGGAACCTGTGGACCTTCAACTTGACGATGAAACACAGATATTGCGTCGGAATTGAATACAACAGGCACAATGACGACATCTGTCCGGAAGAGTAATCCTTCTAACTGTCAGAATTTTAATTCTTTCCTGGGATTCCAGTAATAGACTCCGATGAACATAGGAAGGTTTGCTGTAACCTGTAGACCTTCAACTTGACGAAGAAACACAGAAATTGCGTCGGAATTGAATACAACAGGCACCATGCCGACTTCTGTCCTAGAGAGTAATGCTCCTATCTGTCTGTGCTTTGATTCTTTGCTGGGATTCCATTAATAGATTCCGATGGAAATGGGAAGGTTTACTGGAACCTGTGGACCTTTAACTTGACGATGAAACACAGATATTGCGTCGGAATTGAATACAACAGGCACATAGCCGACATCTGTCCGGGAGAGTAATCCTTCTAACTGTCAGAATTTTAATTCTTTCCTGGGATTCCAGTTATAGACTCCGATGGACATGGGAAGGTTTACTGTAACCTGCAGACCTTCAACTTGACGAAGAGACACAGATATTGCGTCGGAATTGAATGCAACAGGCACCATGTCGACTTCTGTCCGGGAGAATAATGCTCCTATCTGTCTGTGCTTTGATTCTTTGCTGGGATTCCAGTAATAGATTCCGATGGACATGGGAAGGTTTACTGGAACCTGTTGACCTTTAACTTGACGATGAAACACAGATATTGCGTCGGAATTGAATACAACAGGCACCATGCCGACTTTTGTCCGGGAGAGTAATGCTCCTATCTGTCTGTGCTTTGATTCTGTGCTGGGATTTCAGTAATAGACTCCGATGGACATGGGAAGGTTTACTGGAACCTGTGGACCTTTAACTTGACGAAGAAACACAGATATTGTGTCGGAATTGAATACAACAGGCACCATGCCGACTTCTGTCCTGGAGCGTAATGCTCCTATCTGTCTGTGCTTTCATTCTTTGCTGGGATTCCAGTAATAGATTCCGATGGACATGGGAAGGTTTACTGGAATCTGTGGACCTTCAACTTGACGATGAAACACAGAATTTGCGTCGGAATTGAATACAACAGGCACAATGACGACATCTGTCCGGGAGAGTAATCCTTCTAACTGTCAGAATTTTAATTCTTTCCTGGGATTCCAGTAATAGACTCCGATGGACATGGGAAGGTTTACTGTAACCTGTGGACCTTCAACTTGACGAAGAAACACAGATATTGCTTCGGAATTGAATATAACAGGCACCATGCCGACTTCTGTCCGGGAGAGTAATGCTCCTATCTGTCTGTGCTTTGATTCTTTGCTGGGATTCCAGTAATAGACTCCGATGGACATGGGAAGGTTTACTGTAACCTGTGGACCTTCAACTTGACGATGAAACACAGATATTGCTTCGGAATGGAACACAACAGGCAACATGCCGACTTCTGTCCGGGAGAGTAATGCTTCTATCTGTCTGTGCTATGATTCTTTCCTGGGATTCCAGTAATAGACTCCGATGAACATGGGAAGGTTTGCTGTAACCTGTAGACCTTCAACTTGACGAAGAAACACAGAAATTGCGTCGGAATTGAATACAACAGGCACCATGCCGAATTCTGTCCTGGAGAGTAATGCTCCTATCTGTCTGTGCTTTGATTCTTTGCTGGGATTCCAGTAATAGATTCCGATGGACATGGGAAGGTTTACTGGAACCTGTGGACCTTTAACTTGACGATGAAACACAGTTATTGCGTCGGAATTGAATACAACAGGCACAATGACGACATCTGTCCGGGAGAGTAATCCTTCTAACTGTCAGAATTTAAATTCTTTCCTGGGATTCCAGTAATAGACTCCTATGGACATGGGAAGGTTTACTGGAACCTCTGGACCTTCAACTTCACGAAGATACACAGATATTGCGTCGGAATTGAATACAATAGGCACCATGCCGACTTCTGTCCGGGAGAGTAATGCTCCTATCTGTCTGTGCTTTGATTCTTTGCTGGGATTTTAGTAGTAGACTCCGATGGACATGGGAAGGTTTACTGGAACCTGTGGACCTTCAACTTGACGAAGAAACACAGAAATTGCGTCGGAATTGAATACAACAGGCACCATGCCGACTTCTGTCCGGGAGAGTAATGCTCCTATCTGTCAGTGCTTTGATTCTTTGCTGGGTTTCCAGTAATAGATTCCGATGGACATGGGAAGGTTTACTGGAACCTGTGGACCTTTAACTTGACGATGAAACACAGTTATTGCGTCGGAATTGAATACAACAGGCACAATGACGACATCTGTCCGGGAGAGTAATCCTTCTAAATGTCAGAATTTTAATTCTTTCCTGGGATTCCAGTAATAGACTCCGATGGACATGGGAAGGTTTACTGTAACCTGTGGACCTTCAAATTGACGATGAAACACAGAAATTGCTTCGGAATTGAATACAACAGGCACAATGCCGGCTTCTGTCCGGGAGAGTAATGCTCCTATCTGTCTGTGCTTTGATTCTTTGCTGGGATTTTAGTAGTAGACTCCGATGGACATGGGAAGGTTTACTGGAACCTGTGGACCTTCAACTTGACGAAGAAACACAGAAATTGCGTCGGAATTGAATACAACAGGCACCATGCCGACTTCTGTCCGGGAGAGTAATGCTCCTATCTGTCAGTGCTTTGATTCTTTGCTGGGTTTCCAGTAATAGATTCCGATGGACATGGGAAGGTTTACTGGAACCTGTGGACCTTCAACTGGACGATGAAACACAGATATTGCGTCGGAACTGAATACAACAGGCACAATGACGACATCTGTCCGGGAGAGTAATCCTTCTAACTGTCAGATTTTTAATTCTTTCCTGGGATTCCAGTAATAGACTCCGATGGACATGGGAAGGTTTACTGTAACCTGTAGACCTTCAACTTGACGAAGAAACACAGATATTGTGTCGGAATTGAATACAACAGGCACCATGCCGACTTCTGTCCTGGAGAGTAATGCTCCTATCTGTCTGTGCTTTGATTCTTTGCTGGGATTCCAGCAATAGATTCCGACGGACATGGGAAGGTTTACTGGAACCTGTGGACCTTCAACTTGTCGATGAAACACAGATATTGCGTCGGAATTGAATACAACAGGCACAATGACGACATCTGTCCGGGATAGTAATCCTTCTAACTGTCAGAATTTTAATTCTTTCCTGGGATTCCAGTAATAGACTCCGATGGACATGGGAAGGTTTACTGTAACCTGTAGACCTTCAACTTGACGAAGAAACACAGATATTGCTTCGGAATTGAATATAACAGGCACCATGCCGACTTCTGTCCGGGAGAGTCATGCTCCTATCTGTCAGTGCTTTGATTCTTTGCTGGGATTCCAGTAATAGACTCCGATGGACATGGGAAGGTTACTGTACCCTGTGGACCTTCAACTTGACGATGAAACACAGATATTGCTTCGGAATTGAATACAACAGGCACAATGCCGGCTTCTGTCCGGGAGAGTAATGCTCCTATCTGTCTGTGCTTTGATTCTTTGCTGGGATTTTAGTAATAGACTCCGATGGACATGGGAAGGTTTACTGGAACCTGTGGACCTTCAACTTGACGAAGAAACACAGAAATTGCGTCGGAATTGAATACAACAGGCACCATGCCGACTTCTGTCCGGGAGAGTAATGCTCCTATCTGTCTGTGCTTTGATTCTTTGCTGGGATTCCAGTAATAGATTCCGATGGACATGGGAAGGTTTACTGGAACCTGTGGACCTTCAACTTGACGATGAAACACAGATATTGCGTCGGAACTGAATACAACAGGCACAATGACGACATCTGTCCGGGAGAGTAATCCTTCTAACTGTCAGATTTTTAATTCTTTCCTGGGATTCCAGTAATAGACTCCGATGGACATGGGAAGGTTTACTGTAACCTGTAGACCTTCAACTTGACGAAGAAACACAGATATTGTGTCGGAATTGAATACAACGGGCACCATGCCGACTTCTGTCCTGGAGAGTAATGCTCCTATATGTCTGTGCTTTGATTCTTTGCTGGGATTCCAGCAATAGATTCCGACGGACATGGGAAGGTTTACTGGAACCTGTGGACCTTCAACTTGTCGATGAAACACAGATATTGCGTCGGAATTGAATACAACAGGCACAATGACGACATCTGTCCGGGATAGTAATCCTTCTAACTGTCAGAATTTTAATTCTTTCCTGGGATTCCAGTAATAGACTCCGATGGACATGGGAAGGTTTACTGTAACCTGTGGACCTTCAACTTAACGAAGAAACACAGATATTGCGTCGGAATTGAATACAACAGGCACCATGCCGACCTATGTCCGGGAGAGTAATGCTTCTATCTGTCTGTGCTATGATTCTTTGCTGGGATTCCAGTAATAGATTCCGATGGACATGGGAAGGTTTACTGGAACCTGTGGACCTTCAACTTGACGATGAAACACAGATATTGCGTCGGAATTGAATACAACAGGCACAATGACGACATCTGTCCGGGAGAGTAATCCTTCTAACTGTCAGTATTTTAATTCTTTCCTGGGATTCCAGTAATAGACTCCGATGGACATGGGAAGGTTTACTGTAACCTGTGGACCTTCAACTTGACGAAGAAACACAGATATTGCTTCGGAGTTGAATACATCAGGCACCATGCCGACTTCTGTCCGGGAGAGTAATGCTTCTATCTGTCTGTGCTATGATTCTTTGCTGGGATTCCAGTAATAGATTCCGATGGACATGGGAAGGTTTACTGTAACCTGTGGTCCTTCAACTTGACGAAGAAACACAGATATTGCTTCGGAATTGAATACATCAGGCACCATGCCGACTTCTGTCCGGGAGAGTAATGCTCCTATCTGTCTGTGCTTTGATTCTTTGCTTATATTCCAGTAATAGATTCCGATGGACATGGGAAGGTTTACTGGAACCTGTGGACCTTCAACTTGACGATGAAACACAGATATTGCGTCGGAATTGAATACAACAGGCACAATGACGACATCTGTCCGCGAGAGTAATCCTTCTAAGTGTCAGAATTTTAATTCTTTCCTGGGATTCCAGTAATAGACTCCGATGGACATGGGAAGGTTTACTGTAACCTGTGGACCTTCAACTTGACGAAGAAACACAGATATTGCCTCGGATTTGAATACAACAGGCACCATGCCGACTTCTGTCCTGGAGAGTAATGCTCCTATCTGTCTGTGCTTTAAATCTTTGCTATGATTCCAGCAATAGATTCCGATGGACATGGGAAGGTTTACTGGAACCTGTGGACCTTCAACTGGACGATGAAACACAGATATTGCGTCGGAATTGAATACAACAGGCACATCGACGACATCTGTCAGGGAGAGTAATCCTTCTAACTGTCAGAATTTTAATTCTTTCCTGGGATTCCAGTAATAGACTCCGATGGACATGGGAAGGTTTACTGTAACCTGTGGACCTTCAACTTGACGAAGAAACACAGATATTGCTTCGGAATTGAATATAACAGGCACCATGCCGACTTCTGTCCGGGAGAGTAATGCTCCTATCTGTCTGTGCTTCGATTCTTTGCTGGGATTCCAGTAATGGACTCCGATGGACATGGGAAGGTTTACTGTAACCTGTGGACCTTCAACTTGACGATGAAACACAGATATTGCTTCGGAATTGAATACAACAGGCACAATGCTGACTTCTGTCCGGGAGAGTAATGCTTCTATCTGTCAGTGCTATGATTCTTTGCTGGGATTCCAGTAATAGATTCCGATGGACATGGGAAGGTTTACTGTAACCTGTGGACCTTCAACTTGACGAAGAAACACAGATATTGCTTCGGAATTGAATACAACAGGCACCATGCCGACTTCTGTCCGGGAGAGTAATGTTCCTATCTGTCTGTGCTTTGATTCTTTGCTGGGATTCCAGTAATAGATTCCGATGGACATGGGAAGGTTTACTGTAACCTGTGGACCTTCAACTTGACGATGAAACACAGAAATTGCGTCGGAATTGAATACAACAGGCACAATGACGACATCTGTCCGGGAGAGTAATCCTTCTAACTGTCAGAATTTTAATTCTTTCCTGGGATTCCAGTAATAGACTCCAATGGACATGGGAAGGTTTACTGTAACGTGTGGACCTTCAACTTGACGATGAAACACAGAAATTGCGTCGGAATTGAATACAACAGGCACCATGCCGACCTCTGTCCGGGAGAGTAATGCTTCTATCTGTCTGTGCTATGATTCTTTGCTGGGATTCCAGTAATAGATTTCAATGGACATGGGAAGGTTTACTGGAACCTGTGGACCTTCACCTTGACGATGAAACACAGATATTGCGTTGGAATTGAATACAACAGGCACAATGACGACATCTGTCCGGGAGAGTAATCCTTCTAACTGTCAGAATTTTAATTCTTTCCTGGGATTCCAGTAATAGACTCCGATGGACATGGGAAGCATTACTGTAACCTGTAGACCTTCAACTTGACGAAGAAACACAGCAATTGCGTCGGAATTGAATACAACAGGCACCATGCCGACTTCTGTCCTGGAGAGTAATGCTCCTATCTGTCTGTGATTTGATTCTTTGCTGGGATTCCACTATTAGATTCCGACGGACATGGGAAGGTTTACTGGAACCTGTGGACCTTCAACTTGACGATGAAACACAGATATTGCGTCGGAATTGAATACAACAGCACAATGACGACATCTGTCCGGGAGAGTAATCCTTCTAACTATCAGAATTTTAATTCGTTCCTGGGATTCCAGTAATAGACTCCGATGGACATGAGAAGGTTTACTGTAACGTGTGGACCTTCAACTTGACGAAGAAACACAGATATCGCTTCGGAATTGAATATAACAGGCACCATGATGACTTCTGTCCGGGAGAGTAATGCTCCTATCTGTCTGTGCTTTGATTCTTTGCTGGGATTCCAGTAATACACTCCGATGGACATGGGGAGGTTACTGTAACCTGTGGACCTTCAACTTGACGATGAAACACAGATATTGCTTCGGAATTGAATACAACAGGCACCATGCTGACTTCTGTCCGGGTGAGTAATGCTTCTATCTGTCTGTGCTATGATTCTTTGCTGGGATTCCAGTAATAGATTCCGATGGACATGGGAAGGTTTACTGTAACCTGTGGACCTTCAAGTTGACGAAGAAACACAGATATTGCTTCGGAATTGAATACAACAGGCACCATGCCGACGTCTGTCCGGGAGAGTAATGCTGCTACCTGTCTGTGCTTTGATTCTTTGCTGGGATTCCAGTAATAGATTCCGATGGACATGGGAAGGTTTACTGGAACCTGTGGACCTTCAACTTGACGATGAAACACAGAAATTGCGTCGGAATTGAATACAACAGGCAACATGCCGACTTCTGTCCTGGAGAGTAATCCTCCTATCTGTCTGTGATTTGATTCTTTGCTGGGATTCCGGTCATAGATTCCGATGGACATGGGAAGGTTTACTGTAACCTGTGGACCTTCAACTTGACGATGAAACACAGAAATTGCGTCGGAATTGAATACAACAGGCACAATGACGACATCTGTCCGGGAGAGTAATCCTTCTAACTGTCAGAATTTTAATTCTTTCCTGGGATTCCAGTAATAGACTCCAATGGACATGGGAAGGTTTACTGTAACGTGTGGACCTTCAACTTGACGAAGAAACACAGAAATTGCGTCGGAATTGAATACAACAGGCACCATGCCGACCTCTGTCCGGGAGAGTAACGCTTCTATCTGTCTGTGCTATGATTCTTTGCTGGGATTCCAGTAATAGATTCCGATGGACATGGGAAGGTTTACTGGAACCTGTGGACCTTCACCTTGACGATGAAACACAGATATTGCGTCGGAATTGAATACAACAGGCACAATGACGACATCTGTCCGGGAGAGTAATCCTTCTAACTGTCAGAATTTTAATTCTTATTGGGATTCCAGTAATAGACTCCGATGGACATGGGAAGGTTTACTGTAACCTGTAGACCTTCAACTTGACGAAGAAACACAGCAATTGCGTCGGAGTTGAATACAACAGGCACCATGCCGACTTCTGTCCGGGAGAGTAATGCTCCTATCTGTCTGTGATTTGATTCTTTGCTGGGATTCCACTAATAGATTACGACGGACATGGGAAGGTTTACTGGAACCTGTGGACCTTCAACTTGACGATGAAACACAGATATTGCGTCGGAATTGAATACAACAGCACAATGACGACATCTGTCCGGGAGAGTAATCCTTCTAACTGTCAGAATTTTAATTCTTTCCTGGGATTCCAGTAATAGACTCCGATGGACATGAGAAGGTTTACTGTAACGTGTGGACCTTCAACTTGACGAAGAAACACAGATATTGCTTCGGAATTGAATATAACAGGCACCATGATGACTTCTGTCCGGGAGAGTAATGCTCCTATCTGTCTGTGCTTTGATTCTTTGCTGGGATTCCAGTAATACACTCCGATGGACATGGGAAGGTTACTGTAACCTGTGGACCTTCAACTTGACGATGAACCACAGATATTGCTTCGGAATTGAATACAACAGGCACCATGCCGACTTCTGTCCGGGAGAGTAATGCTTCTATCTGTCTGTGCTTTGATTCTTTGCTGGGATTCCAGTAATAGATTCCGATGGACATGGGAAGGTTTACTGGAACCTGTGGACCTTCAACTTGACGATGAAACACAGATATTGCGTCGGAATTGAATACAACAGGCACAATGACGACATCTGTCCGGGAGAGTAATCCTTCTAACTGTCAGAATTTTAATTCTTTCCTGGGGTTCCAGTAATAGACTCCGATGGACATGGGAAGGTTTACTGTAACCTGTGGACCTTCAACTTGACGAAGAAACACAGATATTGCTTCGGAATTGAATATAACAGGCACCATGCCGACTTCTGTCCGGGAGAGTAATGCTCCTATCTGTCTATGCTTCGATTCTTTGCTGGGATTCCAGTAATGGACTCCGATGGACATGGGAAGGTTTACTGTAACCTGTGGACCTTCAACTTGACGATGAAACACAGATATTGCTTCGGAATTGAATACAACAGGCACCATGCTGACTTCTGTCCGGGAGAGTAATGTTTCTATCTGTCAGTGCTATGATTCTTTGCTGGGATTCCAGTAATAGATTCCGATGGACATGGGAAGGTTTACTGTAACCTGTGGACCTTCAACTTGACGAAGAAACACAGATATTGCTTCGGAATTGAATACAACAGGCACCATGCCGACTTTTGTCCGGGAGAGTAATGTTCCTATCTGTCTGTGCTTTGATTCTTTGCTGGGATTCCAGTAATAGATTCCGATGGACATGGGAAGGTTTACTGTAACCTGTGGACCTTCAACTTGACGATGAAACACAGAAATTGCGTCGGAATTGAATACAACAGGCACCATGCCGACCTCTGTCCGGGAGAGTAATGCTTCTATCTGTCTGTGCTATGATTCTTTGCTGGGATTCCAGTAATAGATTTCGATGGACATGGGAAGGTTTACTGGAACCTGTGGACCTTCACCTTGACGATGAAACACAGATATTGCGTTGGAATTGAATACAACAGGCACAATGACGACATCTGTCCGGGAGAGTAATCCTTCTAACTGTCAGAATTTTAATTCTTTCCTGGGATTCCAGTAATAGACTCCGATGGACATGGGAAGCTTTACTGTAACCTGTAGACCTTCAACTTGACGAAGAAACACAGCAATTGCGTCAGAATTGAATACAACAGGCACCATGCCGACTTCTGTCCTGGAGAGTAATGCTCCTATCTGTCTGTGATTTGATTCTTTGCTGGGATTCCACTAATAGATTCCGACGGACATGGGAAGGTTTACTGGAACCTGTGGACCTTCAACTTGACGATGAAACACAGATATTGCGTCGGAATTGAATACAACAGCACAATGACGACATCTGTCCGGGAGAGTAATCCTTCTAACTGTCAGAATTTTAATTCGTTCCTGGGATTCCAGTAATAGACTCCGATGGACATGAGAAGGTTTACTGTAACGTGTGGACCTTCAACTTGACGAAGAAACACAGATATTGCTTCGGAATTGAATATAACAGGCACCATGATGACTTCTGTCCTGGAGAGTAATGCTCCTATCTGTCTGTGATTTGATTCTTTGCTGGGATTCCACTAATAGATTCCGACGGACATGGGAAGGTTTACTGGAACCTGTGGACCTTCAACTTGACGATGAAACACAGATATTGCGTCGGAATTGAATACAACAGCACAATGACGACATCTGTCCGGGAGAGTAATCCTTCTAACTGTCAGAATTTTAATTCGTTCCTGGGATTCCAGTAATAGACTCCGATGGACATGAGAAGGTTTACTGTAACGTGTGGACCTTCAACTTGACGAAGAAACACAGATATTGCTTCGGAATTGAATATAACAGGCACCATGATGACTTCTGTCCGGGAGAGTAATGCTCCTATCTGTCTGTGCTTTGATTCTTTGCTGGGATTCCAGTAATACACTCCGATGGACAAGGGAAGGTTACTGTAACCTGTGGACCTTCAACTTGACGATGAAACACAGATATTGCTTCGGAATTGAATACAACAGGCACCATGCTGACTTCTGTCCGGGTGAGTAATGCTTCTATCTGTCTGTGCTATGATTCTTTGCTGGGATTCCAGTAATAGATTCCGATGGACATGGGAAGATTTACTGTAACCTGTGGACCTTCAAGTTGACGAAGAAACACAGATATTGCTTCGGAATTGAATACAACAGGCACCATGCCGACGTCTGTCCGGCAGAGTAATGCTGCTACCTGTCTGTGCTTTGATTCTTTGCTGGGATTCCAGTAATAGATTCCGATGGACATGGGAAGGTTTACTGGAACCTGTGGACCTTCAACTTGACGATGAAACACAGAAATTGCGTAGGAATTGAATACAACAGGCAACATGACGACTTCTGTCCTGGAGAGTAATCCTCCTATCTGTCTGTGATTTGATTCTTTGCTGGGATTCCGGTAATAGATTCCGATGGACATGGGAAGGTTTACTGTAACCTGTGGACCTTCAACTTGACGATGAAACACAGATATTGCTTCGGAATTGAATACAACAGGCACCATGCTGACTTCTGTCCGGGTGAGTAATGCTTCTATCTGTCTGTGCTATGATTCTTTGCTGGGATTCCAGTAATAGATTCCGATGGACATGGGAAGGTTTACTGGAACCTGTGGACCTTCACCTTGACGATGAAACACAGATATTGCGTCGGAATTGAATACAACAGGCACAATGACGACATCTGTCCGGGAGAGTAATCCTACTAACTGTCAGAATTTTAATTCTTCTTGGGATTCCAGTAATAGACTCCGATGGACATGGGAAGGTTTACTGTAACCTGTAGACCTTCAACTTGACGAAGAAACACAGCAATTGCGTCGGAGTTGAATACAACAGGCACCATGCCGACTTCTGTCCGGGAGAGTAATGCTCCTATCTGTCTGTGATTTGATTCTTTGCTGGGATTCCACTAATAGATTCCGACGGACATGGGAAGGTTTACTGGAACCTGTGGACCTTCAACTTGACGATGAAACACAGATATTGCGTCGGAATTGAATACAACAGCACAATGACGACATCTGTCCGGGAGAGTAATCCTTCTAACTGTCAGAATTTTAATTCTTTCCTGGGATTCCAGTAATAGACTCCGATGGACATGAGAAGGTTTACTGTAACGTGTGGACCTTCAACTTGACGAAGAAACACAGATATTGCTTCGGAATTGAATATAACAGGCACCATGATGACTTTTGTCCGGGAGAGTAATGCTCCTATCTGTCTGTGCTTTGATTCTTTGCTGGGATTCCAGTAATACACTCCGATGGACATGGGAAGGTTACTGTAACCCGTGGACCTTCAACTTGACGATGAACCACAGATATTGCTTCGGAATTGAATACAACAGGCACCATGCCGACTTCTGTCCGGGAGAGTAATGCTTCTATCTGTCTGTGCTATGATTCTTTGCTGGGATTCCAGTAATAGATTCCGATGGACATGGGAAGGTTTACTGTAACCTGTGGACCTTCAAGTTGACGAAGAAACACAGAAATTGCGTCGGAATTGAATACAACAGGCAACATGCCGACTTCTGTCTTGGAGAGTAATCCTCCTATCTGTCTGTGCTTTGATTCTTTGCTGGGATTCCGGTAATAGATTCCGATGGACATGGGAAGGTTTACTGGAATTGAATATAACAGGCACCATGCCGACTCCGATGTTTACTGTACCTGTAGACCTTCAACTTGACGATGAAACACAGATATTGCGTCGGAATTGAATACAACAGGCACATCGACGACATCTGTCAGGGAGAGTAATCCTTCTAACTGTCAGAATTTTAATTCTTTCCTGGGATTCCAGTAATAGACTCCGATGTTTACTGTACTTGTAGACCTTCAACTTGACGAAGAAACACAGAAATTGCGTCGGAATTGAATACAACAGGCACCATGCCGGCTTCTGTCCTGCAGAGTAATGCTTCTATCTGTCTGTGCTTTGATTCTTTGCTGGGATTCCAGTAATAGATTCCGATGGACATGGGAAGGTTTACTGGCACCTGTGGACCTTCAACTTGACGATGAAACACAGAAATTGCGTCGGAATTGAATACAACAGGCACAATGACGGCATCTGTCCGGGAGAGTAATCCTTCTAACTGTCAGAATTTTAATTCTTTCCTGGGATTCCAGTAATCGACTCCGATGGACATGGGAAGGTTTACTGTAACCTGTGGACCTTCAACTTGACGAATAAACACAGATATTGCTTCGGAATTGAATATAACAGGCACCATGCCGACTTCTGTCCGGGAGAGTAATGCTCCTATCTGTCTGTGCTTCGATTCTTTGCTGGGATTCCAGTAATGGACTCCGATGGACATGGGAAGGTTTACTGTAACCTGTGGACCTTCAACTTGACGATGAAACACAGATATTGCTTCGGAATTGAATACAACAGGCACCATGCTGACTTCTGTCCGGGAGAGTAATGCTTCTATCTGTCAGTGCTATGATTCTTTGCTGGGATTCCAGTAATAGATTCCGATGGACATGGGAAGGTTTACTGTAACCTGTGGACCTTCAACTTGACGAAGAAACACAGATATTGCTTCGGAATTGAATACAACAGGCACCATGCCGACTTCTGTCCGGGAGAGTAATGTTCCTATCTGTCTGTGCTTTGATTCTTTGCTGGGATTCCAGTAATAGATTCCGATGGACATGGGAAGGTTTACTGTAACCTGTGGACCTTCAAGTTGACGATGAAACACAGAAATTGCGTCGGAATTGAATACAACAGGCACAATGACGACATCTGTCCGGGAGAGTAATCCTTCTAACTGTCAGAATTATAATTCTTTCCTGGGATTCCAGTAATAGACTCCGATGGACATGGGAAGGTTTACTGTAACGTGTGGACCTTCAACGTGACGAAGAAACACAGATATTGCGTCGGAATTGAATACAACAGGCACCATGCCGACCTCTGTCCGGGAGAGTAATGCTTCTATCTGTCTGTGCTATGATTCTTTGCTGGGATTCCAGTAATAGATTCCGATGGACATGGGAAGGTATACTGGAACCTGTGGACCTTCACCTTGACGATGAAACACAGATATTGCGTCGGAATTGAATACAACAGGCACAATGACGACATCTGTCCGGGAGAGTAATCCTTCTAACTGTCAGAATTTTAATTCTTTCCTGGGATTCCAGTAATAGACTCCGATGGACATGGGAAGGTTTACTGTAACCTGTAGACCTTCAACTTGACGAAGAAACACAGCAATTGCGTCGGAATTGAATACAACAGGCACCATGCCGACTTCTGTCCTGGAGAGTAATGCTCCTATCTGTCTGTGATTTGATTCTTTGCTGGGATTCCACTAATAGATTCCGACGGACATGGGAAGGTTTACTGGAACCTGTGGACCTTCAACTTGACGATGAAACACAGATATTGCGTCGGAATTGAATACAACAGCACAATGACGACATCTGTCCAGGACAGTAATCCTTCTAACTGTCAGAATTTTAATTCTTTCCTGGGATTCCAGTAATAGACTGCGATGGACATGGGAAGGTTTACTGTAACGTGTGGACCTTCAACTTGACGAAGAAACACAGATATTGCTTCGGAATTGAATATAACAGGAACCATGCCGACTTCTGTCCGGGAGAGTAATGCTCCTATCTGTCTGTGCTTTGATTCTTTGCTGGGATTCCAGTAATAGACTCCGATGGACATGGGAAGGTTACTGTAACCTGTGGACCTTCAACTTGACGATGAAACACAGATATTGCTTCGGAATTGAATACAACAGGCACCATGCCGACTTCTGTCCAGGAGAGTAATGCTTCTATCTGTCTGTGCTATGATTCTTTGCTGGGATTCCAGTAATAGATTCCGATGGACATGGGAAGGTTTACTGTAACCTGTGGACCTTCAAGTTGACGATGAAACACAGATATTGCGTCGGAATTGAATACAACAGGCACAATGACGACATCTGTCCGGGAGAGTAATCCTTGTAACTGTCAGAATTTTAATTCTTTCCTGGGATTCCAGCAATAGACTCCGATGGACATGGGAAGGTTTACTGTAACCTGTAGACCTTCAACTTGACGAAGAAACACAGAAATTGCGTCGGAATTGAATACAACAGGCAACATGCCGACTTCTGTCCTGGAGAGTAATGCTCCTATCTGTCTGTGCTTTGATTCTTTGCTGGGATTCCGGTAATAGATTCCGATGGACATGGGAAGGTTAACTGGAATCTGTGGACCTTCAACTTGACGATGAAACACAGATATTGCGTCGGAATTGAATAGAACAGGCACATCGACGACATCTGTCAGGGAGAGTAATCCTTTTAACTGTCAGAATTTTAATTCTTTCCTGGGATTCCAGTAATAGACTCCGATGTTTCCTGTACCTGTAGACCTTCAACTTGACGAAGAAACACAGAAATTGCGTTGGAATTGAATACAACAGGCACCATGCCGACTTCTGTCCTGGAGAGTCATGCTTCTATCTGTCTGTGCTTTGATTCTTTGCTGATATTCCAGTAATAGATTCCGATGGACATGGGAAGGTTTACTGGAACCTGTGGACCTTCAACTTGACGATGAAACACAGAAATTGCGTCGGAATTGAATACAACAGGCACAATGACGACATCTGTCCGGGAGAGTAATCCTTTTAACTGTCAGAATTTTAATTCTTTCCTGGGATTCCAGTAATAGACTCCGATGGACATGGGAAGGTTTACTGTAACCTGTGGACCTTCAACTTGACGAAGAAACACAGATATTGCTTCGGAATTGAATATAACAGGCACCATGCCGACTTCTGTCCGGGAGAGTAATGCTCCTATCTGTCTGTCCTTTGATTCTTCGCTGGGATTCCAGTAATAGACTCCGATGGACATGGGAAGGTTTACTGTAACCTGTGGACCTTCAACTTGACGATGAAACACAGATATTGCTTCGGAATTGAATACAACAGGCACCATGCTGACTTCTGTCCGGGAGAGTAATGCTTCTATCTGTCTGTGCCATGATTCTTTGCTGGGATTCCAGTAATAGATTCCGATGGACATGGGAAGGTTTACTGTAACCTGTGGACCTTCTACTTGACGAAGAAACACAGATATTGCTTCGGAATTGAATACAACAGGCACCATGCCGACTTCTGTCCGGGAGAGTAATGTTCCTATCTGTCTGTGCTTTGATTCTTTGCTGGGATTCCAGTAATAGATTCCGATGGACATGGGAAGGTTTACTGTAACCTGTGGACCTTCAACTTGACGATGAAACACAGAAATTGCGTCGGAATTGAATACAACAGGCACAATGACGACATCTGTCCGGGAGAGTAATCCTTCTGACTGTCAGAATTTTAATTCTTTCCTGGGATTCCAGTAATAGACTCCGAAGGACATGGGAAGGCTTACTGTAACCTGTGGACCTTCAACTTAACGAGGAAACACAGATTTTGCGTCGGAATTGAATACAACAGGCACCATGCCGACCTCTGTCCGGGAGAGTAATGCTTCTATCTGTCTGTGCTATGATTCTTTGCTGGGATTCCAGTAATAGATTCCGATGGACATGGGGAGGTTTACTGGAACCTGTGGACCTTCAACTTGACGATGAAACACTGATATTGCGTCGGAATTGAATACAACAGGCACAATGACGACATCTGTCCGGGAGAGTAATCCTTCTAACTGTCAGAATTTTAACTCTTTCCTGGAATTCCAGTAATATACTCCGATGGACATGGGAAGGTTTACTGTAACCTGTGGACCTTCAACATGACGAAGAAACACAGATATTGCTTCGGAATTGAATATAACAGGCACCATGCCGACTTCTGTCCGGGAGAGTAATGCTCCTATCTGTCTGTGCTTTGATTCTTTGCTGGGATTCCAGTAATAGACTCCGATGGACATGGGAAGGTTTACTGTAACCTGTGGACCTTCAACTTGACGATGAAACACAGATATTGCTTCGGAATTGAATACAACTGGCACCCTGCCGACTTCTGTCCGGGAGAGTAATGCTTCTATCTGTCTGTGCTATGATTCTTTGCTGGGATTCCAGTAATAGATTCCGATGGACATGGGAAGGTTTAATGTAACCTGTGGTCCTTCAACTTGACGAAGAAACACAGATATTGCTTCGGAATTGAATACATCATTCACCATGCGACTTCTGTCCGGGAGAGTAATGCTCCTATCTGTCTGTGCTTTGATTCTTTGCTGGGATTCCAGTAATAGATTCCGATGGACATGGCAAGGTTTACTGGAACCTGTGGACCTTCAACTTGACGATGAAACACAGATATTGCGTCGGAATTGAATACAACAGGCACAATGACGACATCTGTCCGGGAGAGTAATCCTTCTAAGTGTCAGAATTTTAATTCTTTCCTGGGATTCCAGTAATAGACTCCGATGGACATGGGAAGGTTTACTGTAACCTGTGGACCTTCAACTTGACGAAGAAACACAGATATTGCCTCGGAATTGAATACAACAGGCACCATGCCGACTTCTGTCCTGGAGAGTAATGCTCCTATCTGTCTGTGCTTTGATTCTTTGCTGGGATTCCAGTAATAGATTCCGATGGACATGGGAAGGTTTACTGGAACCTGTGGACCTTCAACTTGACGATGAAACACAGATATTGCGTCGGAATTGAATACAACAGGCACATCGACGACATCTGTCAGGGAGAGTAATCCTTCTAACTGTCAGAATTTTAATTCTTTCCTGGGATTCCAGTAATAGACTCCGATGTTTACTGTACCTGTAGACCTTCAACTTGACGAAGAAACACAGAAATTGCGTCGGAATTGAATACAACAGGCACCATGCCGGCCTCTGTCCTGGAGAGTCATGCTTCTATCTGTCTGTGCTTTGATTCTTTGCTGGGATTAAAGTAATAGATTCCGATGGACTTAGGAAGGTTTACTGGAACCTGTGGACCTTCAACGTGACGATGAAAAACAGAAATTGCGTCGGAATTGAATACAACAGGCACAATGACGACATCTGTCCGGGAGAGTAATCCTTCTAACTGTCAGAATTTTAATTCTTTCCTGGGATTCCAGTAATAGACTCCGATGGACATGGGAAGGTTTACTGTAACCTGTGGACCTTCAACTTGACGAAGAAGCACAGATATTGCTTCGGAATTGAATATAACAGGCACCATGCCGACTTCTGTCCGGGAGAGTAATGCTCCTATCTGTCTGTGCTTCGATTCTTTGCTGGGTTTCCAGTAATAGACTCCGATGGACATGGGAAGGTTTACTGTAACCTGTGGACCTTCAACTTGACGATGAAACACAGATATTGCTTCGGAATTGAATACAACAGGCACCATGCTGACTTCTGTCCGGGAGAGTAATGCTTCTATCTGTCAGTGCTATGATTCTTTGCTGGGACTCCAGTAATAGATTCCGATGGACATGGGAAGGTTTACTGTAACCTGTGGACCTTCAACTTGACGAAGAAACACAGATATTGCTTCGGAATTGAATACAACAGGCACCATGCCGACTTCTGTCCGGGAGAGTAATGTTCCTATCTGTCTGTGCTTTGATTCTTTGCTGGGATTCCAGTAATAGATTCCGATGGACATGGGAAGGTTTACTGTAACCTGTGGACCTTCAACTTGACGATGAAACACAGAAATTGCGTCGGAATTGAATACAACAGGCACAATGACGACATGTGTCCGGGAGAGTAATCCTTCTAACTGTCAGAATTTTAATTCTTTCCTGGGATTCCAGTAATAGACTCCGATGGACATGGGAAGGTTTACTGTAACGTGTGGACCTTCAACTTGACGAGGAAACACAGATATTGCGTCGCAATTGAATACAACAGGCACCATGCTGACCTCTGTCCGGGAGAGTAATGCTTCTATCTGTCTGTGCTATGATTCTTTGCTGGGATTCCAGTAATAGATTCCGATGGACATGGGAAGGTTTACTGCAACCTGTGGACCTTCACCTTGACGATGAAACACAGATATTGCGTCGGAATTGAATACAACTGGCACAATGACGACATCTGTCCGGGAGAGTAATCCTTCTAACTGTCAGAATTTTAATTCTTCCCTGGGATTCCAGTAATAGACTCCGATGGACATGGGAAGGTTTACTGTAACCTGTAGACCTTCAACTTGACGAAGAAACACAGCAATTGCGTCGGAATTGAATACAACAGGCACCATGCCGACTTCTGTCCTGGAGAGTAATGCCCCTATCTGTCTGTGATTTGATTCTTTGCTGGGATTCCACTAATACATTCCGCCGGACATGGGAAGGTTTACTGGAACCTGTGGACCTTCAACTTGACGATGAAACACAGATATTGCGTCGGAATTGAATACAACAGGCACAATGACGACATCTGTCCGGGAGAGTAATCCTTCTACTGTCAGAATTTTAATTCTTTCCTGGGATTCTAGTAATAGACTTGGATGGACATGGGAAGGTTTACTGTAACCTGTAGACCTTCAACTTGACGAAGAAACACAGAAATTGCGTCGGAATTGAATACAACAGGCACCATGCCGACTTCTGTCCTGGAGAGTAATGCTTCTATCTGTCTGTGCTTTGTTTCTTTGCTGGGATTCCAGTAATAGATTCTGATGGACATGGGAAGGTTTACTGGAACCTGTGGACCTTCAACTTGACGATGAAACACAGTAATTGCGTCGGAATTGAATACAACACGCACAATGACGACATCTGTCCGGGAGAGTAATCCTTCTAACTGTCAGAATTTTAATTCCTTCCTGGGATTCCAGTAATAGACTCCGATGGACATGGGAAGGTTTACTGTTACCTGTGGACCTTCAACTTGACGAAGATACACAGATATTGCTTCGGAATTGAATATAACAGGCACCATGCCGACTTCTGTCCGGGAGAGTAATGCTCCTATCTGTCTGTGCTTTGATTCTTTGCTGGGATTCCAGTAATAGACTCCGATGGACATGGGAAGGTTTACTGTAACCTGTGGACCTTCAACTTGACGATGAAACACAGATATTGCTTCGGAATTGAATACAACAGGCACCATGCCGACTTCTGTCCGGGAGAGTAATGCTTCTATCTGTCTGTGCTATGATTCTTTGCTGGGATTCCAGTAATAGATTCCGATGGACATGGGAAGGTTTACTGTAACCTGTGGATCTTCAACTTGACGAAGAAACACAGATATTGCTTCGGAATTAAATACAACAGGCACCATGCCGACTTCTGTTCGGGAGAGTAATGCTCCTATCTGTCTGTGCTTTGATTCTTTGCTGGGATTCCAGTAATAGATTCCGATGGACATGGGAAGTTTTACTGGAACCTGTGGACCTTCAACTTGACGATGAAACACAGGTATTGCGTCGGAATTGAATACAACAGGCACAATGACGACATCTGTCCGGGAGAGTAATCCTTCTAAGTGTCAGAATTTTAATTCTTTCCTGGGATTCCAGTAATAGACTCCGATGGACATGGGAAGGTTTACTGTAACCTGTAGACCTTCAACTTGACGAAGAATTACAGAAATTGCGTCCGAATTGAATACAACAGGCACCATGCCGACTTCTGTCCTGGAGAGTAATGCTCCTATCTGTCTGTGCTTTGATTCTTTGCTGGGATTCCAGTAATAGATTCCGATGGACATGGGAAGGTTTACTGGAACCTGTGGACCTTCAACTTGACGATGAAACACAGATATTGCGTCGGAATTGATTACAACAGGCACATCGACGACATTTGTCAGGGAGAGTAATCCTTCTAACTGTCAGAATTTTAATTCTTTCCTGGGATTCCAGTAATAGACTCCTATGTTTACTGTACCTGTAGACCTTCAACTTGACGAAGAAACACAGAAATTGCGTCGGAATTGAAAACAACAGGCACCATCCCGACTTCTGTCCTGGAGAGTCATGCTTCTATCTGTCTGTGTTTTGATTCTTTGCTGGGATTCCAGTAATAGATTCCGATGGACATGGGAAGGTTTAGTGTAACCTGTGGACCTTCAACTTGACGAAGAAACACAGATATTGCTTTGGAATTGAATTTAACAGGCACCTTGCCGACTTCTGTCCGGGAGAGTAATGCTCCTATCTGTCTGTGCTTTGATTCTTTGCTGGGATTCCAGTAATAGACTCCGATGGACATGGGAAGGTTTACTTTAACCTGTGGCCCTTCAACTTGACGATGAAACACAGATATTGCTTCGGAATTGAATACAACAGGCACCATGCTGACTTCTGTCCGGGGGAGTAATGCTTCTATCTGTCTCTGCTATTATTCTTTGCTGGGATTCCGGTAATAGATTCCGATGGGCATGGGAAGGTTTACTGTAACCTGTGGACCTTCAACTTGACGAAGAAACACAGTTATTGCTTCGGAATTGAATACAACAGGCACCATGCCGACTTCTGTCCGGGAGAGTAATGTTCCAATCTGTCTGTGCTTTGATTCTTTGCTGGGATTCCAGTACTAGATTCCGATGGACATGGGAAGGTTTACTGTAACCTGTGGACCATCAACTTGACGATGAAACACAGAAATTGCGTCGGAATTGAATACAACAGGCACAATGACGACTTCTGTCCGGGAGAGTAATCCTTCTAACTGTCAGAATTTTAATTCCTTCCTGGGATTCCAGTAATAGACTCCGATGGACATGGGAAGGTTTACTGTAACCTGTGGACCTTCAACTTGACGAAGAAACACAGATATTGCGTCGGAATTGAATACAACAGGCACCATGGCGACTTCTGTCCGGGAGAGTAATGCTTCTATCTGTCTGTGCTATGATTCTTTGCTGGGATTCCAGTAATAGATTCCGATGGACATGGGAAGGTTTACTGTAACCAGTGTACCTTCAACTTGACGATGAAACACAGAAATTGCGACGGAATTGAATACTACAGGCACAATGACGACATCTGTCCGGAGAATAATCCATCTAACTGTCAGAATTTTAGTTCTTTCCTGGGATTCCAGTAATAGACTCCAACGGACATGGGAAGGTTTACAGTAACCTGTGGACCTTCAACTTGACGAAGAAACACAGATATTGCTTCGGAATTGAATACAACAGGCACCATGCCGACTTCTGTCCGGGACAGTAATGCTTCTATCTGTCTGTGCTATGATTCTTTGCTGGGATTCCAGTAATAGACTCCGATGGACATGGGAAGGTTTACTGTAACCTGTGGACCTTCAACTTGACGAAGAAACACAGATATTGCTTCGGAATTGAATACAACAGGCACCATGCCGACTTCTGTCCGGGAGAGTAATGCTCCTATCTGTCTGTGCTTTGATTCTTTTCTGGGATTCCAGTAATAGATTCCGATGGACATGGGAAGGTTTACTGTAACCTGTAGACCTTCAACTTGACGAAGAAACACAGAAATTGCGTCGGAATTGAATACAACAGGCACCATGCCGACTTCTCTCCTAGAGAGTAATGCTTCTATCTGTCTGTGCTTTGTTTCTTTGCTGGGATTCCAGTAATAGATCCTGATGGACATGGGAAGGTTTACTGGAACCTGTGGACCTTCAACTTGACGATGAAACACAGAAATTGCGTCGGAATTGAATACAACACGCACAATGACGACATCTGTCCGGGAGAGTAATCCTTCTAACTGTCAGAATTTTAATTCTTTCCTGGGATTCCAGTAATAGACTCCGATGGACATGGGAAGGTTTACTGTTACCTGTGGACCTTCAACTTGACGAAGATACACAGATATTGCTTCGGAATTGAATATAACAGGCACCATGCCGACTTCTGTCCGGGAGAGTAATGCTCCTATCTGTCTGTGCTTTGATTCTTTGCTGGGATTCCAGTAATAGACTCCGATGGACATGGGAAGGTTTACTGTAACCTGTGGACCTTCAACTTGACGATGAAACACAGATATTGCTTCGGAATAGAATACAACAGGCACCATGCCGACTTCTGTCCGGGAGAGTAATGCTTCGATCTGTCTGTGCTATGATTCTTTGCTGGGATTCCAGTAATAGATTCCGATGGACATGGGAAGGTTTACTGTAACCTGTGGATCTTCAACTTGACGAAGAAACACAGATTTTGCTTCGGAATTAAATACAACAGGCACCATGCCGACTTCTGTTCGGGAGAGTAATGCTCCTATCTGTCTGTGATTTGATTCTTTGCTGGGATTCCAGTAATAGATTCCGATGGACATGGGAAGGTTTACTGGAACCTGTGGACCTTCAACTTGACGATGAAACACAGATATTGCGTCGGAATTGATTACAACAGGCACATCGACGACATTTGTCAGGGAGAGTAATCCTTCTAACTGTCAGAATTTTAATTCTTTCCTGGGATTTCAGTAATAGACTCCTATGTTTACTGTACCTGTAGACCTTCAACTTGACGAAGAAACACAGAAATTGCGTCGGAATTGAATACAACAGGCACCATGCCGACTTCTGTCCTGGAGAGTCATGCTTCTATCTGTCTGTGCTTTGATTCTTTCCTGGGATTCCAGTAATAGAATCCGATGGACATGGGAAGGTTTACTGGAACCTGTGGACCTTCAACTTGACGATGAAACACAGAAATTGCGTCGGAATTGAATACAACAGGCACAATGACGACATCAGTCCGGGAGAGTAATCCTTCTAACTGTCAGAACTTTAATTCTTTCCTGGGATTCCAGTAATAGACTCCGATGGACATGGGAAGGTTTAGTGTAACCTGTGGACCTTCAACTTGACGAAGAAACACAGATATTGCTTTGGAATTGAATATAACAGGCACCTTGCCGACTTCTGTCCGGGAGAGTAATGCTCCTATCTGTCTGTGCTTTGATTCTTTGCTGGGATTCCAGTAATAGACTCCGATGGACATGGGAAGGTTTACTTTAACCTGTGGACCTTCAACTTGACGATGAAACACAGATATTGTTTCGGAATTGAATACAACAGGCACCATGCTGACTTCTGTCCGGGAGAGTAATGCTTCTATCTGTCTCTGCTATGATTCTTTGCTGGGATTCCAGTAATAGATTCCGATGGGCATGGGAAGGATTACTGTAACCTGTGGACCTTCAACTTGACGAAGAAACACAGATATTGCTTCGGAATTGAATACAACAGGCACCATGCCGACTTCTGTCCGGGAGAGTAATGTTCCAATCTGTCTGTGCTTTGATTCTTTGCTGGGATTCCAGTACTAGATTCCGATGGACATGGGAAGGTTTACTGTAACCTGTGGACCCTCAACTTGACGATGAAACACAGAAATTGCGTCGGAATTGAATACAACAGGCACAATGACGACATCTGTCCGGGAGAGTAATCCTTCTAACTGTCATAATTTTAATTCCTTCCTGGGATTCCAGTAATAGACTCGGATGGACATGGGAAGGTTTACTGTAACCTGTGGACCTTCAACTTGACGAAGAAACACAGATTTTGCGTCGGAATTGAATACAACAGGCACCATGGCGACTTCTGTCCGGGAGAGTAATGCTTCTATCTGTCTGTGCTATGATTCTTTGCTGGGATTCCAGTAATAGATTCCGATGGACATGGGAAGGTTTACTGTAACCAGTGTACCTTCAACTTGACGATGAAACACAGAAATTGCGACGGAATTGAATACTACAGGCACAATGACGACATCTGTCCGGAGAATAATCCATCTAACTGTCAGAATTTTAGTTCTTTCCTGGGATTCCAGTAATAGACTCCAACGGACATGGGAAGGTTTACAGTAACCTGTGGACCTTCACCTTGACGAAGAAACACAGATATTGCTTCGGAATTGAATACAACAGGCACCATGCCGACTTCTGTCCGGGACAGTAATGCTTCTATCTGTCTGTGCTATGATTCTTTGCTGGGATTCCAGTAATAGACTCCGATGGACATGGGAAGGTTTACTGTAACCTGTGGACCTTCGACTTGACGAAGAAACACAGATATTGCTTCGGAATTGAATACAACAGGCACCATGCCGACTTCTGTCCGGGAGCGTAATGCTCCTATCTGTCTGTGCTTTGATTCTTTGCTGGGATTCCAGTAATAGATTCCGATGGACATGGGAAGGTTTACTGTAACCTGTAGACCTTCAACTTGACGAAGAAACACAGAAATTGCGTCGGAATTGAATACAACAGGCACCATGCCGACTTCTCTCCTAGAGAGTAATGCTTCTATCTGTCTGTGCTTTGTTTCTTTGCTGGGATTCCAGTAATAGATCCTGATGGACATGGGAAGGTTTACTGGAACCTGTGGACCTTCAACTTGACGATGAAACACAGAAATTTCGTCGGAATTGAATACAACACGCACAATGACGACATCTGTCCGGGAGAGTAATCCTTCTAACTGTCAGAATTTTAATTCTTTCCTGGGATTCCAGTAATAGACTCCGATGGACATGGGAAGGTTTACTGTTACCTGTGGACCTTCAACTTGACGATGAAACACAGATATTGCTTCGGAATTGAATACAACAGGCACCATGCCGACTTCTGTCCGGGAGAGTAATGCTTCGATCTGTCTGTGCTATGATTCTTTGCTGGGATTCCAGTAATAGATTCCGATGGACATGGGAAGGTTTACTGTAACCTGTGGATCTTCAACTTGACGAAGAAACACAGATTTTGCTTCGGAATTAAATACAACAGGCACCATGCCGACTTCTGTTCGGGAGAGTAATGCTCCTATCTGTCTGTGATTTGATTCTTTGCTGGGATTCCAGTAATAGATTCCGATGGACATGGGAAGGTTGACTGGAACCTGTGGACCTTCAACTTGACGATGAAACACAGATATTGCGTCGGAATTGATTACAACAGGCACATCGACGACATTTGTCAGGGAGAGTAATCCTTCTAACTGTCAGAATTTTAATTCTTTCCTGGGATTCCAGTAATAGACTCCTATGTTTACTGTACCTGTAGACCTTCAACTTGACGAAGAAACACAGAAATTGCGTCGGAATTGAATACAACAGGCACCATGCCGACTTCTGTCCTGGAGAGTCATGCTTCTATCTGTCTGTGCTTTGATTCTTTGCTGGGATTCCAGTAATAGATTCCGATGGACATGGGAAGGTTTACTGGAACCTGTGGACCTTCAACTTGACGATGAAACACAGAAATTGCGTCGGAATTGAATACAACAGGCACAATGACGACATCAGTCCGGGAGAGTAATCCTTCTAACTGTCAGAACTTTAATTCTTTCCTGGGATTCCAGTAATAGACTCCGATGGACATCGGAAGGTTTAGTGTAACCTGTGGACCTTCAACTTGACGAAGAAACACAGATATTGCTTTGGAATTGAATATAACAGGCACCTTGCCGACTTCTGTCCGGGAGAGTAATGCTCCTATCTGTCTGTGCTTTGATTCTTTGCTGGGATTCCAGTAATAGACTCCGATGGACATGGGAAGGTTTACTTTAACCTGTGGACCTTCAACTTGACGATGAAACACAGATATTGTTTCGGAATTGAATACAACAGGCACCATGCTGACTTCTGTCCGGGAGAGTAATGCTTCTATCTGTCTCTGCTATGATTCTTTGCTGGGATTCCAGAAATAGATTCCGATGGGCATGGGAAGGATTACTGTAACCTGTGGACCTTCAACTTGACGAAGAAACACAGATATTGCTTCGGAATTGAATACAACAGGCACCATGCCGACTTCTGTCCGGGAGAGTAATGTTCCAATCTGTCTGTGCTTTGATTCTTTGCTGGGATTCCAATACTAGATTCCGATGGACATGGGAAGGTTTACTGTAACCTGTGGACCCTCAACTTGACGATGAAACACAGAAATTGCGTCGGAATTGAATACAACAGGCACAATGACGACATCTGTCCGGGAGAGTAATCCTTCTAACTGTCAGAATTTTAATTCCTTCCTGGGATTCCAGTAATAGACTCCGATGGACATGGGAAGGTTTACTCTAACCTGTGGACCTTCAACTTGACGAAGAAACACAGATATTGCGTCGGAATTGAATACAACAGGCACCATGGCGACTTCTGTCCGGGAGAGTAATGCTTCTATCTGTCTGTGCTATGATTCTTTGCTGGGATTCCAGTAATAGATTCCGATGGACATGGGAAGGTTTACTGTAACCAGTGGACCTTCAACTTGACGATGAAACACAGAAATTGCGACGGAATTGAATACTACAGGCACAATGACGACATCTGTCCGGGAGAGTAATCCATCTAACTGTCAGAATTTTAGTTCTTTCCTGGGATTCCAGTAATAGACTCCAACGGACATGGGAAGGTTTACAGTAACCTGTGGACCTTCAACTTGACGAAGAAACACAGATATTGCTTCGGAATTGAATACAACAGGCACCATGCCGACTTCTGTCCGGGACAGTAATGCTTCTATCTGTCTGTGCTATGATTCTTTGCTGGGATTCCAGTAATAGACTCCGATGGACATGGGAAGGTTTACTGTAACCTGTGGACCTTCAACTTGACGAAGAAACACAGATATTTCTTCGGAATTGAATACAAAAGGCACCATGCCGACTTCTGTCCGGGAGAGTAATGCTCCTATCTGTCTGTGCTTTGATTCTTTGCTGGGATTCCAGTAATAGATTCCGATGGACATGGGAAGGTTTACTGTAACCTGTGGACCTTCAACTTGACGATGAAACACAGATATTGCGTCGGAATTGAATACAACAGGCACCATGACGACTTCTGTCCGGGAGAGTAACGCTCCTATCTGTCTGTGATTTGATTCTTTGCTGGTATTCCAGTAATAGATGCCGATGGACATGGGAAGGTTTACTGGAACCTGTGGACCTTCAACTTGACGATGAAACACAGAAATTGCGTCATAATTGAATACAACAGGCACAATGACGACATCTGTCCGGGAGAGTAATCCTTCTAACTGTCAGAATTTTAATTCTTTCCTGGGATTCCAGTAATAGACTCCGATGGACATGGGAAGGTTTACTGGAACCTGTGGACCTTCAACTTGACGAAGATCCACAGATATTGCGTCGGAATTGAATACAACAGGCAACATGCCGACTTCTGTCCAGGAGAATAATGCTCCTATCCGTCTGTGCTTTGATTCTTTGCTGGGATTTCAGTAATAGACTCCGATGGATATCGGAAGGTTTACTGTAACCTGTGGAACTTCAACTTGACGATGAAACACAGAAATTGCGTCGGAATTGAATACAACTGGCACCATGCCGACTTCTGTCCGGGAGAGTAATGCTTCTATCTGTCTGTGCTATGATTCTTTCCTGGGATTCCAGTAATAGACTCCGATGGACATGGGAAGGTTTACTGGAACCTGTGGACCTTCAACTTGACGAAGATACATAGATATTGCGTCGGAATTGAATACAACAGGCAACATACCGACATCTGTCCGGAAGAGTAATGCTCCTATCTGTCTGTGCTTTGATTCTATGCTGGTATTCCAGTAATAGATGCCGATGGACATGGGAAGGTTTACTGTAACCTGCGGACCTTCAACTTGTCGAAGAAACACAGAAATTGCGTCGGAATTGAATACAACAGGCACCATGCCGACTTCTGTCCGGGAGAGTAATGCTCCTATCTGTCTGTGCTTTGATTCTTTGCTGGGATTCCAGTAATAGATTCCGATGGACATGGGAAGGTTTACTGGAACCTGTTGACCTTCAGCTTGACGAAGAAACCCTGAAATTTCTTCGGAATTGAATACAACAGGCACAATGACGACGTCTGTCCGGGAGAGTAATCCTTCTAACTGTCAGAATTTTAATGCTTTCCTGGGATTCCAGTAATAGACTCCGATGGACATGGGAAGGATTACTGTAACCTGTGGACCCTCAACTTGACGATGAAACACAGAAATTGCGTCGGAATTGAATACAACAGGCACAATGACGACATCTGTCCGGGAGAGTAATCCTTCTAACTGTCAGAATTTTAATTCCTTCCTGGGATTCCAGTAATAGACTCCGATGGACATGGGAAGGTTTACTGTAACCTGTGGACCTTCAACTTGACGAAGAAACACAGATATTGCGTCGGAATTGAATACAACGGGCACCATGGCGACTTCTGTCCGGGAGAGTAATGCTTCTATCTGTCTGTGCTATGATTCTTTGCTGGGATTCCAGTAATAGATTCCGATGGACATGGGAAGGTTTACTGTAACCAGTGGACCTTCAACTTGACGATGAAACACAGAAATTGCGACGGAATTGAATACTACAGGCACAATGACGACATCTGTCCGGGAGAGTAATCCATCTAACTGTCAGAATTTTAGTTCTTTCCTGGGATTCCAGTAATAGACTCCAACGGACATGGGAAGGTTTACAGTAACCTGTGGACCTTCAACTTGACGAAGAAACACAGATATTGCTTCGGAATTGAATACAACAGGCACCATGCCGACTTCTGTCCGGGAGAGTAATGCTCCTATCTGTCTGTGCTTTGATTCTTTGCTGGGATTCCAGTAATAGATTCCGATGGACATGGGAAGGTTTACTGTAACCTGTGGACCTTCAACTTGACGATGAAACACAGATATTGCGTCGGAATTGAATACAACAGGCACCATGACGACTTCTGTCCGGGAGAGTAACGCTCCTATCTGTCTGTGCTTTGATTCTTTGCTGGTATTCCAGTAATAGATGCCGATGGACATGGGAAGGTTTACTGGAACCTGTGGACCTTCAACTTGACGATGAAACACAGAAATTGCGTCATAATTGAATACAACAGGCACAATGACGACATCTGTCCGGGAGAGTAATCCTTCTAACTGTCAGAATTTTAATTCTTTCCTGGGATTCCAGTAATAGACTCCGATGGACATGGGAAGGTTTACTGGAACCTGTGGACCTTCAACTTGACGAAGATCCTCAGATATTGCGTCGGAATTGAATACAACAGGCAACATGCCGACTTCTGTTCAGGAGAATAATGCTCCTATCTGTCTGTGCTTTGATTCTTTGCTGGGATTTCAGTAATAGACTCCGATGGATATCGGAAGGTTTACTGTAACCTGTGGAACTTCAACTTGACGATGAAACACAGAAATTCCGTCGGAATTGAATACAACTGGCACCATGCCGACTTCTGTCCGGGAGAGTAATGCTTCTATCTGTCTGTGCTATGATTCTTTCCTGGGATTCCAGTAATAGACTCCGATGGACATGGGAAGGTTTACTGGAACCTGTGGACCTTCCACTTCACGAAGATACATAGATATTGCGTCGGAATTGAATACAACTGGCAACATACCGACATCTGTCCGGAAGAGTAATGCTCCTATCTGTCTGTGCTTTGATTCTATGCTGGTATTCCAGTAATAGATGCCGATGGACATGGGAAGGTTTACTGTAACCTGCGGACCTTCAACTTGACGAAGAAACACAGAAATTGCGTCGGAATTGAATACAACAGGCACCATGCCGACTTCTGTCCGGGAGAGTAATGCTCCTATCTGTCTGTGCTTTGATTCTTTGCTGGGATTCCAGTAATAGATTCCGATGGACGTGGGAAGGTTTACTGGAACCTGTTGACCTTCAACTTGACGAAGAAACCCTGAAATTTCTTCGGAATTGAATACAACAGGCACAATGACGACGTCTGTCCGGGAGAGTAATCCTTCTAACTGTCAGAATTTTAATGCTTTCCTGGGATTCCAGTAATAGACTCCGATGGACATGGGAAGGATTACTGTAACCTGTGGACCTTCAACTTGACGAAGATACACAGATATTGCGTCGGAATTGAATACAACAGGCACCATGCCGACTTCTGTCCGGGAGAGTAATGCTCCTATCTGTCTGTGCTCTGATTCTTTGCTGGGATTCCAGTAATAGACTCCGATGGACATGGGAAGGTTTACTGTAACCTGTGGTCCTTCAACTTGACGATGAAACACAGATATTGCTTCGGAATTGAATACAACAGGCACCATGCCGACTTCTGTCCGGGAGAGTAATGCTTCTATCTGTCTGTGCTATGATTCTTTGCTGGGATTCCAGTAATAGATTCCGATGGACATTGGAAGGTTTACTGTAACCTGTGGATCTTCAACTTGACGAAGAAACACAGATATTGCTTCGGAATTAAATACAACAGGCACCATGCCGACTTCTGTTCGGGAGAGTAATGCTCCTATCTGTCTGTGCTTTGATTCTTTGCTGGGATTCCAGTAATAGATTCCGATGGACATGGGAAGTATTACTGGAACCTGTGGACCTTCAACTTGACGATGAAACACAGATATTGCGTCGGAATTGAATACAACAGGCACAATGACAACATCTGTCCGGGAGAGTAATCCTTCTAACTGTCAGAATTTTAATTCTTTCCTGGGATTCCAGTAATAGACTCCGATGGACATGGGAAGGTTTGCTGTAACCTGTAGACCTTCAACTTGACGAAGAATTACAGAAATTGCGTCGGAATTGAATACAACAGGCACCATGCCGACTTCTGTCCTGGAGAGTAATGCTCCTATCTGTCTGTGCTTTGATTCTTTGCTGGGATTCCAGTAATAGATTCCGATGGACATGGGAAGGTTTACTGGAACCTGTGGACCTTCAACTTGACGATGAAACACAGATATTGCGTCGGAATTGATTACAACAGGCACATCGACGACATCTGTCAGAGAGAGTAATCCTTCTAACTGTCAGAATTTTAATTCTTTCCTGGGATTCCAGTAATAGACTCCTATGTTTACTGTACCTGTAGACCTTCAACTTGACGAAGAAACACAGTAATTGCGTCGGAATTGAATACAACAGGCACCATGCCGACTTCTGTCCTGGAGAGTCATGCTTCTATCTGTCTGTGCTTTGATTCTTTGCTGGGATTCCAGTTATAGATTACGATGGACATGGGAAGGTTTACTGGAACCTGTGGACCTTCAACTTGACGATGAAACACAGAAATTGCGTCGGAATTGAATACAACAGGCACAATGACGACATCAGTGAGGGAGAGTAATCCTTCTAACTGTCAGAAATTAATTCTTTCCTGGGATTCCAGTAATAGACTCCGATGGACATGGGAAGGTTTACTGTAACCTGTGGACCTTCAACTTGACGAAGAAACACAGATATTGCTTTGGAATTGAATATAACAGGCACCTTGCCGACTTCTGTCCGGGAGAGTAATGCTTCTATCTGTCTCTGCTATGATTCTTTGCTGGGATTCCAGTAATAGATTCCGATGGACATGGGAAGGTTTACTGTAACCTGTGGACCTTCAACTTGACGAAGAAACACAGATATTGCTTCGGAATTGAATACAACAGGCACCATGCCGACTTCTGTCCGGGAGAGTAATGTTCCAATCTGTCTGTGCTTTGATTCTTTGCTGGGATTCCAGTAATAGATTCCGATGGACATGGGAAGGTTTACTGTAACCTGTGGACCTTCAACTTGACGAAGAAACACAGATATTGCTTCGGAATTGAATACAACAGGCACCATGCCGACTTCTGTCCGGGAGAGTAATGCTCCTATCTGTCTGTGCTTTGATTCTTTGCTGGGATTCCAGTAATAGATTCCGATGGACATGGGAAGGTTTACTGTAACCTGTGGACCTTCAACTTGACAATGAAACACAGATATTGCGTCGGAATTGAATACAACAGGCACCATGACGACTTCCGTCCGGGAGAGTAACGCTCCTATCTGTCTGTGCTTTGATTCTATGCTGGTATTCCAGTAATAGATTCCGATGGACATGGGAAGGTTTACTGGAACCTGTGGACCTTCAACTTGACGATGAAACACAGAAATTGCGTCGGAATTGAATACAACAGGCACAATGGCGACATCTGTCCGGGAGAGTAATCCTTCTAACTGTCAGTAATTTTAATTCTTTCCTGGGATTCCAGTAATAGACTCCGATGGACATGGGAAGGTTTACTGGAACCTGTGGACCTTCAACTTGACGAAGATCCACAGATATTGCGTCGGAATTGAATACAACAGGCAACATGCCGACTTCTGTCCAGGAGAATAATGCTCCTATCCGTCTGTGCTTTGATTCTTTGCTGGGATTTCAGTAATAGACTCCGATGGATATCGGAAGGTTTACTGTAACCTGTGGAACTTCAACTTGACGATGAAACACAGAAATTGCGTCGGAATTGAATACAACTGGCACCATGCCGACTTCTGTCCGGGAGAGTAATGCTTCTATCTGTCTGTGCTATGATTCTTTCCTGGGATTCCAGTAATAGACTCCGATGGACATGGGAAGGTTTACTGGAACCTGTGGACCTTCAACTTGACGAAGATACATAGATATTGCGTCGGAATTGAATACAACAGGCAACATACCGACATCTGTCCGGAAGAGTAATGCTCCTATCTGTCTGTGCTTTGATTCTATGCTGGTATTCCAGTAATAGATGCCGATGGACATGGGAAGGTTTACTGTAACCTGCGGACCTTCAACTTGTCGAAGAAACACAGAAATTGCGTCGGAATTGAATACAACAGGCACCATGCCGACTTCTGTCCGGGAGAGTAATGCTCCTATCTGTCTGTGCTTTGATTCTTTGCTGGGATTCCAGTAATAGATTCCGATGGACATGGGAAGGTTTACTGGAACCTGTTGACCTTCAGCTTGACGAAGAAACCCTGAAATTTCTTCGGAATTGAATACAACAGGCACAATGACGACGTCTGTCCGGGAGAGTAATCCTTCTAACTGTCAGAATTTTAATGCTTTCCTGGGATTCCAGTAATAGACTCCGATGGACATGGGAAGGATTACTGTAACCTGTGGACCCTCAACTTGACGATGAAACACAGAAATTGCGTCGGAATTGAATACAACAGGCACAATGACGACATCTGTCCGGGAGAGTAATCCTTCTAACTGTCAGAATTTTAATTCCTTCCTGGGATTCCAGTAATAGACTCCGATGGACATGGGAAGGTTTACTGTAACCTGTGGACCTTCAACTTGACGAAGAAACACAGATATTGCGTCGGAATTGAATACAACGGGCACCATGGCGACTTCTGTCCGGGAGAGTAATGCTTCTATCTGTCTGTGCTATGATTCTTTGCTGGGATTCCAGTAATAGATTCCGATGGACATGGGAAGGTTTACTGTAACCAGTGGACCTTCAACTTGACGATGAAACACAGAAATTGCGACGGAATTGAATACTACAGGCACAATGACGACATCTGTCCGGGAGAGTAATCCATCTAACTGTCAGAATTTTAGTTCTTTCCTGGGATTCCAGTAATAGACTCCAACGGACATGGGAAGGTTTACAGTAACCTGTGGACCTTCAACTTGACGAAGAAACACAGATATTGCTTCGGAATTGAATACAACAGGCACCATGCCGACTTCTGTCCGGGAGAGTAATGCTCCTATCTGTCTGTGCTTTGATTCTTTGCTGGGATTCCAGTAATAGATTCCGATGGACATGGGAAGGTTTACTGTAACCTGTGGACCTTCAACTTGACGATGAAACACAGATATTTCGTCGGAATTGAATACAACAGGCACCATGACGACTTCTGTCCGGGAGAGTAACGCTCCTATCTGTCTGTGCTTTGATTCTTTGCTGGTATTCCAGTAATAGATGCCGATGGACATGGGAAGGTTTACTGGAACCTGTGGACCTTCAACTTGACGATGAAACACAGAAATTGCGTCATAATTGAATACAACAGGCACAATGACGACATCTGTCCGGGAGAGTAATCCTTCTAACTGTCAGAATTTTAATTCTTTCCTGGGATTCCAGTAATAGACTCCGATGGACATGGGAAGGTTTACTGGAACCTGTGGACCTTCAACTTGACGAAGATCCTCAGATATTGCGTCGGAATTGAATACAACAGGCAACATGCCGACTTCTGTTCAGGAGAATAATGCTCCTATCTGTCTGTGCTTTGATTCTTTGCTGGGATTTCAGTAATAGACTCCGATGGATATCGGAAGGTTTACTGTAACCTGTGGAACTTCAACTTGACGATGAAACACAGAAATTCCGTCGGAATTGAATACAACTGGCACCATGCCGACTTCTGTCCGGGAGAGTAATGCTTCTATCTGTCTGTGCTATGATTCTTTCCTGGGATTCCAGTAATAGACTCCGATGGACATGGGAAGGTTTACTGGAACCTGTGGACCTTCCACTTCACGAAGATACATAGATATTGCGTCGGAATTGAATACAACTGGCAACATACCGACATCTGTCCGGAAGAGTAATGCTCCTATCTGTCTGTGCTTTGATTCTATGCTGGTATTCCAGTAATAGATGCCGATGGACATGGGAAGGTTTACTGTAACCTGCGGACCTTCAACTTGACGAAGAAACACAGAAATTGCGTCGGAATTGAATACAACAGGCACCATGCCGACTTCTGTCCGGGAGAGTAATGCTCCTATCTGTCTGTGCTTTGATTCTTTGCTGGGATTCCAGTAATAGATTCCGATGGACGTGGGAAGGTTTACTGGAACCTGTTGACCTTCAACTTGACGAAGAAACCCTGAAATTTCTTCGGAATTGAATACAACAGGCACAATGACGACGTCTGTCCGGGAGAGTAATCCTTCTAACTGTCAGAATTTTAATGCTTTCCTGGGATTCCAGTAATAGACTCCGATGGACATGGGAAGGATTACTGTAACCTGTGGACCTTCAACTTGACGAAGATACACAGATATTGCGTCGGAATTGAATACAACAGGCACCATGCCGACTTCTGTCCGGGAGAGTAATGCTCCTATCTGTCTGTGCTCTGATTCTTTGCTGGGATTCCAGTAATAGACTCCGATGGACATGGGAAGGTTTACTGTAACCTGTGGTCCTTCAACTTGACGATGAAACACAGATATTGCTTCGGAATTGAATACAACAGGCACCATGCCGACTTCTGTCCGGGAGAGTAATGCTTCTATCTGTCTGTGCTATGATTCTTTGCTGGGATTCCAGTAATAGATTCCGATGGACATTGGAAGGTTTACTGTAACCTGTGGATCTTCAACTTGACGAAGAAACACAGATATTGCTTCGGAATTAAATACAACAGGCACCATGCCGACTTCTGTTCGGGAGAGTAATGCTCCTATCTGTCTGTGCTTTGATTCTTTGCTGGGATTCCAGTAATAGATTCCGATGGACATGGGAAGTATTACTGGAACCTGTGGACCTTCAACTTGACGATGAAACACAGATATTGCGTCGGAATTGAATACAACAGGCACAATGACAACATCTGTCCGGGAGAGTAATCCTTCTAACTGTCAGAATTTTAATTCTTTCCTGGGATTCCAGTAATAGACTCCGATGGACATGGGAAGGTTTGCTGTAACCTGTAGACCTTCAACTTGACGAAGAATTACAGAAATTGCGTCGGAATTGAATACAACAGGCACCATGCCGACTTCTGTCCTGGAGAGTAATGCTCCTATCTGTCTGTGCTTTGATTCTTTGCTGGGATTCCAGTAATAGATTCCGATGGACATGGGAAGGTTTACTGGAACCTGTGGACCTTCAACTTGACGATGAAACACAGATATTGCGTCGGAATTGATTACAACAGGCACATCGACGACATCTGTCAGAGAGAGTAATCCTTCTAACTGTCAGAATTTTAATTCTTTCCTGGGATTCCAGTAATAGACTCCTATGTTTACTGTACCTGTAGACCTTCAACTTGACGAAGAAACACAGTAATTGCGTCGGAATTGAATACAACAGGCACCATGCCGACTTCTGTCCTGGAGAGTCATGCTTCTATCTGTCTGTGCTTTGATTCTTTGCTGGGATTCCAGTTATAGATTACGATGGACATGGGAAGGTTTACTGGAACCTGTGGACCTTCAACTTGACGATGAAACACAGAAATTGCGTCGGAATTGAATACAACAGGCACAATGACGACATCAGTGAGGGAGAGTAATCCTTCTAACTGTCAGAAATTAATTCTTTCCTGGGATTCCAGTAATAGACTCCGATGGACATGGGAAGGTTTACTGTAACCTGTGGACCTTCAACTTGACGAAGAAACACAGATATTGCTTTGGAATTGAATATAACAGGCACCTTGCCGACTTCTGTCCGGGAGAGTAATGCTTCTATCTGTCTCTGCTATGATTCTTTGCTGGGATTCCAGTAATAGATTCCGATGGACATGGGAAGGTTTACTGTAACCTGTGGACCTTCAACTTGACGAAGAAACACAGATATTGCTTCGGAATTGAATACAACAGGCACCATGCCGACTTCTGTCCGGGAGAGTAATGTTCCAATCTGTCTGTGCTTTGATTCTTTGCTGGGATTCCAGTAATAGATTCCGATGGACATGGGAAGGTTTACTGTAACCTGTGGACCTTCAACTTGACGAAGAAACACAGATATTGCTTCGGAATTGAATACAACAGGCACCATGCCGACTTCTGTCCGGGAGAGTAATGCTCCTATCTGTCTGTGCTTTGATTCTTTGCTGGGATTCCAGTAATAGATTCCGATGGACATGGGAAGGTTTACTGTAACCTGTGGACCTTCAACTTGACAATGAAACACAGATATTGCGTCGGAATTGAATACAACAGGCACCATGACGACTTCCGTCCGGGAGAGTAACGCTCCTATCTGTCTGTGCTTTGATTCTATGCTGGTATTCCAGTAATAGATTCCGATGGACATGGGAAGGTTTACTGGAACCTGTGGACCTTCAACTTGACGATGAAACACAGAAATTGCGTCGGAATTGAATACAACAGGCACAATGGCGACATCTGTCCGGGAGAGTAATCCTTCTAACTGTCAGTAATTTTAATTCTTTCCTGGGATTCCAGTAATAGACTCCGATGGACATGGGAAGGTTTACTGGAACCTGTGGACCTTCAACTTGACGAAGATCCACAGATATTGCGTCGGAATTGAATACAACAGGCAACATGCCGACTTCTGTCCAGGAGAGTAATGCTCCTATCTGTCTGTGCTTTGATTCTTTGCTGGGATTTCAGTAATAGACTCCGATGGACATCGGAAGGATTACTGTAACCTGTGGACCTTCAACTTGACGATGAAACACAGAAATTGCTTCGTAATTGAATACAACTGGCACCATGCTGACTTCTGTCCGGGAGAGTAATGCTTCTATCTGTCTGTGCTATGATTCTTTCCTGGGATTCCAGTTATAGACTCCGATGGACATGGGAAGGTTTACTGGAACCTGTGGGCCTTCAACTTGACGAAGATACATAGATATTGCGTCGGAATTGAATACAACAGGCACCATACCGACATCTGTCCGGAAGAGTAATGCTCCTATCTGTCTGTGCTTTGATTCTATGCTGGTATTCCGGTAATAGATGCCGATGGACATGGGAAGGTTTACTGTAACCTGTGGACCTTCAACTTGACGAATAAACACAGATATTGCTTCGGAATTGAATACAACAGGCACCATGCCGACTTCTGTCCGGGAGAGTAATGCTCCTATCTGTCTCTGCTTTGATTCTTTGCTGGGATTCCAGTAATAGATTCCGATGGACATGGGAAGGTTTACTGGAACCTGTGGACCTTCAACTTGACGAAGAAACCCTGAAATTTCTTCGGAATTGAATACAACAGGCACAATGACGACATCTGTCCGGGAGAGTAATCCTTCTAACTGTCAGAACTTTAATGCTTTCCTGGGATTCATGTAATAGACTCCGATGGACATGGGAAGGATTACTGTAACCTGTGGACCTTCAACTTGACGAAGATACACAGATATTGCGTCGGAATTGAATACAACAGGCACCATGCCGACTTCTGTCCTGAAGAGTAATGCTCCTATCTGTCTGTGCTTTGATTCTTTGCTGGGATTCCAGTAATAGATGCCGATGGACATGGGAAGGTTTACTGGAACCTGTGGAACTTCAACTTGACGATGAAACACAGAAATTGCTTCGGAATTGAATACAACATGCACAATGACGACATCTGTCCGGGAGAGTAATCCTTCTAATTGTCAGAATTTTAATTCTTTCCTGGGATTCCAGTAATAGACTCCGATGGACATGGGAAGGTTTACTGGAACCTGTTGACCTTCAACTTGACGAAGATACACAGATATTGCGTTGGATTAGAATACAACAGGCAACATGCCGACTTCTGTCCGGGAGAGTAATGCTCCTATCTCTCTGTGCTTTGATTCTTTGCTGGGATTTCAGTAATAGATTCCGATGGACATGGGATGGTTTACTGTAACCTGTGGACCTTCAACTTGATGATGAAACACAGAAATTGCGTCGGAATTGAATACAACAGGCACCATGCCGACTTCTGTCCGGGAGAGTAATGCTTCTATCTGTCTGTGCTATGATTCTTTCCTGGGTTTCCAGTAATAGACTCCGATGGACATGGGAAGGTTTACTGGAACCTGTGGAACTTCAACTTGACGATGAAACACAGAAATTGCTTCGGAATTGAATACAACATGCACAATGACGACATCTGTCCGGGAGAGTAATCCTTCTAACTGTCAGAATTTTAATTCTTTCCTGGGATTCCAGTAATTGACTCCGATGGACAAGGGAAGGTTTACTGGAACCTGTGGACCTTCAACTTGACGAAGATACACAGATATTGCGTCGGAATTGAATACAACATTCACCATGCCGACTTCTGTCCGGGAGAGTAATGCTCCTATCTGTCTGTGCTTTGATTCTTTGCTGGGATTCCAGTAATAGATGCCTATGGACATGGGAAGGTTTACTGGAACCTGTGGAACTTCAACTTGACGATGAAACACAGAAATTGCGTCGGAATTGAATACAACATGCACAATGACGACATCTGTCCGGGAGAGTAATCCTTCTAACTGTCAGAATTTTAATTCTTTCCTGGGATTCCAGTAATAGACTCCGATGGACATGGGAAGGTTTACTGGAACCTGTGGACCTTCAACTTGACGAAGATACACAGATATTGCGTTGGATTTGAATACAACAGGCAACATGCCGACTTCTGTCCGGGAGAGTAATGCTCCTATCTCTCTGTGCTTTGATTCTTTGCTGGGATGTCAGTAATAGATTCCGATGGACATGGGAAGGTTTACTGTAACCTGTGGACCTTCAACTTGATGATGAAACACAGAAATTGCGTCGGAATTGAATACAACAGGCACCATGCCGACTTCTGTCCGGGAGAGTAATGCTTCTATCTGTCTGTGCTATGATTCTTTCCTGGGATTCCAGTAATAGACACCGATGGACATGGGAAGGTTTACTGGAACCTGTGGACCTTCAACTTGACGAAGATACATAGATATTGCGTCGGAATTGAATACAACAGGCACCATACCGACTTCTGTCCGGGAGAGTAATGCTCCTATCTGTCTGTGCTTTGATTCTATGCTGGTATTCCAGTAATAGATGCCGATGGACATGGGAAGGTTTACTGTAACCTGTGGACCTTCAACTTGACGAAGAAACACCGAAATTGCGCCGGAATTGAATACAACTGGCACCATGTCGACTTCTGTCCGGGCGAGTAAAGCTCCTATCTGTCTGTGCTTTGATTCTTTGCTGGGATTCCAGTAATATATTCCGATGGACATGGGAAGGTTTACTGGAACCTGTGGAACTTCAACTTGACGATGAAACACAGAAATTGCTTCGGAATTGAATACAACAGGCACAATGACGACGTCTGTTCGGGAGAGTAATCCTTCTAACTGTCAGAATTTTAATTCTTTCCTGGGATTCCAGTAATAGACTCCGATGGACATGGGAAGGTTTACTGTAACCTGTGGACCTTCAACTTGACGAAGAAACACAGATATTGCTGTGGAATTGAATATAACAGGCACCATGCCGACTTCTGTCCGGGAGAGTAATGCTCCTATCTGTCTGTGCTTCGATTCTTTGCTGGGATTCCAGTAATAGACTCCGATGCACATGGGAAGGTTTACTGTAACCTGTGGACCTTCAACTTGACGATGAAACACAGATATTGCTTCGGAATTGAATACAACAGGCACCATGCTGACTTCTGTCAGGGAGAGTAATGCTTCTATCTGTCTGTGCTATGATTCTTTGCTGGGATTCCAGTAATAGATTCCGATGGACATGGGAAGGTTTACTGTAACCTGTGGACCTTCAACTTGACGAAGAAACACAGATATTGCTTCGGAATTGAATACAACAGGCACCATGCCGACTTCTGTCCGGGAGAGTAATGTTCCTATCTGTCTGTGCTTTGATTCTTTGCTGGGATTCCAGTAATAGATTCCGATGGACATGGGAAGGTTTACTGTAACCTGTGGACCTTCAACTTGACGATGAAACACAGAAATTGCGTCGGAATTGAATACAACAGGCACAATGACGACATCTGTCCGGGAGAGTTATCCTTCTAAATGTCAGAATTTTAATTCTTTCCTGGGATTCCAGTAATAGACTCCGATGGACATGGGAAGGTTTACTGGAACCTGTGGACCTTCAACTTGACGAAGATCCACAGATATTCCGTCGGAATTGAATACAACAGGCAACATGCCGACTTCTGTCCGGGAGAGTGATGCTCCTATCTGTCTGTGCTTTGATTCTTTGCTGGGATTTCAGTAATAGACTCCGATGGACATCGGAAGGTTTACTGTAACCTGTGGACCTTCAACTTGACGATGAAACACAGAAATTGCGTCGGAATTGAATACAACAGGCACCATGCCAACTTCTGTCCGGGAGAGTAATGCTCCTATCTGTCTGTGCTTTGATTCTCTACTGGGATTCCGACAATAGATGCCGATTGACATGGGAATGTTTACTGGAACCTGTGGACGTTCAACTTGACGAAGAAACACAGAAATTGCTTCGGAATTGAATACAACAGGCACAATGACGACATCTGTCCGGGAGAGTAATCCTTCTAACTGTCAGAATTTTAATTCTTTCCTGGGATTCCAGTAATAGTTTCCGATGTACATGGGACGGTTTACTGTAACCTGTGGACCTTCAACTTGACGAAGATACACAGATATTGCGTCGGAATTGAATTCAACAGGCACCATGCCGACTTCTGTCCGGGAGAGTAATGCTCCTATCTGTCTATGCTTTGATTCTTTGCAGGGATTCCAGTAATAGATTCCGATGGACATGGGAAGGTTTACTGGAACCTGTGGACCTTCAACTTGACGATGAAACACAGATATTGCTTCGGAATTGAATACAACAGGCACCATGCCGACTTCTGTCCGGGAGAGTAATGCTTCTATCTGTCTGTGCTATGATTCTTTGCTGGGATTCCAGTAATAGACTCCGACGGACATGGGAGGTTTACTGTAACCTGTGAACCTTCAACTTGACGAAGAAACACAGATATTGCTTCGGAATTGAATACAACAGGCACCATGCCGACTTCTGTCCGGGAGAGTAATGCTCCTATCTGTCTGTGCTTTGATTCTTTGCTGGGATTCCAGTAATAGATTCCGATGGACATGGGAATGTTTACTGTAACCTGTGGACCTTCAACTTGACGATGAAACACAGATATTGCGTCGGAATTGAATACAACAAGCACCATGACGACTTCTGTCCGGGAGAGTAATGCTCATATCTGTCTGTGCTTTGATTCTTTGCTGGTATTCCAGTAATAGATGCCGATGGACATGGGAAGGTTTACTGGAACCTGTGGACCTTCAACTTGACGATGAAACACAGAAATTGCGTCGGAATTGAATACAACAGGCACAATGACGATATCTGTCCGGGAGAGTAATCCTTCTAACTGTCAGAATTTTAATTCTTTCCTGGGATTCCAGTAATAGACTCCGATGGACATGGGAAGGTTTACTGGAACCTGTGGACCTTCAACTTGACGAAGATACATAGATATTGCGTCGGAATTGAATACAACAGTTACCATACCGACTTCTGTCCGGGAGAGTAATGCTCCTATCTGTCTGTGCTTTGATTCTATGCTGGTATTCCAGTAATAGATGCCGATGGTCATGGGAAGGTTTACTGTAACCTGTGGACCTTCAACTTGACGAAGAAACACAGAAATTGCGTCGGATTTGAATACAACAGGCACCATGCCGACTTCTGTCCGGGAGAGTAATGCTCCTATCTGTCTGTGCTTTGATTCTTTGCTGGGATTCCAGTAATAGATTCCGATGGACATGGGAAGGTTTACTTGAACCTGTGGACCTTCAACTTGACGAAGAAACACTGAAATTGCTTCGGAATTGAATATAACAGGCACAATGACGACATCTGTCCGGGAGAGTAATCCTTCTAACTGTCAGAACTTTAATTCTTTCCTGGGATTCCAGTAATAGACTCCGATGGACATGGGAAGGTTTACTGTAACCTGTGGACCTTCAACTTGACGAAGATACACAGATATTGCGTCGGAATTGAATACAACAGGCACCATGCCGACTTCTGTCCGGGAGAGTAATGCTCCTATCTGTCTGTGCTTTGATTCTTTGCTGGGATTCCAGTAATAGACTCCGATGGACATGGGAAGGTTTACTGTAACCTGTGGACCTTCAACTTGATGATGAAACACAGAAATTGCGTCGGAATTGAATACAACAGGCACCATGCCGACTTCTGTCCGGGATAGTAATGTCTCTATCTGTCTGTGCTATGATTCTATCCTGGGATTCCAGTAATAGACTCCGATGGACATGGGAAGGTTTACTGGAACCTGTGGACCTTCAACTTGACGAAGATACATAGATATTGCGTCGGAATTGAATACAACAGGCACCATGCCGACTTCTGTCCGGGAGAGTAAAGCTCCTATCTGTCTGTGCATTGATTCTTTGCTGGGATTCCAGTAATAGATTCCGATGGACATGGGAAGGGTTACTGGAACCTGTGGACCTTAAACTTGACGATGAAACACAGATATTGCGTCGGAATTGAATACAACAGGCACAATGACGACATCTGTCCGGGAGAGTAATCCTTCTAACTGTCAGAATTTTAATTCTTTCCTGGGATTCCAGTAATAGACTCCGATGGACATGGGAAGGTTTACTGTAACTTGTAGACATTCAACTTGACGAAGATACACAAATATTGCGTCGGAAATGAATACAACAGGCACCATGCCGACTTCTGTCCGGGAGAGTAATGCTCCTATCTGTCTGTGCTTTGATTCTTTGCTGGGATTCCAGTAATAGATTCCGATGGACATGGGAAGGTTTACTGGAACCTGTGGACGTTCAACTTGACGAAGAAACACAGAAATTGCTTCGGAATTGAATACAACAGGCACAATGACGACATCTGTCCTGGAGAGTAATCCTTCTAACTGTCAGAATTTTAATTCTTTCCTGGGATTCCAGTAATAAACTCCGATGGACATGGGAAGGTTTACTGGAACCTGTGGACCTTCAACTTGACGATGAAACACAGAAATTGCGTCGGAATTGAATACAACAGGCACCATGCCAACTTCTGTCCGGGAGAGTAATGCTCCTATCTGTCTGTGCTTTGATTCTTTGCTGGGATTTCAGTAATAGACTCCGATGGACATCGGAAGGTTTACTGTAACCTGTGGACCTTCAACTTGAGGATGAAACACAGAAATTGCGTCGAAATTGAATACAACAGGCACCATGCCAACTTCTGTCCGGGAGAGTAATGCTCCTATCTGTCTGTGCTTTGATTCTTTGCTGGGATTCCGATAATAGATGCCGATGGACATGGGAAGGTTTACTGGAACCTGTGGACGTTCAACTTGACGAAGAAACACAGAAATTGCTTCGGAATTGAATACAACAGGCACAATGACGACATCTGTCCGGGAGAGTAATCCTTCTAACTGTCAGAATTTTAATTCTTTCCTGGGATTCCAGTAATAGTTTCCGATGTACATGGGACGGTTTACTGTAACCTGTGGACCTGCAACTTGACGAAGATACACAGATATTGCGTCGGAATTGAATTCAACAGGCACCATGCCGACTTCTGTCCGGGAGAGTAATGCTCCTATCTGTCTATGCTTTGATTCTTTGCTGGGATTCCAGTAATAGATTCCGATGGACATGGGAAGGTTTACTGGAACCTGTGGACCTTCAAGTTGACGATGAAACACAGATATTGCTTCGGAATTGAATACAACAGGCACCATGCCGACTTCTGTCCGGGAGAGTAATGCTTCTATCTGTCTGTGCTATGATTCTTTGCTGGGATTCCAGTAATAGACTCCGACGGACATGGGAGGTTTACTGTAACCTGTGGACCTTCAACTTGACGAAGAAACACAGATATTGCTTCGGAATTGAATACAAAAGGCACCATGCCGACTTCTGTCCGGGAGAGTAATGCTCCTATCTGTCTGTGCTTTGATTCTTTGCTGGGATTCCAGTAATAGATTCCGATGGACATGGGAATGTTTACTGTAACCTTTGGACCTTCAACTTGACGATGAAACACAGATATTGCGTCGGAATTGAATACAACAAGCACCATGACGACTTCTGTCCGGGAGAGTAACGCTCATATCTGTCAGTGCTTTGATTCTTTGCTGGGATTCCAGTAATAGATTCCGATGGACATGGGAATGTTTACTGTAACCTTTGGACCTTCAACTTGACGATGAAACACAGAAATTGCGTCGGAATTGAATACAACAGGCACAATGACGACATCTGTCCGGGAGAGTAATCCTTCTAACTGTCAGAATTTTAATTCTTTCCTGGGATTCCAGTAATAGACTCCGATGGACATGGGAAGGTTTACTGGAACCTGTGGACCTTAAACTTGACGATGAAACACAGATATTGCGTCGGAATTGAATACAACAGGAACAATGACGACATCTGTCCGGGAGAGTAATCCTTCTAACTGTCAGAATTTTAATTCTTTCCTGGGATTCCAGTAATAGACTCCGATGGACATGGGAAGGTTTACTGTAACTTGTAGACCTTCAACTTGACGAAGATACACAAATATTGCGTTGGAAATGAATACAACAGGCACCATGCCGACTTCTGTCCGGGAGAGTAATGCTCCTATCTGTCTGTGCTTTGATTCTTTGCTGGGATTCCAGTAATAGATTCCGATGGACATGGGAAGGTTTACTGGAACCTGTGGACGTTCAACTTGACGAAGTAACACAGAAATTGCTTCGGAATTGAATACAACAGGCACAATGACGACATCTGTCCTGGAGAGTAATCCTTCTAACTGTCAGAATTTTAATTCTTTCCTGGGATTCCAGTAATAAACTCCGATGGACATGGGAAGGTTTACTGGAACCTGTGGACCTTCAACTTGACGCAGATACACAGATATTGCGTCGGAATTGAATCCAACAGGCACCATGCCGACTTCTGTCCGGGAGAGTAATGCTCCTATCTGTCAGTGCATTGATTCTTTGCTGGGATTCCAGTAATAGATTCCAATGGACATGGGAAGGTTTACTGGAACCTGTGGACCTTAAACTTGACGATGAAACACAGATATTGCGTCGGAATTGAATACAACAGGCACAATGACGACATCTGTCCTGGAGAGTAATCCTTCTAACTGTCAGAATTTTAATTCTTTCCTGGGATTCCAGTAATAAACTCCGATGGACATGGGAAGGTTTACTGGAACCTGTGGACCTTCAACTTGACGCACATACACAGATATTGCGTCGGAATTGAATACAACAGGCACCATGCCGACTTCTGTCCGGGAGAGTAATGCTCCTATCTGTCTGTGTTTTGATTCTTTCCTGGGATTCCAGTAATATACTCCGATGGATATGGGAAGGCTTACTGTAACCTGTGGACCTTCAACTTGACGATGAAACACAGATATTGCGTCGGAATTGAATACAACAGGCACCATGCCGACTTCTGTCCGGGAGAGTAATGCTCCTATCTGTCTGTGCTTTGATTCTTTGCTGGGATTCCAGTAATAGATTCCGATGGACATGGAAAGGTTTACTGGAACCTATGGACCTTCAGCTTGACGAAGAAACACAGAAATTGCTTCGGAATTGAATACAACAGGCACAATGACGACATCTGTCCGGGAGAGTAATCCTTCTAACTGTCAGAATTTTAATTCTTTCCTGGGATTCCAGTAATAGACTCCGATGGACATGGGAAGGTTTACTGTAACCTGCGGACCTTCAACTTGACGAAGAAACACCGAAATTGCGTCGGAATTGAATACAACAGGCACCATGCCGACTTCTGTCCGGGAGAGTAATGCTCCTACCTGTATGTGCGTTGATTCTTTCCTGGGATTCCAGTAATAGACTCCGATGGACATGGGAAGGTTTACTAAAACCTGTGGACCTTCAACTTGACGATGAAACACAGATATTGCGTGGGAACTGAATACAACAGGCACCATGCCGACTTCTGTCCGGGAGAGTAATCTTCCTATCTGTCTGTGCTTTGATTCTTTGCTGGGATTCCAGTAATAGATTCCGATGGACATGGGAAGGTTTACTGTAACCTGTGGACCTTCAACTTGACGAAGAAACACAGATATTGCTTCGGAATTGAATACAACACGCACCATGTCGACTTCTGTCCGGGAGAGTAATGCTCCTATCTGTCTGTGCTTTGATTCTTTGCTGGGATTTCAGTAATAGATTCCGATGGACATGGGAAGGTTTACTGGATCCAGTGGACCTTCAACTTGACGATGAAACACAGAAATTGCGTCGGAATTGAATACAACAGGCACAATGACGACATCTGTCCGGGAGAGTAATCCTTCTAACTGTCAGAATTTTAATTCTTTCCTAGGATTCCAGTAATGGACTCCGATGGACATGGGAAGGTTTACTGTAACCTGTGGACCTTCAACTTGACGAAGAAACACAGATATTGCCTCGGAATTGAATACAACAGGCACCATGGCGACTTCTGTCCTGGAGAGTAATGCTTCTATCTGTTTGTGCTTCGATTCTTTGCTGGGATTCCAGTAATTAATTCCGATGGACATGGGAAGATTTACTGTAACCTGTGGACCTTCAACTTGACGATGAAACACAGAAATTGCGTCGGAATTGAATACAACAGTCACCATGCCGACTTCTGTCCGGGAGAGTAATGCTTCTACCTGTCTGTGCTTTGATTCTTTGCTGTGTTTCCAGTGATAGATTCCGATGGACATGGGAAGGTTTCGTGTAACCTGTGGACCTTCAACTTGACGAAGAGACACAGATATTGCGTCGGAATTGAATACAACAGGCACAATGACGACATCTGTCCGGGAGAGTAATCCTTCTAACTGTCAGAATTTTAATACTTTCCTGGAATTCCAGTAAAAGACTCCGATGGACATGGGAAGGTTTACCGTAACCTGTGGCCCTTCAACTTGACGATGAAACACAGAAATTGCGTCGGAATTGAAAACAACAGGCACCATGCCGACTTCTGTCCGGGAGAGTAATGCTCCTATTTGTCTGTGCTTTGATTCATTGCTGGGATTTCAGTAATAGATTCCGATGGACATGGGAAGGTATACTGTAAATTGTGGACATTCAACTTCACGATGAAACACAGAAATTGCGTCGGAATTGAATACAACAGGCACAATGACGACACCAGACCGGGAAAGTAATCCTACTAACTGTCAGAATTTTAATATTTTCCTGGAATTCCAGTAAAAGACTCCATGGACATGGGAAGGTTTACTGTAACCTGTGGACCTTCAACTTGACGAAGAAACACAGTTATTGCTTCGGAATTGAATACAACAGGCACCATGCCGACATCTGTCCGGGAGAGTAATGCTTCTATCTGTCTGTGCTATGATACTTTGCTGGGATTCCAGTAATAGATTCCGATGGACATGGGAAGGTTTACTGGAACCTGTAGACCTTCAACTTGACGATGAAACACAGAAATTGCGTCGGAATGGAATACAACAGGCACAATGACGACATCTGTCCGGGAGAGTAATCCTTCTAACTGTCAGAATTTTAATTCTTTCCTGGGATTCCAGTAATAGACTCCGATGTACATGGGAAGGTTTACTTTAACCTGTAGACCTTCAACTTGACGAAGAAACACAGATATTGCGTCGGAATTCAATACACCAGGCTCCATGCCGACTTCTGTCCGAGAGAGTAATGCTTCTATCTGTCTGTGCTTCGATTCTTTGCTGGGATTCCAATAATAGATTCCGATGGACATGGGAAGGTTTACTGTAACCTGTGGACCTTCAACTATACGAAGAAACGCAGATATTGTGTCGGAATTGAATACAACAGTCACCATGCCGACTTCTGTCCGGGAGAGTAATGCTTCTATCTGCCTGTGCTTTCATTCTTTGCTGTGTTTCCAGTGATAGATTCCGATGGACATGGGAAGGTTTCCTGTAACCTGTGGACCTTCAACTTGACGAAGAAACACAGATATTGCGTCGGAATTATTTACAACAGGCACCATGCCGACTTCTGTCCGGGAGAGTATCCTTCTAACTGTCAGAAATTTAATATTTTCCAGGAATTCCAGTAAAAGACTCCGATGGACATGGGAAGGTATACTGTAACCTGTGGACCTTCAACTTGACGAAGAAACACAGATATTGCTTCGGAATTGAATACAACTGGCACCATGCCGGCATCTGTCCGGGAGAGTATTGCTTCTATCTGTCTGTGCTATTATTCTTTGCTGGGATTCCAGTAATAGATTCCGATAGACATGGGAAGGTTTACTGGGACCTGTGGACCTTCAACTTGACGATGAAACACAGAAATTGCGTCGGAATTGAATACAACAGGCACAATGACGACATCTGTCCGGGAGAGTAATCCTTCTAACTGTCAGAAGTTTCATTCTTTCCTGGGATTCCAGTAATAGACTCCGATGGACATGGGAAGGTTTACTGTGACCTGTAGACCTTCAACTTGACGAAGAAACACAGATATTGCGTCGGAATTGAATACACCAGGCACCTTGCCGACTTCTGTCCGGGAGAGTAATGCTTCTATCTGTCTGTGCTTTGAATCTTTGCTGGGATTCCAGTAATAGATTCCGATGGACATGGGAATGTTTACTGTAACCTGTGAACCTTCAACTTGACGATGAAACACACAAATTGCGTCGGAATTGAATACAACAGGCACAATGACGACATCTGTCCGGGAGAGTAATCCTTCTAACTGTCAGAATTTTAATTCTTTCCTGGGATTCCAGTAATAGACTCCGATGGACATGGGAAGGTTTACTGTATCCTGTAGACCTTCAACTTGACGAAGAAACACAGATATTGCGTCGAAATTGAATACACCAGGCACCATGCCGACTTCTGTCCGGGAGAGAAATGCTTCTATCTGTCTGTGCTTTGATTCTTTGCTGGTATTCCAGTAATAGATTCCGATGGACATGGGAAGGATTACTGTAACCTGTGGACTTTCAACGTGACGATGAAACACAGAAATTGCGTCGGAATTGACTACAACAGGCACCATGCCGACTTGTGTCCTGGAGAGCAATGCTTTTATCTGCCTGTGCTTTGATTCTTTCCTGGGATTCCAGTAATAGATTCCGATCGACATGAGAAGGTTTGCTGTAACCTGTGGACCTTCAACTTGACGAAGAAACACAGATATTGTGTCGGAATTGAATATAACAGGCACCATGCCGACTTCTGTCCGGGAGAGTAATACTTCTATCTGTCTGTGCTTTGGTTCTTTGCTGGGATTCCAGTAATAGACTCCGATGGACATGGGAAGGTTTACTGTAACCTGTAGACCTTCAACTTGACGAAGAAACACAGATATTGCGTCGGAATTGAATGCAACAGGCACCATGCCGACTTCTGTCCGGGAGATTAATGCTTCTATCTGTCTGTGCTTTGATTCTTTCCTGGGATTCCAGTCATAGATTCCGATGGACATCGGAAGGTTTACTGTAACCTGTGGACGTTCAACTTGACGATGAAACACAGAAATTTTGTCGGAATTGAATACAACAGGCACAATGACGACTTCTGTGCGGGAGAGTAATCCTTCTAACTGTCAGAATTTTAATTCTTTCCTAGGATTCCAGTAATAGACTCCGATGGACATGGGAAGGTTTACTGTAACCTGTGGACCTTCAACTTGACGAAGAAACACAGATATTGCTTCGGAATTGAATACAACAGGCACCATGCCGACTTCTGTCCGGGAGAGTAATGCTTCTATCTGTCTGTGCTTTGATTCTTTGCTGGGGTTCCAGTAATAAATTCTGATGGACATGGGAAGGTTTACTGGAACCTGTGGACCTTCAACTTGACGATGAAACACAGAAATTGCGTCGGAATTGAATACAAGAGGCACTTTGCCGACTTCTGTCCGGGAGAGTAATGCTCCTAACTGTCTGTGCTTTGATTCTTTGCTGGGATTTCAGTAATAGATTCCGATGGACATGGGAAGGTTAACTGTAACCTGTGGACTTTCAACTTGACGATGAAACACAGAAATTGCGTCGGAATTGAATACAACAGGCACCATGCCGTCTTGTGTCCGGGAGAGCAATGCTTTTATCTGTCTGTGCTTTGATTCTTTCCTGGGATTCCACTAATAGATTCCGATCGACATAAGAAGGTTTACTGTAACCTGTGGACCTTCAACTTGACGAAGAAACACAGATATTGCGTCGGAATTGAATACAACAGGCACCACACCGACTTCTGTCCGGGAGAGTAATGCTTCTATCTGTCTGTGCTTTGATTCTTTGCTGGGATTCCAGTATTAGATTCCGATGGACATGGGAAGGTTAACTGGAATCTGTGGACCTTCAACTTGACGATGAAACACAGAAATTGCGTCGGAATTGAATACAACAGGCACAATGACGACATCTGTCCGGGAGAGTAATCCTTCTAACTGTCAGAATTTTAATATTTTCCTGGAATTCCAGTAAAAGACTCCGATGGACATGGGAAGGTTTACTGTAACCTGTGGACCTTCAACTTGACGATGAAACACAGATATTGCTTCGGAATTGAATACAACAGGCACCATGCCGACATCTGTCCGGGAGAGTAATGCTTCTATCTGTCTGTGCTATGATTCTTTACTGGGATTCCAGTAATAGATTCCGATGGAAATGGGAAGGTTTACTGGAACCTGTGGACCATCAACTTGACGATGAAACACAGAAATTGCGTCGGAATTGAATACAACAAGCACAATGACGACATCTGTCCGGGAGAGTAATCCTTCTAACTGTCAGAATTTTAATTCTTTCCTGGGATTCCAGTAGTAGACTCCGATGGACATGGGACATTTTACTGTAACCTGTAGACCTTCAACGTGACGAAGAAACACAGATATTGCGTCGGAATTGAATACAACAGGCACCATGCCGACTTCTGTCCGGGAGAGTAATGCTTCTATCTGTCTGTGCTTTAAATCTTTGCTGGGATTCCAGTAATAGATTCCGATGGACATGGGAAGGTTTACTGTAACCTGTGGACCTTCAACTTGACGAAGAAACACAGATATTGCGTCGGAATTGAATACAACAGTCACCATGCCGACTTCTGTCCGGGAGAGTAATGCTTCTATCTGCCTGTGTTTTGATTCTTTGCTGTGTTTCGAGTGATAGATTCCGATGGACATTGGAAGGTTTCCTGTAACCTGTGGACCTTCAACTTGACGAAGAAACACAGATATTGCGTCGGAATTGAATACAACAGGCACCATGCCGACATCTGTCCGGGAGAGTAATGCTTCTATCTGTCTGTGCTTTGATTCGTTGCTGGGATTCCAGTAATAGATTCCGATGGACATCGGAAGGTTTACTGTAACCTGTGGACCTTCAACCTGACGAAGAAACACAGATATTGCGTCGGAACTGTATACAACAGGCACCATGCCGACTTCTGTCAGGGAGAGTAATGCTTCCATCTGTCTGTGCTTTGATTCTTTGCTGGGATTCCAGTAATAGATTCTGATGGACACGGGAAGGTTTACTGTAACCTGTGGACCTTCAACTTGACGAAGAAACACAGATATTGCGTCGGAATTGAATACAACAGGCACCATGATGACTTCTGTCCGGGAGAGTAATGCTTCTATCTGTCTGTGCTTTGATCCTTTGCTGGGTTTCCAGTAACAGGTTCCGATGGACATGGGAAGGTTTACTGTAACCTGTGGACCTTCAACTTGACGAAGAAACACAGATATTGCGTCGGAATTGAATGCAATAGGCGCCATGCCGACTTCTGTCCGGGAGAGTAATGCTTCTATCTGTCTGTGCTTTGATTCCTTGCTGGGATTCCATTAATAGATTCCGATGGACATGGGAAGGTTTACTGTAACCTGTGGACCTTCTACTTGACGAAGAAACACAGATATTGCGTCGGAATTGAATACAACAGGCACAATGACGACATCTGTCCGGGAGAGTAATCCTTCTAACTGTCAGAATTTTAATAGTTTCCTGGAATTCCAGTAAAAGACTCCGATGGACATGGCAAGGTTTACTGTAACCTGTTGACCTTCAACTTGACGAAGAAACACAGATATTGCTTCGGAAATGAATACAACAGGCACCATGCCGACTTCTGTCCGGGAGAGTAATGCTTCTATCTGTCTGTGCTATGATTCTTTGCTGGGATTCGAGTAATAGATTCCGATGGACATGGGAAGGTTTACTGGAACCTGTGGACCTTCAACTTGACGATGAAACACAGAAATTGCGTCGGAATTGAATACAACAGGAACCATGCCGACTTCTGTCCGGGAGAGTAATCCTTCTAACTGTCAGAATTTTAATTCTTTCCTAGGATTCCAGTAATAGACTCCGATGGACATGGGAAGGTTTACTGTAACCTGTGGACCTTCAACTTGACGAAGAAACACAGATATTGCTTCGGAATTGAATACAACAGGCACCATGCCGACTTCTGTCCGGGAGAGTAATGCTTCTATCTGTCTGTGCTTTGATTCTTTGCTGTGATTCCAGTAATAAATTCCGATGGACATGGGAAGGTTAACTGGAACCTGTGGACCTTCAACTTGACGATGAAACACAGAAATTGCGTCGGAATTGAATACAACAGGCACCATGCCGACTTCTGTCCGGGAGAGTAATGCTCCTATCTGTCTGTGCTTTGATTCTTTGCGGGGATTTCAGTAATAGATTCCGATGGACATGGGAAGGTTTACTGTAACCTGCGGACCTTCAACTTGACGATGAAACACAGAAATTGCGTCGGATTTGAATACAACAGGCACAATGACGACATCTGTGCTGGAGAGTAATCCTTCTAACTGTCAGAATTTTAATATTTTCCTGGAATTCCAGTAAAAGACTCCGATGGACATGGGAAGGTTTACTGTAACCTGTGGACCTTCAACTTGACGACGAAACACACATATAGCTTCGGAATTGCATACAACAGGCACCATGCCGACATCTGTCCGGGAGAGTAATGCTTCTATCTGTCTTTGCTATGATTCTTTACTGGGATTCCAGTAATAGATTCCGATGGACATGGGAAGGTTTACTGGAACCTGTAGACCTTCAACTTGACGAAGAAACACAGATATTGCGTCGGAATTGAATACAACAGGCACCATGCCGACTTCTGTCCGGAAGAGTAATGCTTCTATCTGTCTGTGCTTTGAATCTTTGCTGGGATTCCAGTAATAGATTCCGATGGACATGGGAAGGTTTACTGTAACCTGTGAACCTTCAACTTGACGATGAAACACAGAAATAGCGTTGGAATTGAATACAACAGGCACAATGACAACATCTGTCCGGGAGAGTAATCCTTCTAACTGTCAGAATTTTAATTCTTTCCTGGGATTCCAGTAATAGACTCCGATGGACACGGGAAGGTTTACTGTAACCTGTAGACCTTCAACTTGACGAAGAAACACAGATATTGCGTCGGAATTGAATACACCAGGCACCATGCCGACTTCTGTCCGGGAGAGTAATGCTTCTATCTGTCTGTGACTTTGATTCTTTGCTGGGAATCCAGTAATAGATTCCGATGGACATGGGAAGGTTTACTGTAACCTGTGAACCTTCCACTTGACGATGAAACACAGAAATAGCGTCGGAATTGAATACAACAGGCACAATGACGACATCTGTCCGGGAGAGTAATCCTTCTAACTGTCAGAATTTTAATTCTTTCCTGGGATTCCAGTAGTAGACTCCGATGGACATGGGACATTTTACTGTAACCTGTAGACCTTTAACGTGACGAAGAAACACAGATATTGCGTCGGAATTGAATACAACAGGCACCATGCCGACTTCTGTCCGGGAGAGTAATGCTTCTATCTGTCTGTGCTTTGAATCTTTGCTGGGATTCCAGTAATAGATTCCGATGGACATGGGAAGGTTTACTGTAACCTGTGGACCTTCAACTTGACGAAGAAACACAGATATTGCGTCGGAATTGAATACAACAGTCACCATGCCGACTTCTGTCCGGGAGAGTAATGCTTCTATCTGCCTGTGTTTTGATTCTTTGCTGTGTTTCGAGTGATAGATTCCGATGGACATTGGAAGGTTTCCTGTAACCTGTGGACCTTCAACTTGACGAAGAAACACAGATATTGCGTCGGAATTGAATACAACAGGCACCATGCCGACATCTGTCCGGGAGAGTAATGCTTCTATCTGTCTGTGCTTTGATCCTTTGCTGGGTTTCCAGTAACAGGTTCCGATGGACATGGGAAGGTTTACTGTAACCTGTGGACCTTCTACTTGACGAAGAAACACAGATATTGCGTCGGAATTGAATGCAATAGGCGCCATGCCGACTTCTGTCCGGGAGAGAAATGCTTCTATCTGTCTGTGCTTTGATTCTTTGCTGGTATTCCAGTAATAGATTCCGATGGACATGGGAAGGTTTACTGTAACCTGTGGACTTTCAACTTGACGATGAAACACAGAAATTGCGTCGGAATTGAATACAAGAGGCACCATGCCGACTTGTGTCCGGGAGAACAATGCTTTTATCTGTCTGTGCCTTGATTCTTTCCTGGGATTCAGGTAATAGATTCCGATCGACATAAGAAGATTTACTGTAACCTGTGGACCTTCAACGTGACGAAGAAACACAGATATTGCGTCGGAATTGAACGCAACAGGCACCATGCCGACTTCTGTCCGGGAGAGAAATGCTTCTATCTGTCTGTGCTTTGATTCTTTGCTGGTATTCCAGTAATAGATTCCGATGGACATGGGAAGGTTTACTGTAACCTGTGGACTTTCAGCTTGACGATGAAACACAGAAATTGCGTCGGAATTGAATACAACAGGCACCATGCCGACTTGTGTCCGGGAGAGCAATGCTTCTATTTGTCTGTGCTTTGATTCTTTCCTGGGATTCCAGTAATAGATTCCGATCGACATAAGAAGGTTTACTGTAACCTGTGGACCTTCAACTTGACGAAGAAATACAGATATTGCGTCGGAATTGAATACAACAGGCACCATGCCGACTTCTGTCCGGGAGAGTAATGCTTCTATCTGTCTGTGCTTTGATTCCTTGCTGGGATTCCATTAATAGATTCCGATGGACATGGGAAGGTTTACTGTAACATGTGGACCTTCTACTTGACGAAGAAACACAGATATTGCGTCGGAATTGAATACAACAGGCACAATGACGACATCTGTCCGGGAGAGTAATCCTTCTAACTGTCAGAATTTTAATAGTTTCCTGGAATTCCAGTAAAAGACTCCGATGGACATGGCAAGGTTTACTGTAACCTGTGGACCTTCAACTTGACGAAGAAACGCAGATATTGCTTCGGAAATGAATACAACAGGCTCCATGCCGACTTCTGTCCGGGAGAGTAATGCTTCTATCTGTCTGTGCTATGATTCTTTGCTGGGATTCCAGTAATAGATTCCGATGGACATGGGAAGGTTTACTGGAACCTGTGGACCTTCAACTTGACGATGAAACACAGAAATTGCGTCGGAATTAAATACAACAGGCACAATGACGACATCTGTCCGGGAGAGTAATCCTTCTAACTGTCAGAATTTTAATTCTTTCCTAGGATTCCAGTAATAGACTCCGATGGACATGGGAAGGTTTACTGTAACCTGTGGACCTTCAACTTGACGAAGAAACACAGATATTGCTTCGGAATTGTATACAACAGGCACCATGCCGACTTCTGTCCGGGAGAGTAATGCTTCTATCTGTCTGTGCTTTGATTCTTTGCTGGGATTCCAGTAATAAATTCCGATGGACATGGGAAGGTTACCTGGAACCTGTGGACCTTCAACTTGACGATGAAACACAGAAATTGCGTCGGAATTGAATACAACAGGCACCATGCCGACTTCTGTCCGGGAGAGTAATGCTCCTATCTGTCTGTGCTTTGATTCTTTGCGGGGATTTCAGTAATAGATTCCGATGGACATGGGAAGGTTTACTGTAACCTGCGGACCTTCAACTTGACGATGAAACACAGAAATTGCGTCGGATTTGAATACAACAGGCACAATGACGACATCTGTGCGGGAGAGTAATCCTTCTAACTGTCAGAATTTTAATATTTTCCTGGAATTCCAGTAAAAGACTCCGATGGACATGGGAAGGTTTACTGTAACCTGTGGACCTTCAACTTGACGACGAAACACAGATATAGCTTCGGAATGGAATACAACAGGCACAATGCCGACTTCTGTCCGGGAGAGTAATGCTTCTATCTGTCTGTGCTATGATTCTTTACTGGGATTCCAGTAATAGATTCCGATGGACATGGGAAGGTTTACTGTCACCTGTGGACCTTCAACTTGACGAAGAAACACAGATATTGCGTCAGAATTGAATACAACAGGCACCATGCCGACTTGTGTCCGGGAGAGTTATGCTTCTATCTGTCTGTGCTTTGATTCTTTGCTGGGATTTCAGTAATAGATTCCGATGGACATGGGAAGGTTTACTGCAACCTGTGGACCTTCAACTTGACGAAGAAACACAGAAATTGCGTCGGAATTGAATACAACAGGCACAATGACGACATGTGTCCGGGAGAGTAATCCTTCTAACTGTCAGAATTTTAATTCTTTCCTGGGATTACAGTAATAGACTCCGATGGTCATGGGAAGGTTTACTGTAACCTGCGGTCCTTCAACTTGACGAAGAAACACAGATATTGCGTCGGAATTGAATACAAGTGGCACCATGCCGACTTCTGTCCGGGAGAGCAATGCTTCTATCAGTCTGTGCTTTGATTCTTTGCTGGGATTCCAGTAATAGATTCCGATGGACATGGGAAGGTTTACTGTAACCTGTGGACCTTCAACTTGACGAAGAAACAAAGATATTGCGTCGGAATTGAATACAACAGGCTCCATGCCGACTTCTGTCCGGGAGAGTAATACTTCTATCTGTCTTGTGCTTTGATTCTTTGCTGGGATTCCAGTAATAGATGCCGATGGACATGGGAAGGTTTCCTGTAACCTGTGGACCTTCAACTTGACGAAGAAACACAGATATTGCGTCGGAATTGAATACAACAGGCACCATGCCGACTTCTGTCCGGGAGAGTAATGCTTCTATCTGTCTGTGCTTTGATTCTTTGCTGGGATTCCAGTAATAGATTCCGATGGACATGGGAAGGTTTACTGTAACCTGTGGACCTTCAACCTGACGAAGAAACACAGATATTGCGTCGGAATTGAATACAACAGGCACCATGCCGACTTCTGTCCGGGAGAGTAATGCTTCTATCTGTCTGTGCTATGATTCATTGCTGGGATTCCAGTAATAGATTCCGATGGACATGGGAAGGTTTACTGTAACCTGTGGACTTTCAACCTGACGATGAAACACAGAAATTGCGTCGGAATTGAATACAAGAGGCACCATGCCGACTTGTGTCCGGGAGAGCAATGCTTTTATCTGTCTGTGCTTTGATTCTTTCCTGGGATTCCAGTAATAGATTCCGATCGACATAAGAAGGTTTACTGTAACCTGTGGACCTTCAACTTGACGAAGAAACACAGATATTGTGTCGGAATTGAATACAACAGGCACCATGCCGACTTCTGTCCGGGAGAGTAATGCTTCTATCTGTTTGTGCTTTGATTCTTTGCTAGGATTCCAGTAATAGATTCCGATGGACATGGGAAGGTTTACTGTAACCTGTGGACTTTCGACGTGTCGATGAAACACAGAAATTGCTTCGGAATTGAATACAACTGGCACAATGACGACATCTGTCCGGGAGAGTAATCCTTCTAACTATCAGAAATTTAATTCTTTCCTGGGATTCCAGTAATAGACTCCGATAGACATGTGAAGGTTTACTGTAACCTGTGGACCTTCAACTTGACGAAGAAACACAGATATTGCGTCGGAATTGAATACCACAGGCACCATGCCGACTTCTGTCCTGGAGCGTAACGCTTCTATCTGTCTGTGCTTTGATTCTTTGCTGGGATTCTGGTAATAGATTCCGATGGACATGGGAAGGTTTACTGTAACCTCTGGACCTTTAACTTGACGATGAAACACAGAAATTGCGTCGGAATTGAATACAACTGGCACAATGACGACATCTGTCCGGGAGAGTAATCCTTCTAACCGTCAGAATTTTAATTCTTTCCTGGAATTCCAGTGATAGACTCCGATGGACATGGGAAGGTTTACTGTAACCTGTGGACCTTCAACTTGACGAACAAACACAGATATTGCATCGGAATTGAATACAACAGGCACCATGCCGACTTCTGTCCGGGAGAGTAATGCTTCTATCTGTCTGTGCTTTGATTCTTTGCTGGGATTCCAGTAATAGATTCCGATGGACATGGGAAGGTTTACTGTAACCAGTGGACATTCAACTTGACGATGAAACACAGAAATTGCGACGGAATTGAATGCAACAGGCACAATGACGACATCTGTCCGGGAGAGTAATCCATCTAACTGTCAGAATTTTAGTTCTTTCCTGGGATTCCAGTAATAGACTCCGTTTGACATGGGAAGGTTTACTGTAACCTGTGGACCTTCAACTTGACGAAGAAACACAGATATTGCGTTGGAATTGAATACAACAGGCACCATGCCGACTTCTGTCCGGGAGAGTAATGCTTCTATCTGTCTGTGCTTTGATTCTTTGCTGGGATTCCAGTAATAGATTCCGATGGAAATGGGAAGGTTTACTGTAACCTGTGGACCTTCAACTTGACGATGGAACACAGAAATTGCGTCGGAATTGAATACAACTGGCACAATGACGACATCTGTCCGGGAGAGTAATCCTTCTAACTGTCAGAATTTTCATTCTTTCCTGGGATTCCAGTAACACACTCCGATGGACATGGGAAGGTTTACTGTGACCTGTGGACCTTCAACTTGACGAACAAACACAGATATTGCGTCGGAATTGAATACAACAGGCACCATGCCGACTTCTGTCCGGGAGAGTAATGCTTCTATCTGTCTGTGCTTTGATTCTTTGGTGGGATTCCAGTAATAGTTTGCGATGGACATCGGAAGGTTTACTGTAACCCGTGGACCTTCAACGTGACGATGAAACACAGAAATTGCGTCGGAATTGAATACAACAGACACAATGACGACATTTGTCCAAGAGAGTAATCCTTCTAACTGTCAGAATTTTAATCTTTCCTGGGATTCCAGTAATAGACTCCGATGGACATGGGAAGGTTTACTGTAAACTGTGGACCTTCAACTTGACGAAGAAACACAGATATTGCGTCGGAATTGAATACAACAGGCACCATGCCGACTTCTGTCCGGGAGAGTAATGCTTCTATCTGTCTGTGCTTTGTTTCTTTGCTGGGATTCCAGTAATAGATTAACATGGACATGGGAAGGTTTACTGTAACCTGTGGACCTTCAACTTGACGATGAAACACAGAAATTGCGTCGGAATTGAATACAACTGGCACAATGACGTCATCTGTCCGGGAGAGTAATCCTTCTAACTGTCAGAAATTTAATTCTTTCCTGGAATTCCAGTAATAGACTCCGATGGACATGGGAAGGTTTACTGTAACCTGTGGACCTTCAACTTGACGAAGAAACGCAGATATTGCTTCGGAAGTGAATACAACAGGCACCATGCCGACTTCTGTCCGGGAGAGTAATGCTTCTATCTGTCTGTGCTATGATTCTTTGCTGGTATTCCAGTAATAGATTCCGATGGACATGGGAAGGTTTACTGTAACCTGCGGACATTCAACTGGACGATGAAACACAGATATTGCGTTGGAATTGAATACAACAGACACCATGCCGACTTCTGTCCTGGAGAGTAACGCTTCTATCTGTCTGTGCTTTGATTCTTTGCTGGGATTCCAGTAATAGATTCCGATGGACATGGGAAGGTTTACTGTGACCTGTGGACCTTCAACGTGACGATGAAACACTGAAATTGCGTCGGAATTGAATACAACAGGCACAATGGTGACATCTGTCCGGGAGAGTAATCCTTCTAACTGTCAGAATTTTAATTCTTTCCTGGGATTCCAGTAGTAGACTCCGATGGACATGGGAAGGTTTACTGTAACCTGTGGACCTTCAAATTGACGAACAAACACAGATATTGCGTCGGAATTGAATACAACAGGCACCATGCCGACTTCTGTCCGGGAGAGTAATGCTTCTATCTGTCTGTGCTTTGATTCTTTGCTGGTATTCCAGTAATAGATTCCGATGGACATGGGAAGGTTTACTGTAACCTGTGGACCTTCAACTTGACGAAGAAACACAGATATTGCGTTGGAATTGAATACAACAGGCACCATGCCGACTTCTGTCCTGGAGAGTAACGCTTCTATCTGTCTGTGCTTTGATTCTGTGATGGGATTCCAGTAATAGATTCCGATGGACATGGGAAGGTTTACTGTGACCTGTGGACCTTCAACGTGACGATGAAACACTGAAATTGCGTCGGAATTGAATACAACAGGCACAATGGTGACATCTGTCCGGGAGAGTAATTCTTCTAACTGTCAGAATTTTAATTCTTTCCTGGGATTCCAGTAATAGACTCCGATGGACATGGGAAGGTTTACTGTAACCTGTGGACCTTCAAATTGACGAACAAACACAGATATTGCGTCGGAATTGAATACAACAGGCACCATGCCGACTTCTGTCCGGGAGAGTAATGCTTCTATCTGTCTGTGCTTTGATTCTTTGCTGGGATTCCAGTAATAGATTCCGATGGACATGGGAAGGTTTACTGTAACCAGTGGACCTTCATCTTGACGATGAAACACAGAAATTTCGACGGAATTGAATGCAACAAGCACAATGACGACATCTGTCCGGGAGAGTAATCCATCTAACTGTCGGAATTTTAGTTCTTTCCTGCGATTCCAGTAATAGACTCCGATTGACATGGGAAGGTTTACTGTAACCTGTGGACCTTCAACTTGACGAAGAAACACAGATATTGCGTCGGAATTGAATACAACAGGCACCATGCCGACTTCTGTCCTGGAGAGTAATGCTTCTATCTGTCTGTGCTTTGTTTGTTTTCTGGGATTCCAGTGATAGATTCCGATGGACATGGGAAGGTTTACTGTAACCTGTGGACCTACAACTTGACGACGAAACACTGAAATAGCGTCGGAATTGAATACAACTGGCACTATGACGACATCTGTCCGGGAAAGTAATCCTTCTAACTGTCAGAATTTTAATTCTTTCCTGGGATTCCAGTAATAGACTCCGATGGACATGGGAAGGTTTACTGTAACCTGTGGACCTTCAACGTGACGAAGAAACACAGATATTGCGTCGGAATTGAATACCACAGGCACCATGCCGACTTCTGTCCGGGAGTGTAATGCTCCTATCTGTCTGTGCTTTGATTCTTTGCTGGGATTTCAGTAATAGATTCCGATGGACATGGGAAGGCTTACTGTAACCTGTGGACCTTCAACTTGACGATGAAACACAGAAATTGCGTCGGAATTGAATACAACAGGCACAATGACGACATCTGTCCGGGAGAGTAATCCTTCTAACTGTCAGAATTCTAATTCTTTCCTGGGATTCCAGTAATGGACTCCGATGGACATGGAAAGGTTTACTGTAACCTGTGGACCTTCAACTTGACGAAGAAACATAGATATTGCGTCGGAATTGAATACAACAGGCAGCATGCCGACTTCTGTCCGGGAGAGTAATGCTTCTATCTGTCTGTGCTTTGATTCTTTGCTGGGATTCCAGTAATTAATTCCGATGGACATGAGAAGGTTTACTGTAACTTGTGGACATACAACTTGACGATGAAACACAGAAATTGCGTCGGAATTGAATACAACAGGCACCATGCCGACTTGTGTCCGGGAGAGCAATGCTTTTATCTGTCTGTGCTTTGATTCTTTCCTGGGATTCCAGTAATAGATTCCGATCGACATGAGAAGATTTACTGTAACCTGTGGACCTTCATCGTGACGAAGAAACACAGATATTGTGTCGGAATTGAATACAACAGGCACCATGCCGACTTCTGTCCGGGAGAGTAATGCTTCTATCTGTTTGTGCTTTGATTCTTTGCTGGGATTCCAGTAATAGATTCCGATGGACATGGGAAGGTTTACTGTAACCTGTGGACCTTCAACGTGTCGATGAAACACAGAAATTGCGTCGGAATTGAATACAACAGGCACAATGACGACATCTGTCCGGGAGGGTAATCCTTCTAACTGTCAGAATTTTAATTCTGTCCTGGGATTCCAGTAATTGACTCCGATGGACATGGGAAGGTTTACTGTAACCTGTGGACATTTCACATGACGAAGAAACACAGATTTTGCGTCGGAATTGAATACAACAGGCACAATGCCGACTTCTGTCCGGGAGAGTAATGCTTCTATCTGTCTGTGCTTTGATCCTTTGCTGGGTTTCCAGCAACAGATTCCGATGTACATGGGAAGGTTTACTGTAACCTGTGGACCTTCAACTTGACGATGAAACACAGATATTGCGTCGGAATTGAATACAACAGGCACCATGCCGACTTCTGTCCGGGAGAGTAATGCTTCTATCTGTCTGTGCTTTGATTCTTTGCTGGGTTTCCAGTGATAGATTGCGATGGACATGGGAAGGTTTACCGTAACCTGTAGACCTTCAACTTGACGATGAAACACAGAAATTGCGTCGGAATTGAATACAACAGGCACAATGACGACATCTGTCCGGGAGAGTAATCCTTCTAACTGTCAGAATTTTAATTTTTTCCTGGGATTACAGTAATAGACTCCGATGGACATGGGAAGGTTTACTGCAACCTGTGGGCCTTCAACTTGACGAAGAAACACAGATATTACTTCGGAAATGAATACAACAGGCACCATGCCGACTTCTGTCCGGGAGAGTAATTCTTCTAACTGTCTGTGCTATGATTCTTTGCTGGGATTCCAGTAATAGATTCCGATGGACATGGGAAGGTTTACTGTAACCTGTGGACCTTCAATTTGACGAAGAAACACAGATATTGCGTCGGAAATGAATACAACAGTCACCATGCCGACTTCTGTCCGGGAGAGTAATGCTTCTATCTGTCTGTGCTTTGATTCTTTGCTGGGATTCCAGTAATAGATTCCGATGGACACGGGAAGGTTTACTGTAACCTGTGGACCTTCAACTTGACGAAGAAACACAGATATTGCGTTGGAATTGAATACAACTGGCACCATGCCGACTTCTGTCCTGGAGAGTAACGCTTCTATCTGTCTGTGCTTTGATTCTTTGCTGGGATTCCAGTAATAGATTCCGATGGACATGGGAAGGTTTACTGTGACCTGTGGACGTTCAGCTTGACGATGAAACACTAAAATTGCGTCGGAATTGAATACAACAGGCACAATGGTGACATCTGTCCGAGAGAGTAATCCTTCTAACTGTCAGAATTTGAATTCTTTCCTGGAATTCCAGTGATAGACTCCGATGGACATGGGAAGGTTTACTGTAACCTGTGGACCTTCAACTTGACGAACAAACACAGATATTGCGTCGGAATTGAATACAACAGGCACCATGCCGACTTCTGTCCGGGAGAGTAATGCTTCTATCTGTCTGTGCTTTGATTCTTTGCTGGGATTCCAGCAATAGATTCCGATGGACATGGGAAGGTTTACTGTAACCAGTGGACCTTCAACTTGACGATGAAACACAGAAATTGCGACGGAATTAAATGCAACAGGCACAATGACGACATCGGTCCGGGAGAGTAATCCATCTAACTGTCAGAATTTTAGTTCTTTCCTGGGATTCCAGTAATAGACTCCGTTTGACATGGGAAGGTTTACTGTAACCTGTGGACCTTCAACTTGACGAAGAAACACAGATATTGCGTTGGAATTGAATACAACAGGCACCATGCCGACTTCTGTCCGGGAGAGTAATGCTTCTATCTGTCTGTGCTTTGATTCTTTGCTGGGATTCCAGTAATAGATTCCGATGGAAATGGGAAGGTTTACTGTAACCTGTGGACCTTCAACTTGACGATGAAACACAGAAATTGCGTCGGAATTGAATACAACTGGCACAATGACGACATCTGTCCGGGAGAGTAATCCTTCTAACTGTCAGAATTTTAATTCTTTCCTGGGATTCCAGTAACACACTCCGATGGACATGGGAAGGTTACTGTAACCTGTGGACCTTCAACTTGACGAAGAAACACAGATATTCCGTCGGAATGGAATACAACAGGCACCATGCCGACTTCTGTCCTGAAGAGTAATGCTTCTATCTGTCTGTGCTTTGATTCTTTGCTGGGATTCCAGTATTAGATTCCGATGGACATGGGAAGGTTTACTGTGACCTGTGGACCTTCAACTTGACGATGAAACACTGAAATTGCGTCGGAATTGAATACAACAGGCACAATGGCGACATCTGTCCGGGAGAGTAATCCTTCTAACTGTCAGAATTTTAATTCTTTCCTGGGATTCCAGTAATTGACTCCGATGGACATGGGAAGGTTTACTGTAACCTGTGGAACTTCAACTTGACGAACAAAGACAGATATTGCGTCGGAATTGAATACAACAGGCACCATGCCGACTTTTGGCCGGGAGAGTAATGTTTCTATCTGTCTGTGCTTTGATTCTTTGGTGGGATTCCAGTAATAGTTTGCGATGGACATGGGACGGTTTACTGTAACCCGTGGACCTTCAACGTGACGATGAAACACAGAAATTGCGTCGGAATGAATACAACAGACACAATGACGACATTTGTCCGGGAGAGTAATCCTTCTAACTGTCAGAATTTTAATCTTTCCTGGGATTCCAGTAATAGACTCCGATGGACATGGGAAGGTTTACTGTAACCTGTGGACCTTCAACTTGACGAAGAAACATAGATATTGCGTCGGAATTGAATACAACAGGCACCATGCCGACTTCTGTCCTGGAGAGTAATGCTTCTATCTGTCTGTGCTTTCTTTCTTTGCTGGGATTCCAGTAATAGATTCCCATGGACATGGGAATGTTTACTGTAACCTGTGGACCTTCAACTTGACGATGAAACACAGAAATTGCGTCGGAATTGAATACAACTGGCACAATGACGACATCTGTCCGGGAGAGTAATCCTTCTAACTGTCAGAATTTTAATTCTTTCCTGGGATTCCAGTAATAGACTCCGATGGACATGGGAAGGTTTACTGTAACCTGTGGACCTTCAACTTGACGAAGAAACACAGATATTGCGTCGGAATTGAATACCACAGGCACCATGCCGACTTCTGTCCAGGAGTGAAATGCTCCTATCTGTCTGTGCTTTGATTCTTTGCTGGGATTTCAGTAATAGATTCCGATGGACATGGGAAGGCTTACTGTAACCTGTGGACCTTCAACTTGACGATGAAACACAGAAATTGCGACGGAATTGAATACAACAGGCACAATGACGACATCTCTCCGGGAGAGTAATCCTTCTAACTGTCAGAATTTTAATTCTTTCCTGGGATTCCAGTAATAGACTCCGATGGACATGGGAAGGTTTACTGTAACCTGTGGACCTTCAACTTGACGAAGAAACACAGATATTGCTTCGGAAATGAATACAACAGGCACCATGCCGACTTCTGTCCGGGAGAGTAATGCTTCTATCTGTCTGTGCTATGATTCTTTGCTGGTATTCCAGTAATAGATTCCGATGGACATGGGAAGGTTTACTGTAACCAGCGGACCTTCAACTGGACGATGAAACACAGAAATTGCGTCGGAATTGAATACAACTGGCACAATGACGACATCTGTCCGGGAGAGTAATCCTTCTAACTGTCAGAATTTTAATTCTTTCCTGGGATTCCAGTAATAGACTCCGATGGACATGGGAAGGTTTACTGTAACCTGTGGACCTTCAACTTGACGAAGAAACACAGATATTGCGTCGGAATTGAATACCACAGGCACCATGCCGACTTCTGTCCTAGAGAGTAACGCTTCTATCTGTCTGTGCTTTGATTCTTTGCTGGCATTCCAGTAATAGATTCCGATGGACATGAAAAGGTTTACTGTGACCTGTGGACCTTCAACGTGACGATGAAACACTGAAATTGCGTCGGAATTGAATACAACAGGCACAATGGTGACATCTGTCCGGGAGAGTAATCCTTCTAACTGTCAGAATTTTAATTCTTTCCTGGGATTCCAGTAATAGACTCCGATGGACATGGGAAGGTTTACTGTAACCTGAGGACCTTCAAATTGACGAACAAACACAGATATTGCGTCGGAATTGAATACAACAGGCACCATGCCGACTTCTGTCCGGGAGAGTAATGCTTCTATCTGTCTGTGCTTTGATTCTTTGCTGGGATTCCAGTAATAGCTTCCGATGGACATGGGAAGTTTTACTGTAACCAGTGGACCTTCATCTTGACGATGAAACACAGAAATTTCGACGGAATTGAATGCAACAGGCACAATGACGACATCTGTCCGGGAGAGTAATCCATCTAACTGTCGGAATTTTAGTTCTTTCCTGGGATTCCAGTAATAGACTCCGAATGACATGGGAAGGTTTACTGTAACCTGTGGACCTTCAACTTGACGAAGAAACACAGATATTGCGTCGGAATTGAATACAGCAGGCACCATGCCGACTCCTGTCCTGGAGAGTAATGCTTCTATCTGTCTGTGCTTTGTTTCTTTTCTGGGATTCCAGTAATAGATTCCGATGGACATGGGAAGGTTTACTGTAACCTGTGGACCTTCAACTTGACGATGAAACACAGAAATTGCGTCGGAATTGAATACAACAGGCACAATGACGACATCTGTCCGGGAGAGTAATCCTTCTAACTGTCAGAATTTTAATTCTTTCCTGGGATTCCAGTAATGGACTCCGATGGACATGGAAGGGTTTACTGTAACCTGTGGACCTTCAACTTGACGAAGAAACACAGATATTGCGTCGGAATTGAATACAACAGGCAGCATGCCGACTTCTGTCCGGGAGAGTAATGCTTCTATCTGTCTGCGCTTTGATTCTTTGCTGGGATTCCAGTAATTAATTCCGATGGACATGAGAAGGTTTACTGTAACTTGTGGACATACAACTTGACGATGAAACACAGAAATTGCGTCGGAATTGAATACAACAGGCACCATGCCGACTTGTGTCCGGGACAGCAATGCGTTTATCTGTCTGTGCTTTGATTCTTTCCAGGGATTCCAGTAATAGATTCCGATCGACATGAGAAGATTTACTGTAACCTGTGGACCTTCAACGTGACGAGGAAACACAGATATTGTGTCGGAATTGAATACAACAGGCACCATGCCGACTTCTGTCCGGGAGAGTAATGCTTCTATCTGTTTGTGCTTTGATTCTTTGCTGGGATTCCAGTAATAGTTTCCGATGGACATGGGAAGGTTTACTGTAACCTGTGGACCTTTCACTTGACGAAGAAACACAGATTTTGCGTCGGAATTGAATACAACAGGCACAATGCCGACATCTGTCCGGGAGAGTAATGCTTCTATCTGTCTGTGCTTTAATCCTTTGCTGGGTTTCCAGCAACAGATTCCGATGGACTTGGGAAGGTTTACTGTAACCTGTGGACCTTCCACTTGACGATGAAACACAGATATTGCGTCGGAATTGAATACAACAGGCACCATGCCGACTTCTGTCCGGGAGAGTAATGCTTCTATCTGTCTGTGCTTTGATTCTTTGCTGGGTTTCCTGTGATAGATTGCGATGGACATGGGAAGGTTTACTGTAACCTGTGGACCTTCAACTTGACGATGAAACACAGAAATTGCGTCGGAATTGAATACAACAGGCACAATGATGACATCTGTCCGGGAGAGTAATCCCTCTAACTGTCAGAATTTTAATTTTTTCCTGGGATTACAGTAATAGACTCCGATGGACATGGGAAGGTTTACTGCAACCTGTGGACCTTCAACTTGACGAAGAAACACAGATATTACTTCGGAAATGAATACAACAGGCACCATGCCGATTTCTGTCCGGGAGAGTAATTCTTCTATCTGTCTGTGCTTTGATTCTTTGCTGGGATTCCAGTAATAGATTCCGATGGACATGGGAAGGTTTACTGTAACCTGTGGACCTTCAACGTGACGAAGAAACACAGATATTGCGGCGGAATTGAATGCAATAGGCACCATGCCGACTTCTGTCCGGGAGAGAAATGTTTCTATCTGTCTGTGCTTTGATTCTTTGCTGGTATTCCAGTAATAGATTCCGATGGACATGGGAAGGTTTACTGTAACCTGTGGACTTTCAACTTGACGATGAAACACAGAAATTGCGTCGGAATTGAATACAACAGGCACCATGCCGACTTGTGTCCGAGAGAGCAATGCTTTTATATGTCTGTGCTTTGATTCTTTCCTGGGATTCCAGTAATCGATTCCGATCGACATAAGAAGGTTTACTGTAACCTGTGGACCTTCAACTTGACGAAGAAACACAGATATTGTGTCGGAATTGAATACAACAGGCACCATGCCGACTTCTGTCCGGGAGAGTAATGCTCCTATCTGTTTGTGCTTTGATTCTTTGCTAGGATTCCAGTAATAGATTCCGATGGACATGGGAAAGTTTACTGTAACCTGTGGACTTTCGACGTGTCGATGAAACACAGAAATTGCGTCGGAATTGAATACAACAGGCACAATGACGACATCTGTCCGGGAGAGTAATGCTTCTATCTGTCTGTGCTATGATTCATTGCTGGGATTCCAGTAATAGATGCCGATGGACATGGAAAGGTTTCCTGTAACCTGTGGACATTCAACTTGACGATGAAACACAGAAATTGCGTCGGAATTGAATTCAACAGGCACAATGCCGACTTCTGTCCGGAAGAGTAATGCTTCTATCTGTCTGTGCTTTGATTCTTTGCTGCGTTTCCAGTGATAGATTCCGATGGACATGGGAAGGTTTACTGTCACCTGTGGACCTTCAACTTGACGAAGAAACACAGATATTGCGTCAGAATTGAGTACAACAGGCACCATGCCGACTTGTGTCCGGGAGAGTTATGCTTCTATCTGTCTGTGCTTTGATTCTTTGCTGGGATTTCAGTAATAGATTCCGATGGACATGGGAAGGTTTACTGCAACCTGTGGACCTTCAACTTGACGAAGAAACACAGAAATTGCGTCGGAATTGAATACAACAGGCACAATGACGACATGTGTCCGGGAGAGTAATCCTTCTAACTGTCAGAATTTTAATTCTTTCCTGGGATTACAGTAATAGACTCCGATGGTCATGGGAAGGTTTACTGTAACCTGCGGTCCTTCAACTTGACGAAGAAACGCAGATATTGCGTCGGAATTGAATACCACAGGCACCATGCCGACTTCTGTCCGGGAGTGTAATGCTCCTATCTGTCTGTGCTTTGATTCTTTGCTGGGATTTCAGTAATAGATTCCGATGGACATGGGAAGGCTTACTGTAACCTGTGGACCTTCAACTTGACGATGAAACACAGAAATTGCGACGGAATTGAATACAACAGGCACAATGACGACATCTGTCCGGTAGAGTAATCCATCTAACTGTCGGAATTTTAGTTCTTTCCTGGGATTCCAATAATAGACTCCGAATGACATGGGAAGGTTTACTGTAACCTGTGGACCTTCAACTTGACGAAGAAACACAGATATTGCGTCGGAATTGAATACAACAGGCACCATGCCGACTCCTGTCCTGGAGAGTAATGCTTCTATCTGTCTGTGCTTTGTTTCTTTTCTGGGATTCCAGTAATAGATTCCGATGGACATGGGAAGGTTTACTGTAACCTGTGGACCTTCAACTTGACGATGAAACACAGAAATTGCGTCGGAATTGAATACAACAGGCACAATGACGACATCTGTCCGGGAGAGTAATCCTTCTAACTGTCAGAATTTTAATTCTTTCCTGGGATTCCAGTAATGGACTCTGATGGACATGGAAAGGTTTACTGTAACCTGTGGACCTTCAACTTGACGAAGAAACATAGATATTGCGTCGGAATTGAATACAACAGGCAGCATGCCGACTTCTGTCCGGGAGAGTAATGCTTCTATCTGTCTGCGCTTTGATTCTTTGCTGGGATTCCTGTAATTAATTCCGATGGACATGAGAAGGTTTACTGTAACTTGTGGACATACAACTTGACGATGAAACACAGAAATTGCGTCGGAATTGAATACAAAAGGCACCATGCCGACTTGTGTCCGGGACAGCATTGAGTTTATCTGTCTGTGCTTTGATTCTTTCCAGGGATTCCAGTAATAGATTCCGATCGACATGAGAAGATTTACTGTAACCTGTGGACCTTCAACATGACGAGGAAACACAGATATTGTGTCGGAATTGAATACAACAGGCACCATGCCGACTTCTGTCCGGGAGAGTAATGCTTCTATCTGTTTGTGCTTTGATTCTTTGCTGGGATTCCAGTAATAGTTTCCGATGGACATGGGAAGGTTTACTGTAACCTGTGGACCTTTCACTTGACGAAGAAACACAGATTTTGCGTCGGAATTGAATACAACAGGCACAATGCCGACTTCTGTCCGGGAGAGTAATGCTTCTATCTGTCTGTGCTTTAATCCTTTGCTGGGTTTCCAGCAACAGATTCCGATGGACATGGGAAGGTTTACTGTAACCTGTGGACCTTCAACTTGACGATGAAACACAGATATTGCGTCGGAATTGAATACAACAGGCACCATGCCGACTTCTGTCCGGGAGAGTAATGCTTCTATCTGTCTGTGCTTTGATTCTTTGCTGGGTTTCCTGTGATAGATTGCGATGGACATGGGAAAGTTTACTGTAACCTGTGGACCTTCAACTTGACGATGAAACACAGAAATTGCGTCGGAATTGAATACAACAGGCGCAATGACGACATCTGTCCGGGAGAGTAATCCCTCTAACTGTCAGAATTTTAATTTTTTCCTGGGATTACAGTAATAGACTCCGATGGACATGCGAAGGTTTACTGCAACCTGTGGACCTTCAACTTGACGAAGAAACACAGATATTACTTCGGAAATGAATACAACAGGCACCATGCCGACTTCTGTCCGGGAGAGTAATTCTTCTATCTGTCTGTGCTTTGATTCTTTGCTGGGATTCCAGTAATAGATTCCGATGGACATGGGAAGGTTTACTGTAACCTGTGGACCTTCAACATGACGAAGAAACACAGATATTGCGGCGGAATTGAATGCAATAGGCACCATGCCGACTTCTGTCCGGGAGAGAAATGTTTCTATCTGTCTGTGCTTTGATTCTTTGCTGGTATTCCAGTAATAGATTCCGATGGACATGGGAAGGTTTACTGTAACCTGTGGACTTTCAACTTGACGATGAAACACAGAAATTGCGTCGGAATTGAATTCAACAGGCACCATGCCGACTTGTGTCCGAGAGAGCAATGCTTTTATATGTCTGTGCTTTGATTCTTTCCTGGGATTCCAGTAATCGATTCCGATCGACATAAGAAGGTTTACTGTAACCTGTGGACCTTCAACTTGACGAAGAAACACAGATATTGTGTCGGAATTGAATACAACAGGCACCATGCCGACTTCTGTCCGGGAGAGTAATGCTTCTATCTGTTTGTGCTTTGATTCTTTGCTAGGATTCCAGTAATAGATTCCGATGGACATGGGAAAGTTTACTGTAACCTGTGGACTTTCGACGTGTCGATGAAACACAGAAATTGCGTCGGAATTAAATACAACAGGCACAATGACGACATCTGTCCGGGAGAGTAATGCTTCTATCTGTCTGTGCTATGATTCATTGCTGGGATTCCAGTAATAGATGCCGATGGACATGGAAAGGTTTCCTGTAACCTGTGGACATTCAACTTGACGATGAAACACCGAAATAGCGTCGGAATTGAATTCAACAGGCACAATGCCGACTTCTGTCCGGAAGAGTAATGCTTCTATCTGTCTGTGCTTTGATTCTTTGCTGGGTTTCCAGTGATAGATTCCGATGGACATGGGAAGGTTTACTGTCACCTGTGGATCTTCAACTTGATGAAGAAACACAGATATTGCGTCAGAATTGAATACAACAGGCACCATGCCGACTTGTGTCCGGGAGAGTTATGCTTCTATCTGTCTGTGCTTTGATTCTTTGCTGGGATTTCAGTAATAGATTCCGATGGACATGGGAAGGTTTACTGCAACCTGTGGACCTTCAACTTGACGAAGAAACACAGAAATTGCGTCGGAATTGAATACAACAGGCACAATGACGACATGTGTCCGGGAGAGTAATCCTTCTAACTGTCAGAATTTTAATTCTTTCCTGGGATTACAGTAATAGACTCCGATGGTCATGGGAAGGTTTACTGTAACCTGCGGTCCTTCAACTTGACGAAGAAACACAGATATTTCGTCGGAATTGAATACAAGTGGCACCATGCCGACTTCTGTCCGGGAGAGCAATGCTTCTATCAGTCTGTGCTTTGATTCTTTGCTGGGATTCCAGTAATAGATTCCAATGGACATGGGAAGGTTTACTGTAACCTGTGGACCTTCAACTTGACGAAGAAACAAAGATATTGCGTCGGAATTGAATACAACAGGCTCCATGCCGACTTCTGTCCGGGAGAGTAATACTTCTATCTGTCTTGTGCTTTGATTCTTTGCTGGGATTCCAGTAATAGATGCCGATGGACATGGGAAGGTTTCCTGTGACCTGTGGACATTCAACTTGACGATGAAACACAGAAATTGCGTCGGAATTGAATACAACAGGCACCATGCCGACTTGTATCCGGGAGAGCAATGCTTTTATCTGTCTGTGCTTTGATTCCTTCCTGGGATTCCAGTAATAGATTCCGATCGACATGGGAAGGTTAACTGTAACCTGTGGACCTTCAACTTGACGAAGAAACACAGATATTGCGTCAGAATTGAGTACAACAGGCAACATGCCGACTTCTGTCCGGGAGAGTAATGCTTCTATCTGTCTGTGCTTTGATTCTTTGCTTTCATTCCAGTAATAGATTCCGATGGACATGGGAAGGTTTACTGTATCCTGTGGATCTTCAACTTGACGAACAAACACAGGTATTGCGTCGGAATTGAATAAAATATTCACCATGCCGACTTCTGTCCGGGAGAGTAATGCTTCTATCAGTCTGTGCTTTGATTCTTTGCTGGAATTCCAGTAATAGATTGCGATTGACATCGGAAGGTTTACTGTAACCCGTGGACCTTCAACTTGACGATGAAACACAGAAATTGCGTCGGAATTGAATACAACAGACACAATGACGACATTTGTCCGGGAGAGTAATCCTTCTAACTGTCAGAATTTTAATTCTTTCCTGGGATTCCAGTAATAGACTCCGATGGACATGGGAAGGCTTACTGTAACCTGTGGACCTTCAACCTGACGAAGAAACACAGACATTGCGTTGGAATTGAATACAACAGGCACCATGCTGACTTCCGTCCTGGAGAGTAACGCTTCTATCTGTCTGTGTTTGATTCTTTGCTGGGATTCCAGTAATAGATTCCGATGGACATGGGAAGGTTTACTGTGACCCGTGGACCTTCAACTTGACGATGAAACACTGAAATTGCGTCGGAATTGAATACAACAGGCACAATGGCGACATCTGTCCGCGAGAGTATTCCTTCTAACTGTCAGAATTTTAATTCTTTCCTGGGATTCCAGTAATAGACTCCGATGGACATGGGAAGGTTTACTGTAACCTGTGGACCTTCAACTTGACAAACAAACACAGATATTGCGTCGGAATTGAATACAACAGGAACCATGCCGACTTCTGTCCGGGAGAGTAATGCTTCTATCTGTCTGTGCTTTGATTCTTTGCTGGCATTCCAGTAATAGATTCCGATGGACATGGGAAGGTTTACTGGAACCAGTGGACCGTCAACTTGACGATGAAACACAGAAATTGCGACGGAATTGAATGCAACAGGCACAATGACGACATCTGTCTGGGAGAGTAATCCATCTAACTGTCAGAATTTTTGTTCTTTCCTGGGATTCCAGTAATAGACTCCGATCGACATGGGAAGGTTTACTGTAACCTGTGGACCTTCAACTTGACGAAGAAACACAGATATTGCGTCGGAATTGAATACAACAGGCACCATGCCGACTTCTGTCCTGGAGAGTAATGCTTCTATCTGTCTGTGCTTTGTTTCTTCGCTGTGATTCCAGTAATAGATTCCGATGGACATGGGAAGGTTTACTGTAACCTCTGGACCTTTAACTTGACGATGAAACACAGAAATTGCGTCGGAATTGAATACAACTGGCACAATGACGACATCTGTCCGGGAGAGTATACCTTCTAACTGTCAGAAATTTAATTCTTTCCTGGGATTCCAGTAATAGACTCCGATAGACATGGGAAGGTTTACTGTAACCTGTGGACCTTCAACTTGACGAAGAAACACAGATTTTGCGTCGGAATTGAATACCACAGGCACCATGCCGACTTCTGTCCTGGAGCGTAACGCTTCTATCTGTCTGTGCTTTGATTCTTTGCTGGGATTCTAGTAATAGATTCCGATGGACATGGGAAGGTTTACTGTAACCTCTGGACCTTTAACTTGACGATGAATCACAGAAATTGCGTCGGAATTGAATACAACTGGCACAATGACGACATCTGTCCGGGAGAGTAATCCTTCTAACCGTCAGAATTTTAATTCTTTCCTGGAATTCCAGTGATAGACTCCGATGGACATGGGAAGGTTTACTGTAACCTGTGGACCTTCAACTTGACGAACAAACACAGATATTGCGTGAATACAACAGGCAACATGCCGACTTCTGTCCGGGAGAGTAATGCTTCTATCTGTCTGTGCTTTGATTCTTTGCTGGGATTCCAGTAATAGATTCCGATGGACATGGGAAGGTTTACTGTAACCAGTGGACATTCAACTTGACGATGAAACACAGAAATTGCGACGGAATTGAATGCAACAGGCACAATGACGACATCTGTCCGGGAGAGTAATCCATCTAACTGTCAGAATTTTAGTTCTTTCCTGGGATTCCAGTAATAGACTCCGTTTGACATGGAAAGGTTTACTGTAACCTGTGGACCTTCAACTTGACGAAGAAACACAGATATTGCGTTGGAATTGAATACAACAGGCACCATGCCGACTTCTGTCCGGGAGAGTAATGCTTCTATCTGTCTGTGCTTTGATTCTTTGCTGGGATTCCAGTAAAAGATTCCGATGGAAATGGGAAGGTTTACTGTAACCTGTGGACCTTCAACTTGACGAAGTAACACAGATATTCCGTCGGAATGGAATACAACAGGCACCATGCCGACTTCTGGCCGGGAGAGTAATGCTTCTATCTGTCTGTGCTTTGATTCTTTGCTGGGATTCCAGTAATAGTTTGCGATGGACATCGGAAGGTTTACTGTAACCCGTGGACCTTCAACGTGACGATGAAACACAGAAATTGCGTCGGAATTGAATACAACAGACACAATGACGACATTTGTCCAAGAGAGTAATCCTTCTAACTGTCAGAATTTTAATCTTTCCTGGGATTCCAGTAATAGACTCCGATGGACATGGGAAGGTTTACTGTAACCTGTGGACCTTCAACTTGACGAAGAAACACAGATATTGCGTCGGAATTGAATACAACAGGCACCATGCCGACTTCTGTCCTGGAGAGTAACGCTTCTATCTGTCTGTGCTTTGATTCTTTGCTGGGATTCCAGTAATAGATTCCGATGGACATGGGAAGGTTTACTGTGACCTGTGGACCTTCAACGTGACGATGAAACACTGAAATTGCGTCGGAATTGAATACAACAGGCACAATGGTGACATCTGTCCGGGAGAGTAATCCTTCTAACTGTCAGAATTTTAATTCTTTCCTGGGATTCCAGTAATAGACTCCGATGGACATGGGAAGGTTTACTGTAACCTGTGGACCTTCAAATTGACGAACAAACACAGATATTGCGTCGGAATTGAATACAACAGGCACCATGCCGACTTCTGTCCGGGAGAGTAATGCTTCTATCTGTCTGTGCTTTGATTCTTTGCTGGGATTCCAGTAATAGATTCCGATGGACATGGGAAGGTTTACTGTAACCAGTGGACCTTCATCTTGACGATGAAACACAGAAATTTCGACGGAATTGAATGCAACAAGCACAATGACGACATCTGTCCGGGAGAGTAATCCATCTAACTGTCGGAATTTTAGTTCTTTCCTGCGATTCCAGTAATAGACTCCGATTGACATGGGAAGGTTTACTGTAACCTGTGGACCTTCAACTTGACGAAGAAACACAGATATTGCGTCGGAATTGAATACAACAGGCACCATGCCGACTTCTGTCCTGGAGAGTAATGCTTCTATCTGTCTGTGCTTTGTTTGTTTTCTGGGATTCCAGTGATAGATTCCGATGGACATGGGAAGGTTTACTGTAACCTGTGGACCTTCAACTTGACGACGAAACACTGAAATAGCGTCGGAATTGAATACAACTGGCACTATGACGACATCTGTCCGGGAAAGTAATCCTTCTAACTGTCAGAATTTTAATTCTTTCCTGGGATTCCAGTAATAGACTCCGATGGACATGGGAAGGTTTACTGTAACCTGTGGACCTTCAACTTGACGAAGAAACACAGATATTGCGTCGGAATTGAATACCACAGGCACCATGCCGACTTCTGTCCGGGAGTGTAATGCTCCTATCTGTCTGTGCTTTGATTCTTTGCTTTGATTTCAGTAATAGATTCCGATGGACAAGGGAAGGCTTACTGTAACCTGTGCACCTTCAACTTGACGATGAAACACAGAAATTGCGTCGGAATTGAATACAACAGGCACAATGACGACATCTGTCCGGGAGAGTAATCCGTCTAACTGTCAGAATTTTAATTCTTACCTGGGATTCCAGTAATGGACTCCGATGGACATGGAAAGGTTTACTGTAACCTGTGGACCTTCAACTTGACGAAGAAACATAGATATTGCGTCGGAATTGAATACAACAGGCAGCATGCCGACTTCTGTCCGGGAGAGTAATGCTTCTATCTGTCTGTGCTTTGATTCTTTGCTGGGATTCCAGTAATTAATTCCGATGGACATGAGATGGTTTACTGTAACTTGTGGACATACAACTTGACGACGAAACACAGAAATTGCGTCGGAATTGAATACAACAGGCACTATGCCGACTTGTGTCCGGGAGAGCAATGCTTTTATCTGTCTGTGCTTTGATTCTTTCCTGGGATTCCAGTAATAGATTCCGATCGACATGAGAAGATTTACTGTAACTTGTGGACCTTCATCGTGACGCAGAAACACAGATATTGTGTCGGAATTGAATACAACAGGCACCATGCCAACTTCTGTCCGGGAGAGTAATGCTTCTATCTGTTTGTGCTTTGATTCTTTGCTGGGATTCCAGTAATAGATTCCGATGGACATGGGAATGTTTACTGTAACCTGTGGACCTTCAACGTGTCGATGAAACACAGAAATTGCGTCGGAATTGAATACAACAGGCACAATGACGACATCTGTCCGGGAGGGTAATCCTTCTACCTGTCAGAATTTTAATTCTTTCCTGGGATTCCAGTAATTGACTCCGATGGACATGGGAAGGTTTACTGTAACCTGTGGACCTTTCACATGACGAAGAAACACAGATTTTGCGTCGGAATTGAATACAACAGGCACAATGCCGACTTCTGTCCGGGAGAGTAATGCTTCTATCTGTTTGTGCTTTGATCCTTTGCTGGGTTTCCAGCAACAGATTCCGATGGACATGGGAAGGTTTACTGTAACCTGTGGACCTTCAACTTGACGATGAAACACAGATATTGCGTCGGAATTGAATACAACAGGCACCATGCCGACTTCTGTCCGGGAGAGTAATGCTTCTATCTGTCTGTGCTTTGATTCTTTGCTGGGTTTCCAGTGATAGATTGCGATGGACATGGGAAGGTTTACTGTAACCTGTGGACCTTCAACTTGACGATGAAACACAGAAATTGCGTCGGAATTGAATACAACAGGCACAATGACGACATCTGTCCGGGAGAGTAATCCTTCTAACTGTCAGAAATTTAATTTTTTCCTGGGATTACAGTAATAGACTCCGATGGACATGGGAATATTTACTGCAACCTGTGGACCTTCAACTTGACGAAGAAACACAGATATTACTTCGGAAATGAATACAACAGGCACCATGCCGACTTCTGTCCGGGAGAGTAATTCTTCTATCTGTCTGTGCTATGATTCTTTGCTGGGATTCCAGTAATAGATTCCGATGGACATGGGAAGGTTTACTGTAACCTGTGGACCTTCAATTTGACGAAGAAACACAGATATTGCGTCGGAAATGAATACAACAGGCACCATGCCGACTTCTGTCCGGGAGAGTAATGCTTCTATCTGTCTGTGCTTTGATTCTTTGCTGGGATTCCAGTAATAGATTCAGATGGACACGGGAAGGTTTACTGTAACCTGTGGACCTTCAACTTGACGAAGAAACACAGATATTGCGTTGGAATTGAATACAACAGGCACCATGCCGACTTCTGTCCTGGAGAGTAACGCTTCTATCTGTCTGTGCTTTGATTCTTTGCTGGGATTCCAGTAATAGATTCCGATGGACATGGGAAGGTTTACTGTGACCTGTGGACGTTCAACTTGACGATGAAACACTAAAATTGCGTCGGAATGGAATACAACAGGCACAATGGTGACATCTGTCCGGGAGAGTAATCCTTGTAACTGTCAGAATTTGAATTCTTTCCTGGAATTCCAGTGATAGACTCCGATGGACATGGGAAGGTTTACTGTAACCTGTGGACCTTCAACTTGACGAACAAACACAGATATTGCGTCGGAATTGAATACAACAGGCACCATGCCGACTTCTGTCCGGGAGAGTAATGCTTCTATCTGTCTGTGCTTTGATTCTTTGCTGGGATTCCAGTAATAGATTCCGATGGACATGGGAAGGTTTACTGTAACCAGTGGACCTTCAACTTGACGATGAAACACAGAAATTGCGACGGAATTGAATGCAACAGGCACAATGACGACATCGGTCCGGGAGAGTAATCCATCTAACTGTCAGAATTTTAGTTCTTTCCTGGGATTCCAGTAATAGACTCCGTTTGACATGGGAAGGTTTACTGTAACCTGTGGACCTTCAACTTGACGAAGAAACACAGATATTGCGTTGGAATTGAATACAACAGGCACCATGCCGACTTCTGTCCGGGAGAGTAATGCTTCTATCTGTCTGTGCTTTGATTCTTTGCTGGGATTCCAGTAATAGATTCCGATGGAAATGGGAAGGATTACTGTAACCTGTGGACCTTCAACTTGACGATGAAACACAGAAATTGCGTCGGAATTGAATACAACTGGCACAATGACGACATCTGTCCGGCAGAGTAATCCTTCTAACTGTCAGAATTTTAATTCTTTCCTGGGATTCCAGTAACACACTCCGATGGACACTTTTTTTTTTTTTTTTTTTTTTTTTTTTTTTTTTTTTCACTAGCTGCTTATATTTTATGACCCACCGTCTAATTTCTTATGGTGGGTCGTATATTGCCACTTAGCCGCTGTGACTGGGTCCGGGGTCCGCAGTGACTTAAAGTAACACCACACCGTCTCCCGTCCCCACTCACACCGTTGCCCGTGTCCCGCCACGTGGAGGCGGGCTCTGTTTAGATCCATTTGTTATCTTTTTTTTGTGCAGCATTAGAAAAACTTATAACTAATACAAAATCAAGTAAGATATTGATAAACAAAACGAAATTAAATATTTAGAAAGAAGGAAGGAAGAGAACTGAATAGAGAAGTTATATGTATAATATGGCCCGTCACCTGGTTGTGGGCTGCGGCCCGGGTCTTGGAATGACCATCAAGACGCTGGCCGTTGCTCACCATGCCTTTAACATCTACCATCCTAAAAACTACCTTAACTAGAAGAGATTAGGGTACGTTAAAGCTAGAAACTAAGACTAAGACCTCCATGTCCAGCCTGCTAAACTATTTACGATATACAATAGAGAGGTAACTGATTTTGTGCTTGGCTCAAAGTTGCTAATGAAAGGGTACTCGTGGTAAAAGTAATAAGGTAATGACGCTAACGGTTTGTGTTGAGCCTGCAAGGCTCCTAGTAGAGTACATCAGGCGCAAGCACCTCCCGGCCCCGTCGACAACACGACCTGAACGGTGGTTTTCCCCGATCTACCATAGGTATCCGTCGGGTTGGGCTCAAAAGAGAGGAACCACAATTAAGATCCTTCCATCCAGGACGTGCGCCGCCTCTTACCAGGGGGGCGTAGGTCCCTTGAAGAGGTGCCCAACTTTAAGCTTCAGATGAGAGGTTCTTAGTATAGTGGAGGTTGAGGTATAGGCTGTGTAGGTTGGTTGTACAAACAGTTCACACTGAGCCAATGAGACTTACAATGATACGTGGTGTGGCAGTTAGCACCTTCCGGCCCCGCCAGCAACACAGCCTGAGCGGTGGTTTTCCCCGATCTACCATAGGTATCCGTCGGGTTGGGCTCAAAAGAGAGGGACCACAATTAAGATCCTTCCATACAGACTGTGCGCTGCCTCTTAACGGAAGGTGTAGGTCCCTTGAAGAGGTACCTAGCTTTAAGCTCTTATTGGACATGGAGATGCTGTAAACTATTTATATATACGGTGCAATCTGTTTTTAGGATTGTGTGTGACTTGTGCACCTCTTGTCGGTTGTTCCACTCTGTTCTTTGAATTTGACTTGGTTGACACTATGGATCATCCGCGCTGGACGCTTCAATATCTGTGTTGGTGCCCTGGTCTGTATCTGTTTCTTCTTCATCACTCGTGGTGCTAATCATATCTGTATCCCCCTGGGCATCGTGACGTCTGTTTGGACCGACTTGCCTTCGGTAGGGTCTGTTGCGCAAGTATTCTATTTGTTGGATCTTCGAGATTTCGTCCGTTAGTTTGTTGAGTTCAGTCCACCTTTCCGGGTCGCGTATTATGGCATGTAGTTCGTTCTGTGTGTTCAGGCGATTTATGTGTACTGTGTGTCTTGTGTTCGTGCGTTGTCCGCAGAAGAAGACAGTATGTTCAGGGGAACCTTCTTCCCCGCATGTGCATCTATTAGTCTGCTGCAGACTCACGCGGTACAGGTGCGTGGGATAAGGGCCATGTCCTGTGATGAAATGTACCATACCGCGGCTGGGATCAATATGTTTTAGTTTTAGTCTTTCCCGGATGTCAGGGAAGAAGTTGTAGACACGGCGGCCCTTATCGCTGTTGGCCCACTCGCTCTGCCAGGTATCCACTCGCCATGCTCTGAGTTGGCGTGTTGTCTCAATCGGTACACCAGTGATCTGCCGAACCTGGTCTATTCTCCCCATCCTAAGCCAGTACATTGCTGCGCGGTACCTGATGGTGATATCTATGGGGAAAATTCCCATGACGACACATAGTGCGTCATTTGATGTTGTATTGAATGCCCCTGTTAGTCGAAGTAGAACACTTCTTTGGCCTCGACGTACAATGGTTCTGTTGGTTGAGAGATTTAACCTGTGGGCCCACGTACTGGCAGCAAAGCATAGTACTGACTCGAAGAGAGCGCAATGGTATGATCGTGTCACTGACAGGGGTAGTCTGAATTGCTCCGAATTTAGCCTAGCCAGTTTGTGTAGTATCTTTTCTGCTTTGTTTGTGCATATTCGCATGTGTTCGTGGAAGTTCAATCGTTCATCAATGTATACTCCTAGATAGCGTGTGACTGCTAGTCTTTTTATGTTTGTGTCCCCAATTTTGACTATTGGGTTCCTGCGCAGGATACCCTTTAGCAATGTATAAGTTGTTTTGTTTCCTGCTATCTTTAATTTATTATCTGTGCACCATTGGGTTATTGTCCTAAGTGTTCCATTGGCTCTTTCTTCTAGCTGGGCACGGTTATTTGCTGAAACTACGACGAGTAGATCATCAGCATAAGCGACAGCTCCATCTGTCAAGATGTGCTCCTCTAGTAACTGTAGGAGCGGTTCTATAACTATGTCCCAGAAGATGGGGCCGCAGATCGACCCTTGTGGACAGCCTTTTGTAATTCGTTTAATCACTTTCTGGTTGTCCATTTGCCAAACGACCGTTCTGTCTCTGCAGTAGTCCATGAAACTATTATACAGAGACTCCGGTACCTGCAGGTGTCTGAGCCTCTTGAACAAGGCCGGCCACCAGAGGTTGTCGAAGGCACCTGAGATGTCTATCATAATTGCAAGTGTGTATTTGGAGGGTGTGTCGTGTACTATTTGGAGTGCTCTGTTAATTGCGTCGTCTATAGATTTCCCTTCCCTGAAGCCGTATTGGTGTGGTGTCAGTCCCCGTAGTGTTCGGTGTGCTTGTAGTCTTTTGCAGAGTAGTTTTTCTTGTACTTTACCGAGTGTATTGATAAGGCAAATTGGTCTGTATGACTTGGGGTCTGATGGGTCTTTGTCTGGAGCCTTTTTGATGATAACCGCCTTCGAGGTCTTCCACACTGCAGGCACACGGCCCAGCCTTAATGCATCGTTTAACAACGTTGTGAGAAACGGGGTGATCTGCGGTGCAATTTGTTTCAGTACCTCAGAGTGGATACCATCCGGTCCAGGCGCCTTTTTGTTTTTGAGTTCTGAGATCGCTGTCGCCACTTCTTCCTGCGCAAATGGACAGGTGACGGTTGGTGTGGTGTATACTGTGTCTACTTCGCGTCTCAGTGCTGCGTGTTGTGGTGTGTCTGTGTCTGCGATGTCGTCGGGCAGGAGTTTGCTCAGCAGGAACTCCGCTGTGCGTCTCCAGCCCTTAGTCATCTCACCATCCTCCTGTCGCAGCGTTCCCAGAACCAGTGGGCTCTTAATTTTCTCTGTCACGATTTTGTATGGTTCCCCCCAAATGTTTAGTTGTGTTTGTGCTGCTACATGGCTGTTCCAATGGTCTTTCCTGGTCTTATTCAGCTCAAGTTTATATTTATCCTTGGCAAGCCGGTAGTCGTGTAGTCGTAATTGTCTTTCTCTATCTGAAATTGCTCGTTGGTAAAGCTTACGTTTACGTTTTGAGTCTTGTTTGAGTCGTGTTAATTGTGTAGTCCAGGGAATATTTTGGTGTTTTGTCATTCTTTGCGTGGGTATGCAGGTGTTCTGTGTGTGTATAATGATATCTGTCAGCATGTGTGCTCTGTAATCAACACTGCCGGTGATGTCTTGCGGTATGTGCTCATGTATTTTTTGTCTGACCCTGTCCCAGTCTGTTTTGTCAAATAATAGTCTTTTTGGTAGTGTTTCTGTGTTGACGTTTGGTGTGCCACTTAAGGTTAGTGTGATGATGTTGTGGTCGCTAGCAGTGATCTGGTCATGTACGGTCCAGTCTCGTACGTGGTTGATGGCGGCATTATTAACGAGGGTGATGTCTATGTTTGATGAATGACCGTTGTGTCCGATGTGAGTCGGGTGATGTCCTTCCTTGTTGAGTACGTGTAGTCTGTTTTCTTGGATGATGTCATTTATTATTCTACCTCTGTCGTCAGTTCTGTCTGAATGCCACAGGGTTGATCTGGCATTTATGTCTGCACAGATGAGAAGTTTTTTGTTGCCAGCGTATTGCGCAACATCTCTGATGAGGTCTGCGTATGGTTTGATGCAATGACAGAATTGGGCGTACAGCGACGCGATGATCCAAGTATCCCCCTTGTGTGTGACTTCAACTGTAACTAGGTGCTCGGAACAGAGTTCTGTAATTTTGACTGGATGTATTTCTTTGTTTAGGATTATGACAGATGCCATGCAGCCTGTCCCCTCCGCAACTGTCACCGCACTTGGAGGAAAGTTGGGGATATGCCCTTGTCTAGTGTAGGGCTCCTGTATGCACAGAATGTCACTTTTTAGTTCACGTAGGACCCGTGGGAGCTCCGAATTTACAAGTATACTCCGCATAGCATTAAGCTGTGCTATTAGCAATTTGGGTGTTTAACTGTGGCGTAGCACTTGCTGCCAGTTTGACTGTAATCGAAGTATGTTCTCCCATGAGCCCTTACGTGATCCTTGTAAAGCTTGTCCATATCGAATGGTTCCTCCCTGCGGGCGCACACCTGCATGAGCAGGTCTAGTAGGCTGTCTGGATCTGTTGGAATATTCTCCGTTTTGAGAATCAGTCTATCGGTTTGCTCTGATGTACGGAAACAAACAGATTGGCCGTACGGGTGTAGGGTGCGGATGAGCATCCGCTGTGCCGTCTCTAAGATGTCTCTTTTTTCTAGCCTACTTAATTTTACATTTATATCTAGCTTGTCGTAACTAAAACTATCGGTGTCGATGGCGTGTGTTGGCGTCTCTGCAGCCGTGACGTGTCGTGATGGTGTAGTGGCGTCGTTGTGCACCTCTGCGGGGGGCGCTGGATTGACTTCCTCGTTGGTTGTTGTGGGGGTTTCCTTGGGCGTCGGCATTGAGGTTGTTGGTTGGGAGGCTGCGAAGGTGTTGGTATCATCAGGGGTATGCACTTTCGTATCACTAGGTTTTGAGGTAGCCTGCGATTGCCGCGATTGGTCGTCACACGCTTTCACTTTCGGGACTCTCTTAGGCTGATTGGGTTTCCTATGCGGTTTTAGTTTCCTAAAGGCTGCGATGATTCGTTTGTTTTTTGTGTGTGTTTCGTTTGTGCAGTCTTGATGTGTATCAGATGTGTTGGTTGTTTGTGCCTCCATTCTGCATTGATTTGACGTGATTTGGTTCCCACTTGACTGCTCATCTGCGCTACCTGTGACAGACATAACAGCTTTTGCACTGTCGCCTCTGTTGCCAGACCCTCCGCAGACTTTTGTTGCGGTTGTTGCTGCGGCTTTTTGTGTGGCATTCGTGATGTCTCCGATGGACATGGGAAGGTTACTGTAACCTGTGGACCTTCAACTTGACGAAGAAACACAGATATTCCGTCGGAATGGAATACAACAGGCACCATGCCGACTTCTGTCCTGAAGAGTAATGCTTCTATCTGTCTGTGCTTTGATTCTTTGCTGGGATTCCAGTATTAGATTCCGATGGACATGGGAAGGTTTACTGTGACCTGTGGACCTTCAACTTGACGATGAAACACTGAAATTGCGTCGGAATTGAATACAACAGGCACAATGGCGACATCTGTCCGGGAGAGTAATCCTTCTAACTGTCAGAATTTTAATTCTTTCCTGGGATTCCAGTAATTGACTCCGATGGACATGGGAAGGTTTACTGTAACCTGTGGACCTTCAATTTGACGAAGAAACACAGATATTGCGTCGGAAATGAATACAACAGGCACCATGCCGACTTCTGTCCGGGAGAGTAATGCTTCTATCTGGCTGTGCTTTGATTCTTTGCTGGTATTCCAGTAATAGATTCCGATGGACACGGGAAGGTTTACTGTAACCTGTGGACCTTCAACTAGACGAAGAAACACAGATATTGCGTTGGAATTGAATACAACAGGCACCATGCCGACTTCTGTCCTAGAGAGTAACGCTTCTATCTGTCTGTGCTTTGATTCTTTGCTGGCATTCCAGTAATAGATTCCGATGGAAATGGGAAGGTTTACTGTAACCTGTGGACCTTCAACTTGACGAAGAAACACAGATATTCCGTCGGAATGGAATACAACAGGCACCATGCCGACTTCTGGCCGGGAGAGTAATGCTTCTATCTGTCTGTGCTTTGATTCTTTGCTGGGATTCCAGTAATAGTTTGCGATGGACATCGGAAGGTTTACTGTAACCCGTGGACCTTCAACGTGACGATGAAACACAGATATTGCGTCGGAATTGAATACAACAGACACAATGACGACATTTGTCCAAGAGAGTAATCCTTCTAACTGTCAGAATTTTAATCTTTCCTGGGATTCCAGTAATAGACTCCGATGGACATGGGAAGGTTTACTGTAACCTGTGGACCTTCAACTTGACGAAGAAACACAGATATTGCGTCGGAATTGAATACAACAGGCACCATGCCGACTTCTGTCCTGGAGAGTAACGCTTCTATCTGTCTGTGCTTTGATTCTTTGCTGGGACTCCAGTAATAGATTCCGATGGACATGGGAAGGTTTACTGTGACCTGTGGACCTTCAACGTGACGATGAAACACTGAAATTGCGTCGGAATTGAATACAACAGGCACAATGGTGACATCTGTCCGGGAGAGTAATCCTTCTAACTGTCAGAATTTTAATTCTTTCCTGGGATTCCAGTAATAGACTCCGATGGACATGGGAAGGTTTACTGTAACCTGTGGACCTTCAAATTGACGAACAAACACAGATATTGCGTCGGAATTGAATACAACAGGCACCATGCCGACTTCTGTCCGGGAGAGTAATGCTTCTATCTGTCTGTGCTTTGATTCTTTGCTGGGATTCCAGTAATAGATTCCGATGGACATGGGAAGGTTTACTGTAACCAGTGGACCTTCATCTTGACGATGAAACACAGAAATTTCGACGGAATTGAATGCAACAAGCACAATGACGACATCTGTCCGGGAGAGTAATCCATCTAACTGTCGGAATTTTAGTTCTTTCTTGCGATTCCAGTAATAGACTCCGATTGACATGGGAAGGTTTACTGTAACCTGTGGACCTTCAACTTGACGAAGAAACACAGATATTGCGTCGGAATTGAATACAACAGGCACCATGCCGACTTCTGTCCTGGAGAGTAATGCTTCTATCTGTCTGTGCTTTGTTTGTTTTCTGGGATTCCAGTGATAGATTCCGATGGACATGGGAAGGTTTACTGTAACCTGTGGACCTTCAACTTGACGACGAAACACTGAAATAGCGTCGGAATTGAATACAACTGGCACTATGACGACATCTGTCCGGGAAAGTAATCCTTCTAACTGTCAGAATTTTAATTCTTTCCTGGGATTCCAGTAATAGACTCCGATGGACATGGGAAGGTTTACTGTAACCTGTGGACCTTCAACTTGACGAAGAAACACAGATATTGCGTCGGAATTGAATACCACAGGCACCATGCCGACTTCTGTCCGGGAGTGTAATGCTCCTATCTGTCTGTGCTTTGATTCTTTGCTGGGATTTCAGTAATAGATTCCGATGGACAAGGGAAGGCTTACTGTAACCTGTGCACCTTCAACTTGACGATGAAACACAGAAATTGCGTCGGAATTGAATACAACAGGCACAATGACGACATCTGTCCGGGAGAGTAATCCTTCTAACTGTCAGAATTTTAATTCTTACCTGGGATTCCAGTAATGGACTCCGATGGACATGGAAAGGTTTACTGTAACCTGTGGACCTTCAACTTGACGAAGAAACATAGATATTGCGTCGGAATTGAATACAACAGGCAGCATGCCGACTTCTGTCCGGGAGAGTAATGCTTCTATCTGTCTGTGTTTTGATTCTTTGCTGGGATTCCAGTAATTAATTCCGATGGACATGAGATGGTTTACTGTAACTTGTGGACATACAACTTGACGATGAAACACAGAAATTGCGTCGGAATTGAATACAACAGGCACTATGCCGACTTGTGTCCGGGAGAGCAATGCTTTTATCTGTCTGTGCTTTGATTCTTTCCTGGGATTCCAGTAATAGATTCCGATCGACATGAGAAGATTTACTGTAACTTGTGGACCTTCATCGTGACGCAGAAACACAGATATTGTGTCGGAATTGAATACAACAGGCACCATGCCGACTTCTGTCCGGGAGAGTAATGCTTCTATCTGTTTGTGCTTTGATTCTTTGCTGGGATTCCAGTAATAGATTCCGATGGACATGGGAAGGTTTACTGTAACCTGTGGACCTTCAACGTGTCGATGAAACACAGAAATTGCGTCGGAATTGAATACAACAGGCACAATGACGACATGTGTCCGGGAGGGTAATCCTTCTAACTGTCAGAATTTTAATTCTTTCCTGGGATTCCAGTAATTGACTCCGATGGACATGGGAAGGTTTACTGTAACCTGTGGACCTTTCACATGACGAAGAAACACAGATTTTGCGTCGGAATTGTATACAACAGGCACAATGCCGACTTCTGTCCGGGAGAGTAATGCTTCTATCTGTCTGTGCTTTGATCCTTTGCTGGGTTTCCAGCAACAGATTCCGATGGACATGGGAAGGTTTACTGTAACCTGTGGACCTTCAACTTGACGATGAAACACAGATATTGCGTCGGAATTGAATACAACAGGCACCATGCCGACTTCTGTCCGGGAGAGTAATGCTTCTATCTGTCTGTGCTTTGATTCTTTGCTGGGTTTCCAGTGATAGATTGCGATGGACATGGGAAGGTTTACTGTAACCTGTGGACCTTCAACTTGACGATGAAACACAGAAATTGCGTCGGAATTGAATACAACAGGCACAATGACGACATCTGTCCGGGAGAGTAATCCTTCTAACTGTCAGAATTTTAATTTTTTCCTGGGATTACAGTAATAGACTTCGATGGACATGGGAATATTTACTGCAACCTGTGGACCTTCAACTTGACGAAGAAACACAGATATTACTTCGGAAATGAATACAACAGGCACCATGCCGACTTCTGTCCGGGAGAGTAATTCTTCTATCTGTCTGTGCTATGATTCTTTGCTGGGATTCCAGTAATAGATTCCGATGGACATGGGAAGGTTTACTGTAACCTGTGGACCTTCAATTTGACGAAGAAACACAGATATTGCGTCGGAAATGAATACAACAGGCACCATGCCGACTTCTGTCCGGGAGAGTAATGCTTCTATCTGTCTGTGCTTTGATTCTTTGCTGGGATTCCAGTAATAGATTCAGATGGACACGGGATGGTTTACTGTAACCTGTGGACCTTCAACTTGACGAAGAAACACAGATATTGCGTTGGAATTGAATACAACAGGCACCATGCCGACTTCTGTCCTGGAGAGTAACGCTTCTATCTGTCTGTGCTTTGATTCTTTGCTGGGATTCCAGTAATAGATTCCGATGGACATGGGAAGGTTTACTGTGACCTGTGGACGTTCAACTTGACGATGAAACACTAAAATTGAGTCGGAATGGAATACAACAGGCACAATGGTGACATCTGTCCGGGAGAGTAATCCTTGTAACTGTCAGAATTTGAATTCTTTCCTGGAATTCCAGTGATAGACTCCGATGGACATGGGAAGGTTTACTGTAACCTGTGGACCTTCAACTTGACGAACAAACACAGATATTGCGTCGGAATTGAATACAACAGGCACCATGCCGACTTCTGTCCGGGAGAGTAATGCTTCTATCTGTCTGTGCTTTGATTCTTTGCTGGGATTCCAGTAATAGATTCCGATGGACATGGGAAGGTTTACTGTAACCAGTGGACCTTCAACTTGACGATGAAACACAGAAATTGCGACGGAATTGAATGCAACAGGCACAATGACGACATCGGTCCGGGAGAGTAATCCATCTAACTGTCAGAATTTTAGTTCTTTCCTGGGATTCCAGTAATAGACTCCGTTTGACATGGGAAGGTTTACTGTAACCTGTGGACCTTCAACTTGACGAAGAAACACAGATATTGCGTTGGAATTGAATACAACAGGCACCATGCCGACTTCTGTCCGGGAGAGTAATGCTTCTATCTGTCTGTGCTTTGATTCTTTGCTGGGATTCCAGTAATAGATTCCGATGGAAATGGGAAGGATTACTGTAACCTGTGGACCTTCAACTTGACGATGAAACACAGAAATTGCGTCGGAATTGAATACAACTGGCACAATGACGACATCTGTCCGGCAGAGTAATCCTTCTAACTGTCAGAATTTTAATTCTTTCCTGGGATTCCAGTAACACACTCCGATGGACATGGGAAGGTTACTGTAACCTGTGGACCTTCAACTTGACGAAGAAACACAGATATTCCGTCGGAATGGAATACAACAGGCACCATGCCGACTTCTGTCCTGAAGAGTAATGCTTCTATCTGTCTGTGCTTTGATTCTTTGCTGGGATTCCAGTATTAGATTCCGATGGACATGGGAAGGTTTACTGTGACCTGTGGACCTTCAACTTGACGATGGAACACTGAAATTGCGTCGGAATTGAATACAACAGGCACAATGGCGACATCTGTCCGGGAGAGTAATCCTTCTAACTGTCAGAATTTTAATTCTTTCCTGGGATTCCAGTAATTGACTCCGATGGACATGGGAAGGTTTACTGTAACCTGTGGACCTTCAATTTGACGAAGAAACACAGATATTGCGTCGGAAATGAATACAACAGGCACCATGCCGACTTCTGTCCGGGAGAGTAATGCTTCTATCTGGCTGTGCTTTGATTCTTTGCTGGTATTCCAGTAATAGATTCCGATGGACACGGGAAGGTTTACTGTAACCTGTGGACCTTCAACTAGACGAAGAAACACAGATATTGCGTTGGAATTGAATACAACAGGCACCATGCCGACTTCTGTCCTAGAGAGTAACACTTCTATCTGTCTGTGCTTTGATTCTTTGCTGGCATTCCAGTAATAGATTCCGATGGACATGGGAAGGTTTGCTGTGACCTGTGGACCTTCAACGTGACGATGAAACACTGAAATTGCGTCGGAATTGAATACAACAGGCACAATGGTGACATCTGTCCGGGAGAGTAATCCTTCTAACTGTCAGAATTTTAATTCTTTCCTGGGATTCCAGTAATAGACTCCGATGGACATGGGAAGGTTTACTGTAACCTGTGGACCTTCAACCTGACGAAGAAACACAGACATTGCGTCGGAACTGAATACAACAGGAACCATGCCGACTTCTGTCCGGGAGAGTAATGCTTCTATCTGTCTGTGCTTTGATTCTTTGCTGGGATTCCAGTAATAGATTCCGATGGACATGGGAAGGTTTACTGGAACCAGTGGACCGTCAACTTGACGATGAAACACAGAAATTGCGACGGAATTGAATGCAACAGGCACAATGACGACATCTGTCTGGGAGAGTAATCCATCTAACTGTCAGAATTTTTGTTCTTTCCTGGGATTCCAGTAATAGACTCCGATCGACATGGGAAGGTTTACTGTAACCTGTGGACCTTCAACTTGACGAAGAAACACAGATATTGCGTCGGAATTGAATACAACAGGCACCATGCCGACTTCTGTCCTGGAGAGTAATGCTTCTATCTGTCTGTGCTTTGTTTCTTCGCTGTGATTCCAGTAATAGATTCCGATGGACATGGGAAGGTTTACTGTAACCTCTGGACCTTTAACTTGACGATGAAACACTGAAATAGCGTCGGAATTGAATACAACTGGCACAATGACGACATCTGTCCGGGAGAGTAATCCTTCTAACTGTCAGAAATTTAATTCTTTCCTGGGATTCCAGTAATAGACTCCGATAGACATGGGAAGGTTTACTGTAACCTGTGGACATTCAACTTGACGAAGAAACACAGATATTGCGTCGGAATTGAATACCACAGGCACCATGCCCACTTCTGTCCTTGAGCGTAACGCTTCTATCTGTCTGTGCTTTGATTCTTTGCTGGGATTCTAGTAATAGATTCCGATGGACATGGGAAGGTTTACTGTAACCTCTGGACCTTTAACTTGACGATGAAACACAGAAATTGCGTCGGAATTGAATACAACTGGCACAATGACGACATCTGTCCGGGAGAGTAATCCTTCTAACCGTCAGAATTTTAATTCTTTCCTGGAATTCCAGTGATAGACTCCGATGGACATGGGAAGGTTTACTGTAACCTGTGGACCTTCAACTTGACGAACAAACACAGATATTGCGTCGGAATTGAATACAACAGGCACCATGCCGACTTCTGTCCGGGAGAGTAATGCTTCTATCTGTCTGTGCTTTGATTCTTTGCTGGGATTCCAGTAATAGATTCCGATGGACATGGGAAGGTTTACTGTAACCAGTGGACATTCAACTTGACGATGAAACACAGAAATTGCGACGGAATTGAATGCAACAGGCACAATGACGACATCTGTCCGGGAGAGTAATCCATCTAACTGTCAGAACTTTAGTTCTCTCCTGGGATTCCAGTAATAGACTCCGTTTGACATGGGAAGGTTTACTGTAACGTGTGGACCTTCAACTTGACGAAGAAACACAGATATTGCGTTGGAATTGAATACAACAGGCACCATGCCGACTTCTGTCCGGGAGAGTAATGCTTCTATCTGTCTGTGCTTTGATTCTTTGCTGGGATTCCAGTAATAGATTCCGATGGAAATGGGAAGGTTTACTGTAACCTGTGGACCTTCAACTTGACGATGGAACACAGAAATTGCGTCGGAATTGAATACAACTGGCACAATGACGACATCTGTCCGGGAGAGTAATCCTTCTAACTGTCAGAATTTTAATTCTTTCCTGGGATTCCAGTAACACACTCCGATGGACATGGGAAGGTTTACTGTAACCTGTGGACCTTCAACTTGACGAAGAAACACAGATATTCCGTCGGAATGGAATACAACAGGCACCATGCCGACTTCTGTCCTGAAGAGTAATGCTTCTATCTGTCTGTGCTTTGATTCTTTGCTGGGATTCCAGTATTAGATTCCGATGGACATGGGAAGGTTTACTGTGACCTGTGGACCTTCAACTTGACGATGAAACACTGAAATTGCGTCGGAATTGAATACAACAGGCACAATGGCGACATCTGTCCGGGAGAGTAATCCTTCTAACTGTCAGAATTTTAATTCTTTCCTGGGATTCCAGTAATTGACTCCGATGGACATGGGAAGGTTTACTGTAACCTGTGGAACTTCAAATTGACGAACAAACACAGATATTGCGTCGGAATTGAATACAACAGGCACCATGCCGACTTCTGGCCGGGAGAGTAATGCTTCTATCTGTCTGTGCTTTGATTCTTTGGTGGGATTCCAGTAATAGTTTGCGATGGACATCGGAAGGTTTACTGTAATCCGTGGACCTTCAACGTGACGATGAAACACAGAAATTGCGTCGGAATTGAATACAACAGACACAATGACGACATTTGTCCAAGAGAGTAATCCTTCTAACTGTCAGAATTTTAATCTTTCCTGGGATTCCAGTAATAGACTCCGATGGACATGGGAAGGTTTACTGTAACCTGTGGACCTTCAACTTGACGAAGAAACACAGATATTGCGTCGGAATTGAATACAACAGGCACCATGCCGACTTCTGTCCTGAAGAGTAATGCTTCTATCTGTCTGTGCTTTGATTCTTTGCTGGGATTCCAGTATTAGATTCCGATGGACATGGGAAGGTTTACTGTGACCTGTGGACCTTCAACTTGACGATGAAACACTGAAATTGCGTCGGAATTGAATACAACAGGCACAATGGCGACATCTGTCCGGGAGAGTAATCCTTCTAACTGTCAGAATTTTAATTCTTTCCTGGGATTCCAGTAATTGACTCCGATGGACATGGGAAGGTTTACTGTAACCTGTGGACCTTCAATTTGACGAAGAAACACAGATATTGCGTCGGAAATGAATACAACAGGCACCATGCCGACTTCTGTCCGGGAGAGTAATGCTTCTATCTGGCTGTGCTTTGATTCTTTGCTGGTATTCCAGTAATAGATTCCGATGGACACGGGAAGGTTTACTGTAACCTGTGGACCTTCAACTAGACGAAGAAACACAGATATTGCGTTGGAATTGAATACAACAGGCACCATGCCGACTTCTGTCCTAGAGAGTAACGCTTCTATCTGTCTGTGCTTTGATTCTTTGCTGGCATTCCAGTAATAGATTCCGATGGAAATGGGAAGGTTTACTGTAACCTGTGGACCTTCAACTTGACGAAGAAACACAGATATTCCGTCGGAATGGAATACAACAGGCACCATGCCGACTTCTGGCCGGGAGAGTAATGCTTCTATCTGTCTGTGCTTTGATTCTTTGCTGGGATTCCAGTAATAGTTTGCGATGGACATCGGAAGGTTTACTGTAACCCGTGGACCTTCAACGTGACGATGAAACACAGAAATTGCGTCGGAATTGAATACAACAGACACAATGACGACATTTGTCCAAGAGAGTAATCCTTCTAACTGTCAGAATTTTAATCTTTCCTGGGATTCCAGTAATAGACTCCGATGGACATGGGAAGGTTTACTGTAACCTGTGGACCTTCAACTTGACGAAGAAACACAGATATTGCGTCGGAATTGAATACAACAGGCACCATGCCGACTTCTGTCCTGGAGAGTAACGCTTCTATCTGTCTGTGCTTTGATTCTTTGCTGGGACTCCAGTAATAGATTCCGATGGACAATGGAAGGTTTACTGTGACCTGTGGACCTTCAACGTGACGATGAAACACTGAAATTGCGTCGGAATTGAATACAACAGGCACAATGGTGACATCTGTCCGGGAGAGTAATCCTTCTAACTGTCAGAATTTTAATTCTTTCCTGGGATTCCAGTAATAGACTCCGATGGACATGGGAAGGTTTACTGTAACCTGTGGACCTTCAAATTGACGAACAAACACAGATATTGCGTCGGAATTGAATACAACAGGCACCATGCCGACTTCTGTCCGGGAGAGTAATGCTTCTATCTGTCTGTGCTTTGATTCTTTGCTGGGATTCCAGTAATAGATTCCGATGGACATGGGAAGGTTTACTGTAACCAGTGGACCTTCATCTTGACGATGAAACACAGAAATTTCGACGGAATTGAATGCAACAAGCACAATGACGACATCTGTCCGGGAGAGTAATCCATCTAACTGTCGGAATTTTAGTTCTTTCTTGCGATTCCAGTAATAGACTCCGATTGACATGGGAAGGTTTACTGTAACCTGTGGACCTTCAACTTGACGAAGAAACACAGATATTGCGTCGGAATTGAATACAACAGGCACCATGCCGACTTCTGTCCTGGAGAGTAATGCTTCTATCTGTCTGTGCTTTGTTTGTTTTCTGGGATTCCAGTGATAGATTCCGATGGACATGGGAAGGTTTACTGTAACCTGTGGACCTTCAACTTGACGACGAAACACTGAAATAGCGTCGGAATTGAATACAACTGGCACTATGACGACATCTGTCCGGGAAAGTAATCCTTCTAACTGTCAGAATTTTAATTCTTTCCTGGGATTCCAGTAATAGACTCCGATGGACATGGGAAGGTTTACTGTAACCTGTGGACCTTCAACTTGACGAAGAAACACAGATATTGCGTCGGAATTGAATACCACAGGCACCATGCCGACTTCTGTCCGGGAGTGTAATGCTCCTATCTGTCTGTGCTTTGATTCTTTGCTGGGATTTCAGTAATAGATTCCGATGGACAAGGGAAGGCTTACTGTAACCTGTGCACCTTCAACTTGACGATGAAACACAGAAATTGCGTCGGAATTGAATACAACAGGCACAATGACGACATCTGTCCGGGAGAGTAATCCTTCTAACTGTCAGAATTTTAATTCTTACCTGGGATTCCAGTAATGGACTCCGATGGACATGGAAAGGTTTACTGTAACCTGTGGACCTTCAACTTGACGAAGAAACATAGATATTGCGTCGGAATTGAATACAACAGGCAGCATGCCGACTTCTGTCCGGGAGAGTAATGCTTCTATCTGTCTGTGTTTTGATTCTTTGCTGGGATTCCAGTAATTAATTCCGATGGACATGAGATGGTTTACTGTAACTTGTGGACATACAACTTGACGATGAAACACAGAAATTGCGTCGGAATTGAATACAACAGGCACTATGCCGACTTGTGTCCGGGAGAGCAATGCTTTTATCTGTCTGTGCTTTGATTCTTTCCTGGGATTCCAGTAATAGATTCCGATCGACATGAGAAGATTTACTGTAACTTGTGGACCTTCATCGTGACGCAGAAACACAGATATTGTGTCGGAATTGAATACAACAGGCACCATGCCGACTTCTGTCCGGGTGAGTAATGCTTCTATCTGTTTGTGCTTTGATTCTTTGCTGGGATTCCAGTAATAGATTCCGATGGACATGGGAAGGTTTACTGTAACCTGTGGACCTTCAACGTGTCGATGAAACACAGAAATTGCGTCGGAATTGAATACAACAGGCACAATGACGACATGTGTCCGGGAGGGTAATCCTTCTAACTGTCAGAATTTTAATTCTTTCCTGGGATTCCAGTAATTGACTCCGATGGACATGGGAAGGTTTACTGTAACCTGTGGACCTTTCACATGACGAAGAAACACAGATTTTGCGTCGGAATTGTATACAACAGGCACAATGCCGACTTCTGTCCGGGAGAGTAATGCTTCTATCTGTCTGTGCTTTGATCCTTTGCTGGGTTTCCAGCAACAGATTCCGATGGACATGGGAAGGTTTACTGTAACCTGTGGACCTTCAACTTGACGATGAAACACAGATATTGCGTCGGAATTGAATACAACAGGCCCCATGCCGACTTCTGTCCGGGAGAGTAATGCTTCTATCTGTCTGTGCTTTGATTCTTTGCTGGGTTTCCAGTGATAGATTGCGATGGACATGGGAAGGTTTACTGTAACCTGTGGACCTTCAACTTGACGATGAAACACAGAAATTGCGTCGGAATTGAATACAACAGGCACAATGACGACATCTGTCCGGGAGAGTAATCCTTCTAACTGTCAGAATTTTAATTTTTTCCTGGGATTACAGTAATAGACTTCGATGGACATGGGAATATTTACTGCAACCTGTGGACCTTCAACTTGACGAAGAAACACAGATATTACTTCGGAAATGAATACAACAGGCACCATGCCGACTTCTGTCCGGGAGAGTAATTCTTCTATCTGTCTGTGCTATGATTCTTTGCTGGGATTCCAGTAATAGATTCCGATGGACATGGGAAGGTTTACTGTAACCTGTGGACCTTCAATTTGACGAAGAAACACAGATATTGCGTCGGAAATGAATACAACAGGCACCATGCCGACTTCTGTCCGGGAGAGTAATGCTTCTATCTGTCTGTGCTTTGATTCTTTGCTGGGATTCCAGTAATAGATTCAGATGGACACGGGATGGTTTACTGTAACCTGTGGACCTTCAACTTGACGAAGAAACACAGATATTGCGTTGGAATTGAATACAACAGGCACCATGCCGACTTCTGTCCTGGAGAGTAACGCTTCTATCTGTCTGTGCTTTGATTCTTTGCTGGGATTCCAGTAATAGATTCCGATGGACATGGGAAGGTTTACTGTGACCTGTGGACGTTCAACTTGACGATGAAACACTAAAATTGAGTCGGAATGGAATACAACAGGCACAATGGTGACATCTGTCCGGGAGAGTAATCCTTGTAACTGTCAGAATTTGAATTCTTTCCTGGAATTCCAGTGATAGACTCCGATGGACATGGGAAGGTTTACTGTAACCTGTGGACCTTCAACTTGACGAACAAACACAGATATTGCGTCGGAATTGAATACAACAGGCACCATGCCGACTTCTGTCCGGGAGAGTAATGCTTCTATCTGTCTGTGCTTTGATTCTTTGCTGGGATTCCAGTAATAGATTCCGATGGACATGGGAAGGTTTACTGTAACCAGTGGACCTTCAACTTGACGATGAAACACAGAAATTGCGACGGAATTGAATGCAACAGGCACAATGACGACATCGGTCCGGGAGAGTAATCCATCTAACTGTCAGAATTTTAGTTCTTTCCTGGGATTCCAGTAATAGACTCCGTTTGACATGGGAAGGTTTACTGTAACCTGTGGACCTTCAACTTGACGAAGAAACACAGATATTGCGTTGGAATTGAATACAACAGGCACCATGCCGACTTCTGTCCGGGAGAGTAATGCTTCTATCTGTCTGTGCTTTGATTCTTTGCTGGGATTCCAGTAATAGATTCCGATGGAAATGGGAAGGATTACTGTAACCTGTGGACCTTCAACTTGACGATGAAACACAGAAATTGCGTCGGAATTGAATACAACTGGCACAATGACGACATCTGTCCGGCAGAGTAATCCTTCTAACTGTCAGAATTTTAATTCTTTCCTGGGATTCCAGTAACACACTCCGATGGACATGGGAAGGTTACTGTAACCTGTGGACCTTCAACTTGACGAAGAAACACAGATATTCCGTCGGAATGGAATCCAACAGGCACCATGCCGACTTCTGTCCTGAAGAGTAATGCTTCTATCTGTCTGTGCTTTGATTCTTTGCTGGGATTCCAGTATTAGATTCCGATGGACATGGGAAGGTTTACTGTGACCTGTGGACCTTCAACTTGACGATGAAACACTGAAATTGCGTCGGAATTGAATACAACAGGCACAATGGCGACATCTGTCCGGGAGAGTAATCCTTCTAACTGTCAGAATTTTAATTCTTTCCTGGGATTCCAGTAATTGACTCCGATGGACATGGGAAGGTTTACTGTAACCTGTGGACCTTCAATTTGACGAAGAAACACAGATATTGCGTCGGAAATGAATACAACAGGCACCATGCCGACTTCTGTCCGGGAGAGTAATGCTTCTATCTGGCTGTGCTTTGATTCTTTGCTGGTATTCCAGTAATAGATTCCGATGGACACGGGAAGGTTTACTGTAACCTGTGGACCTTCAACTAGACGAAGAAACACAGATATTGCGTTGGAATTGAATACAACAGGCACCATGCCGACTTCTGTCCTAGAGAGTAACGCTTCTATCTGTCTGTGCTTTGATTCTTTGCTGGCATTCCAGTAATAGATTCCGATGGACATGGGAAGGTTTGCTGTGACCTGTGGACCTTCAACGTGACGATGAAACACTGAAATTGCGTCGGAATTGAATACAACAGGCACAATGGTGACATCTGTCCGGGAGAGTAATCCTTCTAACTGTCAGAATTTTAATTCTTTCCTGGGATTCCAGTAATAGACTCCGATGGACATGGGAAGGTTTACTGTAACCTGTGGACCTTCAACCTGACGAAGAAACACAGACATTGCGTCGGAATTGAATACAACAGGAACCATGCCGACTTCTGTCCGGGAGAGTAATGCTTCTATCTGTCTGTGCTTTGATTCTTTGCTGGGATTCCAGTAATAGATTCCGATGGACATGGGAAGGTTTACTGGAACCAGTGGACCGTCAACTTGACGATGAAACACAGAAATTGCGACGGAATTGAATGCAACAGGCACAATGACGACATCTGTCTGGGAGAGTAATCCATCTAACTGTCAGAACTTTTGTTCTTTCCTGGGATTCCAGTAATAGACTCCGATCGACATGGGAAGGTTTACTGTAACCTGTGGACCTTCAACTTGACGAAGAAACACAGATATTGCGTCGGAATTGAATACAACAGGCACCATGCCGACTTCTGTCCTGGAGAGTAATGCTTCTATCTGTCTGTGCTTTGTTTCTTCGCTGTGATTCCAGTAATAGATTCCGATGGACATGGGAAGGTTTACTGTAACCTCTGGACCTTTAACTTGACGATGAAACACTGAAATAGCGTCGGAATTGAATACAACTGGCACAATGACGACATCTGTCCGGGAGAGTAATCCTTCTAACTGTCAGAAATTTAATTCTTTCCTGGGATTCCAGTAATAGACTCCGATAGACATGGGAAGGTTTACTGTAACCTGTGGACATTCAACTTGACGAAGAAACACAGATATTGCGTCGGAATTGAATACCACAGGCACCATGCCCACTTCTGTCCTTGAGCGTAACGCTTCTATCTGTCTGTGCTTTGATTCTTTGCTGGGATTCTAGTAATAGATTCCGATGGACATGGGAAGGTTTACTGTAACCTCTGGACCTTTAACTTGACGATGAAACACAGAAATTGCGTCGGAATTGAATACAACTGGCACAATGACGACATCTGTCCGGGAGAGTAATCCTTCTAACCGTCAGAATTTTAATTCTTTCCTGGAATTCCAGTGATAGACTCCGATGGACATGGGAAGGTTTACTGTAACCTGTGGACCTTCAACTTGACGAACAAACACAGATATTGCGTCGGAATTGAATACAACAGGCACCATGCCGACTTCTGTCCGGGAGAGTAATGCTTCTATCTGTCTGTGCTTTGATTCTTTGCTGGGATTCCAGTAATAGATTCCGATGGACATGGGAAGGTTTACTGTAACCAGTGGACATTCAACTTGACGATGAAACACAGAAATTGCGACGGAATTGAATGCAACAGGCACAATGACGACATCTGTCCGGGAGAGTAATCCATCTAACTGTCAGAACTTTAGTTCTCTCCTGGGATTCCAGTAATAGACTCCGTTTGACATGGGAAGGTTTACTGTAACGTGTGGACCTTCAACTTGACGAAGAAACACAGATATTGCGTTGGAATTGAATACAACAGGCACCATGCCGACTTCTGTCCGGGAGAGTAATGCTTCTATCTGTCTGTGCTTTGATTCTTTGCTGGGATTCCAGTAATAGATTCCGATGGAAATGGGAAGGTTTACTGTAACCTGTGGACCTTCAACTTGACGATGGAACACAGAAATTGCGTCGGAATTGAATACAACTGGCACAATGACGACATCTGTCCGGGAGAGTAATCCTTCTAACTGTCAGAATTTTAATTCTTTCCTGGGATTCCAGTAACACACTCCGATGGACATGGGAAGGTTTACTGTAACCTGTGGACCTTCAACTTGACGAAGAAACACAGATATTCCGTCGGAATGGAATACAACAGGCACCATGCCGACTTCTGTCCTGAAGAGTAATGCTTCTATCTGTCTGTGCTTTGATTCTTTGCTGGGATTCCAGTATTAGATTCCGATGGACATGGGAAGGTTTACTGTGACCTGTGGACCTTCAACTTGACGATGAAACACTGAAATTGCGTCGGAATTGAATACAACAGGCACAATGGCGACATCTGTCCGGGAGAGTAATCCTTCTAACTGTCAGAATTTTAATTCTTTCCTGGGATTCCAGTAATTGACTCCGATGGACATGGGAAGGTTTACTGTAACCTGTGGAACTTCAAATTGACGAACAAACACAGATATTGCGTCGGAATTGAATACAACAGGCACCATGCCGACTTCTGGCCGGGAGAGTAATGCTTCTATCTGTCTGTGCTTTGATTCTTTGGTGGGATTCCAGTAATAGTTTGCGATGGACATCGGAAGGTTTACTGTAATCCGTGGACCTTCAACGTGACGATGAAACACAGAAATTGCGTCGGAATTGAATACAACAGACACAATGACGACATTTGTCCAAGAGAGTAATCCTTCTAACTGTCAGAATTTTAATCTTTCCTGGGATTCCAGTAATAGACTCCGATAGACATGGGAAGGTTTACTGTAACCTGTGGACCTTCAACTTGACGAAGAAACACAGATATTGCGTCGGAATTGAATACAACAGGCACCATGCCGACTTCTGTCCTGGAGAGTAATGCTTCTATCTGTCTGTGCTTTGTTTCTTTGCTGGGATTCCAGTAATAGATTCCCATGGACATGGGAAGGTTTACTGTAACCTGTGGACCTTCAACTTGACGATGAAACACAGAAATTGCGTCGGAATTGAATACAACTGGCACAATGACGACATCTGTCCGGGAGAGTAATCCTTCTAACTGTCAGAAATTTAATTCTTTCCTGGAATTCCAGTAATAGACTCCGATGGACATGGGAAGGTTTACTGTAACCTGTGGACCTTCAACTTGACGAAGAAACACAGATATTGCGTCGGAATTGAATACCACAGGCACCATGCCGATTTCTGTCCGGGAGTGTAATGCTCCTATCTGTCTGTGCTTTGATTCTTTGCTGGGATTTCAGTAATAGATTCCGATGGACATGGGAAGGCTTGCTGCAACCTGTGGACCTTCAACTTGACGATGAAACACAGAAATTGCGTCGGAATTGAATACAACAGGCACAATGACGACATCTCTCCGGGAGAGTAATCCTTCTAACTGTCAGAATTTTAATTCTTTCCTGGGATTCCAGTAATAGACTCCGATGGACATGGGAAGGTTTACTGTAACCTGTGGACCTTCAACTTGACGAAGAAACACAGATATTGCTTCGGAAGTGAATACAACAGGCACCATGCCGACTTCTGTTCGGGATAGTAATGCTTCTATCTGTCTGTGCTATGATTCTTTGCTGGTATTCCAGTAATAGATTCCGATGGACATGGGAAGGTTTACTGTAACCTGCGGACCTTCAACTGCACGATGAAACACAGAAATTGCGTCGGAAATGAATACAACAGGCACCATGCCGACTTCTGTCCGGGAGAGTAATGCTTCTATCAGGCTGTGCTTTGATTCTTTGCTGGGATTCCAGTAACAGATTCGGATGGACACGGGAAGGTTTACTGTAACCTGTGGACCTTCAACTTGACGAAGAAACACAGATATTGCGTTGGAATTGAATACAACAGGCACCATGCCGACTTCTGTCCAGGAGAGTAACGCTTCTATCTGTCTGTGCTTTGATTCTTTGCTGGGATTCCAGTAATATATTCCGATGGACATGGGAAGGTTTACTGTAACCTGTGGACCTTCAACTTGACGAAGAAACACAGATATTGCGTTGGAATTGAATACAACAGACACCATGCCGACTTCTGTCCGGGAGAGTAATGCTTCTATCTGTCTGTGCTTTGATTCTTTGCTGGGATCCCAGTAATAGATTCCGATGGAAATGGGAAGGTTTACTGTAACCTGTGGACCTTCAACTTGACGATGGAACACAGAAATTGCGTCGGAATTGAATACAACTGGCACAATGACGACATCTGTCCGGGAGAGTAATCCTTCTAACTGTCAGAATTTTAATTCTTTCCTGGGATTCCAGTAACACACTCCGATGGACATGGGAAGGTTTACTGTAACCTGTGGACCTTCAACTTGACGAAGAAACACAGATATTCCGTCGGAATGGAATACAACAGGCACCATGCCGACTTCTGTCCTGAGGAGTAATGCTTCTATCTGTCTGTGCTTTAATTCTTTGCTGGGATTCCAGTATTAGATTCCGATGGACTTGGGAAGGTTTACTGTGACCTGTGGACCTTCAACTTGACGATGAAACACTGAAATTGCGTCGGAATTGAATACAACAGGCACAATGGCGACATCTGTCCGGGAGAGTAATCCTTCTAACTGTCAGAATTTTAATTCTTTCCTGGGATTCCAGTAATTGACTCCGATGGACATGGGAAGGTTTATTGTAACCTGTGGAACTTCAAATTGACGAACAAACACAGATATTGCGTCGGAATTGAATACAACAGGCACCATGCCGACTTCTGGCCGGGAGAGTAATGCTTCTATCTGTCTGTGCTTTGATTCTTTGGTGGGATTCCAGTAATAGTTTGCGATGGACATCGGAAGGTTTACTGTAACCTGTGGACCTTCAATTTGACGAAGAAACACAGATATTGCGTCGGAAATGAATACAACAGGCACCATGCCGACTTCTGTCCGGGAGAGTAATGCTTCTATCTGTCTGTGCTTTGATTCTTTGCTGGGATTCCAGTAATAGATTCAGATGGACACGGGAAGGTTTACTGTAACCTGTGGACCTTCAACTTGACGAAGAAACACAGATATTGCGTTGGAATTGAATACAACAGGCACCATGCCGACTTCTGTCCTGGAGAGTAACGCTTCTATCTGTCTGTGCTTTGATTCTTTGCTGGGATTCCAGTAATAGATTCCGATGGACATGGGAAGGTTTACTGTGACCTGTGGACGTTCAACTTGACGATGAAACACTAAAATTGCGTCGGAATGGAATACAACAGGCACAATGGTGACATCTGTCCGGGAGAGTAATCCTTGTAACTGTCAGAATTTGAATTCTTTCAGGGAATTCCAGTGATAGACTCCGATGGACATGGGAAGGTTTACTGTAACCTGTGGACCTTCAACTTGACGAACAAACACAGATATTGCGTCGGAATTGAATACAACAGGCACCATGCCGACTTCTGTCCGGGAGAGTAATGCTTCTATCTGTCTGTGCTTTGATTCTTTGCTGGGATTCCAGTAATAGATTCCGATGGACATGGGAAGGTTTACTGTAACCAGTGGACCTTCAACTTGACGATGAAACACAGAAATTGCGACGGAATTGAATGCAACAGGCACAATGACGACATCGGTCCGGGAGAGTAATCCATCTAACTGTCAGAATTTTAGTTCTTTCCTGGGATTCCAGTAATAGACTCCGTTTGACATGGGAAGGTTTACTGTAACCTGTGGACCTTCAACTTGACGAAGAAACACAGATATTGCGTTGGAATTGAATACAACAGGCACCATGCCGACTTCTGTCCGGGAGAGTAATGCTTCTATCTGTCTGTGCTTTGATTCTTTGCTGGGATTCCAGTAATAGATTCCGATGGAAATGGGAAGGATTACTGTAACCTGTGGACCTTCAACTTGACGATGAAACACAGAAATTGCGTCGGAATTGAATACAACTGGCACAATGACGACATCTGTCCGGCAGAGTAATCCTTCTAACTGTCAGAATTTTAATTCTTTCCTGGGATTCCAGTAACACACTCCGATGGACATGGGAAGGTTACTGTAACCTGTGGACCTTCAACTTGACGAAGAAACACAGATATTCCGTCGGAATGGAATACAACAGGCACCATGCCGACTTCTGTCCTGAAGAGTAATGCTTCTATCTGTCTGTGCTTTGATTCTTTGCTGGGATTCCAGTATTAGATTCCGATGGACATGGGAAGGTTTACTGTGACCTGTGGACCTTCAACTTGACGATGAAACACTGAAATTGCGTCGGAATTGAATACAACAGGCACAACGGCGACATCTGTCCGGGAGAGTAATCCTTCTAACTGTCAGAATTTTAATTCTTTCCTGGGATTCCAGTAATTGACTCCGATGGACATGGGAAGGTTTACTGTAACCTGTGGACCTTCAATTTGACGAAGAAACACAGATATTGCGTCGGAAATGAATACAACAGGCACCATGCCGACTTCTGTCCGGGAGAGTAATGCTTCTATCTGGCTGTGCTTTGATTCTTTGCTGGTATTCCAGTAATAGATTCCGATGGACACGGGAAGGTTTACTGTAACCTGTGGACCTTCAACTAGACGAAGAAACACAGATATTGCGTTGGAATTGAATACAACAGGCACCATGCCGACTTCTGTCCTAGAGAGTAACGCTTCTATCTGTCTGTGCTTTGATTCTTTGCTGGCATTCCAGTAATAGATTCCGATGGACATGGGAAGATTTGCTGTGACCTGTGGACCTTCAACGTGACGATGAAACACTGAAATTGCGTCGGAATTGAATACAACAGGCACTATGGTGACATCTGTCCGGGAGAGTAATCCTTCTAACTGTCAGAATTTTAATTCTTTCCTGGGATTCCAGTAATAGACTCCGATGGACATGGGAAGGTTTACTGTAACCTGTGGACCTTCAACCTGACGAAGAAACACAGACATTGCGTCGGAATTGAATACAACAGGAACCATGCCGACTTCTGTCCGGGAGAGTAATGCTTCTATCTGTCTGTGCTTTGATTCTTTGCTGGGATTCCAGTAATAGATTCCGATGGACATGGGAAGGTTTACTGGAACCAGTGGACCGTCAACTTGACGATGAAACACAGAAATTGCGACGGAATTGAATGCAACAGGCACAATGACGACATCTGTCTGGGAGAGTAATCCATCTAACTGTCAGAATTTTTGTTCTTTCCTGGGATTCCAGTAATAGACTCCGATCGACATGGGAAGGTTTACTGTAACCTGTGGACCTTCAACTTGACGAAGAAACACAGATATTGCGTCGGAATTGAATACAACAGGCACCATGCCGACTTCTGTCCTGGAGAGTAATGCTTCTATCTGTCTGTGCTTTGTTTCTTCGCTGTGATTCCAGTAATAGATTCCGATGGACATGGGAAGGTTTACTGTAACCTCTGGACCTTTAACTTGACGATGAAACACTGAAATAGCGTCGGAATTGAATACAACTGGCACAATGACGACATCTGTCCGGGAGAGTAATCCTTCTAACTGTCAGAAATTTAATTCTTTCCTGGGATTCCAGTAATAGACTCCGATAGACATGGGAAGGTTTACTGTAACCTGTGGACATTCAACTTGACGAAGAAACACAGATATTGCGTCGGAATTGAATACCACAGGCACCATGCCCACTTCTGTCCTTGAGCGTAACGCTTCTATCTGTCTGTGCTTTGATTCTTTGCTGGGATTCTAGTAATAGATTCCGATGGACATGGGAAGGTTTACTGTAACCTCTGGACCTTTAACTTGACGATGAAACACAGAAATTGCGTCGGAATTGAATACAACTGGCACAATGACGACATCTGTCCGGGAGAGTAATCCTTCTAACCGTCAGAATTTTAATTCTTTCCTGGAATTCCAGTGATAGACTCCGATGGACATGGGAAGGTTTACTGTAACCTGTGGACCTTCAACTTGACGAACAAACACAGATATTGCGTCGGAATTGAATACAACAGGCACCATGCCGACTTCTGTCCGGGAGAGTAATGCTTCTATCTGTCTGTGCTTTGATTCTTTGCTGGGATTCCAGTAATAGATTCCGATGGACATGGGAAGGTTTACTGTAACCAGTGGACATTCAACTTGACGATGAAACACAGAAATTGCGACGGAATTGAATGCAACAGGCACAATGACGACATCTGTCCGGGAGAGTAATCCATCTAACTGTCAGAACTTTAGTTCTTTCCTGGGATTCCAGTACTAGACTCCGTTTGACATGGGAAGGTTTACTGTAACGTGTGGACCTTCAACTTGACGAAGAAACACAGATATTGCGTTGGAATTGAATACAACAGGCACCATGCCGACTTCTGTCCGGGAGAGTAATGCTTCTATCTGTCTGTGCTTTGATTCTTTGCTGGGATTCCAGTAATAGATTCCGATGGAAATGGGAAGGTTTACTGTAACCTGTGGACCTTCAACTTGACGATGGAACACAGAAATTGCGTCGGAATTGAATACAACTGGCACAATGACGACATCTGTCCGGGAGAGTAATCCTTCTAACTGTCAGAATTTTAATTCTTTCCTGGGATTCCAGTAACACACTCCGATGGACATGGGAAGGTTTACTGTAACCTGTGGACCTTCAACTTGACGAAGAAACACAGATATTCCGTCGGAATGGAATACAACAGGCACCATGCCGACTTCTGTCCTGAAGAGTAATGCTTCTATCTGTCTGTGCTTTGATTCTTTGCTGGGATTCCAGTATTAGATTCCGATGGACATGGGAAGGTTTACTGTGACCTGTGGACCTTCAACTTGACGATGAAACACTGAAATTGCGTCGGAATTGAATACAACAGGCACAATGGCGACATCTGTCCGGGAGAGTAATCCTTCTAACTGTCAGAATTTTAATTCTTTCCTGGGATTCCAGTAATTGACTCCGATGGACATGGGAAGGTTTACTGTAACCTGTGGAACTTCAAATTGACGAACAAACACAGATATTGCGTCGGAATTGAATACAACAGGCACCATGCCGACTTCTGGCCGGGAGAGTAATGCTTCTATCTGTCTGTGCTTTGATTCTTTGGTGGGATTCCAGTAATAGTTTGCGATGGACATCGGAAGGTTTACTGTAACCCGTGGACCTTCAACGTGACGATGAAACACAGAAATTGCGTCGGAATTGAATACAACAGACACAATGACGACATTTGTCCAAGAGAGTAATCCTTCTAACTGTCAGAATTTTAATCTTTCCTGGGATTCCAGTAATAGACTCCGATGGACATGGGAAGGTTTACTGTAACCTGTGGACCTTCAACTTGACGAAGAAACACAGATATTGCGTCGGAATTGAATACAACAGGCACCATGCCGACTTCTGTCCTGGAGAGTAATGCTTCTATCTGTCTGTGCTTTGTTTCTTTGCTGGGATTCCAGTAATAGATTCCCATGGACATGGGAAGGTTTACTGTAACCTGTGGACCTTCAACTTGACGATGAAACACAGAAATTGCGTCGGAATTGAATACAACTGGCACAATGACGACATCTGTCCGGGAGAGTAATCCTTCTAACTGTCAGAAGTTTAATTCTTTCCTGGAATTCCAGTAATAGACTCCGATGGACATGGGAAGGTTTACTGTAACCTGTGGACCTTCAACTTGACGAAGAAACACAGATATTGCGTCGGAATTGAATACCACAGGCACCATGCCGACTTCTGTCCGGGAGTGTAATGCTCCTATCTGTCTGTGCTTTGATTCTTTGCTGGGATTTCAGTAATAGATTCCGATGGACATGGGAAGGCTTGCTGCAACCTGTGGACCTTCAACTTGACGATGAAACACAGAAATTGCGTCGGAATTGAATACAACAGGCACAATGACGACATCTCTCCGGGAGAGTAATCCTTCTAACTGTCAGAATTTTAATTCTTTCCTGGGATTCCAGTAATAGACTCCGATGGACATGGGAAGGTTTACTGTAACCTGTGGACCTTCAACTTGACGAAGAAACACAGATATTGCTTCGGAAGTGAATACAACAGGCACCATGCCGACTTCTGTTCGGGAGAGTAATGCTTCTATCTGTCTGTGCTATGATTCTTTGCTGGTATTCCAGTAATAGATTCCGATGGACATGGGAAGGTTTACTGTAACCTGCGGACCTTCAACTGGACGATGAAACACAGAAATTGCGTCGGAAATGAATACAACAGGCACCATGCCGACTTCTGTCCGGGAGAGTAATGCTTCTATCAGGCTGTGCTTTGATTCTTTGCTGGGATTCCAGTAACAGATTCGGATGGACACGGGAAGGTTTACTGTAACCTGTGGACCTTCAACTTGACGAAGAAACACAGATATTGCGTTGGAATTGAATACAACAGGCACCATGCCGACTTCTGTCCAGGAGAGTAACGCTTCTATCTGTCTGTGCTTTGATTCTTTGCTGGGATTCCAGTAATATATTCCGATGGACATGGGAAGGTTTACTGTAACCTGTGGACCTTCAACTTGACGAAGAAACACAGATATTGCGTTGGAATTGAATACAACAGGCACCATGCCGACTTCTGTCCGGGAGAGTAATGCTTCTATCTGTCTGTGCTTTGATTCTTTGCTGGGATCCCAGTAATAGATTCCGATGGAAATGGGAAGGTTTACTGTAACCTGTGGACCTTCAACTTGACGATGGAACACAGAAATTGCGTCGGAATTGAATACAACTGGCACAATGACGACATCTGTCCGGGAGAGTAATCCTTCTAACTGTCAGAATTTTAATTCTTTCCTGGGATTCCAGTAACACACTCCGATGGACATGGGAAGGTTTACTGTAACCTGTGGACCTTCAACTTGACGAAGAAACACAGATATTCCGTCGGAATGGAATACAACAGGCACCATGCCGACTTCTGTCCTGAGGAGTAATGCTTCTATCTGTCTGTGCTTTAATTCTTTGCTGGGATTCCAGTATTAGATTCCGATGGACATGGGAAGGTTTACTGTGACCTGTGGACCTTCAACTTGACGATGAAACACTGAAATTGCGTCGGAATTGAATACAACAGGCACAATGGCGACATCTGTCCGGGAGAGTAATCCTTCTAACTGTCAGAATTTTAATTCTTTCCTGGGATTCCAGTAATTGACTCCGATGGACATGGGAAGGTTTATTGTAACCTGTGGAACTTCAAATTGACGAACAAACACAGATATTGCGTCGGAATTGAATACAACAGGCACCATGCCGACTTCTGGCCGGGAGAGTAATGCTTCTATCTGTCTGTGCTTTGATTCTTTGGTGGGATTCCAGTAATAGTTTGCGATGGACATCGGAAGGTTTACTGTAACCCGTGGACCTTCAACGTGACGATGAAACACAGAAATTGCGTCGGAATTGAATACAACAGACACAATGACGACATTTGTCCAAGAGAGTAATCCTTCTAACTGTCAGAATTTTAATCTTTCCTGGGATTCCAGTAATAGACTCCGATGGACATGGGAAGGTTTACTGTAACCTGTGGACCTTCAACTTGACGAAGAAACACAGATATTGCGTCGGAATTGAATACAACAGGCACCATGCCGACTTCTGTCCTGGAGAGTAATGCTTCTATCTGTCTGTGCTTTGTTTCTTTGCTGGGATTCCAGTAATAGATTCCCATGGACATGGGAAGGTTTACTGTAACCTGTGGACCTTCAACTTGACGATGAAACACAAAAATTGCGTCGGAATTGAATACAACTGGCACAATGACGACATCTGTCCGGGAGAGTAATCCTTCTAACTGTCAGAAATTTAATTCTTTCCTGGAATTCCAGTAATAGACTCCGATGGACATGGGAAGGTTTACTGTAACCTGTGGACCTTCAACTTGACGAAGAAACACAGATATTGCGTCGGAATTGAATACCACAGGCACCATGCCGACTTCTGTCCGGGAGTGTAATGCTCCTATCTGTCTGTGCTTTGATTCTTTGCTGGGATTTCAGTAATAGATTCCGATGGACATGGGAAGGCTTACTGTAACCTGTGGACCTTCAACTTGACGATGAAATACAGAAATTGCGTCGGAATTGAATACAACAGGCACAATGACGACATCTCTCCGGGAGAGTAATCCTTCTAACCGTCAGAAATTTAATTCTTTCCTGGGATTCCAGTAATAGACTCCGATGGACATGGGAAGGTTTACTGTAACCTGTGGACCTTCAACTTGACGAGGAAACACAGATATTTCTTCGGAAGTGAATACAACAGGCACCATGCCGACTTCTGTTCGGGAGAGTAATGCTTCTATCTGTCTGCGCTATGATTCTTTGCTGGTATTCCAGTAATAGATTCCGATGGACATGGGAAGGTTTACTGTAACCTGTGAACCTTCAATTTGACGAAGAAACACAGATATTGCGTCGGAAATGAATACAACAGGCACCATGACGACTTCTGTCCGGGAGAGTAATGCTTCTATCTGGCTGTGCTTTGATTCTTTGCTGGGATTTCAGTAATAGATTCTGATGGACATGGGAAGGCTTACTGTAACCTGTGGACCTTCAACTTGACGATGAAGCACAGAAATTGCGTCGGAATTGAATACAACAGGCACAATGACGACATCTCTCCGGGAGAGTAATCCTTCTAACTGTCAGAATATTAATTCTTTCCTGGGATTCCAGTAATAGACTCCGATGGACATGGGAAGGTTTACTGTAACCTGTGGACCTTCAACTTGACGAAGAAACACAGATATTGCTTCGGAAAGGAATACAACAGGCACCATGCCGACTTCTGTCCGGGAGAGTAATGCTTCTATCTGTCTGTGCTATGATTCTTTGCTGGGATTCCAGTAATAGATTCCGATGGACATGGGAAGGTTTACTGTAACCTGTGGACCTTCAATTTGACGAAGAAACACAGATATTGCGTCGGAAATGAATACAACAGGCACCATGCCGTCTTCTGTCCGGGAGAGTAATGCTTCTATCTGTCTGTGCTTTGATTCTTTGCTGGGATTCCAGTAATAGATTCCCATGGACATGGGAAGGTTTACTGTAACCTGTGGAACTTCAACTTGACGATGAAACACAGAAATTGCGTCGGAATTGAATACAACTGGCACAATGACGACATCTGTCCGGGAGAGTAATCCTTCTAACTGTCAGAAATTTAATTCTTTCCTGGAATTCCAGTAATAGACTCCGATGGACATGGGAAGGTTTACTGTAACCTGCGGACCTTCAACTGGACGATGAAACACAGATATTGCGTCGGAATTGAATACAACAGGCACAATGACGACATCTCTCCGGGAGAGTAATCCTTCTAACTGTCAGAATATAAATTCTTTCCTGGGATTCCAGTAATAGACTCCGATGGACATGGGAAGGTTTACTGTAACCTGTGGACCTTCAATTTGACGAAGAAACACAGATATTGCGTCGGAAATGAATACAACAGGCACCATGCCGACTTCTGTCCGGGAGAGTAATGCTTCTATCTGGCTGTGCTTTGATTCTTTGCTGGGATTCCAGTAATAGATTCCGATGGACATGGGAAGGTTTACTGTAACCTGTGGACCTTCAATTTGACGAAGAAACACAGATATTGCGTCGGAAATGAATACAACAGGCACCATGCCGACTTCTGTCCGGGAGAGTAATGCTTCTATCTGGCTGTGCTTTGATTCTTTGCTGGGATTTCAGTAATAGATTCTGATGGACATGGGAAGGCTTACTGTAACCTGTGGACCTTCAACGTGACGATGAAGCACAGAAATTGCGTCGGAATTGAATACAACAGGCACAATGACGACATCTCTCCGGGAGAGTAATCCTTCTAACTGTCAGAATATTAATTCTTTCCTGGGATTCCAGTAATAGACTCCGATGGACATGGGAAGGTTTACTGTAACCTGTGGACCTTCAACTTGACGAAGAAACTCAGATATTGCTTCGGAAAGGAATACAACAGGCACCATGCCGACTTCTGTCCGGGAGAGTAATGCTTCTATCTGGCTGTGCTTTGATTCTTTCCTGGGATTCCAGTAATAGACTCCGATGGACATGGGAAGGTTTACTGTAACCTGTGGACCTTCAACTTGACGAAGAAACACAGATATTGCGTCGGAATTGAATACAACAGGCACCATGCCGACTTCTGTCCGGGGGAGTAATGCTTCTATCTGTCTGTGCTATGATTCTTTGCTGGTATTCCAGTAATAGATTCCGATTTACATGGGAAGGTTTACTTTAACCTGCGGACCTTCAACTGGACGATGAAACACAGAAATTGCGTCGGAATTGAATACAACAGGCACCATGCCGACTTCTGTCCTGGAGAGTAACGCTTCTATCTGTCTGTGCTTTGATTCTTTGCTGGGATTCCAGTAATAGATTCCGATGGACATGGGAAGGTTTACTGTGACCTGTGGACCTTCAACGTGACGATGAAACACTGTAATTGCGTCGGAATTGAATACAACAGGCACAATGGTGACATCTGTCCGGGAGAGTAATCCTTCTAACTGTCAGAATTTTAATTCTTTCCTGGGATTCCAGTAATAGACTCCGATGGACATGGGAAGGTTTACTGTAACCTGTGGACCTTCAACTTGACGAAGAAACACAGATATTGCGTCGGAATTGAATACAACAGGCACCATGCCGACTTCTGTCCGGGGGAGTAATGCTTCTATCTGTCTGTGCTATGATTCTTTGCTGGTATTCCAGTAATAGATTCCGATTTACATGGGAAGGTTTACTTTAACCTGCGGACCTTCAACTGGACGATGAAACACAGAAATTGCGTCGGAATTGAATACAACAGGCACCATGCCGACTTCTGTCCGGGAGAGTAATGCTTCTATCTGGCTGTGCTTTGATTCTTTGCTGGGATTCCAGTAATAGATTCCCATGGACATGGGAAGGTTTACTGTAACCTGTGGAACTTCAACTTGACGATGAAACACAGAAATTGCGTCGGAATTGAATACAACTGGCACAATGACGACATCTGTCCGGGAGAGTAATCCTTCTAACTGTCAGAAATTTAATTCTTTCCTGGAATTCCAGTAATAGACTCCGATGGACATGGGAAGGTTTACTGTAACCTGCGGACCTTCAACTGGACGATGAAACACAGATATTGCGTCGGAATTGAATACAACAGGCACAATGACGACATCTCTCCGGGAGAGTAATCCTTCTAACTGTCAGAATATTAATTCTTTCCTGGGATTCCAGTAATAGACTCCGATGGACATGGGAAGGTTTACTGTAACCTGTGGACCTTCAATTTGACGAAGAAACACAGATATTGCGTCGGAAATGAATACAACAGGCACCATGCCGACTTCTGTCCGGGAGAGTAATGCTTCTATCTGGCTGTGCTTTGATTCTTTGCTGGGATTCCAGTAATAGATTCCGATGGACATGGGAAGGTTTACTGTAACCTGTGGACCTTCAATTTGACGAAGAAACACAGATATTGCGTCGGAAATGAATACAACAGGCACCATGCCGACTTCTGTCCGGGAGAGTAATGCTTCTATCTGGCTGTGCTTTGATTCTTTGCTGGGATTTCAGTAATAGATTCTGATGGACATGGGAAGGCTTACTGTAACCTGTGGACCTTCAACGTGACGATGAAGCACAGAAATTGCGTCGGAATTGAATACAACAGGCACAATGACGACATCTCTCCGGGAGAGTAATCCTTCTAACTGTCAGAATATTAATTCTTTCCTGGGATTCCAGTAATAGACTCCGATGGACATGGGAAGGTTTACTGTAACCTGTGGACCTTCAACTTGACGAAGAAACTCAGATATTGCTTCGGAAAGGAATACAACAGGCACCATGCCGACTTCTGTCCGGGAGAGTAATGCTTCTATCTGGCTGTGCTTTGATTCTTTGCTGGGATTCCAGTAACAGATTCCGATGGACACGGGAAGGTTTACTGTAACCTGTGGACCTTCAACTTGACGAAGAAACACAGATATTGCGTTGGAATTGAATACAACAGGCACCATGCCGACTTCTGTCCTGGAGAGTAACGCTTCTATCTGTCTGTGCTTTGATTCTTTGCTGGGATTCCAGTAATAGATTCCGATGGACATGGGAAGGTTTACTGTGACCTGTGGACCTTCAACGTGACGATGAAACACTGTAATTGCGTCGGAATTGAATACAACAGGCACAATGGTGACATCTGTCCGGGAGAGTAATCCTTCTAACTGTCAGAATTTTAATTCTTTCCTGGGATTCCAGTAATAGACTCCGATGGACATGGGAAGGTTTACTGTAATCTGTGGACCTTCAACTTGACGAAGAAACACAGATATTGCGTCGGAATTGAATACAACAGGCACCATGCCGACTTCTGTCCGGGGGAGTAATGCTTCTATCTGTCTGTGCTATGATTCTTTGCTGGTATTCCAGTAATAGATTCCGATTTACATGGGAAGGTTTACTTTAACCTGCGGACCTTCAACTGGACGATGAAACACAGAAATTGCGTCGGAATTGAATACAACAGGCACCATGCCGACTTCTGTCCGGGAGAGTAATGCTTCTATCTGGCTGTGCTTTGATTCTTTGCTGGGATTCCAGTAATAGATTCTGATGGACATGGGAAGGCTTACTGTAACCTGTGGACCTTCAACTTGACGATGAAGCACAGAAATTGCGTCGGAATTGAATACAACAGGCACAATGACGACATCTCTCCGGGAGAGTAATCCTTCTAACTGTCAAAATATTAATTCTTTCCTGGGATTCCAGTAATAGACTCCGATGGACATGGGAAGGTTTACTGTAACCTGTGGACCTTCAACTTGACGAAGAAACACAGATATTGCTTCGGAAAGGAATACAACAGGCACCATGCCGACTTCTGTCCGGGAGAGTAATGCTTCTATCTGTCTGTGCTATGATTCTTTGCTGGTATTCCAGTAATAGATTCCGATGGACATGGGAAGGTTTACTGTAACCTGCGGACCTTCAACTGGACGATGAAACACAGATATTGCGTCGGAATTGAATACAACAGGCACAATGACGACATCTCTCCGGGAGAGTAATTCTTCTAACTGTCAGAATATTAATTCTTTCCTGGGATTCCAGTAATAGACTCCGATGGACATGGGAAGGTTTACTGTAACCTGTGGACCTTCAACTTGCCGAAGAAACACAGATATTGCGTCGGAATTGAATACCACAGGCACCATGCCGACTCCTGTCCGGGAGTGTAATGCTCCTATCTGTCTGTGCTTTGATTCTTTGCTGGGATTTCAGTAATAGATTCCGATGGACATGGGAAGGCTTACTGTAACCTGTGGACCTTCAACTTGACGATGAAATACAGAAATTGCGTCGGAATTGAATACAACAGGCACAATGACGACATCTCTCCGGGAGAGTAATCCTTCTAACCGTCAGAATTTTAATTCTTTCCTGGGATTCCAGTAATAGACTCCGATGGACATGGGAAGGTTTACTGTAACCTGTGGACCTTCAACTTGACGAAGAAACACAGATATTGCTTCGGAAGTGAATACAACAGGCACCATGCCGACTTCTGTTCGGGAGAGTAATGCTTCTATCTGTCTGTGCTATGATTCTTTGCTGGTATTCCAGTAATAGATTCCGATGGACGTGGGAAGGTTTACTGTAACCTGTGAACCTTCGATTTGACGAAGAAACACAGATATTGCGTCGGAAATGAATACAACAGGCACCATGCCGACTTCTGTCCGGGAGAGTAATGCTTCTATCTGGCTGTGCTTTGATTCTTTGCTGGGATTTCAGTAATAGATTCTGATGGACATGGGAAGGCTTACTGTAACCTGTGGACCTTCAACTTGACGATGAAGCACAGAAATTGCGTCGGAATTGAATACAACAGGCGCAATGACGACATCTCTCCGGGAGAGTAATCCTTCTAACTGTCAGAATGTTAATTCTTTCCTGGGATTCCAGTAATAGACTCCGATGGACATGGGAAGGTTTACTGTAACCTGTGGACCTTCAACTTGACGAAGAAACACAGATATTGCTTCGGAAAGGAATACAACAGGCACCATGCCGACTTCTGTCCGGGAGAGTAATGCTTCTATCTGTCTGTGCTATGATTATTTGCTGGGATTCCAGTAATAGATTCCGATGGACATGGGAAGGTTTACTGTAACCTGTGGACCTTCAATTTGACGAAGAAACACAGATATTGCGTCGGAAATGAATACAACAGGCACCATGCCGACTTCTGTCCGGGAGAGTAATGCTTCTATCTGTCTGTGCTTTGATTCTTTGCTGGGATTCCAGTAATAGATTCCCATGGACATGGGAAGGTTTACTGTAACCTGTGGACCTTCAACTTGACGATGAAACACAGAAATTGCGTCGGAATTGAATACAACTGGCACAATGACGACATCTGTCCGGGAGAGTAATCCTTCTAACTGTCAGAAATTTAATTCTTTCCTGGAATTCCAGTAATAGACTCCGATGGACATGGGAAGGTTTACTGTAACCTGTGGACCTTCAACTTGACGAAGAAACTCAGATATTGCTTCGGAAAGGAATACAACAGGCACCATGCCGACTTCTGTCCGGGAGAGTAATGCTTCTATCTGGCTGTGCTTTGATTCTTTGCTGGGATTCCAGTAACAGATTCCGATGGACACGGGAAGGTTTACTGTAACCTGTGGACCTTCAACTTGACGAAGAAACACAGATATTGCGTTGGAATTGAATACAACAGGCACCATGCCGACTTCTGTCCTGGAGAGTAACGCTTCTATCTGTCTGTGCTTTGATTCTTTGCTGGGATTCCAGTAATAGATTCCGATGGACATGGGAAGGTTTACTGTGACCTGTGGACCTTCAACGTGACGATGAAACACTGTAATTGCGTCGGAATTGAATACAACAGGCACAATGGTGACATCTGTCCGGGAGAGTAATCCTTCTAACTGTCAGAATTTTAATTCTTTCCTGGGATTCCAGTAATAGACTCCGATGGACATGGGAAGGTTTACTGTAACCTGTGGACCTTCAACTTGACGAAGAAACACAGATATTGCGTCGGAATTGAATACAACAGGCACCATGCCGACTTCTGTCCGGGAGAGTAATGCTTCTATCTGTCTGTGCTATGATTCTTTGCTGGTATTCCAGTAATAGATTCCGATGGACATGGGAAGGTTTACTGTAACCTGCGGACCTTCAACTGGACGATGAAACACAGAAATTGCGTCGGAATTGAATACAACAGGCACCATGCCGACTTCTGTCCGGGAGAGCAATGCTTCTATCTGGCTGTGCTTTGATTCTTTGCTGGGATTCCAGTAATAGATTCTGATGGACATGGGAAGGCTTACTGTAACCTGTGGACCTTCAACTTGACGATGAAGCACAGAAATTGCGTCGGAATTGAATACAACAGGCACAATGACGACATCTCTCCGGGACAGTAATCCTTCTAACTGTCAAAATATTAATTCTTTCCTGGGATTCCAGTAATAGACTCCGATGGACATGGGAAGGTTTACTGTAACCTGTGGACCTTCAACTTGACGAAGAAACACAGATACTGCTTCGGAAAGGAATACAACAGGCACCATGCCGACTTCTGTCCGGGAGAGTAATGCTTCTATCTGTCTGTGCTATGATTCTTTGCTGGTATTCCAGTAATAGATTCCGATGGACATGGGAAGGTTTACTGTAACCTGCGGACCTTCAACTGGACGATGAAACACAGATATTGCGTCGGAATTGAATACAACAGGCACAATGACGACATCTCTCCGGGAGAGTAATCCTTCTAACTGTCAGAATATTAATTCTTTCCTGGGATTCCAGTAATAGACTCCGATGGACATGGGAAGGTTTACTGTAACCTGTGGACCTTCAATTTGACGAAGAAACACAGATATTGCGTCGGAAATGAATACAACAGGCACCATGCCGACTTCTGTCCGGGAGAGTAATGCTTCTATCTGGCTGTGCTTTGATTCTTTGCTGGGATTCCAGTAACAGATTCCGATGGACACGGGAAGGTTTACTGTAACCTGTGGACCTTCAACTTGACGAAGAAACACAGATATTGCGTTGGAATTGAATGCAACAGGCACCATGCCGACTTCTGTCCTGGAGAGTAACGCTTCTATCTGTCTGTGCTTTGATTCTTTGCTGGGATTCCAGTAATAGATTCCGATGGACATGGGAAGGTTTACTGTGACCTGTGGACCTTCAACGTGACGATGAAACACTGTAATTGCGTCGGAATTGAATACAACAGGCACAATGGTGACATCTGTCCGGGAGAGTAATCCTTCTAACTGTCAGAATTTTAATTCTTTCCTGGGATTCCAGTAATAGACTCCGATGGACATGGGAAGGTTTACTGTAACCTGTGGACCTTCAACTTGACGAAGAAACACAGATATTGCGTCGGAATTGAATACAACAGGCACCATGCCGACTTCTGTCCGGGAGAGTAATGCTTCTATCTGTCTGTGCTATGATTCTTTGCTGGTATTCCAGTAATAGATTCCGATGGACATGGGAAGGTTTACTGTAACCTGCGGACCTTCAACTGGACGATGAAACACAGAAATTGCGTCGGAATTGAATACAACAGGCACCATGCCGACTTCTGTCCGGGAGAGTAATGCATCTATCTGGCTGTGCTTTGATTCTTTGCTGGGATTCCAGTAATAGATTCTGATGGACATGGGAAGGCTTACTGTAACCTGTGGACCTTCAACTTGACGATGAAGCACAGAAATTGCGTCGGAATTGAATACAACAGGCACAATGACGACATCTCTCCGGGAGAGTAATCCTTCTAACTGTCAGAATATTAATTCTTTCCTGGGATTCCAGTAATAGACTCCGATGGACATGGGAAGGTTTACTGTAACCTGTGGACCTTCAACTTGGCGAAGAAACACAGATATTGCTTCGGAAAGGAATACAACAGGCACCATGCCGACTTCTGTCCGGGAGAGTAATGCTTCTATCTGTCTGTGCTATGATTCTTTGCTGGTATTCCAGTAATAGATTCCGATGGACATGGGAAGGTTTACTGTAACCTGCGGACCTTCAACTGGACGATGAAACACAGATATTGCGTCGGAATTGAATACAACAGGCACAATGACGACATCTCTCCGGGAGAGTAATCCTTCTAACTGTCAGAAAATTAATTCTTTCCTGGGATTCCAGTAATAGACTCCGATGGACATGGGAAGGTTTACTGTAACCTGTGGACCTTCAATTTGACGAAGAAACACAGATATTGCGTCGGAAATGAATACAACAGGCACCATGCCGACTTCTGTCCGGGAGAGTAATGCTTCTATCTGGCTGTGCTTTGATTCTTTGCTGGGATTCCAGTAACAGATTCCGATGGACACGGGAAGGTTTACTGTAACCTGTGGACCTTCAACTTGACGAAGAAACACAGATATTGCGTTGGAATTGAATACAACAGGCACCATGCCGACTTCTGTCCTGGAGAGTAACGCTTCTATCTGTCTGTGCTTTGATTCTTTGCTGGGATTCCAGTAATAGATTCCGATGGACATGGGAAGGTTTACTGTGACCTGTGGACCTTCAACGTGACGATGAAACACTGAAATTGCGTCGGAATTGAATACAACAGGCACAATGGTGACATCTGTCCGGGAGAGTAATCCTTCTAACTGTCAGAATTTTAATTCTTTCCTGGGATTCCAGTAATAGACTCCGATGGACATGGGAAGGTTTACTGTAACCTGTGGACCTTCAAATTGACGAACAAACACAGATATTGCGTCGGAATTGAATACAACAGGCACCATGACGACTTCTGTCCGGGAGAGTAATGCTTCTATCTGTCTGTGCTTTGATTCTTTGCTGGGATTCCAGTAATAGATTCCGATGGACATGGGAAAGTTTACTGTAACCAGTGGACCTTCATCTTGACGATGAAACACAGAAATTTCGACGGAATTGAATGCAACAAGCACAATGACGACATCTGTCCGGGAGAGTAATCCATCTAACTGTCGGAATTTTAGTTCTTTCCTGCGATTCCAGTAATAGACTCCGATTGACATGGGAAGGTTTACTGTAACCTGTGGACCTTCAACTTGACGAAGAAACACAGATATTGCGTCGGAATTGAATACAACAGGCACCATGCCGACTTCTGTCCTGGAGAGTAATGCTTCTATCTGTCTGTGCTTTGTTTGTTTTCTGGGATTCCAGTGATAGATTCCGATGGACATGGGAAGGTTTACTGTAACCTGTGGACCTTCAACTTGACGACGAAACACTGAAATAGCGTCGGAATTGAATACAACTGGCACTATGACGACATCTGTCCGGGAAAGTAATCGTTCTAACTGTCAGAATTTTAATTCTTTCCTGGGATTCCAGTAATAGACTCCGATGGACATGGGAAGGTTTACTGTAACCTGTGGACCTTCAACTTGACGAAGAAACACAGATATTGCGTCGGAATTGAATACCACAGGCACCATGCCGACTTCTGTCCGGGAGTGTAATGCTCCTATCTGTCTGTGCTTTGATTCTTTGCTGGGATTTCAGTAATAGATTCCGATGGACATGGGAAGGCTTACTGTAACCTGTGGACCTTCAACTTGACGATGAAACACAGAAATTGCGTCGGAATTGAATACAACAGGCACAATGACGACATCTGTCCGGGAGAGTAATCCTTCTAACTGTCAGAATTATAATTCTTTCCTGGGATTCCAGTAATGGACTCCGATGGACATGGAAAGGTTTACTGTAACCTGTGGACCTTCAACTTGACGAAGAAACATAGATATTGCGTCGGAATTGAATACAACAGGCAGCATGCCGACTTCTGTCCGGGAGAGTAATGCTTCTATCTGTCTGTGCTTTGATTCTTTGCTGGGATTCCAGTAATTAATTCCGATGGACATGAGAAGGTTTACTGTAACTTGTGGACATACAACGTGACGATGAAACACAGAAATTGCGTCGGAATTGAATACAACAGGCACCATGCCGACTTGTGTCCGGGAGAGCAATGCTTTTATCTGTCTGTGCTTTGATTCTTTCCTGGGATTCCAGTAATAGATTCCGATCGACATGAGAAGATTTACTGTAACCTGTGGACCTTCATCGTGACGAAGAAACACAGATATTGTGTCGGAATTGAATACAACAGGCACCATGCCGACTTCTGTCCGGGAGAGTAATGCTTCTATCTGTTTGTCCTTTGATTCTTTGCTGGGATTCCAGTAATAGATTCCGATGGACATGGGAAGGTTTACTGTAACCTGTGGACCCTCAACGTGTCAATGAAACACAGAAATTGCGTCGGAATTGAATACAACAGGCACAATGACGACATCTGTCTGGGAGGGTAATCCTTCTAACTGTCAGAAATTTAATTCTTTCCTGGGATTCCAGTAATTGACTCCGATGGACATGGGAAGGTTTACTGTAACCTGTGGACCTTTCACATGACGAAGAAACACAGATTTTGCGTCGGAATTGAATACAACAGGCACAATGCCGACTTCTGTCCGGGAGAGTAATGCTTCTATCTGTCTGTGCTTTGATCCTTTGCTGGGTTTCCAGCAACAGATTCCGATGGACATGGGAAGGTTTACTGTAACCTGTGGACCTTCAACTTGACGATGAAACACAGATATTGCGTCGGAATTGAATACAACAGGCAGCATGCCGACTTCTGTCCGGGAGAGTAATGCTTCTATCTGTCTGTGCTTTGATTCTTTGCTGGGTTTCCAGTGATAGATTGCGATGGACATGGGAAGGTTTACTGTAACCTGTGGACCTTCAACTTGACGATGAAACACAGAAATTGCGTCGGAATTGAATACAACAGGCACAATGACGACATCTGTCCGGGAGAGTAATCCTTCTAACTGTCAGAATTTTAATTTTTTCCTGGGATTACAGTAATAGACTCCGATGGACATGGGAAGGTTTACTGCAACCTGTGGACCTTCAACTTGACGAAGAAACACAGATATTACTTCGGAAATGAATACAACAGGCACCATGCCGACTTCTGTCCGGGAGAGTAATTCTTCTATCTGTCTGTGCTATGATTCTTTGCTGGGATTCCAGTAATAGATTCCGATGGACATGGGAAGGTTTACTGTAACCTGTGGACCTTCAATTTGACGAAGAAACATAGATATTGCGTCGGAAATGAATACAACAGGCACCATGCCGACTTCTGTCCGGGAGAGTAATGCTTCTATCTGTCTGTGCTTTGATTCTTTGCTGGGATTCCAGTAATAGATTCCGATGGAAATGGGAAGGTTTACTGTAACCTGTGGACCTTCAACTTGACGATGAAACACAGAAATTGCGTCGGAATTGAATACAACTGGCACAATGACGACATCTGTCCGGGAGAGTAATCCTTCTAACTGTCAGAATTTTAATTCTTTCCTGGGATTCCAGTAACACACTCCGATGGACATGGGAAGGTTACTGTAACCTGTGGACCTTCAACTTGACGAAGAAACACAGATATTCCGTCGGAATGGAATACAACAGGCACCATGCCGACTTCTGTCCTGAAGAGTAATGCTTCTATCTGTCTGTGCTTTGATTCTTTGCTGGGATTCCAGTATTAGATTCCGATGGACATGGGAAGGTTTACTGTGACCTGTGGACCTTCAACTTGACGATGAAACACTGAAATTGCGTCGGAATTGAATACAAAAGGCACAATAGCGACATCTGTCCGGGAGAGTAATCCTTCTAACTGTCAGAATTTTAATTCTTTCCTGGGATTCCAGTAATTGACTCCGATGGACATGGGAAGGTTTACTGTAACCTGTGGAACTTCAACTTGACGAACAAAGACAGATATTGCGTCGGAAATGAATACAACAGGCACCATGCCGACTTCTGGCCGGGAGAGTAATGCTTCTATCTGTCTGTGCTTTGATTCTTTGGTGGGATTCCAGTAATAGTTTGCGATGGACATGGGACGGTTTACTGTAACCCGTGGACCTTCAACGTGACGATGAAACACAGAAATTGCGTCGGAATGAATACAACAGACACAATGACGACATTTGTCCGGGAGAGTAATCCTTCTAACTGTCAGAATTTTAATCTTTCCTGTGATTCCAGTAATAGACTCCGATGGACATGGGAAGGTTTACTGTAACCTGTGGACCTACAACTTGACGAAGAAACACAGATATTGCGTCGGAATTGAATACAACAGGCACCATGCCGACTTCTGTCCTGGAGAGTAATGCTTCTATCTGTCTGTGCTTTCTTTCTTTGCTGAGATTCCAGTAATAGATTCCCATGGACATGGGAATGTTTACTGTAACCTGTGGACCTTCAACTTGACGATGAAACACAGAAATTGCGTCGGAATTGAATACAACTGGAACAATGACGACATCTGTCCGGGAGAGTAATCCTTCTAACTGTCAGAATTTTAATTCTTTCCTGGGATTCCAGTAATAGACTCCGATGGACATGGGAAGGTTTCTGTAACCTGTGGACCTTCAACTTGACGAAGAAACACAGATATTGCTTCGGAAATGAATACAACAGGCACCATGCCGACTTCTGTCCGGGAGAGTAATGCTTCTATCTTTCTGTGCTATGATTCTTTGCTGGTATTCCAGTAATAGATTCCGATGGACATGGGAAGGTTTACTCTAACCAGCGGACCTTCAACTGGACGATGAAACACAGATATTGCGTCGGAAATGAATACAACAGGCACCATGCCGACTTCTGTCCGGGAGAGTAATGCTTCTATCTCTCTGTGCTTTGATTCTTTGCTGGGATTCCAGTAATAGATTCCGATGGACATGGGAAGGTTTACTGTAACCTGTGGACCTTCAATTTGACGAAGAAACACAGATATTGCATCGGAAATGAATACAACAGGCACCATGCCGACTTCTGTCCGGGAGAGTAATGCTTCTATCTGGCTGTGCTTTGATTCTATGCTGGTATTCCAGTAATAGATTCCGATGGACACGGGAAGGTTTACTGTAACCTGTGGACCTTCAACTTGACGAAGAAACACAGATATTGCGTTGGAATTGAATACAACAGGCACCATGCCGACTTCTGTCCTAGAGAGTAACGCTTCTATCTGTCTGTGCTTTGATTCTTTGCTGGCATTCCAGTAATAGATTCCGATGGACATGGGAAGGTTTACTGTGACCTGTGGACCTTCAACGTGACGATGAAACACTGAAATTGCGTCGGAATTGAATACAACAGGCACAATGGTGACATCTGTCCGGGAGAGTAATCCTTCTAACTGTCAGAATTTTAATTCTTTCCTGGGATTCCAGTAATAGACTCCGATGGACATGGGAAGGTTTACTGTAACCTGTGGACCTTCAAATTGACGAACAAACACAGATATTGCGTCGGAATTGAATACAACAGGCACCATGCCGACTTCTGTCCGGGAGAGTAATGCTTCTATCTGTCTGTGCTTTGATTCTTTGCTGGGATTCCAGTAATAGCTTCCGATGGACATGGGAAGCTTTTCTGTAACCAGTGGACCTTCATCTTGACGATGAAACACAGAAATTTCGACGGAATTGAATGCAACAGGCACAATGACGACATCTGTCCGGGAGAGTAATCCATCTAACTGTCGGAATTTTAGTTCTTTCCTGGGATTCCAGTAATAGACTCCGATTGACATGGGAAGGTTTACTGTAACCTGTGGACCTTCAACTTGACGAAGAAACACAGATATTGCGTCGGAATTGAATACAACAGGCACCATGCCGACTCCTGTCCTGGAGAGTAATGCTTCTATCTGTCTGTGCTTTGTTTCTTTTCTGGGATTCCAGTAATAGATTCCGATGGACATGGGAAGGTTTACTGTAACCTGTGGACCTTCAACTTGACGATGAAACACAGAAATTGCGTCGGAATTGAATACAACAGGCACAATGACGACATCTGTCCGGGAGAGTAATCCTTCTAACTGTCAGAATTTTAATTCTTTCCTGGGATTCCAGTAATGGACTCCGATGGACATGGAAAGGTTTACTGTAACCTGTGGACCTTCAACTTGACGAAGAAACATAGATATTGCGTCGGAATTGAATACAACAGGCAGCATGCCGACTTCTGTCCGGGAGAGTAATGCTTCTATCTGTCTGTGCTTTGATTCTTTGCTGGGATTCCAGTAATAGATTCCGATGGACATGGGAAGGTTTACTGTAACCTGTGGACCCTCAACTTGACGATGAAACACAGAAATTGCGTCGGAATTGAATACAACAGGCACAATGACGACATCTGTCCGGGAGAGTAATCCTTCTAACTGTCAGAATTTTAATTCTTTCCTGGGATTCCAGTAATGGACTCCGATGGACATGGAAAGGTTTACTGTAACCTGTGGACCTTCAACTTGACGAAGAAACATAGATATTGCGTCGGAATTGAATACAACAGGCAGCATGCCGACTTCTGTCCGGGAGAGTAATGCTTCTATCTGTCTGTGCTTTGATTCTTTGCTGGGATTCCAGTAATTAATTCCGATGGACATGAGAAGGTTTACTGTAACTTGTGGACATACAACTTGACGATGAAACACAGAAATTGCGTCGGAATTGAATACAACAGGCACCATGCCGACTTGTGTCCGGGACAGCAATGCTTTTATCTGTCTGTGCTTTGATTCTTTCCAGGGATTCCAGTAATAGATTCCGATCGACATAAGAAGATTTACTGTAACCTGTGGACCTTCAACGTGACGAGGAAACACAGATATTGTGTCGGAATTGAATACAACAGGCACCATGCCGACTTCTGTCCGGAAGAGTAATGCTTCTATCTCTCTGTGCTTTGATTCTTTGCTGGGATTCCAGTAATAGATTCCGATGGACATGGGAAGGTTTACTGTAACCTGTGGACCTTCAATTTGACGAAGAAACACAGATATTGCATCGGAAATGAATACAACAGGCACCATGCCGACTTCTGTCCGGGAGAGTAATGCTTCTATCTGGCTGTGCTTTGATTCTATGCTGGTATTCCAGTAATAGATTCCGATGGACACGGGAAGGTTTACTGTAACCTGTGGACCTACAACTTGACGAAGAAACACAGATATTGCGTTGGAATTGAATACAACAGGCACCATGCCGACTTCTGTCCTAGAGAGTAACGCTTCTATCTGTCTGTGCTTTGATTCTTTGCTGGCATTCCAGTAATAGATTCCGATGGACATGGGAAGGTTTACTGTGACCTGTGGACCTTCAACGTGACGATGAAACACTGAAATTGCGTCGGAATTGAATACAACAGGCACAATGGTGACATCTGTCCGGGAGAGTAATCCTTCTAACTGTCAGAATTTTAATTCTTTCCTGGGATTCCAGTAATAGACTCCGATGGACATGGGAAGGTTTACTGTAACCTGTGGACCTTCAAATTGACGAACAAACACAGATATTGCGTCGGAATTGAATACAACAGGCACCATGCCGACTTCTGTCCGGGAGAGTAATGCTTCTATCTGTCTGTGCTTTGATTCTTTGCTGGGATTCCAGTAATAGCTTCCGATGGACATGGGAAGCTTTTCTGTAACCAGTGGACCTTCATCTTGACGATGAAACACAGAAATTTCGACGGAATTGAATGCAACAGGCACAATGACGACATCTGTCCGGGAGAGTAATCCATCTAACTGTCGGAATTTTAGTTCTTTCCTGGGATTCCAGTAATAGACTCCGATTGACATGGGAAGGTTTACTGTAACCTGTGGACCTTCAACTTGACGAAGAAACACAGATATTGCGTCGGAATTGAATACAACAGGCACCATGCCGACTCCTGTCCTGGAGAGTAATGCTTCTATCTGTCTGTGCTTTGTTTCTTTTCTGGGATTCCAGTAATAGATTCCGATGGACATGGGAAGGTTTACTGTAACCTGTGGACCTTCAACTTGACGATGAAACACAGAAATTGCGTCGGAATTGAATACAACAGGCACAATGACGACATCTGTCCGGGAGAGTAATCCTTCTAACTGTCAGAATTTTAATTCTTTCCTGGGATTCCAGTAATGGACTCCGATGGACATGGAAAGGTTTACTGTAACCTGTGGACCTTCAACTTGACGAAGAAACATAGATATTGCGTCGGAATTGAATACAACAGGCAGCATGCCGACTTCTGTCCGGGAGAGTAATGCTTCTATCTGTCTGTGCTTTGATTCTTTGCTGGGATTCCAGTAATAGATTCCGATGGACATGATAAGGTTTACTGTAACCTGTGGACTTTCAACTTGACGATGAAACACAGAAATTGCGTCAGAATTGAATACAACAGGCACAATGACGACATCTGTCCGGGAGAGTAATCCTTCTAACTGTCAGAATTTTAATTCTTTCCTGGGATTCCAGTAATGGACTCCGATGGACATGGAAAGGTTTACTGTAACCTGTGGACCTTCAACTTGACGAAGAAACATAGATATTGCGTCGGAATTGAATACAACAGGCAGCATGCCGACTTCTGTCCGGGAGAGTAATGCTTCTATCTGTCTGTGCTTTGATTCTTTGCTGGGATTCCAGTAATTAATTCCGATGGACATGAGAAGGTTTACTGTAACTTGTGGACATACAACTTGACGATGAAACACAGAAATTGCGTCGGAATTGAATACAACAGGCACCATACCGACTTGTGTCCGGGACAGCAATGCTTTTATCTGTCTGTGCTTTGATTCTTTCCAGGGATTCCAGTAATAGATTCCGATCGACATAAGAAGATTTACTGTAACCTCTGGACCTTCAACGTGACGAGGAAACACAGATATTGTGTCGGAATTGAATACAACAGGCACCATGCCGACTTCTGTCCGGAAGAGTAATGCTTCTATCTGTTTGTGCTTTGATTCTTTGCTGGGATTCCAGTAATAGTTTCCGATGGACATGGGAAGGTTTACTGTAACCTGTGGACCTTCAACGTGTCGATGAAACACAGCAATTGCGTCGGAATTGAATACAACAGGCAAAATGACGACATCTGTCCGGGAGGGTAATCCTTCTAACTGTCAGAATTTTAATTCTTTCCTGGGATTCCAGTAATTGACTCCGATGGACATGGGAAGGTTTACTGTAACCTGTGGACCTTTCACTTGACGAAGAAACACAGTTTTTGCGTCGGAATTGAATACAACAGGCACAATGCCGACTTCTGTCCGGGAGAGTAATGCTTCTATCTGTCTGTGCTTTGATCCTTTGCTGGGTTTCCAGCAACAGATTCCGATGGACATGGGAAGGTTTACTGTAACCTGTGGACCTTCAACTTGACGATGAAACACAGATATTGCGTCGGAATTGAATACAACAGGCACCATGCCGACTTCTGTCCGGGAGAGTAATGCTTCTATCTGTCTGTGCTTTGATTCTTTGCTGGGTTTCCAGTGATAGATTGCGATGGACATGGGAAGGTTTACTGTAACCTGTGGACCTTCAACTTGACGATGAAACACAGAAATTGCGTCGGAATTGAATACAACAGGCACAATAACGACATCTGTCCGGGAGAGTAATCCCTCTAACTGTCAGAATTTTAATTTTTTCCTGGGATTACAGTAATAGACTCCGATGGACATGGGAAGGTTTACTGCAACCTGTGGACCTTCAACTTGACGAAGAAACACAGATATTACTTCGGAAATGAATACAACAGGCACCATGTCGACTTCTGTCCGGGAGAGTAATTCTTCTATCTGTCTGTGCTATGATTCTTTGCTGGGATTCCAGTAATAGATTCCGATGGACATGGGAAGGTTTACTGTAACCTGCGGACCTTCAACTTGACGAAGAAACACAGATATTGCGTCGGAATTGAATACAACAGGCACCATGCCGACTTCTGTCCGGGAGAGTAATGCTTCTATCTGTCTGTGCTTTGATTCTTTGCTGGGATTCGAGTAATAGATTCCGATGGACATGGGAAGGTTTACTGTAACCTGTGGACCTTCAATTTGACGAAGAAACACAGATATTGCGTCGGAAATGAATACAACAGGCACCATGCCGACTTCTGTCCGGGAGAGTAATGCTTCTATCTGTCTGTGCTTTGATTCTTTGCTGGGATTCCAGTAATAGATTCCGATGGACACGGGAAGGTTTACTGTAACCTGTGGACCTTCAACTTGACGAAGAAACACAGATATTGCGTTGGAATTGAATACAACAGGCATTATGCCGACTTCTGTCCTGGAGAGTAACGCTTCTATCTGTCTGTGCTTTGATTCTTTGCTGGGATTCCAGTAATAGATTCCGATGGACATGGGAAGGTTTACTGTGACCTGTGGACGTTCAACTTGGCGATGAAACACTAAAATTGCGTCGGAATTGAATACAACAGGCACAATGGTGACATCTGTCCGGGAGAGTAATCCTTCTAACTGTCAGAATTTTAATTCTTTCCTGGAATTCCAGTGAGAGACTCCGATGGACATGGGAAGATTTACTGTAACCTGTGGACCTTCAACTTGACGAACAAACACAGATATTGCGTCGGAATTGAATACAACAGGCACCATGCCGACTCCTGTCCTGGAGAGTAATGCTTCTATCTGTCTGTGCTTTGTTTCTTTTCTGGGATTCCAGTAATAGATTCCGATGGACATGGGAAGGTTTACTGTAACCTGTGGACCTTCAACTTGACGATGAAACACAGAAATTGCGTCGGAATTGAATACAACAGGCACAATGACGACATCTGTCCGGGAGAGTAATCCTTCTAACTGTCAGAATTTTAATTCTTTCCTGGGATTCCAGTAATGGACTCCGATGGACATGGAAAGGTTTACTGTAACCTGTGGACCTTCAACTTGACGAAGAAACATAGATATTGCGTCGGAATTGAATACAACAGGCAGCATGCCGACTTCTGTCCGGGAGAGTAATGCTTCTATCTGTCTGTGCTTTGATTCTTTGCTGGGATTCCAGTAATAGATTCCGATGGACATGATAAGGTTTACTGTAACCTGTGGACTTTCAACTTGACGATGAAACACAGAAATTGCGTCGGAATTGAATACAACAGGCACAATGACGACATCTGTCCGGGAGAGTAATCCTTCTAACTGTCAGAATTTTAATTCTTTCCTGGGATTCCAGTAATGGACTCCGATGGACATGGAAAGGTTTACTGTAACCTGTGGACCTTCAACTTGACGAAGAAACATAGATATTGCGTCGGAATTGAATACAACAGGCAGCATGCCGACTTCTGTCCGGGAGAGTAATGCTTCTATCTGTCTGTGCTTTGATTCTTTGCTGGGATTCCAGTAATTAATTCCGATGGACATGAGAAGGTTTACTGTAACTTGTGGACATACAACTTGACGATGAAACACAGAAATTGCGTCGGAATTGAATACAACAGGCACCATGCCGACTTGTGTCCGGGACAGCAATGCTTTTATCTGTCTGTGCTTTGATTCTTTCCAGGGATTCCAGTAATAGATTCCGATCGACATAAGAAGATTTACTGTAACCTCTGGACCTTCAACGTGACGAGGAAACACAGATATTGTGTCGGAATTGAATACAACAGGCACCATGCCGACTTCTGTCCGGAAGAGTAATGCTTCTATCTGTTTGTGCTTTGATTCTTTGCTGGGATTCCAGTAATAGTTTCCGATGGACATGGGAAGGTTTACTGTAACCTGTGGACCTTCAACGTGTCGATGAAACACAGCAATTGCGTCGGAATTGAATACAACAGGCAAAATGACGACATCTGTCCGGGAGGGTAATCCTTCTAACTGTCAGAATTTTAATTCTTTCCTGGGATTCCAGTAATTGACTCCGATGGACATGGGAAGGTTTACTGTAACCTGTGGACCTTTCACTTGACGAAGAAACACAGTTTTTGCGTCGGAATTGAATACAACAGGCACAATGCCGACTTCTGTCCGGGAGAGTAATGCTTCTATCTGTCTGTGCTTTGATCCTTTGCTGGGTTTCCAGCAACAGATTCCGATGGACATGGGAAGGTTTACTGTAACCTGTGGACCTTCAACTTGACGATGAAACACAGATATTGCGTCGGAATTGAATACAACAGGCACCATGCCGACTTTTGTCCGGGAGAGTAATGCTTCTATCTGTCTGTGCTTTGATTCTTTGCTGGGTTTCCAGTGATAGATTGCGATGGACATGGGAAGGTTTACTGTAACCTGTGGACCTTCAACTTGACGATGAAACACAGAAATTGCGTCGGAATTGAATACAACAGGCACAATAACGACATCTGTCCGGGAGAGTAATCCCTCTAACTGTCAGAATTTTAATTTTTTCCTGGGATTACAGTAATTGACTCCGATGGACATGGGAAGGTTTACTGCAACCTGTGGACCTTCAACTTGACGAAGAAACACAGATATTACTTCGGAAATGAATACAACAGGCACCATGTCGACTTCTGTCCGGGAGAGTAATTCTTCTATCTGTCTGTGCTATGATTCTTTGCTGGGATTCCAGTAATAGATTCCGATGGACATGGGAAGGTTTACTGTAACCTGCGGACCTTCAACTTGACGAAGAAACACAGATATTGCGTCGGAATTGAATACAACAGGCACCATGCCGACTTCTGTCCGGGAGAGTAATGCTTCTATCTGTCTGTGCTTTGATTCTTTGCTGGGATTCCAGTAATAGATTCCGATGGACATGGGAAGGTTTACTGTAACCTGTGGACCTTCAATTTGACGAAGAAACACAGATATTGCGTCGGAAATGAATACAACAGGCACCATGCCGACTTCTGTCCGGGAGAGTAATGCTTCTATCTGTCTGTGCTTTGATTCTTTGCTGGGATTCCAGTAATAGATTCCGATGGACACGGGAAGGTTTACTGTAACCTGTGGACCTTCAACTTGACGAAGAAACACAGATATTGCGTTGGAATTGAATACAACAGGCATTATGCCGACTTCTGTCCTGGAGAGTAACGCTTCTATCTGTCCTGTGCTTTGATTCTTTGCTGGGATTCCAGTAATAGATTCCGATGGACATGGGAAGGTTTACTGTGACCTGTGGACGTTCAACTTGGCGATGAAACACTAAAATTGCGTCGGAATTGAATACAACAGGCACAATGGTGACATCTGTCCGGGAGAGTAATCCTTCTAACTGTCAGAATTTTAATTCTTTCCTGGAATTCCAGTGAGAGACTCCGATGGACATGGGAAGATTTACTGTAACCTGTGGACCTTCAACTTGACGAACAAACACAGATATTGCGTCGGAATTGAATACAACAGGCACCATGCCGACTTCTGTCCGGGAGAGTAATGCTTCTATCTGTCTGTGCTTTGATTCTTTGCTGGGATTCCAGTAACGGATTCCGATGGACATGGGAAGGTTTACTGTAACCTGTGGACCTTCAACTTGACGATGAAACACAGATATTGCGTCGGAATTGAATACAACAGGCACCATGCCGACTTCTGTCCGGGAGAGTAATGCTTCTATCTGTCTGTGCTTTGATTCTTTGCTGGGATTCCAGTGATAGATTGCGATGGACATGGGAAGGTTTACTGTAACCGGTGGACCTTCAACTTGACGATGAAACACAAAAGTTGCGTCGGAATTGAATACAACAGGCACAATGACGACATCTGTCCGGGAGAGTAATCCCTCTAACCGTCAGAATTTTAATTTTTTCCTGGGATTACAGTAATAGACTCCGATGGACATGGGAAGGTTTACTGCAACCTGTGCACCCTCAACTTGACGAAGAAACACAGATATTACTTCGGAAATGAATACAACAGGCACCATGCCGACTTCTGTCCGGGAGTGTAATGCTCCTATCTGTCTGTGCTTTGATTCTTTGCTGGGATTTCAGTAATAGATTCCGATGGACATGGGAAGGCTTACTGTAACCGGTGGACCATCAACTTGACGATGAAACACAGAAATTGCGTCGGAATTGAATACAACAGGCACAATGACGACATCTCTCCGGGAGAGTAATCCTTCTAACTGTCAGAATTTTAATTCTTTCCTGGGATTCCAGTAATAGACTCCGATGGACATGGGAAGGTTTACTGTAACCTGTGGACCTTCAACTTGACGAAGAAACACAGATATTGCGTCGGAAATGAATACAACAGGCACCATGCCGACTTCTGTCCGGGAGAGTAATGCTTCTATCTGGCTGTGCTTTGATTCTTTGCTGGTATTCCAGTAATAGATTCCGATGGACACGGGAAGGTTTACTGTAACCTGTGGACCTTCAACTTGACGAAGAAACACAGATATTGCGTTGGAATTGAATACAACAGGCACCATGCCGACTTCTGTCCTAGAGAGTAACGCTTCTATCTGTCTGTGCTTTGATTCTTTGCTGGCATTCCAGTAATAGATTCCGATGGACATGGGAAGGTTTACTGTGACCTGTGGACCTTCAACGTGACGATGAAACACTGAAATTGCGTCGGAATTGAATACAACAGGCACAATGGTGACATCTGTCCGGCAGAGTAATCCTTCTAACTGTCAGAATTTTAATTCTTTCCTGGGATTCCAGTAATAGACTCCGATGGACATGGGAAGGTTTACTGTAACCTGTGGACCTTCAAATTGACGAACAAACACAGATATTGCGTCGGAATTGAATACAACAGGCACCATGCCGACTTCTGTCCGGGAGAGTAATGCTTCTATCTGTCTGTGCTTTGATTCTTTGCTGGGATTCCAGTAATAGCTTCCGATGGACATGGGATGTTTTACTGTAACCAGTGGACCTTCATCTTGACGATGAAACACAGAAATTTCGACGGAATTGAATGCTACAGGCACAATGACGACATCTGTCCGGGAGAGTAATCCATCTAACTGTCGGAATTTTAGTTCTTTCCTGGGATTCCAGTAATAGACTCCGATTGACATGGGAAGGTTTACTGTAACCTGTGGACCTTCAACTTGACGAAGAAACACAGATATTGCGTCGGGAATTGAATACAACAGGCACCATGCTGACTCCTGTCCTGGAGAGTAATGCTTCTATCTGTCTGTGCTTTGTTTCTTTTCTGGGATTCCAGTAATAGATTCCGATGGACATGGGAAGGTTTACTGTAACCTGTGGACCTTCAACTTGACGATGAAACACAGAAATTGCGTCGGAATTGAATACAACAGGCACAATGACGACATCTGTCCGGGAGAGTAATCCTTCTAACTGTCAGAATTTTAATTCTTTCCTGGGATTCCAGTAATGGACTCCGATGGACATGGAAAGGTTTACTGTAACCTGTGGACCTTCAACTTGACGAAGAAACATAGATATTGCGTCGGAATTGAATACAACAGGCACCATGCCGACTTCTGTCCGGGAGAGTAATGCTTCTATCTGTCTGTGCTTTGATTCTTTGCTGGGATTTTAGTAATTAATTCCGATGGACATGAGAAGGTTTACTGTAACTTGTGGACATACAACTTGACGATGAAACACAGAAATTGCGTCGGAATTGAATACAACAGGCACCATGCCGACTTGTGTCCGGGACAGCAATGCTTTTATCTGTCTGTGCTTTGATTCTTTCCAGGGATTCCAGTAATAGATTCCGATCGACATGAGAAGATTTACTGTAACCTGTGGACCTTCAACGTGACGAGGAAACACAGATATTGTGTCGGAATTGAATACAACAGGCACCATGCCGACTTCTGTCCGGGAGAGTAATGCTTCTATCTGTCTGTGCTTTGATTCTTTGCTGGGATTCCAGTAATTAATTCCGATGGACATGAGAAGGTTTACTGTAACTTGTGGACATACAACTTGACGATGAAACACAGAAATTGCGTCGGAATTGAATACAACAGGCACCATGCCGACTTGTGTCCGGGACAGCAATGCTTTTATCTGTCTGTGCTTTGATTCTTTCCAGGGATTCCAGTAATAGATTCCGATCGACATGAGAAGATTTACTGTAACCTGTGGACCTTCAACGTGACGAGGAAACACAGATATTGTGTCGGAATTGAATACAACAGGCACCATGCCGACTTCTGTCCGGAAGAGTAATGCTTCTATCTGTTTGTGCTTTGATTCTTTGCTGGGATTCCAGTAATAGTTTCCGATGGACATGGGAAGGTTTACTGTAACCTGTGGACCTTCAACGTGTCGATGAAACACAGAAATTGCGTCGGAATTGAATACAACAGGCAAAATGACGACATCTGTCCGGGAGGGTAATCCTTCTAACTGTCAGAATTTTAATTCTTTCCTGGGATTCCAGTAATTGACTCCGATGGACATGGGAAGGTTTACTGTAACCTGTGGACCTTTCACTTGACGATGAAACACAGTTTTTGCGTCGGAATTGAATACAACAGGCACAATGCCGACTTCTGTCCGGGAGAGTAATGCTTCTATCTGTCTGTGCTTTGATCCTTTGCTGGGTTTCCAGCAACAGATTCCGATGGACATGGGAAGGTTTACTGTAACCTGTGGACCTTCAACTTGACGATGAAACACAGATATTGCGTCGGAATTGAATACAACAGGCACCATGCCGACTTCTGTCCGGGAGAGTAATGCTTCTATCTGTCTGTGCTTTGATTCTTTGCTGGGTTTCCAGTGATAGATTGCGATGGACATGGGAAGGTTTACTGTAACCTGCGGACCTTCAACTTGATGATGAAACACAGAAATTGCGTCGGAATTGAATACACCAGGCACAATGACGACATCTGTCCGGGAGAGTAATCCCTCTAACTGTCAGAATTTTAATTTTTTCCTGGGATTACAGTAATAGACTCCGATGGACATGGGAAGGTTTACTGCAACCTGTGGACCTTCAACTTGACGAAGAAACACAGATATTACTACGGAAATGAATACAACAGGCACCATGCCGACTTCTGTCCGGGAGAGTAATTCTTCTATCTGTCTGTGCTATGATTCTTTGCTGGGATTCCAGTAATAGATTCCGATGGACATGGGAAGGTTTACTGTAACCTGCGGACCTTCAACTTGACGAAGAAACACAGATATTGCGTCGGAATTGAATACAACAGGCACCATGCCGACTTCTGTCCGGGAGAGTAATGCTTCTATCTGTCTGTGCTTTGATTCTTTGCTGGGATTCCAGTAATAGATTCCGATGGACATGGGAAGGTTTACTGTAACCTGTGGACCTTCAATTTGACGAAGAAACACAGATATTGCGTCGGAAATGAATACAACAGGCACCATGCCGACTTCTGTCCGGGAGAGTAATGCTTCTATCTGTCTGTGCTTTGATTCTTTGCTGGGATTCCAGTAATAGATTCCGATGGACACGGGAAGGTTTACTGTAACCTGTGGACCTTCAACTTGACGAAGAAACACAGATATTGCGTTGGAATTGAATACAACAGGCACCATGCCGACTTCTGTCCTGGAGAGTAACGCTTCTATCTGTCTGTGCTTTGATTCTTTGCTGGGATTCCAGTAATAGATTCCGATGGACATGGGAAGGTTTACTGTGACCTGTGGACGTTCAACTTGACGATGAAACACTAAAATTGCGTCGGAATTGAATACAACAGGCACAATGGTGACATCTGTCCGGGAGAGTAATCCTTCTAACTGTCAGAATTTTAATTCTTTCCTGGAATTCCAGTGAGAGACTCCGATGGACATGGGAAGATTTACTGTAACCTGTGGACCTTCAACTTGACGAACAAACACAGATATTGCGTCGGAATTGAATACAACAGGCACCATGCCGACTTCTGTCCGGGAGAGTAATGCTTCTATCTGTCTGTGCTTTGATTCTTTGCTGGGATTCCAGTAACAGATTCCGATGGACATGGGAAGGTTTACTGTAACCTGTGGACCTTCAACTTGACGATGAAACACAGATATTGCGTCGGGAATTGAATACAACAGGCACCATGCCGACTTCTGTCCGGGAGAGTAATGCTTCTATCTGTCTGTGCTTTGATTCTTTGCTGGGTTTCCAGTGATAGATTGCGATGGACATGGGAAGGTTTACTGTAACCGGTGGACCTTCAACTTGACGATGAAACACAGTAATTGCGTCGGAATTGAATACAACAGGCACAATGACGACATCTGTCCGGGAGAGTAATCCCTCTAACCGTCAGAATTTTAATTTTTTCCTGGGATTACAGTAATAGACTCCGATGGACATGGGAAGGTTTACTGCAACCTGTGGACCTTCAACTTGACGAAGAAACACAGATATTACTTCGGAAATGAATACAACAGGCACCATGCCGACTTCTGTCCGGGAGTGTAATGCTCCTATCTGTCTGTGCTTTGATTCTTTGCTGGGATTTCAGTAATAGATTCCGATGGACATGGGAAGGCTTACTGTAACCTGTGGACCTTCAACTTGACGATGAAACACAGAAATTGCGTCGGAATTGAATACAACAGGCACAATGACGACATCTCTCCGGGAGAGTAATCCTTCTAACTGTCAGAATTTTAATTCTTTCCTGGGATTCCAGTAATAGACTCCGATGGACATGGGAAGGTTTACTGTAACCTGTGGACCTTCAACTTGACGAAGAAACACAGATATTGCGTCGGAAATGAATACAACAGGCACCATGCCGACTTCTGTCCGGGAGAGTAATGCTTCTATCTGGCTGTGCTTTGATTCTTTGCTGGTATTCCAGTAATAGATTCCGATGGACACGGGAAGGTTTACTGTAACCTGTGGACCTTCAACTTGACGAAGAAACACAGATATTGCGTTGGAATTGAATACAACAGGCACCATGCCGACTTCTGTCCTAGAGAGTAACGCTTCTATCTGTCTGTGCTTTGATTCTTTGCTGGCATTCCAGTAATAGATTCCGATGGACATGGGAGGGTTTACTGTGACCTGTGGACCTTCAACGTGACGATGAAACACTGAAATTGCGTCGGAATTGAATACAACAGGCACAATGGTGACATCTGTCCGGGAGAGTAATCCTTCTAACTGTCAGAATTTTAATTCTTTCCTGGGATTCCAGTAATAGACTCCGATGGACATGGGAAGGTTTACTGTAACCTGTGGGACCTTCAAATTGACGAACAAACACAGATATTGCGTCGGAATTGAATACAACAGGCACCATGCCGACTTCTGTCCGGGAGAGTAATGCTTCTATCTGTCTGTGCTTTGATTCTTTGCTGGGATTCCAGTAATTGCTTCCGATGGACATGGGAAGTTTTACTGTAACCAGTGGACCTTCATCTTGACGATGAAACACAGAAATTTCGACGGAATTGAATGCAACAGGCACAATGACGACATCTGTCCGGGAGAGTAATCCATCTAACTGTCGGAATTTTAGTTCTTTCCTGGGATTCCAGTAATAGACTCCGATTGACATGGGAAGGTTTACTGTAACCTGTGGACCTTCAACTTGACGAAGAAACACAGATATTGCGTCGGAATTGAATACAACAGGCACCATGCCTACTCCTGTCCTGGAGAGTAATGCTTCTATCTGTCTGTGCTTTGTTTCTTTTCTGGGATTCCAGTAATAGATTCCGATGGACATGGGAAGGTTTACTGTAACCTGTGGACCTTCAACTTGACGATGAAACACAGAAATTGCGTCGGAATTGAATACAACAGGCACAATGACGACATCTGTCCGGGAGAGTAATCCTTCTAACTGTCAGAATTTTAATTCTTTCCTGGGATTCCAGTAATGGACTCCGATGGACATGGAAAGGTTTACTGTAACCTGTGGACCTTCAACTTGACGAAGAAACATAGATATTGCGTCGGAATTGAATACAACAGGCAGCATGCCGACTTCTGTCCGGGAGAGTAATGCTTCTATCTGTCTGTGCTTTGATTCTTTGCTGGGATTCCAGTAATTAATTCCGATGGACATGAGAAGGTTTACTGTAACTTGTGGACATACAACTTGACGATGAAACACAGAAATTGCGTCGGAATTGAATACAACAGGCTCCATGCCGACTTGTGTCCGGGACAGCAATGCTTTTATCTGTCTGTGCTTTGATTCTTTCCAGGGATTCCAGTAATAGATTCCGATCGACATGAGAAGATTTACTGTAACCTGTGGACCTTCAGCGTGACGAGGAAACACAGATATTGTGTCGGAATTGAATACAACAGGCACCATGCCGACTTCTGTCCGGGAGAGTAATGCTTCTATCTGTTTGTGCTTCGATTCTTTGCTGGGATTCCAGTAATAGATTCCGATGGACATGGGAAGGTTTACTGTAACCTGTGGACCTTCAACGTGTCGATGAAACACAGAAATTGCGTCGGAATTGAATACAACAGGCAAAATGACGACATCTGTCCGGGAGGGTAATCCTTCTAACTGTCAGAATTTTAATTCTTTCCTGGGATTGCAGTAATTGCCTCCGATGGACATGGGAAGGTTTACTGTAACCTGTGGACCTTTCACTTGACGAAGAAACACAGTTTTTGCGTCGGAATTGTATACAACAGGCACAATGCCGACTTCTGTCCGGGAGAGTAATGCTTCTATCTGTCTGTGCTTTGATCCTTTGCTGGGTTTCCAGCAACAGATTCCGATGGACATGGGCAGGTTTACTGTAACCTGTGGACCTTCAACTTGACGATGAAACACAGATATTGCGTCGGAATTGAATACAACAGGCACCATGCCGACTTCTGTCCGGGAGAGTAATGCTTCTATCTGTCTGTGCTTTGATTCTTTGCTGGGTTTCCAGTGATAGATTGCGATGGACATGGGAAGGTTTACTGTAACCTGTGGACCTTCAACTTGACGATGAAACACAGAAATTGCGTCGGAATTGAATACAACAGGCACAATGACGACATCTGTCCGGGAGAGTAATCCCTCTAACTGTCAGAATTTTAATTTTTTCCTGGGATTACAGTAATAGACTCCGATGGACATGGGAAGGTTTACTGCAACCTGTGGACCTTCAACTTGACGAAGAAACACAGATATTACTTCGGAAATGAACACAACAGGCACCATGCCGACTTCTGTCCGGGAGTGTAATGCTCCTATATGTCTGTGCTTTGATTCTTTGCTGGGATTTCAGTAATAGATTCCGATGGACATGGGAAGGCTTACTGTAACCTGTGGACCTTCAACTTGACGATGAAACACAGAAATTGCGTCGGAAATGAATACAACAGGCACCATGCCGACTTCTGTCCGGGAGAGTAATGCTTCTATCTGGCTGTGCTTTGATTCTTTGCTGGTATTCCAGTAATAGATTCCGATGGACACGGGAAGGTTTACTGTAACCTGTGGACCTTCAACTTGACGAAGAAACACAGATATTGCGTTGGAATTGAATACAACAGGCACCATGCCGACTTCTGTCCTAGAGAGTAACGCTTCTATCTGTCTGTGCTTTGATTCTTTGCCGGCATTCCAGTAATAGATTCCGATGGACATGGGAAGGTTTACTGTAACCTGTGGACCTTCAACTTGACGATGAAACACAGAAATTGCGTCGGAATTGAATACAACAGGCACAATGATGACATCTGTCCGGGAGAGTAATCCATCTAACTGTCGGAATTTTAGTTCTTTCCTGGGAATCCAGTAATAGACTCCGATTGACATGGGAAGGTTTACTGTAACCTGTGGACCTTCAACTTGACGAAGAAACACAGATATTGCGTCGGAATTGAATACAACAGGCACCATGCCGACTCCTGTCCTGGAGAGTAATGCTTCTATCTGTCTGTGCTTTGTTTCTTTTCTGGGATTCCAGTAATAGATTCCGATGGACATGGGAAGGTTTACTGTAACCTGTGGACCTTCAACTTGACGATGAAACACAGAAATTGCGTCGGAATTGAATACAACAGGCACAATGACGACATCTGTCCGGGAGAGTAATCCTTCTAACTGTCAGAATTTTAATTCTTTCCAGGGATTCCAGTAATGGACTCCGATGGACATGGAAAGGTTTACTGTAACCTGTGGACCTTCAACTTGACGAAGAAACATAGATATTGCGTCGGAATTGAATACAACAGGCAGCATGCCGACTTCTGTCCGGGAGAGTAATGCTTCTATCTGTCTGTGCTTTGATTCTTTGCTGGGATTCCAGTAATTAATTCCGATGGACATGAGAAGGTTTACTGTAACTTGTGGACATACAACTTGACGATGAAACACAGAAATTGCGTCGGAATTGAATACAACAGGCACCATGCCGACTTGTGTCCGGGACAGCAATGCTTTTATCTGTCTGTGCTTTGATTCTTTCCAGGGATTCCAGTAATAGATTCCGATCGACATGAGAAGATTTACTGTAACCTGTGGACCTTCAACGTGACGAGGAAACACAGATATTGTGTCGGAATTGAATACAACAGGCACCATGCCGACTTCTGTCCGGGAGAGTAATGCTTCTATCTGTTTGTGCTTTGATTCTTTGCTGGGATTCCAGTAATAGTTTCCGATGGACATGGGAAGGTTTACTGTAACCTGTGGACCTTCAACGTGTCGATGAAACACAGAAATTGCGTCGGAATTTAATACAACAGGCAAAATGACGACATCTGTCCGGGAGGGTAATCCTTCTAACTGTCAGAATTTTAATTCTTTCCTGGGATTCCAGTAATTGCCTCCGATGGACATGGGAAGGTTTACTGTAACCTGTGGACCTTTCACTTGACGAAGAAACACAGTTTTTGCGTCGGAATTGAATACAACAGGCACAATGCCGACTTCTGTCATGAAGAGTAATGCTTCTATCTGTCTGTGCTTTGATTCTTTGCTGGGATTCCATTATTAGATTCCGATGGACATGGGAAGGTTTACTGTGACCTGTGGACCTTCAACTTGACGATGAAACACTGAAATTGCGTCGGAATTGAATACAACAGGCACAATGGCGACATCTGTCCGGGAGAGTAATCCTTCTAACTGTCAGAATTTTAATTCTTTCCTGGGATTCCAGTAATTGACTCCGATGGACATGGGAAGGTTTACTGTAACCTGTGGACCTTCAATTTGACGAAGAAACACAGATATTGCGTCGGAAATGAATACAACAGGCACCCTGCCGACTTCTGTCCGGGAGAGTAATGCTTCTATCTGTCTGTGCTTTGATTCTTTGCTGGGATTCCAGTAATAGATTCCGATGGACACGGGAAGGTTTACTGTAACCTGTGGACCTTCAACTTGACGAAGAAACACAGATATTGCGTTGGAATTGAATACAACAGGCACCATGCCGACTTCTGTCCTGGAGAGTAACGCTTCTATCTGTCTGTGCTTTGATTCTTTGCTGGGATTCCAGTAATAGATTCCGATGGACATGGGAAGGTTTACTGTGACCTGTGGACGTTCAACTTGACGATGAAACACTAAAATTGCGTCGGAATTGAATACAACAGGCACAATGGTGACATCTGTCCGGGAGAGTAATCCTTCTAACTGTCAGAATTTTAATTCTTTCCTGGAATTCCAGTGATAGACTCCGATGGACATGGGAAGATTTACTGTAACCTGTGGAACTTCAACTTGACGAACAAACACAGATATTGCGTCGGAATTGAATACAACAGGCACCATGCCGACTTCTGTCCGGGAGAGTAATGCTTCTATCTGTCTGTGCTTTGATTCTTTGCTGGGATTCCAGTAATAGATTCCGATGGACATGGGAAGGTTTACTGTAACCAGTGGACCTTCAACTTGACGATGAAACACAGAAATTGCGACGGAATTGAATGCAACAGGCACAATGATGACATCTGACCGGGACAGTAATCCATCTAACTGTCAGAATTTTAGTTCTTTCCTGGGATTCCAGTAATAGACTCCGATTGACATGGGAAGGTTTACTGTAACCTGTGGACCTTCAACTTGACGAAGAAACACAGATATTGCGTTGGAATTGAATAAAACAGGCACCATGCCGACTTCTGTCCGGGAGAGTAATGCTTCTATCTGTCTGTGCTTTGATTCTTTGCTGGGATTCCAGTAATAGATTCCGATGGAAATGGGAAGGTTTACTGTAACCTGTGGACCTTCAACTTGACGATGAAACACAGAAATTGCGTCGGAATTGAATACAACTGGCACAATGACGACATCTGTCCGGGAGAGTAATCCTTCTAACTGTCAGAATTTTAATTCTTTCCTGGGATTCCAGTAACACACTCCGATGGACATGGGAAGGTTTACTGTAACCTGTGGACCTTCTACTTGACGAAGAAACACAGATATTCCGTCGGAATGGAATACAACAGGCACCATGACGACTTCAGTCATGAAGAGTAATGCTTCTATCTGTCTGTGCTTTGATTCTTTGCTGGGATTCCATTATTAGATTCCGATGGACATGGGAAGGTTTACTGTGACCTGTGGACCTTCAACTTGACGATGAAACACTGAAATTGCGTCGGAATTGAATACAACAGGCACAATGGCGACATCTGTCCGGGAGAGTAATCCTTCTAACTGTCAGAATTTTAATTCTTTCCTGGGATTCCAGTAATTGACTCCGATGGACATGGGAAGGTTTACTGTAACCTGTGGAACTTCAACTTGACGAACAAACACAGATATTGCGTCGGAATTGAATACAACAGGCACCATGCCGACTTCTGGCCGGGAGAGTAATGCTTCTATCTGTCTGTGCTTTGATTCTTTGGTGGGATTCCAGTAATAGTTTGCGATGGACATGGGACGGTTTACTGTAACCCGTGCACCTTCAACGTGACGATGAAACACAGAAATTGCGTCGGAATTGAATACAACAGACACAATGACGACATTTGTCCGGGAGAGTAATCCTTCTAACTGTCAGAATTTTAATCTTTCCTGGGATTCCAGTAATAGACTCCGATGGACATGGGAAGGTTTACTGTAACCTGTGGACCTTCAACTTGACGAAGAAACACAGATATTGCGTCGGAATTGAATACAACAGGCACCATGCCGACTTCTGTCCTGGAGAGTAATGCTTCTATCAGTCTGTGCTTTGTTTCTTTGCTGGGATTCCAGTAATAGATTCCCATGGACATGGGAATGTTTACTGTAACCTGTGGACCTTCAACTTGACGATGAAACACAGAAATTGCGTCGGAATTGAATACAACTAGCAAAATGACGACATCTGTCCGGGAGAGTAATCCTTCTAACTGTCAGAATTTTAATTCTTTCCTGGGATTCCAGTAATAGACTCCGATGGACATGGGAAGGTTTACTGTAACCTGTGGACCTTCAACTTGACGAAGAAACACAGATATTGCGTCGGAATTGAATACAACAGGCACCACGCCGACTTCTGTCCGGGAGAGTAATGCTTCTATCTGTCTGTGCTTTGATTCTTTGCTGGGATTCCAGTAATAGATTCGGATGGACATGGGAAGGTTTACTGTAACCTGTGGACCTTCAATTTGACGAAGAAACACAGATATTGCGTCGGAAGTGAATACAACTGGCACCATGCCGACTTCTGTCCGGGAGAGTAATGCTTCTATCTGGCTGTGCTTTGATTCTTTGCTGGGATCCCAGTGATAGATTCCGATGGAGACGGGAAGGTTTACTGTAACCTGTGGACCTTCAACTTGACGAAGAAACACAGATATTGCGTTGGAATTGAATACAACAGGCACCATGCCGACTTCTGTCCTGGAGAGTAACGCTTCTATCTGTCTGTGCATGGATTCTTTGCTGGGATTCCAGTAATAGATTCCGATGGACATGGGAAGGTTTACTGTGACCTGTGGACCTTCAACGTGACGATGAAACACTGAAATTGCGTCGGAATTGAATACAACAGGCACAATGGTGACATCTGTCCGGGAGAGTAATCCTTCTAACTGTCAGAATTTTAATTCTTTCCTGGGATTCCAGTAATAGACTCCGATGGACATGGGAAGGTTTACTGTAACCTGTGGACCTTCAAATTGACGAACAAACACGGATATTGCGTCGGAATTGAATACAACAGGCACCATGCCGACTTCTGTCCGGGAGAGTAATGCTTCTATCTGTCTGTGCTTTGATTCTTTGCTGGGATTCCAGTAATAGATTCCGATGGACATGGGAAGTTTTACTGTAACCAGTGGACCTTCATCTTGACGATGAAACACAGAAATTTCGACGGAATTGAATGCAACAGGCACAATGACGACATCTGTCCGGGAGAGTAATCCATCTAACTGTCGGAATTTTAGTTCTTTCCTGGGATTCCATTAATAGACTCCGATTGACATGGGAAGGTTTACTGTAACCTGTGGACCTTCAACTTGACGAAGAAACACAGATATTGCGTCGGATTTGAATACAACAGGCACCATGCCGACTTCTGTCCTGGAGAGTAACGCTTCTATCTGTCTGTGCTTTGTTTCTTTTCTGGGATTCCAGTAATAGATTCCGATGGACATGGGAAGGTTTACTGTAACCTGTGGACCTTCAACTTGACGATGAAACACTGAAATAGCGTCGGAATTGAATACAACTGGCACTATGACGACATCTGTCCGGGAAAGTAATCCTTCTAACTGTCAGAATTTTAATTCTTTCCTGGGATTCCAGTAATAGACTCCGATGGACATGGGAAGGTTTACTGTAACCTGTGGACCTTCTACTTGACGAAGAAACACAGATATTGGGTCGGAATTGAATACCACAGGCACCATGCCGACTTCTGTCCGGGAGAGTAATGCTCCTATCTGTCTGTGCTTTGATTCTTTGCTGGGATTCCAGTAATTAATTCCGATGGACATGAGAAGGTTTACTGTAACTTGTGGACATACAACTTGACGATGAAACACAGAAATTGCGTCGGAATTGAATACAACAGGCACCATGCCGACTTGTGTCCGGGAGAGCAATGCTTTTATCTGTCTGTGCTTTGATTCTTTCCTGGGACTCCAGTAATAGATTCCGATCGACATGAGAAGATTTACTGTAACCTGTGGACCTTCAACGTGACGAAGAAACACAGATATTGTGTCGGAATTGAATACAACAGGCACCATGCCGACTTCTGTCCGGGAGAGTAATGCTTCTATCTGTTTGTGCTTTGATTCTTTGCTGGGATTCCAGTAATAGATTCCGATGGACATGGGAAGGTTTACTGTAACCTGTGGACCTTCAACGTGTCGATGAAACACAGAAATTGCGTCTGAATTGAATACAACAGGCACAATGACGACATCTGTCCGGGAGGGTAATCCTTCTAACTGTCAGAATTTTAATTCTTTCCTGGGATTCCAGTAATTGACTCCGATGGACATGGGATGGTTTACTGTAACCTGTGGACCTTTCACTTGACGAAGAAACACAGATTTTGCGTCGGAATTGAATACAACAGGCACAATGCCGACTTCTGTCCGGGAGAGTAATGCTTCTTTCTGTCTGTGCTTTGATCCTTTCCTGGGTTTCCAGCAACAGATTCCGATGGACATGGGAAGGTTTACTGTAACCTGTGGACCTTCAACTTGACGATGAAACACAGATATTGCGTCGGAATTGAATACAACAGGCACCATGCCGACTTCTGTCCGGGAGAGTAATGCTTCTATCTGTCTGTGCTTTGATTCTTTGCTGGGTTTCCAGTGATAGATTGCGATGGACATGGGAAGGTTTACTGTAACCTGTGGACCTTCAACTTGACGATGAAACACAGAAATTGCGTCGGAATTGAATACAACAGGCACAATGACGACATCTGTCCGGGAGAGTAATCCTTCTAACTGTCAGAATTTTAATTTTTTCCTGGGATTACAGTAATAGACTCCGATGGACATGGGAAGGTTTACTGCAACCTGTGGACCTTCAACTTGACGAAGAAAATCAGATATTTAGTCGGAATTGAATACAACAGGCACCATGCCGACTTCTGTCAGGCAGAGTAATGCTTTTATCTGTCTGTGCTTTGATTCTTTGCTGGGATTCCAGTAATAGATGCCGATGGACATGGGAAGGTTTCCTGTAACCTGTGGACATTCAACTTGACGATGAAACAAAGAAATTGCGTCGGAATTGAATACAACAGGCACCATGCCGACTTCTGTCCTGGAGATTAATGCTTCTATCTGTCTCTGCTATGATTCTTTGCTGTTATTCCAGTAATAGATTCCGATGGACATGGGAAGGATTACTGAAACCTGTGGACTTTCAACTTGACGAAGAAACACAGATATTGCGTCGGAATTGAATACAACAGGCACCATGCCAACTTCTGTCCGGGAGAGTAATGCTTCTATCTGTCTGTGCTTTGATTTTTTGCTGGGATTCCAGTAATAGATTCCGATGGACATGGGAAGGTTTACTGTAACCTGTGGACCTTCAACTTGACGAAGAAACACAGATATTGCGTCGGAATTGAATACAACAGGCACCATGCCGACTTCTGTCGTGGAGAGTAATGCTTCTATCTGTCTTGTGCTTTGATTCTTTGCTGGGATTCCAGTAATAGATGCCGATGGACATGGGAAGGTTTCCTGTAACCTGTGGACATTCAACTTGACGATGAAACACAGAAATTGCGTCGGAATTGAATACAACAGGCACCATGCCGACTTCTGTCCGGGAGAGTAATGCTTCTATCTGTCTGTGCTATGATTCTTTGCTGGGATTCCTGCAATATATTCCGATGGACATGGGAAGGTTTACTGTAACCTGTGGACCTTCAACTTGACGATGAAACACAGAAATTGCGTCGGAATTGAATACAACAGGCACAATGACGACATCTGTCCGGGAGAGTAATCCTTCTAACTGTCAGAATTTTAATTCTTTCCTGGGATTCCAGTAATAGACTCCGATGGACATGGGAAGGTTTACTGTAACCTGTAGACCTTCAACGTGACGAAGAAACACAGATACTGCGTCGGAATTGAATACACCAGGCACCATACCGACTTCTGTCCGGGAGAGTAATGCTTCTATCTGTCTGTGCTTTGATTCTTTGCTGGTATTCCAGTAATAGATTCCAATGGACATGGGAAGGTTTACTGTAACCTGTGGACCATCAACTTGACGAAGAAACACAGATATTGCGTCGGAATTGAATACAACAGTCACCATGCCGACTTCTGTCCGGGAGAGTAATGCTTCTATCTGTCTCTGCTTTGATTCTCTCCTGGGTATCCAGGGATAGATTCCGATGGACATGGGAAGGTTTACTGTAACCTGTGGACCTTCAACTTGACGATGAAACACAGATATTGCGACGGAATTGAATACAACAGGCACCATGCCGACCTCTGTCCGGGAGAGTAATGCTTCTATCTGTCTGTGCTTTGATTCTTTGCTGGGATCCCAGTAATAGATTCCAATGGACATGGGAAGGTTTACTGTAACCTGTGGACCTTCAACTTGACGAACAAACACAGATATTGCGTCGGAATTGAACACAACAGACACCATGCCGACTTCTGTCCGGGAGAGTAATGCTTCTATCTGTCTGTGCTTTGATTCTTTGCTGGGATTCCAGTAATAGATTCCGATGGACATGGGAAGGTTTACTGTAACCAGTGGACCTTCATCTTGACGATGAAACACAGAAATTTCGACGGAATTGAATGCAACAGGCACAATGACGACATCTGTCCGGGAGAGTAATCCATCTAACTGTCGGAATTTTAGTTCTTTCCTGGGATTCCAGTAATAGACTCCGATTGACATGGGAAGGTTTACTGTAACCTGTGGACCTTCAACTTGACGAACAAACACAGATATTGCGTCGGAATTGAACACAACAGACACCATGCCGACTTCTGTCCGGGAGAGTAATGCTTCTATCTGTCTGTGCTTTGATTCTTTAATGGGATTCCGGTAATAGATTCCGATGAACAAGGGAAGGTTTACTGTAATCTGTGGACCTTCAACCTGACGATGAAATACCGAAATTGCGTTGGAATTGAATATAACATTCACCATGCCGCCATCTGTCCGGGAAAGTAATACTTCTAACTGTCTGTGCTTTGATTCTTTCCTAGGATTCCAGTAACAGATTCCCATGGACGTGGGAAGGTTTACTGTAACCTGAGTCCCTTCAACTTGACGATAAAACACAGAAATTGCGACGGAATTGAATACAACAGGCACCATGCCAACTTCTGTCCGGGAGAGTAATACTTCTAACATTCTGTGCTCTGTTTCTTTCTTGGGATTCCAGTAATAGATTCCGATGGACATGGGATTGTTTACTGTAACTTGTAGACCTTCAACTTGACGATGAAACACTGAAATTGCGTCGGAATTGAATACAACAGGCACCATGCCGACTTCTGTCCGGGAGAGAAATGCTTCTAACTGTCTGTGCTTTGGATCTTTCCTGGGATTCCTGTAATAGACTCCGATGGACATGCAAAGGTTATCTTTAACTTGTCGATCTTCACCTTGATAGTGAAACACAGAAATTGCGTCGGGATAGTATGCAACAGGCACCATTCCTACTTCCGTCCAGGAGAGTTATGCTTCTAACTGTCTGTGCTTTGGTTCTTTCCTGGGATTCCAGTAAGAGATTCCGATGGACAAGGAAAGGTTAACTGTAACTTGTCGATCTTCACCTTGATGGTGAAACACAGAAATTGCGTCTGAATTGTATGCAACAGGCACCATTCCTACTTCTGTCCGGGAGAGTAAAGCTTCTAACTGTCTGTGATTTGATTCTTTCCTGGGATTCCAGTAATAGATTCCGATGGACATGGGAAGGTTTACTGTAACCTGTGGACCATCAGCTTGACGATGAAACACAGAAATTGCACGGAATTGAATACAACGGGCACCATGACGACTTCTCTCCGGGAGAGTAATGCTTCTAACTGTCGGTGCTTTGATTCTTTCTTCGGATTCCAGTAGCAGATTCCGATGGACATGGGAAGGTTTGCTGTAACCTGTAGACCTGCAATTTGACAATGAAACACAGAAATTACGTCGGAATTAAATACAACAGGCACCATGCCGACTTCTGTCCGGGAGAGTAATGCTTCTAACTGTCTGTGCTTTGATTCTTTCCTGGGATTCCAGTAATAGATTCCGATGGACATGGGAAGGTTTGCTGTAACCTATAGACCTTCAACTTGACGAGGAAACACTGAATTTGCGTCGGAATTGAATACAACAGGCATCATGCTGTCTTCTCTCCGGGTGAGCAATGCTTCTAACTGTCTGTGCTTTGTTTCTTTCCAGGGTTTCCAGTAATACATTCCGATGGACATGGGAAGGTTTAGTGTTACCTGTGGACCATCAACTTGACGATGAAACACAAACATTGCGTCGGAATTCAAAACAACGGGCCCGAGGCCGACTTGTCTCCGGGAGAGTAATTCTTCTTAGTGTTTGTGCTTTGATTCTTTCCTGAGATTCCAGTAATAGATTCCCATGGAGATGGGAAAGTTCACTGTAACCTGTGGACCTTCAACTTGACGATGAAACACAGAAATTGCGTCGCAATTGAATACAACAGACAACATGCCGACTTCTGTTCGGAGAGTAATGCTTCTAACTGTCTGTGCTCTGATTCCTTCCTGGGATTCCAGTAATTGATTCCGATGGACAAGGGAAAGTTTACTGTAACCTGTGGCCTTTCAACCTGACGATGAAATACCGAAATTGCGTCGGAATTGAATATAACAGGCACCATGCCGCCATCTGTCCGGGAAAGTAATACTTCTTACTGTCTGTGCTTTGGTTCTTTCCTAGGATTCAAGTAATAGATTTTGATGGACATGGAAAGGTTATCTGTAACTTGTCGATCTTCACTCTGATGGTGAAACACAGATATTGCGTCGGAATTGTATGCAACAGGCACCATTCCTACTTCTGTCCGGGAGAGTAATGCTTCTAACTCTCTGTGCTTTGATTCTTTCCTCGGATTCCAGTAATAGATTCCGATGGACATGGGAAGGTTTACTGTAACTTGTGGACCATCAGCTTGACGATGAAACACAGAAATTGCGACGGAATTGAATACAACGGGCACCATGCCGACTTCTGTCCGGGAGAAAAATGCTTCTAACTGTGTGTGCTTTTATTCTTTCATGGGATTCCAGTAATAGATTCCGATGGTCATGGAAAGGTTAACTGTAACTTGTCGATCTTCACCTTGATGGTGATACACGGAAATTGCGTCGGAATAGTATGCAACAGGCACCATTCCTACTTCTGCCCGGGAGAGTAATGCTTCTAACTGTCTGTGCTTTGATTCTTTCCTGGGATTCCAGTAATTGATTCCGATGGACATGGGAAGGTTTAGTAAAACCAGTGGACCTTTAACTTGACGATGAAATACAGAAATTTCGTCGGAATTGAATACAACAAGCACCATTCCTACATCTGTCAGGGAGAGTAATGCTTCTAACTGTCTGTGCTTTGGTTCTTTCTTGGGATTCCAGTAATAGATTCCGATGGACATGGAATTGCGTTGGAATTGAATACAACAGGCACCATGCCAACTTCTGTTCGGGAGATAAAAGCTTCTAACTGTCTGTGTTTGGATTCTTTCCTGGGATTCCAGTAATAGATTCCGATCGACATGGGCGAGTTTACTGTAACCTGTGGACCTTCAACGTGACGATGAATCACAGAAATTGCGTCGGAATTGAATACAACTAACACCATGCCGACTTCTCTCCGGGAGAGTAATGCTTCTAACTGTCTGTGTTTTGATTCTTTAATGGGATTCCAATAATTGATTCCGATGAACAAGGGAAGGTTTACTGTAACCCGTGGACCTTCACCCTGACGATGAAATACCGAAATTGCGTCGGAATTGAAAATAACAGGTACCATGCCGCCATCTGTCCGGGAAAGTAATACTTCTAACTGTCTGTGCTTTGATTCTTTCCTGGGATTCCAGTAATAGATTCCGATGGACATTAGAAAGTTTACTGTAAGCTGTGGACCTTCAACGTGACGATGAAAAACAGAAATTGCGTCGGAATTGAATACAACAGGCACCATGCCGACTTCTGTTCGGGAGAGTAATGCTTCTAACTGTCTGTTCTTAGTTTCCTTCCTGGGATTCCAGTAATAGATTCCGATGGACATGGAATTGCGTCGGAATTGAATACAACATGCACCATGCCGACTTTTGTTCGGGAGATTAATGCTTCTAACTGTCTGTGCTTTGATTCTTTCCTAGGATTCCAGTAATAGATTCCGATGGATAGGGGATGGGTTACTGTACCTTGTGGACCATCAACTTGACGATGAAACACAGTAATTGCGACGGAATTGAATACAACGTTCACCATGACGACTTCTGTTCGGGCGAGTAATGCTTCTCACTGTCGGTGCCTTGATTCTCTCCTGGGATTCCAGTAATAGATTCCGTTGGACATGGGAAGGTTTAGTGTAACCTGTGGACCTTCACCTTGACGATGAATTACAGAAACTGCGTCGGAATTTGATAAAACCAATCACCATGCCGACTTCTGTCCGGGAGAGTAATGCTTCTAACTGTCTGCGCTTTGATTTTTTCCTGGGATTCCAGTAATAGTTTGCGATGGGCATGGGAAGGTTTACTGTATCCTGTGGACCTTCAACCTGCCGATGAAATACCGAAATTGCGTCGGAATTGAACACAACAGGCACCATGCCGACTTATGTCCGGGAGAGTAATACTTCTTACTGTCTGTTCTTTGATTCCATCTTAGGATTCCTGTAATAGATTCCGATGGACATGGGAAGGTTTACCGTAACCTGAACTCCTTCATCTTGACGATGAAACACAGAAATTGCGTCGGAATTGAATACAACAGGCACCATGCCGACTTCTCTCCGGGAGAGTAATGCTTCTAACTGTCTGTGCTTTGATTCTTTCCATGGATTCCAGTAATAGATTCCCATGGACATGGGAAAGTTTACTGTAACCTGTGGACCTTCAACTTGACGATGAAACACAGAAATTGCGTCGCAATTGAATACAACAGACAAAATGCCGACTTCTGTTCGGGAGAGTAATGCTTCTAACTGTCTGTTCTTTGTTTCCTTCCTGAGATTCCAGTAATAGATTCCGATGGCCATGGATTTGCGTCGGAATTGAATAAAAAAGGCACCATGCCGACTTCTGTTCGGGAGATCAATGCTTCTAACTGTCTGTGCTTTGATTCTTTCCTAGGATTCCAGTAATAGATCCCGATGGACAGGGGATGGGTTACTGTACCTTGTGGACCTTCAACTTGACGATGAAACACAGATATTGCGTCGGAAGTGAATACAAAAGGACCATGCCGACTTCTGTCCTGGAGAGTAATGCTTCTAACTGTCTGTGCTTTGATTCTTTCCTGGGATCCAGTAATAGATTCTGATAGACATGGGAAGGTTGACTGTAACCTGTGGACCTTCATCTTGACGATGAAACACAGAAATTGCGTCGGAATTGATTACAGCAGGCACCATGCCGAGTTCTCTAAGGGAGAGTAATGCTTCTAACTGTCTGTGCTTTGATTCTTTCCTGGGTTACAGTAATAGATTCCGATGGACGTGGCAAGGTTTAGTGTAACCTTTGGACCTTCACCTTGACGATGAATTACAGAAATTGCGTCGGAATTGGAAACAACAGGCACCATGCCGACTTCTGTCCGGGAGAGTAATGCTTCTAACTGTCTGCGCTTTGATTTTTTCCTGGGATTCAAGTAACAGTTTGCGATGGGCATGGGAAGGTTTACTGTAACCTGTGGACCTTCAACCTGCCGATGAAATACCGAAATTGCGTCTGAATTGAATACAACAGGCACCATGCCGACTTCTGTCCGGGAGAGTAATACTTCTTACTGTCTGTTCTTTGATTCCATCCTAGGATTCCTGTAATAGATTCCGATGGACATGGGAAGGTTTACCGTAACCTGAACACCTTCATCTTGACGATGAAACACAGAAATTGCGTCGTAATTGAATACAACAGGCACCATGCCGACTTCTCTCCGGGAGAGTAATGCTTCTAACTGTCTTTGCTTTGATTCTTTCCAGGGATTCCAGTAATAGATTCCGATAGACATGGAAAGGTTTAGTGTTGCCTGTGGACCTTCAACTTGACGATGAAACACAAAAATTGCTTCGGAATTGAATACAACCTGCCCGATGCCGACTTTTCTCCGGGAGAGTATTTCCTCTTACTGTCTGTGCTTTGATTCTTTCCTGGGATTCCAGTAATGGATTCCCATGGACATGGGAAAGTTTACTGTAACCTGTGGACCTTCCACTTGACGATGAAACACAGAAATTGCGTCGCAATTGATTACAACTGACAAATTGCCGAATTCTGTTCGGGAGAGTAATGCTTCTAACTGTCTGTGCTCTGATTCTTTCCTGGCATTCCAGTAATAGATTTTGATGGACATGGATAGGTTTACTGTAACCCCTGGACCTTCAACGTGACGATGAAACACAAAAATTGCGTCGGAATTGAATACAACAGGCAATATGCTGACTTCTGTCCGGGAGAGTAATGCTTCTAACTGTCTGTGCTTTGATTCTTTCCTCGGATTCCAGTGACAGATTCCGATGGACATGGGAAGCTTTACTGTAACCTGTGGATCTTCAACTTGACGATGAAACACAGAAATTGCGTCGGAATTGAATACAACAGGCGCCATAGTGACTTCTGTCCACGAGAGTAATGCTTCTAACTGTCTGTGCTTTGATTCTTTATTGGGATTCCAGTAATAGATTCCGTTCGACATGGGAGAGTTTACTGTAACCTCTGGACCTTCAACTTGACGATGACACACAGAACATGCGTCGGAATTGAATACAACAGGCACCATGCCGACTCCTCTCCGGGAGAGTAATGCTTCTTACTGTCTGTGCTTTGTTTCTTTCCTGGGATTCCAGTAATAGATTCCTATAGATATGGCAAGGTGTACTGTAACCTGTGGACCTTCAACTTGACGATGAAATACAGAAAATGCGTTGGAATTGAATACAACATTCACCATGCCGTCTTCTCTCCGGGAGAGTAATGCTTCTAACTGTCTGTGCTTTGATTCTTTCCTGGGATTCCAGTAACAGATTCCGATCGACATGGGGAGAAAATTACTGTAACTTGTGGACCTTCAACTAGACGATGAAACACTGAAATTGCATCGGAATTGAATACAACAGGCACCATGCCGACTTCCATCCGGGAGAGTGATGCTTCTAACTGTCTGTGCTTTGATTCTTTCCTCGGATCCAGTAATAGATTCCGATAGACATGGGAAGGTTAACTGTAACCTGTGGACCTTCAGCTTGACGAGGAAACACTGAATGTGCGTCGGAATTGAATACAACAGGCACCATGCCCACTTCTGTTCGGGAGAGTAATACTTCTCACTTTCTGTGCTTTGATTCTTTCCTAGGTTTCCAGTAATAGATTCCGATGGACATGGGAAGGTTGACTGTAACCGGAGGACTTTCAACTTGACGATGAAACACAGAAATTGCGACGGAATTGAATACAACAGGCACCATGCCGACTTCTGTCCGGGAGAGTAATACTTCTAACTGTCTGTTCTTTGATTCTTTCCTAGGATTCCCGTAATAGATTCAGATGGACATGGGAAGGTTTACTGTAACCTAAGGACCTTCATCTTGACGATGAAACACAGAAATTGCGTCGGAAAAGAATACAACAGGCACCATGCCGACTTCTGTCCGGGAGAGTAATGGTTCTAACTGTCTGTGATTTGATTCTTTCTTGGGATTCCAGTAATAGATTCCGAGGACATAGGAAAGTTTACTGTAACCTGTGGACCTTCACCTTGACGATTAAACACAGATATTGCGTCGGAATTGAATACAACAGGCAATATCCCGACCTCAATCCGGGAGAGTAATGCTTCTAACGGTCTGTACATTGATCCTTTCCTGAGATTTCAGTAACAGGTTCGGATGGACATGAGCAGGTTTACTGTAACCTGTGGACCTTCAACTTGACGATGAAATACAGAAATTGCGTCGGAATTAAATTCTACAGGCACCATGCCGAATTCTGTCCGGGAGAGTAATGCTTCTAACTGTCTGTGCTTTGATTCTTTAGTGGGATTCCAGTAAAAGATTCCGATGGCCATGGGAAGAATTACTGTAACCTGCGGACCTTCAAGTTGACGGTGAAACACAGAAATTGCGTCGGAATAGCATACAACGGGCACCATGCCGACATATGTCGGGGAGAGTAATACTTCAAACTGTCTGTGCTTTGATTCTTTCCTGGGATTCCTGTAATAGATTGCGATGGACATGGGAAGGTTCACTGTAACCTGTGGACCTTCAACCAGACGATGGAATACCGAAATTGCGTCGGAATTGAAGACAACAGGCACCATGCGGACTTCCGTCCGGGAGAGTAATACTTCTAACTGTCAGTTCTTTGATTCTTTCCTAGGATTCCTGTAATAGATTCCGATGGACATGGGAAGGTTTACCGTAACCTGAGGATTTTCATCGTGACGATGAAACACAGAAATAGCGTCGGAATTGAATACAACAGGCACCATGCCGACTTCTGTCTGGGAGAGTAATGCTTCTAACTGTCTGTGATTGGATTCTTTCCTGGGATTTCAGTAATGGATTCCAATATACATGGGAAGGTTTACTGTAACCTCTGGACCTACAAATTGACGATGAAAATCAGAAATTGCGTCGGAATTGAATACAATAGGCAGCATGCCGACTTCTCTTCGGGAGAGCAACGCTTCTAACCATCTGTGCTTTGATTCTTTCCTGAGATTGCAATAATAGATTCCGATTGACATGGGAAAGTTTACTGCAACCTGTGGACCTTAACCTTGACGATTAAACACAAAAATTGCGTCGGAATTGAATGCAACAGGCAATATCCCGACCTTAGTCCGGGAGAGTAATGCTTCTAACTGTCTGTACTTTGATCCTTTCCTGAGATTTCAGTAACAGATTCGGATGGACATGAGAAGGTTTACTGTAACCTGTGGACCTTCAAATTGACGATTAAACACAGTAGTTGCGTCGGAATTGAATACAACAGGCACCATGCCGACTTCTGTCCGGGTGAGTAATGCTTCTAACTGTCTGTGCTTTGATTCTTACCTGGGATTCCAGTAATAGATTCCAAAGGACATGTAAAGGTTTACTGTAACCTGCGGGCCTTCTAAGTGACGATGAAACAAAGAAATTGCGTCGGAGTTCAATACAACAGGCACCATCCCGACTTGTGTACGGGAGAGTAATGCTTCTAACAGTCTGTGCTTTGATTCTTTCCTGGGATTCCAGTAAAAGATTCCGATGGTCGTGGGAAAGTTTACTGTGACCTGCGGACCTTCAACTTGACGGTGAAACACAGAAATTGCGTCCGAATTGAATACAACGGGCACCAAGCCACATCTGTCCGGGAGAGTAATGCTTCTAACTGTCTGTGCTTTGATTCTTTCCTCGGATTCAAGTAACAGATTCCGATGGACATTGGAAGTTTTACTGTAACCTGTGGATCTTCAACTTGACGATGAAACACAGAAATAGCGCCGGAATTGAATACAACAGGCGCCATAGTGACTTCTGTCCTGGAGAGTAATGCTTCTAACTGTCTGTGCTTTGATTCTTTATTGGGATTCCAGTAATAGATTCCGATCGACATAGGAGAGTTTTCTGTAACCTGTGGACCTTCAACTTGACGATGAAACACAGAAAATGCGTCGGAATTCAATACAACAGCACCATGCCGACTCCTCCCCGGGAGAGTAGTGCTTCTAACTGTCTGTGCTTTGATTCTTTCCTGGAATTCCAGTAATAGATTCCGATGGACATGTCAAGGTGTACTGTAACCTGTGGACCTTCAAATTGACGATTAAACACAGAAATTGCGCTGGAATTGAATACAACATTCACCATGCGGTCTTCTCTCCGGGAGAGTAATGCTTCTAACTGTCTGTGCTTTGAATCTTTCCTGGGATTCCAGTAAATGATTCCGATGGACATGGACTTCTGTCCGGGCGTGTAATGCTTCTAACTGTCTGTGCTTTCATTCGTTCCTGGGATTCTAGTAATAGATTCCGATGGACATGGGAAGGTTTACAGTAACTTGTAGACCTTCAACTTGACGATGAAACACAGAAATTGCGTCAGAATTGAATACAACACTCACCATGCCGACTTCTCTCCGGGAGAGTAATGCTTCTAACTGTCTGTGCTTTGATTCTTTCCTGGGATTCCAGTAATAGATTCCGATGGACATGGAACGGTATACTGTAACCTTGGACCTTCAACTTGACGATGAAACACAGAAATTGCGTCGGAATTGAATACAACGGGCACCATTCCGACTTCTGCCCGGGAGAGTAATGCTTCTAACTGTGCGCGCTTTGATTCTTTCCTGGGATTCCAGTAAAAGATTCCGATGGCCATGGGAAGGTTTACTGTAGCCTGTAGACCTTCAACGTGACGATGAAACACAGATATAGCATCGGAATTGAATACAACCGGCTCAATGCCGACTTGTGTCTGGGAGAGTAATGCTTCTAACTGTGTGTGCTTTGATTCTCTCCTGGGATTCCTGTAATAGACTCCGATGGACATGAGAAGGTTTACTATATCTTGTCGACCTTCACCCTGACGGTGAAACACAGAAGTTGCGTCGGAATTGTATACAACAGGCACCATTCCTACTTCTGTCCAGGAGAGTAATGCTTCTAACTGTCTGTGCTTTGATTCTTTCCTGGGTTTCCAGTAATAGATTGCGATGGACATGGGAAGGTTTACTGTAACCTGTGGACCTTCAACCTGACGATGGAATACCGAACTTGTGTGGGAATTGAATACAACAGCCACCATGCCGACTTCTGTACGGGAGACTAATACTTCCAACTGTCTGTTCTATGATTCTATCCTACGATTCCTGTAATAGATTCCGATAGACATGGGATGGTTTACCGTAACCTGAGGACCTTCATCTTGACGATGAAACACAGAAATTGCGTCGGAATTGAATACAACAGGCACCATGCCGACTTCTGTCCGGGAGAGTAATGCTTCTAACTGTCTGCGATTTGATTCTTTCCTGGGATTCCAGTAATAGATTCCAATATACATGGGAAGGTTTACAGTAACCTTTAGACCTACAAATTGATCATGAAATACAGAAATTGCGTCGGACTTGAATACAATAAGCAGCATGCCGACTTCTCTCCGGGAGAGTAACGCTTCTAACTATCTGTGCTTTGATTCTTTCCTGGGATTGCAATAACAGATTCCGATGGACATGGGAAAGTTTACTGTATCCTGTGGACCTTCACCTTGACGATTAAACACAGAAATTGCGTCGGAATTGAATACAACAGGCAATATCCCGACCTCAATCCGGGAGAGTAATGCTTCTAACTGTCTGTACTTCGATCCTTTCCTGAGATTTCAGTAACAGATTCGGATGGACATGAGAAGGTTTACTGTAACCTGTGGACCTTCAACTTGACGATGAAATACAGAAATTGCGTCGGAATTAAATTCTACAGGCACCATGCCGAATTCTGTCCGGGAGAGTAATGCTTCTAACTGTCTGTGTTTCGATTCTTTCCTGGGGTTCCAGTAATGGTTTCCGATGGACATGGGAAGGTTTACTGTAACCTTTGGACCTTCAAATTGACGACGAAACACAGAAATTGCGTCGGAATTGAATATAACAGGCTCCATGCCGACTTCTGTCCGGGTGAGTAATGCTTCTAACTGTCTGTGCTTTGATTCATTCCTGGGATTCCAGTATTAGATTCCGAAGGACATGGGAAGGTTTACTGTAACCTGCGGGCCTTCTAAGTGACGATGAAACAAAGAAATTGCGTTGGAATTCAATACAACAGGCACCATCCCGACTTGTGTCCGGGAGAGTAATGCTTCTAACTGTCTGTTCTTTGATTCTTTCCTGGGATTCCTGTAATAGATTCAGATGGACATGGGAAGGTTTACCGTAACCTAACGACCTTCATCTTGACGATGAAACACTGAAATTGCGTCGGAATTGAATACAACAGGCACCATGCCGTCTTCTCTCCGGGAGAGTAATGCTTCTAACTGTCTGTGCTTTGATTCTTTCCTCGGATCCAGTAATAGATTCCGATAGACATGGGAAGGTTAACTGTAACCTGTGGACCGCCAACTTGACGAGGAAACACTGAATTTGCGTCGGAATTGAATACAGGAGGCACCATGCCGACTTCTCTCCGGGAGAGTAATGCTTCTAACTGTCTGTGTTTTGTTCTTTCCAGGGTTTCCAGTAATAGATTCCGATGGACATAGGAAGGTTTAGTATTACCTGTGGACCATCAACTTGACGATGAAACACAAAAATTGCGTCGGAATTGAATACAATGGGGCCCGATGCCGAGTTGTCTCCGGGAGAGAAATTCTACTTACTGTCTGTGCTTTGATTCCTTCCTGGGATTCCAGTAATAGATTCTCATGGACATGGGAAAGTTTACTGTAACCTGTGGACCTTCATCCTGACGATGAAACACAAAAATTGCGTCGCAATTGAATACTACAGGCACCATGCCGACTTCTGTCCGGGAGAGTAATGATTCTAACTGTGTGTGCTTTGATTCTTTCCTGGGATTCCAGTAATAGATTCCGATGGACATGGGAAGGTTTACTGTATCTTGTCGACCTTCACCTTGACGGTGAAACACAGAAGCTGCGTCGGAATTGTATACAACAGGCACCATCTTTACTTCTGTCCGGGAGAGTAATGCTTCTAACTGTCTGTGCTTTGATTCTTTCCTGGGATTCCAGTAATAGATTGCGATGGACATGGGAAGGTTCACTGTAACCTGTGGACCTTCAACCTGACGATGGAATACCGAAATTGCGTCGGAATTGAAGACAACAGGCACCATGCGGACTTCTGTCCGGGAGAGTAATACTTCTAACTGTCAGTTCTTTGATTCTTTCCTAGGATTCCTGTAATAGATTCCGATGGACATGGGAAGGTTTACCGTAACCTGAGGATTTTCATCGTGACGATGAAACACAGAAATAGCGTCGGAATTGAATACAACAGGCACCATGCCGACTTCTGTCTGGGAGAGTAATGCTTCTAACTGTCTGCGCTTTGATTTTTTCCTGGGATTCAAGTAACAGTTTGCGATGGGCATGGGAAGGTTTACTGTAACCTGTGGACCTTCAACCTGCCGATGAAATACCGAAATTGCGTCTGAATTGAATACAACAGGCACCATGCCGACTTCTGTCCGGGAGAGTAATACTTCTTACTGTCTGTTGTTTGATTCCATCCTAGGATTCCTGTAATAGATTCCGATGGACATGGGAAGGTTTACCGTAACCTGAACACCTTCATCTTGACGATGAAACACAGAAATTGCGTCGTAATTGAATACAACAGGCACCATGTCGACTTCTCTCCGGGAGAGTAATGCTTCTAACTGTCTTTGCTTTGATTCTTTCCAGGGACTCCAGTAATAGATTCCGATAGACATGGAAAGGTTTAGTGTTACCTGTGGACCTTCAACTTGACGATGAAACACAAAAATTGCTTCGGAATTGAATACAACGGGCCCGATGCCGACTTTTCTCCGGGAGAGTATTTCCTCTTACTGTCTGTGCTTTGATTCTTTCCTGGGATTCCAGTAATGGATTCCCATGGACATGGGAAAGTTTACTGTAACCTGTGGACCTTCCGCTTGACGATGAAACACAGAAATTGCGTCGCAATTGACTACAACTGACAAATTGCCGAATGCTGTTCGGGAGAGTAATGCTTCTAACTGTCTGTGCTTTGATTCTTTCCTCGGATTCCAGTGACAGATTCCGATGGACATGGGAAGCTTTACTGTAACCTGTGGATCTTCAACTTGACGATGAAACACAGAAATTGCGTCGGAATTGAATACAACAGGCGCCATAGTGACTTCTGTCCACGAGAGTAATGCTTCTAACTGTCTGTGCTTTGATTTTTTATTGGGATTCCAGTAATAGATTCCGTTCGACATGGGAGAGTTTACTGTAACCTCTGGACCTTCAACTTGACGATGAAACACAGAACATGCGTCGGAATTGAATACAACAGGCACCATGCCGACTCCTCTCCGGGAGAGTAATGCTTCTTACTGTCTGTGCTTTGTTTCTTTCCTGGGATTCCAGTAATAGATTCCTATAGATATGGCAAGGTGTACTGTAACCTGTGGACCTTCATCTTGACGATGAAATACAGAAAATGCGTTGGAATTGAATACAACATTCACCATGCCGTCTTCTCTCCGGGAGAGTAATGCTTCTAACTGTCTGTGCTTTGATTCTTTCCTGGGATTCCAGTAACAGATTCCGATCGACATGGGGAGAAAATTACTGTAACTTGTGGACCTTCAACTAGACGATGAAACACTGAAATTGCGTCGGAATTGAATACAACAGGCACCATGCCGACTTCCATCCGGGAGAGTGATGCTTCTAACTGTCTGTGCTTTGATTCTTTCCTCGGATCCAGTAATTGATTCCGATAGACATGGGAAGGTTAACTGTAACCTGTGGACCTTCAGCTTGACGAGGAAACACTGAATTTGCGTCGGAATTGAATACAACAGGCACCATGCCCACTTCTGTTCGGGAGAGTAATACTTCTCACTTTCTGTGCTTTGATTCTTTCCTAGGTTTCCAGTAATAGATTCCGATGGACATGGGAAGGTTGACTGTAACCGGAGGACTTTCAACTTGACGATGAAACACAGAAATTGCGACGGAATTGAATACAACAGGCACCATGCCGACTTCTGTCCGGGAGAGTAATACTTCTAACTGTCTGTTCTTTGATTCTTTCCTAGGATTCCCGTAATAGATTCAGATGGACATGGGAAGGTTTACTGTAACCTAAGGACCTTCATCTTGACGATGAAACACAGAAATTGCGTCGGAAAAGAATACAACAGGCACCATGCCGACTTCTGTCCGGGAGAGTAATGGTTCTAACTGTCTGTGATTTGATTCTTTCTTGGGATTCCAGTAATAGATTCCGAGGACATAGGAAAGTTTACTGTAACCTGTGGACCTTCACCTTGACGATTAAACACAGATATTGCGTCGGAATTGAATACAACAGGCAATATCCCGACCTCAATCCGGGAGAGTAATGCTTCTAACGGTCTGTACATTGATCCTTTCCTGAGATTTCAGTAACAGGTTCGGATGGACATGAGCAGGTTTACTGTAACCTGTGGACCTTCAACTTGACGATGAAATACAGAAATTGCGTCGGAATTAAATTCTACAGGCACCATGCCGAATTCTGTCCGGGAGAGTAATGCTTCTAACTGTTTGTGCTTTGATTCTTTAGTGGGATTCCAGTAAAAGATTCCGATGGCCATGGGAAGAAATACTGTAACCTGCGGACCTTCAAGTTGACGGTGAAACACAGAAATTGCGTCGGAATTGCATACAACGGGCACCATGCCGACATATGTCGGGGAGAGTAATACTTCAAACTGTCTGTGCTTTGATTCTTTCCTGGGATTCCTGTAATAGATTGCGATGGACATGGGAAGGTTCACTGTAACCTGTGGACCTTCAACCAGACGATGGAATACCGAAATTGCGTCGGAATTGAAGACAACAGGCACCATGCGGACTTCTGTCCGGGAGAGTAATACTTCTAACTGTCAGTTCTTTGATTCTTTCCTAGGATTCCTGTAATACATTCCGATGGACATGGGAAGGTTTACCGTAACCTGAGGATTTTCATCGTGACGATGAAACACAGAAATAGCGTCGGAATTGAATACAACAGGCACCATGCCGACTTCTGTCTGGGAGAGTAATGCTTCTAACTGTCTGTGATTGGATTCTTTCCTGGGATTTCAGTAATGGATTCCAATATACATGGGAAGGTTTACTGTAACCTCTGGACCTACAAATTGACGATGAAAATCAGAAATTGCGTCGGAATTGAATACAATAGGCAGCATGCCGACTTCTCTTCGGGAGAGCAACGCTTCTAACCATCTGTGCTTTGATTCTTTCCTGAGATTGCAATAATAGATTCCGATTGACATGGGAAAGTTTACTGCAACCTGTGGACCTTCACCTTGACGATTAAACACAAAAATTGCGTCGGAATTGAATACAACAGGCAATATCCCGACCTTAGTCCGGGAGAGTAATGCTTCTAACTGTCTGTACTTTGATCCTTTCCTGAGATTTCAGTAACAGATTCGGATGGACATGAGAAGGTTTACTGTAACCTGTGGACCTTCTGCTTCACGATGAAATACAGAAATTGCGTCGGAATTAAATTCTACAGGCACCATGCCGAATTCTGTCCGGGAGAGTAATTCTGCTAACTGTCTGTGTTTGGATTCTTTCCTGGTGTCCCAGTAATGGTTTCCGATGGACATGGGAAGGTTTACTGTAACCTTTGGACCTTCAAATTGACGATTAAACACAGTAGTTGCGTCGGAATTGAATACAACAGGCACCATGCCGACTTCTGTCCGGGTGAGTAATGCTTCTAACTGTCTGTGCTTTGATTCTTACCTGGGATTCCAGTAATAGATTCCAAAGGACATGTAAAGGTTTACTGTAACCTGCGGGCCTTCTAAGTGACGATGAAACAAAGAAATTGCGTCGGAGTTCAATACAACAGGCACCATCCCGACTTGTGTACGGGAGAGTAATGCTTCTAACAGTCTGTGCTTTGATTCTTTCCTGGGATTCCAGTAAAAGATTCCGATGGTCGTGGGAAAGTTTACTGTGACCTGCGGACCTTCAACTTGACGGTGAAACACAGAAATTGCGTCCGAATTGAATACAACGGGCACCAAGCCACATCTGTCCGGGAGAGTAATGCTTCTAACTGTCTGTGCTTTGATTCTTTCCTCGGATTCCAGTAACAGATTCCGATGGACATTGGAAGTTTTACTGTAACCTGTGGATCTTCAACTTGACGATGAAACACAGAAATAGCGCCGGAATTGAATACAACAGGCGCCATAGTGACTTCTGTCCTGGAGAGTAATGCTTCTAACTGTCTGTGCTTTGATTCTTTATTGGGATTCCAGTAATAGATTCCGATCGACATAGGAGAGTTTAGTGTAACCTGTGGACCTTCAACTTGACGATGAAACACAGAAAATGCGGCGGAATTCAATACAACAGGCACCATGCCGACTCCTCCCCGGGAGAGTAATGCTTCTAACTGTCTGTGCTTTGATTCTTTCCTGGAATTCCAGTAATAGATTCCGATGCACATGTCAAGGTGTACTGTAACCTGTGGACCTTCAAATTGACGATTAAACAGAGAAATTGCGCTGGAATTGAATACAACATTCACCATGCGGTCTTCTCTCCGGGAGAGTAATGCTTCTAACTGTCTGTGCTTTGAATCTTTCCTGGGATTCCAGTAAATGATTCCGATGGACATGGACTTCTGTCCGGGCGTGTAATGCTTCTAACTGTCTGTGCTTTCATTCGTTCCTGGGATTCTAGTAATAGATTCCGATGGACATGGGAAGGTTTACAGTAACTTGTAGACCTTCAACTTGACGATGAAACACAGAAATTGCGTCAGAATTGAATACAACACTCACCATGCCGACTTCTCTCCGGGAGAGTAATGCTTCTAACTGTCTGTGCTTTGATTCTTTCCTGGGATTCCAGTAATAGATTCCGATGGACATGGAACGGTATACTGTAACCTTGGACCTTCAACTTGACGACGAAACACAGAAATTGCGTCGGAATTGAATACAACGGGCACCATTCCGACTTCTGCCCGGGAGAGTAATGCTTCTAACTGTGTGCGCTTTGATTCTCTCCTGGGATTCCTGTAATAGACTCCGATGGACATGAGAAGGTTTACTGTATCTTGTCGACCTTCACCCTGACGGTGAAACACAGAAGTTGCGTCGGAATTGTATACAACAGGCACCATTCCTACTTCTGTCCAGGAGAGTAATGCTTCTAACTGTCTGCGCTTTGATTCTTTCCTGGGTTTCCAGTAATAGATTGCGATGGACATGGGAAGGTTTACTGTAACCTGTGGACCTTCAACCTGACAATGGAATACCGAACTTGTGTGGGAATTGAATACAACAGCCACCATGCCGACTTCTGTACGGGAGACTAATACTTCCAACTGTCTGTTCTATGATTCTATCCTACGATTCCTGTAATAGATTCCGATAGACATGGGATGGTTTACCGTAACCTGAGGACCTTCATCTTGACGATTAATCACAGAAATTGCGTCGGAATTGAATACAACAGGCACCATGCCGACTTCTGTCCGGGAGAGTAATGCTTCTAACTGTCTGCGATTTGATTCTTTCCTGGGATTCCAGTAATAGATTCCAATATACATGGGAAGGTTTACAGTAACCTTTAGACCTACAAATTGATCATGAAATACAGAAATTGCGTCGGACTTGAATACAATAAGCAGCATGCCGACTTCTCTCCGGGAGAGTAACGCTTCTAACTATCTGTGCTTTGATTCTTTCCTGGGATTGCAATAACAGATTCCGATGGACATGGGAAAGTTTACTGTATCCTGTGGACCTTCACCTTGACGATTAAACACAGAAATTGCGTCGGAATTGAATACAACAGGCAATATCCCGACCTCAATCCGGGAGAGTAATGCTTCTAACTGTCTGTACTTCGATCCTTTCCTGAGATTTCAGTAACAGATTCGGATGGACATGAGAAGGTTTACTGTAACCTGTGGACCTTCAAGTTGACGATGAAATACAGAAATTGCGTCGGAATTAAATTCTACAGGCACCATGCCGAATTCTGTCCGGGAGAGTAATGCTTCTAACTGTCTGTGTTTCGATTCTTTCCTGGGGTTCCAGTAATGGTTTCCGATGGACATGGGAAGGTTTGCTGTAACCTTTGGACCTTCAAATTGACGATGAAACACAGAAATTGCGTCGGAATTGAATATAACAGGCTCCATGCCGACTTCTGTCCGGGTGAGTAATGCTTCTAACTGTCTGTGCTTTGATTCATTCCTGGGATTCCAGTATTAGATTCCGAAGGACATGGGAAGGTTTACTGTAACCTGCGGGCCTTCTAAGTGACGATGAAACAAAGAAATTGCGTTGGAATTCAATACAACAGGCACCATCCCGACTTGTGTCCGGGAGAGTAATGCTTCTAACTGTCTGTTCTTTGATTCTTTCCTGGGATTCCTGTAATAGATTCAGATGGACATGGGAAGGTTTACCGTAACCTAACGACCTTCATCTTGACGATGAAACACTGAAATTGCGTCGGAATTGAATACAACAGGCACCATGCCGTCTTCTCTCCGGGAGAGTAATGCTTCTAACTGTCTGTGCTTTGATTCTTTCCTGGGATTCCAGTAACAGATTCCGATCGACATGGGAAGATTTACTGTAACTTGTGGACATTCAACTAGACGATGAAACACAGAAATTGAGTCGGAATTGAATACAACAGGCACCATGCCGACTTCTATCCGAGAGAGTGATGCTTCTAACTGACTGTGCTTTGATTCTTTCCTCGGATCCAGTAATAGATTCCGATAGACATGGGAAGGTTAACTGTAACCTGTGGACCGTCAACTTGACGAGGAAACACTGAATTTGCGTCGGAATTGAATACAGCAGGCACCATGCCGACTTCTCTCCTGGAGAGTAATGCTTCTAACTGTCTGTGTTTTGTTTCTTTCCAGGGTTTCCAGTAATAGATTCCGATGGACATGGGAAGGTTTAGTGTTACCTGTGGACCATCAACTTGACGATGAAACACAAAAATTGCGTCGGAATTGAATACAACGGGCCCGATGCCGAGTTGTCTCCGGGAGAGAAATTCTACTTACTGTCTGTGCTTTGATTCCTTCCTGGGATTCCAGTAATAGATTCCCATGGACATGGGAAAGTTTACTGTAACCTGTGGACCTTCATCCTGACGATGAAACACAAAAATTGCGTCGCAATTGAATACTACAGGCACCATGCCGACTTCTGTCCGGGAGAGTAATGATTCTAACTGTGTGTGCTTTGATTCTTTCCTGGGATTCCAGTAATAGATTCCGATGGACATGGGAAGGTTTACTGTATCTTGTCGACCTTCACCTTGACGGTGAAACACAGAAGTTGCGTCGGAATTGTATACAACAGGCACCATCTTTACTTCTGTCCGGGAGAGTAATGCTTCTAACTGTCTGTGCTTTGATTCTTTCCTGGGATTCCAGTAATAGATTGCGATGGACATGGGAAGGTTCACTGTAACCTGTGGACCTTCAACCTGACGATGGAATACCGAAATTGCGTCGGAATTGAAGACAACAGGCACCATGCGGACTTCTGTCCGGGAGAGTAATACTTCTAACTGTCAGTTCTTTGATTCTTTCCTAGGATTCCTGTAATAGATTCCGATGGACATGGGAAGGTTTACCGTAACCTGAGGATTTTCATCGTGACGATGAAACACAGAAATAGCGTCGGAATTGAATACAACAGGCACCATGCCGACTTCTGTCTGGGAGAGTAATGCTTCTAACTGTCTGTGATTGGATTCTTTCCTGGGATTTCAGTAATGGATTCCAATATACATGGGAAGGTTTACTGTATCCTCTGGACCTACAAATTGACGATGAAAATCAGAAATTGCGTCGGAAATGAATACAATAGGCAGCATGCCGACTTCTCTCCGGGAGAGCAACGCTTCTAACCATCTGTGCTTTGATTCTTTCCTGAGATTGCAATAATAGATTCCGATGGACATGGGAAAGTTTACTGCAACCTGTGGACCTTCACCTTGACGATTAAACACAGAAATTGCGTCGGAACTGAATACAACAGGCAATATCCCGACCTCAGTCCGGGAGAGTAATGCTTATAACTGTCTGTACTTTGATCCTTTCCTGAGATTTCAGTAACAGATTCGGATGGACATGAGAAGGTTTACTGTAACCTGTGGACCTTCAACTTGACGATGAAATACAGAAATTGCGTCGGAATTAAATTCTACAGGCACCATGCCGAATTCTGTCCGGGAGAGTAATTCTGCTAACTGTCTGTGTTTGGATTCTTTCCTGGTGTTCCAGTAATGGTTTCCGATGGACATGGGAAGGTTTACTGTAACCTTTGGTCCTTCAAATTGACGATTAAATAAAGTAACTGCGTCGAAATTGTATACAACAGGCAGCATGCCGACTTCTGTCCGGGTGACTAATGCTTCTAACTGTCTGTGCTTTGATTCTTACCTGGGATTCCAGTAATAGATTCCAAAGGACATGTAAAGGTTTACTGTAACCTGCGGGCCATCTAAGTGACGATGAAACAAAGAAATTGCGTCGGAATTCAATACAACAGGCACCATCCCGACTTGTGTACGGGAGAGTAATGCTTCTAACAGTCTGTGCTTTGATTCTTTCCTGGGATTCCAGTAAAAGATTCCGATGGTCATGGGAAAGATTACTGTGACCTGCGGACCTTCAACTTGACGGTGAAACACAGAAATTGCGTCGGAATTGAATACAACGGGCACCATTCCGACTTCTGGCCGGGAGAGTAATGCTTCTAACTGTGTGCGCTTTGATTCTTTCCTGGGATTCCAGAAAAAGATTCCGATGGCCATGTGAAGGTTTACTGTAGCCTGTAGACCTTCAACGTGACGATGAAACACAGATATAGCATCGGAAGTGAATGCAACCGGCTCAATGCCGACTTGTGTCTGGGAGAGTAATGCTTCTAACTGTGTGTGCTTTGATTCTCTCCTGGGTTTCCAGTAATAGATTGCGATGTACATGGGAAGGTTTACTGTAACCTGTGGACCTTCAACCTGACGATGGAATACCGAACTTGTGTCGGAATTGAATACAACAGCCACCATGCCGACTTCTGTACGGGAGAGTAATACTTCCAACTGTCTGTTCTATGATTCTATCCTACGATTCCTGTAATAGATTCCGATAGACATGGGATGGTTTACCGTAACCTGAGGACCTTCATCTTGACGATGAAACACAGAAATTGCGTCGGAATTGAATACAACAGGCACCATGCCGACTTCTGTCCGGGAGAGTGGTGCTTCTAACTGTCTGTGATTTGATTCTTTCCTGGGATTCCAGTAATGGATTCCAATATACATGGGAAGGTTTACAGTAACCTTTAGACCTACAAATTGACCATGAAATACAGAAATTGCGTCGGACTTGAATACAATAAGCAGCATGCCGACTTCTCTCCGGGAGAGTAACGCTTCTAACTATCTGTGCTTTGATTCTTTCCTGGGATTGCAATAACAGATTCCGATGGACATGGGAAAGTTTACTGTAACCTGTGGACCTTCACCTTGACGATTAAACACAGAAATTGCGTCGGAATTGAATACAACAGGCTATATCCCGACCTCGATCCGAGAGTAATGCTTCTAACTGTCTGTACTTCGATCCTTTCCTGAGATTTCAGTAACAGATTCGGATGGACATGAGAAGGTTTACTGTAACCTGTGGACCTTCAACTTGACGATGAAATACAGAAATTGCGTCGGAATTAAATTCTACAGGCACCATGCCGAATTCTGTCCGGGAGAGTAATGCTTCTAACTGTCTGTGTTTCGATTCTTTCCTGGGGTTCCAGTAATGGTTTCCGATGGACATGGGAAGGTTTACTGTAACCTTTGGACCTTCAAATTGACGATGAAACACAGAAATTGCGTCGGAATTGAATATAACAGGCACCATGCCGACTTCTGTCCGGGTGAGTAATGCTTCTAACTGTCTGTGCTTTGATTCATTCCTGGGATTCCAGTATTAGATTCCGAAGGACATGGGAAGGTTTACTGTAACCTGCGGGCCTTCTAAGTGACGATGAAACAAAGAAATTGCGTTGGAATTCAATACAACAGGCACCATCCCGACTTGTGTCCGGGAGAGTAATGTTTCTAACTGTCTGTTCTTTGATTCTTTCCTGGGATTCCTGTAATAGATTCAGATGGACATGGGAAGGTTTACCGTAACCTAACGACCTTCATCTTGACGATGAAACACTGAAATTGCGTCGGAATTGAATACAACAGGCACCATGCCGTCTTCTCTCCGGGTGAGTAATGCTTCTAACTGTCTGTGCTTTGATTCTTTCCTGGGATTCCAGTAACAGATTCCGATCGACATGGGAAGATTTACTGTAACTTGTGGACCTTCAACTAGACGATGAAACACAGAAATTGAGTCGGAATTGAATACAACAGGCACCATGCCGACTTCTATCCGGGAGAGTGATGCTTCTAACTGACTGTGCTTTGATTCTTTCCTCGGATCCGGTAATAGATTCCGATAGGCATGGGAAGGTTAACTGTAACCTGTGGACCGTCAACTTGACGAGGAAACACTGAATTTGCGTCGGAATTGAATACAGCAGGCACCATGCCGACTTCTCTCCGGGAGAGTAATGCTTCTAACTGTCTGTGTTTTGTTTCTTTCCAGGGTTTCCAGTAATAGATTCCGATGGAAATGGGAAGGTTTAGTGTTACCTGTGGACCATCAACTTGACGATGAAACACAAAAATTGCGTCGGAATTGAATACAACGGGCCCGATGCCGACTTGTCTCCGGGAGAGAAATTCTACTTACTGTCTGTGCTTTGATTCCTTCCTGGGATTCCAGTAATAGATTCCCATGGACATGGGAAAGTTTACTGTAACCTGTGGACCTTCAACTTGACGATGAAACACAGAAATTGCGTCGCAATTGAATACTCCAGACAACATGCCGATTTCTGCTCGGGAGAGTAATGCTTCTAACTGTCTGTGCTCTGATTCCTTCCTGGGATTCCTGTTATTGATTCCGATGGACAAGGGAAGGTTTACTGTAATCTGTGCACCTTCAACTTGACGATGAAACACAGATATTGCGTCAGAATTGAATACAACAGGCACCATGCCCACTTCTGTTCGGGAGAGTAATACTTCTCACTGTCTGTGCTTTGATTCTTTCCTAGGTTTCCAGTAATAGATTCCGATGGACATGGGAAGGTTGACTGTAACCGGAGGACTTTCAACTTGACGATGAAACACAGAAATTGCGACGGAATTGAATACAACAGGCACCATGCCGACTTCTGTCCGGGAGAGTAATACTTCTAACTGTCTGTTCTTTGATTCTTTCCTAGGATTCCTGTAATAGATTCAGATGGACATGGGAAGGATTACCGTAACCTAAGGACCTTCATCTTGACGATGAAACACAGAAATTGCGTCGGAAAAGAATACAACAGGCACCATGCCGACTTCTGTCCGGGAGAGTAATGGTTCTAACTGTCTGTGATTTGATTCTTTCCTGGGATTCCAGTAATAGATTCCGATGGACATGGGAAAGTTTACTGTAACCTGTGGACCTTCACCTTGACGATTAAACACAGATATTGCGTCGGAATTGAATACAACAGGCAATATCCCGACCTCAATCCGGGAGAGTAATGCTTCTAACGGTCTGTACATTGATCCTTTCCTGAGAGTTCAGTAACAGGTTCGGATGGACATGAGCAGGTTTACTGTAACCGGTGGACCTTCAACTTGACGATGAAATACAGAAATTGCGTCGGAATTAAATTCTACAGGCACCATGCCGAATTCTGTCCGGGAGAGTAATGCTTCTAACTGTCTGTGTTTCGATTCTTTCCTGGGGTCCCAGTAATAGTTTCCGATGGACATGGGAAGGTTTACGGTAACCTTTGGACCTTCAAATTGACCATGAAACACAGAAATTGCGTCGGAATTGTATACAACAGGCACCATGCCGACTTCTGTCCGGGTGAGTAATGCTTCTAACTGTCTGTGCATTGATTCTTTCCTCGGATTCCAGTAATAGATTCCGAAGGCCATGGTAAGGGATACTATAACCTGTGGGAATTCTATGTGACGATGAAACAAAGAAATTGCGTCGGAATTCAATACAACAGGCACGACCCCGACTTGTGTCCGGGAGAGTAATGCTTCTAACTGTGTGTGATTTGATTCTTTAGTGGGATTCCAGTAAAATATTCCGATAGCCATGGGAAGAATTACTGTAACCTGCGGACCTTCAACTTGACGGTGAAACACAGAAATTGCGTCGGAATTGAATACAACGGGCACCATGCCGACATCTGTCGGGGAGTGTAATACTTCAAACTGTCTGTGCTTTGATTCTTTCCTAAGATTCCAGTAATAGATTCCGATGGACATGGGAAGGTTTACTGTAACCTGTGGACCTTCAACCTGACGATGAAACACAAAAATTGCGTCGCAATTGAATACTACAGGCACCATGCCGACTTCTGTCCGGGAGAGTAATGCTTCTATCTGTGTGTGCTTTGATTCTTTCCTGGGATTCCAGTAATAGATTCCGATGGACATGGGAAGGTTTACTGTAACTTGTCGACCTTCACCTTGACGGTGAAACACAGAAGTTGCGTCGGAATTGTATACAACAGCCACCATCTTTACTTCTGTCCGGGAGAGTAATGCTTCTAACTGTCTGTGCTTTGATTCTTTCCTGGGATTCCAGTAATAGATTGCGATGGACATGGGAAGGTTTACTGTAACCTGTGGACCTTCAACCTGACGATGGAATACCGGAATTGCATCGGAATTGAATACAACACTCACCATGCGGACTTCTGTCCGGGAGATTAATACTTCTAACTGTCTTTTCTTTGATTCTCTCCTAGGATTCCTGTAATAGATTCCGATGGACATGGGAAGGTTTACCGTAACCTGAGGATTTTCATCGTGACGATGAAACACAGAAATTGCGTCGGAATTGTAGACAACAGGCACCATGCCGACTTCTGTCTGGGAGAGTAATGCTTCTAACTGTCTGTGATTGGATTCTTTCCTGGGATTTCAGTAATAGATTCCAATAAACATGGGAAGGTTTACTGTAACCTTTGGACCTACAAATTGACGATGAAATACAGAAATTGCGTCGGAATTGAATACAATAGGCAGCATGCCGACTTCTCTCCGGGAGAGCAACGCTTCTAACCATCTGTGCTTTGATTCTTTCCTGGGATTGCAATAATAGATTCCGATGGACATGGGAAAGTTTACTGTAACCTGTGGACCTTCACCTTGTCGATTAAACACAGAAATTGCGTCGGAATTGAATACAACAGGCAAAATCCCGACCTCAGTCCGGGAGAGTAATGCTTCTAACTGTCTGTACTTTGATCCTTTCCTGAGATTTCAGTAACAGATTCGGATGGACATGAGAAGGTTTACTGTAACCTGTGGACCTTCAACTTGACGATGAAATACAGAAATTGCGTCGGAATTAAATTCTACAGGCACCATGCCGAATTCTGTCCGGGAGAGTAATTCTGCTAACTGTCTGTGTTTGGATTCTTTCCTGGTGTTCCAGTAATGGTTTCCGATGGACATGGGAAGGTTTACTGTAACCTTTGGTCCTTCAAATTGACGATTAAATAAAGTAACTGCGTCGGAATTGTATACAACAGGCAGCATGCCGACTTCTGTCCGGGTGAGTAATGCTTCTAACTGTCTGTGCTTTGATTCTTTCCTGGGATTCCAGTAATAGATTCCAAAGGACATGGGAAGGTTTACTGTAACCTGTGGGCCTTCTAAGTGACGATGAAACAAAGAAATTGCGTCGGAATTCAATACAACAGGCACCATCCCGACCTGTGTACGGGAGAGTAATGCTTCTAACAGTCTGTGCTTTGATTCTTTCCTGGGATTCCAGTAAAAGATTCCGATGGTCGTGGGAAAGTTTACTGTGACCTGCGGACCTTCAACTTGACGGTGAAACACAGTAATTGCGTTCGAATTGAATACAATGGGCACCAAGCCACATCTGTCCGGGAGAGTAATGCTTCTAACTGTCTGTGCTTTGATTCTTTCCTCGGATTCCAGTAACAGATTCCGATGTACATTGGAAGTTTTACTGTAACCTGTGGATCTTCAACATGACGATGAAACTCAGAACTAGCGCCGGAATTGAATACAACAGGCGCCATAGTGACTTCTGTCCTGGAGAGTAATGCTTCTAACTGTCTGTGCTTTGATTCTTTATTGGGATTCCAGTAATAGATTCCGATGGACATGGAACGGTATACTGTAACCTTGGACCTTCAACTTGACGATGAAACACAGATATTGCGTCGGAATTGAATACAACGGGCACCATTCCGACTTCTGGCCGGGAGAGTAATGCTTCTAACTGTGTGTGCTTTGATTCTTTCCTGGGATTCCAGTAAAAGATTCCGATGGCCATGGGAACGTTTACTGTAGCCTGTAGACCTTCAACTTGACGATGAAACACAGAAATAGCATCGGAATTGAATACAACCGGCTCAATGACGACTTGTGTCTGGGAGAGTAATGCTTCTAACTGTCTGTGATTTGATTCTTTCCTAAGATTCCAGTAATAGCTTCCGATGGACATGGGAAGGTTTACTGTAACTTGTGGACCTTCAACTTGACGATGAAACACAGAAAATGCGTCGGAATTGAATACAACAGGCACCATGCCGACGCCTCTCCGGGAGAGTAATGCTTCTAACTGTCTGTTCTTTGATTCTTTCCTGGAATTCCAGTAATAGATTCCGATGGACATGTCAAGGTGTACTGTTACCTGTGGACCTTCAACTTGACGATTAAACACAGAAATTGCGCTGGAATTGAATACAACATTCACCATGCCGTCTTCTCTCCGGGAGAGTAATGCTTCTAACTGTCTGTGCTTTGAATCTTCCTGGGATTCCAGTAAATGATTCCGATGGACATGGACTTCTGTCCGGGCGTGTAATGCTTCTAAATGTCTGTGCTTTCATTCGTTCCTGGGATTCTAGTAATAGATTCCGATGGACATGGGAAGGTTTACAGTAACCTGTGGACCTTCAACTTGACGATGAAACACAGAAATTGCGTCAGAATTGAATACAACACTCACCATGCCGACTTCTCTCCGGAAGAGTAATGCTTCTAACTGTCTGTGCTTTGATTCTTTCCTGGGATTCCAGTAATAGATTCCGATGGACATGGAACGGTATACTGTAACCTTGCACCTTCAACTTGACGATGAAACACAGAAATTGCGTCGGAATTGAATACAACGGGCACCATTCCGACTTCTGGCCTGGAGAGTAATGCTTCTAACTGTGTGTGCTTTGATCCTTTCCTGGGATTCCAGTAAAAGATTCCGATGGCCATGGGAAGTTTACTGTAGCCTGTAGACCTTCAACTTGACGATGAAACACAGAAATAGCATCGGAATTGAATACAACCGGCTCAATGACGACTTGTGTCTGGGAGAGTAATGCTTCTAACTGTCTGTGATTTGATTCATTCCTAAGATTCCAGTAATAGCTTCCGATGGACATGGGAAGGTTTACTGTAACATGTGGACCTTCAACTTGACGATGAAACACAAAAATTGCGTCGCAACTGAATACTACAGGCACCATGCCGACTTCTGTCCGGGAGAGTAATGCTTCTATCTGTGTGTGCTTTGATTCTTTCCTGGGATTCCAGTAATAGACTCCGATGGACATGGGAAGGTTTACTGTAACTTGTCGACCTTCACCCTGACGGTGAAGCACAGAAGTTGCGTCGGAATTATATACAACAGGCACCATTCCTACTTCTGTCCGGGAGAGTAATGCTTCTAACTGTCTGTGCTGTGATTCTTTCCTGGGATTCCAGTAATAGATTGCGATGGACATGGGAAGGTTTACTGTAACCTGTGGACCTTCAACCTGACGATGGAATACCGAACTTGTGTCGGAATTGAATACAACAGCCACCATGCCGACTTCTGTACGGGAGAGTAATACTTCTAACTGTCTGTTCTATGATTCAATCCTACGATTCCTGTAATAGATTCCGATAGACATGGGATGGTTTACCGTAACCTGAGGACCTTCATCTTGACGATGAAACACAGAAATTGCGTCGGAATTGAATACAACAGGCACCATGCCGACTTCTGTCCGGGAGAGTAATGCTTCAAACTGTCTGTGATTTGATTCTTTCCTTGGGTTCCAGCAATGGTTTCCGATGGACATGGGAAGGTTTACTGTAACCTTTGGACCTTCAAATTGACGATGAAACACAGAAATTGTGTCGAAATTGAGTACAACAGGCACCATGCCGACTTCTGTCCGGGTGAGTAATGCTTCTAACTCTCTGTGCTTTGATTCATTCCTGGGTTTCCAGTAATAGATTCCGAAGGACATGGGAAGGTTTACTGTAACCTGTGGGCCTTGTAAGTGACGATGAAACAAAGAAATTGCGTTGGAATTCTATACAACAGGCACCATCCCGACTTGTGTCCGGGAGAGTAATGCTTCTAACTGTCTGTTCTTTGATTCTTCCCTAGGATTCCTGTAATACATTCAGATAGACATGGGAAGGTTAACTGTAACCTGTGGACCTTCAACTTGACGAGGAAACACAGAATTTGCGTCGGAATTGAATACAACAGGCACCATGCCGACTTCTCTCCAGGAGAGTAATGCTTCTAACTGTCTGTGCTTTGTTTCTTTCCAGGGTTTCCAGTAATAGATTCCGATGGACATGGGAAGGTTTAGTGTTACCTGTGGACCATCAACTTGACGACGAAACACAAAAATTGCGTCGCAATCGAATACTCCAGACAACATGCCGATTTCTGCTCGGGAGAGTAATGCTTCTAACTGTCTGTGCTCTGATTCCTTCCTGGGATTCCAGTTATTGATTCCGATGGACAAGGGAAGGTTTACTGTAACCTGTCGACCTTCAACTTGACGATGAAACACAGATATTGCGTCAGAACTGAATACAGCAGGCACCATGCCCACTTCTGTTCGGGAGAGTAATACTTCTCACTGTCTGTGCTTTGATTTTTTCCTAGGTTTCCAGTAATAGATTCCGATGGACATGGGAAGGTTGACTGTAACCGGAGGACTTTCAACTTAACGATGAAACACAGAAATTGCGACGGAATTGAATACAACAGGCACCATGCCGACTTTTGTCCGGGTGAGTAACACTTCTAACTGTCCGTTCTTTGATTCTTTCCTAGGATTCCTGTAACAGATTCAGATGGACATGGGAAGGTTTACCGTAACCTATGGAATTCATCTTGACGATGAAACACAGAAATTGCGTCGGAAAAGAATACAACAGGCACCATGCCGACTTCTGTCCGGGAGAGTAATGGTTCTAACTGTCTGTGATTTGATTCTTTCCTGGGATTCCAGTAATAGATTCCGATGGACATGGGAAAGTTTGCTGTAACCTGTGGACCTTCACCTTGACGATTAAACACAGATATTGCGTCGGAATTGAATACAACAGGCAATATCCCGACCTCAATCCGGGAGAGTAATGCTTCTAACTGTCTGTGATTGTATTCCTTCCTGGGATTTCAGTAATAGATTCCTATATACATGGGAAGGTTTACTGTTACCTTTGGACCTACAATTTGACGATGAAATCCAGAAATTGCGTCGGAATTGAATACAATAGGCAGCATGCCGACTTCTCTCCGGGAGAGCAACGCTTCTAACCATCTGTGCTTTGATTCTTTCCTGCGATTGCAATAATAGATTCCGATGGACATGGGAAAGTTTACTGTAACCTGTGGACCTTCACCTTGACGATTAAACACAGAAATTGCGTCGGAATTGAATACAACAGGCAATATCCCGACCTCAGTCCGGGAGAGTAATGCTTCTAACTGTCTGTACTTTGATCCTTTCCTGAGATTTCAGTAACAGTTTCGGATGGACATGAGAAGGTTTACTGTAACCTGTGGACCTTCAACTTGACGATGAAATACAGAAATTGCGTCGGAATTAAATTCTACAGGCACCATGCCGAATTCTGTCCGGGAGAGTAATTCTGCTAACTGTCTGTGTTTGGATTCTTTCCTGGTGTTCCAGTAAAGGTTTCCGATGGACATGGGAAGGTTTACTGTAACCTTTGGACCTTCAAATTGACGATTAAACACAGTAATTGCGTCGGAATTGGACACAACAGGCACCATGCCGACTTCTGTCCGGGTGAGTAATGCTTCTAACTGTCTGTGCTTTGATTCTTACCTGGGATTCCAGTAATAGATTCCAAAGGACATGGGAAGGTTTACTGTAACCTGTGGGCCTTGTAAGTGACGATGAAACAAAGAAATTACGTCGGAATTCAATACAACAGGCACCATCCCGACTTGTGTACGGGAGAGTAATGCTTCTAACAGTCTGTGCTTTGATTCTTTCCTGGGATTCCAGTAAAAGATTCCGATGGTCATGGGAAAATTTACTGTGACCTGCGGACCTTCAACTTGACGGTGAAACACAGAAATTGAGTCCGAATTGAATACAACGGGCACCAAGCCACATCTGTCCGGGAGAGTAATGCTTCTAACTGTCTGTGCTTTGATTCTTTCCTCGGATTCCAGTAACAGATTCCGATGTACATTGGAAGTTTTACTGTAACGTGTGGATCTTCAACTTGACGATGAAACACAGAAATAGCGCCGGAATTGAATACAACAGGCGCCATAGTGACTTCTGTCCTGGAGAGTAATGCTTCTAACTGCCTGTGCTTTGATTCTTTATTGGGATTCCAGTAATAGATTCCGATGGACATGGAGCGGTATACTGTAACCTTGGACCTTCAACTTGACGATGAAACACAGAAATTGCGTCGGAATTGAATACAACGGGCACCATTCCGACTTCTGGCCGGGAGAGTAATGCTTCTAACTGTGTGTGCTTTGATTCTTTCCTGGGATTCCAGTAAAAGATTCCGATGGCCATGGGAACGTTTACTGTAGCCTGTAGACCTTCAACTTGACGATGAAACACAGAAATAGCATCAGAATTGAATACAACCGGCTCAATGACGACTTGTGTCTGGGAGAGTAATGCTTCTAACTGTCTGTGATTTGATTGTTTCCTAAGATCCCAGTAATAGCTTCCGATGGACATGGGAAGGTTTACTGTAACTTGTGGACCTTCAACTTGACGATGAAACACAGGAAATGCGTCGGAATTGAATACAACAGGCACCATGCCGACACCTCTCCGGGAGAGTAATGCTTCTAACTGATTGTTCTTTGATTCTTTCCTGGAATTCCAGTAATAGATTCCGATGGACATGTCATGGTGTACTGTAACCTGTGGACCTTCAACTTGACGATTAAACACAGAAATTGCGCTGGAATTGAATACAACATTCACCATGCCGTCTTCTCTCCGGGAGAGTAATGCTTCTAACTGTCTGTGCCTTGAATCTTTCCTGGGATTCCAGTAAATGATTCCGATGGACATGGACTTCTGTCCGGGCGTGTAATGCTTCTAACTGTCTGTGCTTTCATTCGTTCCTGGGATTCTAGTAATAGATTCCGATGGACATGGGAAGGTTTACAGTAACCTGTGGACCTTCAACTTGACGATGAAACACAGAAATTGCGTCAGAATTGAATACAACACTCACCATACCGACTTCTCTCCGGGAGAGTAATGCTTCTAACTGTCTGTGCTTTGATTCTTTCCTGGGATTCCAGTAATAGATTCCGATGGACATGGAACGGTATACTGTAACCTTGGACCTTCAACTTGACGATGAAACACAGAAATTGCGTCGGAATTGAATACAACGGGCACCATTCGGACTTCTGGCCGGGAGAGTAATGCTTCTAACTGTGTGTGCTTTGATTCTTTCTTGGGATTCCAGTAAAAGATTCCGATGGCCATGGGAACGTTTACTGTAGCCTGTAGACCTTCAACTTGACGATGAAACACAGAAATAGCATCGGAATTGAATACAACCGTCTCAATGACGACTTGTGTCTGGGAGAGTAATGCTTCTAACTGTCTGTGATTTGATTCTTTCCTAAGATTCCAGTAATAGCTTCCGATGGACATGGGAAGGTTTACTGTAACTTGTGGACCTTCAACTTGACAATGAAACACAAAAATTGCGTCGCAATTGAATACTACAGGCACCATGCCGACTTTTGTCCGGGAGAGTAATGCTTCTATCTGTGTGTGCTTTGATTCTTTCCTGGGATTCCAGTAATAGACTCCGATGGACATGGGAAGGTTTACTGTAACTTGTCGACCTTCACCCTGACGGTGAAACACAGAAGTTGCGTCGGAATTGTATACAACAGGCACCATTCCTACTTCTGTCCGGGAGAGTAATGCTTCTAACTGTCTGTGCTATGATTCTTTCCTGGGATTCCAGTAATAGATTGCGATGGACATGGGAAGGTTTACTGTAACCTGTGGACCTTCAACGTGACGATGGAATACCGAACTTGTGTCGGAATTGAATACAACAGCCACCATGCCGACTTCTGTACGGGAGAGTAATACTTCTAACTGTCTGTTCTATGATTCAATCCTACGATTCCTGTAATAGATTCCGATAGACATGGGATGGTTTACCGTAACCTGAGGACCTTCATCTCGACGATGAAACACAGAAATTGCGTCGGAATTGAATACAACAGGCACCATGCCGACTTCTGCCCGGGAGAGTAATGCTTCAAACTGTCTGTGATATGATTCTTTCCTTGGGTTCCAGCAATGGTTTCCGATGGACATGGGAAGGTTTACTGTAACCTTTGGACCTTCAAATTGACGATGAAACACAGAAATTGCGTAGGAATTGAGTACAACAGGCACCATGCCGACTTCTGTCCGGGTGAGTAATGCTTCTAACTCTCTGTGCTTTGATTCATTCCTGGGTTTCCAGTAATAGATTCCGAAGGACATGGGAAGGTTTACTGTAACCTGTGGGCCTTCTAAGTGACGATGAAACAAAGAAATTGCGTTGGAATTCTATACAACAGGCACCATCCCGACTTGTGTCCGGGAGAGTAATGCTTCTAACTGTCTGTTCTTTGATTCTTCCCTAGGATTCCTGTAATAGATTCAGATGGACATGGGAAGGTTTACCGTAACCTAAGGACCTTCATCTTGACGATGAAACACTGAAATTGCGTCGGAATTGAATACAACAGGCACCATGCCGTCTTCTCTCCGGGAGAGTAATGCTTCTAACTGTCTGTGCTTTGATTCTTTCCTGGGATTCCAGTAACAGATTCCGATCGACATGGGAAGATTTACTGTAACTTGTGGACCTTCAACTAGACGATGAAACACAGAAATTGCGTCGGAATTAAATACAACAGGCACCATGCCGACTTCTATCCGGGAGAGTGATGCTTCTAACTGTCTGTGCTTTGATTCTTTCCTCGGATCCAGTAATAGATTCCGATAGACATGGGAAGGTTAACTGTAACCAGTGGACCTTCAACTTGACGAGGAAACACAGATATTGCGTCAGAATTGAATACAGCAGGCACCATGCCCACTTCTGTTCGGGAGAGTAATACTTCTCACTGTCTGTGCTTTGATTCTTTCCTAGGTTTCCAGTAATAGATTCCGATGGACATGGGAAGGATGACTGTAACCGGAGGACTTTCAACTTGACGATGAAACACAGAAATTGCGACGGAATTGAGTACAACAGGCACCATGCCGACTTCTGTCCGGGTGAGTAATACTTCTAACTGTCCGTTCTTTGATTCTTTCCTAGCATTCCTGTAACAGATTCAGATGGACATGGGAAGGTTTACCGTAACCTATGGACCTTCATCTTGACGATGAAACACAGAAATTGCGTCGGAAAAGAATACAACAGGCACCATGCCGACTTCTGTCCGGGAGAGTAATTGTTCTAACTGTCTGTGATTTGATTCTTTCCTGGGATTCCAGTAATAGATTCCGATGGACATGGGAAAGTTTACTGTAACCTGTGGACCTTCACCTTGACGATTAAACACAGATATTGCGTCGGAATTGAATACAACAGGCAATATCCGGACCTCAGTCCGGGAGAGTAATGCTTCTAACTGTCTGTAATTTGATCCTTTCCTGAGATTTCAGTAACAGATTCGGATGGACATGAGAAGGTTTACTGTAACCTGTGGACCTTCAACTTGACGATGAAATACAGAAATTGCGTCGGAATTAAATTCTACAGGCACCATGCCGAATTGTGTCCGGGAGAGTAATTCTGCTAACTGTCTGTGTTTGGATTCTTTCCTGGTGTTCCAGTAATGGTTTCCGATGGACATGGGAAGGTTTACTGTAACCTTTGGACCTCCAAATTGACGATTAAACACAGTAATTGCGTCGGAATTGGATACAACAGGCACCATGCCGACTTCTGTCCGGGTGAGTAATGCTTCTAACTGTCTGTGCTTTGATTCTTACCTGGGATTCCAGTAATAGATTCCAAAGGACATGGGAAGGTTTACTGTAACCTGTGGGCCTTCTAAGTGACGATGAAACAAAGAAATTGCGTCGGAATTCAATACAACAGGCACCATCCCGACTTGTGTACGGGAGAGTAATGCTTCTAACAGTCTGTGCTTTGATTCTTTCCTGGGATTCCAGTAAACGATTCCGATGGTCATGGGAAAGTTTACTGTGACCTGCGGACCTTCAACTTGACGGTGAAACACAGAAATTGCGTCCGAATTGAATACAACGGGCACCAAGCTACATCTGTCCGGGAGAGTAATGCTTCTAACTGTCTGTGCTTTGATTCTTTCCTCGGATTCCAGTAACAGATTCCGATGGACATTGGAAGTTTTACTGTAACCTGTGGATCTTCAACTTGACGATGAAACACAGAAATAGCGCCGTAATTGAATACAACATGCGCCATAGTGACTTCTGTCCTGGAGAGTAATGCTTCTAACTGTCTGTGTTTTGATTCTTTTTTGGGATTCCAGTAATAGATTCTGATCGACATGGGAGAGTTTACTGTAACCTGTGGACCTTTAACTTGACGATGAAACACAGAAAATGCGTCGGAATTGAATACAACAGGCACCATGCCGACTCCTCTCCGGGAGAGTAATGCTTCTAACTGCCTGTGCTTTGATTCTTTCCTGGAATTCCAGTAATAGATTCCGATGGACATGTCAAGGTGTACTATAACCTGTGGACCTTCAACTTGACGATTAAACACAGAAATTGCGCTGGAATTGAATACAACATTCACCATGCCGTCTTCTCTCCGGGAGAGTAATGCTTCTAACTGTCTGTGCTTTGAATCTTTCCTGGGATTCCAGTAAATGATTCCGATGGACATGGTCTTCTGTCCGGGCGTGTAATGCTTGTAACTGTCTGTGCTTTCATTCGTTCCTGGGATTCTAGTAATAGATTCCGATGGACATGGGAAGGTTTACAGTAACCTGTGGACCTTCAACTTGACGATGAAACACAGAAATTGCGTCAGAATTGAATACAACACTCACCATGCCGACTTCTCTCCGGGAGAGTAATGCTTCTAACTGTCTGTGCTTTGATTCTTTCCTGGGATTCCAGTAATAGATTCCGATGGACATGGAACGGTATACTGTAACCTTGGACCTTCAACTTGACGATGAAACACAGAAATTGCGTCGGAATTGAATACAACGGGCACCATTCCGACTTCTGGCCGGGAGAGTAATGCTTCTAACTGTGTGTGCTTTGATTCTTTCCTGGGATTCTAGTAAAAGATTCCGATGGCCATGGGAAGGTTTACTGTAACCTGTGGACCATCAGCTTGACGATGAAACACAGAAATTGCGTCGGAATTGAATACAACAGGCACAATGACGACATCTGTCCGGGAGAGTAATCCATCTAACTGTCGGAATTTTAGTTCTTTCCTGGGATTCCAGTAATAGACTCCGATTGACATGGGAAGGTTTACTGTAACCTGTGGACCTTCAACTTGACGAAGAAACACAGATATTGCGTCGGAAATGAATACAACAGGCACCATGCCGACTTCTGTCCGGGAGAGTAATGCTTCTATCTGGCTGTGCTTTGATTCTTTGCTGGTATTCCAGTAATAGATTCCGATGGACACGGGAAGGTTTACTGTAACCTGTGGACCTTCAACTTGACGAAGAAACACAGATATTGCGTTGGAATTGAATACAACAGGCACCATGCCGACTTCTGTCCTAGAGAGTAACGCTTCTATCTGTCTGTGCTTTGATTCTTTGCTGGCATTCCAGTAATAGATTCCGATGGACATGGGAAGGTTTACTGTAACCTGTGGACCTTCAACTTGACGATGAAACACAGAAATTGCGTCGGAATTGAATACAACAGGCACAATGACGACATCTGTCCGGGAGAGTAATCCATCTAACTGTCGGAATTTTAGTTCTTTCCTGGGATTCCAGTAATAGACTCCGATTGACATGGGAAGGTTTACTGTAACCTGTGGACCTTCAACTTGACGAAGAAACACAAATATTGCGTCGGAATTGAATACAACAGGCACCATGCCGACTCCTGTCCTGGAGAGTAATGCTTCTATCTGTCTGTGCTTTGTTTCTTTTCTGGGATTCCAGTAATAGATTCCGATGGACATGGGAAGGTTTACTGTAACCTGTGGACCTTCAACTTGACTATGAAACACAGAAATTTCGTCGGAATTGAATACAACAGGCACAATGACGACATCTGTCCGGGAGAGTAATCCTTCTAACTGTCAGAATTTTAATTCTTTCCAGGGATTCCAGTAATGGACTCCGATGGACATGGAAAGGTTTACTGTAACCTGTGGACCTTCAACTTGACGAAGAAACATAGATATTGCGTCGGAATTGAATACAACAGGCAGCATGCCGACTTCTGTCCGGGAGAGTAATGCTTCTATCTGTCTGTGCTTTGATTCTTTGCTGGGATTCCAGTAATTAATTCCGATGGACGTGAGAAGGTTTACTGTAACTTGTGGACATACAACTTGACGATGAAACACAGAAATTGCGTCGGAATTGAATACAACAGGCACCATGCCGACTTGTGTCCGGGACAGCAATGCTTTTATCTGTCTGTGCTTTGATTCTTTCCAGGGATTCCAGTAATAGATTCCGATCGACATGAGAAGATTTACTGTAACCTGTGGACCTTCAACGTGACGAGGAAACACAGATATTGTGTCGGAATTGAATACAACAGGCACCATGCCGACTTCTGTCCGGGAGAGTAATGCTTCTATCTGTTTGTGCTTTGATTCTTTGCTGGGATTCCAGTAATAGTTTCCGATGGACATGGGAAGGTTTACTGTAACCTGTGGACCTTCAACGTGTCGATGAAACACAGAAATTGCGTCGGAATTTAATACAACAGGCAAAATGACGACATCTGTCCGGGAGGGTAATCCTTCTAACTGTCAGAATTTTAATTCTTTCCTGGGATTCCAGTAATTGCCTCCGATGGACATGGGAAGGTTTACTGTAACCTGTGGACCTTTCACTTGACGAAGAAACACAGTTTTTGCGTCGGAATTGAATACAACAGGCACAATGCCGACTTCTGTCATGAAGAGTAATGCTTCTATCTGTCTGTGCTTTGATTCTTTGCTGGGATTCCATTATTAGATTCCGATGGACATGGGAAGGTTTACTGTGACCTGTGGACCTTCAACTTGACGATGAAACACTGAAATTGCGTCGGAATTGAATACAACAGGCACAATGGCGACATCTGTCCGGGAGAGTAATCCTTCTAACTGTCAGAATTTTAATTCATTCCTGGGATTCCAGTAATTGACTCCGATGGACATGGGAAGGTTTACTGTAACCTGTGGACCTTCAATTTGACGAAGAAACACAGATATTGCGTCGGAAATGAATACAACAGGCACCCTGCCGACTTCTGTCCGGGAGAGTAATGCTTCTATCTGTCTGTGCTTTGATTCTTTGCTGGGATTCCAGTAATAGATTCCGATGGACACGGGAAGGTTTACTGTAACCTGTGGACCTTCAACTTGACGAAGAAACACAGATATTGCGTTGGAATTGAATACAACAGGCACCATGCCGACTTCTGTCCTGGAGAGTAACGCTTCTATCTGTCTGTGCTTTGATTCTTTGCTGGGATTCCAGTAATAGATTCCCATGGACATGGGAAGGTTTACTGTGACCTGTGGACGTTCAACTTGACGATGAAACACTAAAATTGCGTCGGAATTGAATACAACAGGCACAATGGTGACATCTGTCCGGGAGAGTAATCCTTCTAACTGTCAGAATTTTAATTCTTTCCTGGAATTCCAGTGATAGACTCCGATGGACATGGGAAGATTTACTGTAACCTGTGGACCTTCAACTTGACGAACAAACACAGATATTGCGTCGGAATTGAATACAACAGGCACCATGCCGACTTCTGTCCGGGAGAGTAATGCTTCTATCTGTCTGTGCTTTGATTCTTTGCTGGGATTCCAGTAATAGATTCCGATGGACATGGGAAGGTTTACTGTAACCAGTGGACCTTCAACTTGACGATGAAACACAGAAATTGCGACGGAATTGAATGCAACAGGCACAATGATGACATCTGACCGGGAGAGTAATCCATCTAACTGTCAGAATTTTAGTTCTTTCCTGGGATTCCAGTAATAGACTCCGTTTGACATGGGAAGGTTTACTGTAACCTGTGGACCTTCAACTTGACGAAGAAACACAGATATTGCGTTGGAATTGAATAAAACAGGCACCATGCCGACTTCTGTCCGGGAGAGTAATGCTTCTATCTGTCTGTGCTTTGATTCTTTGCTGGGATTCCAGTAATAGATTCCGATGGAAATGGGAAGGTTTACTGTAACCTGTGGACCTTCAACTTGACGATGAAACACAGAAATTGCGTCGGAATTGAATACAACTGGCACAATGACGACATCTGTCCGGGAGAGTAATCCTTCTAACTGTCAGAATTTTAATTCTTTCCTGGGATTCCAGTAACACACTCCGATGGACATGGGAAGGTTTACTGTAACCTGTGGACCTTCTACTTGACGAAGAAACACAGATATTCCGTCGGAATGGAATACAACAGGCACCATGACGACTTCAGTCATGAAGAGTAATGCTTCTATCTGTCTGTGCTTTGATTCTTTGCTGGGATTCCATTATTAGATTCCGATGGACATGGGAAGGTTTACTGTGACCTGTGGACCTTCAACTTGACGATGAAACACTGAAATTGCGTCGGAATTGAATACAACAGGCACAATGGCGACATCTGTCCGGGAGAGTAATCCTTCTAACTGTCAGAATTTTAATTCTTTCCTGGGATTCCAGTAATTGACTCCGATGGACATGGGAAGGTTTACTGTAACCTGTGGAACTTCAACTTGACGAACAAACACAGATATTGCGTCGGAATTGAATACAACAGGCACCATGCCGACTTCTGGCCGGGAGAGTAATGCTTCTATCTGTCTGTGCTTTGATTCTTTGGTGGGATTCCAGTAATAGTTTGCGATGGACATGGGACGGTTTACTGTAACCCGTGCACCTTCAACGTGACGATGAAACACAGAAATTGCGTCGGAATTGAATACAACAGACACAATGACGACATTTGTCCGGGAGAGTAATCCTTCTAACTGTCAGAATTTTAATCTTTCCTGGGATTCCAGTAATAGACTCCGATGGACATGGGAAGGTTTACTGTAACCTGTGGACCTTCAACTTGACGAAGAAACACAGATATTGCGTCGGAATTGAATTTAACAGGCACCATGCCGACTTCTGTCCTGGAGAGTAATGCTTCTATCAGTCTGTGCTTTGTTTCTTTGCTGGGATTCCAGTAATAGATTCCCATGGACATGGGAATGTTTACTGTAACCTGTGGACCTTCAACTTGACGATGAAACACAGAAATTGCGTCGGAATTGAATACAACTAGCAAAATGACGACATCTGTCCGGGAGAGTAATCCTTCTAACTGTCAGAATTTTAATTCTTTCCTGGGATTCCAGTAATAGACTCCGATGGACATGGGAAGGTTTACTGTAACCTGTGGACCTTCAACGTGACGATGAAACACAGATATTGCGTCGGAATTGAATACAACTAGCAAAATGACGACATCTGTCCGGGAGAGTAATCCTTCTAACTGTCAGAATTTTAATTCTTTCCTGGGATTCCAGTAATAGACTCCGATGGACATGGGAATGTTTACTGTAACCTGTGGACCTTCAACTTGACGATGAAACACAGAAATTGCGTCGGAATTGAATACAACTAGCAAAATGACGACATCTGTCCGGGAGAGTAATCCTTCTAACTGTCAGAATTTTAATTCTTTCCTGGGATTCCAGTAATAGACTCCGATGGACATGGGAATGTTTACTGTAACCTGTGGACCTTCAACTTGACGATGAAACACAGAAATTGCGTCGGAATTGAATACAACTAGCAAAATGACGACATCTGTCCGGGAGAGTAATCCTTCTAACTGTCAGAATTTTAATTCTTTCCTGGGATTCCAGTAATAGACTCCGATGGACATGGGAAGGTTTACTGTAACCTGTGGACCTTCAACGTGACGATGAAACACAGATATTGCGTCGGAATTGAATACAACTAGCAAAATGACGACATCTGTCCGGGAGAGTAATCCTTCTAACTGTCAGAATTTTAATTCTTTCCTGGGATTCCAGTAATAGATTCCCATGGACATGGGAATGTTTACTGTAACCTGTGGACCTTCAACTTGACGATGAAACACAGAAATTGCGTCGGAATTGAATACAACTAGCAAAATGACGACATCTGTCCGGGAGAGTAATCCTTCTAACTGTCAGAATTTTAATTCTTTCCTGGGATTCCAGTAATAGACTCCGATGGACATGGGAAGGTTTACTGTAACCTGTGGACCTGCAACGTGACGATGAAACACAGATATTGCGTCGGAATTGAATACAACTAGCAAAATGACGACATCTGTCCGGGAGAGTAATCCTTCTAACTGTCAGAATTTTAATTCTTTCCTGGGATTCCAGTAATAGACTCCGATGGACATGGGAATGTTTACTGTAACCTGTGGACCTTCAACTTGACGATGAAACACAGAAATTGCGTCGGAATTGAATACAACTAGCAAAATGACGACATCTGTCCGGGAGAGTAATCCTTCTAACTGTCAGAATTTTAATTCTTTCCTGGGATTCCAGTAATAGACTCCGATGGACATGGGAAGGTTTACTGTAACCTGTGGACCTTCAACGTGACGATGAAACACAGATATTGCGTCGGAATTGAATACAACTAGCAAAATGACGACATCTGTCCGGGAGAGTAATCCTTCTAACTGTCAGAATTTTAATTCTTTCCTGGGATTCCAGTAATAGATTCCCATGGACATGGGAATGTTTACTGTAACCTGTGGACCTTCAACTTGACGATGAAACACAGAAATTGCGTCGGAATTGAATACAACTAGCAAAATGACGACATCTGTCCGGGAGAGTAATCCTTCTAACTGTCAGAATTTTAATTCTTTCCTGGGATTCCAGTAATAGACTCCGATGGACATGGGAATGTTTACTGTAACCTGTGGACCTTCAACTTGACGATGAAACACAGAAATTGCGTCGGAATTGAATACAACTAGCAAAATGACGACATCTGTCCGGGAGAGTAATCCTTCTAACTGTCAGAATTTTAATTCTTTCCTGGGATTCCAGTAATTGACTCCGATGGACATGGGAAGGTTTACTGTAACCTGTGGACCTTCAACGTGACGATGAAACACAGATATTGCGTCGGAATTGAATACAACTAGCAAAATGACGACATCTGTCCGGGAGAGTAATCCTTCTAACTGTCAGAATTTTAATTCTTTCCTGGGATTCCAGTAATAGATTCCCATGGACATGTGAATGTTTACTGTAACCTGTGGACCTTCAACTTGACGATGAAACACAGAAATTGCGTCGGAATTGAATACAACTAGCAAAATGACGACATCTGTCCGGGAGAGTAATCCTTCTAACTGTCAGAATTTTAATTCTTTCCTGGGATTCCAGTAATAGACTCCGATGGACATGGGAAGGTTTACTGTAACCTGTGGACCTTCAACGTGACGATGAAACACAGATATTGCGTCGGAATTGAATACAACTAGCAAAATGACGACATCTGTCCGGGAGAGTAATCCTTCTAACTGTCAGAATTTTAATTCTGTCCTGGGATTCCAGTAATAGACTCCGATGGACATGGGAATGTTTACTGTAACCTGTGGACCTTCAACTTGACGATGAAACACAGAAATTGCGTCGGAATTGAATACAACTAGCAAAATGACGACATCTGTCCGGGAGAGTAATCCTTCTAACTGTCAGAATTTTAATTCTTTCCTGGGATTCCAGTAATAGACTCCGATGGACATGGGAATGTTTACTGTAACCTGTGGACCTTCAACTTGACGATGAAACACAGATATTGCGTCGGAATTGAATACAACTAGCAAAATGACGACATCTGTCCGGGAGAGTAATCCTTCTAACTGTCAGAATTTTAATTCTTTCCTGGGATTCCAGTAATAGACTCCGATGGACATGGGAAGGTTTACTGTAACCTGTGGACCTTCAACGTGACGATGAAACACAGATATTGCGTCGGAATTGAATACAACTAGCAAAATGACGACATCTGTCCGGGAGAGTAATCCTTCTAACTGTCAGAATTTTAATTCTTTCCTGGGATTCCAGTAATAGAAACCGATGGACATGGGAATGTTTACTGTAACCTGTGGACCTTCAACTTGACGATGAAACACAGAAATTGCGTCGGAATTGAATACAACTAGCAAAATGACGACATCTGTCCGGGAGAGTAATCCTTCTAACTGTCAGAATTTTAATTCTTTCCTGGGATTCCAGTAATAGACTCCGATGGACATGGGAATGTTTACTGTAACCTGTGGACCTTCAACTTGACGATGAAACACAGAAATTGCGTCGGAATTGAATACAACTAGCAAAATGACGACATCTGTCCGGGAGAGTAATCCTTCTAACTGTCAGAATTTTAATTCCTTCCTGGGATTCCAGTAATAGGCTCCGATGGACATGGGAAGGTTTACTGTAACCTGTGGACCTTCAACGTGACGATGAAACACAGATATTGCGTCGGAATTGAATACAACTAGCAAAATGACGACATCTGTCCGGGAGAGTAATCCTTCTAACTGTCAGAATTTTAATTCTTTCCTGGGATTCCAGTAATAGACTCCGATGGACATGGGAATGTTTACTGTAACCTGTGGACCTTCAACTTGACGATGAAACACAGAAATTGCGTCGGAATTGAATACAACTAGCAAAATGACGATATCTGTCCGGGAGAGTAATCCTTCTAACTGTCAGAATTTTAATTCTTTCCTGGGATTCCAGTAATAGACTCCGATGGACATGGGAAGGTTTACTGTAACCTGTGGACCTTCAACTTGACGAAGAAACACAGATATTGCGTCGGAATTGAATACAACAGGCACCACGCCGACTTCTGTCCGGGAGAGTAATGCTTCTATCTGTCTGTGCTTGGTTCTTTGCTGGGATTCCAGTAATAGATTCGGATGGACATGGGAAGGTTTACTGTAACCTGTGGACCTTCAATTTGACGAAGAAACACAGATATTGCGTCGGAAGTGAATACAACTGGCACCATGCCGACTTCTGTCCGGGAGAGTAATGCTTCTATCTGGCTGTGCTTTGATTCTTTGCTGGGATCCCAGTGATAGATTCCGATGGAGACGGGAAGGTTTACTGTAACCTGTGGACCTTCAACTTGACGAAGAAACACAGATATTGCGTTGGAATTGAATACAACAGGCACCATGCCGACTTCTGTCCTGGAGAGTAACGCTTCTATCTGTCTGTGCATGGATTCTTTGCTGGGATTCCAGTAATAGATTCCGATGGACATGGGAAGGTTTACAGTGACCTGTGGACCTTCAACGTGACGATGAAACACTGAAATTGCGTCGGAATTGAATACAACAGGCACAATGGTGACATCTGTCCGGGAGAGTAATCCTTCTAACTGTCAGAATTTTAATTCTTTCCTGGGATTCCAGTAATAGACTCCGATGGACATGGGAAGGTTTACTGTAACCTGTGGACCTTCAAATTGACGAACAAACACGGATATTGCGTCGGAATTGAATACAACAGGCACCATGCCGACTTCTGTCCGGGAGAGTAATGCTTCTATCTGTCTGTGCTTTGATTCTTTGCTGGGATTCCAGTAATAGATTCCGATGGACATGGGAAGTTTTACTGTAACCAGTGGACCTTCATCTTGACGATGAAACACAGAAATTTCGACGGAATTGAATGCAACAGGCACAATGACGACATCTGTCCGGGAGAGTAATCCATCTAACTGTCGGAATTTTAGTTCTTTCCTGGGATTCCATTAATAGACTCCGATTGACATGGGAAGGTTTACTGTAACCTGTGGACCTTCAACTTGACGAAGAAACACAGATATTGCGTCGGATTTGAATACAACAGGCATAATGCCGACTTCTGTCCTGGAGAGTAACGCTTCTATCTGTCTGTGCTTTGTTTCTTTTCTGGGATTCCAGTAATAGATTCCGATGGACATGGGAAGGTTTACTGTAACCTGTGGACCTTCAACGTGACGATGAAACACTGAAATAGCGTCGGAATTGAATACAACTGGCACTATGACGACATCTGTCCGGGAAAGTAATCCTTCTAACTGTCAGAATTTTAATTCTTTCCTGGGATTCCAGTAATAGACTCCGATGGACATGGGAAGGTTTACTGTAACCTGTGGACCTTCTACTTGACGAAGAAACACAGATATTGGGTCGGAATTGAATACCACAGGCACCATGCCGACTTCTGTCCGGGAGAGTAATGCTCCTATCTGTCTGTGCTTTGATTCTTTGCTGGGATTCCAGTAATTAATTCCGATGGACATGAGAAGGTTTACTGTAACTTGTGGACATACAACTTGACGATGAAACACAGAAATTGCGTAGGAATTGCATACAACAGACACCATGCCGACTTGTGTCCGGGAGAGCAATGCTTTTATCTGTCTGTGCTTTGATTCTTTCCTGGGATTCCAGTAATAGATTCCGATCGACATGAGAAGATTTACTGTAACCTGTGGACCTTCAACGTGACGAAGAAACACAGATATTGTGTCGGAATTGAATACAACAGGCACCATGCCGACTTCTGTCCGGGAGAGTAATGCTTCTATCTGTTTGTGCTTTGATTCTTTGCTGGGATTCCAGTAATAGATTCCGATGGACATGGGAAGGTTTACTGTAACCTGTGGACCTTCAACGAGTCGATGAAACACAGAAATTGCGTCTGAATTGAATACAACAGGCACAATGACGACATCTGTCCGGGAGGGTAATCCTTCTAACTGTCAGAATTTTAATTCTTTCCTGGGATTCCAGTAATTGACTCCGATGGACATGGGAAGGTTTACTGTAACCTGTGGACCTTTCACTTGACGAAGAAACACAGATTTTGCGTCGGAATTGAATACAACAGGCACAATGCCGACTTCTGTCCGGGAGAGTAATGCTTCTTTCTGTCTGTGCTTTGATCCTTTCCTGGGTTTCCAGCAACAGATTCCGATGGACATGGGAAGGTTTACTGTAACCTGTGGACCTTCAACTTGACGATGAAACACAGATATTGCGTCGGAATTGAATACAACAGGCACCATGCCGACTTCTGTCCGGGAGAGTAATGCTTCTATCTGTCTGTGCTTTGATTCTTTGCTGGGTTTCCAGTGATAGATTGCGATGGACATGGGAAGGTTTACTGTAACCTGTGGACCTTCAACTTGACGATGAAACACAGAAATTGCGTCGGAATTGAATACAACAGGCACAATGACGACATCTGTCCGGGAGAGTAATCCTTCTAACTGTCAGAATTTTAATTTTTTCCTGGGATTACAGTAATAGACTCCGATGGACATGGGAAGGTTTACTGCAACCTGTGGACCTTCAACTTGACGAAGAAAATCAGATATTTAGTCGGAATTGAATACAACAGGCACCATGCCGACTTCTGTCAGGCAGAGTAATGCTTTTATCTGTCTGTGCTTTGATTCTTTGCTGGGATTCCAGTAATAGATGCCGATGGACATGGGAAGGTTTCCTGTAACCTGTGGACATTCAACTTGACGATGAAACAAAGAAATTGCGTCGGAATTGAATACAACAGGCACCATGCCGACTTCTGTCCTGGAGATTAATGCTTCTATCTGTCTCTGCTATCATTCTTTGCTGTTATTCCAGTAATAGATTCCGATGGACATGGGAAGGATTACTGAAACCTGTGGACTTTCAACTTGACGAAGAAACACAGATATTGCGTCGGAATTGAATACAACAGGCACCATGCCAACTTCTGTCCGGGAGAGTAATGCTTCTATCTGTCTGTGCTTTGATTTTTTGCTGGGATTCCAGTAATAGATTCCGATGGACATGGGAAGGTTTACTGTAACCTGTGGACCTTCAACTTGACGAAGAAACACAGATATTGCGTCGGAATTGAATACAACAGGCACCATGCCGACTTCTGTCGTGGAGAGTAATGCTTCTATCTGTCTTGTGCTTTGATTCTTTGCTGGGATTCCAGTAATAGATGCCGATGGACATGGGAAGGTTTCCTGTAACCTGTGGACATTCAACTTGACGATGAAACACAGAAATTGCGTCGGAATTGAATACAACAGGCACCATGCCGACTTCTGTCCGGGAGAGTAATGCTTCTATCTGTCTGTGCTATGATTCTTTGCTGGGATTCCTGCAATATATTCCGATGGACATGGGAAGGTTTACTGTAACCTGTGGACCTTCAACTTGACGATGAAACACAGAAATTGCGTCGGAATTGAATACAACAGGCACAATGACGACATCTGTCCGGGAGAGTAATCCTTCTAACTGTCAGAATTTTAATTCTTTCCTGGGATTCCAGTAATAGACTCCGATGGACATGGGAAGGTTTACTGTAACCTGTAGACCTTCAACGTGACGAAGAAACACAGATACTGCGTCGGAATTGAATACACCAGGCACCATACCGACTTCTGTCCGGGAGAGTAATGCTTCTATCTGTCTGTGCTTTGATTCTTTGCTGGTATTCCAGTAATAGATTCCGATGGACATGGGAAGGTTTACTGTAACCTGTGGACCTTCAACTTGACGAACAAACACAGATATTGCGTCGGAATTGAACACAACAGACACCATGCCGACTTCTGTCCGGGAGAGTAATGCTTCTATCTGTCTGTGCTTCGATTCTTTGCTGGGATTCCAGTAATAGATTCCGATGGACATGGGAAGGTTTACTGTAACCAGTGGACCTTCATCTTGACGATGAAACACAGAAATTTCGACGGAATTGAATGCAACAGGCACAATGACGACATCTGTCCGGGAGAGTAATCCATCTAACTGTCGGAATTTTAGTTCTTTCCTGGGATTCCAGTAATAGACTCCGATTGACATGGGAAGGTTTACTGTAACCTGTGGACCTTCAACTTGACGAAGAAACACAGATATTGCGTCGGAATTGAATACAACAGGCACCATGCCGACTTCTCTCCATGAGAGTAATGCTTCTAACTGTCTGTGCTTTGATTCTTTAATGGGATTCCGGTAATAGATTCCGATGAACAAGGGAAGGTTTACTGTAATCTGTGGACCTTCAACCTGACGATGAAATACCGAAATTGCGTTGGAATTGAATATAACATTCACCATGCCGCCATCTGTCCGGGAAAGTAATACTTCTAACTGTCTGTGCTTTGATTCTTTCCTAGGATTCCAGTAATAGATTCCCATGGACGTGGGAAGGTTTACTGTAACCTGAGTCCCTTCAACTTGACGATAAAACACAGAAATTGCGACGGAATTGAATACAACAGGCACCATGCCAACTTCTGTCCGGGAGAGTAATACTTCTAACATTCTGTGCTCTGTTTCTTTCTTGGGATTCCAGTAATAGATTCCGATGGACATGGGATTGTTTACTGTAACTTGTAGACCTTCAACTTGACGATGAAACACTGAAATTGCGTCGGAATTGAATACAACAGGCACCATGCCGACTTCTGTCCGGGAGAGAAATGCTTCTAACTGTCTGTGCTTTGATTCTTTCCTGGGATTCCTGTAATAGACTCCGATGGACATGCAAAGGTTATCTTTAACTTGTCGATCTTCACCTTGATAGTGAAACACAGAAATTGCGTCGGGATAGTATGCAACAGGCACCATTCCTACTTCCGTCCAGGAGAGTTATGCTTCTAACTGTCTGTGCTTTGATTCTTTTCTGGGATTCCAGTAATAGATTCCGATGGACATGGTAAGGTTTAGTAATACCTGTGGACCTTTTACTTGACGATGAAATACAGAAATTTCGTCGGAATTGAATACAACACGCATCATTCCTACATCTGTCTGGGAGAGTAATGCTTCTAACTGTCTGTGCTTTGGTTCTTTCCTGGGATTCCAGTAAGAGATCCCGATGGACAAGGAAAGGTTAACTGTAACTTGTCGATCTTCACCTTGATGGTGAAACACAGAAATTGCGTCTGAATTGTATGCAACAGGCACCATTCCTACTTCTGTCCGGGAGAGTAAAGCTTCTAACTGTCTGTGATTTGATTCTTTCCTGGGATTCCAGTAATAGATTCCGATGGACATGGGAAGGTTTACTGTAACCTGTGGACCATCAGCTTGACGATGAAACACAGAAATTGCACGGAATTGAATACAACGGGCACCATGACGACTTCTCTCCGGGAGAGTAATGCTTCTAACTGTCGGTGCTTTGATTCTTTCTTCGGATTCCAGTAGCAGATTCCGATGGACATGGGAAGGTTTGCTGTAACCTGTAGACCTGCAACTTGACAATGAAACACAGAAATTACGTCGGAATTAAATACAACAGGCACCATGCCGACTTCTGTCCGGGAGAGTAATGCTTCTAACTGTCTGTGCTTTGATTCTTTCCTGGGATTCCAGTAATAGATTCCGATGGACATGGGAAGGTTTGCTGTAACCTATAGACCTTCAACTTGACGAGGAAACACTGAATTTGCGTCGGAATTGAATACAACAGGCATCATGCTGTCTTCTCTCCGGGTGAGCAATGCTTCTAACTGTCTGTGCTTTGTTTCTTTCCAGGGTTTCCAGTAATACATTCCGATGGACATGGGAAGGTTTAGTGTTACCTGTGGACCATCAACTTGACGATGAAACACAAACATTGCGTCGGAATTCAAAACAACGGGCCCGAGGCCGACTTGTCTCCGGGAGAGTAATTCTTCTTAGTGTTTGTGCTTTGATTCTTTCCTGAGATTCCAGTAATAGATTCCCATGGAGATGGGAAAGTTCACTGTAACCTGTGGACCTTCAACTTGACGATGAAACACAGAAATTGCGTCGCAATTGAATACAACAGACAACATGCCGACTTCTGTTCGGAGAGTAATGCTTCTAACTGTCTGTGCTCTGATTCCTTCCTGGGATTCCAGTAATTGATTCCGATGGACAAGGGAAAGTTTACTGTAACCTGTGGCCTTTCAACCTGACGATGAAATACCGAAATTGCGTCGGAATTGAATATAACAGGCACCATGCCGCCATCTGTCCGGGAAAGTAATACTTCTTACTGTCTGTGCTTTGGTTCTTTCCTAGGATTCAAGTAATAGATTTTGATGGACATGGAAAGGTTATCTGTAACTTGTCGATCTTCACTCTGATGGTGAAACACAGATATTGCGTCGGAATTGTATGCAACAGGCACCATTCCTACTTCTGTCCGGGAGAGTAATGCTTCTAACTCTCTGTGCTTTGATTCTTTCCTCGGATTCCAGTAATAGATTCCGATGGACATGGGAAGGTTTACTGTAACTTGTGGACCATCAGCTTGACGATGAAACACAGAAATTGCGACGGAATTGAATACAACGGGCACCATGCCGACTTCTGTCCGGGAGAAAAATGCTTCTAACTGTGTGTGCTTTTATTCTTTCATGGGATTCCAGTAATAGATTCCGATGGTCATGGAAAGGTTAACTGTAACTTGTCGATCTTCACCTTGATGGTGATACACGGAAATTGCGTCGGAATAGTATGCAACAGGCACCATTCCTACTTCTGCCCGGGAGAGTAATGCTTCTAACTGTCTGTGCTTTGATTCTTTCCTGGGATTCCAGTAATTGATTCCGATGGACATGGGAAGGTTTAGTAAAACCAGTGGACCTTTAACTTGACGATGAAATACAGAAATTTCGTCGGAATTGAATACAACAAGCACCATTCCTACATCTGTCAGGGAGAGTAATGCTTCTAACTGTCTGTGCTTTGGTTCTTTCTTGGGATTCCAGTAATAGATTCCGATGGACATGGAATTGCGTCGGAATTGAATACAACAGGCACCATGCCAACTTCTGTTCGGGAGATAAAAGCTTCTAACTGTCTGTGTTTGGATTCTTTCCTGGGATTCCAGTAATAGATTCCGATCGACATGGGCGAGTTTACTGTAACCTGTGGACCTTCAACGTGACGATGCATCACAGAAATTGCGTCGGAATTGAATACAACTAACACCATGCCGACTTCTCTCCGGGAGAGTAATGCTTCTAACTGTCTGTGTTTTGATTCTTTAATGGGATTCCAATAATTGATTCCGATGAACAAGGGAAGGTTTACTGTAACCCGTGGACCTTCACCCTGACGATGAAATACCGAAATTGCGTCGGAATTGAAAATAACAGGTACCATGCCGCCATCTGTCCGGGAAAGTAATACTTCTAACTGTCTGTGCTTTGATTCTTTCCTGGGATTCCAGTAATAGATTCCGATGGACATTAGAAAGTTTACTGTAAGCTGTGGACCTTCAACGTGACGATGAAAAACAGAAATTGCGTCGGAATTGAATACAACAGGCACCATGCCGACTTCTGTTCGGGAGAGTAATGCTTCTAACTGTCTGTTCTTAGTTTCCTTCCTGGGATTCCAGTAATAGATTCCGATGGACATGGAATTGCGTCGGAATTGAATACAACATGCACCATGCCGACTTTTGTTCGGGAGATTAATGCTTCTAACTGTCTGTGCTTTGATTCTTTCCTAGGATTCCAGTAATAGATTCCGATGGATAGGGGATGGGTTACTGTACCTTGTGGACCATCAACTTGACGATGAAACACAGTAATTGCGACGGAATTGAATACAACGTTCACCATGACGACTTCTGTTCGTTCGAGTAATGCTTCTCACTGTCGGTGCCTTGATTCTCTCCTGGGATTCCAGTAATAGATTCCGTTGGACATGGGAAGGTTTAGTGTAACCTGTGGACCTTCACCCTGACGATGAATTACAGAAACTGCGTCGGAATTGGATACAACAGGCACCATGCCGACTTCTGTCCGGGAGAGTAATGCTTCTAACTGTCTGCGCTTTGATTTTTTCCTGGGATTCCAGTAATAGTTTGCGATGGGCATGGGAAGGTTTACTGTATCCTGTGGACCTTCAACCTGCCGATGAAATACCGAAATTGCGTCGGAATTGAACACAACAGGCACCATGCCGACTTATGTCCGGGAGAGTAATACTTCTTACTGTCTGTTCTTTGATTCCATCTTAGGATTCCTGTAATAGATTCCGATGGACATGGGAAGGTTTACCGTAACCTGAACTCCTTCATCTTGACGATGAAACACAGAAATTGCGTCGGAATTGAATACAACAGGCACCATGCCGACTTCTCTCCGGGAGAGTAATGCTTCTAACTGTCTGTGCTTTGATTCTTTCCATGGATTCCGGTAATAGATTCCCATGGACATGGGAAAGTTTACTGTAACCTGTGGACCTTCAACTTGACGATGAAACACAGAAATTGCGTCGCAATTGAATACAACAGACAAAATGCCGACTTCTGTTCGGGAGAGTAATGCTTCTAACTGTCTGTTCTTTGTTTCCTTCCTAAGATTCCAGTAATAGATTCCGATGGCCATGGATTTGCGTCGGAATTGAATAAAAAAGGCACCATGCCGACTTCTGTTCGGGAGATCAATGCTTCTAACTGTCTGTGCTTTGATTCTTTCCTAGGATTCCAGTAATAGATCCCGATGGACAGGGGATGGGTTACTGTACCTTGTGGACCTTCAACTTGACGATGAAACACAGATATTGCGTCGGAAGTGAATACAAAAGGACCATGCCGACTTCTGTCCTGGAGAGTAATGCTTCTAACTGTCTGTGCTTTGATTCTTTCCTGGGATCCAGTAATAGATTCTGATAGACATGGGAAGGTTGACTGTAACCTGTGGACCTTCATCTTGACGATGAAACACAGAAATTGCGTCGGAATTGATTACAGCAGGCACCATGCCGAGTTCTCTAAGGGAGAGTAATGCTTCTAACTGTCTGTGCTTTGATTCTTTCCTGGGTTACAGTAATAGATTCCGATGGACGTGGCAAGGTTTAGTGTAACCTTTGGACCTTCACCTTGACGATGAATTACAGAAATTGCGTCGGAATTGGAAACAACAGGCACCATGCCGACTTCTGTCCGGGAGAGTAATGCTTCTAACTGTCTGCCCTTTGATTTTTTCCTGGGATTCAAGTAACAGTTTGCGATGGGCATGGGAAGGTTTACTGTAACCTGTGGACCTTCAACCTGCCGATGAAATACCGAAATTGCGTCTGAATTGAATACAACAGGCACCATGCCGACTTCTGTCCGGGAGAGTAATACTTCTTACTGTCTGTTCTTTGATTCCATCCTAGGATTCCTGTAATAGATTCCGATGGACATGGGAAGGTTTACCGTAACCTGAACACCTTCATCTTGACGATGAAACACAGAAATTGCGTCGTAATTGAATACAACAGGCACCATGCCGACTTCTCTCCGGGAGAGTAATGCTTCTAACTGTCTTTGCTTTGATTCTTTCCAGGGATTCCAGTAATAGATTCCGATAGACATGGAAAGGTTTAGTGTTACCTGTGGACCTTCAACTTGACGATGAAACACAAAAATTGCTTCGGAATTGAATACAACGGGCCCGATGCCGACTTTTCTCCGGGAGAGTATTTCCTCTTACTGTCTGTGCTTTGATTCTTTCCTGGGATTCCAGTAATGGATTCCCATGGGCATGGGAAAGTTTACTGTAACCTGTGGACCTTCCACTTGACGATGAAACACAGAAATTGCGTCGCAATTGATTACAACTGACAAATTGCCGAATTCTGTTCGGGAGAGTAATGCTTCTAACTGTCTGTGCTCTGATTCTTTCCTGGCATTCCAGTAATAGATTTCGATGGACATGGATAGGTTTACTGTAACCCCTGGACCTTCAACGTGACGATGAAACACAAAAATTGCGTCGGAATTGAATACAACAGGCAATATGCTGACTTCTGTCCGGGAGAGTAATGCTTCTAACTGTCTGTGCTTTGATTCTTTCCTCGGATTCCAGTGACAGATTCCGATGGACATGGGAAGCTTTACTGTAACCTGTGGATCTTCAACTTGACGATGAAACACAGAAATTGCGTCGGAATTGAATACAACAGGCGCCATAGTGACTTCTGTCCACGAGAGTAATGCTTCTAACTGTCTGTGCTTTGATTCTTTATTGGGATTCCAGTAATAGATTCCGTTCGACATGGGAGAGTTTACTGTAACCTCTGGACCTTCAACTTGACGATGAAACACAGAACATGCGTCGGAATTGAATACAACAGGCACCATGCCGACTCCTCTCCGGGAGAGTAATGCTTCTTACTGTCTGTGCTTTGTTTCTTTCCTGGGATTCCAGTAATAGATTCCTATAGATATGGCAAGGTGTACTGTAACCTGTGGACCTTCAACTTGACGATGAAATACAGAAAATGCGTTGGAATTGAATACAACATTCACCATGCCGTCTTCTCTCCGGGAGAGTAATGCTTCTAACTGTCTGTGCTTTGATTCTTTCCTGGGATTCCAGTAACAGATTCCGATCGACATGGGGAGAAAATTACTGTAACTTGTGGACCTTCAACTAGACGATGAAACACTGAAATTGCATCGGAATTGAATACAACAGGCACCATGCCGACTTCCATCCGGGAGAGTGATGCTTCTAACTGTCTGTGCTTTGATTCTTTCCTCGGATCCTGTAATAGATTCCGATAGAAATGGGAAGGTTAACTGTAACCTGTGGACCTTCAGCTTGACGAGGAAACACTGAATGTGCGTCGGAATTGAATACAACAGGCACCATGCCCACTTCTGTTCGGGAGAGTAATACTTCTCACTTTCTGTGCTTTGATTCTTTCCTAGGTTTCCAGTAATAGATTCCGATGGACATGGGAAGGTTGACTGTAACCGGAGGACTTTCAACTTGACGATGAAACACAGAAATTGCGACGGAATTGAATACAACAGGCACCATGCCGACTTCTGTCCGGGAGAGTAATACTTCTAACTGTCTGTTCTTTGATTCTTTCCTAGGATTCCCGTAATAGATTCAGATGGACATGGGAAGGTTTACTGTAACCTAAGGACCTTCATCTTGACGATGAAACACAGAAATTGCGTCGGAAAAGAATACAACAGGCACCATGCCGACTTCTGTCCGGGAGAGTAATGGTTCTAACTGTCTGTGATTTGATTCTTTCTTGGGATTCCAGTAATAGATTCCGAGGACATAGGAAAGTTTACTGTAACCTGTGGACCTTCACCTTGACGATTAAACACAGATATTGCGTCGGAATTGAATACAACAGGCAATATCCCGACCTCAATCCGGGAGAGTAATGCTTCTAACGGTCTGTACATTGATCCTTTCCTGAGATTTCAGTAACAGGTTCGGATGGACATGAGCAGGTTTACTGTAACCTGTGGACCTTCAACTTGACGATGAAATACAGAAATTGCGTCGGAATTAAATTCTACAGGCACCATGCCGAATTCTGTCCGGGAGAGTAATGCTTCTAACTGTCTGTGCTTTGATTCTTTAGTGGGATTCCAGTAAAAGATTCCGATGGCCATGGGAAGAATTACTGTAACCTGCGGACCTTCAAGTTGACGGTGAAACACAGAAATTGCGTCGGAATAGCATACAACGGGCACCATGCCGACATATGTCGGGGAGAGTAATACTTCAAACTGTCTGTGCTTTGATTCTTTCCTGGGATTCCTGTAATAGATTGCGATGGACATGGGAAGGTTCACTGTAACCTGTGGACCTTCAACCAGACGATGGAATACCGAAATTGCGTCGGAATTGAAGACAACAGGCACCATGCGGACTTCTGTCCGGGAGAGTAATACTTCTAACTGTCAGTTCTTTGATTCTTTCCTAGGATTCCTGTAATAGATTCCGATGGACATGGGAAGGTTTACCGTAACCTGAGGATTTTCATCGTGACGATGAAACACAGAAATAGCGTCGGAATTGAATACAACAGGCACCATGCCGACTTCTGTCTGGGAGAGTAATGCTTCTAACTGTCTGTGATTGGATTCTTTCCTGGGATTTCAGTAATGGATTCCAATATACATGGGAAGGTTTACTGTAACCTCTGGACCTACAAATTGACGATGAAAATCAGAAATTGCGTCGGAATTGAATACAATAGGCAGCATGCCGACTTCTCTTCGGGAGAGCAACGCTTCTAACCATCTGTGCTTTGATTCTTTCCTGAGATTGCAATAATAGATTCCGATTGACATGGGAAAGTTTACTGCAACCTGTGGACCTTAACCTTGACGATTAAACACAAAAATTGCGTCGGAATTGAATACAACAGGCAATATCCCGACCTTAGTCCGGGAGAGTAATGCTTCTAACTGTCTGTACTTTGATCCTTTCCTGAGATTTCAGTAACAGATTCGGATGGACATGAGAAGGTTTACTGTAACCTGTGGACCTTCAACTTGACGATGAAATACAGAAATTGCGTCGGAATTAAATTCTACAGGCACCATGCCGAATTCTGTCCGGGAGAGTAATTCTGCTAACTGTCTGTGTTTGGATTCTTTCCTGGTGTCCCAGTAATGGTTTCCGATGGACATGGGAAGGTTTACTGTAACCTTTGGACCTTCAAATTGACGATTAAACACAGTAGTTGCGTCGGAATTGAATACAACAGGCACCATGCCGACTTCTGTCCGGGTGAGTAATGCTTCTAACTGTCTGTGCTTTGATTCTTACCTGGGATTCCAGTAATAGATTCCAAAGGACATGTAAAGGTTTACTGTAACCTGGGGGCCTTCTAAGTGACGATGAAACAAAGAAATTGCGTCGGAGTTCAATACAACAGGCACCATCCCGACTTGTGTACGGGAGAGTAATGCTTCTAACAGTCTGTGCTTTGATTCTTTCCTGGGATTCCAGTAAAAGATTCCGATGGTCGTGGGAAAGTTTACTGTGACCTGCGGACCTTCAACTTGACGGTGAAACACAGAAATTGCGTCCGAATTGAATACAACGGGCACCAAGCCACATCTGTCCGGGAGAGTAATGCTTCTAACTGTCTGTGCTTTGATTCTTTCCTCGGATTCCAGTAACAGATTCCGATGGACATTGGAAGTTTTACTGTAACCTGTGGATCTTCAACTTGACGATGAAACACAGAAATAGCGCCGGAATTGAATACAACAGGCGCCATAGTGACTTCTGTCCTGGAGAGTAATGCTTCTAACTGTCTGTGCTTTGATTCTTTATTGGGATTCCAGTAATAGATTCCGATCGACATAGGAGAGTTTACTGTAACCTGTGGACCTTCAACTTGACGATGAAACACAGAAAATGCGTCGGAATTCAATACAACAGCACCATGCCGACTCCTCCCCGGGAGAGTAATGCTTCTAACTGTCTGTGCTTTGATTCTTTCCTGGAATTCCAGTAATAGATTCCGATGGACATGTCAAGGTGTACTGTAACCTGTGGACCTTCAAATTGACGATTAAACACAGAAATTGCGCTGGAATTGAATACAACATTCACCATGCGGTCTTCTCTCCGGGAGAGTAATGCTTCTAACTGTCTGTGCTTTGAATCTTTCCTGGGATTCCAGTAAATGATTCCGATGGACATGGACTTCTGTCCGGGCGTGTAATGCTTCTAACTGTCTGTGCTTTCATTCGTTCGTGGGATTCTAGTAATAGATTCCGATGGACATGGGAAGGTTTACAGTAACTTGTAGACCTTCAACTTGACGATGAAACACAGAAATTGCGTCAGAATTGAATACAACACTCACCATGCCGACTTCTCTCCGGGAGAGTAATGCTTCTAACTGTCTGTGCTTTGATTCTTTCCTGGGATTCCAGTAATAGATTCCGATGGACATGGAACGGTATACTGTAACCTTGGACCTTCAACTTGACGATGAAACACAGAAATTGCGTCGGAATTGAATACAACGGGCACCATTCCGACTTCTGCCCGGGAGAGTAATGCTTCTAACTGTGCGCGCTTTGATTCTTTCCTGGGATTCCAGTAAAAGATTCCGATGGCCATGGGAAGGTTTACTGTAGCCTGTAGACCTTCAACGTGACGATGAAACACAGATATAGCATCGGAATTGAATACAACCGGCTCAATGCCGACTTGTGTCTGGGAGAGTAATGCTTCTAACTGTGTGTGCTTTGATTCTCTCCTGGGATTCCTGTAATAGACTCCGATGGACATGAGAAGGTTTACTATATCTTGTCGACCTTCACCCTGACGGTGAAACACAGAAGTTGCGTCGGAATTGTATACAACAGGCACCATTCCTACTTCTGTCCAGGAGAGTAATGCTTCTAACTGTCTGTGCTTTGATTCTTTCCTGGGTTTCCAGTAATAGATTGCGATGGACATGGGAAGGTTTACTGTAACCTGTGGACCTTCAACCTGACGATGGAATACCGAACTTGTGTGGGAATTGAATACAACAGCCACCATGCCGACTTCTGTACGGGAGACTAATACTTCCAACTGTCTGTTCTATGATTCTATCCTACGATTCCTGTAATAGATTCCGATAGACATGGGATGGTTTACCGTAACCTGAGGACCTTCATCTTGACGATGAAACACAGAAATTGCGTCGGAATTGAATACAACAGGCACCATGCCGACTTCTGTCCGGGAGAGTAATGCTTCTAACTGTCTGCGATTTGATTCTTTCCTGGGATTCCAGTAATAGATTCCAATATACATGGGAAGGTTTACAGTAACCTTTAGACCTACAAATTGATCATGAAATACAGAAATTGCGTCGGACTTGAATACAATAAGCAGCATGCCGACTTCTCTCCGGGAGAGTAACGCTTCCAACTATCTGTGCTTTGATTCTTTCCTGGGATTGCAATAACAGATTCCGATGGACATGGGAAAGTTTACTGTATCCTGTGGACCTTCACCTTGACGATTAAACACAGAAATTGCGTCGGAATTGAATACAACAGGCAATATCCCGACCTCAATCCGGGAGAGTAATGCTTCTAACTGTCTGTACTTCGATCCTTTCCTGAGATTTCAGTAACAGATTCGGATGGACATGAGAAGGTTTACTGTAACCTGTGGACCTTCAACTTGACGATGAAATACAGAAAATGCGTCGGAATTAAATTCTACAGGCACCATGCCGAATTCTGTCCGGGAGAGTAATGCTTCTAACTGTCTGTGTTTCGATTCTTTCCTGGGGTTCCAGTAAAGGTTTCCGATGGACATGGGAAGGTTTACTGTAACCTTTGGACCTTCAAATTGACGACGAAACACAGAAATTGCGTCGGAATTGAATATAACAGGCTCCATGCCGACTTCTGTCCGGGTGAGTAATGCTTCTAACTGTCTGTGCTTTGATTCATTCCTGGGATTCCAGTATTAGATTCCGAAGGACATGGGAAGGTTTACTGTAACCTGCGGGCCTTCTAAGTGACGATGAAACAAAGAAATTGCGTTGGAATTCAATACAACAGGCACCATCCCGACTTGTGTCCGGGAGAGTAATGCTTCTAACTGTCTGTTCTTTGATTCTTTCCTGGGATTCCTGTAATAGATTCAGATGGACATGGGAAGGTTTACCGTAACCTAACGACCTTCATCTTGACGATGAAACACTGAAATTGCGTCGGAATTGAATACAACAGGCACCATGCCGTCTTCTCTCCGGGAGAGTAATGCTTCTAACTGTCTGTGCTTTGATTCTTTCCTCGGATCCAGTAATAGATTCCGATAGACATGGGAAGGTTAACTGTAACCTGTGGACCGCCAACTTGACGAGGAAACACTGAATTTGCGTCGGAATTGAATACAGCAGGCACCATGCCGACTTCTCTCCGGGAGAGTAATGCTTCTAACTGTCTGTGTTTTGTTTCTTTCCAGGGTTTCCAGTAATAGATTCCGATGGACATAGGAAGGTTTAGTGTTACCTGTGGACCATCAACTTGACGATGAAACACAAAAATTGCGTCGGAATTGAATACAACGGGCCCGATGCCGAGTTGTCTCCGGAGAGAAATTCTACTTACTGTCTGTGCTTTGATTCCTTCCTGGGATTCCAGTAATAGATTCTCATGGACATGGGAAAGTTTACTGTAACCTGTGGACCTTCATCCTGACGATGAAACACAAAAATTGCGTCGCAATTGAATACTACAGGCACCATGCCGACTTCTGTCCGGGAGAGTAATGATTCTAACTGTGTGTGCTTTGATTCTTTCCTGGGATTCCAGTAATAGATTCCGATGGACATGGGAAGGTTTACTGTATCTTGTCGACCTTCACCTTGACGGTGAAACACAGAAGTTGCGTCGGAATTGTATACAACAGGCACCATCTTTACTTCTGTCCGGGAGAGTAATGCTTCTAACTGTCTGTGCTTTGATTCTTTCCTGGATTCCAGTAATAGATTGCGATGGACATGGGAAGGTTCACTGTAACCTGTGGACCTTCAACCTGACGATGGAATACCGAAATTGCGTCGGAATTGAAGACAACAGGCACCATGCGGACTTCTGTCTGGGAGAGTAATACTTCTAACTGTCAGTTCTTTGATTCTTTCCTAGGATTCCTGTAATAGATTCCGATGGACATGGGAAGGTTTACCGTAACCTGAGGATTTTCATCGTGACGATGAAACACAGAAATAGCGTCGGAATTGAATACAACAGGCACCATGCCGACTTCTGTCTGGGAGAGTAATGCTTCTAACTGTCTGCGCTTTGATTTTTTCCTGGGATTCAAGTAACAGTTTGCGATGGGCATGGGAAGGTTTACTGTAACCTGTGGACCTTCAACCTGCCGATGAAATACCGAAATTGCGTCAGAATTGAATACAACAGGCACCATGCCGACTTCTGTCCGGGAGAGTAATACTTCTTACTGTCTGTTGTTTGATTCCATCCTAGGATTCCTGTAATAGATTCCGATGGACATGGGAAGGTTTACCGTAACCTGAACACCTTCATCTTGACGATGAAACACAGAAATTGCGTCGTAATTGAATACAACAGGCACCATGTCGACTTCTCTCCGGGAGAGTAATGCTTCTAACTGTCTTTGCTTTGATTCTTTCCAGGGACTCCAGTAATAGATTCCGATAGACATGGAAAGGTTTAGTGTTACCTGTGGACCTTCAACTTGACGATGAAACACAAAAATTGCTTCGGAATTGAATACAACGGGCCCGATGCCGACTTTTCTCCGGGAGAGTATTTCCTCTTACTGTCTGTGCTTTGATTCTTTCCTGGGATTCCAGTAATGGATTCCCATGGACATGGGAAAGTTTACTGTAACCTGTGGACCTTCCGCTTGACGATGAAACACAGAAATTGCGTCGCAATTGACTACAACTGACAAATTGCCGAATTCTGTTCGGGAGAGTAATGCTTCTAACTGTCTGTGCTCTGATTCTTTCCTGGCAATCCAGTAATAGATTTCGATGGACATGGATAGGTTTACTGTAACCCCTGGACCTTCAACGTGACGATGAAACACAAAAATTGCGTCGGAATTGAATACAACAGGCAATATGCTGACTTCTGTCCGGGAGAGTAATGCTTCTAACTGTCTGTGCTTTGATTCTTTCCTCGGATTCCAGTGACAGATTCCGATGGACATGGGAAGCTTTACTGTAACCTGTGGATCTTCAACTTGACGATGAAACAAAGAAATTGCGTCGGAATTGAATACAACAGGCGCCATAGTGACTTCTGTCCACGAGAGTAATGCTTCTAACTGTCTGTGCTTTGATTCTTTATTGGGATTCCAGTAATAGATTCCGTTCGACATGGGAGAGTTTACTGTAACCTCTGGACCTTCAACTTGACGATGAAACACAGAACATGCGTCGGAATTGAATACAACAGGCACCATGCCGACTCCTCTCCGGGAGAGTAATGCTTCTTACTGTCTGTGCTTTGTTTCTTTCCTGGGATTCCAGTAATAGATTCCTATAGATATGGCAAGGTGTACTGTAACCTGTGGACCTTCAACTTGACGATGAAATACAGAAAATGCGTTGGAATTGAATACAACATTCACCATGCCGTCTTCTCTCCGGGAGAGTAATGCTTCTAACTGTCTGTGCTTTGATTCTTTCCTGGGATTCCAGTAACAGATTCCGATCGACATGGGGAGAAAATTACTGTAACTTGTGGACCTTCAACTAGACGATGAAACACTGAAATTGCGTCGGAATTGAGTACAACAGGCACCATGCCGACTTCCATCCGGGAGAGTGATGCTTCTAACTGTCTGTGCTTTGATTCTTTCCTCGGATCCAGTAATTGATTCCGATAGACATGGGAAGGTTAACTGTAACCTGTGGACCTTCAGCTTGACGAGGAAACACTGAATTTGCGTCGGAATTGAATACAACAGGCACCATGCCCACTTCTGTTCGGGAGAGTAATACTTCTCACTTTCTGTGCTTTGATTCTTTCCTAGGTTTCCAGTAATAGATTCCGATGGACATGGGAAGGTTGACTGTAACCGGAGGACTTTCAACTTGACGATGAAACACAGAAATTGCGACGGAATTGAATACAACAGGCACCATGCCGACTTCTGTCCGGGAGAGTAATACTTCTAACTGTCTGTTCTTTGATTCTTTCCTAGGATTCCCGTAATAGATTCAGATGGACATGGGAAGGTTTACTGTAACCTAAGGACCTTCATCTTGACGATGAAACACAGAAATTGCGTCGGAAAAGAATACAACAGGCACCATGCCGACTTCTGTCCGGGAGAGTAATGGTTCTAACTGTCTGTGATTTGATTCTTTCTTGGGATTCCAGTAATAGATTCCGAGGACATAGGAAAGTTTACTGTAACCTGTGGACCTTCACCTTGACGATTAAACACAGATATTGCGTCGGAATTGAATACAACAGGCAATATCCCGACCTCAATCCGGGAGAGTAATGCTTCTAACGGTCTGTACATTGATCCTTTCCTGAGATTTCAGTAACAGGTTCGGATGGACATGAGCAGGTTTACTGTAACCTGTGGACCTTCAACTTGACGATGAAATACAGAAATTGCGTCGGAATTAAATTCTACAGGCACCATGCCGAATTCTGTCCGGGAGAGTAATGCTTCTAACTGTCTGTGCTTTGATTCTTTAGTGGGATTCCAGTAAAAGATTCCGATGGCCATGGGAAGAAATACTGTAACCTGCGGACCTTCAAGTTGACGGTGAAACACAGAAATTGCGTCAGAATTGCATACAACGGGCACCATGCCGACATATGTCGGGGAGAGTAATACTTCAAACTGTCTGTGCTTTGATTCTTTCCTGGGATTCCTGTAATAGATTGCGATGGACATGGGAAGGTTCACTGTAACCTGTGGACCTTCAACCAGACGATGGAATACCGAAATTGCGTCGGAATTGAAGACAACAGGCACCATGCGGACTTCTGTCCGGGAGAGTAATACTTCTAACTGTCAGTTCTTTGATTCTTTCCTAGGATTCCTGTAATACATTCCGATGGACATGGGAAGGTTTACCGTAACCTGAGGATTTTCATCGTGACGATGAAACACAGAAATAGCGTCGGAATTGAATACAACAGGCACCATGCCGACTTCTGTCTGGGAGAGTAATGCTTCTAACTGTCTGTGATTGGATTCTTTCCTGGGATTTCAGTAATGGATTCCAATATACATGGGAAGGTTTACTGTAACCTCTGGACCTACAAATTGACGATGAAAATCAAAAATTGCGTCGGAATTGAATACAATAGGCAGCATGCCGACTTCTCTTCGGGAGAGCAACGCTTCTAACCATCTGTGCTTTGATTCTTTCCTGAGATTGCAATAATAGATTCCGATTGACATGGGAAAGTTTACTGCAACCTGTGGACCTTCACCTTGACGATGAAACACAGAAATTGCGACGGAATTGAATACAACAGGCACCATGCCGAATTCTGTCCGGGAGAGTAATTCTGCTAACTGTCTGTGTTTGGATTCTTTCCTGGTGTCCCAGTAATGGTTTCCGATGGACATGGGAAGGTTTACTGTAACCTTTGGACCTTCAAATTGACGATTAAACACAGTAGTTGCGTCGGAATTGAATACAACAGGCACCATGCCGACTTCTGTCCGGGTGAGTAATGCTTCTAACTGTCTGTGCTTTGATTCTTACCTGGGATTCCAGTAATAGATTCCAAAGGACATGTAAAGGTTTACTGTAACCTGCGGGCCTTCTAAGTGACGATGAAACAAAGAAATTGCGTCGGAGTTCAATACAACAGGCACCATCCCGACTTGTGTACGGGAGAGTAATGCTTCTAACAGTCTGTGCTTTGATTCTTTCCTGGGATTCCAGTAAAAGATTCCGATGGTCGTGGGAAAGTTTACTGTGACCTGCGGACCTTCAACTTGACGGTGAAACACAGAAATTGCGTCCGAATTGAATACAACGGGCACCAAGCCACATCTGTCCGGGAGAGTAATGCTTCTAACTGTCTGTGCTTTGATTCTTTCCTCGGATTCCAGTAACAGATTCCGATGGACATTGGAAGTTTTACTGTAACCTGTGGATCTTCAACTTGACGATGAAACACAGAAATAGCGCCGGAATTGAATACAACAGGCGCCATAGTGACTTCTGTCCTGGAGAGTAATGCTTCTAACTGTCTGTGCTTTGATTCTTTATTGGGATTCCAGTAATAGATTCCGATCGACATAGGAGAGTTTAGTGTAACCTGTGGACCTTCAACTTGACGATGAAACACAGAAAATGCGTCGGAATTCAATACAACAGGCACCATGCCGACTCCTCCCCGGGAGAGTAATGCTTCTAACTGTCTGTGCTTTGATTCTTTCCTGGAATTCCAGTAATAGATTCCGATGCACATGTCAAGGTGTACTGTAACCTGTGGACCTTCAAATTGACGATTAAACAGAGAAATTGCGCTGGAATTGAATACAACATTCACCATGCGGTCTTCTCTCCGGGAGAGTAATGCTTCTAACTGTCTGTGCTTTGAATCTTTCCTGGGATTCCAGTAAATGATTCCGATGGACATGGACTTCTGTCCGGGCGTGTAATGCTTCTAACTGTCTGTGCTTTCATTCGTTCCTGGGATTCTAGTAATAGATTCCGATGGACATGGGAAGGTTTACAGTAACTTGTAGACCTTCAACTTGACGATGAAACACAGAAATTGCGTCAGAATTGAATACAACACTCACCATGCCGACTTCTCTCCGGGAGAGTAATGCTTCTAACTGTCTGTGCTTTGATTCTTTCCTGGGATTCCAGTAATAGATTCCGATGGACATGGAATGGTATACTGTAACCTTGGACCTTCAACTTGACGACGAAACACAGAAATTGCGTCGGAATTGAATACAACGGGCACCATTCCGACTTCTGCCCGGGAGAGTAATGCTTCTAACTGTGTGCGCTTTGATTCTTTCCTGGGATTCCAGTAAAAGATTCCGATGGCCATGGGAAGGTTTACTGTAGCCTGTAGACCTTCAACGTGACGATGAAACACAGATATAGCATCGGAATTGAATACAACCGGCTCAATGCCGACTTGTGTCTGGGAGAGTAATGCTTCTAACTGTGTGTGCTTTGATTCTCTCCTGGGATTCCTGTAATAGACTCCGATGGACATGAGAAGGTTTACTGTATCTTGTCGACCTTCACCCTGACGGTGAAACACAGAAGTTGCGTCGGAATTGTATACAACAGGCACCATTCCTACTTCTGTCCAGGAGAGTAATGCTTCTAACTGTCTGCGCTTTGATTCTTTCCTGGGTTTCCAGTAATAGATTGCGATGGACATGGGAAGGTTTACTGTAACCTGTGGACCTTCAACCTGACAATGGAATACCGAACTTGTGTGGGAATTGAATACAACAGCCACCATGCCGACTTCTGTACGGGAGACTAATACTTCCAACTGTCTGTTCTATGATTCTATCCTACGATTCCTGTAATAGATTCCGATAGACATGGGATGGTTTACCGTAACCTGAGGACCTTCATCTTGACGATTAATCACAGAAATTGCGTCGGAATTGAATACAACAGGCACCATGCCGACTTCTGTCCGGGAGAGTAATGCTTCTAACTGTCTGCGATTTGATTCTTTCCTGGGATTCCAGTAATAGATTCCAATATACATGGGAAGGTTTACAGTAACCTTTAGACCTACAAATTGATCATGAAATACAGAAATTGCGTCGGACTTGAATACAATAAGCAGCATGCCGACTTCTCTCCGGGAGAGTAACGCTTCTAACTATCTGTGCTTTGATTCTTTCCTGGGATTGCAATAACAGATTCCGATGGACATGGGAAAGTTTACTGTATCCTGTGGACCTTCACCTTGACGATTAAACACAGAAATTGCGTCGGAATTGAATACAACAGGCAATATCCCGACCTCAATCCGGGAGAGTAATGCTTCTAACTGTCTGTACTTCGATCCTTTCCTGAAATTTCAGTAACAGATTCGGATGGACATGAGAAGGTTTACTGTAACCTGTGGACCTTCAAGTTGACGATGAAATACAGAAATTGCGTCGGAATTAAATTCTACAGGCACCATGCCGAATTCTGTCCGGGAGAGTAATGCTTCTAACTGTCTGTGTTTCGATTCTTTCCTGGGGTTCCAGTAATGGTTTCCGATGGACATGGGAAGGTTTACTGTAACCTTTGGACCTTCAAATTGACGATGAAACACAGAAATTGCGTCGGAATTGAATATAACAGGCTCCATGCCGACTTCTGTCCGGGTGAGTAATGCTTCTAACTGTCTGTGCTTTGATTCATTCCTGGGATTCCAGTATTAGATTCCGAAGGACATGGGAAGGTTTACTGTAACCTGCGGGCCTTCTAAGTGACGATGAAACAAAGAAATTGCGTTGGAATTCAATACAACAGGCACCATCCCGACTTGTGTCCGGGAGAGTAATGCTTCTAACTGTCTGTTCTTTGATTCTTTCCTGGGATTCCTGTAATAGATTCAGATGGACATGGGAAGGTTTACCGTAACCTAACGACCTTCATCTTGACGATGAAACACTGAAATTGCGTCGGAATTGAATACAACAGGCACCATGCCGTCTTCTCTCCGGGAGAGTAATGCTTCTAACTGTCTGTGCTTTGATTCTTTCCTGGGATTCCAGTAACAGATTCCGATCGACATGGGAAGATTTACTGTAACTTGTGGACATTCAACTAGACGATGAAACACAGAAATTGAGTCGGAATTGAATACAACAGGCACCATGCCGACTTCTATCCGAGAGAGTGATGCTTCTAACTGACTGTGCTTTGATTCTTTCCTCGGATCCAGTAATAGATTCCGATAGACATGGGAAGGTTAACTGTAACCTGTGGACCGTCAACTTGACGAGGAAACACTGAATTTGCGTCGGAATTGAATACAGCAGGCACCATGCCGACTTCTCTCCTGGAGAGTAATGCTTCTAACTGTCTGTGTTTTGTTTCTTTCCAGGGTTTCCAGTAATAGATTCCGATGGACATGGGAAGGTTTAGTGTTACCTGTGGACCATCAACTTGACGATGAAACACAAAAATTGCGTCGGAATTGAATACAACGGGCCCGATGCCGAGTTGTCTCCGGGAGAGAAATTCTACTTACTGTCTGTGTTTTGATTCCTTCCTGGGATTCCAGTAATAGATTCCCATGGACATGGGAAAGTTTACTGTAACCTGTGGACCTTCATCCTGACGATGAAACACAAAAATTGCGTCGCAATTGAATACTACAGGCACCATGCCGACTTCTGTCCGGGAGAGTAATGATTCTAACTGTGTGTGCTTCGATTCTTTCCTGGGATTCCAGTAATAGATTCCGATGGACATGGGAAGGTTTACTGTATCTTGTCGACCTTCACCTTGACGGTGAAACACAGAAGTTGCGTCGGAATTGTATACAACAGGCACCATCTTTACTTCTGTCCGGGAGAGTAATGCTTCTAACTGTCTGTGCTTTGATTCTTTCCTGGGATTCCAGTAATAGATTGCGATGGACATGGGAAGGTTCACTGTAACCTGTGGACCTTCAACCTGACGATGGAATACCGAAATTGCGTCGGAATTGAAGACAACAGGCACCATGCGGACTTCTGTCCGGGAGAGTAATACTTCTAACTGTCAGTTCTTTGATTCTTTCCTAGGATTCCTGTAATAGATTCCGATGGACATGGGAAGGTTTACCGTAACCTGAGGATTTTCATCGTGACGATGAAACACAGAAATAGCGTCGGAATTGAATACAACAGGCACCATGCCGACTTCTGTCTGGGAGAGTAATGCTTCTAACTGTCTGTGATTGGATTCTTTCCTGGGATTTCAGTAATGGATTCCAATATACATGGGAAGGTTTACTGTAACCTCTGGACCTACAAATTGACGATGAAAATCAGAAATTGCGTCGGAAATGAATACAATAGGCAGCATGCCGACTTCTCTCCGGGAGAGCAACGCTTCTAACCATCTGTGCTTTGATTCTTTCCTGAGATTGCAATAATAGATTCCGATGGACATGGGAAAGTTTACTGCAACCTGTGGACCTTCACCTTGACGATTAAACACAGAAATTGCGTCGGAATTGAATACAACAGGCAATATCCCGACCTCAGTCCGGGAGAGTAATGCTTCTAACTGTCTGTACTTTGATCCTTTCCTGAGATTTCAGTAACAGATTCGGATGGACATGAGAAGGTTTACTGTAACCTGTGGACCTTCAACTTGACGATGAAATACAGAAATTGCGTCGGAATTAAATTCTACAGGCACCATGCCGAATTCTGTCCGGGAGAGTAATTCTGCTAACTGTCTGTGTTTGGATTCTTTCCTGGTGTTCCAGTAATGGTTTCCGATGGACATGGGAAGGTTTACTGTAACCTTTGGTCCTTCAAATTGACGATTAAATAAAGTAACTGCGTCGAAATTGTATACAACAGGCAGCATGCCGACTTCTGTCCGGGTGACTAATGCTTCTAACTGTCTGTGCTTTGATTCTTACCTGGGATTCCAGTAATAGATTCCAAAGGACATGTAAAGGTTTACTGTAACCTGCGGGCCATCTAAGTGACGATGAAACAAAGAAATTGCGTCGGAATTCAATACAACAGGCACCATCCCGACTTGTGTACGGGAGAGTAATGCTTCTAACAGTCTGTGCTTTGATTCTTTCCTGGGATTCCAGTAAAAGATTCCGATGGTCATGGGAAAGATTACTGTGACCTGCGGACCTTCAACTTGACGGTGAAACACAGAAATTGCGTCGGAATTGAATACAACGGGCACCATTCCGACTTCTGGCCGGGATAGTAATGCTTCTAACTGTGTGCGCTTTGATTCTTTCCTGGGATTCCAGAAAAAGATTCCGATGGCCATGTGAAGGTTTACTGTAGCCTGTAGACCTTCAACGTGACGATGAAACACAGATATAGCATCGGAAGTGAATGCAACCGGCTCAATGCCGACTTGTGTCTGGGAGAGTAATGCTTCTAACTGTGTGTGCTTTGATTCTCTCCTGGGTTTCCAGTAATAGATTGCGATGGACATGGGAAGGTTTACTGTAACCTGTGGACCTTCAACCTGACGATGGAATACCGAACTTGTGTCGGAATTGAATACAACAGCCACCATGCCGACTTCTGTACGGGAGAGTAATACTTCCAACTGTCTGTTCTATGATTCTATCCTACGATTCCTGTAATAGATTCCGATAGACATGGGATGGTTTACCGTAACCTGAGGACCTTCATCTTGACGATGAAACACAGAAATTGCGTCGGAATTGAATACAACAGGCACCATGCCGACTTCTGTCCGGGAGAGTGGTGCTTCTAACTGTCTGTGATTTGATTCTTTCCTGGGATTCCAGTAATGGATTCCAATATACATGGGAAGGTTTACAGTAACCTTTAGACCTACAAATTGACCATGAAATACAGAAATTGCGTCGGACTTGAATACAATAAGCAGCATGCCGACTTCTCTCCGGGAGAGTAACGCTTCTAACTATCTGTGCTTTGATTCTTTCCTGGGATTGCAATAACAGATTCCGATGGACATGGGAAAGTTTACTGTAACCTGTGGACCTTCACCTTGACGATTAAACACAGAAATTGCGTCGGAATTGAATACAACAGGCTATATCCCGACCTCAATCCGGGAGAGTAATGCTTCTAACTGTCTGTACTTCGATCCTTTCCTGAGATTTCAGTAACAGATTCGGATGGACATGAGAAGGTTTACTGTAACCTGTGGACCTTCAACTTGACGATGAAATACAGAAATTGCGTCGGAATTAAATTCTACAGGCACCATGCCGAATTCTGTCCGGGAGAGTAATGCTTCTAACTGTCTGTGTTTCGATTCTTTCCTGGGGTTCCAGTAATGGTTTCCGATGGACATGGGAAGGTTTACTGTAACCTTTGGACCTTCAAATTGACGATGAAACACAGAAATTGCGTCGGAATTGAATATAACAGGCACCATGCCGACTTCTGTCCGGGTGAGTAATGCTTCTAACTGTCTGTGCTTTGATTCATTCCTGGGATTCCAGTATTAGATTCCGAAGGACATGGGAAGGTTTACTGTAACCTGCGGGCCTTCTAAGTGACGATGAAACAAAGAAATTGCGTTGGAATTCAATACAACAGGCACCATCCCGACTTGTGTCCGGGAGAGTAATGTTTCTAACTGTCTGTTCTTTGATTCTTTCCTGGGATTCCTGTAATAGATTCAGATGGACATGGGAAGGTTTACCGTAACCTAACGACCTTCATCTTGACGATGAAACACTGAAATTGCGTCGGAATTGAATACAACAGGCACCATGCCGTCTTCTCTCCGGGTGAGTAATGCTTCTAACTGTCTGTGCTTTGATTCTTTCCTGGGATTCCAGTAACAGATTCCGATCGACATGGGAAGATTTACTGTAACTTGTGGACCTTCAACTAGACGATGAAACACAGAAATTGAGTCGGAATTGTATACAACAGGCACCATGCCGACTTCTATCCGGGAGAGTGATGCTTCTAACTGACTGTGCTTTGATTCTTTCCTCGGATCCGGTAATAGATTCCGATAGGCATGGGAAGGTTAACTGTAACCTGTGGACCGTCAACTTGACGAGGAAACACTGAATTTGCGTCGGAATTGAATACAGCAGGCACCATGCCGACTTCTCTCCGGGAGAGTAATGCTTCTAACTGTCTGTGTTTTGTTTCTTTCCAGGGTTTCCAGTAATAGATTCCGATGGAAATGGGAAGGTTTAGTGTTACCTGTGGACCATCAACTTGACGATGAAACACAAAAATTGCGTCGGAATTGAATACAACGGGCCCGATGCCGACTTGTCTCCGGGAGAGAAATTCTACTTACTGTCTGTGCTTTGATTCCTTCCTGGGATTCCAGTAATAGATTCCCATGGACATGGGAAAGTTTACTGTAACCTGTGGACCTTCAACTTGACGATGAAACACAGAAATTGCGTCGCAATTGAATACTCCAGACAACATGCCGATTTCTGCTCGGGAGAGTAATGCTTCTAACTGTCTGTGCTCTGATTCCTTCCTGGGATTCCTGTTATTGATTCCGATGGACAAGGGAAGGTTTACTGTAATCTGTGCACCTTCAACTTGACGATGAAACACAGATATTGCGTCAGAATTGAATACAACAGGCACCATGCCCACTTCTGTTCGGGAGAGTAATACTTCTCACTGTCTGTGCTTTGATTCTTTCCTAGGTTTCCAGTAATAGATTCCGATGGACATGGGAAGGTTGACTGTAACCGGAGGACTTTCAACTTGACGATGAAACACAGAAATTGCGACGGAATTGAATACAACAGGCACCATGCCGACTTCTGTCCGGGAGAGTAATACTTCTAACTGTCTGTTCTTTGATTCTTTCCTAGGATTCCTGTAATAGATTCAGATGGACATGGGAAGGATTACCGTAACCTAAGGACCTTCATCTTGACGATGAAACACAGAAATTGCGTCGGAAAAGAATACAACAGGCACCATGCCGACTTCTGTCCGGGAGAGTAATGGTTCTAACTGTCTGTGATTTGATTCTTTCCTGGGATTCCAGTAATAGATTCCGATGGACATGGGAAAGTTTACTGTAACCTGTGGACCTTCACCTTGACGATTAAACACAGATATTGCGTCGGAATTGAATACAACAGGCAATATCCCGACCTCAATCCGGGAGAGTAATGCTTCTAACGGTCTGTACATTGATCCTTTCCTGAGAGTTCAGTAACAGGTTCGGATGGACATGAGCAGGTTTACTGTAACCGGTGGACCTTCAACTTGACGATGAAATACAGAAATTGCGTCGGAATTAAATTCTACAGGCACCATGCCGAATTCTGTCCGGGAGAGTAATGCTTCTAACTGTCTGTGTTTCGATTCTTTCCTGGGGTCCCAGTAATAGTTTCCGATGGACATGGGAAGGTTTACGGTAACCTTTGGACCTTCAAATTGACCATGAAACACAGAAATTGCGTCGGAATTGTATACAACAGGCACCATGCCGACTTCTGTCCGGTTGAGTAATGCTTCTAACTGTCTGTGCATTGATTCTTTCCTCGGATTCCAGTAATAGATTCCGAAGGCCATGGTAAGGGATACTATAACCTGTGGGAATTCTATGTGACGATGAAACAAAGAAATTGCGTCGGAATTCAATACAACAGGCACGACCCCGACTTGTGTCCGGGAGAGTAATGCTTCTAACTGTGTGTGATTTGATTCTTTAGTGGGATTCCAGTAAAATATTCCGATAGCCATGGGAAGAATTACTGTAACCTGCGGACCTTCAACTTGACGGTGAAACACAGAAATTGCGTCGGAATTGAATACAACGGGCACCATGCCGACATCTGTCGGGGAGTGTAATACCTCAAACTGTCTGTGCTTTGATTCTTTCCTAAGATTCCAGTAATAGATTCCGATGGACATGGGAAGGTTTACTGTAACCTGTGGACCTTCAACCTGACGATGAAACACAAAAATTGCGTCGCAATTGAATACTACAGGCACCATGCCGACTTCTGTCCGGGAGAGTAATGCTTCTATCTGTGTGTGCTTTGATTCTTTCCTGGGATTCCAGTAATAGATTCCGATGGACATGGGAAGGTTTACTGTAACTTGTCGACCTTCACCTTGACGGTGAAACACAGAAGTTGCGTCGGAATTGTATACAACAGCCACCATCTTTACTTCTGTCCGGGAGAGTAATGCTTCTAACTGTCTGTGCTTTGATTCTTTCCTGGGATTCCAGTAATAGATTGCGATGGACATGGGAAGGTTTACTGTAACCTGTGGACCTTCAACCTGACGATGGAATACCGGAATTGCATCGGAATTGAATACAACACTCACCATGCGGACTTCTGTCCGGGAGATTAATACTTCTAACTGTCTTTTCTTTGATTCTCTCCTAGGATTCCTGTAATAGATTCCGATGGACATGGGAAGGTTTACCGTAACCTGAGGATTTTCATCGTGACGATGAAACACAGAAATTGCGTCGGAATTGTAGACAACAGGCACCATGTCGACTTCTGTCTGGGAGAGTAATGCTTCTAACTGTCTGTGATTGGATTCTTTCCTGGGATTTCAGTAATGGATTCCAATAAACATGGGAAGGTTTACTGTAACCTTTGGACCTACAAATTGACGATGAAATACAGAAATTGCGTCGGAATTGAATACAATAGGAAGCATGCCGACTTCTCTCCGGGAGAGCAACACTTCTAACCATCTGTGCTTTGATTCTTTCCTGGGATTGCAATAATAGATTCCGATGGACATGGGAAAGTTTACTGTAACCTGTGGACCTTCACCTTGACGATTAAACACAGAAATTGCGTCGGAATTGAATACAACAGGCAAAATCCCGACCTCAGTCCGGGAGAGTAATGCTTCTAACTGTCTGTACTTTGATCCTTTCCTGAGATTTCAGTAACAGATTCGGATGGACATGAGAAGGTTTACTGTAACCTGTGGACCTTCAACTTGACGATGAAATACAGAAATTGCGTCGGAATTAAATTCTACAGGCACCATGCCGAATTCTGTCCGGGAGAGTAATTCTGCTAACTGTCTGTGTTTGGATTCTTTCCTGGTGTTCCAGTAATGGTTTCCGATGGACATGGGAAGGTTTACTGTAACCTTTGGTCCTTCAAATTGACGATTAAATAAAGTAACTGCGTCGGAATTGTATACAACAGGCAGCATGCCGACTTCTGTCCGGGTGAGTAATGCTTCTAACTGTCTGTGCTTTGATTCTTTCCTGGGATTCCAGTAATAGATTCCAAAGGACATGGGAAGGTTTACTGTAACCTGTGGGCCTTCTAAGTGACGATGAAACAAAGAAATTGCGTCGGAATTCAATACAACAGGCACCATCCCGACCTGTGTACGGGAGAGTAATGCTTCTAACAGTCTGTGCTTTGATTCTTTCCTGGGATTCCAGTAAAAGATTCCGATGGTCGTGGGAAAGTTTACTGTGACCTGCGGACCTTCAACTTGACGGTGAAACACAGTAATTGCGTCCGAATTGAATACAATGGGCACCAAGCCACATCTGTCCGGGAGAGTAATGCTTCTAACTGTCTGTGCTTTGATTCTTTCCTCGGATTCCAGTAACAGATTCCGATGTACATTGGAAGTTTTACTGTAACCTGTGGATCTTCAACATGACGATGAAACACAGAACTAGCGCCGGAATTGAATACAACAGGCGCCATAGTGACTTCTGTCCTGGAGAGTAATGCTTCTAACTGTCTGTGCTTTGATTCTTTATTGGGATTCCAGTAATAGATTCCGATGGACATGGAACGGTATACTGTAACCTTGGACCTTCAACTTGACGATGAAACACAGATATTGCGTCGGAATTGAATACAACGGGCACCATTCCGACTTCTGGCCGGGAGAGTAATGCTTCTAACTGTGTGTGCTTTGATTCTTTCCTGGGATTCCAGTAAAAGATTCCGATGGCCATGGGAACGTTTACTGTAGCCTGTAGACCTTCAACTTGACGATGAAACACAGAAATAGCATCGGAATTGAATACAACCGGCTCAATGACGACTTGTGTCTGGGAGAGTAATGCTTCTAACTGTCTGTGATTTGATTCTTTCCTAAGATTCCAGTAATAGCTTCCGATGGACATGGGAAGGTTTACTGTAACTTGTGGACCTTCAACTTGACGATGAAACACAGAAAATGCGTCGGAATTGAATACAACAGGCACCATGCCGACGCCTCTCCGGGAGAGTAATGCTTCTAACTGTCTGTTCTTTGATTCTTTCCTGGAATTCCAGTAATAGATTCCGATGGACATGTCAAGGTGTACTGTTACCTGTGGACCTTCAACTTGACGATTAAACACAGAAATTGCGCTGGAATTGAATACAACATTCACCATGCCGTCTTCTCTCCGGGAGAGTAATGCTTCTAACTGTCTGTGCTTTGAATCTTTCCTGGGATTCCAGTAAATGATTCCGATGGACATGGACTTCTGTCCGGGCGTGTAATGCTTCTAAATGTCTGTGCTTTCATTCGTTCCTGGGATTCTAGTAATAGATTCCGATGGACATGGGAAGGTTTACAGTAACCTGTGGACCTTCAACTTGACGATGAAACACAGAAATTGCGTCAGAATTGAATACAACACTCACCATGCCGACTTCTCTCCGGGAGAGTAATGCTTCTAACTGTCTGTGCTTTGATTCTTTCCTGGGATTCCAGTAATAGATTCCGATGGACATGGAACGGAATACTGTAACCTTGCACCTTCAACTTGACGATGAAACACAGAAATTGCGTCGGAATTGAATACAACGGGCACCATTCCGACTTCTGGCCTGGAGAGTAATGCTTCTAACTGTGTGTGCTTTGATCCTTTCCTGGGATTCCAGTAAAAGATTCCGATGGCCATGGGAACGTTTACTGTAGCCTGTAGACCTTCAACTTGACGATGAAACACAGAAATAGCATCGGAATTGAATACAACCGGCTCAATGACGACTTGTGTCTGGGAGAGTAATGCTTCTAACTGTCTGTGATTTGATTCTTTCCTAAGATTCCAGTAATAGCTTCCGATGGACATGGGAAGGTTTACTGTAACATGTGGACCTTCAACTTGACGATGAAACACAAAAATTGCGTCGCAACTGAATACAACAGGCACCATGCCGACTTCTGTCCGGGAGAGTAATGCTTCTATCTGTGTGTGCTTTGATTCTTTCCTGGGATTCCAGTAATAGACTCCGATGGACATGGGAAGGTTTACTGTAACTTGTCGACCTTCACCCTGACGGTGAAGCACAGAAGTTGCGTCGGAATTATATACAACAGGCACCATTCCTACTTCTGTCCGGGAGAGTAATGCTTCTAACTGTCTGTGCTGTGATTCTTTCCTGGGATTCCAGTAATAGATTGCGATGGACATGGGAAGGTTTACTGTAACCTGTGGACCTTCAACCTGACGATGGAATACCGAACTTGTGTCGGAATTGAATACAACAGCCACCATGCCGACTTCTGTACGGGAGAGTAATACTTCTAACTGTCTGTTCTATGATTCAATCCTACGATTCCTGTAATAGATTCCGATAGACATGGGATGGTTTACCGTAACCTGAGGACCTTCATCTTGACGATGAAACACAAAAATTGCGTCGGAATTGAATACAACGGGCCCGATGCCGAGTTGTCTCCGGGAGAGAAATTCTACTTACTGTCTGTGCTTTGATTCCTTCCTGGGATTCCAGTAATAGATTCTCATGGACATGGGAAAGTTTACTGTAACCTGTGGACCTTCATCCTGACGATGAAACACAAAAATTGCGTCGCAATTGAATACTACAGGCACCATGCCGACTTCTGTCCGGGAGAGTAATGATTCTAACTGTGTGTGCTTTGATTCTTTCCTGGGATTCCAGTAATAGATTCCGATGGACATGGGAAGGTTTACTGTATCTTGTCGACCTTCACCTTGACGGTGAAACACAGAAGTTGCGTCGGAATTGTATACAACAGGCACCATCTTTACTTCTGTCCGGGAGAGTAATGCTTCTAACTGTCTGTGCTTTGATTCTTTCCTGGGATTCCAGTAATAGATTGCGATGGACATGGGAAGGTTCACTGTAACCTGTGGACCTTCAACCTGACGATGGAATACCGAAATTGCGTCGGAATTGAAGACAACAGGCACCATGCGGACTTCTGTCCGGGAGAGTAATACTTCTAACTGTCAGTTCTTTGATTCTTTCCTAGGATTCCTGTAATAGATTCCGATGGACATGGGAAGGTTTACCGTAACCTGAGGATTTTCATCGTGACGATGAAACACAGAAATAGCGTCGGAATTGAATACAACAGGCACCATGCCGACTTCTGTCTGGGAGAGTAATGCTTCTAACTGTCTGCGCTTTGATTTTTTCCTGGGATTCAAGTAACAGTTTGCGATGGGCATGGGAAGGTTTACTGTAACCTGTGGACCTTCAACCTGCCGATGAAATACCGAAATTGCGTCTGAATTGAATACAACAGGCACCATGCCGACTTCTGTCCGGGAGAGTAATACTTCTTACTGTCTGTTGTTTGATTCCATCCTAGGATTCCTGTAATAGATTCCGATGGACATGGGAAGGTTTACCGTAACCTGAACACCTTCATCTTGACGATGAAACACAGAAATTGCGTCGTAATTGAATACAACAGGCACCATGTCGACTTCTCTCCGGGAGAGTAATGCTTCTAACTGTCTTTGCTTTGATTCTTTCCAGGGACTCCAGTAATAGATTCCGATAGACATGGAAAGGTTTAGTGTTACCTGTGGACCTTCAACTTGACGATGAAACACAAAAATTGCTTCGGAATTGAATACAACGGGCCCGATGCCGACTTTTCTCCGGGAGAGTATTTCCTCTTACTGTCTGTGCTTTGATTCTTTCCTGGGATTCCAGTAATGGATTCCCATGGACATGGGAAAGTTTACTGTAACCTGTGGACCTTCCGCTTGACGATGAAACACAGAAATTGCGTCGCAATTGACTACAACTGACAAATTGCCGAATTCTGTTCGGGAGAGTAATGCTTCTAACTGTCTGTGCTCTGATTCTTTCCTGGCAATCCAGTAATAGATTTCGATGGACATGGATAGGTTTACTGTAACCCCTGGACATTCAACGTGACGATGAAACACAAAAATTGCGTCGGAATTGAATACAACAGGCAATATGCTGACTTCTGTCCGGGAGAGTAATGCTTCTAACTGTCTGTGCATTGATTCTTTCCTCGGATTCCAGTGACAGATTCCGATGGACATGGGAAGCTTTACTGTAACCTGTGGATCTTCAACTTGACGATGAAACACAGAAATTGCGTCGGAATTGAATACAACAGGCGCCATAGTGACTTCTGTCCACGAGAGTAATGCTTCTAACTGTCTGTGCTTTGATTCTTTATTGGGATTCCAGTAATAGATTCCGTTCGACATGGGAGAGTTTACTGTAACCTCTGGACCTTCAACTTGACGATGAAACACAGAACATGCGTCGGAATTGAATACAACAGGCACCATGCCGACTCCTCTCCGGGAGAGTAATGCTTCTTACTGTCTGTGCTTTGTTTCTTTCCTGGGATTCCAGTAATAGATTCCTATAGATATGGCAAGGTGTACTGTAACCTGTGGACCTTCAACTTGACGATGAAATACAGAAAATGCGTTGGAATTGAATACAACATTCACCATGCCGTCTTCTCTCCGGGAGAGTAATGCTTCTAACTGTCTGTGCTTTGATTCTTTCCTGGGATTCCAGTAACAGATTCCGATCGACATGGGGAGAAAATTACTGTAACTTGTGGACCTTCAACTAGACGATGAACCACTGAAATTGCGTCGGAATTGAATACAACAGGCACCATGCCGACTTCCATCCGGGAGAGTGATGCTTCTAACTGTCTGTGCTTTGATTCTTTCCTCGGATCCAGTAATTGATTCCGATAGACATGGGAAGGTTAACTGTAACCTGTGGACCTTCAGCTTGACGAGGAAACACTGAATTTGCGTCGGAATTGAATACAACAGGCACCATGCCCACTTCTGTTCGGGAGAGTAATACTTCTCACTTTCTGTGCTTTGATTCTTTCCTAGGTTTCCAGTAATAGATTCCGATGGACATGGGAAGGTTGACTGTAACCGGAGGACTTTCAACTTGACGATGAAACACAGAAATTGCGACGGAATTGAATACAACAGGCACCATGCCGACTTCTGTCCGGGAGAGTAATACTTCTAACTGTCTGTTCTTTGATTCTTTCCTAGGATTCCCGTAATAGATTCAGATGGACATGGGAAGGTTTACTGTAACCTAAGGACCTTCATCTTGACGATGAAACACAGAAATTGCGTCGGAAAAGAATACAACAGGCACCATGCCGACTTCTGTCCGGGAGAGTAATGGTTCTAACTGTCTGTGATTTGATTCTTTCTTGGGATTCCAGTAATAGATTCCGAGGACATAGGAAAGTTTACTGTAACCTGTGGACCTTCACCTTGACGATTAAACACAGATATTGCGTCGGAATTGAATACAACAGGCAATATCCCGACCTCAATCCGGGAGAGTAATGCTTCTAACGGTCTGTACATTGATCCTTTCCTGAGATTTCAGTAACAGGTTCGGATGGACATGAGCAGGTTTACTGTAACCTGTGGACCTTCAACTTGACGATGAAATACAGAAATTGCGTCGGAATTAAATTCTACAGGCACCATGCCGAATTCTGTCCGGGAGAGTAATGCTTCTAACTGTCTGTGCTTTGATTCTTTAGTGGGATTCCAGTAAAAGATTCCGATGGCCATGGGAAGAAATACTGTAACCTGCGGACCTTCAAGTTGACGGTGAAACACAGAAATTGCGTCGGAATTGCATACAACGGGCACCATGCCGACATATGTCGGGGAGAGTAATACTTCAAACTGTCTGTGCTTTGATTCTTTCCTGGGATTCCTGTAATAGATTGCGATGGACATGGGAAGGTTCACTGTAACCTGTGGACCTTCAACCAGACGATGGAATACCGAAATTGCGTCGGAATTGAAGACAACAGGCACCATGCGGACTTCTGTCCGGGAGAGTAATACTTCTAACTGTCAGTTCTTTGATTCTTTCCTAGGATTCCTGTAATACATTCCGATGGACATGGGAAGGTTTACCGTAACCTGAGGATTTTCATCGTGACGATGAAACACAGAAATAGCGTCGGAATTGAATACAACAGGCACCATGCCGACTTCTGTCTGGGAGAGTAATGCTTCTAACTGTCTGTGATTGGATTCTTTCCTGGGATTTCAGTAATGGATTCCAATATACATGGGAAGGTTTACTGTAACCTCTGGACCTACAAATTGACGATGAAAATCAGAAATTGCGTCGGAATTGAATACAATAGGCAGCATGCCGACTTCTCTTCGGGAGAGCAACGCTTCTAACCATCTGTGCTTTGATTCTTTCCTGAGATTGCAATAATAGATTCCGATTGACATGGGAAAGTTTACTGCAACCTGTGGACCTTCACCTTGACGATTAAACACAAAAATTGCGTCGGCATTGAATACAACAGGCAATATCCCGACCTTAGTCCGGGAGAGTAATGCTTCTAACTGTCTGTACTTTGATCCTTTCCTGAGATTTCAGTAACAGATTCGGATGGACATGAGAAGGTTTACTGTAACCTGTGGACCTTCTACTTCACGATGAAATACAGAAATTGCGTCGGAATTAAATTCTACAGGCACCATGCCGAATTCTGTCCGGGAGAGTAATTCTGCTAACTGTCTGTGTTTGGATTCTTTCCTGGTGTCCCAGTAATGGTTTCCGATGGACATGGGAAGGTTTACTGTAACCTTTGGACCTTCAAATTGACGATTAAACACAGTAGTTGCGTCGGAATTGAATACAACAGGCACCATGCCGACTTCTGTCCGGGTGAGTAATGCTTCTAACTGTCTGTGCTTTGATTCTTACCTGGGATTCCAGTAATAGATTCCAAAGGACATGTAAAGGTTTACTGTAACCTGCGGGCCTTCTAAGTGACGATGAAACAAAGAAATTGCGTCGGAGTTCAATACAACAGGCACCATCCCGACTTGTGTACGGGAGAGTAATGCTTCTAACAGTCTGTGCTTTGATTCTTTCCTGGGATTCCAGTAAAAGATTCCGATGGTCGTGGGAAAGTTTACTGTGACCTGCGGACCTTCAACTTGACGGTGAAACACAGAAATTGCGTCCGAATTGAATACAACGGGCACCAAGCCACATCTGTCCGGGAGAGTAATGCTTCTAACTGTCTGTGCTTTGATTCTTTCCTCGGATTCCAGTAACAGATTCCGATGGACATTGGAAGTTTTACTGTAACCTGTGGATCTTCAACTTGACGATGAAACACAGAAATAGCGCCGGAATTGAATACAACAGGCGCCATAGTGACTTCTGTCCTGGAGAGTAATGCTTCTAACTGTCTGTGCTTTGATTCTTTATTGGGATTCCAGTAATAGATTCCGATCGACATAGGAGAGTTTAGTGTAACCTGTGGACCTTCAACTTGACGATGAAACACAGAAAATGCGTCGGAATTCAATACAACAGGCACCATGCCGACTCCTCCCCGGGAGAGTAATGCTTCTAACTGTCTGTGCTTTGATTCTTTCCTGGAATTCCAGTAATAGATTCCGATGCACATGTCAAGGTGTACTGTAACCTGTGGACCTTCAAATTGACGATTAAACAGAGAAATTGCGCTGGAATTGAATACAACATTCACCATGCGGTCTTCTCTCCGGGAGAGTAATGCTTCTAACTGTCTGTGCTTTGAATCTTTCCTGGGATTCCAGTAAATGATTCCGATGGACATGGACTTCTGTCCGGGCGTGTAATGCTTCTAACTGTCTGTGCTTTCATTCGTTCCTGGGATTCTAGTAATAGATTCCGATGGACATGGGAAGGTTTACAGTAACTTGTAGACCTTCAACTTGACGATGAAACACAGAAATTGCGTCAGAATTGAATACAACACTCACCATGCCGACTTCTCTCCGGGAGAGTAATGCTTCTAACTGTCTGTGCTTTGATTCTTTCCTGGGATTCCAGTAATAGATTCCGATGGACATGGAACGGTATACTGTAACCTTGGACCTTCAACTTGACGACGAAACACAGAAATTGCGTCGGAATTGAATACAACGGGCACCATTCCGACTTCTGCCCGGGAGAGTAATGCTTCTAACTGTGTGCGCTTTGATTCTTTCCTGGGATTCCAGTAAAAGATTCCGATGGCCATGGGAAGGTTTACTGTAGCCTGTAGACCTTCAACTTGACGATGAAACACAGATATAGCATCGGAATTGAATACAACCGGCTCAATGCCGACTTGTGTCTGGGAGAGTAATGCTTCTAACTGTGTGTGCTTTGATTCTCTCCTGGGATTCCTGTAATAGACTCCGATGGACATGAGAAGGTTTACTGTATCTTGTCGACCTTCACCCTGACGGTGAAACACAGAAGTTGCGTCGGAATTGTATACAACAGGCACCATTCCTACTTCTGTCCAGGAGAGTAATGCTTCTAACTGTCTGCGCTTTGATTCTTTCCTGGGTTTCCAGTAATAGATTGCGATGGACATGGGAAGGTTTACTGTAACCTGTGGACCTTCAACCTGACAATGGAATACCGAACTTGTGTGGGAATTGAATACAACAGCCACCATGCCGACTTCTGTACGGGAGACTAATACTTCCAACTGTCTGTTCTATGATTCTATCCTACGATTCCTGTAATAGATTCCGATAGACATGGGATGGTTTACCGTAACCTGAGGACCTTCATCTTGACGATTAATCACAGAAATTGCGTCGGAATTGAATACAACAGGCACCATGCCGACTTCTGTCCGGGAGAGTAATGCTTCTAACTGTCTGCGATTTGATTCTTTCCTGGGATTCCAGTAATAGATTCCAATATACATGGGAAGGTTTACAGTAACCTTTAGACCTACAAATTGATCATGAAATACAGAAATTGCGTCGGACTTGAATACAATAAGCAGCATGCCGACTTCTCTCCGGGAGAGTAACGCTTCTAACTATCTGTGCTTTGATTCTTTCCTGGGATTGCAATAACAGATTCCGATGGACATGGGAAAGTTTACTGTATCCTGTGGACCTTCACCTTGACGATTAAACACAGAAATTGCGTCGGAATTGAATACAACAGGCAATATCCCGACCTCAATCCGGGAGAGTAATGCTTCTAACTGTCTGTACTTCGATCCTTTCCTGAAATTTCAGTAACAGATTCGGATGGACATGAGAAGGTTTACTGTAACCTGTGGACCTTCAAGTTGACGATGAAATACAGAAATTGCGTCGGAATTAAATTCTACAGGCACCATGCCGAATTCTGTCCGGGAGAGTAATGCTTCTAACTGTCTGTGTTTCGATTCTTTCCTGGGGTTCCAGTAATGGTTTCCGATGGACATGGGAAGGTTTACTGTAACCTTTGGACCTTCAAATTGACGATGAAACACAGAAATTGCGTCGGAATTGAATATAACAGGCTCCATGCCGACTTCTGTCCGGGTGAGTAATGCTTCTAACTGTCTGTGCTTTGATTCATTCCTGGGATTCCAGTATTAGATTCCGAAGGACATGGGAAGGTTTACTGTAACCTGCGGGCCTTCTAAGTGACGATGAAACAAAGAAATTGCGTTGGAATTCAATACAACAGGCACCATCCCGACTTGTGTCCGGGAGAGTAATGCTTCTAACTGTCTGTTCTTTGATTCTTTCCTGGGATTCCTGTAATAGATTCAGATGGACATGGGAAGGTTTACCGTAACCTAACGACCTTCATCTTGACGATGAAACACTGAAATTGCGTCGGAATTGAATACAACAGGCACCATGCCGTCTTCTCTCCGGGAGAGTAATGCTTCTAACTGTCTGTGCTTTGATTCTTTCCTGGGATTCCAGTAACAGATTCCGATCGACATGGGAAGATTTACTGTAACTTGTGGACATTCAACTAGACGATGAAACACAGAAATTGAGTCGGAATTGAATACAACAGGCACCATGCCGACTTCTATCCGAGAGAGTGATGCTTCTAACTGACTGTGCTTTGATTCTTTCCTCGGATCCAGTAATAGATTCCGATAGACATGGGAAGGTTAACTGTAACCTGTGGACCGTCAACTTGACGAGGAAACACTGAATTTGCGTCGGAATTGAATACAGCAGGCACCATGCCGACTTCTCTCCTGGAGAGTAATGCTTCTAACTGTCTGTGTTTTGTTTCTTTCCAGGGTTTCCAGTAATAGATTCCGATGGACATGGGAAGGTTTAGTGTTACCTGTGGACCATCAACTTGACGATGAAACACAAAAATTGCGTCGGAATTGAATACAACGGGCCCGATGCCGAGTTGTCTCCGGGAGAGAAATTCTACTTACTGTCTGTGTTTTGATTCCTTCCTGGGATTCCAGTAATAGATTCCCATGGACATGGGAAAGTTTACTGTAACCTGTGGACCTTCATCCTGACGATGAAACACAAAAATTGCGTCGCAATTGAATACTACAGGCACCATGCCGACTTCTGTCCGGGAGAGTAATGATTCTAACTGTGTGTGCTTCGATTCTTTCCTGGGATTCCAGTAATAGATTCCGATGGACATGGGAAGGTTTACTGTATCTTGTCGACCTTCACCTTGACGGTGAAACACAGAAGTTGCGTCGGAATTGTATACAACAGGCACCATCTTTACTTCTGTCCGGGAGAGTAATGCTTCTAACTGTCTGTGCTTTGATTCTTTCCTGGGATTCCAGTAATAGATTGCGATGGACATGGGAAGGTTCACTGTAACCTGTGGACCTTCAACCTGACGATGGAATACCGAAATTGCGTCGGAATTGAAGACAACAGGCACCATGCGGACTTCTGTCCGGGAGAGTAATACTTCTAACTGTCAGTTCTTTGATTCTTTCCTAGGATTCCTGTAATAGATTCCGATGGACATGGGAAGGTTTACCGTAACCTGAGGATTTTCATCGTGACGATGAAACACAGAAATAGCGTCGGAATTGAATACAACAGGCACCATGCCGACTTCTGTCTGGGAGAGTAATGCTTCTAACTGTCTGTGATTGGATTCTTTCCTGGGATTTCAGTAATGGATTCCAATATACATGGGAAGGTTTACTGTAACCTCTGGACCTACAAATTGACGATGAAAATCAGAAATTGCGTCGGAAATGAATACAATAGGCAGCATGCCGACTTCTCTCCGGGAGAGCAACGCTTCTAACCATCTGTGCTTTGATTCTTTCCTGAGATTGCAATAATAGATTCCGATGGACATGGGAAAGTTTACTGCAACCTGTGGACCTTCACCTTGACGATTAAACACAGAAATTGCGTCGGAATTGAATACAACAGGCAATATCCCGACCTCAGTCCGGGAGAGTAATGCTTCTAACTGTCTGTACTTTGATCCTTTCCTGAGATTTCAGTAACAGATTCGGATGGACATGAGAAGGTTTACTGTAACCTGTGGACCTTCAACTTGACGATGAAATACAGAAATTGCGTCGGAATTAAATTCTACAGGCACCATGCCGAATTCTGTCCGGGAGAGTAATTCTGCTAACTGTCTGTGTTTGGATTCTTTCCTGGTGTTCCAGTAATGGTTTCCGATGGACATGGGAAGGTTTACTGTAACCTTTGGTCCTTCAAATTGACGATTAAATAAAGTAACTGCGTCGAAATTGTATACAACAGGCAGCATGCCGACTTCTGTCCGGGTGACTAATGCTTCTAACTGTCTGTGCTTTGATTCTTACCTGGGATTCCAGTAATAGATTCCAAATTACATGTAAAGGTTTACTGTAACCTGCGGGCCATCTAAGTGACGATGAAACAAAGAAATTGCGTCGGAATTCAATACAACAGGCACCATCCCGACTTGTGTACGGGAGAGTAATGCTTCTAACAGTCTGTGCTTTGATTCTTTCCTGGGATTCCAGTAAAAGATTCCGATGGTCATGGGAAAGATTACTGTGACCTGCGGACCTTCAACTTGACGGTGAAACACAGAAATTGCGTCGGAATTGAATACAACGGGCACCATTCCGACTTCTGGCCGGGAGAGTAATGCTTCTAACTGTGTGCGCTTTGATTCTTTCCTGGGATTCCAGAAAAAGATTCCGATGGCCATGTGAAGGTTTACTGTAGCCTGTAGACCTTCAACGTGACGATGAAACACAGATATAGCATCGGAAGTGAATGCAACCGGCTCAATGCCGACTTGTGTCTGGGAGAGTAATGCTTCTAACTGTGTGTGCTTTGATTCTCTCCTGGGTTTCCAGTAATAGATTGCGATGGACATGGGAAGGTTTACTGTAACCTGTGGACCTTCAACCTGACGATGGAATACCGAACTTGTGTCGGAATTGAATACAACAGCCACCATGCCGACTTCTGTACGGGAGAGTAATACTTCCAACTGTCTGTTCTATGATTCTATCCTACGATTCCTGTAATAGATTCCAATAGACATGGGATGGTTTACCGTAACCTGAGGACCTTCATCTTGACGATGAAACACAGAAATTGCGTCGGAATTGAATACAACAGGCACCATGCCGACTTCTGTCCGGGAGAGTGGTGCTTCTAACTGTCTGTGATTTGATTCTTTCCTGGGATTCCAGTAATGGATTCCAATATACATGGGAAGGTTTACAGTAACCTTTAGACCTACAAATTGACCATGAAATACAGAAATTGCGTCGGACTTGAATACAATAAGCAGCATGCCGACTTCTCTCCGGGAGAGTAACGCTTCTAACTATCTGTGCTTTGATTCTTTCCTGGGATTGCAATAACAGATTCCGATGGACATGGGAAAGTTTACTGTAACCTGTGGACCTTCACCTTGACGATTAAACACAGAAATTGCGTCGGAATTGAATACAACAGGCTATATCCCGACCTCAATCCGGGAGAGTAATGCTTCTAACTGTCTGTACTTCGATCCTTTCCTGAGATTTCAGTAACAGATTCGGATGGACATGAGAAGGTTTACTGTAACCTGTGGACCTTCAACTTGACGATGAAATACAGAAATTGCGTCGGAATTAAATTCTACAGGCACCATGCCGAATTCTGTCCGGGAGAGTAATGCTTCTAACTGTCTGTGTTTCGATTCTTTCCTGGGGTTCCAGTAATGGTTTCCGATGGACATGGGAAGGTTTACTGTAACCTTTGGACCTTCAAATTGACGATGAAACACAGAAATTGCGTCGGAATTGAATATAAAGGCACCATGCCGACTTCTGTCCGGGTGAGTAATGCTTCTAACTGTCTGTGCTTTGATTCATTCCTGGGATTCCAGTATTAGATTCCGAAGGACATGGGAAGGTTTACTGTAACCTGCGGGCCTTCTAAGTGACGATGAAACAAAGAAATTGCGTTGGAATTCAATACAACAGGCACCATCCCGACTTGTGTCCGGGAGAGTAATGTTTCTAACTGTCTGTTCTTTGAATCTTTCCTGGGATTCCTGTAATAGATTCAGATGGACATGGGAAGGTTTACCGTAACCTAACGACCTTCATCTTGACGATGAAACACTGAAATTGCGTCGGAATTGAATACAACAGGCACCATGCCGTCTTCTCTCCGGGTGAGTAATGCTTCTAACTGTCTGTGCTTTGATTCTTTCCTGGGATTCCAGTAACAGATTCCGATCGACATGGGAAGATTTACTGTAACTTGTGGACCTTCAACTAGACGATGAAACACAGAAATTGAGTCGGAATTGTATACAACAGGCACCATGCCGACTTCTATCCGGGAGAGTGATGCTTCTAACTGACTGTGCTTTGATTCTTTCCTCGGATCCGGTAATAGATTCTGATAGGCATGGGAAGGTTAACTGTAACCTGTGGACCGTCAACTTGACGAGGAAACACTGAATTTGCGTCGGAATTGAATACAGCAGGCACCATGCCGACTTCTCTCCGGGAGAGTAATGCTTCTAACTGTCTGTGTTTTGTTTCTTTCCAGGGTTTCCAGTAATAGATTCCGATGGAAATGGGAAGGTTTAGTGTTACCTGTGGACCATCAACTTGACGATGAAACACAAAAATTGCGTCGGAATTGAATACAACGGGCCCGATGCCGACTTGTCTCCGGGAGAGAAATTCTACTTACTGTCTGTGCTTTGATTCCTTCCTGGGATTCCAGTAATAGATTCCCATGGACATGGGAAAGTTTACTGTAACCTGTGGACCTTCAACTTGACGATGAAACACAGAAATTGCGTCGCAATTGAATACTCCAGACAACATGCCGATTTCTGCTCGGGAGAGTAATGCTTCTAACTGTCTGTGCTCTGATTCCTTCCTGGGATTCCTGTTATTGATTCCGATGGACAAGGGAAGGTTTACTGTAATCTGTGCACCTTCAACTTGACGATGAAACACAGATATTGCGTCAGAATTGAATACAACAGGCACCATGCCCACTTCTGTTCGGGAGAGTAATACTTCTCACTGTCTGTGCTTTGATTCTTTCCTAGGTTTCCAGTAATAGATTCCGATGGACATGGGAAGGTTGACTGTAACCGGAGGACTTTCAACTTGACGATGAAACACAGAAATTGCGACGGAATTGAATACAACAGGCACCATGCCGACTTCTGTCCGGGAGAGTAATACTTCTAACTGTCTGTTCTTTGATTCTTTCCTAGGATTCCTGTAATAGATTCAGATGGACATGGGAAGGATTACCGTAACCTAAGGACCTTCATCTTGACGATGAAACACAGAAATTGCGTCGGAAAAGAATACAACAGGCACCATGCCGACTTCTGTCCGGGAGAGTAATGGTTCTAACTGTCTGTGATTTGATTCTTTCCTGGGATTCCAGTAATAGATTCCGATGGACATGGGAAAGTTTACTGTAACCTGTGGACCTTCACCTTGACGATTAAACACAGATATTGCGTCGGAATTGAATACAACAGGCAATATCCCGACCTCAATCCGGGAGAGTAATGCTTCTAACGGTCTGTACATTGATCCTTTCCTGAGAGTTCAGTAACAGGTTCGGATGGACATGAGCAGGTTTACTGTAACCGGTGGACCTTCAACTTGACGATGAAATACAGAAATTGCGTCGGAATTAAATTCTACAGGCACCATGCCGAATTCTGTCCGGGAGAGTAATGCTTCTAACTGTCTGTGTTTCGATTCTTTCCTGGGGTCCCAGTAATAGTTTCCGATGGACATGGGAAGGTTTACGGTAACCTTTGGACCTTCAAATTGACCATGAAACACAGAAATTGCGTCGGAATTGTATACAACAGGCACCATGCCGACTTCTGTCCGGGTGAGTAATGCTTCTAACTGTCTGTGCATTGATTCTTTCCTCGGATTCCAGTAATAGATTCCGAAGGCCATGGTAAGGGATACTATAACCTGTGGGAATTCTATGTGACGATGAAACAAAGAAATTGCGTCGGAATTCAATACAACAGGCACGACCCCGACTTGTGTCCGGGAGAGTAATGCTTCTAACTGTGTGTGATTTGATTCTTTAGTGGGATTCCAGTAAAATATTCCGATAGCCATGGGAAGAATTACTGTAACCTGCAGACCTTCAACTTGACGGTGAAACACAGAAATTGCGTCGGAATTGAATACAACGGGCACCATGCCGACATCTGTCGGGGAGTGTAATACCTCAAACTGTCTGTGCTTTGATTCTTTCCTAAGATTCCAGTAATAGATTCCGATGGACATGGGAAGGTTTACTGTAACCTGTGGACCTTCAACCTGACGATGAAACACAAAAATTGCGTCGCAATTGAATACTACAGGCACCATGCCGACTTCTGTCCGGGAGAGTAATGCTTCTATCTGTGTGTGCTTTGATTCTTTCCTGGGATTCCAGTAATAGATTCCGATGGACATGGGAAGGTTTACTGTAACTTGTCGACCTTCACCTTGACGGTGAAACACAGAAGTTGCGTCGGAATTGTATACAACAGCCACCATCTTTACTTCTGTCCGGGAGAGTAATGCTTCTAACTGTCTGTGCTTTGATTCTTTCCTGGGATTCCAGTAATAGATTGCGATGGACATGGGAAGGTTTACTGTAACCTGTGGACCTTCAACCTGACGATGGAATACCGGAATTGCATCGGAATTGAATACAACACTCACCATGCGGACTTCTGTCCGGGAGATTAATACTTCTAACTGTCTTTTCTTTGATTCTCTCCTAGGATTCCTGTAATAGATTCCGATGGACATGGGAAGGTTTACCGTAACCTGAGGATTTTCATCGTGACGATGAAACACAGAAATTGCGTCGGAATTGTAGACAACAGGCACCATGCCGACTTCTGTCTGGGAGAGTAATGCTTCTAACTGTCTGTGATTGGATTCTTTCCTGGGATTTCAGTAATGGATTCCAATAAACATGGGAAGGTTTACTGTAACCTTTGGACCTACAAATTGACGATGAAATACAGAAATTGCGTCGGAATTGAATACAATAGGAAGCATGCCGACTTCTCTCCGGGAGAGCAACGCTTCTAACCATCTGTGCTTTGATTCTTTCCTGGGATTGCAATAATAGATTCCGATGGACATGGGAAAGTTTACTCTAACCTGTGGACCTTCACCTTGACGATTAAACACAGAAATTGCGTCGGAATTGAATACAACAGGCAAAATCTCGACCTCAGTCCGGGAGAGTAATGCTTCTAACTGTCTGTACTTTGATCCTTTCCTGAGATTTCAGTAACAGATTCGGATGGACATTAGAAGGTTTACTGTAACCTGTGGACCTTCAACTTGACGATGAAATACAGAAATTGCGTCGGAATTAAATTCTACAGGCACCATGCCGAATTCTGTCCGGGAGAGTAATTCTGCTAACTGTCTGTGTTTGGATTCTTTCCTGGTGTTCCAGTAATGGTTTCCGATGGACATGGGAAGGTTTACTGTAACCTTTGGTCCTTCAAATTGACGATTAAATAAAGTAACTGCGTCGGAATTGTATACAACAGGCAGCATGCCGACTTCTGTCCGGGTGAGTAATGCTTCTAACTGTCTGTGCTTTGATTCTTTCCTGGGATTCCAGTAATAGATTCCAAAGGACATGGGAAGGTTTACTGTAACCTGTGGGCCTTCTAAGTGACGATGAAACAAAGAAATTGCGTCGGAATTCAATACAACAGGCACCATCCCGACCTGTGTACGGGAGAGTAATGCTTCTAACAGTCTGTGCTTTGATTCTTTCCTGGGATTCCAGTAAAAGATTCCGATGGTCGTGGGAAAGTTTACTGTGACCTGCGGACCTTCAACTTGACGGTGAAACACAGTAATTGCGTCCGAATTGAATACAATGGGCACCAAGCCACATCTGTCCGGGAGAGTAATGCTTCTAACTGTCTGTGCTTTGATTCTTTCCTCGGATTCCAGTAACAGATTCCGATGTCGCAATTGAATACTACAGGCACCATGCCGACTTTTGTCCGGGAGAGTAATGCTTCTATCTGTGTGTGCTTTGATTCTTTCCTGGGATTCCAGTAATAGACTCCGATGGACATGGGAAGGTTTACTGTAACTTGTCGACCTTCACCCTGACGGTGAAACACAGAAGTTGCGTCGGAATTGTATACAACAGGCACCATTCCTACTTCTGTCCGGGAGAGTAATGCTTCTAACTGTCTGTGCTATGATTCTTTCCTGGGAGTCCAGTAATAGATTGCGATGGACATGGGAAGGTTTACTGTAACCTGTGGACCTTCAACGTGACGATGGAATACCGAACTTGTGTCGGAATTGAATACAACAGCCACCATGCCGACTTCTGTACGGGAGAGTAATACTTCTAACTGTCTGTTCTATGATTCAATCCTACGATTCCTGTAATAGATTCCGATAGACATGGGATGGTTTACCGTAACCTGAGGACCTTCATCTCGACGATGAAACACAGAAATTGCGTCGGAATTGAATACAACAGGCACCATGCCGACTTCTGCCCGGGAGAGTAATGCTTCAAACTGTCTGTGATATGATTCTTTCCTTGGGTTCCAGCAATGGTTTCCGATGGACATGGGAAGGTTTACTGTAACCTTTGGACCTTCAAATTGACGATGAAACACAGAAATTGCGTAGGAATTGAGTACAACAGGCACCATGCCGACTTCTGTCCGGGTGAGTAATGCTTCTAACTCTCTGTGCTTTGATTCATTCCTGGGTTTCCAGTAATAGATTCCGAAGGACATGGGAAGGTTTACTGTAACCTGTGGGCCTTCTAAGTGACGATGAAACAAAGAAATTGCGTTGGAATTCTATACAACAGGCACCATCCCGACTTGTGTCCGGGAGAGTAATGCTTCTAACTGTCTGTTCTTTGATTCTTCCCTAGGATTCCTGTAATAGATTCAGATGGACATGGGAAGGTTTACCGTAACCTAAGGACCTTCATCTTGACGATGAAACACTGAAATTGCGTCGGAATTGAATACAACAGGCACCATGCCGTCTTCTCTCCGGGAGAGTAATGCTTCTAACTGTCTGTGCTTTGATTCTTTCCTGGGATTCCAGTAACAGATTCCGATCGACATGGGAAGATTTACTGTAACTTGTGGACCTTCAACTAGACGATGAAACACAGAAATTGCGTCGGAATTGAATACAACAGGCACCATGCCGACTTCTATCCGGGAGAGCGATGCTTCTAACTGTCTGTGCTTTGATTCTTTCCTCGGATCCAGTAATAGATTCCGATAGACATGGGAAGGTTAACTGTAACCTGTGGACCTTCAACTTGACGAGGAAACACAGATATTGCGTCAGAATTGAATACAGCAGGCACCATGCCCACTTCTGTTCGGGAGAGTAATACTTCTCACTGTCTGTGCTTTGATTCTTTCCTAGGTTTCCAGTAATAGATTCCGATGGACATGGGAAGGATGACTGTAACCGGAGGACTTTCAACTTGACGATGAAACACAGAAATTGCGACGGAATTGAGTACAACAGGCACCATGCCGACTTCTGTCCGGGTGAGTAATACTTCTAACTGTCCGTTCTTTGTTTCTTTCCTAGCATTCCTGTAACAGATTCAGATGGACATGGGAAGGTTTACCGTAACCTATGGACCTTCATCTTGACGATGAAACACAGAAATTGCGTCGGAAAAGAATACAACAGGCACCATGCCGACTTCTGTCCGGGAGAGTAATTGTTCTAACTGTCTGTGATTTGATTCTTTCCTGGGATTCCAGTAATAGATTCCGATGGACATGGGAAAGTTTACTGTAACCTGTGGACCTTCACCTTGACGATTAAACACAGATATTGCGTCGGAATTGAATACAACAGGCAATATCCGGACCTCAGTCCGGGAGAGTAATGCTTCTAACTGTCTGTAATTTGATCCTTTCCTGAGATTTCAGTAACAGATTCGGATGGACATGAGAAGGTTTACTGTAACCTGTGGACCTTCAACTTGACGATGAAATACAGAAATTGCGTCGGAATTAAATTCTACAGGCACCATGCCGAATTGTGTCCGGGAGAGTAATTCTGCTAACTGTCTGTGTTTGGATTCTTTCCTGGTGTTCCAGTAATGGTTTCCGATGGACATGGGAAGGTTTACTGTAACCTTTGGACCTCCAAATTGACGATTAAACACAGTAATTGCGTCGGAATTGGATACAACAGGCACCATGCCGACTTCTGTCCGGGTGAGTAATGCTTCTAACTGTCTGTGCTTTGATTCTTACCTGGGATTCCAGTAATAGATTCCAAAGGACATGGGAAGGATTACTGTAACCTGTGGGCCTTCTAAGTGACGATGAAACAAAGAAATTGCGTCGGAATTCAATACAACAGGCACCATCCCGACTTGTGTACGGGAGAGTAATGCTTCTAACAGTCTGTGCTTTGATTCTTTCCTGGGATTCCAGTAAAAGATTCCGATGGTCATGGGAAAGTTTACTGTGACCCGCGGACCTTCAACTTGACGGTGAAACACAGAAATTGCGTCCGAATTGAATACAACGGGCACCAAGCTACATCTGTCCGGGAGAGTAATGCTTCTAACTGTCTGTGCTTTGATTCTTTCCTCGGATTCCAGTAACAGATTCCGATGGACATTGGAAGTTTTACTGTAACCTGTGGATCTTCAACTTGACGATGAAACACAGAAATAGCGCCGTAATTGAATACAACATGCGCCATAGTGACTTCTGTCCTGGAGAGTAATGCTTCTAACTGTCTGTGTTTTGATTCTATATTGGGATTCCAGTAATAGATTCTGATCGACATGGGAGAGTTTACTGTAACCTGTGGACCTTTAACTTGACGATGAAACACAGAAAATGCGTCGGAATTGAATACAACAGGCACCATGCCGACTCCTCTCCGGGAGAGTAATGCTTCTAACTGCCTGTGCTTTGATTCTTTCCTGGAATTCCAGTAATAGATTCCGATGGACATGTCAAGGTGTACTGTAACCTGTGGACCTTCAACTTGACGATTAAACACAGAAATTGCGCTGGAATTGAATACAACATTCACCATGCCGTCTTCTCTCCGGGAGAGTAATGCTTCTAACTGTCTGTGCTTTGAATCTTTCCTGGGATTCCAGTAAATGATTCCGATGGACATGGTCTTCTGTCCGGGCGTGTAATGCTTGTAACTGTCTGTGCTTTCATTCGTTCCTGGGATTCTAGTAATAGATTCCGATGGACATGGGAAGGTTTACAGTAACCTGTGGACCTTCAACTTGACGATGAAACACAGAAATTGCGTCAGAATTGAATACAACACTCACCATGCCGACTTCTCTCCGGGAGAGTAATGCTTCTAACTGTCTGTGCTTTGATTCTTTCCTGGGATTCCAGTAATAGATTCCGATGGACATGGAACGGTATACTGTAACCTTGGACCTTCAACTTGACGATGAAACACAGAAATTGCGTCGGAATTGAATACAACGGGCACCATTCCGACTTCTGGCCGGGAGAGTAATGCTTCTAACTGTGTGTGCTTTGATTCTTTCCTGGGATTCTAGTAAAAGATTCCGATGGCCATGGGAAGGTTTACTGTAGCCTGTAGACCTTCAACTTGACGATGAAACACAGAAATAGCATCGGCATTGAATACAACCGGCTCAATGCCGACTTGTGTCTGGGAGAGTAATGCTTCTAACTGTCTGTGATTTGATTCTTTCCTAAGATTCCAGTAATAGCTTCCGATGGACATGGGAAGGTATACTGTAACTTGTGTACCTTCAACTTGACGATGAAACACAAAAATTGCGTCGCAATTGAATACTACAGGCACCATGCCGACTTCTGTCCGGGAAAGTAATGCTTCTAACTGTCTGTGCTTTGATTCTTTCCTGGGATTCCAGTAATAGACTCCGATGGACATGGGACGGTTTACTGTAACTTGTCGACCTTCACCCTGACGGTGAAACACAGAAGTTGCGTCGGAATTGTATACAATAGGCACCATTCCTACTTCTGTCCGGGAGAGTAATGCTTCTAACTGTCTGTGCTTTGATTCTTTCCTGGGATTCCAGTAATAGATTGCGATGGACATGGGAAGGTTTACTGTAACCTGTGGACCTTCAACCTGACGATGGAATACCGAACTTGTGTCGGAATTGAATACAACAGCCACCATGCCGACTTCTGTACGGGAGAGTAATACTTCTAACTGTCTGTTCTCTGATTTTATCCTACGATTCCTGTAATAGATTCCGATTGACATGGGATGGTTTACCGTAACCTGAGGACCTTCATCTTGACGATGAAACACAGAAATTGCGTCGCAATTGAATACAACAGGCACCATGCCGACTTCTGTCCGGGAGAGTAATGCTTCTAACTGTCTGTGATTTGATTCTTTCCTGGGATTCCAGTAATAGATTCCAATATACATGGGAAGGTTTACAGTAACCTTTGGACCTACAAATTGACGATGAAATACAGAAATTTCGTCGGAATTGAATACAACAGGCAATATCCCGACCTCAATCCGGGAGAGTAATGCTTCTAACTGTCTGTACTTTGATCCTTTCCTGAGATTTCAGTAACAGATTCGGATGGACATGAGAAGGTTTACTGTAACCTGTGGACCTTCAACTTGACGATGAAATACAGAAATTGCGTCGGAATTAAATTCTACAGGCACCATGCCGAATTCTGTCCGGGAGAGTAATGCTTCTAACTGTCTGTGTTTCGTTTCTTTCCTGGGGTTCCAGTAATAGTTTCCGATGGACATGGGTAGGTTTACTGTAACCTTTGGACCTACAAATTGACCATGAAACACAGAAATTGCGTTGGAATTGAATACAACGGGCACCATGCCGACATCTGTCGGGGAGAGTAATACTTCTAACTGTCTGTGCTTTGATTCTTTCCTGGGATTTCAGTAATAGATTCTGATGGACATGGGAAGGTTTACTGTAACCTGTAGACCTTCAACTCGACGATGAAACACAGGAATAGCATCGGAATTGAATACAACATTCACCATGCCGTCTTCTCTCTAGGAGAGTAATGCTTCTAACTGTCTGTGCTTTGAATCTTTCCTGGGATTCCAGTAATAGATTTCGATGGACATGGACATCTGTCTGGGCGAGTAATGCTTCTAACTGTCTGTGCTTTCATTCCTTCCTGGTATTCTAGTAATAGATTCCAATGGACATGGGAAGGTTTACTGTAACCTGTGGACCTTCAACTTGACGATGAAACACAGAAATTGCGTTGGAACTGAATACAACATTCACCATGCCGTCTTCTCTCCGGGAGAGTAATGCTTCCAACTGTCTGTGCTTTGATTCATTCCTGTGAGTCAGGAATACTTATGGATGGACAGCTAAAGGTTTACTGTAACCTGTGGACCTTCAAATTCACGATATTGCCGATGAAACACAGAAATTACATTGGAATTTAATACAACAGGCACCATGCCGGCTCCTGTCCAGGGGAGTAATGCATCAAACTTTCTGTGCTTTGTTCCATTCCTGGGACTCGAGTAGTAGATTCCGATCTAGAGCTGGAGGGTTACAACAACCTGTGGACCTTCAAATTGACGATGAAACAGTGAAATCGCTTCGCAATTGAATACGACAGGCACCATTCCGACTTCTGTCCAGGGGAATATTACTTCCAACTGTCTGTGCTTTGATTCATTCCTGTGAGTTAGGAATACTTTCCGATGGACGGCTAAAGGTTTACTGTTATATGTGACCTTCACATTGACGATGAAACACAGAAATTACATCGGAATTTAATACAACAGGCACCATGCCGACGTCTGTCCATGGGAGTAATGCTTCCTTCTGTCTGTCTTTGGATTCATTTCTGGGTTTACAGTAATAGTTTCCGATAGACAGCAGAAGCTTTACTGAAATCTGTCGACCTTCAAATTGGCGACGAAACACAGAAAGTGCATCGAAATTTAATACAACAGGCGTCAAGCTGACTTCTGTCCAGTAATGCATTAAACATTCTGTGCTTTGTTCCATTCCTCGGACTCCAGTATTAGTTTCCGATTGAGTGTTGGAGGGTTACTGTAACCTGTGGAACTTTAAATTGGCTATGAAACACAGAAATTGCATCGGAATTGAATACAACAGGCATCATGCCGACTTCTGTCCAGTGGAGTGTGTGATGCATCAAACTTTCTGTGCCTTGTTCCATTCCTGGGACTCCAGTAGTGGTTTCCAATGGACAGCTGAAGGTTTACTGTGACCTGTGGACCTGCTCGTTGACGATCAAACACAAAAACTGCATCGGGATTGAATACATCAGGCACCATGCTGCCTTTTGAAATGGGGAGTAAAGCTTCGAACTTTCTTTGCTTTGATCCATTCCTATGAGACTAGTAGTAGTTTCCGATGGACGGATGGAGGTTTACTGTAACCTGTGGACCTTCAAATTGACGATGAAACACAGAAATTGCATCGGAATTGAATACAACAGGCACCATGCCGACAATTGTCAAGGTCAGTTATGCATCAAACTTTCTGTGCTTTGTTCCTGGGATTCCAATAGTAGTTCCCGATTTAGAGTGGTGCGTTACTGTAACCTGTGGGCTGCACATTGACGTTGAAATACATGAATTGCATCAGGATCGAATACAACAGGTATTATGTTCACTTCTGCAAAGGGAATTAATGCTTCAAGCGTTCTTTAATTTGATCCATTGCTGGGAGTCCAAGAGTAGTTGCAGATGGATAGATGCAGGTATACTGTAACCTGTGGTCCTTCTCATTGACTACGAAACGCAAAAATTGTATCTGTGTAGATTACAATAGGCACCATGTTGACTTCTGTCCAGGGAAGTTACGCTTTGAGCGGTCTGTGCTTGGATCTATTCTGGGAGACCAGTAGTAGATTCCGATGGACAGCTGCAGGTTTACTGTAACCTGTGGACCTTCACAATGACGATGAAACAGAGAAATTGCATCGGGTTTGAAACAACATGCACCATGCTGACTTCTGCTCAGGGGAATAGCACTTCAAATGGTCTGTGATTTGATGCATTCCTGGGAGTCCAGTAGCAGTTTCCAGTGGACTGTTGCAGGTTTACTGTAACATGTGGATCTTTAGACTGACGATAAAACACAGAAATTGCATAGGGATTGCATACAACAGGCGCCATGTTGACTTCTGTCCAGTGGAGTAGCGCTTGAAACGGTCTGTCCTTTGATCCATTCCTGGGAGTCCAGACGTAGTTTTCGATGGACGACTGCAGGTTTACTGCAACACTATCACCTTCATAATCACGATGAAACACCGAAATCGCATCGGGATTGTTTACAACAGCCAACATGCTGACTTCTTTACAGGAGAGTAACGCTATAAACAGTCTGCATTTGATCCATTCCTGGGTGCCCAGTAGTAGTTTCCGATGGGCAGCTGCAATTTTACTGTAATCTGCGGACCTTCACATCGACGATGAAAGACTGAAATTGCATCTGGATTAAATACAGTAGGCTCCATGCTGACTTATGTCCAGGGGAGTAACGGTTCAACGGTCTGAGGTTTGATCCGTTCCTGGAAGTCCAGTAGTAGTATGCGATGGAAGCTGCAGGTTTACTGTAACCCGTGGACCTTCACAATGACGATGAAACACAGAAATTGCATCGGGATTGAATACAACAGACACCATGTAGACTTCCGTCCTCTGGAATAACGCTTCAAACCATCTATGAAATGATCCATTCGTGGGAGTCCAGTAGTGGTTTCCGATGGACAGCTGTATGTTTACTGTAGACTGTGGACCTTCACATCGACGATGAAAGACAGAAATTGCATCGGGATTAAATACGAAATGTACCATGCTCACTTCTGTGCAGGGGGGTTACGGTTCAAGCGGTCTGTGCTTTGATCCGTTCCTTGGCGTCCAGTAGTAGTATGCGATGGACAGCTGCAGGTTTACTGTAACACGTGGACCTTCACATTGACGATGAAACATCGAAATTCCATCGGAATTGAAATCAACAGACACCAGGACACTTCTGTCCAGAGGAGTAACGCTTCAAACTGTCTGCGCTTTGATCCCTTCCTGGGAGTCCAATAGTAGTCGGGATTGAATACAACAGGCACCATGCATACTTCTGTCCAGGGTAGTAACGCTTCAAACATTCTGCGTCTTGATCCATTCCTGGTAGTCCAGTAGTAGTTTTCAATGGACAGCTTCGAGCTTCACATTTACGATGAAACATCGAAATTGCCATCGGGATTGATTACAACAGGCACCATGGTGACTTCTACCCAAGGGAGTAATGCTTCAAACGGTCTGCGCTTTGATCCGTTCCTGGGAGTCCAGTAGTAGTTTCCGATGGACAGCTGCAGAATTACTGTAACCCTTGGACCTTCACATTGACGATGAAAGACAGAAATGCCATCGGGACTCATTACAATAGGCACCATGGTCACTTCTGTCAATGGGAATAACGGTCCAAAGGGTCTTTGCTTTGATCCATTCCTGGGAGTCCAGTAGCAGCTTCCGATGGACAGCTGCAAATTTACTGCAACCTGTAGACCTTCACATTGACAATGAAACTCAGAAATTGCATCGGGAGTGAATGCACCAGGCACCATGCCGTCTTCTGTCCAGGGGAGTAACGCTTTAAACGGTCTGAGATTTGATCCATTCCTCAGAGTCCAGTAGTGGTTTCCATTGGACAGCTGCAGGTTTACTGTAACTCTTAGACCTTCACATTGCCGACGAAACACAGATATTGCATCGGGATTGAATACAAGAGGTACCATGCTGACTTCTGTTCAGGGTTGTAACCTTGCAAACGGTCTGTGGTTTATACATTCCTGGGAGTCCAGTAGTAGTTTCCGATGGACCACTGCAGGTTTACCGTAACATGTGGTCCGTCACATTGACGAATAAAAATAGAAATAGCATCAGGATCGAGTACAACAGGCACCATGGTGATTTGTGTACAGGGGAGTAACGCTTCAAACGGTCTTGCTTTGATCCATTCCTGGGAGTCCAGTAGTAAAATGGTTCAAATGGCTCTGAGCACTATGGGACTCAACTGCTGAGGTCATTAGTCCCCCAGAACTTAGAACCAGTTAAACCTAACTAACCTAAGGACATCACAAACATCCATGCTCGAGGCAGGATTCGAACCTGCGACCGTAGCGGTCTTGCGGTTCCAGACTGCAGCGCCTTTAACAGCACGGCCAGTCCAGTAGTAGTTTCCGGTGGACAGCTGCAGGTTTAGTGTAACCTGTGGACCTTCACATTGACGATGAAACACAGAAATTGCATCGGAATTGAATACAACAGACACAATGCCGACTTCTGTCCATAGGAGTAACACTTCAAACGGTCTGTGCTTTGATCCGTTCCTGGGAGTCCAGTAGTAGTTTCCGATGGACAGCTGCTGGTTTACTGTAACCCTGGGACCTTGACATCGACGATGAATCACAGAAATTGCTTCGGGTTTGAATACAACAGACGCCATGCTCTCATCTATCTAGAGGAGTAACGCTTGAAGCCGTCTGTGCTTTGATCCATTCATGGGAGTCCAGTAGTAGTTTCCAATGGACAGCTGCATGTTTACTGTAACCCTTGGACCTTCACATTGCCGATGAGACACCGAAATTGCATCGGGAGTGAATACAACAGACACCACGCTGACTTCTGTCCAGGGGAGTAACACTTCAAACGGTCTGTGTTTGAGCCGTTCCTGGGAGTCCAGTAGTTGTTTCCGATGGACAGCTGCATGTTTACTGTAACCCTTGGACCTTCACATTGACGATGAGACACCGAAATTGCATCGGGGCTGAATACAACAGACACCACGCTGACTTCTGTCCAGGGGAGTAACGCTTCAAATGGTCTGCGCTTTGATCCATTCCTGGGAGTGCAGTAGTAGCTTTCGATGGACAGCTGCAGGTTTACTGTAACATATGGACCTTCACATTGACAATGAATCACAGAAATGGCATCGGGATTGAATTCAGCAGGCACCAAGCCGACTTCTGTCCATGGGAGTAATGCATCAAACATTCTGTGCTTTGTTCCATTCCTGGGACTCCAGTAGTAGTTTCCGATGGAGAGCTGAAGGTTTACTGTAACCTGTGGACCGTCAAATTGACGATGAAACACAGAAATTGCATCGCAATTGAATATAACAGGCACCATCCCGGCTTCTTTCCAGGGGAGTAATGCATCAAACTTTCTTTGCTTTGTTCCATTCCTGGGACTCGAGTAGTAGTTTCCGATGTAGTGCTGGAGGTTTACAATAACCTATGGACCTTCAAATTAACGATGAAACAGTGAAATCGCTTCGCAATTGAATACAACAGGCACCATGCCGGCTTCCGTTCAGGGGATAATGCTTCCAACTGTCGGTGCTTTGATTCATTCGTGTGAGTCAGGAATACTTTCCGATGGACAGCTAAAGGTTTACAGAATGCCTACTTCTGTCCAGGGTTGTAACCTTGCAAACGGTCTGTGGTTTATACATTCCTGGGAGTCCAACAGTAGTTTCCGATGGACCACTGCAGGTTTACTTAACCTGTGTACTTTGACATTGACGATCAAATACAGGAATTTAATCGGGATAGAATACAACAGGCACCATGCTGACTTCTGTCCAAGGGAGTACTGCTTCAAACGGTCTGTGCTTTGATACATTCCTGGGAGTCGACTAGTAGTTTCCGATGGACGGCTGCAGGTTTAATGTAACCTGTGGACCTTCACGTTGACGATGAAACACAGAAATTGCCTCAGAATAGATGGCTTCAGCCGACCTGTCTCTAAATTACTAATGCAGCTACGGTCACGTTAAATTATTTCTCCTGTGTGTCATGTTGCTTGTTTCCGATGCTCCACTGATAGTAACCCTCGCACCCTCACATTGACGATGCGACACACAATTGTTGTCGCGATTCAACTGTACAGGTTGCATCCCTCCTCTGCAAGTGACTATCGTCGTTACGGTCACTGTATGTTGCTTCTCCTGGGAATCATGTTTCTTATTTCCGATGCACTTCTGTCAGCTTACTGTAACACTCGAACCCTCACATTCTCGATGCAATACACAAGTAGCGATGCGATTCATTACTACTGGCTCCAGTCGAATTCGCTCCAAGCAACTTACGAGGCTATGGTCACCGAATGGAACTTGTCCTCAGAGTCAAGTTGCTTTTTCTTCGATGCACCGCTGCCACTTTGCTGATCTTCGCACCCTCACGTTGACGATAAAAAAAACCTGCATCGCAAGCCAATACTACTATTTTCAACATTTCTTAGCCCTGTCAGTAACTGTATAAATATTATTTTTAATTTTAGTAATAAACAGCCCCAGTTGCACCATTAACCTAGAATTTACCCAGGTTTCAGTCGGGTTAACCCAACCTTCTTCAGAATAACAGTAACTACCGTTTGTCTGTAGTGGACATCGTCATGATAAAACTACAAATCCATGACTTATTGTCAGACTGTGAATACTTATGTGATTCTGCCTCGACCCCACTTCGTGACAGCGATTCGGCTGCCGCATCGCGTTTTCAAATGCGACTCAAGTTCTCAGTGTGTGAGGGTTACAGTAAACGAGCAGTGGTGCAGCTACTGTACTCCAAGAAGGTGTTCCATGCAGTGACCGTAGCCACGTTAGTCTCTAGGTGAGGAGTCAGCATGGAGCCTTTAGTTTTCAATCGCGATGCAATTTCTCTGTGCCATCGTCTTTGTAAGTGTGCGAGGGTTCCAGTAAATAGGCAGTGGTGCATCGGATCAAAGCTACTGGACTAACACGAGAGTTTCCATGCGGTGACAATAGCAGCGTTAGTCTCTTGGAGAAATCTGCACGGAGCCTGTAGTTATCAATCGCGATGTAATTTCTGTGTCGCATGGCCAATATGAATGTGCGAGGGTTACAGTACAAGGGCAGTTGTGCATCAGATACAAGCTACTTGACTCCCAGGAAAGATTCCAAGCAGTGACCTTAGCCGCGTAAACCTCTTAGGGAGAATTCGGCATGGAGACTACAGTTTTCAATGGTGAAACAATTTCTGTTTCGCATCATCAATTTGAGGAAGTGAGGGTTACACCAAATCGGCAGTGGTGCATCGGATACAAGCTACTGGACTCCCAGCAGATTGAAACGCACGCTATATCACGCATGGCTAACAGGTAATTAGGATTGTGGAAGGGGCCAAGGGAATTTCGGTCGGACTAATTTCACAATTGTAATTTATTATCATTTAGTTCACAAATACATTTTTGAAAGAATAAAATTTGCTTCGCGACTGTAGGCTTCCAAACAGATGCTTGAGAATAAGTTGAATTTTGGAAACACATAACACACAGTTAAATTTACGAATAAGATAAATCGTATACATATATGAGATTAGCACGGGGAGTGGTTGAAGGCTACCGGATTAAATCTTCACAATTCCAAATATACTATGATGATTACTGAAGGCAGAAGGCCACAATGTTTTAAATGCTAACAATGCTGATGGCCCACAAGGCGCACACAAAGAGACAAACAAACGCAATAAGATGGCTAAAGGCCGCAAAGTTAAATTCTGCGCCGGCCGAAGTGGCCGCGCGGTTAAAGGCGCTGCAGTCTGGAACCGCAAGACCGCTACGGTTGCAGGTTCGAATCCTGCCTCGGGCATGGATGTTTGTGATGTCCTTAGGTTAGTTAGGTTTAACTAGTTCTAAGTTCTAGGGGACTAATGACCTCAGCAGTTGAGTCCCATAGTGCTCAGAGCCATTTGAACCAACCAGTTAAATTTTGCAAATTAAGGAAATATATATTGCAACAATCGGTAAAACAATAAATTAAGTTTGAAATTCCCTTTTTGCAACACCAACGGCGGAAGGCCCACAATAACTTGTAAAATGTTTCAGAGGAAATTACGAGGGTGGGTCAAATGAAAACCTTAAATTTTTTTTTTAAATATTATTTATTGTGCAGAAGTGGTACAAAGCTGTATCAAATTTCAACATAATCTCCTCCACGCTCAATGCAAGTCCTCCAGTGCTTACAAAGTGCATAAATTCCCTTAGAAAAAAATTCTTTTGTTAGTCCACGTAACCACTCATGCACCGCGTGGCATACCTCTTCATCAGAACGGAACTTCTTTCCTCCCATTACGTCTTTGAGTGGTCCAGACATATGGAAATCACTTGGGCAAGGTCTGGTGAGTATGGTCGATGAGCAAGACATTCAAAATGCAGGCCTGTGATTGTTGCGACTGTTGTACGGGTAGTGTGGGGCCTTGCAATTTCATGTTACAAAAGGACACCTGCTGACATCAATCCACGTCGCTTTGATTTGATTGCAGGCTGCAGATGATGTTTTAGATGTTTTAGGAGGTCTGTGTATGATGCACTCCTGACAGTGGTCCCTCTAGGCATGTAATGGTCCAAAATGACGCCTTTTTCGTCCCAAAAGAGAGTCAGCAAAACCTTCCCTGCTGATGGTTCTGTTCGAAACTTCTTTGGTTTCGATGATGAGGAATGGCGCCATTCCTTGCTCGCTCTCTTCGTTTTCGGTTGGTTGAAGTGAACCCAGGTTTGGTTCCCAGTAATGATTCTTGCAAGGAAGCCTTCTCGTTCAAAGTGCCGAAGAAGTTCTTCACAAGCATCATCACGTCTTTCTCTGATTTCAGGAGTCAGCTGCCGTGGCACCCATCTTGCAGACACTTTGTGAAACTGGAGCACATCATGCACAATGTGGTGTGCTGACCCATGACTAATCTGTAAACATGGTGGTGCGATGTCATTCAGTGTCACTCGGCGGTTTTCTCTCACTATGGCTTCAGCTACTGCAATGTTCTGTAGAGTCACAACTCGTTGTGCCTGACCTGGACGAGGAGCATCTACCACTGAAATCACACCATTTGCGAACTTATTACTCCCTTCGTAGACTTGCTGCTGTGACAAACACTCATCACCGTACTGAACCTTCATTCGTCGCTGAATTTCAATAGGTTTCACACCTTCACTACGCAAAAACCGAATAACAGAACCCTGTTCTTCCCTGGTCAAGTCGCAAGTGGGGCGGCCGTCTTTATACTGATACTGCGACGTTATGTGTGCATCTGCACTATGATGCCACTTACAGGCCATTCTACACGCTGTTTGTAGCACGCTTACCAACTTTCAGGATAACGGCTCGAAATTTCGATTTGTTATTACAAATTTAAGGTTTTCATTTGACTCAACCTCGTACAACAACCTTTCAAGACCAGAAACCGATAATGTTTGTACTTGAAGGAAACTCTGAGAACATGTTTCCAGGGCTGAAGGCCCATAACCAACCTTGCCAAATTAAAAATGTAAAATACAGTTGAATTACAACAACATTAACACTGACAACAGGATAATTAGGAGAACGGCCCTCAGGAGTCTCCAGTGGATCGGTCTGCCCTCGTCCACTTAGGCGAGACAGGTGGTGAGTCGAACTACACTTAGTTCGTGTGAACTCAACCAAGGGACAGTCGTGGACCGACCGACCAACCGCTTGCTTGCCATCAATCAGTACATGAGAACTGAAACACAAAAGGTTACGAACGTGATAACCCACAATGATGTATGCATTAGCTGTCAAAATTACACACCATGTTGGACAGTGACAACAGGTGAGGGAAGGACGCTGCCTGAAATGACGTTAGTGGCCAGGGCAGGTAACCGGAACACTAACGACCACAACGCAGATAATTCCGCTGGTGCACTCGAATTGTAGTCAACCAATATAGTTAATTGCTCCGCATGGTGGCTAAATTTCAGTAGTAGAAACACTCGGTGTTGCTCACAGGGAAACCTCTCCAACAGCGAACCACCAAAACGAATCATCAGAACATTTATGGACGTGGCTTGAGTAGTTGAAACCATTACTCAACTTTGACGTCCTGGGTCGGTGAACCACGAAGCTCGTAGCGATCAGACAGCTCCACACACGCTCCGACACTGCGCAGGGACCGCCAGGGGACACAGCCGACTGCACCGCGCGGAGATAACTTCCCTGGTCCGCCGCAACCGACCGACTCCTTTCAGAGTACCGGAAATATCTAAACTAGTCGTCATTGGAAACAATGGCAACTACACACACAACCTAACCAACACTTGCACGAAGACCTGAACGATATCCAACAATAACTAAGCACACACGAAGACAATCGGGAGTAGATGCACACACACAACCGACTCATGAACGATCGGCGAGCCAAAACACGTTGTCCAGTAGGACGACCGAGCCACGATCCACCAAGACCGTGGCCCAGCTCAAGTGATGCGTGGCGGCAATGGTCGGGAGAGCCATGTCGACAGAGACCTCACTGCTGCTCCACCCGACTGCACGAGTGCCGCATTGCAACCCCCCAACTGGCAGGTCCAGACTGCACTCCAGACGCGTTCCAACTGACTGGCAGACCCGAACTCGTCTCCCGAACTCGCTTACGATAGACAACGACCGGGAAGTAATAGCAGTCGAGCAAACATACTACGAGGGGGATATATAGATACGCACTGCTATCGCCGGTCACAGTCAAGCAAAGCAGCAACTCAGTAACAGTAGTAATTTAAATTAACATAGTGAGGTGGAAGTACGTTAAAAACAGGGTGTAAAATACATGATGGCGGGAACACGAGCCACACACGGCTCAGAGGTGTTCCATGTGGTGACGGTAGGCGCGTTGGTCTCTTGAAAAGAAGTTGTCATGGAGTGTGTAGTTTTCTGTTGCGATGCAGTTTCTGTGTCACATCGTCAATATGTGGCTGCGAGGGTTACAGTATACGGACAGTGGTGCATCAGATAGAAGCTAGTGTTCTCCCAGTAGATGTTCCACATGTAGACCCTAGCCTTGTTAGTCACTTGGATAGAAGTTGACATGGAGCCAGTAATTTTCAATCGTGATGAAATTTCTGTGGTGCATCGTCAATAAGAGGATGCGAAGGTTGTAGTAAAACGGCAGTGGTGCATCTGACACTAGCTAGTGGGGTCCCAGGGGGTGTTCGAAGCGCAGAAACGAGCCGTGTTAGTCACGTGGAAAGAAGCTGGCATGCAGCCTGTAGTGTTCAATCACGATGCAATTTCTGTGTCGCATCGTCAATGTGAGGCGGCGAGGGTTACAGTAAATTGGCAGTGGCACATCGGATACAAGCTACTGAACTCCCATAAAAAGGTTCCAGGTGACGAACTTTACCACGTTAGTCTCTTATTGAGAAGTTGGCATGCAGCCTGTAGTTTTCAACCGCAATGCAGTTTCTGTCACATCGTTATTGTGAGGGTGCGAGGGTTACAGTAAATGGGCAGTGGAGCCTCGGATACAAGCTACAGGACTCCCAGGAGAGGTTGCATGTGGTGACCATAGCAGTGAGAGTCTCTTGGAGAGAAGTCGGAATGGAGCCTGTAGTATTAAATAGCGATGCAATTTCTGCATCGCAACGTCAATGTGCGGGTGCGATGTTACAGTTAATGGGTAGTGGTGCATCGGGTATAAGCTACTGGATTACCAGTAGCGGCTCAATGCAGTGACCGCAGCCGCATTAGTCTCTTGGAGAGAAGTCTGCATGGAGTGTGAAGTTTTCGATGTGACAGCGAGAGGCTTACAGTAAATGGGCAGTGGTGCATTGAGAACAAGCTACTGCCCTACCAGCAGAGGTTCCATGCGGTGACCATAGCTGTGTTAGTCTCTTGGAGAGATGTCTGCATGGGGCCTGTAGTTTTCAATCATCATGCAATTTCTGCGTTGCATCATCAATGTGAGGGTAACGGGTTACAGTAAGCTGGCAGTGGTGCATCGGACACAAGCTACTGAACTCCCAGTTAAGGTTCTATATGGTAACTGTAGCCACGTTAGCCTCTGAAATCTGGTATCACAATCGTAACCACGCTCTGCTAACAGTTAGAATCTGGTTTCACAGGACAGAGCAGATCACGTTATGGTTCTGGAGGTGGCTTTAATCAGTTACTGTTAGTTGCACAAAACACAAAAACTTTTATTCTCCTAAGAACCACTTAATTACACATTGCCTTAAAAAAATCAAATTAAAAGAATACGGCTTAAGGCATAGTAAAGAAAACGTGTGATGCCTCCTGAGTTGTAGGCCCAAAACCACACCAAAAACAAGAACGGCTGAGGGTCTGAACACAAGTTATAAAAAAATTGCTTAAAGAATACATGCTGCTGAAGGCCTTATTTTTAGAAATATATGTCACGTAAATATTCAGCTGTAGGCCACACGCAAGACGTTGAACAACTCAGGGCTTAGAGCCTGGATAACAAGAACTTAAGAGAGAGCAAATTTAAAAAAAAATTAGTTTTAAACAAATCAACTTTCAAAATTTTAATTTACGATGGCTGAAGGCCTTATCTTAAAAATATTTCACTTAAATGCTCGGCTGAAGGCTACACACTGGGCACTGAACAACTCAGGACTTAGGGCCTGGATAACAAGAATTTCAGATAGAACAAAGGTTGAAAATTTTAGTTATTAAGCAAATCAATCTCCAAATTTTTAATTTAAGTCAACTGACAGCCCTATTTAACATTAAAACAAACTAAATTAATAAACAGCTTAAGGCCTCGTACAGTTCACCAGACTAAAATGAAAATCACAATCTAAAATCAACAGAACAGTGCTGCTCAAAGTGTTCCGAGGGTTGGCCTGAGGAGGTAACTCTAACGTAAGGTGGGGTGAGACAGGCAGCCAAGAGTAAGGTTAAATAGTCAGATGGCAACCCAACCCGGGGATGGACAAAGGAACAACCAACAACCTAATCAATTCCCTTCTGCCTGACCAACGGTACGCTAACGGAATATATGACAGTATTTGAACCAGTGTGGCAGCAGGTACAAGGAGGTGAAGTGGAGGCCGATGTGAGCCTCTATTGCCAGGACCTGTGCCAGAGTGGTTGCAGGTGTAAGAATGTGGCACGGTTGCCGATGTAAGCGTCTATTTCCAGGGCCTGGGCCATGGAGACTGCAGTTGCGGGGAGGTGGCACAGTGGCCGATGTGAGTGGTTATTGCCAGGACCTGGGCCGAGGTGCCAGAATGTGTGCGGAGGTGGCACAGTGGTTGATTTGATCGTCTATTGCCAGGACCTGAGCCAGGGTGGCAGCAGGCTAGAGGAGGTGGAGCGGTGGCTGATGTGAGCGTCTACAGCCAGGATCTGAGCGAGGGTGGCAGCATTCTTGAGGAGGTAGATTCGAGGCCGGTGTGGGCGTCTATTGCCAGGACCTGGGCCCGGGTGGCAACAGGCAAGAGGAGATTGCATGATTGCTGATGTGTGTGTCAATTGCCCGGTCCTTGGTCAGGGTGGCAGAAGGCGGGAGGAGGTGGCATGGTGGCTAATGTGAGTGTTTACTGCCTGGACCTGGGACTGGGTGGAAGCAGGTGTGGGTTGGTGGTGTGGTCGCAGATCTGAGCGTCAATTGCCAGGGCATGGGCCAGTGTGGCAGCATGTGCAAGGAGGTGCCACAGTGGTTGATTTGATCGTCTATTGCCAGATCCTGAGCCAGAGTGGCAGCAGGCTCGAAGAGGTGGAGCGGTGGCTGATGTGAGCATCTGTTGTCAGCAACTTGTCCACAGTGTCTATTTCCAGCACCTGGGTCTGCATGGAAGCAGGTGTGGGGAGGTGGCATGGTGGCAGATGTGAGCGTCTACTGCCAGGACCTGGGCAATGGTGGCAGCATGTGCAAGGAGATTGTGTGCTTGCTGATGTGAGCGTCTATCACCAGGTGCTGGGCCAGTGTGGCAGCAGGGGTGATGAGGTTTAGAGTGGCTGATGTGAGTGTCTATTGCCTGCATGGAAGCAGGTATGGGGAGGTGGCGTGGTGGCAGATGTGAGTGACTATTGACAGGACTAGGGTACAGGTTGGCAGTGGGCACATCAAGATGGAGCAGTGGCTGATGTGAGAGTCTACTGCCAGGATCTGGGCCAGGTGGCAGCAGGAGCAAGGAAATAGCACAGTGGCCGATGTGACTTCCTACTGCCATGACCTGGGCCAGGGTGGAATCCAGTGTGGGGAGGAGATGCAGTAGCCAATGTGAGCGCCTATTCCGATGATTGCATGATTGCATGATTGCATGATTGCCGATGTGAGCATCTATCGCCATGTCCTGGGCCAGGGTGGTAGCAGACATGAGGAGGTTACGCGATGCAGATGAGAGCACCTCTTGCCAGATTTCTGGGTTAGGGTGGCAGCCGGCACAAGCAGGTTGAGCGGTAGCCAATGTGAACGTCTATTTCAAGGGACCTGGTCCAGGTGGTAGCAGTTCTGTAGAGGTGGCACAGTGGCCAATGTGAGCGTAAATTGCCATGCATGGGCCAGGGTGGCTGCAGGTGTGTGAAGGTGGAGCAGTGGCCAAAGTCAGCGTCTATTGCCAGGACCTGGGCCAGTGTAGCAGAAGGCTTGAGGAGGTGGCATGGTGGTTGAGGTGGGCATCTATTCCCATGATCTGAGGCAGGATGGCAGCAGGCATGTGGAGGTGTAGCAGTGGCTGACGTGAGTGTCTATAGCCAGGACCTGGGTCAGAATGGCAGCTGGCTCAAAGAGGTTGCATGGCTGCCGATGTGTGTGTCTTTCGCCAGGTCCATGGCGAGGGTGGCAGCAGGCGGGAGGAGGTGGTGAGGTGGCTGATTTTATTGTTTATTGCCAAGACCTAGGCCCTGTTCCAGGGTGACAACAGGCACGATGGGGGTGCATGGTTGCCGATGTGACGGTCTATCGCGAGGTCCTGGGCCAGGGTGGCAGCAGGTGTTAGGAGGTGCCGAGGTGGCCATTGTGAGCATCTCTTGCCAGGTCCTGCATTAGGGTGGCAGCAGGTGTGAGGAGGTGTAGCGGGGGCTGATGTGAGTGTCTATACCCAAGATCTGGGCTAGGGTGGCAGCAGGTGTGAGGAGGTTTCGTGGTTGCCAATATGTGTGTGTGTGTGTGTGTATCGCCAGGTCCTTGACCAGGGTGCTTGCAGGTAAGAGGAGGTGGTGTGATGGCCAATGTTAGTGTTTATTGCCAGGACCTGGGCCTGGGTGGAAGCAGGTGTGGGGATGTGGCGTTGTGGCAGATGTGAGCATCAATTGGTAGCAGGTGTGGGGAGGTGCAGCGGTGCCCAATGTCAGCATCTATTGCCATGACCTGGGCCAGGGTAGCAGAATGAGCGAGGAGGTAGAGCAATGGCTGATGTGAGTGTTTTGCCAGGCTTAGGTACGATTTCCTTGGAAATAAATGATGAGGTAAGATCATGGAAAATAAATTGTGCGGTAAGAAATATGTGAACATATAAATATGGAAAGCATGTTTTAGTAGAACTTTTTTGGGTGGGAACAAATGTTGAAAAAGGGGAAAGATCTATGGAATGGAGTTTTGTGTTGGACTGCAGTACCAAATGGTACACTGAGAGCAAACCCTGTCCTTTCATTTTGTGTTATTCCGCTATGTGTTTGTGTGCCCTTGTGTATTTGTGTTTTTGCTGTCTTTGTGTGTGTAGCGAACAAGATTTATTTTGTAGAATTTTTCTAATACTAAGCTACATTCACTATGATGAGGAATACAGTTATCCTCAAATATAATTTGCATAAATAATATGTTATTCACTTTGTAAAGATGGTTAGACATTGTTTTCGAAAGCTATTCTGATTTTTTATGTATTTACTTATGTCATAATTCTTGTAGCACTGATGTGTATGTTTATTTCTATTCTTTTGTAAATCTTGAATTACAACAAATGTTATCTGTATTATTATGTTTTTAATGTTATTTTGTGTACCTTTGTAATTGTATACTCATGTTATAAAGTTGTAATTGACACCAGTTCATCAAATTAAGTAACTTGTAAGCATTCATTTCAGTGCACACATTTCTGTTGGTCATAGAATATGCACAATATATGAGAAGTTGGGACTGTTAATGTTTGTACATGTGTTAATAATTTAGCAAGAGACTGGTTAACAGCATTGCTGGTTCTAAGGACAATTCTAAAGACTTCGTGACTGCATAAGTAGTGGTTTATGGACTTGCTATATTGTCCACAAGACTCTTTGATGGTGATAGTGCACCTGTTCAGCCACAACAGATGGCTGCTGGTCATCACTACAAGGACTGCAGTGGGTCTACACATTTGATGGCCCACCAATACCATACTCTCTACCAGGACCACAGTGGCTCTGTTCTGTGGTGACCTACCTACCAATATTCTTCAAAAATTCGAATGACTCTGTTGTGGGTTTGCTGTGTTGTGGCCCACTACCTGTCTGCATGTCAAGAGTCAGCACTGTCTTTCCATTGGAAAGACAACAGTACTACTTCGAGACTGCATGGAAATCCATTACTTCCGTGTGCATTTTCTTTTACTGCTCAGAAAACTGTAATTACTATTGTGGTGAATGATCAGGACTGTCTTTATGAGAACAATTTTTGATTTGACCAACATTGCATCAATAAGTGTGTGCATTTGATATCTTTGTTATTGTAATTAAGAAATATTTTATCAAATCATTATAAAACAATTTGTAAAATTTTTTGTGGGGAGCATGGCAGCTTTATAAGCAGGCTGTTTAGGTTTTTTAGAGTTTATGTTTCAGAGTTACCATCACGTCTAAAAGAAAGATAAGATTACATAGTGACTCTGATAAAATCATTCCAGAATTGAGGGAGGAATTAAGTGATTTGTCTGAACAAAAGGAAAGTGGTAGGACAATACTCAATGTAGGAGGAGAAACCTTTACAGAATCAGATAAAGTAATTACTCCAAGTGTACTGGGTGTTGGAATTGGAAGTAAAGTTATAGAGTTAGCAGATGATAATAATTCTGATACTAAGGAGGAAGTAGGTCACGAATGTATGATGAGTGTTGACAGACCAGTTCCGGAAGTGTCGGTGTACTCATTGTGACATTAGCAAAATTAAATATATTGGGTGATATGAACGCTAAAATCAATGAACAGCAAGCAATGGTGGATTATATGAACGCTAAAATCAATTAACAGCAAGCAATATTAAATAGTAAATTTTCTGATGTAGATAAAAGGTTAACTGAACAACAAGCAAATTGAGAAACTAGATTATCTAACATAGATGCTAAGATAGTGCAGCAGGAAGCTGCTATTGAAGCCAATTTTAGGGTACAACTACAAATCTTTGAAAATAAATTTGCCAAACAGCAAGGTAATGTAGCTAATAAAATTGAGGATGTAGAACCTAGAATAAGAAACGGGAAAAGGAGGAAGTAAAAATTATTGACCGTGTATATAAAATACGGGAAAATATCGGTAATTTATCGGAGCAATTTGGAATAGTATCAGAAAGGGTTAATTCATTGGCAAAAACTAATAGTAATATTACAGATCGTTTAAGTGAAGCAGAGACTAACTCAGCTAACAAGATAGATAATTACCTATCAGGTCAAAGCAAAAAGTTCGATGAAGATCGCTCTAACTAGATACTGCTGAAGACCATAGAGATTGATCATAAGGTGCGATCCACACTTGGGACCGCACAGACAGTAGTGGAAGAACAGGCCGAGATGGGTAACGAGTTAATAAATACTTTTGTTAATGTATTTAAACAAAATAAAAATAAAACTTTTGAAGAGTGTGTCCAGACACACAGCTCAAAAAGTAAATTTGCTCGAACATTTGGGCAACAATATGGTAGTGACTGTAAACCAGAAAATGAATCTATATGTAGCCAGTCAAAATATGACTGAGAGAGAAAACATCTGTGAATACAACATAGCGTGTATACCAGTGAACCATGGGAAATAAATGCACAATCAGATATACAGGATGATCCCTATGTACAACAGAGTTGTATTTCTTCATTAAAGGTTGAACACAGTATTTTCAAGGGTAGACAAATCCCAATTTTCTCTAGTGAAAAGAATAACATTAACCCAAAGGTATTTATCAATTCTTTTAAGAGAATGTTACCGCGTAGTTGGACCGAGTTTGACAAGATCCAATTCATAGAATCTAAAGTTATAGGAGAAGCTGCATTGTGGGCCGCCGTAATAAGCGAAACTTGCAATACATGCTCCGACTTTGAGAAACTATACTTAGCAAAATATTGGTCATTAAGTCGACAAGAGTGTTTACGTAAAGAGGTTTATCAGCGTGAGTTTTATAATCCAAAGAAAGAGATCTTAAGACAATATTTTGAGCGTTATTTTAACAAGACAAGATATTGGACTGAACCAATTTCGAGTCATGAAGTCATTAGAATATTAAAAGGAAGATTACCATTCAATTTAAGACAGAAACTGATTCACATACCTGATAGTGATATAGAGCAATTTCTATCCTTGATAGATCAGTTGATATGTTAAAGGAGGATGCTACACAATGACAAAACAACAGCAATTATTATTACTCTAGGAATAATGGAGGTAAATGTCAATGGAATCAGATTAAGCAGAATAACAATCATTCTCCAGAATTCAACCGAAATAACAATAATCCTCAAAACCGTAGTGGACAGATAGATGGCATGCCAAAGAATAATCAGAATTGGAAGGCGAATTACAATTATCCTAAAAGGTCATTCGTAGAAAATAATAATCCAGTGGCAGGACCAAGTGGTTTTCAAAGGGTGAATTTGGTATCAACGAATAGGAAAAAGACGTTTGGGGGGTGGCAATCGCCAAACCCTCAATGTTGTGATCCTGGACGAAGAAACAACTGTGCTCCCATAGAACCGTCAAATAAGTCCAGTTGGGGGACATGTCATATGAATAACATAGGTTGGACAAGTACCAATACTACAGGCATATCCTTTGAATCTAATAGACCTATACCATTAATGGATGGAAGAAGTGTGCTGATAGACAGTGCATATCACCAAAAAGTAAATGTACATTTAGTAGACGTGCATGAAGCACCAAAGAAACTGAATGACGGATGGTCAAACGAGAACCAGTTATTTTAGGCCTTCCTCGGATGGCTGGTAATGAGGAGGGAGGCAAGCATACTGAAAAATATAATCAAAATCAGTTTGGGTAGAAGATTGATGTGAAAGAAAGATCACTTGATTTGGGGGAGAGCATGTGAAAACTGTAAACAAGAGAGGCAAAGAGACTGATGAGGAAAAAAGGGAGTGAGAAGCATTTCAGTGAGAGGACAGCAACAATAAAGTGATGATAGTGTTGAACGGTCTATGTATTAATAAACTAATGAGACTCATATGAAAAGTCAAAGATTATTCAGACTAATAAATAAAATTATTAGATAAACACAAAAACAAAGTTTTGGTAGGAACCAGTAAACGGGTAGTGTCCTGAGAGTACACAAGAGAGAGAAGTGTGAACTAAGTGTCACAGATTCATGGCAGTGGTGATGCGGACCATCAAGCTGCAGATTGTACTAAGTCCTTAGTACAGTCTACCAGGGGCGACACCACTTCACAACAAAGGTCAAAAATCAACCGCAAATAATCGGATTGTAATCGCTGCTTGGTGCGATCTGATGGCAGCTTCGCCAGGGTTTCGGAGAAGAAGAAACAGGCTTCGGCCTGTGCCATGTTTCGCAGCTCACATGGTCCACTGCTGACGCAGCGTCAGTGCGACGATGCGTCGACAACACAGTGCAATATGATGTGACCTATGTAAGTGATGAACCTTAAGTTCATGTTATTGTATTGATCAACGTAATACACTCCTGGAAATGGAAAAAAGAACACATTGACACCGGTGTGTCAGACCCACCATACTTGCTCCGGGCACTGCGAGAGGGCTGTACAAACAATGATCACACGCACGGCACAGCGGACACACCAGGAACCGCGGTGTTGGCCGTCGAATGGCGCTAGCTGCGCAGCATTTGTGCACCGCCGCCGTCCGTGTCAGCCAGTTTGCCGTGGCATATGGAGCTCCATCGCAGTCTTTAACACTGGTAGCATGCCGCGACAGCGTGGACGTGAACCGTATGTGCAGTTGACGGACTTTGAGCGAGGGCGTATAGTGGGCATGCGGGAGGCCGGGTGGACGTACCGCCGAATTGCTCAACACGTGGGGCGTGAGGTCTCCACAGTACATCGATGTTGTCGCCAGTGGTCGGCGGAAGGTGCACGTGCCCGTCGACCTGGGACCGGACCGCAGCGACGCACGGATGCACGCCAAGACCGTAGGATCCTACGCAGTGCCGTAGGGGACCGCACCGCCACTTCCCAGCAAATTAGGGACACTGTTGCTCCTGGGGTATCGGCGAGGACCATTCGCAACCGTCTCCATGAAGCTGGGCTACGGTCCCGCACACCGTTAGGTCGTCTTCCGCTCACGCCCCAACATCGTGCAGCCCGCCTCCAGTGGTGTCGCGACAGGCGTGAATGGAGGGACGAATGGAGACGTGTCGTCTTCAGCGATGAGAGTCGCTTCTGCCTTGGTGCCAATGATGGTCGTATGCGTGTTTGGCGCCGTGCAGGTGAGCGCCACAATCAGGACTGCATACGACCGAGGCACACAGGGCTAACACCCGGCATCATGGTGTGGGGAGCGATCTCCTACACTAGCCGTACACCACTGGTGATCGTCGAGGGGACACTGAATAGTGCACGGTACATCCAAACCGTCATCGAACCCATCGTTCTACCATTCCTAGACCGGCAAGGGAACTTGCTGTTCCAACTTGACAATGCACGTCCGCATGTATCCCGTGCCACCCAACGTGCTCTAGAAGGTGTAAGTCAACTACCCTGGCCAGCAAGATCTCCGGATCTGTCCCCCATTGAGCATGTTTGGGACTGGATGAAGCGTCGTCTCACGCGGTCTGCACGTCCAGCACGAACGCTGGTCCAACTGAGGCGCCAGGTGGAAATGGCATGGCAAGCCGTTCCACAGGACTACATCCAGCATCTCTATGATCGTCTCCATGGGAGAATAGCAGCCTGCATTGCTGCGAAAGGTGGATATACACTGTACTAGTGCCGATATTGTGCATGCTCTGTTGCCTGTGTCTATGTGCCTGTGGTTCTGTCAGTGTGATCATGTGATGTATCTGACCCCAGGAATGTGTCAATAAAGTTTCCCCTTCCTGGGACAATGAATTCACGGTGTTCTTATTTCAATTTCCAGGAGTGTATTTCAATTTTGTATATGTAGGTGTACGAGTGGTGTAATATTTCAATTTTGTACATGTATGTGTGTGAATGTTTGAGTGAAAATTAAAAACAGGGACCTGACTTAGATAGGGACTTCGAAGCGGGAAATAAAATACCCACTTCATCGTCTGGGGGCATATGTAACACCCCAAGAAAGCCGAAAACCCAAATAACAAACAATGGAAAATCCAGGATGGAATGTAACAATACAAGAGAAGGAAAGTTGCTACTCACCATAAAGCGGAGATGCTGAGCCGCGATAGGCACAATAAAATATGGTAGTTTCAGCTCTCTGAGACTGCAGATGTACGTGCAAGTAGCGCTTGCATGAGTGTGTGTGTGCGTGTGTGTATGTGTGTCTACTGCTGACAAAGGCCTTAATGGCCGAAAACTATGATTGTGTGAATCTTTTTATTGTGCCTGTCGCAGCTCAGCATCTCCTCTATATGGTGAGTAACAATTTTCTTTCTCTCTTATTGAAAACCCAAATAAGAATGACACGGTAATTTAAAGTAGGGTACAGTGTTATCCTGACAGGTACGGCAACTTTGACAATAATATAACATCGTAAAGTTTTGATGAACACCAATTTCAATAATTACTGAGTATGTTATGATATAAAGGTAGAAAGAAAGAAAGGTTATTTTTAATTAGCTATCAAACATCTCAGTAATAACTGCCAATCACTGCGACGAAAGTTAAGTCCAAAGTAATATGTCAGTCATAGATAACATTTATTGTGAAAAAGAGTTGTAAATGTGGCGAAAAGGAAATTCAATGCGTCTACAACGCTCGATCACGGAAAAGTTAGTCGCTTGGCAGCTTGCTTGCTATCAAGTCGAGAGAGAGCACCGTTTGTTATAGTATTACAAATGGAACACTACGAGATTGTTTCTTTAAAAAAAAAAAAAAAAGTAATATTGGGTGATAGAGATGTGCGGACTTTGTTCTCAGTTATTCTGACTTGAGAACTTGAACTGAAGAGATACTCTGATAGTTCTCGACAAGTTAATGAACTTTAAATATTGGAGATATTATTGTTGGACTCAACCTTCATCAAAGTGAACTGTTACAACGAAGATTGGACATAGTATCGAAGAATGCAATACCTGATTAGCCTGGAGTAGAAAACATTAATATGACCAAGATAATACAGATACACCGATTGCAAAAGTTGTCGTAATTGTCATGATCACCGAACTAAAAAGAATCGAAATTGATCTGACCCATCGGTGTGCATGTGGTGTGATGGTTATAAACTAATTGCTAAGAAGGAACAATAAAACTGTTCATCAGCAATGGAAATCTCACGCATTGGCTCCATCATTAATTAAAGTGTGTGATAGTTGATGATAAAAATTAATTAACTGTGAACATTTTAATTGAAAGTGTGACTTGATAAACTTTGAGCATTGAAAGGAGTGTTTTGCCGAAATAATATCACGATGCACGAAAGCAAGATAGCATTATAGATTATCTCTGGTTTTGTGTCACGCCGTAGTGAACAATTCTGCCTAGCAACGTAACAACAACTATTGATACTGAACCGCAAATAATTTTTTTTTCGCTTCAGTGGTGTGAAACTATACTGGTGATGAATGATTCACTCAATACTGCAATAACTAACTAACCGGGTATAGCAAATCATCATAAAACCACAACAGACAAAATCAGCAGTTTGCATCGCTGAGAAATCATTAAGTAAATTGTTTTCTCATGTTGCTCTTACTCCTCATACATATTTTTGAATTGTTTTCGCGTGTTACTCTCTCTCCTCATATATATTTTCGAACGAAAGTGTATACACAACAATGTGCATCCGGTATTTACAGTAAAGTATTATTTCTGACTTATCGTGTTATGATTAGACCCACACTTCAGTTCAAGTTCTCAAGTCAGAATAACTGAGAACAAAGTCCACGCATCTCTATCACAGCCGGCCGGGGTGGCCGAGCAGTTCTAGGCGCTACAGTCTGGAACCACGCGACTGCTACAGTCGCAGGTTCGAATCCTGCCACTGGCATGGATGTGTGTGATGTCCTTAGGTTAGTTCTAAGTTCTAGGGGACTGATGACCTTAGAAGTTAAGTCCCATAGTGCTGAGAGCCATTTGAACCATTTCTCTATCACACAATATTACTTTTTTTAAAAAAAAAGAAACAATCTCGTAGCATTCTGTTTGTAGTACTATAACAAACGGTGCTCTCTCTCGACTTGATTACTAACAAGCTAGCAAGTGACTAACTTTTCCATGATCCAGCATTGTAGACGCATTTAATTTCCTTTTTGCCGTGTTTACAACTCTCTTTCACAATAAATGTTATCTCTGACCGACATATTACTTTGGGCTTAACTTTCGTCGTACTGATTGGCAGTTATTACTAAGATGATTGATAGCTAATTAAAAATAACCTTTCTTTCTTTCTACCTATATATCATGCCACACTCAGTAATTGTTGAAATTGGTGCTCATCAAAACTCAGGTGTTATATTCTTGTCAAAGTTGTCGTACCTGTCAGGATAACACTGTTCCCTACTTTAAATTATCATGACATTCTTATTTGGGTTTTCAGGTTTCTTGGGGTGTTACACTGGTTACACTGTTACACTGGACGTTCGTCAGAAGCAATACACTGTCATTGAATTCCTGTGCTGTGAAACGAGATAGTGGGAAACATCCACACGAGGTTGAGAAAGGTGTATGGAGATGCTGCTGTCGATCGCAGTACATTTAGTCGGTGGGCAAGCAGGTTACATTATGAAAGCTGGCATGGCAATATTGAGGATTGTCCTTGCAATGGCAGGCCTCGTACTGCACACACTCCAGACAATGTGCAGAGTTAACGAATTGGTGACTGCTGACAGACGCATCACAGTGAAAGAATTGTCACGCTATGTTGGGATAGGGGATGGAAGTGTTTGCAGAATACTGAACGTGTTGGCGTTATAAAGGTTGTACCAGGTGGGTTCCCAGGATGTTGACAGTGGCTCACAAAGAAACAAGAAAAACAGTATGCAGCGAACTTTTGGAACAGTATGAGAATGGTGGAGATGAATTTCTTGGAAGCATTGTGACAGGTAATGAAACATGGCTCCATCATTATTCACCACAAACGAAGAGGCAATCAATGGTGTGGCATCGTGCAAATTCACCCAAGAAAAAAAATTCAAACCACAACTTCTGCTGGGAAAGTTATGGCTATGGTGTTTTTCGATTCCTAAGGACTCTTGCTTGTGGACATCATGCCAAGTGGAACCACGATAAATTCTAATGCATATGTGATGACACTGAAGAAACTTCAAGCTCAACTGAGTCGTGTTCGACCACATCGGCAAAACCAGTATGTTTTGCTGTTGCACAACAATGCACGGCCACATGTCGGTCAAAAAACCATGGAAGCGAAACGAAACTCGGATGGACAACAATGTAACACCCGCCTTACAGTCATGACCTGACTCCATGTGACTATCTTCTCTTTGGGAAACTGAAAGACTCTCTTCAGGGAACAAGATGATGACACCCTTGCGGCACACTGCCAAACAGTGGCTCCAACAGGTTGTTCCAGAATTTTACCAGCTGGGTATTGTGATATTCGCTATTTTTGACTTAATTAAAACAGCAAATACGAGTAGTTAATACTTTCAGCCAGAAGGCAAATACTTGTTTGTAAATAATGATTAATGTATAATGAGGCGTCGTATAGCGACGGTGGAATTTTCTAATGATGTAATTTGTCGTCTTTGGGCGGCAATAAAAACAGAAAAATACGGATAGATATACGATCCTTCACTATTTTGTTCGCTGGAGAACAAATGAAGCCTGGAGCGCTAAGAAGACTTTTACTGTTTTTCTCGAGTAAGACGGACGCAGATTTGTGGCGGTCTGATCTAATTATTTTTACTAAATAAATAAAAACGTGTTCCGTCTAAGTTTTGAGTGAAGTGTAGGAAGAAGAACTGTTGTAACTTACCGTGACGAAGCACGAGCGACTCAAGAGGACAATGGCTATATAAAAGAGCCCTCAATGGACATGATACGGACATAAAAAATCTACCGTCATTGTAGTATTAAGCTTAAGGTACGATATATGTTTTAGTTCTAATAAATATTTGTTCTGGGAATACTGAATCATTTAGCAGTCCTCATTTCGATTATCTCCTCAGTATTATTTTCATTTTAATTATGCATTTTGCTAATATTACAGACTCCAAGATCAGCAGTCCAATGTGCGTGTTACATTGATAAAAAGAAAACTGTTTTATCGTCTTCTTGCATCAGCTTTAATATTGAATTTCTCTTTTGTGTGATGTTACAGTTGTTTTTGTGCCCTTAAGAACTTTCTGGTCCCTTAGGAAATTGTTTTGTCATAACAATAACTTCACAACCGGATATGATCGTATCTACGATCATGAAGTAACTAGAAAGACGATAACGCAATTTCTTATTCAACAGCACGCTAGTTGTGACTGCGTCAAGCCACGCGAAACTGCAAGTAAAAACTATTCACATCTCATAATGCAATATTTTATGACAATGGTCAATCCATGATTCTTACGCCAATTGTGATTGATAAAACAGTTAGTTAAATCTCAATTTCCAACTTTCCATTGAATAGCCACATCACTTCTATTTTGTAACATCACACTTGGCGCCCGAACAGGGACTTGACCAAAAATTAGTTCAAATTCTTGGAAAATTTTCTATGTGCTTGTGTTAATAAATGTTCTGTCGTTTCATGTACACATCGTATCTCTGTGAGAATAACGGTCAATAATGCAGTTTAATTATCGAGAGAAAGGAAAAGAAATGAGACGTGAATTTGCTGAGACAACATAGCGGTATTCAAGCCATCAAAAAGTAAGTCAGAATTTTGCATACGCAGTGTAGTGCTTCAGTAGCAACGTTGCTTTTCCAAGTCGATCCACATCCTTTCTATCTCCTTCCCGCTATAGAAAATCTGCTTTATTTTATCTTTCAAAGTAAAATTCTTCGTAGTCTGATAATAGAAATTATTTCTCCCCATTGTTAGTATACCTGTATTGCATTTTCAACATGGTGGATAGTGTGTGCAATTTGCAGTGAAGAGCATCTTCATTCATTTGTCTGAAACGGTTAGGTTCCATCTTGTCTTCTTGCCAGATAGAATTTCATTTGTTGCTCACGCGAGAGTGGTGCTCTTAGCGGACTCACCACGTCACTGACAAACGACGAAAGCCTTACGTAGCACGTGATTTACTAACGAAAATGGCAGATAGTAAACAGAGACAGGTGACAACAGGAGACGGGAGTGAAGACGTTAATAGTATTCCATACCCTTTACGATCGCGAACGGTAGGTTCCCGTGTGGAAACTGAACTAACCATGTCTGTAACAGGGGAAAGTGACCCTAAAGTCCAAATTCTTCCCGCTGCAGCTACAAATGACCTCGGTGCGTTAATGGAAATGCTGAAACAACAGTTTGACGCAGTAAATGAGACTATAAAAACACAAAATGAGACTGTTAACGCCCGATTAGATGCTGTAAGCGAATCAGTAAAAACACAAAATGAGACTGTTAACGCCCGATTAGATGCTGTAAGCGAATCAGTAAAAACACAAAATGAGACTATAAAAACACAAAATGAGACTGTTAACGCCCGATTAGATGCTGTAAGCGAATCATTAAAAACACAGCTAGGCACAATCAAAACAGATCTGCATAAAGAAATTACGGCTGAATTAAATACCCATTTGGGTGAGGTGCAAACTAAGATCAGTGATCAAATTCAGAAAATGCAGAAACAGGTGAAAAGTGAAATAGCTGAAGTATCTGGAACATTAAACACAAAAATTCAGGCAGCTACCAAAGAAATAAACTCAGTTAGAAATGCAGTATCTGACATTGAAGGTGTAGTGGAGGATCTGTCGAGGCAGATAGACTCAATCAATATTGAAGAACAGGTTAAGAGCACCGTGAAAGCACACGCGGAGGCATTGTCGGAACACTACAGTGAATGGATAAAGGGTAAAGATATTTTTATCGAAAAGAAGGTCAGGGAGGAGCTTAGGGAGACTGTCAAGGATGTAACTTACGAAATCTTAGCTGCTCCTGGTAAGTCGGGAGACACAGTAGTTTCTGAATTGGGACAGATTCGGAGGACACTTACACGGGATCTTCCCGAGTGGAAGCAGCAAGTAGTGGACGAAGTCAGAATGCTGAGAAACTGGGTAGAAAATCCGCACACGCATACGCAAACTATAGGGAACAACTCTTTAGACGGTGACGAATGTCAGTCAACTCCTTATCGTTCACCGCCTGATTACATGCAAAACAACAGTCCTGTTGAGTCCCGAGTAGGGAAACTAAATGATCCGCCCACAATTGTGAGTTTAATGCAAGAGGAAAGTGTGATTAAGCATCGCACTTTTCCTGTTTTTCATCCGCAGAAGCGAGAAATACACCCCATCGTGTTCCTAAAGAATTTTTCCGGCATATTTCCCAGGAGCTGGACAGACAGACAGCGTATTCAGTTCGTCACTGGCTTTATTTCTGGTGATGCAGCATTATGGGGAACGGAAATGGTAGACACGTGTAGGAATTATGAAGAGTTTGAGAAAATGTTCTTGGCAAAATTTTGGAGTAATGGGGTACAGCAAAGATTAAGGAAGGAGGTGTATGGTGCGGAAATTTTCAATGAGAAGCATGGAAGTCTCCGGCGATACTTTGAGAAGTATCTAGCAAAAATTAAATTCTGGGATTCTCCGATTTCTTCCAAGGACGTAATTATGATTCTCAAAAGCAAACTCCCTGTGTCTATTAGAGAGAAATTAGTAAATGTGTCCGAAGAAGACACGGATGTATTCCTTTCTGTGCTGGATTCCTTAGATTTAATTAGCGAGGATGTGCGCTCCAAGGTTGGCAGCGGCAAATTCTTCCCTGGCAGCCAGCAGAATGCATCGCACGCGGACAACAATGCGCCCAAGGAGAGAGCGAGCTACTGCGACCGCTGTTGCCAACCTGCCAGCGGTTATCAAAACGCAAACGGCAATAACTTTAAACGGAAGCAGAAAACCAATTACAGTAATCAGCAGAGATACCACCCAATTTACAACCACCAGGTACAACATCAGTACGGAAACCCACCCTTTAATTCTGCGCCTGAGCAGTATGGAAATTCTCCACAAACTAGTGGTAATTTTTCAAATGGGCCAGTGTACAATCAAAGTTATAGGTCGAAATATAGCAAGTGGCATGGGCAAGGCGGAGGCCACCCAGCACAACATAAGAACAACTATTCACAGGATAGAGGACCGCGGAACAATTTTCAAATGGCACCAAATGCGAACTTTCCTTCACAAGGAAATGGTTTTGCCGGCAACCAAAAGATCGGGCGACATCAGCCTTCTCAAGTATTCTATTCACAAGTGAATGCACCCAGTGGATTTTACCCCTTTACACCGGCATTTGTACCACATAACCAGCACCAATATGAAACGGAACAAACACTTAAGGCCATGAATGACAAACAGGTTAAACATCCTGCGGAAAATTAGAGGCAGCACCTTTCAGCCTCCTAGAGGTCGCTGCCGGTTCCAGTGGGGGCACTAATGAATACTCTGATTCTGAGTATGTTAATGCGATACGGTACGACCATGAGACCGACTTACGAGATGACCTTGCACCTGACCTAGAAGCTCAAGACATTAATGACATTTATGATGAACAGGTCCAGGCTTCGATTAAGATTTCTATTGCCAACATTCCTGTCACAGCCATTGTTGATACAGGAGCAAACATCAATGTGATGTCATCATGTATCTTCAGACAGGTGTCTTCTGTTTCAAAAGTTTTATCATTGCCGATTCAGGGCTGCTCCATATCGGGAGCGATTGGTCCATTGAAACAGAGAGTTAGTTTACAGACGCAGCTTCAACTGCAGATAGAATATGTTTTGGTTTCTTGCCTCTTGCTTACTAGAAATTTCCTTGTGTGAACTGTTAATGATAAGTATTGTGTTGAACAGCGCACTGACTACATGGTAACGGCTACTACATGTCATCTTTAAGTATTAAATGCTATGTATGGAAAAATTGTTTATAGTAATGGACATTGAACTGATATTTCTTCAACAAGCTGAAGCAGGAAATAAGGGTTGCACCAAGAATTTCAATTTAATTTTAAGTTAGTATTAAAAAAAAAAAAAAAAAAAAAAAATGCTTGCGAGGCGATTGCCCGGAGCTATATAAATATGTAAAGGTGAGAAATGGAGAAGGATGCGTAAATAAGCACTTCTCTCAAGGTACAAGAATATTTATAGATTTATTTTTAGTAATGTAAGTACTTGAAGTTCTGTAGTAAAAGCCCAAATTACCTGCTTAAAAAAAAAGGGTACATGTTCAAACAGTCCAGACAGTGGACAGGAGTAGAAGAAATAGCTTAAAGTTCAGTTAAAGCGTGCTGTTAAATGGAAAAACAAGTGGTAACCCACATGTGTTCACGCAAGGAGACAATAAGCTGTAGTAAACTAAGTTAGGTGAAATACAGTACAAATAGAGGCAAACCATGAAGCATCAATAATGTAGCGTAAGTACTCCACGAGGCCATTAATTGCTATGAAAGTAAACTATTTCCCTGTGATCTGAGCCCAATGTAAAGAGTATATGAGGAATGTTAGCTGACGAATTGATTTCAGTAGAATCAAGTTACTAAATAACCACACAGCAAGCCCCCTGTATCATAAATAAGTCCAAGTAAAGATCTTCAGAAGATTTGTAGTGTAATCTAGCGACCATTCAATACCCTAATTGAAGGCTAATCTAAAGAACATGCAATGCAGTGATATTTAAACTTAATACTGACTATAACCAGAGTAAGACGTAGAAGTAGCAAAGCGTGCTGTAATGAAAGAGGTTGAAATTTATATATGTGCCTATGTTTATTACGATAATTTTATTTACATGCAGATTTTATTGCAAAAATGTCTCCTAAGACACTCCTCTTATGAAATCCATTTTCCTTGTGCCCGTTCCTTTTGATCCTGGTTCATTAACCCAGACCAAGGGTCGACTTGTAAAAGGCACGTGTGCTTCGAAGCAAAGCAGTGCTTATGAGAAATGAGACACGTAGCGTGATGAACTTCGCTAGCTTTGGTAATGTTTGTTATGGACCGGTTGCGTAAACCCAGTGAACTGTCGGTAATTCCATTCATGCAAAAAAAAAAAAAAAAAATAGTAGACACGCGTTACCCTATTTTTTTTTAACAGAGAACGATTGCTGAGTACATGAAGCGAAGAGGGAGACCTATTGTTATCCAGTCTGCCCTCAAATATAAAAACAAATTTGGCAAGCAAAAAAAAAAAAAAAAAGATTCAGCGTTAAATGCATACTCGTTAAGTAGTAGGGATTCTGCGTGGCAGTAGAAAATGATCTTGGGTGCACTAAAGAATAAATGCAACGAGTGTTGCGAAACCTGTAGTTTTCATAATGAGGAGATGAGCACTTAAAAGAAAGTTTGAAAGAATATTTTTAGGTTCACTAGTGAAAGTAAACCTTGAGATATAAAGAGTCCATTCATAAAGCAGTTGTTCACTGGACTTAACAAAAGGAGTGACCATTAATTGTAAATATTAGCTCGTAAGTGATCTTTTGTAAATAGTAGAATATAAGTCTTTCTGTACCAATGGAGGAAACCTGCAAAATTAATTGTTTTGTAAATGAACTCCATCGGCGAAGGAACTAAGCACGAATGCTGTGTGAAGATGCACACTAAAGTGCGACGTGCATAATAAAAATAACTGTTCACTGTATACTAGTGGTAGTGTTGTACTGCAAGTGTAAAAAAAGAAGTCAAGGCTACGACAACAGGTGCAACGCAAAGTTCAGTGTTGTTCTAAGTGCAGCGACAGCTAAAACATTCGTCGTCACTTACCTGTGAGCCTCATGGGAGGCAGTTGACAGAGAAGTATGGAGGCAGCTTCAGTGTCTGGCTCCTCCGATGGAAAACGCGCGCGAGGTGTTTGTATCGATGCACTCGTGTGATACGAAGTTCACAAAAAAAAGGAGCACTCGACGACCACCAGCTCTGTTACAGCCTGAGCGCGAACGGATACTAAGTATTGGAGCTCACGCAACACTGTGCAGCCGCTGTGAGTGGCTGACGTGTGGGTGACGAAACAATCCAAACTTTAAACTGCTAACCGCCATGACTTCCATCGTACATACTGGAGGAAAGACATTTGTAAACTTGTGTGACTACATTTTCATACGTAAATTAAGCAATTTTCTTGAGTTGAAGTTAAGATGAGTGAGAAGTAGATTGTTAGATTACTCAGGCCTTAAAGCCATTAATACCGACACTCCTGAACACTGCTAAAATGAATTATAATCCTGTCTCTTGATTGACAAAGAAAATGAATGTGCACTATAGGAAGACCCTAAACTCCAGACCAGTCCCGATCCTTAACAAATGTATCCAATAGGTTACAAGTTATACTAATAATTTTCCACTTCTTCTGTTTCATATTGTAAATAAAAACCCGGGAAGCCACTTGAATTCCTGGCACCACAGTGGAAAGGACAGATGTACTGCATGATGAACGCCGTAGACAGCTAACACAGAAAGTGAAAGCATCACGAAGTGTAGTGCTACGTTATTAAACTGTAATTGAACCACAAGGAGTCAACAGATGCTCGAACATTGTCCACTCTAGTTTAGTGAAAATAAGCACTCACTGTACTCATGTATTAGTTGTTAAGCTCAAGAGAAAGTAATTTCTGAATTCTATCCCCTGAAGAGCGAAATGAACGTTCACTTATTGTTCTAAGCAAATATGGACCAAACTTAAAAATGCACATAAATGTTAGTCTTGGTATTATGGAATGAAGTGACTGATGAACAAAGAATGAAAAACTTTATTTTGAAAAATGATAAATATCTGATATATGTTTATAAATGTGATTTCAATTTATGTACTTTGTACGCCAGTAACATTATGTAAATGTCACACCAAAAATCACGAATATCTCATGAGGGCATGAGGATCGAGGTAATCCTTCGGCATTCCCTCTCTCCTCATGGGAGGCAATGTGATATTCGCTATTTTTGACTTAATTAAAACAGCAAATACGAGTAGTTAATACTTTCAGCCAGAAGGCAAATACTTGTTTGTAAATAATGATTAATGTATAATGAGGCGTCGTATAGCGACGGTGGAATTTTCTAATGATGTAATTTGTCGTCTTTGGGCGGCAATAAAAACAGAAAAATACGGATAGATATACGATCCTTCACTATTTTGTTCGCTGGAGAACAAATGAAGCCTGGAGCGCTAAGAAGACTTTTACTGTTTTTCTCGAGTAAGACGGACGCAGATTTGTGGCGGTCTGATCTAATTATTTTTACTAAATAAATAAAAACGTGTTCCGTCTAAGTTTTGAGTGAAGTGTAGGAAGAAGAACTGTTGTAACTTACCGTGACGAAGCACGAGCGACTCAAGAGGACAATGGCTATATAAAAGAGCCCTCAATGGACATGATACGGACATAAAAAATCTACCGTCATTGTAGTATTAAGCTTAAGGTACGATATATGTTTTAGTTCTAATAAATATTTGTTCTGGGAATACTGAATCATTTAGCAGTCCTCATTTCGATTATCTCCTCAGTATTATTTTCATTTTAATTATGCATTTTGCTAATATTACAGACTCCAAGATCAGCAGTCCAATGTGCGTGTTACATTGATAAAAAGAAAACTGTTTTATCGTCTTCTTGCATCAGCTTTAATATTGAATTTCTCTTTTGTGTGATGTTACAGTTGTTTTTGTGCCCTTAAGAACTTTCTGGTCCCTTAGGAAATTGTTTTGTCATAACAATAACTTCACAACCGGATATGATCGTATCTACGATCATGAAGTAACTAGAAAGACGATAACGCAATTTCTTATTCAACAGCACGCTAGTTGTGACTGCGTCAAGCCACGCGAAACTGCAAGTAAAAACTATTCACATCTCATAATGCAATATTTTATGACAATGGTCAATCCATGATTCTTACGCCAATTGTGATTGATAAAACAGTTAGTTAAATCTCAATTTCCAACTTTCCATTGAATAGCCACATCACTTCTATTTTGTAGCATCACAGTATACAGGCGCTGGTTCCAAGATGGCGTAAGGCAATTGAAAGGGATGGAAATTAGGTGGAGAAATGAAAATATTGCTCCTAAAGAATGTATCTACACACTGTAAAACTTTCAAACATGCAGAATAAAAGATGGATTAAAAAAATAGAGTGAATTTCTTTTGGAGTGACCCTCGTATTATCTGTTGGACAGACACTTGTATTAAATTTATCAGTTTTTGTTTTCATGTCTTCATAGAAATATTGAGTCCATACATGGTAGTCTATCTCTGCATTTCTATAGGAAAGCATTGTATTTGCACCATATTTTGATTTCATAACTTCATGGTGAGAAATCATACATCAGTTCTCGAGATAAATCAAGTATACCCATACCGATTAAATTGGTTTATTAAACATAATTTACGTTTTATTCATATGAATTGCAGCAACATTTTAATTAAACATTATTCTTCCTTTGGAGTATAGAATTGCCAAAAATCGTTCACATTTATCTTCACCTGAACTAATTTTGTATCTACTCAGTTTCTATTACTTTCCATCGTTTTTCCAGATTCTGAATTATTCAACAATTTGTAGAAACCTTTGTCATCATTTCTCTAGTGGAATATTTTTTTGGACCAATCAGGTTGTTTACATTTTAAAACGACATGTATTTTTGTTGCCTTCAATTCTCTTTCTTCCATTTTTACTTATTACTTCTTGAGAATGATACGTTTCAGGAAATTTTCTCCACTTCAGGCACCAAATATAATAATTTATTAATAGATTAAAAACTTATTAATTGTTATTCATATGTATCATCATTTGATTCTACAAACAGTTCAACACACATCAGAAATTCACCTGAAACAGGTACATTGTTAATAGATTGTTTTAGGGATGCAAACATTTAGTTTTTAATTTTCGTTTCTAGTGATTTATTTTTTAGTTGAGTGGGATATGAAATGTTCAGTTATTGATACATCTTCTTATATCTACTTTAAAATCAGTGGGTAACAGGTCACCATTTGTATTAGCTCCAAAAATGAAAATCCTCTTGATTTTTACATTACATCATCAGTAACAAAATCAAATTTCTTATAATGCTTATCACATATTATGTTTTGAAGATAGCTTAATTGGTTTATGTATGGAGCGAAATCTGTCTTCGAGGAATAAGTTGTAAAAACTTTTTTGTAAAGTAATTATTTTCTAGCAGTGTCATAGCGGTATATCTACATTTTATTAGTAACTGAATCCTTACCTTTTCCAGGACCTTTTATATCTACTAATCTTCTACCTTTAAAACGAATAATCTGTTAATTAATTTAAAAATATTATGCAATTCTTTTTGAAATTATTTAATTATATTTTGTTGATAATTGTCAATCTCAGCATTGACTTTTTCCTAGTTCTCCATTGCAGCACTTCATTCATTTACCTTATTTTAAAAAGCACCTGTATATTGGATTTAAACAGCATTGAATTTATAATCATCTGACTACAGCTTTAACACAAAACAACCAAATGTGCACAAATTTTCTATTCTCTACAAACCGCAGTATAGTTCATTTTCTCCCAAACAACTGACTAGATGTAATGGTCTTTTGCCACTGGATGAATCAATAACAATTTTTGTATTATTTGTTTCATAGTAGTATACCCAGTATTTGCCAGTATGATCAGATGTTGTAAATTTACTATTCCACATTCGTTATGTTTTGGTTTGCCTGATTATTCATCAGACACAAAGATGGCACATAAGTGTTTAAGTTTTAATTGTTTAGGAAGTTTTTCTGTATCGAAATTCCTCAAAGTATTAGCATACAAGCAATTTTTTTTGGAATTTCGTTTTTACACCTCATCCCTTCTTTACAAGCTTGATTATGCAACCCTTGGTCTTCCAATTCTTTATCACTTTCCTTTTTATTTATAACTACATTTGCTAGTGCAGCTCCTGCATGAGCTAGTCAACCAGTTGTTGCCATATATGATAGTAATTTCTCAAGTAATGACAGAAATCCTCCTTCATGCTATGACAATCCTGACCCTTCTTTCCTTTTTGTTAGATACTCAGTAAGTTTTTTCACAATGGTTATGCCTATTGTTATGAGCAACTTTCTGCTAGTTTTCTTGTCTGTCTTTCTTTTTGTAGCATAAGTTAAATATTATCTATACTACACAGCTGTTCATTACTGACTTTAATTTTAATTGCTTTTGTTTAATTTTACCAATAGTTAGCAATTTGTGATCAATGCTGAAATTGTTCATTTAAGTAGAATAAAATTTTTTCAAGGATGAAGCGTTTGTAGTCCCTATCCAGTTTCATCCAAATCAATTTCAGATTTTCTTTTTCCATACGTTATCCCTCTTAAGTGCAGTTCCAGCTAACAAATAATCAGAAGCGTGCATTCTTTCTTTTGCAGCCAATTGAAGTTGTTTATATGATTTATGCCTTCTCTTCAAATTCTTATGATCTCTATAGGTAAAGTTAAGTTGTTTATGTGCTTCATCTAGAGGATTAATTTCTTGATTTTCTCTATCTACCTAATGTTTCGTTTAGCTTGGTTACTGCACCACAAAATCTATAGCCTGTTAGGTGCTTTTCGAATGGAAGTGTGTTGATTAGTGTGATTACAAACCCTCTTCCAAACTTTCACTCTTCCAAAGTGTGGTAAGTTATTCAAAAATCTAATGAAGTACAGAACTCCTTTTGGATTGTTGATGATGAAGTCGCTAAATTTATTTGATAGCACCTATGTTATACCAGCTTTTCATTTTGGTAGTTTTTAGGACCATTTTTCTTTATTAATTATTGCTAATCTGTCAATTAATTCATATACATCATTCATCCAAATACTTTCACCTAGTTTTTCAGTATATATATATATTAAGCCTTGTTCTGTTTTTGTATCTGAGTAATCCAAAGAATCTGAACTTGATTTTAATTTCCTAAATTATGGGAAGTGGATGTATACAATTTCTTATATAAAATATTTATATTTTTTCCTCTTCATGTTATTTCGTTTGTAGTAATATCAGAATGTCATATTCCTGAATGGTACAATATATCTGCATAATTTGATAAATCAATGGCATCAAATTTTGCACTCATATCATCCATACTATACTGTTTTTTTCCTTTGTCGAAAGATTCACCACTCCATCTGTAGCTTCATTTTCTTTTTCGCCAATAGTTAGTTTATCTCTATTGAATTGAACTCCGAAAGGACCAACAAATTTAAATGTACCAATAGGTTTTAATACAAAAACTTAATCTTTACTATGGTTATTGAGCTTTCACTTACCTTTAATTTTTAACATTACCCTGAGGGGCATTCTCTTCATCATCACTAACATTATTTGGTTTTCTACTGTTTTTATACAGTATTATAAACTCTTGAAATTTTGGTAGATCTACACTTTTATAGTGCACATACAAATGGCTGATTTTATTCCAGTTTAGCAATCCTAGAGTCAGAATATAATAGTTAGTCATTAATGATGTTTTGACTCATCTACTTGGGCTTGTTATTACACATAGAACAGAGTTAGACAAGATCTTGCCATGTTTATTGTTTGATTTCTTCCCAAACAGCTTTAAGTTAAATAATAATATTTTTATTAGTAGATAAGAGTTGCCAATTTCAACTGAGTGGGAAGTCACCTGTTATGGAAAAGATTGGTTGTAACTATACAAGACAACTATAGTAATATTGTAATAGAGTTATTATTGAAAGAGATGTTAAATTGTATATGGATACAAATGACAGTATTGAAATTTGAATTAATTGCCAAATTATTCTTTCGAATGAGAAGGCTGTTGCTAATGATGTTCCTAAAATTACTCCATTCAAATTAAGCAACATAAATTGTAATGTAGCTGATGGATGATTTGTTAAGCATGCTGATCACTTGCATTGAAAATTTAATATTGTTTCATCCAAGTTGAATGCTGAATTTTGTGGACTACTCATTCATAAAACACATTATCGTTTATACATGCCGGCTTTTGATACTATTCAGCATTTACAAATATCTAACGAAAATGATAGTTTAATTGACTTCAGTGGTGCTTGTGTGACAGTTTTTTTTTTTTTTTACAAATGGCTTAGTAAAATTTTATCCTTATTAAATGAAAAACATTGAAAGCTATCATTTTTACTCATTACCTGTGAATGAGAAAAGTAAATGTAACCTAAACGTATCTAACAAGGACAGTGGGGATTAAGATTCACATTGTTGATGGTTGGCTTCAACCTAACCAGCTTTAGGATTGTTTCAACTGATTGATCAGACTAGGCAGCATGTGACACAAATACAATAAAAAATCAAACGATAATTATGTGGCAAAGCTAGTTGATTTTATAGCCACTAAGCAAATAATATTTTTCTAGAATTCGAGATTCTTGTATTTCCAAATAATATTTTTCTAGGATTCGAGATTCTTGTATTTCATCACCAGTTTTGTTGTATTTGACTTATCTCTTGCTGTTAAAATAAGCATGGAAGGTCATATACTTAATAATGGAAAAATAAAGAGCAAGAAAAGTGAGGTGCTTTATCCACTTGCAATGCTTAGTGGATTTTCAAACATTGTAAAGACGCCATTTTGGAATGCGATTTTTCTGCAACTTTTTACATAGTCTTCAAATGCTGAATATGATGGAACTTCCTGGCACATTGAAACTGTGTGCCAGACCAAGAGTTTACCTCAGACTTTCATCTTTCATGGGCAAGTGCTCTATAGACTGAGCTATCTAGTCATGGCTCACAGCCCATTCTCACAGCTTTACTTCTGCCAGTACCTCATCTCACAAAATACCATCCAAACTTCACAGAAGCTCTCCTGTGAACCTTTCAAGACTAGCACTCCTGAAAGAAAGGATATCGTGGAGACATTCATTCCCAGAATGAAATTTTCATGCTGTAGTGGAGTGAAAACCATCCCCTAGGCTGTGGCTAACCCATGTCTCTGCAATATACTTTGTTCCAAGAATGCCGGTCTTGAAATGTTTGCAGGAAAGCTTCTGAATAGTTTGAAAGGTAGGAAACGAGGTTCTGGCGCAAGTAAAGCTGTGAGGATAGGTCGTGAGTAGTGTTTAGGTAGCTCAGTTGGTAGAGCACTTGCCGATGAAAGACAAAGGTGCCGAATTTGAGTCTAACTCCAGCACACAGTTTCAATCTGCCAGGAAGTTTCATGTCAACACACACACTGCTGTGGAGTGGAAGATTCATTCTAAAAACATCCCCTAGGCTGTGATTCAGTCATGCTTCCACAATATGCTTTCTTCCAGTAGTGCTGGTCTTGCATGTTCGCAGAAGGGCTTCTGTGAAATTTGGAAGGAAGGAAACGAGGTACTTGCGGAAGTAAAGTGTGAGGACGGGTCATAAGTCATGTATGGGTAGCTCAGTCGGTACAGTGCTTGCCTGCAAAAGGCAAATATCCTGAGTTCGAGTCTTGGTGTGGCACACAGTTATAATCTGCCAGGAAGTTTCATATCAGTGCACATTCCACTGCAGAGTGAATATTTCATTCTGGCTGAATGTGATTCTTAAATGGGCTGGTCGAAATGATACTGGAATTGAAGCAAAAGATACTCTTCCAAAAGATGACCGATTTGTTGTAGAATCTAAGGAAATTCGTGTACCTGCAGTTAAATAGTTATGACCTTGATCAACAAGAAGGTATTTTGAAAATCCAAAAATTCTGATAACCTTTTATGAACTGCAAACTGTAGACATTGCTGCATTGAGTGGGAAGAAGAATTTTTGAATTAAATATTACGAATTTCTGTAACTCAGCAGGATTACATATGCCTTACTTTGTATTTGTTACATTTCAGACAAACGGAAAAAAGTAATCAGTAGTTTGATTCATTAATATCTGATTATGTTAAGCAATGCACGATTTATCTGAAGAATGGAAGAAATGAAGTTTTTCCACAAGAAATGAGTAACTTAGATCCATCAAATAATTATTTAAAGGCTTATGGTTCTCTTCTAAATTTTAAACGAGTTAGACAATTGAAAGGCGATGTTGATATGAATCTATTGAATTTCATAACGAATTATCAAGTTTATGCCACAAATATAAATTTTAATAAGAATGTAACTGCAACACAAAAAATGATAAAGAAACTTTGTGCAGCTTTTAGTGATACGTTTCCTGCAAATACGCTAGCATATGTTATCATGTATGGAAAGAAAAATTCGGTATATGATGCACAGCACGTTATATTAACTGAAAATTTTTAATTATATAAATGAATAAAAATTAGAAAAAATACAGAATTGGTAACCACATTTTTACATTTCGTTTGCTAGCATTTTAAGAAAGATAAATGAAATAAAACTGAAACATTTGGTATGTCAATTAGAAGATTATGTCCGATTTTATTTATTATTTTTTCTCTGGATAGCCCTTTCCATTTAGATTATCGTAGATTTTTGAATTTTTAAATTGCACAATGTTTATCTGAGAAATAAACAAAAATCTGTCTAATCAGCTGCCACTGGGTGCTAGCAGGCAGCAGCTGTTGCATAACTTGTACCTCTAGCAGGTGGCACTGTTGATTGATGTAGCACTGCATACTGCCTCTAAATATCAGGATATCAATTTCGTATTTGCTCCTTCTTCCTTGCACACAGTGTCTGTGCTGTTTATAGAGCAGTTAATGACTTCATTCACAGATGACACTAAATTAGTCTCCATTCACAAGAACACAGGAATACACATCGTTATTCCCGTAAAATATTCTTTTTTATCTTTATCTGTGTGTTCATATTCACACTTATATATTGTTCAGAATTCCTCTCTTCTAAAAAGATGCAATAATTATTATAATCCATATAATATATGGAACCAAGAAATGTGTTGTTAAAATAAAGGAAACTTAGAAGATTATAAAGATTGTTTGTTTAATAATACTGAATAGTACAAAACTATGGATTTAATGCAAAGTTTTAGATTCGAAATTTATTCAGTTGAGGTAAATAAAAAAAGTGTTAAGTCCACACGATGGTAAAATATACACTACTGGCCATTAAAATTGCTACACCAGGAATAAATGAAGATGATAAGCGAGTATTCATTGGACAAATAGATTATACAAGAACCCACATGTGATTACATTTTCACACAATTTGGGTACATAGATCACAGACATCAGTACCCAGAACAACCACCTCTAGCCGTAATAACGGCCTTGATACGCCTGGGCATTGAGTCAAACAGAGCCTGGATGTCGTGTACAGGTGCAGCTGCCCATGCAGCTTCAATATGATACCACAGTTCATCAAGAGTAGTGACTGGCGTATTGTGACGAGCCAGTTGCTCAGCCACCATTGACCAGACGTTTTCAACTGGGGAGAGATCCCGAGAACGTCCAGGCCAGGGCAGCAGTCGAACATTTTCTGTATCCAGAAAGGCCTGTACATGACCTACAACATGCTGTCGTGCATTATCCTGCTGAAATGTAGGGTTTCGCAGGGATTGAATGAAGGGTAGAGCCACGGGTCGTAACACATCTGAAATGTAACGTCCACTGTTCAAAGTGCCGTCAATGCGAACAAGAGGTGACTGAGACGTGTAACCAATGCCACCCCATACCATCACGCCAGTATGGTGACGACGAATACATGCTACCAATGTGCGTTCACCGCGATGTCGCCAAACACGGATGCGACCGTCATCATGCTGTAAACAGCACCTGGATTCATCCGAAAAAATGACGGTTTGCCATTCGTGCACCCAGGTTCGTCGTTGAGTACCCCATCGCAGGCACTCCTGTCTGTGATTCAGTGTCAAGGGTAACCACAGTCATGGCTCCGAACGGATAGTCCATGTTGCTGAAAACGTCGTCGAACTGTTCGTGCAGATGGTTGTTGTCTTGCAAACGTCCCCATCTGTTGACTCAGGGATCGAGACGTGGCTACACGTGGCCACGCGGATAAGATGCCTGTCATCTCGACTGCTAGTGATACGAGGCCATTGGGATCCAGCACGGCGTTCCGCATTACCCTCCTGAACTCTCCGAATCCATATTCTGCTAACAGTCATTGGATCTTGACCAACGCGAGCAGCAATGTCGCGATACGATAAACCGCAATCGCGATAGGCTACAATCCGACCTTTATCAAAGTCGGAAACGTGATGGTACGTATTTCACCTCCTTACACGAGGCATCACAATAACGTTTCACCAGGCAACGCCGGTCAACTTCTGTTTGTGTATGAGAAATCGGTTGGAAACTTTCCTCATGTCAGCACGTTGCAAGTGTCGCCACAGGTGTCAACCTTTGCAGATAGGAAGGTTCAACTGGGATAAAATGGAATGTAGAAATCTAAAAATTATAGTAGTGACGTTTGTGAGCTGGAATTTTTAGTGAGAATTACATTAAAATTTTTGCCTTGCGGACCTTGTCTGAAGAGAAAAATTTGTATAGAATCTCACAAGGAGTGAGCGTCTTCCTGGAATTACTAAAAATATTATGAAATGAAATATAAAAAATATAAAAGTAAATAAATATAAAATAAAAATATGTTATCCCTAAAATTGATCATTTCCCCATTTATTTACTTATTTATTTTTCTTAGGATTAAGGCGACTGAGGTGGGTGACTGGAAAGGAAGTAGAATCCTTTTGTAGGTTCTAGGTTATATTTGTATAAAAAAGACATAAATCACGAAACTCTCACAGAATTCGAGGGATTTTGTGATTTATGGAGACTTTTTCCTTAGAGTAAAGTGAGCTAGTACCTACAAAAGGATATTAGTCTCCAAATCTATCTTCAAGCTGATGGCAGTCTTCAAATTAGAAAATGCAGTTTTGGCTTCTAGATTTCTTTGATTATTCTTTGATTGGGTTTGCCTTGTCTGAATTTGTTCAGTGGCGCAGCTAGGAGAGGGTGTGTTAAAGACTAAGTGGCGATAAAACTTCGTGACACCAAAGAACTGTTGTAGTTCCTTGATTGTTGTAGGTCATGGGAAATCAAGTATTATGTCTACCTCCTCATCTGATCACTGAATTCCTTGAGCATTAATAGTACAGCCAAGAAATTGACACTCTGCTGCCCCAAGACGCATTGGAATAGATTAATAATGAGGCGATACTCACACTGACGGGTAAAGAGTCGTTGTAGATGTAACAAGTGCACAGCTTCTGAACGGGAGATGACAAAAACACGTTCGATATATACACAGCAACAATCCAAGTCGTGTGTAGCCTCGTCCATAAATCTTTGGAAAGTCTGAGCAGCGTTACGTAGCCCGAAAGGCTTGTGAGTGAACTCAAACGACCAGTGCACACAGCTGTCGTTTAGTAATGATGATGATGTTTGGTTCTTGGGAAGCTCAACGGCGTTGTCGTCAGCTCCCATACAAAGTCCTAATTTTTTCACAGTCCAATTTTTTTCACAGTCCAATCTAGCTATTGTCACGAATTATGAGGATGATGATGAAATGATGAGTCTCGAAGCAGGGAATCGAACCTGGGACCCCGTGATCCAGAGGCAGCAATGCCAGCCACTAGACCACGAGCTGCAGACTGTCGTCTAATGATACAGATATTTGCTAAAAAGGTCTAACGAGGTCCAGCATAGAAAATATGCTCCTACCGTAGACATTGGACTTGAAATCTGTGGTTCTTTTTCAGTACCAAATGGAAGGGGGAGATCCCAGCTGCTACTTGACAGATGGTAGATCCCTTGCATGAGCGTGGGTGTGAATTCCTAATGAGCCACTTTCAGTTTCTGTAACATTAAACGACAAGTTCCAGTATAAAGGGGTGGCTCTGGTGTGATCAAAATGTAGAACACTGTGGAGTGGTGCATGAGAGATAATGTGTGGGCTTGACATGATCTCATGGAACCATTTCAAAAGTTCGATAAATGGAGAATCTCCAGTCATCTCCCAGATACCAACATCTTACACATAACATACTAGTCGTCTGCTAATGTCCAGCAGACACCAATGCCGAAGTTTGGGCACAATCTATAAAACGATAGCAGATCTGCTCCCAGTATATGATGTGTGATGTCTGCTACAACAAACTGCCACTGAAACCTGCATCGTGGCACTGGGTTTAACATCAATGTAGTAGAAACACATGTAGCTATTGTAGGGCTGCATTGAATGTGTAACCAGCACATTTAAAGGTGGCAAATGGGCGTACAGGTAGACTGATACGTCTGGACCCGGGTTTACTAAGAACTGCAATTTCATACCTTGATCTATGATAAACAATCGACGGATGTCGTTCGGAGCTCAGTGGCCGTCATCAAAAGCTCCTGTTTGTTTTCCTGCTCGCAATGTGGGCTTCACTTCCATGCCTCGGACCCAACATGATTTCGTAGGCATAGGTGAGAAGCTGCGTTTCCCGGGCGAGCGATAGCGACGACATCGGTGAATGTTGCTCTGAGTTCACAGTGCAAAGACTTGCGAGGTTGAGTTCAGTGATACGAGCTTGTAACGCAGCAATTTTGCTGTCTGCAGTTGTGGGCTAACTGCTGCAACACTCACAGATGGATACATTTCAAATATTCTACCGGCGATTTGCGCTAGTGCATCAAGTCCGCCGACACAGACATTTAAAATCTTTCGCCCGCCAGGTGGTAGGCGTGATAGCCAAATGTTTTGCAGAATGACATCGCTTATTGTGTTGCCAAAGTACGTAAACGGCCCAGCAGCTGTAATTGCATGCGGTCACCCAGATCTTCGACCCGAAGTCATTTTTCTAGTGTCATCGCCTCAGACAGCGAAAGTCGTGTGATTAGGGCGTACTTAACTGCCGGATATCGGTCCGAATTTGGCTTGACTGCGGAATATTCTACACCACCAGGGCCATTTCTTCACTGAGTGCTGCCACAACATAAATATATCCTGTATAGTCTCCAGTGACCTGGGGTAGGACAAACATAGCACAGAATTTTGCTCCCAGAACGGTGGTGGTTTTACTGCGACGCGGTTTATCAATGCACCTGCAGGTGCATCTGCAGCTAACACAGGAACTCGATCTGCCGTCGTAGTAGCACTGCAGAATCAATAGACTACAGACGCTCGGCGCAGCTGCCTTGGAGCGCGGAAGACGAGCGATGTTGTTGACACAACTGTACTCTGTGTGACGTGGGGCAGTAAGGAGTGCAGACGTGTGTTGAATTTAACGTCTGTGACCGTCGTGTATCACATCGGAGTCACCAACTGTTGCAGGTTAGCAAAACTCACTTTATTAGCTTTGAAACAACCTGTAACAGAAAATGACATTCAAGTGATAGAGTGAACAAAACAACAGCATAATATACCAGGAAGAAGAAAAGTAAATGTAGATCATAGGGGGTAACACTCATTTCACAACACTTTCTACAAAGGTGACGTCAATTTGACGTCACACGCCACATCGACGATTGCATGATTGACTATAGAGCTTCGACAATGAAGAATATGAATGTTGCTGCTCCTCAGTTCACTCACAGTAATTTAAGCTGTCCTCTTAGGTTCTTGCCTAACCGCACACTCAGATGTGACACATATTCGGAAATAAACAGCCCAGTATTTGTGAGAAGGATGAATAAGATTCTTATTGCAGCTCGTTTCAGTTGCAGCAATTTTAACTGGCCTCTTAGGTTCCTACCTAACCACACACTCGGAAATTGCTAAATATTTATTTCATCCTTCGTTCTCAAATCAGATAGAATGTCAATAACATCAAATATTGCAGAACATACATGTATTACATTCATAAGAGAATACCAGAATGCCTTACCAACGGTAACATGAAAAAAATCTGCATGGGAAGAGAGAGGCCACGACATAATCTCTTACGCTAGTCCTTTGTTGTATGATATCTGTCTCCTGCCTTGGTTATCAAGGTGACTCTTGAAGGTTTATATCGTTGATGTATTGTAAGTGACACTTAATGATAATAGTGACAAGTTTGTGATAAATTTTCAGTGCTCCTTTACCTTGAAATGGCATACTTCACATTATAATACAAACTATTTCATCCTCAATTTGTAAGTTATTGATTATAACAACTCACTCCTGAGAGAACAGTCTTCTATGATGGCATTAAATGTCGATGAATCATTATTTGAAATTTAATTAATGCAATAAATATAATAAATTATTCCAAGAATGATGTGCTTTTATAAATCTCTAATACATGTGCATGAAGTCTTGTGAGAAGCCTGTACTGAACGCTAACAAAAGCTGATAACCGATTATGAGGTCACTGATATTGTGTGTGATGCCAAAGTGATATCACATTTAAAGGAAGTGTTACAAAAGGAATGTTCCCTGATCGTAGGCTGAGCCAAAGATGATCTTGCACAGAACCTTCACTTGTACATAGCACTACACCATATACACACACTGTACACTAGCTTGTGTACACTTCAGTGGAATTCAATTCGTTTCAGCAAAAGTATTTCTTCCACAAGTCCATTGGATCACCTTTAGAAATCGGTATAGCTCATTTTGGCATGGTTTGGGTACACAACCTGTTATAGAAAAATTGAATATGACTAGCACAGATTTACTTAAGACCAATTTATTCATGATATCCAAATTACAAATTACTGAGGTCATTTATAAAAATCGAGGATATGTTTTAATATGAATAGTGTGTGGGTTACTTTCCATTTTGTGATGAAGGTCTTCAAGTGTATAAATCAAATAGATTAGAAAGTTAAAAAGAGTTCTTCAGTGTTGTGATAGGAATCTGATTTCAGTCTACACACTACTTTTAATCATTGACTAGTATTAAGGTAACACAGTATCATTTGCATTTTGCTGTAACACTGTGTATTCTCAAAGTATTGTAACTAAGACTATGATCTTGATGAGTTTCATCTTATAGCACAACTATCAATAGTAGTAAGGCATTTTGATTTTTGTATAATGATAACAATTTTTGCTGTGGTCATTTAATGTAAATGTTCCAATTAACTGGCAATAGAATATTTATTTTTCACTTCAAGGATTTAAGGCTCTACTTGACTCAAAATAAAGTCTCATGGAGACTTAATAGTGTTTTCAATGTATTGTACAATATTATATTTGTGACAGTAATGTGAGATATTTCTTTTGAATTATTTTTAATTATTTTTTCCATTTTCTCATTATTGTTGGTTACTTATTCCTGTGATGTGCAGTGCACTATACCATTTATTCAATTGACTGTCAGTGCTGTTATTTATTTTTAATTGAGCAGTGAACAACCATTCATACAAAGAGTGCATGCTCATGCACACAACAGTCAGTCATTTAAACATTCTGCCATTCCTCCAAGTATGAAATCTCCATGCAATGTGCTCATCAGTATTTAAGTATGGGTACTTCTAACCGTGTAATAAGAAGAATACATTACCAAGATCCTCACATTTAATTGATGGTCCAGTAACTCTTATATGATACAAGGTCATGGAATTGAGAAAAATGCCTTTCTTTCTGGAAAGTTGAACTGCAGCCACAGTAAAAATTTCAAGCTCAAAGCATCTCTGGCATTCACTGGTGATAAATTATTACCCTGATATCTCTCAAAAAGCAAGTAACAATTCTTCAAGGGCCAGTTGCACAATTACAGGCTATATGATGCTAACTATAGGTTAACTTGTAGTTCGCGTTGTATGGCGCCATTTTATTCCCCAGTTATTTACTCCGGGAACAGTATTCATGTCCAGTTGAGTTATCAACAACTGAAGAGCACTCTGGGGATTTTCGGATACATCATTTCATATTCACTTATGTTAGTCGCCGTCTGCGGACATAGTGTGTCAAACATGAGTGATAAGCGTTCCACATCACAGAGCTACTCGCTTGTGGGTACTTTGAGGCTCCTAGATGCTGCAAGTGGTTTCAAGAGTGTACTAGAAAACACGGAAACTGCTCCACTCTCATTCAATGAAAATATGAGTACAAAACATTTAACTAAATTGGTAGGATGTTTATAGGCATAAGAATACAAAAATCTGCCTTGATATTAATGAAAGGCTCAGGTATTTGTTGTTTGACCAGTAAGAGATTTTTGTAGATTTCCGAATGAAGTTCGGGAAAAAATGTGCAACGTTAGAAAGATGCAGAGAGCAGCTATGACAGATGTATAATTTTTTTAAAGAAAGAAACACGTAAGTATGATGCCCAGAAAATGTAACAGATGTAACAGATTGGTGGCACCCAATACATGGAATGTAAGTTCCAAATTGTGTACAATGAAATACATGATTTGATAAAACTGTCAACAGAAGGACGTCATAGACAGTTCGATTCAGATGCAACTTTTCTACACCTGATAGTATTCCATGAAATATAGCTGTATGGTAGATGGTGAATTGTAAGTGAGAAGATAATATTGAAGCGGCTGTGAAATGTTTGCTTTTTAGTTTCTCCAAGAAACTGTGACAACACAGACAACATGAAGATTGATTTGACTGAAAATTCTGAGAGGCATTACTGGTTAGCTTGTTCTTGTATTTGTCTTAGGATGATTACTTTGTTACAGCAGTAACGAGTGTTCTACAAAGCTGCCCTTGCTGGATTATTGAACACTATTTGCGCATTTTGTTTTGCAGTTCTTGGGCAAATATAAATCCTGTTTCTATAATGTGGCGATTATTAATGATATTGAGGGTGTATATGAAGACTAAGATGCTAACATTTACAATAATCAACCATTGTTTTATTACAGTCCAGAGGAATAAATGTACCAATGGTACATATCTAACTGGAGGTTATTGTTATTGTATCTCATCCAAATAGTTTGAGGAACAGTAGACCTTCACTGTGTTCTACCTTACGTTCTATAGTTGTCTCAGCATATAACGGTCAGTTTCGTTTTCAGAATAAAAATACCTGCTCCCAAATGTGAAAGAACTACCAGAATTGCAGATGGTGCTGCTTCAAAAGTTGCTTGACAAGAACCAGAGAGGGGAGGATGTGCTGTATTGTTAACAAAAGAGCATAAAGCTCAACATTAGGATCAGAAAATAAAAAATTAAAACAAATGATTTCAGAATAAAAATATATTAATCCATATATATTTGTTTATTTTATTTTCATATAATTACATCAGAGAAGTGAAATAATTAAAAAAGACTCTCTCTTGTGCATATTTTCCAGTGTCATTAACACCCTTTTAGTAATCCTGTTGGCTGTCCCCTTGCCAGTACCAATGATGTCTCCAGTCGAAAGAAGAAAATCACCAGAGGCGAAATTTGAGTGCTCATAATAGTTGGTCCATTGGTGGAATAGTGTGATCTCTGAAAGAAAGAAAAGAATGCCATGAGACAGTTCAAGAAAAATTTAAAAACTTAGGTTCCCAGCCACGCCTTCCACTGTTATGATTATGTAGATTCCGTAACCAAACATCCCTGTTAGCTAATGACAAGTACCTATGTTCTTATAACACAAAGAAAACAATTACTTTATGGTAAATATGGATGTGATCATGTGGATAATGCTAATAACTGAGAAATACAACAGCTGTCTGCTGTAGCTCTGTTAAAAATCTTATTTTCCTGTTAATTTTTCCATGTTAAACTTAGCTTGAGTAAGCACAAATAATTTACATGTTCATGAGAATAATGCTGGATGGTGGATAATTTTGTTGTTCTGAAGCAGTTACTAAAAGACAGTAAGTTGTTATCAAAGGGAGTTAAGAGTGACAAATATTTTCTGCTGTAGATGAGACTGAATGAACTCAGAACATTACCGTACTATTAAACTTTTTTTACATTAAACAATCATAATAAGCCACCAATTTCAGAAGAAATGGTACTTCATACAAGTACAATAAAGGATAGTTGAATTTAGGTTACCTTAAACTAGCTGAAATTTGACATAAAGGAGGACACTGAAAATAACTTGATATTCAACAAAGTTAAAAACTTAACATTCCAGGCACTCTTTCCTCATGCTGCAGCTATGCAGCTTCAATAACTAAATTCCTATTCTGCTCTTATAACATACACATACAGCTATTATTTTATGGCAAGTCTCAGTGGGCTTATGAGGATAATACCAATAACTGAGGAACACAATAGCTGGTGAAGCCTCACATACACATTTTTTTTTTAAAAAAAGAAAGAAACAATTTTATGTTTCATCTTAGTCTTACTGTGTTAGACTTGGCATGAGTAATCACAAATAGTTCACAGGTTTTAGTGAATAATGTTAGGTGGGAGACAATGTTGCTGCTCTGAACCATTAACGGGTCTGTGATCCTTAGATTTTCACTAAAAGGCGGAAAGTTGTTATGATCCTACTACGGTGTCTAGAAAAATGGGTATTCCCAATGGAAAACGGAGACGAACAATATTTTCTGGTACTGACATAATGGGGGTGAATTTTTTTATTTTTTTATTTGTTTATTCCTGTTACATGGATCCAGTATACAAAAGAATTGCATGGATATGGAATTAGTCACAATATAAATTAACGCAGTAGCCTACTTTTATATGCTAACAAATGTAAATTGAATTGGTGTATTGTATGTTAATAGTAGTAAACAGCATGTTAATAGTTACAGGCTTAAGCATTTTCTATCATAAAACTGAGGTATAAAACGATAAAATAATAAATTGCAATTTTCCATTCTACAAACTGTACATTAGCAGTGCCAACTGCATGAACACGAATTCCCATACTGGTGTAAGATGTATTAAGTTACAAAGTGGCAATACCAAATATTGCAAGTAAAGTATTACATCCAAGTTACAATGTTACATTAAAGAATTGATTATGAAAGTTAAACGCTTTTTCCAAAAGATATTCCTTCAATTTACTCTTCAATTTTGGCATTTCACTGGTAAGATTTTTTGTCTCAGACGGGAGTGCATTAAACACCTTTATGCTTGAGTAGTATACTCCCATTTGTATCAGACTCAAGTTTTTTCTGTCAACATGAAAGTCATGTTTTGTTCTTGTGTCATAGTCATGATAAGAAGTATTGGTTTTGTACATGTGTAGGTTCTTAGCTGAAAAGCACATAAGGGATAGGATATATTGTGAGGCCATTGTTAATATTTTGTGTGTTTTAAAAAGATTTCTACATGAATGATTCCTGTTAGCTCCACATATAATTCTAATTCCTCTTTTCTGAGTTACAAATACTTTATTTGCCATTGGTTGGTTACCCCAGAATATTAAGCCATAGGATAAAAATTAAGGGAAATAGCAAAAATAAGCAGCATTAACAGCATCACCATTATCAGCTGTTGCTACAATATGTAGAGCACAAGTTGCTGAACTACGTCTTTTTCTAAAGTCCCAAATATGGCAAGACCAATTTAATTTATGGTCAATGTGGAGATCTACAAATTTTGTTGAATAAACTTGACGTACATCTTGATCATCACAGCTTAGACTTATGTCATCCTGTACTTTGTGAGGCCCATGGAAATGTATGAACTGGGTTTTTTTTAGATTTAAACTGGTTCCCTACAGTTTTCTAAAAACGCTTGGCATCATGAAAAATCGATGTTTTGTCTAAAACAGAAAAAGCTGTTAGTACAAACAGTACACATAACAGGTGTGGTTTCTCGATTTGTTTAAATCTATTATAACGCTGTCTGCTAAATAAAACTAAACAGTCATTTCCACTGCTGCAGCGAAAATAACAGATGTCAGGTAAACAAGACAATTTTTGCACGAAACGTCATTTTAATGTGCTTGATTTACACATATAACACGATGGAATTCGCAAAGTACTGTAATTAAACTTATATTACTACAAACAAACAGTATTATTTAAGAAAACAGAGAAATAGCTCCCTTGTCCGTCATATGCTCCAGTTTCACATGTAATAGATTGAAAAGACGACCTATGGCTTCCTTTCGCAAGCGAAATTTGGATATCAATTCGGGATCGGCGTCATTCCACTTTCTTCTCCTTCCTCACTCTCGTGAACAGTTCAGCTAAAATTTCGTCATCACTGTCTGCATCTGTCACTATTCCTGCTGTCTTGATATGATTTTTTTATTTATGCCTGTTGGTTCCATATTCTACAAAGGGTGTATTCGTAATATAGGGAAAGTCAAATAATACAAGATCATGTGAGCATTATATATATCAAGCAAATACTAATTTTCTATAAACGATTGGTTGCAAACAGTATTACAACCTGCATTTTACTGGTGTAATTTCAAGTGAATATTTAAAACAGCAGAGTGAATAGAAGTACACACTTTTATCCCAGTACCACAAATAAATAAATAAAGTTACATTTTTCATTATGATTTAAATTAAAATACAAAATTTTTATTTTCATCACATAAATAAGTTCAAGTTACTTAACAGTGTAGAAAATATGGTAGTACACATTTTAACCTACGGTATAAATAAATTTCCATTTTATCATTATAATTTATGTTAAGAATTCACAATTTTGTCTTCATGATGATATAGTAAAGATTTTCTTTTAACAGTGGTTTTTTAATCTAACTGTATTCCTGTATTTTTGCTCGTGTAGTTGGCTTATTACTCTAGGAATTCGTTCATTTTATAAAAAGAACGTTTTTAGTTTCCCTTTGAATGTGTGGAAGTTATTAATTTCCTATTTTATATTGATGAGGGGCATGTTTGTTATGGGTGCAGGGCCTAGGTGGAAATTTTTCGTTTGTCTGTGTTATGCTTCTGAATGTTACAATTTTTCTCGAATAATTCCTTGTTGCTGGCTACAAACTTCATCAGTGAGTATACTTAAATTGATTTGCAATAGTAAATATCCTGCAAATCTTAAAGAGACCTCTGTGGGATATTCTGTTAGAGACCCCCACATATTAACCTGAATGATCATTTGGGTAGTCTGAAGACCACTTCAACTCCTGAAGCATTTCCCCAGAAGATAATGTCATAGGAGAGTACAGAATCCACAACAGGCTGATTTCATTTTAATCTGTCTTTGAGGGAAGCAGGTTACAAGATGTTTGAGAAATAATTCCAGGAATGAATTGAATTTCTCGTTCATTGTGTCTACCTGGTGCGCTTCTTCCCATTGTTCGTGGTGTGAACTGTTTCTAAACAAGCTAGTAGATTACATATTTATTATTCTAATATGTTTAACCTTGATATGACCACTTACTGTTTTTCTATTGGCGAATTTTAAGGTTCACAATTGATCATCGTGATCAGAGAGGCCATTTAATATGGTTTGTGTTTTTAGGTCACTGTAAATTGTGGAGTTCTTATTCCCCAGTTAAGCTCGCTAATAGGCCAGAAATCGACGGTTAAGTTATCCCGCGTTAATTCTCCAGTTAGGTGTTATTCCAGATTTTCACAACGCATTTCTCGCGCTATTCCGAGATTGGAGCTTAACTGGCTGTCATGCGGAGTTGTACAACTGGCCGTAAGTAAACTAATAAGTCTTTAGAGATATTAAAATAGGCTGAATCATTGACTGATCAGAGGTTCTTCTCAATAGTATAAAGTTTGGTTACAAAACTAAGTACTAGTACAGGGAATGCTAAATTTACAACAGTTCTGGCCCTGACCAACTCTAGGAATTAGAACAGAGCATAGCTGTTGAAATAAGAAGTTATTTCCCAAGGTACTCACAGGAAATATAAACGGTTGACTTTTGTATACAGGAAGAGATGCAGCCCAGTTGGTATTCAAACTTAGGTTCATTCAATCGAAGATGTTTTATGGATTAGATTTCTTCCCCTGCCGATTAGTCTACGATCAGTGTGTTTCAGGCTACCGAAAGATTTCTACGAGAAATTCATTTTCGCACTCAATATTTGTACGGGCGTCTTCATTTAATTAATGTTTCTGTAAGATCTAGGACTAAAATATGTAGAACAATATTTATGCCCGCACGAATTATTTCGGTTGATGCCATCTAGAAAACGATGCCAGTAGAAATACTTATTGCACACGTGGAAACTGGCTTCTGATGTCATGGCATGTGCAAGTTTTCATTGCCAGTGGTGGCCCAGTTTCACAGTATGGCGACAAATCATGTATTTTTTTGTATGTTGGTGCTACTGTCGGAACCTGACAATAATATTATTGTTTACATAGTATTGAGTGTTACGTGTTTAGAGGTATGTTTGGATTCATGTCGTTCATGTAGATCGTTAATTTCCCGCAAAATGTAAATCAGAGCATACGATGAGATATCTCTTATCGTTGACGTTGTTTGTAAGTAAACCGTTGTTCTCATATTTTTTCAAGCGTTTACAGATAAGAATCAGATTCATCTTGGAGACTGCTCTGAACTGTACATAATCAAGAATACAGAATGTTTACGCTACTGAGCAGGAGATCACTGAAATGTTTTCAACTTACCGCATTGAACAATAGAACATTTACTGAATCGTTTTCCAAATCAAGAGGAAATGTTTATGCTGTAGAAAATCTTACGCAACGTGGGCTTCTGAAGGTGCAAGGAGTTGATGTTCACAACTTTTTGCAAGGACTAATAACAAATGATATCCGTCATTTAGAAAGTATGAATTCTATTTACACGTTGTTTCTGAACGTAAAAGGACGTGTTATGTGTGATACAATAATTTATAAAACTAGAGAAGAAAATGTTCTTTTGATTGAATGTGATTCGTCTTACATTCATTTACTTCAAAAACATCTTAAGTTATACAGAGTACGCAGGAAAATCGACATAGATGTTGCTGACGATAAATTGAAAGTATGGGTTTTTTATAGACCGATTGATGAATTAGATTTCTCACAAGGGAAAGTTTCGTATGCCAAGGATATCGTATCACCTGAAACTCTTGGACTTTACAGTCATCGTGATGATGTGATCATATGTCGCGATCCAAGAGTAGCGGCACTGGGATATCGTGTTGTTGCCCCCGTAGATGAAATTGTTCGTGATACTTTTGCAAAAGAATTAGGTGGTGGTTCATTATATGATGGATTCTTGAATTACAGAGTTCACAGATACGTTTTAGGAATAGGAGAAGGCATATGTGACCTACCACCTGGAGTGTCTTTCCCTTTGGAAGCAAATAGTGATTATCTGCATGGTGTAAGCTTTCACAAAGGTTGCTATATAGGACAAGAACTTACAGCACGAACGCACCATACTGGTGTTGTTAGGAAACGCTTGATGCCAGTGTTTTTTAGGTCCAAACCAGAAATAGAAATACCATCTGATGCACCTATACAGCTACTAGACTCTTCCAAAAAATCAGTCGGTAAATTGAGGGCCGTGGAAGGTAAAGTTGGGCTGGGGCTGTTGAGAGTAACAGAAGCCATAGCAGCAAAAAATATTACTGTGATGGGCATTATAGGAGAGACTTGCAAACCACAGTGGTGGCCACAGGAAGCTCCGAAGGATCGCCTTGCTGTGAGCCGGGAAGCATGAGTGAGTTTTGAAAAATGTTGTTGTATGTATATTTTGTTATATATTTGATTTTTCCTGTTTGCTCGATTGTAACCTTCAATTTTAATGGTGTTCAGTAATGCCCTACAATGGTGTTATACAGTTTGCTGAAAACTGCTCCTTTGGAAGTAAAACATCTGTTTTATCATCTTACTGAGAAGTTGTTCTCCCCTCATTTTCTTAATATTGCAGTAAGTATTGTGAAAACTGTCAGAGAATAAAGTTTATATACTTACTGCAAGAACTGAGGCCTATTTAGAGGGTTGTTAATGGTTCAAACAACAGTTTTCAGTCAACATGCCATTGTGGATTGACACACATTGTAATACATTGATGAGTATTTGCATCTGAAACTGGCAATAGCTCAAAACCGGCTAGTTGTGCGTGTTCCAGTAAATCAAACAGCCTAATGCCAAACATAATTTTCCACAAAAATCGGCTTGATTGCTGAAAATACCAGCTTTTATATCAGAAATAATGTAATATACGAACAGGTTCCTAGCTTTTAGTGATTTAATGACCTTTGTAATCACCTTAATGGTTGTGTGTTTGTAACTAATTTCTGTTGTTGGATACACAGTGTCTGTTGAGTAATTTCATGTGCTTGCATTTAATTTTAATTTCTGTGGTTACTGCCACTTTTTAGAAGAATTAGATATTTAAATGTTTCATAATTTCTGTCACAGTTTGTAAATGTATCTTATTTAACAACACTCAAATTCATTTTTAATTTGCTCTTATATTGTTCAATACTTAGTGCATAGTGTATGACTTATACTTTCTTTAATAACAGGCTATTCTAGCAATATGTAGTTTCAACTCTCAGTTACAATCTAGCCTCTAAATTATCATTCTCTCATTATGACAAAAAATAATATAGTATCAGATGTTCCATTTTCTCATCCTGTTCCTGCCCATTTTTTTTCACAACTGTCTTAAGAAAGAGCATGATTCAGAATGACGTGGGAATGTCAATGTCTCTGGATGGTTATTCTTGCAGGACTGGTTGTTTTGTACTTTGGGCTGTCCCCTTGTAGCAGGCTTCAAAGTCCCTCTTGAACACTTTCAGCTCTGGGGAAGCAACATATTCCCAAACTATAAAGCAAAGCAAACATAAAACATCTCAAATATATTCTCACTCCTCTCCCACCTGGAATATTTCACATCGTCGTCAGTGCAACCTCATTCAATACCGTAACACAAATGGCCTCTTAGCTACCTGACTGCCTCCCAAATTTCATGCTTACCCAAAACTGCTTCACATCTGCGGATCAGAGTTACAAACATATAAGAGGTTTAGCTGCAGGAACCAGGATGGCCTCAACTTGCTCATGGATTTTGTGGAAGAGAGATTCATCAGTACCCAGAGGCTGAGCCCCCTGGTTCGGTATAGATTTATCGTTGTAATCATTTTGTGTTGGGAACTCTGGTGAAGAAACCCTTTGCTTTGTGCAGTAGTTCAGTTCCTTTTCACAATTGAAATTCAACTTGTCCTTTTCCAAACACAAAGTGACCTTCCTTAGCACCGACTGCAGAAAGACAGCTAAAACATTCTTCATAAGGATAATGCATACTACACAAGCAAAGATTACTTAGATGATTCAGAGTAGTGGTTCATCCTGCCACATTAAAATTATTGATCAAAGAAAATCATGTGCGAAGATCTATAGAACATGATAATAATATCTTGTCATTTCTCTTCTTCTTCTTCTTCTTCTTCTTCTTCTTGCATTATGGCCTCTGTAGGGCCATGGGTAGCCCCTTCGTGGACTGCATTTTCCTTTTCTTCTCCCAGAACCTCTTCATTCTTTCTCTTCTTCCGAGACCTTCAGTGTCCTTTTCTCCTGTCGACTCCACTGGTGACACTCTAATCTTTTCCTGTATTCTTCTCTGTCGTTGATCTCTGGCATATTGGTCAGTGTATATTTGTTCCTCCAATTTTCCTTTCCTTCGACCTTGATCCGCAATTCCAACCAGTCCTTCCGAAGTTCAACAAACCACTTGGTTCCTTTCTTTCCCCTTGTCCTCCCTGTTTTTTCCCACACTCTCTTTGTCATTCTGTCCATACTCATTCTAACTACATGTCCAGCAAACCTTGCCCTTTTGAGTGTGATTTCCCCAGATATTGTTCTCATGTTCCTGTACAACTCTTCCCTATGTCTTTGCATCCACCTTTTTTGGGACCTAGTATATTTCTCTCTTCTTTCTCTAGTTGTTCTGGCCATTTATTCCTAGTCTCATCATCTCAGCAGCATATAATACTGCATTCCTCACTGTTGCCTTGTAGTGGCTTACCTTTGCCTCTGTGGATATATTCTTTTTATTGTATATATCTCTCGTCATACAGGAGGCTGACCCCATCTTCTTTATCCTCTCTGTTATTCCCTCCTTGCTCCTGTTCCTTCCTTTTATAAATATCTTGTCATTTACTTACATTGGGTTGGGGGGGGGGGGGGGGAGGGTTGTCTTCAGTGTGATTACACTATTTATCCACTAGCAGTCAGAAGAAAAACTGGAATTTCTACTGAGCTAAACATGTCATTCATCATTAGGTGATGCTAACTCTGTTTTAGGCAGATCAAGAGGGGTACATGAAGACATGCACAGGTCATAGTTGCATATTTATGGGCCTGAGTCTGTTTTCTGAACAGACTATAGTTAGTGCAAGGGGCATAGCAACATGTTTGTGCTCCAGGAGTCATCAAAGGGTGGTTTTGGTGTGTGCACTGATGAAGTGAAAACATATATTTTATTATATGTTATTTGGAGCAGATTGTGTGTAAATTAAAGAACATTTAGGGACAAACCGACTGAGGCAGTGCAGTTGTTAAGAAAGTGGCATTGTATTCAGGAGGATGGAGTTTGCTCTGTACAGCCCTCCTCATTTAGGTTTCCCGTATTTTCCCTAAATCATTTCATTTAAATGTCTGGCTGGTTCCTTCACAGTGGCCTTGGCCAATCACCTGTCCTCTCCTCATAAATGTGTACCTATATATTCTGGGTGTATGCATATTTTGAGCAATTTATTTTCATTGTATAATGATGAGAAATCATATGTCTAAGTAAGATTATCCTTGATGGATAAATAAATGAAATTGAATCTCATTGGTACTTACCACTGAACTTCAGTCAGTGTAGAACCAGACAATAAGCAACACTTCTTCAAAATTGCCTGTTACCTTCCCTTCAACATCAAATACTCCCTCTACTACAACCTAGGCATTCGTGACGAATGCATTTACTCCAACGCCAAGACCCTTAATACCTATACCAGCCACCTGTTTCACATGTTTGTCTTGAGCAACTGTTTCGTGGACCCTGTGTTATCCTGCTTTCCCTCTCCAACAAGTACAGCTTCAGCTTCTAGAAGCACGCCCCCACCCCCATTCCTTTTTCACCCAGTACCACACAGACCCCAGGTGCCTCAATATATTGACCTGCGGAAGCTGTGAGTTTCTCACATGTAACCTGGAAAATAATAAATTATATCTTTCCAGTGCCATCCACTTCCACCTTCATAACATTCTTATCGAACTGTATGACATTACTATCCCTGCAATCATTTATGCTGTAAAACCTTCTTCCTGCACTCAACCACTCCAATCCCACTGTCATGAAAGGCAGAACAACATGTGATGCCTCACACCTGCTTTAACATGTATTCACTGCGTAGCTATTGATGTAGGAGTGACCATTAGTAAGCTGATTTGAGTGTGCAGAACAACAAATAGTCACAAAAGAGCTGTAAGCCTTAGAGTAGGCTCCTCCAATGCTGCCTCTTGGGGACAGATGCCTGTAGGCACCCATCAGCTCAGCCTCATAGAGGCACAGGTAATGTAGACTATCTGCAAGGTAGATCTGTTGCATGCTTTCTGCACTTGCATAAGCTACTTCACTGTCCCTGCCCTTAAGTGTTCAGCAAGGGCAGTAATATTATGTACGAGATCAAGTTTGTGAGATTAGTATGTTGTTACTGATGAAGACAATGGAGGATGTCATCGAAGGTTGAGGCTTTACTCATATTTGACCCGATGTGGATCAGTTGATACTGTATTGATACAGGATGTTGGTATCATCCCATGGCATAATTATGTTTTGGTGTACATTGTCATATTTGCAAAAACAGTGAGAAAACAGAATGTTAAATATTTACAGATTTGTTTTTCCTACTCGTCTGCATTAGCTAACATTTTTCTACACTTAGAGGTAGCAGCCATTCATCATACCAGCTAGAAACTTGGTCTAAGTTATCTTGTATCCACCTACAGTCACTCAATGATGACACCTTCCTGTTCACCACAACACTATCAGCAAACAACCACAGAATGCTACTTACTATGTCTGCCATATCATTTATGTATATAGAAGATAAAGGGTGGTCCTATCCTCCTCCTGTGGGGCACTTATGGCAATGCTCTCGCCTCTGATGAACACTCGCCATCGAAGACAACATGCTGGCTTCTGTTACTTAAGAAGTCTTCTAGCCACTCGCACATCTGGGAGGCTATTCTGTATACTCATACCTTCTTTAACTGTTCGCAGTGGGGTACCTTGTCAAAAGCTTTTCAGAAATGTAAAAATATGGGATCTGCATGCTGTCTTTCATCCATAGCTCACAGCATATCATGAGAAAAGAGCAAGCTGAGTTTCGCATAAGTGATGTTTCCTAAAACCATGATGATTCGTGGACAGAAGCTTTTCCATCTCTAGGAAATTTTTATATTCGAACAGGGAGTATGTTGACAAATTCTGCAGCAAACCAGTGTTAAGGCTATTGGTCTGTTCTTGTATCCTTCTTATATACAGGAGTCACCTGTGCTTTTTTTCCAGTTGCTTGGAACCTTGTCATGGGCGAGAGATTCATGATAAATCCAAGATAAGTAAGGGGCGAATGCTGTGGATTACTCTTTGTAAAACCGAATTTGGATTGTGTCTGTACCTGGTGACTGACTTGTTTTCAACTCTTTCATTTGCTGTTAATTTCTTGTAATAAGTTTCCACAGCATCTATAAATTTTTTAAATGAAGTCATCTTGCTTGCAGATGTCAGTATTTAATTTTACAGTTGCAATTTTGGCATTAAGCCATTTTCAGAACTAAGATATTGATGTGAATAAGTTTATATTACACAGAGATAACAATGTAATAGGCAAATGAAAGAACAACTTTGTCTGGGGTGCATATTTACATGTCCTCCATCCAGGAGTCTGAGGGACGGTCGGATGAATGTGTGTGTGTACGATTGCCCAGTGTGAACGATTCCTTAAACTTGAATTTTAAAACTTCCTCTTTCCTTTTGCTGTCTTTCACTGCCCCATCAGACTGTTCAAAAAGTGACTGAATTAGACCCACTTAGTGATTTTGTGTAGGACCAGAATTGTCTCATGTTCTTGGCAATATATTTTGCTAAGTTATGACAATGATAGTAGTTGTACACTTAACACATTAATCTTTTTACAACTGCATGACTCTCTGCTATTGCCTGTTGTCACTAGCATGTTCTCTTTTGAACCCATAGTGCAATGGGTTTGCTTCCTTAGTATTTACTGAATTTCGCTTAAAACCACGGTCGGTCTTTTCTGTCCTTAATCCACTTATTTGACACATATTTCTCCAGAGCACGATTTACAATCCATGTAAGCTTTGCCCATAATTCATGCGTGGCCATCATACTTTAACTAAATATCAATTCATTGTCTGAGTGGGATGCTAGCAACTGCTTATCTGCTCCTTCTAGCAGAAGTACTTAACTGCTTCTGTGCTAGCTACAGTTAGTCTCATCTTAAACTGCTTCTGTGCTACCTATAATTAGTCTCATCTTACCTTCATGATCCTTACAGTAGTGATATGTCTGGGGCAGCAATAACCACGCAGTTGAATGCCCCGCAAACCAAATAGCATCACCATTATCATCAGTGATATGTCTGGAGCTGAAGAATAGCTCTTCAATCCTCACTTAATATTAATTCTTCAAATTTTGTAAGTTGGCTTTTAAGGGATAATTGACATCTTATCTTCAAGCTCCTGCCGGTTCAGGTTTTTCCAACTTTCCAAGACATTCTTCAATGAGTCGGACAAACTTGTGACCATTCTTGCCACTCTTCTTTGTATATGTTCAGTAACCTCTGTTTGTGCTATTTGCTATGGGTCCCACACACTTGTGCAGTATTTTAAGACTGGGTGTAAAAGTGATTTGTAAGCCATCTCTGTGCAGCCTGCCTGCATTCTCCCAGTGTCCTCTCAATGAACTCAAGTCTGGCACTTGCCTTACCTATGACTGAACCTATGTGGTCATTCCATTTTGTATATATACAAAGTGTTACACAGCTGTGTGTATGAGTTGGCTGATCCCTTTTGTATTGTTGTCATAGGATACTACATTTTAGTGTTTTGTAAAGCACACAGTTTCAAATTTGCGATTATTAGGTCACAGCAAAACTGTGAAAAAGTTTGAGATTACTGTTAATAGTTTCTGGCAAGTCATGAATATACAGCACACCTGAAGCAACAAGTTTCATACGATACCCCATATAATCACACTTTTCAGAAGTCTAAAAGTATTGCATTCACCTGACTGACCTGATCTATTACTTTCAGGATGTCATTTGAGAAAAGTATAAGTTGGTTTTCCCATTATCAGTGTTTTCACAATCCCTGCTGTTTGACATGGAGGAGGTGATTCTGTTAGAGGTTGTGTGAATTCAAAATGTGTTCCGCACTTCAAAAACCAGTAGATGTCAATGACATTGGGTGGTACTTTTGTAGATCACTTCTGCTACCATTGTTGCAAACAAATATAACTTGTGTTTCTTCCAGTCATTAGGCACAGTTTTCCATTCAATGAATCTATGATATATTATGGTTAAAATGCATGCTAATTGAGCTGCATATTCTGTGTACAATCTGATGAGGGTTACATTGAGCCCTGGAGTCTACTTTAATTTTCGCAATTTGAACTGTATCTCAAAGCTATGAACACTACTTCTTATATCACTCATCTTTGCAGTTCCGCAGGAAGTGAATTGGGGGAGTACTTCTGTACCTCCCTTAGTAAAGGAACATTTGAAAATACTGTACAGCATTTCTACTTTTACTTTGCTATCTTCAGTTTCAGTTCCTGTGTCACACATGAATGTGAAATCTTTGGTTTCATTGACATCCTTTATGTGTGACCTCGGTATCTTTGGGTTTTGTGAGAGATCTTTTGATAAGATTCTTCCGCAGTAGTCATTGAAGACTTAACGTGTTGGTTTCTTGACATCAAAACATGTTTTATTCAACATCTCTCTAATCTAATCTTCATAGCTCTACTATGCAGTAGTCATTGCTTGGGGAATTCCATTACAGTGACTGTAAACCGTGGAGGATCCCTCCCATCATTAACTATTCTACTACTTATGTACCTGTCCAATGCACATTCTTTGAAACTTGAGCCCCAGACTTTCTACATGCGCCTGCCAAAAGGTAAATGTTTTGAGTTCCTCTTTGAGACATGACACATCTGCCTCTTTATCTAGCTTACTCAACATGTAAATCTTCTTACTTGATTTAGCTGCTCTTTATGCACAAGTAATTATTGTTGCTGCAACAGCCTCATGAGTTAGTGCAGATTGTAATATGTAATGGATTCCAATTGTGTCATGGATGGGTTAAGTATGTGCTTACACTATGCTATCATTTCTGGCAAACGGCTATTCTGTTGTCACTACCCCTGCATGCTTTCTAGAAACGTTTCCAGATCCCTTCAGCTACATGACTTTTCTAGATAATCTTCAGTATTCTTGTGCAGCACCACATTTCAGAAGCATATAGTCTCTTCATGTCTATGCAGATTTTAAATTGTAAGACATTTCCAGGGGCAGATGTGGACTCTGACCACAATCTATTGTTTATGAACTGTAGATTGAAACTGAAGAAACTGCAAAAATGTGGGAATTTAAGGAGATGGGACCTGGATAAACTGAAAGAACCAGAGGTTGTACAGAGTTTCAGGGAGAGCATAAGGGAACAATTGATAGGAATGGGGGAAAGAAATACAGTAGAAGAAGAATGGGTAACTTTGAGGAATGAAATAGTGAAGGCAGCAGAGGACCAAGTAGGTAAAAAGACGAGGGTTAGTAGAAATACTTGGGTAACAGAAGAGATACTGAATTTAATTGATGAAAGGAGAAAATACAAAAATGCAGGAAGTGAAGCAGGCGAAAATGAACACAAACATCTCAAAAATGAGATTGACAGGAAGTGCAAAATGGCTAAGCAGGGATGGCTAGAGGACAAATGTAAGGATGTAGAGGCTTATCTCATGAGGGGTAAGATAGATACTGCCTACAGGAAAATTAAAGAGACCTTTGGAGAAATGAGAACCACTTGCATGAATATCAAGAGCTCAGATGGAAACCCAGTTCTAAGCAAAGAAGGGAAAGCAGAAAGGTGGAAGGAGTATATAGAGGCTGTAGACAGGGGCGACGTTCTTGAAGACAATATTTTGGAAATGGAACAGGAGGTAGATGAAGATAAAATGGGAGATGCGATACTGCGTGAAGAGTTTGACTGAGTACTGAAAGACCTAAGTCGAAACAAGGCCCTGGGAGTAGAAAACATTCCATTAGAACTACTGACAGCCTTGGGAGAGCCAGTCCTGACAAAACTCTACCATCTGGTGAGCAAGATGTATGAGACAGGCGAAATTCCCTCAGACTTCAAGAAGAATATAATAATTCCAATCCCAAAGAAAGCAGGTGTTGACAGATGTGAAAATTACCGAACTATCAGTTTAATATGTCACGGCTGCAAAATACTAACACGCATTCTTTACACACGAATGGAAAAACTGATAGAAGTCGACCTCGGGGAAGATCAGTTTGGATTCTGTAGAAATGTTGGAACACATGAGGCAAAACTGACCCTAAAACTTATCTTAGAAGAAAGATTAAGGAAAGGCAAACCTACGTTTCTAGCATTTGTAGACTTAGAGAAAGTGTTTGACAATGTTGACTGGAATACTCTCTTTCAAATTATGAAGGTGGCAGGGGTAAAATACAGGGAGTGAAAGGCTATTTACAATTTGTACAGAAAGCAGATGGCAGTTATAAGAGTCAAGGGACATGAAAGGGAGAAGAAATAAAAACTTTGAGGTTCGCCGATGACATTGTAATTCTGCCAGAGACTGCAAAGGACTTGGAAGAGCAGTTGAACGGAATGGACAGTGTCTTGAAAGGAGGGTATAAGATGAATATCAACAAAAGCAAAACAAGGATAATGGAATGTAGTCTAAGTCGGGGAATTAAATTAGGAAATGAGACACTTAAAGTAGTAAAGGAGTTTTGCTATTTGGGGAGCAAAATAACTGATGATGGTCAAAGTAGAGAGAATATAAAATGTAGACTGGCAATGGCAAGGAAAGCATTTCTGAAGAAGAGAAATTTGTTAACATCGAGTATTGACTTAAGTGTCAGGAAGTCGTCTCTGAAAGTATTTGTATGGAGTGTAGCCGTGTATGGAAGTGAAACATGGACGATAAATAGTTTAGACAAGAAGATAATAGAAGCTTTCAAAATGTGGTACTACAGAAGAATGCTGAAGATTAGACGGGTAGATCACATAACTAATGAGGAGGTATTGAATAGAATTGGGGAGAAGAGGAGTTTGTGGCACAACTTGACTAGAAGAAGGGATTGGTTAGTAGGATATGTTCTGAGGCATCAAGGGATCACCAGTTTAGTACTGGAGGGCAGCGTGGAGGGTAAAAATCGTAGAGGGAGACCAAGAGATGAATACACTATGCAGATTCAGAAGGATGTAGGCTGCAGTAGGTACTGGGAGATGAAGAGGCTTGTACAGGATAGAGTAGCATGGAGGGCTGCATTAAACCAGTCTCAGGACTGAAGACCACAACAACAACAACACTCCACTTCCATATAAGTTTACACTCCTCCTCCATGTTTTAATAGTGTAATGACAAAGTTCTGCCTACCATATAACTCTTTCCTATTTGACCTGAATTTACACCACCAAGCAAGGAGGATCATAGGTTAAGGCGCTGGAGTCATATTTGGAGGTATGGGATGAATTACTTTTCCAGTGAATTTCAGTCTGGCGTCTGCTTTCCCTACATGTAGTTTTATGTGGTCATTTCACTTTAGGTATGCAGATTCATAGCTATTTTGCAATTAGTTGGTTGCATGTTTCATTGATCAATCACCCGGTACAGTAGCTGTTATGATGTGGAATGTGTCAAGTGCACAAGAAATGCACACATGAAAAAAGATTTTTATAATATATATATTACAATACAGAGCCAAAGATGAATATTTCTATTATTTATCCCATTCCCTTAAGTGGCACAAAATGCATATACTATATTTATGGATTTATTTATTCCTATTCATCTATGGTATAGAAGGAGTTGTCAATTAGATATGATTTCAATTTATTTTTGAAGCTATTACTGCTGTTGGGTCAGCTGAAGCATCCAATTCCACCTGTCGGCTTTGACCTGTGACGTAAGGCTGTTGTGGTGTGTGACATGGCGACAGTGCGGAGTTTATTTTGTGAGAGTGGCGTGTTTATAGGTGTCGTTCTGATGTGATCGGTAGTGCTCTCTTGTGCTGTGTTTATGTGTTGTGTGTTAGGTGATGTTTTAGGTTTAGTTTGCGTGTGTGGCGTGTTTATAGGTGGTGTATTGTTGCGGTCAGTGGTTCTCTCTGGTGGTTTATGGTTAGCATGTTATGTGGTGTATGGGATTCACTTCCATGGTAGCATTGCACGTGTGTCGTATCGGTGGTGACTGTCCCTTCAGCGGAATATTTTTCAGTGAGTTAACGATTTTGGTTTTGTTATGTCGACGTTATTGTAGTTTCTTTTTTTTTTTCCGTTCGTCATGTGTGAATTTTGCTAAATCACTTTGTTTATGTCTTTGGTAGGTATGGATATGACTGACAAGGTCAACAGTTTTCGGTTGTCGGTGATGGTGGGGGACAGTACGTTGTCTCTAATAGAATTTCTTAAGCTATTCGGCCTGTTGGCTAAAGTCATGGAGTGTTCAATGTGTTATGAAAAAAAGGGGCTTACTAAAGTTCCAGCGTCTCGGATCAGGGGCGGTTGTATGTGGAGATGACGTAAGGATAACAGGTCAAGGGAAGTGTTCGATTCCAATTTTGATTTTCTAGCGTTTTTTGTAAGATTATGGTTGGTGATGGTGAAAGTTTTGAGACTTATAGAGCGGTATTGGTAGTTGCTGTTGACCTATATAGGTCAAGGGAAGTGTTAGATTCCAATTTTGTTGGTTTGTTGTGTTTTTTGAGGTAGTGATGATTGTGGACGTGGTTGTAGTTTTGGGTTTCATGAATTGGTATCGATAGTTACTGTTGACCTATATAGCTCAAGGGGAGTGTTCGATTCCAGTGGATATTGTTTTTAGTTGATTTTTGGAAGGTTATGGTCATTTTATTTTATCATTTTTGTCGTTTGGTTTAGTGGCTTGTGTTTATTTTTAGTTTGTCCCCACCCAAAAACCACCCATTTCCCTTGCTTGTTCCATTAGTTTCATTATATTTTTAGCAGAATATGTATGTGATGGTTTTTCGATCTATTTATGTGTTTGTTGTCATGTTTACTTCATGACATCATAGTCACGATAGGGAGTTGTTGTGAATGGTCCTTTCCGCCATATTGGTGACCTCATCATTAGTTATGTGATCTATCCATCTAATCTTCAGCATTCTTCTGTAGCACCACATTTCGAAAGCTTCTATTCTCTTCTTGTCTAAGCTATTTATCGTCCATGTTTCACTTCCATACATGGCTACACTCCATACAAATACTTTCAGAAACGACTTCCTGACACTTAAATCTATACTCGATGTTAACAAATTTCTCTTCTTCAGAAACGCTTTCCTTGCCATTGCCAGTCTACATTTTATATTCTCTCTACTTCGACTATCATCAGTTATTTTGCTCCCCAAATAGCAAAACTCCTTTACTGCCTTAAGTGTCTCATTTCCTAATCTAATTCCCTGAGCATCACCTGACTTAATTCGACTACATTCCATTATCCTCGTTTTGCTTTTGTTGATATTCATTTTATACCCTCCTTTCAAGACACTGCCCATTCCGTTCAACTGCTCTTCCAAGTCCTTTACTGTCTCTGACAGAATTACAATGTCATCGGCGAACCTCAAAGTTTTTATTTCTTCTCCATGGATTTTAATACCTACTCCAAACTTTTCTTTTGTTTCCTTTACTGCTTGCTCAATATACATATTGAATAGCATCGGGGAGAGGCTACAACCCTGTCTCACTCCCTTCCCAACCACTGCTTCCCTTCCATGTCCCTCGACTCATGCTTTCTGTACAAATTGTAAATATCCTTTCTCTCCCTGTATTTTACCCTTGCCACCTTCATAATTTCAAAGAGAGTATTCCAGTCAACATTGTCAAAAGCTTTCTCTAAGTCTACAAATGCTAGAAACGTAGGTTTGCCTTTCCTTAATCTTTCTTCTAAGATAAGTTTTAGGGTCAGTTTTGCCTCATGTGTTCCAACATTTCTACAGAATCCAAACTGATCTTCCCCGAGGTCGACTTCTATCAGTTTTTCCATTCGTGTGTAAAGAATGCGTGTTAGTATTTTGCAGCCGTGACATATTAAACTGATAGTTCGGTAATTTTCACATCTGTCAACACCTGCTTTCTTTGGGATTGGAATTATTATATTCTTCTTGAAGTCTGAGGGAATTTCGCCTGTCTCATACATCTTGCTCACCTGATGGTAGAGTTTTGTCAGGACTGGCTCTCCGAAGGCTGTCAGTAGTTCTAATGGAATGGTGTCTGTTATATCCTAGCCAGTAATGCCACCCGAGCCCGCTGCCAAAAGGTTGGCAGCATCAAAGTCCGGACGCCGTCCGCATAAGCAGCGCCAGCGATACAGGAAATCGCCGCAAGTCTGCGCGCGCCACCGCTGGCTTCTGGTGTCTTAAGCGCTGGAGTCGCGAGCGCTAGGACAGTTCTGTATTCGCCGCTCAGTTGTATACTCGCCACCGAATTGTGTACTTGCTAGTCAGTTGTGTGTTCATCGCAGCAGAGTTGTTGTTTGTCGTCAGCTGACGCTGACCTAGCCGCTCCGACTCGAACTACACAGAGCTCTGTAGACACGGAGTTCACTACTGTTTCTGTATCTTCGTTAATAAAGATAAGTACCGACTTTTATTTAATCAGAGTGTTTGGGTTTTCATCTTTCTGTTCACTGTTCCAGCGGACCGGTCAGCCCGCTATTAAAAGTGTGGCGGTGACTTCGTAAGTTGTTTCTACAGCGAATTGCTTGTCGCTACGAACGCCGCCACAAAAGTGTCTACTCCCGGGCCTTGTTTAGACTTAGGTCTTTCAGTGCTCTGTCAAATTCTTCACGCAGTATCATATCTCCCATTTCATCTTCATCTACATTCTCTTCCATTTCCATAATATTGTCTTCAAGAACATCGCCCCTATATAGACCCTCTATATACTCCTTCAACCTTTCTGCTTTCCCTTCTTTGCTTAGAACTGGGTTTCCATCTGAGCTCTTGATATTCATGCAAGTGGTTCTCATTCCTACAAAGGTCTCTTTAATTTTCCTGTAGGCAGTATCTTTCTTACCCCTCGTGAGATAAGCCTCTACATCGTTACATTTTTTTTCTTGCCATCCCTGCTTAGCCATTTTGCACTTCCTGTCAATCTCATTTTTGAGACATTTGTATTCATTTTTGCCTGCTTCACTTCCTGCATTTTTGTATTTTCTCCTTTCATCAAGTAAATTCAGTATCTCTTCTGTTACCCAAGGATTTCTACTAGCCCTCATCTTTTTACCTACTTGATCCTCTGCTGCCTTCACTATTTCATTCCTCAAAGCTACCCATTCTTCTTCTACTGTATTTCTTTCCCCCATTCCTGTCAATTGTTCCCTTATGCTCTCCATGAAATTCTGCACAACCTCTGGTTCTTTCTGTTTATCCAGGTCCCATCTCCTTAAATTCCCACCTTTTGGCAGTTTCTTCAGTTTTAATCTACAGTTCATAACCAATAGATTGTGGTCAGAGTCCACATCTGCCCTGGAAATGTCTTACAATTTAAAATCTGGTTCCTAAATATCTGTCTTACCATTATATAATCTATCTGAAACCTTTTAGTATCTCCAGGGTTCTTCCATGTATACAAACTTCTTCCATGATTCTTGAACCAAGTGTTAGCTATGGTTAAGTTATGTTCTGTGCAAAATTCTACCAGGTGGCTTCCTCTTTCATTTCTTAGCCCCAATCCATATTCACCTACTACGTTTCCCTCTCTTCCTTTTCCTACACTCGAATTCCAGTCATCCATGACTATTAAATTTTTGTCTCCCTTCACTACCTGAATAATTTCTTTTATCTCATCATACATTTCTTCAATTTCTTCATCATCTGTAGAGCTAGTTGGCATATAAACTTGTACTACTGTAGTAGGCGTAGGGCTTTGTGTCTATCTTGGCCACAATAATGCGTTCACTATGCTGTTTGTAGTAGCTTACCCGCACTCCTATTTTTTTATTCATTATTAAACCGACTCCTCCATTACCCCTATTTGATTTTGTATTTATAACCCTGTATTCACCTGACCAAAAGTCTTGTTCCTTCTGCCACCAAAATTCACTAATTCCCACTATATCTAACTTTAACCGATCCATTTCCCTTTTTAAATTTTCTAACCTACCTGCCCGATTAAGGGATCTGACATTCCACGCTCCAACCCGTAGAACGCCAGTTTTTTTTCTCCTCATAACGACATCCTCTTGAGTAGTCCCTGCCTGGAGATCCGAATGGGGGACTATTTTATCTCCGGAATATTTTACCCAAGAGGACGCCATCATCATTTAATCATACAGTAAAGCTGCATGCTATTTTGCTAATAACCAGGTAAAAACCAAAATGTCAGTTAGCCACAGCAACAGTGCTGATTTTGTTTTTTTGTTTTTCAATAAACTTTTTTTAAAAAAGGAGCAATTTTTATTCATAAAGTTTGCATTGATTTGAAATATTGTGGTGTTATAGAATATGGGAAAAGTGATCAGTGCTATTTAAGTAACAGTGCCAACAGAAACAAGTGTCAAACATGTGGCATAAGAACTGGTACAGCGTCATTGAGACAATAATGTTCTTGTTGCCATGTGTCGTGGCTTAACGTATGCGTGTAGGTGCAGTGTGCAAGAGTTGCTCTCACCATTTCTATATGGTAGTTTTTTTGCTGTCATCACCAGACATCCATAGAATTGCTTGATGGCATCAACCCTATTCTGGAAATATAAGGGGCATTCAAATGAAACCCGGTCACTAATGTAAAGTAACGGCAATGATTTTTTTAACTCAAAAAAGGAGCTATATGCAGTACACATACTCAAAAATAGTCACCAAAACTATTGGCGCATTTATCCCATTGCGAGACTGGCTGGTCGATTCTATCCTTGAAGAAGCTAGTAGGCTGCTGTCAGATCCAGGCCTCGACTGAGTCCCACATTTCAACGTCCGTTGTGAATCAATGTCCATGAATAGCTTGTTTTAGAGGTCCAAACACATGAAAGTCACATGGTGAAAGATTGGAACTGTACAGTGGATATTCCAGCAGTTTCCCACCGAAACTGCTGTGATGTTCTCTTCACCTTATTGGCCATGCGTTGCATTGATGGTGGTTCCCCGTTCCAGAACTCGACAGGCAGTGGCCCCTTGTGGTCAAAAAAGGAGGACATCATGACCTTACCAGAACTGGTGTGCACAGCCTTTGATTTCTATGGAGGTGTTGAAGTCGCATGTTTCCAGTGCTTGCTCTGACGATTGCTTTCCGGTTCAAAATGGTGACACCATGTTTCGTCACCTGTGACATTACGTGACAGAAAGCCATATTGTTGGCAGAGGGAGTTGGAGGTGCAGATGACTCAAAGACAGTGCCATACAAGTATTGCGCTGTTCGGCGGTCAGTTGGTGGGGAACCCACTGTGCACAGATTTTTCAAAAGTTCAAGTGTTGATGCACTACGGTGTGGACAGTGCCCCACGCTAATACCCAGTAACTGATGGTACCCGTCCACGGTGATTCTGCAGTTTTCCAAGACTAAAGCATTCACTTCCGCAACCATTTCCAGTGTGATGACATGATGAGCCTTTCCAGGACGAGCATCGTCTTCCATTTACTCGTGCCCCTCAAGGAATCATTTGCACCATTCCGCTACACTTGAACAACTCAGGCTGTACTCACCCTACACACTGAGCGAGGTGGCGCAGTGGTTAGACACTGGACTCGCATTCGGAAGTACGACGGTTCAATCCCGCGTCCGGCCATCCTGATTTAGGTTTTCCGTGGTTTCCCTAAATCACTCCAGGCAAATGCCGGGATGGTTCCTCTGAAAGGGCATGGCCGACTTCCTTCCCCATCCTTCCCTAATCCGATGAGACTGATGACCACGCTGTCTGGTCTTCCCCAAACCAACCAACCAATCACCCTACACAACTTTCATCCTTCAATACATTTCACAGCCTCCAACTCCCTCTGCCACCAAAAATCAAATCACTTCTCATTGTTCCTGCTTACTTGCCTGCATGTTCGGTAGTGGATGATAACTTGTGTGACCAGTTTCTCTTCGGTGTGAAACCACACTGGCACTATGCAACATCAAAGAGCGCGCACGCATCACTCTCGCTACCAATAGACGGCGCCACCATACCTGCAGTTACGTGGTGCCACCTTATGTGTAAGGCAAAGGTAGACGCACTGACCAGATTGCATTTGAATTAACCTCATAATTTTAGGTAGTGACCTAGCAATGAAGTACAATGCTTCATTTGCTTTAAAATATTAAAGATTTGCCTGCTGTTTCCATGACATAATAGAAGAGGAGGGAAATTATTGTAATAGTAACACATTAAAAACTTAACAGTAATTCATTCAATGTGTACAATAAAAATAGAAAGTAGCTGATATGCTGCCTGTGTGCACATAATATGCCTTTATCTTCTTGTAGCCCTAGAAAAAAAGACACATTAAGATGAGAAAACAGTTTTTCAACCTCAGTTTTCACCCTTTATCACTGTCTGTTTGTAACGCCCAAATAGTGGTATGATCCCCAATCACAAAATGATTTTTGAGCAGAGTTTAAGTAAAAAAAATTAGATTCAATAGGTGAAACTGGTCATTGTTTTTGGTATTCAACAACTTATTACTTTTTGACAAAAGCAGTGAACGGTGAATAGACTAAGCTTTTGATTCTTGATGCTCTGTATCTTGAAACAGTGTCAAATTTTTCAGTTTTTTTGTTTTTTGTTTTTTTTTTTGTTTTTTGTTTTGTTTTTTTTAATTTCTACATTTGTTAGAAGAAATAATATGAATAAAAAACTGAAAACTGGTCATATCAGAAAATGGTTATTTTGAACATTTTTAAATGTCACGTTAAACTGATGTGGAAGAAAGCTGATATAACCAAAACCTGGTTGTTTCAGCAATAACTGCCATCCCTGAACCCCACAATACACTTACAATCAATACTGGCCTCTTAATAGCAGCTTCAAGTTCAAAAGATTTGTTTCTCAGACTATGGATATTACAGCTTAAAATATGAAAACCACTAGATTAGAGACTGGTGACAGTTGTATTTGGTCAACTTGTTTGTGAATTTTCGACCAGAAGGTATCATGGTTTTGTTCATATTCTGGAGTAATTCCTGCCAGTTTCATGTCAGTTTTGACCTTGCCAACTCATTTCATCGTGTCTATTTTGGCCGTACACTTGTTTTAAATTGACTATTTGTTTTGTAAATCTGTCTAGATTCATTCCTTTAATGTGCTCTTAGAATCTTAGCCATCATTTTCTAATGTCAGTGTGAATATTTGTATATTGTTTGATTTCCTGATTGCTTCTGAATTGGTATGATCTGTCTACAAATTTTGTCATCATCGTTCAGCAGTTCCAGTTTCTCAGGTACTGGTAATGAGCCTCTTCCACTTCGTCCTGTCCAAATACACCTGTTCACGGAGAATATCATCCACTGTCCATCCTCTGATCACTAGATTTGCCTTAATCTAGTCCACCCATCGAGTTTGAGGTATTCCTTGAGGTCTTTTCTTATCCACCTGTCTTTCCAAATTTATTTTGGCTGTTCTAGTTGGCTCCATTCTTATCACATGCCCATACCATCGAAGTTTAGATGTGCCAATTCAATCTAATCGGAATGTCTTTACTCTGTCTTCTTTCCTCATCTCCTCATTCCTTAACTTGTCCATCTTGGTCTTCTGGATGGTGGATCTAAGAAATTTCATGTCTGATGCTTGCAGGCTTGATGATTCTCTTGTTTGTGAGGGTACATGTTTCGATACCATAGGTCAATATTGGTATGAAATAGCTATTAAACATCAACAGTTTGGCTGGTTTTGGAATCAAGTCATCCCATAAAAGTGATCTTACTTGTTGAATAGTAGTGGGGACAGTACACTTCCTTGCTGAACTCCACTCTTGGTCTCAAGCCATGATGATCATCTTTTCCCAATTTGTAAACAGCTAGTACAATCGTTGTACAACATCTGAATTTTTCTTATTAGTCCTTCAGGCACATTCTTTTTCCTCAGGCATTCACAGATCTTCTCTCTTATAACACTATCATAGGCTTTTTCTATATCCAGGAATACAATGACCAGGTTCTTGCCTTTCTCCCAATACTTTTCCATCAACATGTTGGTGCTAAAAATTAGATCTATTGTTGCTCTGTTACTTCTGAAGCCATATTGTTCCTCCTCCAGCTGTGGTTCTACGATAGTTCTGTCTGTTTTCTATGATCTTCTCAAGTATTTTCAGTCCATGAGACAATATGGCTATTCCTCTATAGTTGGTGGGTTTCCGTCTGCTACCTTTCTTAAACAGGGGAATTATTACACCCTTGCTCCAATCTGCAGGTATTTTGTTATGTATCCTTATGGCATTGAGTACTCATTGCAGCCATTGTATGCCTTGAATACCTGCTGGCTTTATCATGTCTGCGTTCACTTCATCTGCACCTGAAGATTTGTCTTTAGGCATAGATTTTAAGACTGCCTCTGTTTCTGTTCATGTGATGGGAGTTTCTGCATTGTTAGTGTGTATTTCCAGTTCTGTATTTGGTTCTTCAACTGATCTTTTCGACTCTGTAAATGCAGAACAGGGTATCAGTGACCATAAGGCCGTTGCAGCATCCCTGAATATGGAAGTAAATAGGAATATAAAAAAAAGGGAGGAAGGTTTATCCGTTTAGCAAGAGTAATAGGAGGCAGATTTCAGACTACCTAACAGATCAAAACGAAAATTTCTGTTCTGACATTGAGAATGTTGAGTGTTGATGGAAAAAGTTCAAGGCAATCATAATATGCGTTTTAGACAGGTACGTGCCGAGTAAAACTGTCAGGGACAGGAAAAACCCACTGTGGTTCAACAACAAAGTTAGGAAACTGCTGCGAAAGCAAAGAGAGCTTCACTGCAAATTTAAATGCAGCCAAAACCTCTCAGACAAACAGAAGCTAAAAAACGTAAAAGTTAGCATAAGGAGGGCTATGTGTGAAGCGTTCAGTGAATTCGAAAGTAAAACTCTATGTAACGACTTGACAGAAAATCCTAGGAAGTTCTGGTCTTACGTTAAATCAGTAAGTGGATCGAAACAGCATATCCAGACACTCTGGGATGATAAAGGCATTGAAACAGGATGACACATGTAAAGCTGAAATACTAAACACCTTTTTCCGAAGCTGTTTCACAGAGGAAGACTGCACTGCAGTTCCTTCTCTAAATCCTCGCACGAACAAAAAAAATGGGTGACATTGAAATAAATGTCCAAGGAATAGAATAAAAATTGAAATCACTCAACAGAGGAAAGTCCACTGGACCTGATGGGATACCAATTTGATTATACACAGACTACGCGAAAGAACTTGCCGCCCTTCTAACAGACGTGTACCGCAAGTCTCTAGAGGAATGGAAGATTCCAAGTGATTGGAAAAGAGCACAGGTGGTTCCAGTTTTCAAGAAGGGTCGTCGAGCAGATGCGCAAAACTATAGGCCTATATCTCTGATGTCAATCTTTTGTAGAATTTTAGAACATGTTTGTTGCTCACGTATCATGTCATTTCTGGAAACCCACAATCTATTCTGTAGGAATCAACATGGATTCCGGAAACAGCGATCATGTGAGACCCAACTCACTTTATTTGTTCCTGAGACCCAGAAAATATTAGATACAGGCTCCCAGGTAGATGCCATTTTCCTTGACTTCTGGAAGGCTTTATATACAGTTTTGCACTGTCGCCTGATAAACAAAGTAAGGGTCTACTGGGACCATTGCTTTTCACAATATATATAAATGACCCAGTAGATAGTGTCGGAAGTTCGATGTGGCTTTTCGTGGATGATGCTGTAGCATACAGAGAAGTTGCAGCATTAGAAAATTGCAGCGAAATGCAGGAAGATCTGCAGCGGATAGGCACTTGGTGCAGGGAGTGGCAACTGACCCTTAACATAGACAAATGTAATGTATTGTGAATACATAGAAAGAAGGATCCTTTATTGTATGATAGCGGAACAAACACTGGTAGCAGTTACTTCTGTAAAATATATGGTAGTATGCGTGCGGAACAATTTGAAATGGAATGATCATATAAAATTTATTGTTGGTGAGGCAGGTGCCAGGTTGAGATTCATTGGGAGAGTCCTTAGAAAATGTAGTCCATCAACAAAGGAGGTGGCTTAAAAAACACTCGTTCGACCTATACTTGAGTATTGCTCATCAGTGTGGGATCCGTACCAGGTCGGGTTGACAGAGGAGATAGAGAAGATCCATAGAAGAGCGGCACGTTTCGTCACAGGGCTATTTGGTAAATGTGATAGCACTACGGAGATGTTTAGCAAACTCAAGTGGCAGACTCTGCAAGAGAGGCGCTCTGCATCGCGGTGTAGCTTGCTGTCCAGGTTTCGAGAGGGTGCGTTTCTGGATGAGGTATCGAATATATTGCTTCCCTCTGCTTATACCTCCCGAGGAGATCACGAATGTAAAATTAGAGAGATTCGAGCATGCACGGAGGCTTTCCGGCAGTCGTTCTTCCCGCGAACCATATGCGACTGGAACAGGAAAGGGAAGTAATGACGGTGGCATGTGGGGTGCCCTCCGCCACACACCTTTGGGTGGCTTGCGGAGTATGAATGTAGATGTAGATCTATTTAAAAGGGGATGGAAATGGTTTTTCAGGACTTCTCTCATGTCACTTTCTGTCCTAACCAGATTTCCATTTTTGTCTTCAAGTGCTTCTGTGGTTTTCATTGGTTTCTGTTTACCTCTGATAACCCTATACAACAGTTTCTTATTGCCTCTACTGTCCTCCTCCAATTTCTGAGTGAATATCTTCCATGCCTTGGTCTTTTCTTCTGCAACTGTTCTTATAACTTCCAGTTTCTTGATTCGGTGCATTTGTTTGAGGTTTCTGATCTTTGCCTCATCTCTAATAAGTTTGGGTTTATTTTTCTCTCAATCCCTCTCTTTCCTGAAGAGATTTCTTTCCATGGTTACTGCTCTCACACTTTCATTCCACCAAGGTGTTTCCTTCTCTCTTGTCATCATACTTGTCTTCCCACAAACTTCAGTGGCTTCCTTTACCAATGTGTACCTTAATGTGGTCCATTCTGCCTCTCCATTTTTCCTTTCATATCTTGGTAATAGGGATTTTATCTGATTCTGATATTCAGCTCTCTTCTGTTTTCTGGAGTTCCCATGCTTTGATTTTTGGCATTTTCTTGTTCTGTACTTTTGGCACATGGAAGTTTCTCAGGTCTGCTACTAATAGACGGTGGTCACTGTCAAGGCTCTCACTAGGGATTACTCTGACATCAGTGATCTATGACGACATAATCAACTGCAGTCTTTTGTAATCCATCCCAACTGTATTGTGTAATCTTATGGATCTCTCTCTTCTCAAACCAACTGTTTTTCACCGCCAACCCATTCCTCATACAGAAGTCTAGGTGATGCTCACCTTCTACATTTCTTCTACCATATCCATGCGGTCCCATTACATTTTCATATCCTGTTCTATCTGTCCCAATCTGTGCATTTAGGTCTCCTATAATGATCACTCTATCTTTACTAATCACTATTTCCAAATCTTCAAGAAACTGGTCTTATCCTCTTGACATCCAGTTTGAGTTGCATACACCTGTACGAAAGTTAGCTTTTCTTTCCCTAAATGTACAGTCATCTTTATTATTGTCTCCCTAATGTATTAAATGTCAGTGACTCCTTCTAGATCTTTATTCGTGATAGAACCAACACCATTCTTCATCTCTTTGTTATTTCCATGCCAATGCAGTGTGTACTGTTTCCTTAATTTCTTCATACCTTTCCCTTTCCACTTTGTTTCACTCGTCCCCCAGCATCATTAATTTTCTCCTTTCCATAAGGTCCACTATTTCTTCACATTTTCCTGTGTGGCTGAGTTGTGGCTGAGTAAGTTGATGGTCCCAATTCGTGTAAGTCTTCTCCATGATCTTTGCATTTTGCAAGACCCTGGCTATTATCAGGCCTTAAACCATCATCCCTGACATGAGTCTGCTCATGCTGGTATCTTGAGTTGATTGCGTTCTGAGGCTCTTATGTGTCTTGAAAGCAACTACAAATAATCTCCTTTACTGGCTTCCCAGGCCTAACTTAATTGAGGATTTTCTTTCAGGGTTAACTCACCTCAGACTTTGATAAGCCAGTATCATACTACAAGGCAGCAACTGCTGGTCTTGGTCCACCTTGGGTATTTTATTTCCCTGGTACCCACCATATCTGGTGAGCATTCCCCTATCTGCCACAAGGGGAGGTGCTCAATGGGAGACCAGCAAACTCCACGTGGGCCTACAATTTATACACAATAAATATGACACGAAATGTATCTACAGACACACAAAACTAAGACATTACAATACAATAATTAAACCAGAATGCCTCTATGCACCAGTGATGCTAATTTGGAAGACAAAAGTAGACATTGAAAACACTTAGGGGAAGGAATGCAAAACTATAAGAAAAATTGTAGGTAGAAAACTTGTAAACAAAACTCTACAAGTTTTGTACCTAGAATTTCTCTTATGACCTTCTCTGAATCCTGTCTTATATCCAGATATTCTCCAATTTTTTATTCAAGTTGTCCCTGTGCTCTATCAAGAAGACACTGGGATAGAATTTTGTATGCAATTAATATTTGTGAGTTCACTGTAGGTATTTACATCTGTTCTGTCTCCCTTCTTCTGTAACGTATGAACTAATGCATTTTTACAGTTGTCTATAATTTGTTCTGTTTTCCAAATGTCTCGCATGATTTTTGTGATTTCTTATGGCATTCGAGTCTGCTGATTTGAGGATTTCTACTATGATTCCCTCTTCCCTTCCCCAGTGCTATGATTGTTTTTGAGTCTTTTGTTCTGACTGACAGTTTCTACTTCATCTGATGGTAATGAATTTGGATTAGTGTCCTCAGGTTCTTTTGGTGGGTCTCTTTGGGTTGGCTCTGGGCAGTTAATTAGCTCTTTGAACTATCAGGTGAGTTCATTGCAATGTTCTTGATTGTTAGAGCAGATTGCCCATTGTCTTTCTGGAATCAGAGACTTTGTGGTTAAAACTCTGTGGGCTTAGTTTTGAAGTTCCTATAGCAATTTCATGTGTTGTTTCCCTCAGAATATTTCTCAGTATCAACTAGCTGATCCTTTTCATATTTCCTTTCAGTCTCTCTGTTTTGTTTCACACTGTCTGGAATGTTTTGTACTTGAAATGTAAAGGAGGACAGCAGTCAATCACAGAATCTGTAATTTATTGCAGATCTATATTTCGATTATAACATTGTCACCATTAGTCCGTTACCAAAAGAGTCGTGTAGGTATAACCGTGTCAGAGCATAACTGTTTGACAATTGATGCTAGCATTTACATGGCAGAAACATACCCCTCATTAATGAATCTGTAATTCACAATCCTCAATTTCTAGTTTTTATGAATCATTATGGCTACAACAGCTTTTGCATTACCTTTATTTTATGCCAATATAAATAATATTATTTAGTCTGTGAGTTCATTCACTCAGGAATGAAGGACTTTTAAGTTTCATTCATGTGTCTGTAATTACTACTGTTGTTTGTTTCATTTTATTAGAGCCAAGTTTTCTCACACTTCAGATGGCAGATTATATGCAATCTGTTTCATTTACATTAAGTCTCAACCTGTTTGCATCGAATCAGTTTCACTTGAGCAGTATTTGTATACCAAAATTCTGTTGTGCTGCTTACTGTTACACTGTCATCATCAATGAACAATGAGAATTTCCAGAACTGTCCTGAGACCAGTACACCATTTATGTACAAGGAACGCATAGGATCTGAAACATCACTGCATAGCTCTACTGTATCAAATGCTTTTCATTTTATGATAATAATGAACTGATGTGATTTTTACAACCTTTGTTCAGTATTGGAAATATGATTTGAACCACATTTCTCCCCTCCTATGAATTCCTAAACCTCCTAATTTGCCTGAAATAATTTTGTCATTTAATTGAAGCATAAACTACCAACAGTTTAGTGCTTTTGTGGATAGTGATATCAGTGTTGGAATTTCAAATCTCTGGGAAAGCACTTATTTGTTGTTGATGACTTCCTTCACATTATATGAAGCATTTATTTTTGATCACACTGATGCTTCATGTGCACCTGCTGAAATTTTGGTTTTTAGGCCCATAATGAGATACATTTACAGAAAATAATTTGTACAATTTTGCAATTTTATTCCCAGTCTTAGTTTTTTTTTTATTTTTATTTTATTTTTTTATTATTTAATGCATTGAATTTTCACATGGAGATAAAATTACGAAATGGCTTGAGTTACATAAAGCACACATGTAATTTAAACCTTAAATGAAAGGAATATCCTAAAGTGTATGAAGTTTTACACAGAAGTAATATGTGTCTTGTTCAAGATTGACAGTAATTCAAATTGTCTGTGGGGCTCTTTTCTAAGAATTGTAATTTCAGTAAACTATGAGACCCCTGCTACTCTGCCGATGCATTCAGTCTTTGAGTCTGTGTGTGTTTAAAATTATTATATGTATCCCAACAAGAGTAATTTGTGTGATGCTGATTATGTTAACAAATTGTATATGATTTTCGTCTTTTATTCTACAGATGCTGTTGCAGGAGGATAAACAAGTAGATTTCTCCTGTTGTCATCAAGAAATAATAGGAAACTAATGTAATAGTGTTTGTTTCCATGGGTATGTTGAATTTTTTGTTCACATTGAGATGTACTTTGCTAAAATGGATATCTTGACATTCTCAGTTCAATTTCATTTGTGTGTGTGTGTGTGTGTGTGTGTGTGTGTGTGTGTGTGTGTGTGTGTGAGAGAGAGAGAGAGAGAGAGAGAGAGAGAGAGAGAGAGAGAGAGAGAATGGGGGTGGGGTGGCGGTGGGGGGGGGGGGGGCTAGAAGGGGGGGGTGAAAGTTCTGGGTGGGTGATTGGGCAGGGGTTTGAGAATCAGGGATAATAAAACTAAAAAGTAATATACAGTGAGATTGTAAAAAAGAAAAGAATACAAATTGTGGTATCACCGCCAGACACCACACTTGCTAGGTGGTAGCCTTTAAATCGGCCGCAGTCCATTAGTATACGCCGGACCCGCATGTCGCCACTGTCAGTGATTGCAGACCGAGCGCCACCACACGGCAGGTCTACTGAGACGTCCTAGCACTCGCCCCAGTTGTACAGCAGACTTTGTTAGTGATGCTACACTGACAAATACGTTCTCATTTGCCGAGACGATAGTTAGCATAGCCTTCAGCTACGTCATTTGCTACGACCTAGCAAGGCGCCATTGCCAGTTTATATTGAGATTGTAATAATGTCTAAACAAGAGTGATGTTCTCCAATTGTGGATTAAAGTTAAGTATTCCAAGAACTACGGTCTTTTCTTTATAGGATAATTACTTTACCTGGTTCCAGACCTCACGCCAATCTGCGTGAGATTAAAAGCGTGCATTTCGGCCTCCTCTAGCAACATGGTGTTGGCTCTTCTGCCAACACTTCACAAATTAACAATAAACTAATAGGTTACAGATTGAGTTTTTGTATTTGGAGCTGCTGAGGAAGACAGTTGGATGTATAGAGGAAGACATAAATGTATGAGTAAAAAGTAGCCTGGAGTGGTTTTAGTAAACTAAATAGGTTTTTATAATGAAGGCTTCATTGTGTCTGAAAAGGAAAGTTTGCAATCAGTATCATTGTTTTTTCTCCTGGCAAAAGGCCTTGGACTTTTAAGTGTGAAAACTATACCAAACCTGAAGGTAATTGAGAGTTGCATGTCAGAAATTACAAGTAGACACAAAAAAATGAACAAAAGGACAAAGGAACAAAGAGCAGTGGAAGATATAATCATATTTAATTAATAAAACAATGGAAAGTCCAGTTTGGAATATCAGTACTTCTGAAAAGGATAGATTGCTACTCAGTGTAAAGATGATATGATATTGCAGTCCCTGTTTTATTCTGATTACGATGCAGAGTTCCTCGGGTCTGGCATGCAGGCGTTGCGGTGACTACAGCCGCTATGAAATACATTAAATGTATTTGCACTTGCGAATAAGGGCAACTATCAGTTGTAGAATGGAATGACAACAGCGAAAATTTGTGCCCATCCAGGAATCAAACCGGGATTTCCCACAAGCGGTTGCCTTACCATTTGGCTATCTGTGCTCAACTCATGGCCCGGTTGACAATGTATGGAAGAGTGGGTCAGGCTGCGAGTCATGCCCAGATAGACAAATTGTAAGTCACCTTGCTTGCGATAAGTGCGAAGTCTGGGTTCGGGTCATGATCTGGCACAAATTTTCGTTGTCGTCATGCCATTCTACAGCTGTTGGTTGTCCCTATTTGCAAGTGCGAATATATTTAATGTAATATGTCTAAAAACAAAGAAGCTGTAATTTACCAAGCGAAAGGGTTGGTATGTTGGTAGAGACAATAAAAACAATAAAAAACACACAAACACACACACAAATTTCAGGCTTTTGCAACCCACGGTTGCTTCATCAGGAAAGAGGGAAGGAGAGGGAAAGACGAAAGGATGTGGGTTTTAAGAGAGACGGTAAGGAGTCATTCCAATCCCGGGAGTGGAAAGACTTACCTTAAGGGGAAAAAGGGACAGGTATACACTCGCGCGCACACACACACATATCCATCCGCACATCTGTATGTAAGTTTTTTCGAACTGAACCTGGGGAATTTTTGATGTAAATAAATCAATGCAGGGCCATTTAAATTTAAAAAAAAAACCTTCGTAAATCACAGTCTTATGTGTAGTGCCAGAACAAAATATTTGCTTGGATACATTGATAGTCCACGCACAACATTTTAAGGAGTTAAAACCTCTTTCTGTGGCTGACTTTTCTGCAAGTAATGTCTGTCACAAGCACAGTGGTTTCCTCTTGCACAGGAAACAACTGTGCTAGGTGCATCAGGCGTACGGACCTAGTAATATGGCAATAGCTTTGAAACCCCCACACATTTTCCTCTTGTATCTAGCACAGTCCTACCCAAATATGATAAATAGCCTGACTGGAGTAATTTCTTTTGTGTTGGTACTGTTGTGTAAAAGTACGGCTTTAACCCTTTAACTGCTCTGGACGTGTTAACGTGCGTGTCTTTGTACCTGTTCGTGTATGCTCTGAACTTGTTTACGCGCACCTTCTACCTGGTACTCTGAATGTGTCTACTCATAGACATGTTCAGAGTACCATGTAGAAGGACTGGTGGTGCGCATAAACACGTTCAGAGCACACAGGGACAGGCACAAAGGTGTGCATGTTAACACATCCATAGCAGTTACAGGGTTAAGACTTATCTTCAAAGCATCAGTGAAGGATCTCCACAGATCAGGACTGTACATCTATATCTTTGCAGTATGAGAGGTCATTCAGTTTTAAAGAACTTCTCCAAATCCTTAGTTCTGTTTCAAAATGTAGTCACTTCGGCAGAGTCATATAGATAATTTCACTGTTTCAAATGTAATACCAAAAGTTTTTCCTTATTTGTAAAATGTTCTAGACTCCCAGTGAAATCATTGAACTTACCATGCGTCATCATATGTATCCAGGATTACATGCTTTAAGAGAGAGGTTTACATTTCTTGGACTGAAAGGATTTTCACCTTCAGTTAAACATTCGTTACAGTTCACTTCTTGGTTCAGAAAGATGGTGTACCTTGTCATAAGGTACGGGGGAAGTTGCGGAAGTATTTTTGTTCAGGGAGACTCATTTTTTTAAAATGGGAATTACACAGAAATAAGTCATCAGTGATGATTGGTGATCGCCCTCCAAACCGTTTTGGGGTTTGATGAACGTGTAGTGCACCCCATGTCCTGGTCTCCTGTCTTATAGTCAAAATACGGTAAATATGCCTTTCTTTAAATAGGTGATGTAATTGATCACTGCTATGAAGCAAATGTAATTGCACCACAAATAAAGTAGAACTTATCTGCATTATTAACACACTGACAATGTAGTGTTCTGTGTGTTTGTTAACAGTAGTTTGCCAGCTGGAAGTATATAAAAACACACTTCTTGTGAAAGCCCATTGAGAGGCATCAAAATGCTATGACTGATTTATAACAGTTCTTAGGATCTATAGACCTTTTTATACATCTACACCCATATGCTGCAAACCACTGTGCAGCGGATATCAGAGGGTACATCCGATTACACCGGTTATTAAGGCATCTTCCCATTCTGTTCTGGGTGTGAAACCTGGGAAGAATCAGAGTTTAAATGCATCTGCACACACTGTAATTAATCTAGTCTTGTCCTTACACTTCTTGCAGGAGAGTATGTACAGGGTTGTAGAATATTTATAGATTCATCATTTAAAGGTGAGTCTTGAAACATTGCAAGTTAGTTTTCCTAGGATACTTTGTATCTATCTTCTAGTGTCTGCCAATTCAGTTTGTGCAGCATCTCCATGACACTGTCCCATGGGTGAGACAAAACAGTGACCATTTGTTCTGCCCTTCTCTATATACATTAAATATCTGCTGTCAATGCTATGTGGTATGGCTTCCGCACACTTGAGCAGTATTCTAGAATGGGTCACACCAGTATTTTGTAAGCAATCCCCTTTGTAGGCTTATTGTATTTTACTGGAAATCCACCAGTGAACCCAAGTCTGCCATCTGCTTTGCCTATGACTGAGCCTATGTGATCATTCCATTTCATATTTCTACAGTTTTTACACCCAGGTATTTACCTTTCTGAGTCTTTGAAGCACCACTTTCAAAAAAGCTGCAGATCTTGATAAGATTTCATACAGTGCTACGTCATAGCTGCCAACTAGTATGGATTGTCTGTAATTATTATGGATTTATCACCTTCATTAGGGAGTTACGGAGACATACTAAAAATTATGGAAATGGACATAATCGATTTCATGTTTAAAAAAAAGAAAAAAGAAATGG